>NC_136073.1:290399307-291649307 GCF_964261635.1 Lissotriton helveticus | reverse complement strand
GTGGGCTAAAGAACGGTGTTGGATCAAACTCAGATCTTTCGACTATGTGTTAGTGTTTGATTGGTTCAGATGCTCCGTCCATCACCACCCCCTTTTGTACCGCTTTGGCCGCCATAATTGTGGCAGGGTATGCTCAGACGTGTGTCCCTTGCTCACTTTGCCACTGGATTCAAGCAAGCCGGGCTGAAGACGGCTGTAATGCCCGCAAACGGTCCTCGGAAGCTTGTTTCCAGTCCAGGGAAGGCATGGCTTGGCAGTTCGGGCTGGACTGTTCCCATGAGGCACAGTGTTAGACTGATTTGCATATAGCCATCTCTGAACTGGGGTGGCAGAGTGGGCTAAAGAACGGTGTTGGATCAAACCCAGATCTTTTGACTGGGTGTGAGTGTTTGATTGGTTCAGATGCTCCGTCCATCACCACCCCCTTTTGTACCGCTTTGGCCGCCATAAGTGTGGCAGGGTATGCTCAGACGTGTGTCCCTTGCGCACTTTGCCACTGGATTCAAGCAAGCCGGGCTGAAGACGGCTGTAACGCCAGAAACCGGTCTTCGGAAGCTTGTTACCGGTCCATGGAAGGCATGGCTTGGCAGATCGGGCTGGACTGTTCCCATGAGGCACAGGGTCAGACTGATTTGCATATAGCCATGTCTGAACTGGGGTGGCAGAGTGGACTAAAGAACGGTGTTGGATCAAACCCAGATCTTTTGACTGGGTGTGAGTGTTTGATTGGTTCAGATGCTCCGTCCATCACCACCCCCTTTTGTACCGCTTTAGCCGCCATAAGTGTGGCAGGGTATGCTCAGACGTGAGTCCCTTGCGCACTTTTCCACTGGATTCAAGTAAGCCGGGCTGAAGACGGCTGTAATGCCAGAAAGCGGGCCTCGGGAAGGCATGGCTTGGCAGTTCGGGCTGGACTGTTCCCATGAGGCACAGGGTCAGACTGATTTGCATATAGACATGTCTGAACTGGAGTGGCAGAGTGGGCTAAAGAACGGTGTTGGATCAAACCCAGATCTTTTGACTGGGTGTGAGTGTTTGATTGGTTCAGATGCTCCGTCCATCACCACCACCTTTTGTACCACTTTGTCCTCCATAAGTGTGGCAGGGTATGCTCAGACGTGAGTCCCTTGCTAACTTTGCCACTGGATTCAAGCAAGGCAGGCTGAAGGCGGCTGTAACGCCAGAAACCGGTTCTCGGAAGCTTGTTTCCGGTCCAGGGAAGGCATGGCTTGGCAGTTCGGGCTGGACTGTTCCCATGAGGCACAGGGTCAGACTGATTTGCATATAGCCATGTCTGAACTGGGATGGCAGAGTGGGCTAAAGAACGGTGTTGGATCAAACCCAGATCTTTTGACTGGGTGTGAGTGTTTGATTGGTTCAGATGCTCCGTCCATCACCCCCCCTTTTGTACCACTTTGGCCGCCATAAGTGTGGCAGGGTATGCTCAGACGTGATTCCCTTGCTCACTTTGCCACTGGATTCAAGCAAGCCGGGCTGAAGACGGCTGTAATACCAGAAACTGGTCCTCGGAAGCTTATTTCCGGTCCAGGGAAGGCATGGCTTGGCAGTTCGGGCTGGACTATTCCCATGAGGCACAGGGTCAGACTGATTTGCATATAGCCATGTCTGAACTGGGTTGGCAGAGTGGGCTAAAGAACGGTGTTGGATGAAACTCAGATCTTTTGACTGGGTGTTAGTGTTTGATTGGTTCAGATGCTCCGTCCATCACCACCCCCTTTTTTACCGCTTTGGCCGCCATGAGTGTTGCAGGGTATGCTCAGACATGAGTCCCTTGCTCACTTTGCCACTGGATTCAAGCAAGCCGGGCTGACGACGGCTGTAATGCCAGAAAACAGTCCTCGGAAGCTTGTTTCCTGTCCAGGGAAGGCATGGCTTGGCAGTTCGGGCTGGAATGTTCCCATGAGGCACAGGGTCAGACTGATTTGCATATAGCCATGTCTGAACTGGGGTGGCAGAGTGGGCTAAAGAACGGTGTTGGATGAAACTCAGATCTTTTGACTGGGTGTTAGTGTTTGATTGGTTCAGATGCTCCGTCCATCACCACCCCCTTTTGTACCGCTTTGGCCGCCATAAGTGTGGCAGGGTATGCTCAGACGTGAGTCCCTTGCTCACTTTCCCACTGGATTCAAGTAAGCCGGGCTGAAGACGGCTGTAATGCCAGAAAGCGGGACTCGGGAAGGCATGGCTTGGCAGTTCGGGCTGGACTGTTCCCATGAGGCACAGGGTCAGACTGATTTGCATATAGCCATGTCTGAACTGGGGTGGCAGAGTGGACTAAAGAACGGTGTTGGATCAAACCCAGATCTTTTGACTGGGTGTGAGTGTTTGATTGGTTCAGCTGCTCCGTCCATCACCACCCCCTTTTGTACCGCTTTGGCCGCCATAAGTGTGGCAGGGTATGCTCAGACGTGAGTCCCTTGCTCACTTTCCCACTGGATTCAAGTAAGCCGGGCTGAAGACGGCTGTAATGCCAGAAAGCGGGCCTCGGGAAGGCATGGCTTGGCAGTTCGGGCTGGACTGTTCCCATGAGGCACAGGGTCAGACTGATTTGCATATAGACATGTCTGAACTGGTGTGGCAGAGTGGGCTAAAGAACGGTGTTGGATCAAACACAGATCTTTTGACTGGGTGTGAGTGTTTGATTGGTTCAGATGCTCCGTCCATCACCACCACCTTTTGTACCACTTTGTCCTCCATAAGTGTGGCAGGGTATGCTCAGACGTGAGTCCCTTGCTAACTTTGCCACTGGATTCAAGCAAGCCAGGCTGAAGGCGGCTGTAACGCCAGAAACCGGTTCTCGGAAGCTTGTTTCCGGTCCAGGGAAGGCATGGCTTGGTAGTTCGGGCTGGACTGTTCCCATGAGGCACAGGGTCAGACTGATTTGCATATAGCCATGTCTGAACTGGGATGGCAGAGTGGGCTAAAGAACGGTGTTGGATCAAACCCAGATCTTTTGACTGGGTGTGAGTGTTTGATTGGTTCAGATGCTCCGTCCATCACCCCCCCCCCCTTTTGTACCGCTTTGGCCGCCATAAGTGTGGCAGGGTATGCTCAGACGTGAATCCCTTGCTCACTTTGCCACTGGATTCAAGCAAGCCGGGCTGAAGACGGCTGTAATGCCAGAAACTGGTCCTCGGAAGCTTATTTCCGGTCCAGGGAAGGCATGGCTTGGCAGTTCGGGCTGGACTATTCCCATGAGGCACAGGGTCAGACTGATTTGCATATAGCCATGTCTGAACTGGGGTGGCAGAGTGGGCTAAAGAACGGTGTTGGATCAAACTCAGATCTTTTGACTGGGTGTTAATGTTTGATTGGTTCAGATGCTCCGTCCATCACCACCCCCTTTTGTACAGCTTTGGCTGCCATAAGTGTGGCAGGGTATGCTCAGACGTGAGTCCCTTGCTTACTTTGCCACTGGATTCAAGCAAGCCGGGCTGAAGACGGCTGTAATGCCCGCAAACGGTCCTCGGAAGCTTGTTTCCAGTCCAGGGAAGGCATGGCTTGGCAGTTCGGGCTGGACTGTTCCCATGAGGCACAGGGTCAGACTGATTTGCATATAGCCATGTCTGAACTGGGGTGGCAGAGTGGGCTAAAGAACGGTGTTGGATCAAACTCAGATCTTTCGACTATGTGTTAGTGTTTGATTGGTTCAGATGCTCCGTCCATCACCACCCCCTTTTGTACCGCTTTGGACGCCATAATTGTGGCAGGGTATGCTCAGACGTGTGTCCCTTGCTCACTTTGCCACTGGATTCAAGCAAGCCGGGCTGAAGACGGCTGTAATGCCCGCAAACGGTCCTCGGAAGCTTGTTTCCAGTCCAGGGAAGGCATGGCTTGGCAGTTCGGGCTGGACTGTTCCCATGAGGCACAGTGTTAGACTGATTTGCATATAGCCATCTCTGAACTGGGGTGGCAGAGTGGGCTAAAGAACGGTGTTGGATCAAACCCAGATCTTTTGACTGGGTGTGAGTGTTTGATTGGTTCAGATGCTCCGTCCATCACCACCCCCTTTTGTACCCCTTTGGCCGCCATAAGTGTGGCAGGGTATGCTCAGACGTGAGTCCCTTGCGCACTTTGCCACTGGATTCAAGCAAGCCGGGCTGAAGACGGCTGTAACGCCAGAAACCGGTCTTCGGAAGCTTGTTACCGGTCCATGGAAGGCATGGCTTGGCAGATCGGGCTGGACTGTTCCCATGAGGCACAGGGTCAGACTGATTTGCATATAGCCATGTCTGAACTGGGGTGGCAGAGTGGACTAAAGAACGGTGTTGGATCAAACCCAGATCTTTTGACTGGGTGTGAGTGTTTGATTGGTTCAGATGCTCCGTCCATCACCACCCCCTTTTGTACCGCTTTGGCTGCCATAAGTGTGGCAGGGTATGCTCAGACGTGAGTCCCTTGCTCACTTTTCCACTGGATTCAAGTAAGCCGGGCTGAAGACGGCTGTAATGCCAGAAAGCGGGCCTCGGGAAGGCATGGCTTGGCAGTTCGGGCTGGACTGTTCCCATGAGGCAAAGGGTCAGACTGATTTGCATATAGACATGTCTGAACTGGAGTGGCAGAGTGGGCTAAAGAACGGTGTTGGATCAAACCCAGATCTTTTGACTGGGTGTGAGTGTTTGATTGGTTCAGATGCTCCGTCCATCACCACCACCTTTTGTACCACTTTGTCCTCCATAAGTGTGGCAGGGTATGCTCAGACGTGAGTCCCTTGCTAACTTTGCCACTGGATTCAAGCAAGGCAGGCTGAAGGCGGCTGTAACGCCAGAAACCGGTTCTCGGAAGCTTGTTTCCGGTCCAGGGAAGGCATGGCTTGGCAGTTCGGGCTGGACTGTTCCCATGAGGCACAGGGTCAGACTGATTTGCATATAGCCATGTCTGAACTGGGATGGCAGAGTGGGCTAAAGAACGGTGTTGGATCAAACCCAGATCTTTTGACTGGGTGTGAGTGTTTGATTGGTTCAGATGCTCCGTCCATCACCCCCCCCTTTTGTACCGCTTTGGCCGCCATAAGTGTGGCAGGGTATGCTCAGACGTGAGTCCCTTGCTCACTTTGCCACTGGATTCAAGCAAGCCGGGCTGAAGACGGCTGTAATGCCAGAAACTGGTCCTCGGAAGCTTATTTCCGGTCCAGGGAAGGCATGGCTTGGCAGTTCGGGCTGGACTATTCCCATGAGGCACAGGGTCAGACTGATTTGCATATAGCCATGTCTGAACTGGGGTGGCAGAGTGGGCTAAAGAACGGTGTTGGATGAAACTCAGATCTTTTGACTGGGTGTTAGTGTTTGATTGGTTCAGATGCTCCGTCCATCACCACCCCCTTTTTTACCGCTTTGGCCGCCATGAGTGTTGCAGGGTATGCTCAGACATGAGTCCCTTGCTCACTTTGCCACTGGATTCAAGCAAGCCGGGCTGAAGACGGCTGTAATGCCAGAAAACAGTCCTCGGAAGCTTGTTTCCTGTCCAGGGAAGGCATGGCTTGGCAGTTCGGGCTGGAATGTTCCCATGAGGCACAGGGTCAGACTGATTTGCATATAGCCATGTCTGAACTGGGGTGGCAGAGTGGGCTAAAGAACGGTGTTGGATCAAACCCAGATCTTTTTACTGGGCGTGAGTGTTTGATTGGTTCAAATGCTCCATCCATCACCACCCCCTTTTGTACCGCATTGCCATTGACAAAGCACTATGTGTCCATAGGTGTTGTCAACAAGAGGTGAGCAACCCAAAATACCCTTGAGGGCTTGGGTAATTAGATAAAGGGGTATAAATGCCGTCAAGGGATTTATTTGATTAATAATGAGTTAATCCAATTAATTTCAAAGGATATATTGATAATCCTTACATGCAAATAATGCAGCAAAAAATGTAGATATTGATTTCAACATATAACCAATATTTAACCAAAACATATAAACAACATATAAACAACAAACACAAATGTGTATTAGAAAAATAGAATTTATCAAAGAAGACTTTCCACGGTGAGTACATTCATATATACAGATGAGAATGATACACAGAAATAATTAGGTCTGTAGGTACACACATAAATTAATTAATAAGTGACTCAACAGAACCTTTGTTGAACCTGGTGTCAATTATTGACCTGTATATAACCACATATGATCTTGATTGTAATGCTAGAAGTCAGATACAATCGTCGCTTGGTCACAATTTCATTTAAGACGAAGCTACTGGAACTATTCCTAGTTATGTGCGACTATCACAGCTTTATAACTTTAAGGGAGAAGGACTGTGGGTTTCAGATATAACCAGCAGGTGATCTATGACACGGTATTAAATACATGTACTTCATAAAGCGTGTGCTATGTTCATCATAAGCCAAAGAAATTAGGAAAACGGAGGTCGAGTTAAGCCGAAGAGTAGACCCAGCTCAAACGAGTCCTCAAGAGGTTCAGTGTAAATGGTCTAAAATCTCCCAGTAGTCTCCAAATAATTTCCGAGCCGAACAAAACGGGCAGCAAGGTGAATGCGGAAAAAAACATGCGCCGGCACCCAAATCACGGTCATTGTCAGCAATGTATAGCAGCCATATTGCGGAAGCGACCCTCTGGCCCCTGCGGTGTGTCACCGCCAATGCCCACTGCACTAGCGGTAGTGATATACACATTGTGAAATGGTGGTTGGCATGCTCCGCCACCCAAGCCACGGTCATAGTCAGCAATGTATAGCAGCCATATCGCGGGAGCGAGCGCCTGGCCCCTGAGGTGTGTCACTGCCAATGACCAAGCCCATACAGCCAATGGGAACCGCAATCGCGGTAGCCTAAAGAAATTTCAAACATCGTGGTAGGCGAGCTCCGCCACCGCGGGGCCAGTCATTGGATGCAATTGAAAGATGCACCATCGTGGTAGCGACTGCCTTGCCCCTGTGGTGTGTCACCGCCAATGACCAAGCCCAGACAGACAATGGGAACCGCAATCGCGGTAGCCTAATGACATATTGAAAAGAGGGTAGGCGTGCTCCGCCACAGCGGGCCGGTCATTGGATGGAATTGAAAGATGCACCATTGCAGTAGCGACCACCTTGCCCTGTGGTCTGTCACCGCCAATGCCCATGCCTTACAGCCAATGGGAACCGCAATCGCGGTAACCTAATGAATATTGTTAAATCGCGGTAGGCGTCATTGCAAGCAGACCTGGAAAACCAATTGCAGCAGCAGCTTAGAACCACTGAAACAACCCTAGGGGGCTATATATGTGTGGGAGAGAACCGTTCCTGGGTCCAGCAGAGTATCAATGTACTTAGGCATGACTGTTGGGAGTGTTAGACAAATGTCTAGCACACATTCTTCACCGCAAAGCAGGCAGCGTAGAACAGGTAAGATGCAATCTTACCAGATTGGTCTGAATGACAGAAACCATGTGGTATTTAATTCTCGTAGACAAGGTAAACCCAAAATTTGGACTAAGCGTTCCCGACACTTCATTTTCAATAGAGCTTGGTCCATTGTGTTGCTTGTGTCGCTGGTGATTTGGCTTGCCATATCGTAGCAGTAGGAATAAAAACAGGATCCCTACAATGAGTGCTAGAATTTGTGGCAGTTCACGAAACAGAGTGCATGAAGTTGGGAATTATTCCGAGGACTGCTTGAAAAGGTGCTAACAGTCCTGAATACACGTTCTTAAATACATGTACAATACCGCTCATATCAGACATGTTTAAGATACGTCCCAACAGTTTGTATTCAAAATGGCATGTATCTCAGCTGAAGTCCTTGCGATTTGTAGGTAATAGGTTTTTTGGCCGAGGTCAAAGGCACAGTTTGTTGCAAAGGACTGGCTTTCATTCTGCTTAGAGTATCAATTTATATAGAAGAGATGTTCAGTGAAGGCCATAGAGGCGACTCCCTGGCTATGTCTATTTGGGGGAACAAGACTTGCATACATCAAGTGACCCTGGGTGTAACCGTTACTAGATATGGGATGCCTGGCAACATGCCACAGCAGCTGTGATCATTCAACATAATGTAACTTCCATTTGACAGTTGTCCACAAACTTGGATTAATCACCGCGGCTGGTGAACCTTGCAGGTGGCAGGATAAGTTTGCTGTGGAACCGGTGCAGGCCACATGTAAGTTAATACCCTGACATAGGAGAGAACCGCTTAGTGCGTTTTCACAGTTTGTACCGCTAAGAAATACTTCACGCCCCCCACTCCAACATCTGTGTGTGTAAGATAAATCCCAGGATGTCTTGATGTATTCTTTACCCAACCTTTCATATCTGCCTGCTGGTATATTTTTAGGAAATACTGAAAATGGAAAGCAGAGTAATTTTACCATGTATGATCTATTCAGTAGCTGGTTTTTCTGCTACTGTGACTGGTAATTTCTCCAGTTTTTCAATGCTCAGCACCATATACTCTGCTCCCCTTTGTGCCAGTGTGATCTGTTTATTAGTGAGATTGTATTCAGAAAACAGTGACGTTGTATTGATTAAACGCCAAGGCACATAGCCTGCACGCATGTAGCGTCCAGCCTAATAGCATGATTGAACGTAATTGAGTCTGACCATGTTGCAACATGACCAAGTCTTGTTCCATGATGTCTATGGCAGAGGATACAATGTTGTCCAATGAATATATCTTGGATGACAGAGTCGTTAACCCATTGTCGACTACAGCAAGAGATTTCTCTAAATTAATACGATCAATTTCTCGTATTCTTTCTGCAGTTTCTGCTTGGGTAACCTTCCACATTTCATTATAAGCAGCGTAGATACCGGCATATGAAACGTGTTTGACGCGGTTTTCTTGGTCCTAGCAAGAATTCCATAAGGTCTGCGCCTTCTTTAAGTAAAGATAACTGTTGTTTCACATCCTTTAGCGTAGCTTTCTGTAGCCAATCAAGGCATAGTTTCCCTACACTGTATGTTGTTACCAGCCCTGGATGCTGTCTTTAAACATATCGTGGGTCTGGCCTATTGATAGTGAAACCCTGTGTTTTGTTCAGGAATCAATCTTGACAGTTGTTTGTGTCTGTGGAGCTAGAGCAACCATTTTTCCCATTCAGGATCTGATCTGTTGTGATGCAAAATAGTATGTATGTCGACCTCCCCCTGGGTAGGGCTATTGCTTACAGGTGTAAGTATGGATGGAGTGTTCATGTCTTTGATCTTGGCTATCCCAAGGCAAGATGTTTGTAGGATAGTGTCATTCAAAAACATTATTTGTTCAGGGATGATACAGGCTCTAAACAAAGCTTCTATCCGCTGCATTTGCCAATCTTTTGTACCCCAGAAAGATTTTGTGTCAATTGTGTCTTTCCAAAAGTCGAAACCCTGTCTGGACATTTGGGCAATAAAAGCTGCAGAATAAATCTGTTTTGTATTGGTTAACATATTTTCATTCCTGTTTTGTTCACATTTTTAAAGTAAAATGTTGGTTTGGATATGTTGAACCCTGAAAAATATGGAAAGTTCATTGCAAATGTTCTTGAGCTACCCTTTGGTGGTGTAGGACAATGTTTCCATTGGTTATACATAAATACATTTCTACGTGATACAGTTTTTTGCAAGAAATGATGACCATAATGGTTGCAACAATAAAGCTGTTCATAGTCTGATGAACACTTTAGGTATTCATGATTAGAGAATGCTGCTGATTTATCTACATCAGACATCATGTTATTAACAGTCTTGAAGTCCCAATCATCAGAAAAGGTACTAGAGGTAATAAAGGGCCCCATGTATGAACATATTTTCCCATAGACACAGAATGGGTAAAACCCTTTGATGCATCTGGGCCAAAGTCACTTAATTAAATTTTTATTAATTAATTAATTTTAATTTTGGAATATTCAAAAATTCAGATGGGCCAAAAATGTTGTGTTCAGTTTTGTCCCAAACTATTCCATCTGGTATAGGAATGGCTATGATATTCACTGATGACAAGTCTCTTGCTTCACGATAGGATGATTTGTGTAGTTGGAGAAGTAAGTTCACTCTTGTACTTGCTGTGTCCATTTGAATATATTTTCCATTAATCAGCATACCCATAGTCTTTACCAGAGCTAGCCGAAGTAGAAAGAAAAATATTCCCAAAACAATCCATAGTTCAATCCATGGTGAAACCAGATAAGTATTTTTCAGGAGATGAAAAAAATCTGATGCTTGTTTTTTGAAAGTTCTCTGTGCTGGCGTCATTTCAGGTTTGCTTGGATCCTCAGAAAACGTTTCAAAGTTAATGAAATAGCCAGAGGCATGTCTGTCAATGGTTGGAATTGCATCAGGATTCGTTGAAATCGCTGGAACCAGTTGATCACTTGTTACTTCGTTGTAGACAGGTGTATCAGGACGAATTGTGATTTGGGTCTCAAGAGAAACGAGTTCCATTGCATTGTTGCTTAGACCTTCATTTCTCAGTGTAGAATCTTCAAAGGTGACGAGTCTCTCAGTTTGAACCTCTTGGATAGTAGCTAGAGGAGTGTGTCTGCTACGTTGTCGGAGTGCACTTGGCCTACTGCTTAGTATTGGCCACATAGTGTGGTTTGATCAGGTCGATGGACACAGATCTTTTCTCCTTTTTACCAGCAAAGGGCGGCAGAAGTACTGTTCTTCCGTGGTTTGCTAGGATAGGTACTGGTTGTTTGTAAGAAGGCCTAAATTCCTTCTTGTCCACGATCTTCTCTCTGACTAGATCCCCAAGCTTTGGGATCCAGACAGGCCTTGCTGGGACAGCTGTTTTTCCCCAGTGGTGGTTGACTTGAGAAACACGTTGCTTTGTTTCGATCTTAGTTCATTTAAGTCCTGTAAAACAGCCAAACGATCTGTGATATCAAATTGTTTATTTTCCACCACTGTGCCTTTCATGTCAAGGTCTGGTACCAACATTCTAGTTCCAAATAGGACCTCATACAGAGTGACACCCCCTAGATACCTTCCTGGCAAATTATTTAATGAGCGTTGGATCCCATAACGATGTTTGACCCACCCATCACCCGAACCTAATACACTAGCTGTTATAGACTGCTTTATGTCCCATTTTTTTCTTTCCACAACAGAATTTTCCTCAGGATGGAATGGAGAAGAATACCACAATGCTATGCCCAAACTGACCATGGCTTCATTGTAAAGCTCGAGAGCTAAACGCAGGGCCTTGGTCAGAGTGTAGTCTGCCTATTGCCTATGTGCTGATAAAGACTCACAAATCTATATAACAGTTTGAGTGCTGAGGCCACATCCATAGGAACCTTGAACACAAATACACTGCGACCATGATATATTTATAGTTACCATCCCTTTGTAAGGAACCGCAGTGCTCCAGGTAAACAAAAGCTAATGGTTTATCTGACATTAACAGGGGCGTCTGCGCCGGACGTTTCACTGTAGAGTCTTTCATCTTCTGGCATATTTCACAGTCCAACACATAGTTTCTGGTCTGTTTCCTAATGCCGGGCCACCAGTATCTGTTTTAATAACGACACTGTGGTGGAAACAGCTGCATGAGCAGAAGCGAGCCCTTCATGTGCTGCAAAGATTAGTCCTAATCTGTGTTCCATGTTTGGAATTGCCCTAACTCCCACTCCAGGGATTTGAGCAAACGAAACATTATTCGCATCAATTGTATACGAGTATTTGAGTGGAAACTTTTAAGGTAACGCTGCACTGCTGCCTTTGCTTGAAGCATTGACAGCCAGTATTATTTCACTGTCTATTTTCATTTTTGAACAAGTGATTGCAGCTATGGAAGCCGTTTGCACAGCCCCCTTTGTGGCGTCATCAGCCAATGAATTCCCTTCAACGTGAACGCCATCACGTTGATGACTCAGCATGTGTATCACGTGAGTATTTTGTAGTCCGTCTCGCAACTGAACTACTTGTTCCCAAAGCGTCTTATGCTTGATTGTGCCACCTTTTGCATCTTTGAAACCATTTTCAGGCCAATTCTGTAAATATTCATTGTAAGATTGAACATAGTAAAAAGAATCGCACACAATGAGTGTGGGGAATTCGCGATCCGTATTTTCAAGTGCCATTTTTAATGCTTGTAGTTCAGCTCGCTGAGCTGTACAATCTCCTAGAGATTATGTTTTTGTGACCATTGGTCTGAATTTACCATCGCACATACGACCTTTAACGATCACGCATGCTGCACTATAAGCTTGTTTACTCCTCGTAGCGGGTTGTGCAGATCCGTTAGTATAAATTATAAATTTATACTGGTCAAGAGGGAAAATCTCAGTAGGCAGAGGACATTTGTGTTCATATTGTAGGAATGCTTGTGTTTTCAAATAAGGATCAAAAAAATATTCAACATAAGTTGCAGCAAGACAATTAACCCATTGTATCCATCGTGGATGTAAAGCTTTTGCATTCGGAATGCTCGCTTTTGTAACTGCCTCTAAGGCTGGTACAGGGGTTACAACCGTAATGCGTTCTCCCTCTGCTAGGGCTCTTTCTTTTGCTGCAGTGGTTTGAACTGCTGTCAGAATTTTTTCCGTTGATGTAAATTTCATTTCTGCTTGTGTGTACAAATGTGATTTGTATGCAATTGGTACTTTTTCACCCTCGTTAAAAGTTAAGTAGGTGAATCCACATTGACCCCGAATGATTAGAGTCATTAAGTTCCGTACGTTTAAGTGTGTTTGTAAGTGATTTGTTGCTAACTTGTCAAATTGAAGTGAACGCAGAATATCTGTGTGTTCCTGTGTCCAATTTATGATTTTAAAATCAGGTTTGATTAATTTGTAGAGACGTTCAACCCTTTCTGCATAATTTAGAATATAAGTTCTTCCAAAATTCAGGAAACCTAGTATCGACTGTAAGTTTTTCATTGTTTTTGGAGGTTGGAGCAGCGCACACTTTTCTAAAAAGTTGGCTGCCAGGCTTTTCCCTTCACTTGAACGCTCATATCCTAAGAAAAGGACATTGAGGTGGGCAATTCTTGATTTCTTGAAATTGAATTTGTATCCCTCAGAGGCGAAGTCCAGTATAATGGTATTCACCCTGTTCAAGTGCCTATCCAGGTCATCGTCTGTCAGATAGATATCATCGACATATGACAATGCCTCATCATCATAAATTTGTAGTAACTCTGTTACTCTTGCTGAAAATAACCCCGGGCTGTTCTTGAACCCTTGTGGGAGTCGACAAAAATTATGTAGGGTCCCCATTATAAAGAAAGCTGTCAAATACCTACTTTCAGGTGCTATGTTTTGACAAAAGAAACCGTTAGATGTGGTTTTATATTTTTTTCGCACAATGTTATTCATTAATGCTGTACTATGTGCATTTTGTACTGCAAATGTTATAGAACAAGAGTTCAGGTGTCTGTAATCCAAAACTAGACGATATGTATTGTCTGGTTTGGAAACAGGAAACAAAGGATTGTTCATTGATGAGGTGCATGTTTTAATCGCCCCTTGGTATTCAAGTTGATCTAAAATCTCCCTGACCTGTTTTTTTAGCTTCTTGCTTAATTGGGTACTGCCTTTGTGTAGTCGGTTGATTTTTTAACTGGATCTTGTGGTGAAGTGAGTCCTCATTCCATCCTACATGATTTTTATATTATGCTGGAGCTTGGGCAGCTGCCCATTTCCTGGCATAAGTATATTTTAAATGTACTGGAAAATGGTTGGAGAAGGCTGGCATAATGATGTCTTCGCCGTGTGGGCACTCCCCGACAAATTCTGGTGGCCAGTCCTGTTCTGATAGAAGTATATCATAACCCTTTGAAAGTCACTCCCAAAAGAGTGCTTTCACTGTTCTTGATATGTCTCCCTCCATTTGCAGTGTTATTTCTTATAACCTATGGGGAGAACTAACCCTGGTGTCTACAGTCTCAACTTGAATGCCTTCCTACAAGTCCACTGTCTCCAGAAGTCCCTTCAGGTTCTGGCGAGCTATTGTTACTTCTGCTGCTCTGTCCAGCATTGTCTGAGCCCATTCTCCGTTCTTGAGTTGTGTTCTCAGAATTCTTGGCATGTCTGATCTTCAGACCTGCTACCTTCTTCTTGGTAAATTGAGGTTTTGGTTTGTTTTTCTGAACGTGTTGATCATCTTTGGACTTCACGCATTCTTCTTTTTGATCTGACCGTCCTCTTCTTTCGAATGTCTGTGACGAAATCTGAAAGGTACGAGAGGAACGTGTATCAGTATCTTGATACCTGTCAGGTTTTCTCAAATTATCCCTATTCCTGAGGTTATACTTCCTTTCAGAGGGCTCCTTTTGAGTAGACCTACATCAGGATTGAGATTGTTTCTCTTTTGAATGTTGTTTGTTATTTTCCCACTTCTTTTAAGAAGATGTAGGATTGTGTTTAGTGAAGTCCTTTTCAGGACCTTCAGACAGTTGTGGTTTAACTGGTTTCCCACCCAAACTGTCTCTGCCTAATTCTTCACAGGATTTTTCAATTATTCTGGCTAGTTCTTGTTGTTGTTCTGTTATATCAAATTCCCTTAATATCTGGTGGATCGCCACTGATGCTGATTCTCCTTTAATATTAGATAATATTATTGTTGAGACCGGGTCGAAATTTTTCAGTATCTTCATACCTAAATTCAGAGCAGGCTCTGCCCTGTATTCGTTTTGAATCTATTTCAGGACATCAGGTATTACTGCCATAGACGGAACACCATGTGTTTTAGTATAGATAGCAGCAAAGACTGTGCCCCAAGTGGTGCAGTCTTCAAGATATGGTGTGATCCCCATTGGTAAACAGATTGTTAGTAATCTGTGTTTCACCTAAGGGCTAGTATTCGGAAATACTGCTTCGATTTGAGTAATTTTTTGAGGTATCCAGAATGCAATTTGTTCACGTTTTGTGGGCATTTTACCCATGACTGCATGTAAAGTCTGTGGAGTGATGTTTTGTGTATTCTCTTGCTGAGAGGCTTGTTTTGGAATAGCTAATGGTGGTTGGACTGTGAAAGTCCACATAACATATTGAACCAATAGTCTGTAGATTTTGATTACCTCTTTGAGTTGAGTAAGTAATTCATCATTTGACATTTCTTCAAAGTCAGGATGAGGTGTGTAGCCGGCCATGTAGCTCCTGGTCTACCTAGTGGAACAAGCCTGGTAATGTGATTGTAATGTTTTAGGGGGCCTTTACACCAGAGATCATGCTCCTGGTATGTGAGAGGAATATATATTCCTCAGGTGGATCATCTTCCTTGTAGAAGTGAAACATTGTAGTTACTGGGTGTGATTCAAGGAATACTATCCATGAGTAGAATACCTCTGTCTGATAAGATTCATGTGCCTCTATCATAAAAACTGCTCTATCACCGCTTGGTGTTAGGCCATGTTTTATAAGTATTAGAGTGGTGGCTTTCCTCAAATATGGAGGGATGATTATAGGATCCTCATGGGTTTCTTTTAAACCTGTAAAATCAAAAGCTGTTACGACTGGGTCAGCCGCAGCTCCACCGGTCACGGTGTTAGTCTTGTTATTAGACATTGTTTAATGAAAAATGCAGAGCAAGTTTCAAGGGACCAAAGGTAAGGTGCACAGTATTTTTGGAACACTGTATCCTTCAACATTGAAAAAAACAAACAGCTAATACATAGGATTTTCGTCCTACTCAGCTATGACGGATATTATCCCTAACCCACTCCAGACGTCTTATGGAGTATTATGCGTAGGGGTCTCTGAGAAAAGCACGACTGAGTTACTTCTGTATCTAGTGTTAACTGAGTGCCTTTACAAACCGTTGCGTGCCATGTAGGGTAGTTCCTATACCCCTTATAGGCTCTGCACATTGAATTTTATACACTATAGTTTTGACATAGGACTGCGGTCAGTATGTCTCTATCGAGTACATTAAACTTAATTACTTGTGTGTGCCAGCTAGCTCAGAGGTCACTAGAAACTTCTCGAATGAACAAGAAGTGATTAGTCTCTGACAACCGCATAAACATGACAACTTTGTTTCCCTTAGAATTGGAACAGTTGTCAGATTTGTGGAAACAATAGATAACAGTTTCACTCAGTCAATTGTGCATACTTCGTTTCTGCAGAGTTACACAGAAATAGGTAGATGGGCGTTTCAATAAAAAGGGTTTATTGAACAGTCTTATTTCTCATGCAAGAGATATTAACTGCTACAATTGTAAGACAGAATGCGAAGTATAATACGTACAGCGTTAGCAGTAAGATAAAATAATACTGCAATAGCATGGTTTGTAGCTATGACATATATTCATAAAATACATACATAAATAACACAAGCTAAAATGTATATACTCGTCTGGTGCTTCTAAATAGTTCTATCCCCGTGGTCCTAACCTAAGTGTAGTACGAGGTAAGAAGTAGGTGCTGTTTTTCTAGTCTAATTTATCTATAGTTAGTATTTGCAAGAAGTCCCTGTAGGTTCTAGTCTGCTACATACCTTAGAATGAGAGAGGAAGGAATCTATTTCCGGGTCTCGATTTCTAACACCCCACGAAGGGAGTCAGAAATACTGGAACTGGATTCTCTGCAAGGAGGATGACAGTGTCTGGTCAGTGCGTCAGGCGGGGAATCGAATTCCTTCCGAACTTGCCACTGCGAGCCGTATCGAGCTGTGCAGCCGAGCCGTGGTTTGCCATGGTAAGTGAAGGTATATTTATACTTTGAAGGTGTTTAGGAATTCCAGTATTGACGTAAAAGTCGGGCAGAGGAACGTCATGAATGAACCCCTAAGGAATAGATGTGCATGCATAATACATGAGTTCTTGGAGAAATCAACTATCCAAGCAGGGGAAGTCCTAAAGGCTTAAGAGTCTGGTTTTCCAAGAACTTGTTGTAGTGTGGGATGGACGGATGTAGGTTACCATACCTGCATTTGGTTAGCATGGCTGATCCCAAAAACAGGGCTGGAATCCTATGCCTAAATAAGGGCAATGAGAGTTGTGCCTATAAGGGCATGATTCGGGAAACCTATATACGGGTATCTAAATCTAAACACAACAGTATGGTTTTCCCGATTTAAATTTCAGCAGGTTTGACATTCCAAAATGTAATGATAGTTGAGTTGTTTCACACATCCGATAATTATGGAATGCGTTAAAAATACCTAACAACTTGCAATTCCAAACTATATTCCAAACTATACGTAAGCAGAGGTTTACACACAGGGTGGAATTAACCACTCAACTCATATTGAGAGCCTTAACCATTCATTAATTGTTGGATGCTGTTCAGTCCTGAACCACTAATTTTTTATGCATATGTGTTCCAGTGCTAGGGTTATATGTAATTTGTACACTGTATTATTTGTTCACTGCAATCACCTTCACTGCATTTTCACCAAAAGCACTTTTTTTGTAAGAACTCTCTCTGAAATACTATGTGATGTGTTCAGAATAAAATTAATACTCAAAGAATGTCTTTTGTGTGGCACTGATTGACAGTTTAATAGGGCATTCACGTTCTGAGGCTCCCTATTTAATGTTAAATGTTTCCTGAATGGTTTTAACTGTACACTGCATTTTTTACAAATGTCAAACAAGGCAGCCTTTTAGATCCCCAGCAAAGTGGATGTCAACAACAGGTCAGTATTACTAGATCTGGCTTGGCGCTATATTTTCCCTCTTGCGCAATGCAGTTCAACAAATTAGTAAATCTGCCCCTTGATGTTTGCATTTTTTGGTCCAACGCCGTCTCCATTTTGGTTTTGATTGGAGTGGGAATAGTAAATGTCACCCCTTTAGTGTCCAACACCTTCCCACAATACGGTTAGATTGGATTGGGAATGATAAATATCACCCCTTTAGTGTCCAACACCTTTTTCAAAATGGTACATATTAGAGTAGGACTAGTGAATGTCACCATTTTAGTGCTCAAAGCCTTCCCAAATTGATTTAGATTGAAGTGATCATAGAAAATGTCACCCCTTTAGTGTCCAACACCTTCCTTCAACATGGTTAGATGGGAGTGGTAATAGTAAAATTCACCCCTTTAGTTTCCAACCCCTTCTCCACATTGGTTTTGATAGGAGTGGGAACATTAAATGTCATCCCGTTAGTGTTCAACACCTTCCCCAAATTAGCTGAGATTGGAGTGGAATTAGTAAATGTTATCCCTTTAGTGTCGAACATCTGCCCCAAATTGGTTTAGACTGGAGCGGTAATAGTAAATGTAATCAATATAGTGTCCAACACCTTCCCAAAATCAGCCAGGCTAGCTTGAATCCAGTGCTAAAGGGTATTACCCAGAAACCGTACCCAGGATGCTTGTTTACGGTCCAGGGAAGACATGGCTTGGCAGTATGGGTTGGACTGTTCCCATGAGGGACAGGGTCAAGACTGATTTCAATATAGCTGTGTCTGAACTGGGGTGGCAAAGTGAGCTAAAGAACGATGATGGATTCAACTCAGATCTGTGACTGGGGGTGAGTGTCTGAAAAGTTTTAGTGCTCCGTCCATCATCTCCTTTTGTTTGCTCTGAACTAGAGGTGAGTCTGTGGTTTGTAGTTCAGTAATGTATGAGGAAACTCTAGGGAGTCTGAGTAGATTAGCTAGGGTGATCACCCTCCCCATATCGCCGAGCTTGCGCAAGTTGGTTCAAGAATTGTATCTCTCAATCGGCCTCCTCCTGCAAGTCAGATAGTTTCTCTCAAATGGTAGCTAGCAGAGTGAGGTCTTGAGTTTGGAAGTGCTGGCTTTCCAGATCTCGGATGTCTCCCTTCAGATTGATAAGAGTGCATCGTATGGCTCTCAGCACTCCAGCCTGTGTGGCTACTGATGCTCCATGAATCACAACTTTGAAGGCCTCTCACAGCACAGCATACTGGGTGAGTCCACTGAGGCTGAGTTAAAGTACTCAGTTCTAAATACAGCGTCTAGTAGCACCATGGGTGGGAGATGCCATGTAAATGAATGCGGGGGTTCTGCAGGATCAGTAGCGTGATCTGATAGTGTGCGCAGTAAGTATTTAGCTGTTGTGGCCCAGGTATGGACATTGCGGTATGTCATCCAAAAGTCCAGTCTAGACCAGGCTCCATGTTGTTGTGTCACGCACGTGCCCTCATTTGTGGTGGGATGCAATTGTCTCAGGTATCAATTAGAGAATTATCATGCATTAGGGTTACAGAGCATGGCCAACGCTTGTGGATGATGGCTACAGGAGGTACCCACCCAGTCCATATATTCCACCATAATTACATTGAAGTCCCCGCCCCAGAGTATCGTGGAGTTACCTAAAGATTGTATCTTCGCCCATGTTTGAATGAAAAATTCTGGATCATCGGTGTTGTTGCCGTAAATGTTTGCTATAGTGACCTGTCGTCCATATAGCGCACACCGCCAGCAAGATAAATCTACTCTCTGCGTCAGATATGTTTTGATTGGTTTTCCATGGTGGTCCTCTTCGAATTAGTATTGCCACCCCTCTGGAGTAGTTAGAGGGAGCAGTATAGACGGGCTCACATACAGTGACATTGTGAGCATGCATGAAACACTGCATTACAGCTTGTGGTATGTATGTCATTTGTTGCAGTTTTGGACGTGTCATGAAATTGTGCTGCAAATATTAACAGCTGTTTCCTAACCCTCCCACCACCCACACCAACCACCCAATTAGGTTGTGTTGAAAACCCACCCATTTAAGCCCCAACAAGAAATTAGAGCCTGAGGGCTGCAGGGAAACTATCCCGGGGAGTAGGGTTTGCTGGTATACAGCCCTTCCGATTACAGCTGGGTGGCCAAGCTATTTGTTTATGCAGTCATTTTGTGACATATTTTATAGCATTGTGGGTGCAGAGCGCTAACTGTGTTATGGTTGTGCTTCTTCATACAGTTACTGTGAATGGTTAGTTGGGTAGCATTAGTCCTAGAGCAATGGGCATAGGATTACATGTATTCAGATTGTTACCAGTTCTATTTAATGTCTTGATAGCATATTTAGTCATTGTCACTTAGATTGGCTCCATTCGGGGACCGTCTGCCAGAAAGTAGAGCCCTGCGGGAATCTTAAATGTGTTTGGCAAACTTGAGCGCAGACTTGACGTCCGTGAAAAAGTGTGGCTTTCCTTTGTGGGTGACCTGCAGCTTTGCAGGGTATAGGAGAGTGTATGTCATCCCCACTTGTTGGAGCATTCGCTTTGCTGGAACAAACTCCCTCTGTGCCGCCTGGGCCAGCGGGGTAAATTCTGAGTAGAAAGAGACTGTATTTCCTTGATATTGGATTGTTCCATGTTGCATGCCTGCTTCAGGATGGAGTCACAATAGTTCAACAGGAAAGGCTTGGTGGGACGTGGTGTAGCCCCCACTGGGGATTTAGGGCCCAGAGAGCGATGGGCTCGTTCTACTAGGAATATGGCAGAGTTTTTTTTCAAAAAGCTCTCGCAGTAGAGTTTTCACAAATTTTTCTATATTAGTAATGTGGGTGGTTCAAGGTATTACTGTAATCCGGATATTATTACGTCATGATCTGGCTTCCAGGTATTCATTTTGGCCTTTATCACTTTAAGTATTTTGTCCATCAGAAGCAACTGTTCCTTTGTTTCTGTTTGGAGGTCTTCCACATCAGAAACACTATTTTTGAGAAGCTCAATCCGGGTTTCGTGTTCATCCACCCATTGTCTAACATGGTCCAGACGCAAGGTGAAGATGTCTAGTTTAGAGTCCATGGTGAGCAGGCTGGCTTTGACATCTTTCAGAATGGTGCATATGTCTTGTCGAGGAAGGTGGGGTTCTTCCATGTCCCCTATCACAGAATCAGCCATAGAGTTGCTAGCTAACTGACAGGTAAGCGTTCTGTCAAATGGCAGTTTTGCTGGTTTTGTGACAAGGTATACGGATCGTCTTGAGGGAGTAACTGTAGCAGTCAGCACTCAGTGATTTTTGGAAGGGGTGGCATTAGACGCAGATTGGTATGCTGCTGGTGTCAGGTTGGATTATTCACCTCTATTATAGTTTACTGGGGTCATGCTTGGGCTGTGGCTGAACACGCAGTGGAGTATGCACAGCTGCGAATTGTCTCAGTGTCTCAGGTTTTGCACCTTACAGCTGTTGCTGCTAAGTTTTGGGATGTTTACCCCTGGCAGCTACTTACTCAATGGTACTTTGGTGAGGCGTTGGAAGCGAGCGCTTGGCGCTATTTCCTTGGAAATGTGGTTATGCATAAACAAACTAACCTTCACCAAAACTCATTTACAGTGGCAATGTTCCTTGCACGTTCCCGCCATCCCTGCATCTCCTACATCTCATTAGACTCATCTCAGTACAGGGCGGGCTATAGAGGATATTGTACTCCTCCCTCAACAAATATTGCGTACACAAGCATATCAATGGTGCAAGAATAAACTAGCTCAGCATGGAGAGGAATCAAAAAGTCTCACCAGCTAGCAAAGACTCGAAACCCCTGACTTCCAGCATGAGAGTCTGGGCCCATAACCATAAACACCAGCCCACGCCTGACTGTTCTTCTTTTCATTAGCTGTGAGAGAAGAATAGACTGGGCTAAGTATGGGCGGACTAACAGGGGGTATGGTGTTCCTCCCACCCCTTCTCCGTTTTGGCAACCAGAACCTTATGGTATCCATCTGTGCCATAAAGCCCTGCTCATACCTACCCTGAGTTGCAGTAAATACTTTTTACACTGGTATATTATTGCGCTAGAATAAACTAGCTCAGCACAGTGCGAAATTGGCCATAATGCTTCTCCCGCTCCCTATCTGTCTTTGTGGTAAAAAAAAGAATTTGGAGCCATCCTGATTCACCTGTGCTCACCTTCACATCACCACCGCGATTGCTCGAGGCCTTTGCTACTTGACGCCATCTGCTGGCTTCGGGGACACATGTGCCCGCGCCGACCCTAGGTGATATATGCGACCTGACTGAGCTGGCCTCATTTATTTATTTGCGGGTCTATAACGCGCTAGGATCACCTCCCGAAGGAGTATCTCTGCGCCATTGGCATCTTTCCTGCACATAGACAGTGAGTACAAGTCCTATCTAATGATTTTGAAATAGAAAGGTTTTTAATTGTTTCCTGAACGGAAGATATTCCTTACAAAGTCTTAAAGAAACTGGGAGGCTATTCCACAGCGTTGGACCAGCAATTGAAAGGGCTCTGCCACCCTGTCTGGTCTTCTTAGCTCTTGGGACCTGCAGCAGAGCTTGTTCACTCGATCTTAAGGATCGCAAAGGTTTATAGGGAAGAAATGTATTCAACAAATACCCAGGGCCTTTCTTCTGAAGACACTTGTGTATTATGCAGCAAGTCTTGTACTTCACCCTTTGCTTGACAGGAAGCCAATGCAGGGTGTTCAAGAGGGATTTAGAAGGGGTGCGAGGGGGCCGGTTTAACACAAGGCGGGCCGCCGTGTTTTGGACCACCTGCAATCTGGCAATTACTCCCTCATTAGTTGATAGAAGCAGCCCATTACAGTAGTCCAAACGACTCAACACCAAGGCCTGCACTAACGTCCTTCTGGTAGAGTCAGGGAGCAGGGGAAACACTTTCCTTAACATTCCAATAACATGGAAGCAGGCGCTCACCACTTGGTTGCTGTGTTGCTTCAGGGACAGCTCCTGGTCCAGACGCACACCGAGATTTTTTACCACCTGTTTAGGCTCCGGGACTGGTCCCAAATCCTGTGGCCACCAATCAGGGGACCACAGGAGTTTGGCCTCACCGAACAACATCACTTCCGTTTTGGCAACATTACATTGCAGGAGGTTAGATGCCATCCAGTGGGCCACTGCCTTCATCCCCTGGGAGAAGGAGTTCCTGACCTCATCGGTAAAGTGTGTAAAAGGAAAGAGGAGTTGGGTATCATCCGCATATGATACAGGGATAAACCCATGGGACCTCATGATGTTCGCTAGGGGGGCCACGTAGATGTTAAACAAGGTAGGGCTCAAACAAGAGCCCTGTGGCACCCCCTTCGAGATCTCCAACTCCTCTGACCTATAGGCACCCAAGGTGACAGTTTGGGTGCGATCTGTCAGGAAACTCCTTAACCACGCTAGGGCCTCACCTTCCAGGCCGATGTTAATAAGCCTGGTGGTCAAGATGTCGTGTGACACGGTGTCAAACGCCGCGGACAGATCCAACAGAACCAGGATAACAGAATGACCTTTATCCTGGAACATGTGTAGATCGTCCGCGACTGACAACAAGGTGGTCTCGGTGCTATGTCTCGGCCTGAAACCCAACTGGGATGGATCCAGTCCATCTGTCTCCTCAACATAATTGGACAAGTGTCTATTAACAAATTTCTCAATCACTTTACCCATAAAGGGGAGGAGGGAAATAGGTCTCAGGTTAGTGAGTTCCGTCCAAGGAATGGTGGTATTTTTCCTCAGCGGTCTCACAAGTGCCCTTTTCCAGTCTCTCGGGACCTCTCCCGTACTTAATGACAAGTTGATTAACTGCTGGATTTCTGGGCCCAGAACTTCCGCCAGCATGGGCATGATGCGGGCAGGGATGAGGTCCTCGGGGCTGCCACTCTTAATCTCAGTCATTAGGGCAGTGACTTCCTCTAAGGAGATGGGGGGAAAGTTCTTTAGATACCTAGCATGTGGCTTGTATTGTGTATTATTATGGAAGAGATTATTAGGGTCAACCACCTCAGTGTTCTTTGAGGTCATTATTTTTCCATAAATAGCATCTATCTTCCTCATAAAGAATTGAGAAATCCCATCGCATAGGTCTTGAGATGCAACCTCTACGGTTTCACATGCCCCAGGCTTAGTAAAAGTTTGCAAGATCTTAAATAAAACTTTTGAGTCTTTTCCTGCCTTGGTGAGTTGCATCGCGATGTGATTTTTCCGAGCTGCCCTTATGGCCTTGCGATAAGACCTGAGAGCAATTATATGGGAGAGCCATCTGTTCTAGGTCCACTCATCCTGCGCCTAACTGGGCTACCCCCTTAGGTGCTGGCCTGCGGGTGTTAGATGCCTCCGGGAAGCCTGCATTCCTGCCCCTATAGTCTTTGTCGTCACTGATGGCCCCCAGGTGCCCGACACCTCCATTGGGCACGCCGTCCAGGACCAGTGTGCTCTTCCACCTGTAGATAGCGGTGCAAGACATGGACTCCTCCTGCCTGCAGGTACTTGTCACACCAGAGCTGCATTCCTTGGTGGTTCGCAACCCTGTAACCAGTGGTCCACCATGCCAGGGACGAGATTCAACAACAATTGATCCAAGGCAATGAGGTGATTGTCAGCTCTGGCCAACAGGGGGGACATGCCCTCTTTTGACCTCCTTGGGCTCCACGCCCTCCTTCCTCTATTGGGTGGTTCATAATTTCAAAAAAGTGCGCCCAATCATCACGCATATTTTTCACAGGCTTTTACCCGCTTTTACCCACTGTGCTCTGGTGTTCTTGTAGCCGGTATGGGTTGCCTGCGGGCCCCTATCTGGTATGGCTTTACCTCCTTGGCCCGCGTCGCAACACGTTTTTGTCTTTAAGGCTGCTCTCACATCCATATTTCATCTACCATGGAGTAATTATGATTCTTTTTGCGTGGCGGATATAATACCAGCTAAGTGATGTAAACATCATATGTGGTATTCCAGTGAAATGAAATTTGTATTTGTTATAGCCCTGATGAAGTCATGGGTTATTGACTCATATCAGAAAACACATTTTGGCTGGAAGGTTGATATGACTGAAGCCCAAACTTCAATTCAGAAGATACTTAAGGGCACTTGTGTGTTATCTAGGACTGTCTACAATATTGTGTTTGTGCATACTTACATTTATATGAAAATGTGTCTTTTGTACGTTTAACACCGCCAAACATTATGGCGGGCCGGAAGCTGCGACGGATAGCAGAACTAATATAATTTTTGTAAATTTAGCATCATACAATGATGGACTCCATTGTATTGGCTGTAATATCTATCTATCTATCTTGGGGGATATCCACCAACAAACAAAGCAGATGAAAAAAATGTATGTTAACTATCAGAAACGCAGACCACTCCCCATGTTGAAGGATTCGCCATTGTCACCCTTCTGTAAATCAGGCCTTGTCTTTGAAACTGATGGTAGCGCTTACGCTTACTAGTATTCCATGTAGGTTGTACCCTTAGACATTAGAGCGGCACCATGCACATAATCACCTCCTTTGTGATGTTATTGGTGACCGGTCTATCCTGCCTGTTGTTGTAAGCGAGTTTCACTGCGCAAACCCCTTGCGCAGCTGCCATTTTCAGGGTTCCAGTTCTTTTCAATGGTATCCGTTACATTGCACTTTAGATTTGACGTATACGGCATCAGCAGGCAGCAAGATACACATTTCCCATGATGCTAACGTTTGCTTTCCTTTACAGCCACTCCTGGAATGCCATGTCCTCAGGGGCGCCCTGCTGTTGGCCAACAAAGAGGATCAGAGGGGAATGCTGTGTACATGTGGCAAAGCCACCAGCAAACTGTACCTGCCCTACATATAAATGTCAGAAACATTTCAGTTGTTTGCAGTTTCCACTCGCTCGTCGTCATCACTGGCTACCAGGGGACTAGGAACATGGGCTGTGGATTAAGTTGTCTTTACTGAGGTGGCTATCTGGAGCGGTCAGACGCTGCCTGCCTCAACGAGATGAACGCGGCAAGGGAGAGAAGCACATTTACACTACTGAGCTACCAGAGTTTCACATAGACTTGCCCACTGCTTTTTCTTCGGCTTCTACAGGCATGGGATGCACACATATTTTTACAAATCTCATGATGATAAAAATAATAAATAAAATACATTTGTACACAGTGCTTAACGATAATGTCATTGCAGGTTTTCAGTACCATAAATAACAAGTGTTATTTAAGGGAATTATTTCAACAAAACAGGAGGAGTATCTTACTGTTTCTTTGAGTATAAAGCATTTGTGTGAAGGGATACTAGCCAAATCACACATATGATTTGTAAAAATAAAACAAAAATTGTCCTTTGTAAACTATAATTTGTTGGGAATTGACGCTTCTGGTTAACAGATTCAGAGGGGGCGACTTTACATTTTAACTCGTAAGCTCATATATTAGCTAGAAAAAACACAAATCAAATGACTGAGTTAGTGATTTAAATGAGCTAGGTGGTGCGGGTGCCAGAGGTGTTCGTAGAGGGATGGTCAAGCCTTTCCAATAAAGTTTCAAATACATATATCAAATTAGAAAGTATTCATAGAACACTTGCGAAATATTCCTATGCCTTTAGGGTGTGCCGGACCGACAGCTTTAATTGTTATCCCCGGATGCATTGGTTTGGGCGGCCGAAGAAAACATGGCAAAAATGTGCCAACACGAAGCATTTTTCAATCCAGTTTGACTAAAACTAGGGCTAAAATGAACTAGGCTTAATGGGTAGTTCACGCTGACATGGCCTCCTTTCATTTTTCAAGATGAATATTTCATATTCTTAACTTTGACATTTATTTTCCTTTCGTTTTCGCAGCTTGCATCTTCCAAGCAGGTGTATTGCCATATATCATAACTCGAAATCTATTCAAGATGGCAGAGTGTAAAAATTAAAGGTTACCCAGAATCAATAGACAGAAGGGCTATCCCTCATGTTAGACATAGCTCAAATACTCATAAACTAGAGCTATTGCTCAGGTTACAGAAACATTACAGATCTAGGTAAGAGAACTATCTTGAAGGTTACACTAATCCTACGCAGAGAGCAGCACTGATGATAATATCATAAAACGCTTAAAACATTATAGTTGAGATGCCTTCACATTAATCATAAAATAATACTCATTGCAGTGAATACCCTTTTGCACAAGAAGAAAAGCATCAGCAATATGTGCTTCAACATGATTTATCATTTGACTGTCACTCCTAGATATGTTATGAACTGCAATCAATTGTCCTAAACCTACAGCTTCCCATTTCCTGAAACAAACACACAATTTCTTGTCAAATGCACGTTTTTCATTCCTTGGTAAATGTAGTGAATTTTCGTGTACGTTTTGCAGAAAAAACGTTTTTGCCTGGACATTCCAGTTTTTCATTTTCAGTAAACATACAGGTTTGGTTCCCAAACAAGAGCATGTCATTTTCATTAAATGATCACATGTACGACTCCCATTCATTAGTACTGTCTGCCACATTTGTCAGTGTATCATAATCACATACCATACTGTCTATAATATTTTAGCAGTAGCTGCCAAATGACAGGCATCCTCACTTTTTGAGGATGCCCATGAGAAACCATTGGTGCCCACCTGATACTAAGAAAGACCATCATTTGTCTAAGATAACCACAACATTGTCAAAGAGCTATGCTATCACGTGAATAGCCAGCTTATACTAGTGCCGCCATAATGCCACAATAATGCTTTCAGTACCCACAATATACCAAGTAATGCATCCATATACCAAGACCTTCATTTAGAGGAGGAAAGTAAGAGGACTTATGCCAAAATATAGCAGAAGCCCCGGCGATTGACCAAACTATTATGCCGAAGCAGCACCACGCTGGCATAGCCTCCTTTGGCTCTGCATAGAGATACACCTTGAGACATTATCAACACCCCCATAAATGATGGTAGACCAGCTGACATATCTAAAGTCACTGTCCATTCTAGCCATACCAAACACTCTTCAAAGGCTACCATGTAAGCAGTGTCAGTCTTCCACAAACAAATAAACAATACATCCCTTGCATGCTTGGTAAAAATCCTCAGCTTGTCAAAGACACTTGAAATTTAGGTACTGACAATGTGTCCTCTTATTTGCGTACACATTGAGAGTGCACACAAGCGTTGGCAGGAAACAAAATGCCTTGCCACTTGAATTCTCAGGTTCGGGGGTTGAGTTAGGTGTCAGGTTGTTCTCTTGCCTGGGGCGAGATACTTCTTCTGGTTGGGTGTTTAGGGTTGGATTTTTGGAGGGTTGTCCTGAGGACATTCCCAAATGTCCTAGGCTAGGCCTCTCTGGTTGGGTCGTCAGCGGTGCAAATGACAGGTGTGTGAGCCATTCTCCTTCGTTTGCCCTCTTGATCCCTTCCGTTCTCCTCCACAGACGCCTGGGTCTTCCACATTTTGTGGAGCCCTCTTGAACCATGACATGCTATGAGCAGCGGTCTCCATCCCTCCAGGGGCTGTAAACATTGCTCCTTTTAGCATCAACACGGAGCAGGGGGCTCTTTCGTACACGGTATGAAACTTCAATCTGTGATCTCTATCCTTTACTAGCACACTTTCGCCTTCCAGCAGCTTCCTTCTGGTGTCTCTCTGGCATCAGACAGTGTTGTTGCTGTTTGTCTCTGCTTGTTTATGGGTGATCCGAAATCCAGGTGTCTTGTCTCCCAATGGGGTGCTGCTGGAAGAGTGTTGTTAAACGCTGTAATAAACAACAGTGTGGCTGGGCTACACTGAGTGACATAGTGGGGTGTGCTCCATTATGCTCTCATCAGATTTTAAAGGGCCCACTCAGGGTCTTCTCCTTGCTGGATCCCTGTTCTTAGGGGCTGTTTAGTATTTACATGAACATCCTATGTCCCTCAGGCCAGTGGGGCATGCTTTTGTGGTGGTGAATGTTGAGTTGGCAACGATATGACTGAAAGTCACTCCCATTACCTAATCTCACTTTGTTCGGCAAGACATACATGGTAACTATCTTCTCAAGCTTTGGCTTCATGTGTTAAAAGGCAGTCACGGTCACCAACTCAACCACGGGGAACATCATGTGCTCATCAATGATGACTGATGTGTTCCTTCCATTTCGAAAACATGGGTGAACTCAGCAATCTTTCCTTGATGACAGTAATTGGACGTTCAGCCTCACTGTTGAATTGGCATGTGCTACACAAAGTGTGTCTTCTACACCATGATCCACCACCGGAAATCACACTTTTTCTCAGAGTCTGGCTTTTGCCTTCACAGCCCCTCGGTGTCCTTCATGATCGAGGGCAAATACAGCATCCTGAAGTGTCCTGGGGATAACAATGCAGTGGCTCCGCAAGGTGAGCCCTTTACTGGTAGCACACAAATTAGTCATGGCTCTCCACAGTTGTTAGAGGCTCTCTTGAAAAAAATCCTCATGCATCTTCAGCTGATTAAGGAATGTGCTCCATGTGTTCTACTGTAATACTTCTCATACTTTCTGTAAGCACTCATCTAGCAGGGGCGGCTCTTCCACTATGGCGGACGATCATCGCCCCACTGTTTTTGAGCAGTGTATGAAAGGAAATCTAAAATGATAATAACTTTAAGTTCTTATCATTTTATGTTTCCTTTGCAGGCGGCAGAGTAGGTGGGCGGGCTGCTCTGCTCTCCAAGCAGGGCACGGGAGGAGTAGTTTGCCCACTCCTATGTGCACAATGACTGTGTGGTAGGTCCTTTAGGGCTGCTGAAACTAGGCCTCCAGCCACCATCCTCGCAACCTCAGGGATAACCTTCCCTATGGTCAATTCCTGAGGTTGCGGAGGAATTGCAGTCCTAAGATTGATTTCTTTGCAGAATCAGCCATATTAATGGAACGATTGTTGGACAGGGGATACCCTAGGAGCCTCCTCAAGAAAGCACGCAAGAGTGCGTGGTTTTGCCATACGGAACACCTACTAGAACTCAAACCAGACAAACACAATGAAAAGGACCGGATGACTTGTGTTACCATCTTTAATACCCGCAACACGGAGATAAAAAAGATTATCAACAGTTACTGGCATTTAGTCGCAGATGAGATTGGTATACCTGAACCTCCGATGCATGCCTTCTGAAAGGGAAGGAGTGAAAGGGATTTTGTGGTCCAATCATTACTTCCTAAAAAGAATACAGAGAACCAGTCCTCACTGTGGAATATACGTCCGGTGGTGGGGGGACACCATGCGGCTCATGTAAGGCCTTTACAATGACCGTGGAACTTAAACAATGTACATACAATGACCACACCCACATTCTACAACATGATACAAACTGCAATTAGATGGGGGTAATTTATGCAATCCTCTGCCCATGTGGATTCATGTATGGAGGTCAAACTGTGCAAATTGTAAAATCCCGTATCCTGCAGCACTGCAGCAAAATACGTTGCAAAGTCCAAGGGGCACACCTGGTAGATCACTTTGTAAGGTTTGCCCACCCCCGGAAAGCTTAAGGTGGTGGGTGGTTGAGAAAGTACCTAAGAACACACGTGGTGGAAATTTTGCCAGCATCCTCAGCACTCGAAAGTGCAAATGGATGCATGTCTTTGACACAGTAAAAAGGGGTCTGAATGAATATAAGGAGGTCACTAGACAAATGTCCTCTCTCTATAATGGCTAAACATATGAGTCTTGTTTTCCATGTCAATGTTCATTCGTTTATGTATTTGGCCAACTCACTCATATATGACACCTTTGCATTTTAATGGTGGTTTGACCACGTGATAGTGTCAAATCCCTTACCCCTATACATTGATTGCAACCCATGCGTCCTTCTGTCGCTCATAAAAAACATGTGCCATTCTCTTTCACTTGTGGCAAATTTGACTGTGACACTCATTTAATGTCTTCTTTTGACACTATATTTATCATTCACACTTTGTAACATATGTAAATTATTTATGACCTTGCTAAACTGTGCAGCTATACAGAGCTATCATTGTAATATATCTCCCCTTCCAACACGTAATTTATTTGTATTTGCCCAACCCCCCTTTTGATATTTATCATCCATATTCTGCATATATGTAAAAGTTTCATGATTGTGTTAAAATGTCCAAATATGGGGATTTATCATTGTAATAAATCTTCATTTCATATAAGCAATTCGGCTGTACCGGTCCAAATCTCATTTGTTGTTTATATACATACATTGTTATATTCCATGCTTCTTTTCTGTCAATACTTTCTTCACTTCAATATTCCGCCCGTAGTATTTCTTCATTTCACACACGGGCTTTCGGTATGGTACGTCCGTTACGGAGCACGCAATCAAGCGTGCACGCAACGCGCTTGCTATTTGGGGAGAAGCCGGTCCTCCGTCAGGTTGTCTGTTTAGATGGAACCCAAGGAGGATGTGACACCTTCAACTAGCAGGTATTTGTGGATACATTTGAAGAGTTTTTAGCCATTGCCTGTTTTTACATCCTCTTGCATGGCACATAACTAACAGTGCCCCTGGTTCATTTAATTTCTCTGCAGAACCATTTTTAGATTGGATCTACTGGCGGTGTATTGAGTTGTCTACCCCCATGCTCTCATTCCGTTTTTAATAGCAGGTGAGTGAAACATTTTCACGATTTATTGATAGAATCTATCATGTTATTGATGGTGTAGTATGTCGTTGGTTGGACTATATATTTATTATGTCCACGTGTATATTTGTTTTTAGAACTATACAGAATTCAATTCCACTCTGGAACTTCTTCATTAAGTCCTTCTAAGGAATCAGAACCCCCTTTGGATTACTATGGCACACCATTGACGGGTGAGTGCCTTTTGTGGAACACACATGTGATTGTGTATTATCTTTTGAGCCTGAGTCATGCCAGCACTTAGCCTTATGCTTTTTTGTTCTAGGTTGCCTACCTCATTGCTGGGGGCGTGTTTCACTTCAACCTAGGTAATGTACCCAACCCTTAGCTGGGCATTTTATGCTGATCTTAAGTTTAAACATAATGGATTCTGATTGATATGGTTACCCCCAGGTCCCCCTTCACCCCGTCCTGAGGAAGACCCATAGCTGAGGTGTTGATCCACCCTCAACCGTGTCAGGGTCGAAACGTCGACGATCTCCCCCCATCTGGGGACTGCACCCCTGTTGCTTCGCCCCTCCCATTTATCATTTGCACAGATGCTGTGTCACTGTGTCAGGAAACTGCAGTTAAATATTTGAAATGACTTTTGCGGCAGGCCGTCTATTCTGCTAGGAGAATTGGACCTTAGCTCAATACAAAACTATTGGATTCTCTTTTTAAACTTTCCTAATTCCTTTTTCCCCTTTTTTCACTTGAGCACTTACCTTTGAACTTCTCCTTACTGCACCTGGCAGTAACCCCCAGCCTTTACTGTATTCATTAAATGTCTCATTAACATATAATGTAAATAAATTGCAATTTATGTTGCCCCAGCAAACTTCGTGTGCAAAAATTACTTTGGGTACTGTAAAATTATACATGCGTTTGGCTTTTTGTGTTTTTATCTCCTTTTCCCTTGCAGGATTGAATCCCATACAAAATTGAAAAAAAATTTCTTTCAATTTTATGACTAGGACCACCTTTGTTTTCTATACTGCTCTCCAAGCAGGGCAGGGGAGGAGTAATTTGCCCACTTCTATGAGCACAATGACTGTGTGGTAGGCCCTCTAGGGCCGCTGAAACCAGTCATGCGCACTTTCCCCGTTCTCTATGCAGGCTGAATTAGAGTCTGTGTGGAGAACAAGCCCAGGCCCCCATTGCCTGGTTGAGCGTGGAACCAGGATGCTCAAGACCAATCAAAAAGCTGCATTGCAGTCTTGTGATTGGTCAGGGGAGCCTTTTCTGTGCTTCCTGCACCTCGGTCTGACGAGGACAGCAGGAGCAGAGACACGAGAACGGCAAAGCAAGGTAAATTTTGCTTTTATTTTATTTTATTTTTTACCATCCCCATCCCCTTGCACCCCTACCGGCTCGCCCCAACCTACCCCGCCACCTGTGAATAATTCCAACCGCCACTGTCATCCAGGTGAATTTTCTATGTCATGTCACTGATTCCGAGGGCCTTTGGGCATAACGACTGGAAGACCATCTTTATGTATTCACCCATGGCTTCTGCATGCCTGACGGTCATTCTCATGCACTTTTGATGTTTTGATAAGAAGTCAGAAGGGTTGTCTGCTACTGGCTAATATACAATGTTTGGATTTTCTTTGTGCAGTTGTACCAACCACTTCTTAATTCTCGGTGGAAGATGTTGTGATGTGCCTTGGAAAAGGTTGACCAGACGTTTTTGGTCCATAACTACTCTGAATTTGCGACCTTATAAGCGGCAGTGATAATGGGTACATTCCCATTTGATTGTGAGTGCTTCACTTAAACTCTCATACAGTAAGAGGGTATACCCATGACAGTCACTGGGACCTGGGTGCAATATGATACAGAAAAGGGGGGTCCCAGTAGCAATTATATAGGAAGGTAGGACACAATCAATGAAAGAATAAAAATACATAAAGCAAAATAAGAACACACTGTTATTTAATCACACTGTGTTAAGCATATTATTTACAATTTTCATCAAACAACAATAGTGCCTCTAAAAGTGAACTAAGGATAGCGTGTAAGTGAAAGTAGGGTTTGTGCAACGTTTCTCAAAATTGTGACAATTGAAGCAAAATCAATAAAATCACAGTATTAATTTATCATGGCCTCAAAAGTGCTGAGAAGTGTACAAACAACCAATGTTCAATAAATCTCATAGAACCATGCCAAATGTACTGCAAATAATGTCCACAGATTAAGTAACACTGGCTGGTTGTATCCCGTATTACAACTGGGACCCCCCTTTTCTGTACCACTTAAACTCTGGGCATTTTGAGCCTCTACCTCAGTTAGTGCCTTGCTCGCAAAGCCATCGAAGCCTACTTGTCTCTTTCCTGCTCATGCACTAGGACTGAAATAAACAATTAATTTGGTCTTGTTTTGAGGATTAAAGTGACAATGGTCATGTCAGGGAGCAGTGCTTCTTTAACCGTTTTGAAGGCCTATCATTGGGTGGTTTCCCATTCCAATCTAGTCTGGGCTTATGTGATAGCCCACAGTGGTTCAGTCTTGTTTGCTAAGTTCAGGCAGGCAGAAGCGGCTGCAGCCGTTTGCGATGCCTAGCAAGCTCCTATCTTACGCGGTTGAAGTTGTGGGATCTTGATGTCATCTGATTTTTTCGGGTCTATATTCACTTCTTCCTTTGAAAATATGTAACTGGAAAACTTGGTGTGGTCTTCAAAGAACTTTCACTTCTTTTGGTGTAGTGTGAGACTGTAATCTCGGAGTTGCTCTAGAGTGGCACTGACATGTTGGTGGTGTTCTTTTATTGTCTTGGAGTACGCTTTCGAGCCTGACAGCATCTCCCTCACCGCTCTCTGGAAAACTTTGGCTGCAGAAAAGATCCCAAAGTTCAGCCTCTTGTATCTTTGGCTTGAAAAAGTGAAAATATATTGTCTTGCTGGGTCAAGTAGTAGCTGGTAGTACTCACCGTTAGGATCCAGTTTAGAGAAGCATTGTGCTCTTATAAGGACAACAATATTGTCATCCATGGTTGGCGTGATGTGCTGTTTCATGCTTGATTTGAGGGCCTCATGTTGATGCACAGAAACACAAATTCTACTTACTTGGGTTTGGACCCAATAACCATGGGGAACTCCCATAGACTTGGCACTCTCAATCACAATCAATTTCATGTCACTCTAGCTCTATTTAACGACGGAGGTGAAAGGGCAGTCAGTGGTGCTGCTGGGCTATTGGTTTAATCGTGGTATCTTCCTGTAGCTTCACTGTGTGGCACCTGAGGCAGCCTATGCCATGGAGAAAGTGCTTTGAGTCTTTAAGAATGATTTTGGGTTGGCTATCATGTACTTGTCAAATGAAGAAGACTAAGCAGTGGTCCTCTGCGGTGTGGCAGCTCAACAAGGTTCCACTATTTTCGTGCTAAAGAACATTTTTACTTCCCTCCCTCCTGCTTTGTGGTGCACTCTGTTTATAAAAGATTCCAGCTATGGGTTGTGGTGAGTGACCCCCATGTGTCAATTTTGGCCCAGGTGGGTCATAATGTGGGGTGGGTCCAAACCCATGCACAACCTTAGGAGTTTGAAATGATCTTGTTCATATGTTCTTGTCTGATTGATATGATGTAAGGGTACCTGGGTTACTATAATACACTGTTAATAACCGTTTTGGTCCAATTCACCTAAAATTCAGCAGTATGCTTCATTGTATAACTGCACTACTGGTTTACTTTTCAGAAATGTTGTAATGCTGTGTCAATGTATTTTTAATACACTTAACATAAAAAACTAAATGTAACTAAATAAGGGGCCGATTAGGATGGCGGACGGACTTTGTCCGTCCGCCATCCTGTCATGGCAAGGGACCTTCCGCCATAATGGCGGAGGTCCCGTGCCCCGAATTAGGATGCACCCGCCACAGTGGCGGATGCATCCCGCATTTTTACCATTGTGCTAAGAATGCATGTTGTGCGTTTCAAAGCACAACATGCCATGTTGTACTTTGAAACGCAGGGGGGTAAAAAGGCATTCCCCAAAGCCCATCCTAATATGGCTGGCGGTGTGTGATAGGCACCGCTACCACATTAGACCTTTTCCGCCACGGTCGCAAGGCGACCGCGGTGGAAAAGCGGCAGACAGTCTCCCTGTCCACCGCTGACCCCCCAGCTATCCTAATGCGGCGGGGAGTCATTTCAGGGAGGATGGCGGACGTATTGCCCCCGCCGGGCCGGCGGTGGCTACCGCCAGCCCGGCGGGGGCAATCCGTCCGCCATCCTAATCGGCCCCATAGTAAATAAATATTTAAATAAATAATTTCAGCAGGGCCTCAGAATCTGGAACGGATCATAGCACATAACATTTACAGATGAACCTCTCTCTATTAGGGCTGTGATGCACACCACCCGCATTTCAATCTCACACATGGGTTGGATTTTGTTTTTATCTTGCTCCTTTCCCAGCGTAGGACATTAGGAAGACCTCTTATAGCTCTCTCTGATTAGTAGCTAGTAGTATGTATAAACAAGATGAATACACTTTGTAGAATGGAGAGGTTTCCCTACGATGGTTGGGATCACCAGAGTTGTTAAAATACCCCTCACACACCAACAGGCACCTTGGTGTCATGCTTCATCATTGGGGTCTTCGCACCCCTCTACGGGATGCGGTGTGCTGCGACCTACGACTACGCGGGAGCACTTACAAACAACTATGTGTGGTGTGTGTGAGGGTTTTAAATTATATGTGTGTGAGTGGTGAGGTTATCGGCGAGTGATGTTATAAAAGTGCCTGGCTCGTGGGGTGAACACAAAAAACTTTAATGGGCCCCCGGGCTGGCACTATTAAAAGGGTGAAAGAGAAAGAGGTATGGTATGCAGGACAATGTGCATCACCTCCTGTGTGTGTGTGTCAACATATTTCGGAGTCGGAACTCCTTCTTCAGGACTGGGGTACACAAATCCCCACCTTACTCACGTTTTTCTACTTTTAAAAAAAATGTTATTTACAAAAAGTGAGATATGGTGCAGGTTATGCAATGTACCTACAAATTTTTGTTTAATAGCCGACCTGTAAAGGAAGGGGACACATTTTTTTTGTGGTGGTCCACTCCTTAGCATCCAGAGGCATAGTGACCTGTGGGTATAATCAAAAATGTGCAGCTCAGATCTCTAGACAGAATTGTCATGCTATATTTGAAATCGTGCCTGTTGTGAAAAAAGATACAGACAAGACAAACACACACTCAACATAAAGCACACACTCTAAAAACTAGCAAGCCTATAGGAGTCAGGCTTTTGGCTCAGCAGGTCGCCATCTTTGTGCAGTCAGAGGAACAAGAATCTTTAGTTAATGCAGTGAAAGGCACCAAATAAATGAAAGAAACATTGACATACTGTTTTTGTATAGAATCCATTTCATCATGAGCCTTCGGAAAACGTAGGGGTTGCTCGTGCTAGTTTGCTACCTATAAACCATGCAAAGTCAATGGTGTCTCCAGTACTTACATTATCGTAGAGTCGGTAGTTCAAGCTTGTTGGTAAATATACTCACGAGGTCTGCGAGAGAAATGCCTCCTGACTGCCCCATACGCCGCTCCGTTGAGAGTGCGCCGTATGTGGGTCAGGTCTCGTTATTTATGCTGGATGTGGTTGCCAATTAAGTGCGTAATTGGCAATTTGGTAATCGGATATTGCCTAATATAGGTATTCCGTTTTACATAGCCGTGTAGCTTCTCTGGTGTGGAGAGCGGAACACGCGCATGCGTCCTGGAAGTTCCTTCGCGCATGAGCGTTGTCATGCTTCCGAGAGGATTCAAACAAATACATGCAATCAATGCCCACTTGCTCATCATTTCTAGTTGAAGCGGTTACCTACGAGCATGCTGGGGTTGTACACGCAAAATATACCCAGTAATTTATCACAGCTATTTATGCGTGCGCAGCTGGTTGTGTCCACTGGCTTGGGACGTGAAAGGTATATATTTATAGTCAGAAGGATGAGGGTCATATAGTGAGTAAAATATCACGATATCCATTTATCGGGGATTCTCAGTAGATTATGCTACTTTCTGCAGGAGTGGTTTGTTACTGGTTAGGGCCAGGGTAGCTAATGATGGTCGTTTTTGTGGTCAACCTGAGACTGCTAATGATGGTATTTTTAAGAGTGGGGTTCGTTTAGTTAAGTTCTCCCCACGGAATATCATCATTAAGGCCTATGATATGGGTTCCCAGGCAGAACACCCAGCGTTGCTCTTTTTCAAAAAGTCCCAGCTCTGAGGGCAGTTGTTCAATTACTGTCCACGAAATGTCATTGACACAGTGTTGTGTTTCAAGGAAGTGCGTTGCCATTTTGGTGGTGCTTTTTTTGCACCGGATGTTGCTTTTGTGTTCACTGAGTCGCACTTTCACTGGTCTGGTGGTCATGCCTATGTACTCTAGGCCGCAAGGGCAGGTAATCATGTAGACCACATTTTTACTGTTGCAGTTCGTTAGTCTTCGTTGGTCCCACTTCGTGCCATTACTGAATTGCAATTGTTTACTTTTTTTAGTTAGATGGCATCTCCCACATTTGCCACAGGGGTAATGGCCCTGGATTCCATGTTGGGTGAGTGGCAGTTGTTGTTCAGGTTTAGGGCAAGTGTGGACTAATATGTCCTTGAGGTTTTTCCCTCGTCTGTGAGCAAACATTGGTTTCTCAATATCTAGTGTTCCACATGTCAGAATGCGCCAATGTTTGTTTACGATTTTTGATACTTCATTAGAATGTGCGCTATATGTTGTCACACAGATGGGTCTTGTTTGTTTTTCGCTGGGTTGTACCCTGTTTTCAAATAGGACCGCTCTATTGCTATTCCTTGCCCTCTTCATGGATGCGTTAAAATAACAACTCTGGTGATCCCAACCATCGTAGGGAAACCTCTCCATTCTACAAAGTGGATTCATCTTGTTTATACATACTTACCTAGGGAGAACGAATCCATTTTTGAATCTCTCTCTCCCCCTTTTGTTATTTACTTTATTCAGGCAGTGCACAGCTGCGGGAGTCTCTCTCTCGTTTTTGATACAGACACACCACCACACACATAATCACACCTCTATCTACATACACATGATGGAGTCAGAACATGGACTCACCTTTGGCGAGGACAAAATAGATCAAATCTTGACAGCAATCAACCCTTTTGAAGGGCTCAGCAGCACCGAACCTGGACCCAGTGTAGCGGACTGGGATGAGTTGACGAACCTGAGGAGAACACAAATCAAGGCAGCACTCCATGGCTTACTAATGACAGAGTACTTGAGAAATAAGATAGCACCACACGGACTCCTGGTTAAAAATGAACCATTCATTTTTCAAACTGACAAGCTCTTCAAAAAAGAATGGTCACTAATATCGTGGCACTGTACACGTGACTGGCTTGTGGCGATAGTGAAAACGGCCGCCAGGATCACACAGCAACTTAAGGTAGACATACAGAAAATCGAAGCGCAACTTAAGACATACCAAAAACCGGCAGAACTGAAAAAGAGACTTGATGAACTGAACCAGCAGAGTACATTTAATAAACTAAAAAAGGACAAAGACCGTTTTACCCCTGAGGGAGACTACCCATACACAAACGATGGCTATAGCTCCAGGAGTAACAATAGCGACAATGACAGTGAAGGCTCTGATTGCGGTTCATCTGGATCTAATTCAAGCAGCAATCAAAGACAGAGGGGAAACCAGAGACGTCAGGGACAACAGTACCCTAGACAAAGAGGGTGGAGAGGGTATCAAGCACAATCCTTCTATCCTCAGTATACAGGACCTACCCCTTTCACACCTTACCACTACGGTCCAACACCAACAGGACCGGTTTTTCAACAATGGGGTACAGACTTTGATCCCAGTTTTTATAACCCTAAGCCTTTTTTAGGGTCACGCCAAGGACCCCGAAGAGGTCGGAACAGGAAGGGCAACACAGTCATGTCGCGAGACCCCGAACAGGGGGACCCCAGAATGAACACGAGGAGCATGACGGGAGCACTCCCGAGCCACCCATCAACCAGCAAGAAGGGGACCTAGTAGTCAACATTACCCCATGGGAACTGACAACCATCCAGAGGACGGTATTAAATAAGGGACTAGGCTTTGTCCCAACGAACAAACTCGACTCTTTTAAACTACATACCGAAATGCAAGAATTTGTCCGCAAAATCAAATTACAGACGTTCTTTAAAGATAAAGACAGGACGAATGACACAGACACAGGTCTAAGACCGAAATCCACTTTTACACCACCTGACACCTTATTACCAATTGAGGTCCTGACCTTTGAGAAGGCAGTGATGAGCGAAATAAAGGCACTCGGCTTGTCAACCCGAACTTTTTTCCATAATACAAGCCGGGTAGAGCAGGAGGCTATTCGGGAGCTGGCCACAAACAAGGAGATCACTATAAAACCCGCTGACAAAGGGGGAGCGATAGTGGTCCAAACTACGACAGCATACAATCAGGAATGCTTGAGATTGCTGTCTGATAGACGCAATTATAAAATACTATCAGAGGACCCAACGGAGTCACTCAGAATCACGATAGGCGGAATGGTGGAGGAAGCACTGGCACGCGATTGGTTGTCAAAGAAGGAAGCAGAATTCCTAATGCAGAAGTCACCAAGGACGCCATACTTCTACTGTATCCCGAAAATACACAAGAACCTGGACAACCCCCAGGAAGACCCATTGTCTCTGGCATTGGGTCTATCCTAGAACCGCTCTCAAGATTTGCTGATGCCTTCCTCCGCCCTCTAGTACAGACCACGGACACTTACCTTAAGGACACCAAGGCGATCTTGCAACTACTGAAAGACCTAAGCTTTAACCCAGAAAACCATTTGTTGCTGAGTCTTGACGTGGAAAGCCTCTATACAAGCCTCCCACACAACGAAACACTAGCTATAATTGAGGAGGTCCTATACAGCTCCAACTGGAAGTACCAGACACCAAGAGGAGTAGTGCTTGAGTGCATCCCACTGGCCCTAACCAAAAACTTCTTTGAATTCAATACCACCATCTACCTCCAGAGCCACGGCACCAGCATGGGGAGCACCTTCGCTCCAAGTCTGGCCGGGCTCTATGTCTATCACATGGAGAAGAATAAAATCCTTCACACCAGCAACCCCTACAGACAGCACATACTCACCTGGAGAAGGTATATCGATGATGTGCTGGTCATCTGGCAAGGGGACCACTTGTCTGTAGCACAATTCATGGAGTGGCTGAATGTTCAAAACCGTTGTCTAAGGTTCACCCACTCAGTATCCAACAAAGCCCTGGTTTTCTTAGACCTCAACATCTACCACAAAGAAGGTAGGTTGGAAACAACGACCCATTTCAAGCCCACAGCAAGGAATTGCTTACTCAGATATGACAGCTTCCATCCCCGTCATCTACGGACAAACTTACCATACGGACAATTCCTCCGTTTGAGAAGAAACTTCACTGATGTGGCCTGGTATAAATCCCAAGCATTAGACCTCAAAACGAAACTACAAAAAGACGATATCCGGACAAAATCATCAATGCAGCCATGAAGAGGGCAAGGAATAACAATAGAGAGGCCCTCTTGGAAAACAGGGTACAACCCAGCGAAAAACAAACAAGACCCATCTGTGTGACAACATATAGCACACATTCCAATGAAGTATACAAAATCGTAAACCAACATTGACGCATTATGACATGTGGAACACTAGATATTGAGAAACCAATGTTTGCTCACAGACGAGGGAAAAACCTCAAGGACATATTAGTCCACACTCGCCCTAAGACTGAACAACAACTGCCACTCGCCCAACATGGAATCCAGGGCCATTACCCCTGTGGCAACTGTGGGAGCTGCCATCTAACTAAAAAAAGTAAACAATTGCAATTCAGTAATGGCACGAAGTGGGACCAATGAAGACTAACGAACTGCAACAGTAAAAATGTGGTCTACATGATTACCTGCCCTTGCGGCCTAGAGTACATAGGCATGACCACCAGACCAGTGAAAGTGCGACTCAATGAACACAAAAGCAACATCCGGTGCAAAAAAAGCACCACCAAAATGGCAACACACTTCCTTGAAACAACACTGTGTCAATGACATTTCGTGGACAGTAATTGAACAACTGCCCTCAGAGCTGGCACTTTTTGAAAAAGAGCAACGCTGGGTGTTCCGCCTGGGAACCCATATCAAAGGCCTTAATGATGATATTCCGTGCGGACAACTTACCTAAACGAACCCCACTCTCAAAAATACCATCATTAGCAGTCACAGGTTGAGCCCAAAAACGTCCATCATTAGCTACCCTGGCCCTAACCAGTAACAAACCACTCCTGCAGAAAGTAACATAATCTACTGAGAATCCCCGATAAATGGATTTCGTGATATTTTACTCACTATATGACCCTCATCCTTCTGACTATAAATATATACCTTTCACGTCCCAAGCCAGTGGACACAACCAGCTGCGCACGCATAAATAGCTGTGATAAATTACTGGGTATATTTTACGTGTACAACCCCAGCATGCTCGTAGGTAACCGCTTCAACTAGAAATGATGAGCAAGTGGGCATTGATTGCATGTATTTGTTTGAATCCTCTCGGATTCCTAGGCACGATACGGAGCGTTGCCTATACAAAATATCAGCAGTCCTTAAGCACGCAGGCGCGGTTGAAACATGACAACGCCCATGCGTGAAGGAACTTCCAGGACGCATGCGCGTGTTCCGCTCTCCACATTAGAGACGCTACACGGCTATGAAAACCAGAATACCTATATTAGGCAATATCGCATTACCAAATTGCCAATTACGCATTTAATTGACAACCACATCCAGCATAAATAACGAGACCTGACCCACATACGGTGCACTCTCAACGGAGCCGCGTATGGGGCAGTCAGGAGGCATTTCTCTCGCAGACCTCGTGAGTATATTTACCAACAAGCTTGAACTACCGACTCTACGATAATGTAAGTACTGGAGACACCATTGACTTTGCATTGTTTATAGGTAGCAAACTAGCACAAGCAACCCCTACGTTTTCAGAAAGGCTCATGAGGCAACGGATTCTATACAAAAACAGTATGTCTATGTTTTTTTCATTTATTTGGTGCCTTTCACTGCATTAACTAAAGATTCTTGTTCCTCTGACTACACAAAGATGGCGACCTGCTGAGCCAAAAGCCTGACTCCTATAGGCTTGCTAGTTTTTAGAGTGTGTGCTTTATGTTGAGTGTGTGTTTGTCTTGTCTGTATCTTTTTTCACAACAGGCACGATTTCAAATATAGCATGCCAATTCTGTCTAGAGATCTGAGCTGCACATTTTTGATTATACCCACAGGTCACTATGCCTCTGGATGCTAAGGAGTGGACCACCACAAAAAAAGTTTGTCCCCTTCCTTTACAGGTCGGCTATTGAGCAAAAATTTGTAGGTACATTGCATAACCTGCACCATATCTCACTTTTTGTATATAACATTTTTTTTAAAAAGTAGAGAAACGTGAGTAAGGTGGGGATTTGTGTACCCCAGTCCTGAAGAAGGAGTTCCGACTCCGAAACATGTTGACACACACACACCGGAGGTGATGCACATTGTCCTGCATACCATACCTCTTTCTCTTTCACCCTTTTAATAGCGCCAGCCCGGGGGCCCATTAAAGTTTTTTGTGTTCACCCCACGAGCCAGGCACTTTTTTAACATCACTCGCCGATAACCTCACCACTCACACACATATAATTTAAAACCCTCACACACACCACACATAGTTATTTGTAAGTGCTCCCGCGTAGTCGTAGGTCGCAGCACGCCGCATCCCGTAGAGGAGTGCGAAGACCCCAATGATGAAGCATGACACCAAGGGGCTATTGGTGTGTGAGGGGTATTTTAACAACTCTGGTGATCCCAATCATCGTAGGGAAACCTCTCCATTCTACAAAGTGGATTAATCTTGTGTATACATACTTACCTAGGGAGAACAAATCCATTTTTGAATCTCTCTCTCCCCCTTTTGTTATTTACTTTAGTAGCTTGTAGTGACATCCTGGGTTTGTTTGGTGGTTTGCATTCATTATAATGAAGGCCACTGGTGATGGGATAGTTTTTGGCGTGGAGGTTTCTTAGTTCCACCTTCTACTCCTACATACTTGTGCAAAGAAGTTTATTTCACTGCGTTTGTTAATCTCTAGCCCATAGTTCACTCTGGTGTGAGTCACGCTGGCTGGATAATGTTTGAGGTGGCCCTTTCTACTGCACCACAACTTCGTCTATGATTCTCATTAGGGCATCTGGATCCATTTTCAGAGATACTGAAAGCACCTTTTCCATTTGCTCTGCTCTGCTGTTTGATAGTTTGTGGAGCTAGCATGTCTTCCAAGTTCCTGCTTAGGACTCGCAGGATGACCCATCACCACATGAATGATCCGTAGCCCTGAATTATCTAGGCACACAGTTCTGTTTTTTTCATCGTAGATGATGCATTTGCTGGTCATTAGCCGCAAACGTGCATAGAACCAGTCAATAGTTTACCCCTCTTCCTGTTTTGCTTGTTGTAGCTTAGAATATTCATGGTCCAAATTTATATGCGAAGTCGAAGTTCATACTAAAGGCAGTGACTCCTGATTCATAGTTGTTGTCACCGCCCATGTTGGGGAGACTTTTGAACAGGTCGAAGACCTCATTCCCTGCATAATGCAACAGCAAAATCCTTTCACGGCAGGGTGGCATCTGCTTCATGTGTAGCCTAAAGCAGTTATTCAGCCTGCTGATCCAAGTTTTTCAATGGGGGCTAATGTGACTGGTTTTGTAAGCTCACTGAATCAGGTAGAACACCCCACTATGGAACGCACCGGCACACTTGCCCACCCATGCAGGTCAGCTGGAGGTCTGCCCACTGCACCTTCATTCAAGTTGGGTGAAGGAACGTTGAAATGTAATTCATCCTCTGCCATCTTGTGGAAGCACTTTTGCTGTTTCCCTTTTAGATAGCCCAAATTTCAGGCCTGCTTTGTAGAGAATATGTCTCCAGTATCACTTGTAATAGTCCTTTTCCCAGGTATGTATTCACTACCAGTATGTATCAGCAGCAGTAATGCCTATGATGTGCATAGTGCATAGGAATCAGCCCAGCTTCACTGTACATACTGGGCGAGGTTATGCTCTCTTACTGCTAGGTGGTGCTAAGATGCTGGAGTCAAGAGCCATCCTAATTCACTGCTGTACCTTCAGTAGCAGTGTAGGGCATCTCTGGTGGCTAAGCATGTTGATGTAGAGGTCATGCAGCTGTTTTCACTCTCTACAGGTGGGCTGGTCAGCTGGGCATTGGGCCTGCACTCCAGAGCAGTGTTGGTGTTGACATAGGGTGGATGAGTTGAGCTGCACAGTATGTGCTGAGGTGCACTTGTTTGCCTTGGTGGTGCAGCAACAGAGGAACATGAGCAGACCTGAATCCTCGAAGCCAGTTTAGGGAACCCAGTTGGGTGATCACCAAGACTGGTGGGATGGTAGCAGTAAGGTTCTCTCACACAGAAACTGTAGCTTGGACTGGGCTGCAAGAGGTCCCTCGTCCCTTAGTCTATACCTTCATCCAAGCGCAGCCTCTAGGTGCATGTGAATGTCCCACCATATTGGCCTCGTTGCTCCCTGCACTGTCTTTACCTTTCTACCATGTTGAATATGTAGTCTCCATCATCTTTTCTTGGCCTTCAAAGCAGGTGGTGAGTCATGTGGTTGTCTGATTTTTTCTTTTTTGATGACCTGATTGTGCTGACTTAACCTCTATTTTTGGAGGGAGTGAAATATGAGCAACAGCGTGAATAGGTTCTTTGCTTGTTAAAACAAAGGGCCAAATTTAGAGTTCAGTAACTTTGCAAGGGCAGCAGAGTATTTTACTCCGTTACCCTGACGAAGTAACCTCATTTCAAATTTAGAAATGTCTGCTGCCCCACATTGGCAGGAACTGCCTTCATGGCAGTCCATGTTAATGTATTGAATAAGGTGCCTTGCAGCTCCGTCAACATAAAGCACACTTTCAAAAAGTTTTTTTTTTAAAATCCCAAAGCGGTATCGCCACTGTGGTGTTGGATCCAGTGCACCAGATGGGAGGAGGGCATATAAGCCTCCCCCGCCCCTCCTGGTGGTCTATGTTCCCCAGCCACGCCGTCTCGAAGTATTGTGCGATCGTTGCCGTCATTTCGCGATTCACCGGTCCGGAGTTTGCTTTTGGTGAGGTGAGTCGTGCTGGTCGGCCGGGTTTGGTGGGGTCGATTGTCTGGCGGGCTGAGATGAGTGCTAAATCAGGGTTGCTGCCTCCCGGCTGGCTGCTTCCAGCCCTCTTCACTCTCTATCGTAGAGGGTGCCACGATCGAGTGTTCGGTTCCGGTTGGACCTGGTGGGCGTGGGGGCTGAGCTTTGTCAGAGGTTGGCTGGGGGCGGTGCTCCCCCCGCGACCGTTGATATACCAAGGTTTACTTGCTCAACTGCCAACGCACTTCAATCTTTTCATCGTCAGGATGAGGTGCGTGCTTTGCAGAGGTTGCCAGGAGCAGTGTTGTTTACAGTGTGTGCCTGCTTTGAGGGTAGGCTCACTGGGAGCATTGGCAAACTTAGCAGAGAAAAGATTGGAAAAACTTCAGAGGTGCGCAAAATTAATTACCCCTTCTACGTGTCACAGGGGCCCTGGGGTAGGGCTCGGTGTACTCCTTTTGTTATGCATCCAGTCATTGGTAGACTTGCACAGCGGGTGTAATTCCCACAGGGTGCCGGGCGGATCCGTGACCGTTCTGCAGTGCTGCTCCTAGTCGCACGATGCATGTTGTTTGGGGGGAAACAGAGTCGAGTTGAACAGCAGGTGTATTTCCCACAGGTAGCTGGACTGATCCGTAACCGTCTGCGGTGCTGCTTCCAGTTTAACGATGCACGTAGTTGGGGGGAGACAGAGGCGAGTTCCTGCTAGCCTGGCACTGGGATAGCACGGTGTGTTCGGGCCAGTTGGGGCAGTCCTCCCGTCCCGGTCTTTAAGGGTAGATACTGTTTGTCTGCTGCCCTGACACCGTTTGCCTTGCGTTGTGCAGGTTTCATTCCCTGTCCAGCGAGCGATGGCCGGCCGCGTGGCCTCATTGCGACGATTCACCCACACCTCTGCCTATCTCCCGTTGTCCCCCATATGCCCCCACCCTACTCCGGTGTAGTGAAGTTGCACGCCCTCCGTGCCCCCCACCTTCCCGTCATACATGCCGGCCAGCAGATCTCGACCGTGGTCCCCTGCTGGTTGTCCACTGGGGCAGCATGGGTACTGGGGAGAGGTGTGGCAGACGCAGGTCCTGGCCGACTCGCCTTTCACTCAGTGGCTGGTTGGGCTCACTCGGCGTCCGCTGTATGGTCAGCGAGGGGGGCCTGCGGAGTGGGTCTTACCTTGGTACTGCGCCGTACTTGGGTGGTGCTGGCAGCGTCGGTGGTTTAGGAGGCGTGTCTGGCCCCTGTCAGGGCAATTTCTGTGGTCTCCTTTGGCTCCCCCACCCCCCTTTACTTGAGACAAAGGGCTTCTGCTACCGGGCTTTTTGAGGCCTGGGTCGGGTCTTTTTTGGTGGTGGGTGCTGTGGCATGGTGTCTCCCAGTCCCTTGTGGACCATGCCGCTATTTGAAAATAGTGTTGAGATGTTCCAGAGGTTCAGATGAGCTGGGTCTTGCAGGCAGCACCAGGCTCAGAAAGGGGCTGCACAAATCTCTGTGCAGTCGTCTTTGATACTCGAAAATTCACCAGGGGGGCACGAGGGGTACTGCATGCCCAACATTCAGGATGCCAAGGGACGTTGTGGCCCAAGACTAATATTTGGGTTTGAGTTAGTCAGGCGGTTGGGGCTCAGTTCACACAGAGGTGCACCAGTGCGCACTTTTGTTCATTAGATGAGTAAGAAGGATCAGGGGTAGACATCACTAATTCCCTTTGTAAATCACTACAATGCTCATAAACCGAGAATGCATGTGTGTCACTTGTCCTAACTTCTATGGAAAGTACTTGAGACCTACACTATTTATTGGTAGGCTGAACCCTATACTGTTTGATGTTGGTGTTGTGAAAATAGTAATTGAAAAAATGATGTCACCAGATTTGTGCCCACCACAGGCCTTCATCTCCCTAAGCGAAAACCTGGGAGTGCAAGTACCAGTGCATGACAGATGCGCCCGCTGGGCCATTCCTTGAGTCCTGCTAATGTTTATGCTTTGTATCATAGGGTACCGCCGACGGGTAGGTCATTGTGAGGCTCCTGTAGCTTGGAGCAGTCAGGCAAGGGCCAACCCGGGATCTATCTCTAGAAGCCGGTCGCTCGTGACCAATAAGGAGGTTCATGGCAATGGGACAAGCAGGCATTGGTGAGGTGATTATTGTTGCAGAGGTGCGACCCTACGCCTCAAATGCACCCACTGCACTGGGTGCAGGGAGAAGAAGGGCAGTAGGCAGGGGAGGTATCGTTACTAATCAAGGGGGAAAACATTTTGCGGGGGGCGGCGGTGCAGTACGAACCTCAAATGAAGGAATTGGTTTATAGTGAACTGTCTCATTCTACAATTTGAATTGACGCAACCTGATCACCCTTGGTTCCATTGTCGTGGGCGCTTCGCTCCCGCAAGTGAGCCGACCACCCATCGCTCTGATCCGTTCTTCCTGCGACCGTTCAAGAGTTTAGGTGTCAGGAATCAAGAAGTGAAGTAAGTACCGGGGCACAAGTGGGTTGGACACGCACCTGGGATTTGGACACGGGGGCTCCCTGTGGCCCAGCAGTGTGGCGGCACCATCAGGAATGGGTGGGGCACGTACTTTTTTCTCCCCCCAGGGCCCGCCTAGGCAGTCGACATGACAATCCGGAGCCATGGACAGCCAGGGAACTCTTGCCCCATTGTTCTCACAAATCAGCTGTGTACTTGAGTCCCAGCCCAGCACGTCACAGGAGGCACTATGGGAGAACTTCATGGCCAAGGCTAAAGGACCGGAATGGGCACAAGGATTCCTCGATGCCCGAGGGCAGGAGGATTCTGGGGTGGTGGCTGATATCCCACCTGTGACACGGGCGGGGCTCGTGGATCACGGAACTGCCAGATCCAAGCGTGTGCACAAGCCCACCAACAAGGACTTTCCTGTGGACCTGGACCTGCCCCCAGCGAAAGCCAGGGTAGTGATCACCCGCCGAGAACCAGAACCCACAGGGGTACCGGCGGCCGTACCAAACTCTATCGCAGCAGGCGCTGAGAACTGTGAGAAAATGGGTAAGGTGATGGACAATATGCTGATGTTGATGGGGCAATTTCAGACATGGCTAGACGCCATGACATCAACGCCTCCGTTGCTGGCTGCAGCGCCTGCAGACACCGGGGGCACCCACAGTATTGCAAGTTTGGGGGGGGGCAGGCAAGTTGCATGAATACAGCCTCCAGGGTGGTGAGGTCTGGGGCCACTACGGGGTTAAGGCCAGGGTCTGACACAGCAATGGCCTCCGACACCGCAGCACCAGCCATTTCTGCCACTGGTCAGGGGGACAACCAACTGGCGACACCACCATCAAATGCTCATCAAGCGGCCGCGCCGAGTTCCACAGCGACCAGCGGCCCGGGGGCTGTTACGACCACCCCACCACAGCCCAGCACCATCTCCTCTCCCACCGAGCCCCCCAAATCAGCAGTGGTGACGGTGCCCCTGCCACCCGTCACTGTGGCACCCTTGGCCTTTGGGCATTGCTCACTCTCTTGGCAAGTGCCCCAGGTGGCCATTGAGGGGATATGGAGATGGGAATTCATTGATATCCTGACCTTACTCATGCACGGGGCAGCAGGGGCCTATACTAGGAACATGGGGGTAAAGAGGAGGAGAAGAAGGTGAGATACCAATGCTGGCTGGAGAAAACGATTGAGAACTGGGTTGAGGCATTCACCATACTGTCGGCAGTAATTATGGAGAAGTATCCGGAGCAGGGGCAGGCGTTAATGCAATATTCCCACACCATACAGCAGGAGGCTAAAGTGACAGGAGGGGTTGAGTGGTTCAACTATGATCAGGACTTCCGTAAGAGAATAGCCATATGCCCGGAGTTAGGCTGGGATCAAAAAGAGACCCAGCTCTGGGTTCAACACATTTGTAAATTCACCGCCGAGCACAGGGAGGGGGCAGGCAAGAATCAGAAGGAGTGGGACAATCAGAAAGGGACTAAGCATACTGGAAATCACCCTTTCAAACAACCTTTTTGAAGGAGCCAGGGAAGGGGACAGAAGCAAGGGAGTAGGAAATCCAACTCCAGCACCTGCTTGCTGTATAATGCTGGGTCCTGCTCCTAGGGCAAAGTCTGCAAGTTTGCCCACAGCAGCAGCAAGTGTGGGGCCATGCACCTGGCCGTGTCATGCACTGTCAGGCGACATGGACCTCCGCCTATCACTGGCACACAAGATAGCTAGTAACATAGAGGAGACAGAACACCCCTGAATTTGCACCCAACCCCTCCCCCAGCTCATTGCACAATGCCGGCGAGCACCAGCCTACTAACTTCAAATGTCAAGGGGCCCTCCCCCATCATCCTACAGAACCTCCTCCCCTTGCTCAGGTCCTATCCCAACCACAAAGACAGATTGCTCTTAGCTCATGGCTTCATCAAAGGGTTTAGGATTCCATACCAGGCCCCCCTGGGTTACAGGGATGCAGAGAATCTCAAGTCAGCCTGGGAATTGCCGGGAGAAGTAAGGGTGAAGGTCCAGAAAGAGGTGGCCCTGGACAGGGTAGCGGGTCCCTTCTACCACCCCCCGGGAGCACTTCCTTATCTCCCCATTGGGTGTGATCCCTAAGAAGCAGCCTGGGGCATACTGATTGATCCACCACCTGTCTTATCCTGAAGGCGACTCGGTAAACCACTGGTTAGAAGAGGGGTCATGTTCAGTCTCCTACTGCTCCCTAGACATGGCAGTGGACATGGTCAGGAGAGCAGGTAAGGGGGCCTGGCTGGCCAAGGCTGATATTGAGTCTGTCTTCCCTCTGCTCCCGGTTCACACGGACAGTCAGCACCTCCTAGGTTTCAAATGGCAGGCCGAGGTGTTTTTTGATCACTGCATGCCCCTGGGCAGCGGGTGTCCTGCATATACTTTGAGGCTTTCAGCTCCTTCCTCCAGTGGGGGCTCTCCTGGGCCTACAGCATTGAGGGAGTGACACACTACCTGGATGACTTCATGTTCATCGGGGGCTTAGGGTTGCAGTGCTTCCAAGGTTTGGCAGGCATCTGGGGGTCCCCCTTGCATCGGGTAAGACTGAGGGTCATGCCGAGGTTCTCAAGTTTTTGGCATCGAACAGGACACCATCAAGGGTGAGTCCTGGCTCCCTGCCAAGAAGGTGGAGAATCTGAGGCATGATATCAAGGTATTACTCGAGGAGATGCCTGGTTGGAGCTGAGACGATCGACGGACCCCTTCTTCCGGACCCGCTTTATCATATCCGGGTCGTTACTTTCGTATACCGACCACCCTACGAATAAATGTGATGTCCCATACCACATGAATTAAAGAAGAGAAAAAATATTGAAATTAAATAAATTGCAACTGCGAATACATAAGGGGTCCCTGACTAGAAACTTACGCAGTAGATTGTCCTCATTAAGGATTTACAAGACAATACCAACTAGTATAGATCATACGAACTGTTCAAGCCCTGAAGAAGTCCCTGGATGGGACGAAACGCGTTGGCGGTTCCAAAAGTGATGCTGTCTAAAGGCTTTTAAAAGATTGAACAATAAAGAACTACTGTAAACTAAAAACATCGACTTGTTTGTAAATTTGAAAAAACTGTTATTGATCTGTTTACTTGTTACAAATGCTCTTGAAGTGTGCTGGGCAAAGGTGTATTATGGGATTGTTGAGGGTTGGTTTTTCGAATCCGCCCTCAAATTAAGGGAGTATAGGGAATTGTACTCTCAGCCCTTAGCACCTTCCCCATTTTATTAATACTGTCAGGGTACTTTTTAGACTGGTGCTGACATCTAATGCTTTGATTCCCACTTTTTTGTCGTTATTACTGGGCAAGGATGAGGCCACCCTGGGCACAGTCCAGAGTCTCCTGGGAAAACTGAATTTCGCAGCCAGAGTCATCCCAGCTGGTGAGACTAGGCAGTAGACTGAAGGAGGACCTTTCAATGTGGTTTGATTTCCTACTCAACTTCAAAGGGACAGTCATATGGAGAGCCCCTTGGGCAGGTAGCCCAGAACTGTGCCTCTTTACAGACGCTTAAGGGATTGAGGGTTTCGGTGCCATAATGGGGGAGGAATGGTGTGCCCAGAAGTGGCTTAACGCATGGCATCAGCATAAGATAACATTGAACATAACGGTACTCAAGCTGTTCCCCATCGTGATTGCCCTGCATTTGTGGCCCAAAGCATTGGTGGACAGGAAGGTAATTTTCTGGTCCGACAACATGGCGGTGGTGCAGGCAATCAATGGCCAGGAAGCAAGGTGTCCCCTGGTGCTGTGCTTATTGAGAGAATTGGTCAGGGATGGCTTGTGCAGCAACATCGAGCTTAGGGCTAGGCACATCGAAGTGGTAAAAAATGTGGCAGCTGACGCTCTCTCTCGTTTTCAGTGGCTCCGTTTCCAGGAGGCCTGGCCGTGAGCAAGACCGGAGATGACACCCTTCCCAGCACATCTAGGGCACATCTTGCAGTGGAGCAGCGGCTGAGATTGCTGGGGGAACGCTCCTTGGCACTGGGGACCAGGAAGAAGTATAAGGCCCAGCTGGACATATTTATAAGCGTTACAGAGACTCTGAGCACAGGCTCACTTGCCTTGGACCAGCAGGTTCAAGCGTTTGTTTTATGGGCCAAAGATCAGGGGAAGAGCCACTCGTGGGTCTGTGGCCACCTGGCGACAATGAGCCATGATACCAAGCTGTAGGGGGGGCAGGACCCAACCAAGTCCTTCTTGATCAGAGCGGCCCTCAAGGGATGGGCCAGAGATGAGGTTAGGACCCCGGACTCTAGGGGCCCCATTGACTTTCCCACCATACAGAGGATGCTAGATGTAGTACACCAGGTCACCTATTCGCAATTTGAGGCCAAGCTATTCTCGGCAGCCTTCTGCCTGGCATTCTCTGGGGCATTCAGGATGGGCGAATTGGTAGCCTTGTCAAAAACAGACGCGTCTGGTATCGCCTTGAGCAGCCAGGATGTCAAACTAAAGGACAAGCTAGTGATTCGTATCAGGAGGTCCAGAACAGATCAGGCGGGGCGTGGGGCAGATGTAGTTCTGGAATTGCTAGGAGACCCAAGGTATTGCGCAGTGGCCAGAGTTAGGGATTACATGTCCGTGTATCCTGTGGCACAAGGCTACTTCCTGATACATGCAGACATGGGTCCCCTGACAAAATTCCAGTTCGACCGGATCATGGGTGCCTGCCTGGCTTGCACAGGCCTTGCCTGCCCAGACAAAAAGTATTCCAGACACTCATTTAGAATTGGGGCAGCTACAACGGTATTCAAGGCAGGCATGGAGCATGAGGGCAGAAAGAGGGTTGTCTTGTGTATTTATTCATTCTTGCAGGCTCAGACCAGGGCTGGGAGAAGTTGCCGATAATGGCACTAAGTCCTTATGCCTTTGAGCCACCAGAGGTGTATGCCAGTGAAGGAGATGAGGTCCTTTCCGCCACTGACATACTGAAGGTGGTCCTAACTCTAAATTTTGCACAGTAACCTTCATTGTGGCGGAAAGGGTGTGGAGTAGATTGTAGCCTGTCTGTTGTCTTTTTGAAAATGTGATTGCCGTGAGCAGTAATGGAGGTCTGCTCTTACTCATTAACAATCGTATAGTAAACAAAAGATCAGGGCATGTTGCAGTACTTTGTAACCCACTCCTTAGTACACTGGGCCCTAGAGGTGGTGTTCTGTTTATGCTAACTTTCTAATGAGAATTCTATCACTGACATTCTATCAATCCCTTTACTTGACATTATAAAAACACAATAGGGTTGAAACAAATAGCCATTTTACATGCCATAAGTAAGTAAAAGCTATAAAACCTCATAGGAGAAGCGCTCTCTTCCAAACAATAGCACGAAGCACTACGAATGAGAAACAATGGAAAATAAAGCTGTAAGGCAGGTGTGGGGGTTTATAAAATATCGATTTAACCTCGAATTGTTACTGATGTTTCCCGAAACCTCTAAATGCCCGTACAGCCTATTGCCATCTTCCATTTTATACCTTCTAATGTTTGGCAACCTCACCTCATTTCAGCTGTCCCTGAGCCAAGCTGTCACTCATTCCCTGGAAGCTGACATCCTTTGTTTACTGTTGCCAAGGGAACATATTGCAGGCTTGATAACAAAGCTCAACGCGGCTGTTTTTCATTTCGGTGTTCCCATGGCCTCAGAGACAATGAAAGTGAAGCAAACCACAGGTTATCGTTGAGGGGCTTGAACTGCAAGCGTAAGAAAACGTATCTCTAGTGTGCATGTCTACGTCATATGAAATAATCCGTTATGCCTCCTTCTCCCGTTTTTCTCCATCCCATACCTAGGCGTGAAAAACAGAGGGGAACAGGAAGAAGCTAAAATACCTTTCACCTACCATCATTCCACATTTGCTTCCACCTTTGTCGAGGCATTGTTTTAACAGTTCGCCTCTTTTACCCCATGATTGAGTTTTTACTCGAAAGGAATATTCCATGGCAGCTGCCCAGAGAGGACACTTCACTAAACTTCACTAAACTAGACCCAGCCAAGATTTGTTAAAAATTATGAAGCGCAGTGCTTGGGGGGGGGGGGGGTGTGATTTGCAAGGGTATGTTGTGCGCATTTGTGGAACAATTGTACAGTATTCTATTTACAGATAGTCACGCACCGAAGACGTCAGAGCTCAAGAGAAATACTGTTTTAGCGTGACTCTGACCAGGGTTGTAACTGCTTGAAGTTCGGCAAGTGACATTTAGCACCAAATCCGTCCTCGACTCACACCCCCCAGAATAAATGTTAACACATTGACAACTGCCGAAATTTTAATTGCATGACATGCATATTTTGTTAATTACAAGTAACACCCCATTTGCATACATTTTGGGGGTTTGGCACTTTATGATGCCAAGATATTGGGCACTCTGAATGTGTCAACGTTTGGCACAAAAACACTATTTGTGCACACAAGTTGTTTGACCAACACTTTTGTGATGCTTTGCATCCTGAAGCTCCTATGGCAAGTTCATAGTAAAGTTAGAGGTTTAACTAGGTTGTGTTTTTCCCATACTGTTTTCAAGCCGTGCAGTTTGGTTCTAGTGCAGAGCGATGTTTGAGACTTTCATGCATCTCTTGAAAGAAGGGTCCTCCCAATCCTGGTCTCTGCCCTGTGGGAGTTTTGGCAGGTGGGTGGGCAGAGGCCCATGGAGTATGGGTAGAGGACCCTAGATCCAGATCCTGGTTGTCCATTGAAATATGGCTGTGTGGTTGTCTAGATGTTCATGCTAAGCATTGGCACATGAACATCACAGCACTCAATGCAATTGAGTCCCCACACTGCCAAAGGCATCATAAACAGAGCAATGTCTGACAACTAGTACCGGAGATCCTCTCCTTTCTGACTGAGGTAGCGTATTAGGCGTGTACATTTACTACACAGTGTAGGCTTACATGTCTCCACCCCTAAATTCAGGGTCAGGAGCCTAATTTCCAAGTGCATTATAACAATCTGTAACTTTTCAATCGCAGGGCAGTGATTTCCTATGGTAAAGTAAAAGGAAAAGTTAACAAAAAAGAGTAAAAATGTCTTTAAAATAATATTCATCTAAATGAATGTAAAGTATTTGTTTTAAATGCATAAGAAAGACAATCTACAGCATTAAATACATTTTGAGTTAAATATGTAATTATTTTGAATGCATTAAGTTAAGTTACATAAAAAATATTTTACTTCTACTTTGAAAACAAAATTTCCACCTAAACTATAAAATGTATATTGATTTATTATGTAGCAACAAATATTTAGTTTAAATATGTGTTAAAGAAATTGTTACATTAATTTTGACATTTGAAAAGTTTATTAACTTATTTTATCATAAACGAAAATGATGTATTTATATATTAATTTGTATTAACATGGAATGAAATGTGTTTATATTTTTCAAAGGTTCAAATACGTTTATTTAATTTAACATTAGTTTATATGTGCTAGTATTTTCCCTGCTGCCAATATTTTCCATAGGACGGTGTTGCAGTACCTGTGGTTAGAAAGCTGTACTGCTGGACTTATTTCTCCTCTCAGCTGGAGTATATTTTCAACTGTTATTTATTTCGGGCCAGATTTATGACCGTTTTTAGAGGTCGCAAATGCAAAATCGGGCTGTTTGTGACAGCTAAAAAGGGTTGTAGCATGTAACCTATTACTGACTCGCAAAATAGGGTTTGCGAGTCACTATTAGGAAGGGGTAGGCCAAGGAGGTCCCTTTTTAGTAGCAAATCGCAGGGGGATGTACGACTGTTTTGCAGCTACCACCAATCTCAAATTGGTGGTAAGCCATTTGCAAATGGGAATGGGTCTCCAAGGGACCTCTTCCCCTTTGCGTTTGGCAGCAAACATATTTTTTAAGAGCAGGCAGTGGTCCCACAGACCACTGCCTGCCCTTAAAAAATTAAAAAAAAACTTTTAAATATTTTCTTTTAAATGCATCCCATTTTCCTTTGAGGAAAATAGGCTGCATTTGAAAAAAAAACATTGCCTTATTTAAAAAGCAAAAACAGACATGGTGGTCTGCTGTGCCCATTACCAAAGGGTCACAAATTGCAACCTGCCTCATGAATATTGATGAGCCCAGTCATTTGCGACTCCATTGGGAATTGCTAAATGTGTTTGGGACACATTAGTTGATTCCGTTTTGCGAGTCACAAAAAATCGCAATTTGTGACCCGCAAAACGGAATGGTGTACACCTGGCCCTTACAGATTTCTAAAGCAAGAACACATCAGAGCATCGTACAAGGTTCTCGTTTCACTAATGCAAAATGTCTGCTTATGGAAATGTTTACAAAGAGTCTTCCCATGGCAAACATCTACTGGCCACCATTCTGTGATTACACAAAAAATGCAATGGGAACATTTAATTAGAGAAGTACAGTACTAATTTAAACAAGTGTGGTTAGAATCAAGCATAAATTGATCGATTCTCTTGCGATGCTGTCAGCACTGCACCATTCCACGTCAAGTCAGTATCGGGGATGGGATAGGTCAACTGACTTGTCCAGCAGCCATGAATTCTCATGTGTGACGTCGGCTACCACTGTGTGGGTTGAACAGGGCCCCCACCTGAGTGGTCTCTTCGCACCAATAAATCCCATTGAAGGGTTGGGAATTCGGTGTTACAAGGTGCGGTCCATGAACGCTCAAATACATGGCCAATTGTCAACATGCACAAATTGTTCCCCTTCCCCTTTCCACCATGGAAAAAGTTAGAGATATACTTCAGACAAATGCTGGCTGAGCTCCTCTTCCAGGATTGGAAGGGGAAAAAATCACCCGCAAATTTGCTGTGGGTCCTCAAGAAGAGGTTTTTCAACTAGGAAAAATATTCCCCCGAAGAGATTAATACAAAAAATATGCTTTTGCACAGGGGATACTATTTACCCTGTGTGAAGTTCTTTGTTGTGTAGAACTTCACACAGCAGCATTAGGTCCTCGTGACCTTCTCAGGAATATGCATGAAACCCATGCCTGGCATATCTTTCCATGTGTATACCTGTGAATGTTTGTGAATTTCAGAGTCATAAGTCTTCACCTGTACTTAGGTGTAATTCTAAAGTTCAGATAAGTGCATAATGATGACTTTATTTGCGAATCAGGCCAATTGTCATCGAAGTTTCCTGCTTGGTTGACTTCATTGTAGGTGGTTGCACAGGTCACACACAGTGCGTCTGGAGCAGAAGGCACAATGAGACTGCCAGTAGGACTTAAAAAGAAAATAAAGCATGTGATGGGCTTCTGGTTATAGTAATGGCGTTAAATAATACGTTTTCGATAATCTGGCTGGGGGAAACTATCTGGGAAGATCAAAGATCCAGCTGTTTTTAAAGACCAGCCAGTTAAGGAAACAGACTTTGTTGCTACTGTGGCCTCAGTAAGGTAAGTGGTGTGCCCATGGTGATTGGTCCAGGATTAACTGGAGTTTAGGGAGACAAGGGCCTAGCTTTGCTAAAGTCACAATGACACTATTGAAGAGCAGAGATGATTATTTAGTGCAGATTCATAGTAGTTTTTTTTCTCATATATCACTTCATAGCCTGCATGTCACAACTGCCTACCTCTAGATAGTTTGGGGTTGGGTTTAACAATCCTCCCTTTGGCTGTAACTGTATTGTGTTACATTAGTGTTTCTATTCAGGAGTAGTTTGATGTTCATGAACTGTTATTGATCATGAATGTTATAACGTGTTTACCCTGGGGCCATATTTACTATTTTATTGTTACTGCATTATATTTTTGTTGTGTGTCTGATTTCTATGCATTAGACCTTGGGAGGCTAAGAGTCAATCACAGAGTGAGTACTCAATATCCTTGCCAGTGGTGTGCACTGCCAATTTCACATAATAACTTGAAAATATTTAAGTAAGTTTCACACACCTCTAGTCCTAATTCTGTATTCATAGTTACAATGGAAAATCTGTCCTTCCTCATCCTAATGCTTAATTATAGTGGAGCGTCTCTGGTACTGTTTAAGACCCTTTTGTAGTTTGTGAAGTATACTTTTTGTTGATAGCATATTTTTCCAACTTTTCCTGCAATAAATCCTTCTGGAATAATTTCTTTGTACTCTTAGAGTCTTCGAAAAAATAAATTGGTTACTAAATCTGGAAATTAGTCCGATTTTGTTTCTTTTATTTAGGTATTTGTTACCAGTATGTCATTGTGGATGTATCCGTCATGTGCCATTGAAATACAGGTGTAGGTAAGGTCAGCAAAGCAATGGTCACTATGTCAACATTAAGTCCAGATTGATACTAAACCACAAGAATATCATCTCTTCTTTTTAAAATGTCAAAAAGGGAATTGCTATTGACAAAGAAGAAAGATATGCTAATTCTCAAACTTCTTAACATAAACGTTTGCAGGGCGGTGCAAACGTAGTCTTGTATCCTCCAAATAATACATGATGGTTATAAAAAATAATGTATGCATCAATGCTAACCCAATACATTTCATACTCAGCGCAGTGTGAACCTCACACTATAGTGGACATTTTTCATGGGTAGGTCCTTGGATAATCTTGATACAGTATGATTCTATAGCCAAGACTAACTCGTTACCATTGTACTTAAGCAGGCCCAAGTATTCAGCAGTAATGGCTTATCATCGTTGTATGTTTTATTTTCTATGAAGCTCTCCATTAATATTAGAAGTTAGCACAACATAAATGCTAATCGGGCATGGGTACAGATTATTTTCCGGACTGATAATTTATCCAAGAGAGGGGAACTTATTTTTGTGAATCTGTGCACGGTAAGAGATATTGGAACTCCGTTTAAAAAATGAATACTGTATGAGATGTTTCATTACATTTTGTAGTTTGAACATCGGATTTTCTGTTTTTTTTGTGTGTTGCTTTATATGTCTCCCACAAGCCTTGATTTCAATGCATACCAGTATTCATAAACACTGCTGCACTACGTCAGCTGGTTTTCATCGCAACTGTTGGACTATTTCTTGTTCCGCTCAGTTTTTTTGTTTTTGTGTTTTTGTATGGATTTCGCAGATTGCATGCAGATCTTTAAGAACAGCTTCTACGTGAATGTTAAGACTCTGGTTTCATCAAAGAGGTCGAGGGTTAGCCTCTCATATCTTTGCTACTCATATAGAATTCTTCCTGAAAGCGATATTGGTATACGGTTCTCTTCCCTTCACCTGGTCATTTGAAGTGTATCCCCTTCTTCTATCTCCATTGTTTTTATATGTATCTCTTTATGCTTTCTGTTTACTTCTATTGATGCAAGTCTAAAGGGATGGAGTTGATTTAAACTAAAACCTTAATTTGCCATAGAACCTTAACTAAAGTAAGGGAAGGGAATGTTTTTATGAGTAAAATTATTGAGGATAAATCTTTCTTCAATATCGTGTATTTTTCATTAGGCATCTCATGATTAATTTCTTCAACTTTTCTTATAAGCTGTTATATAGTGGCTGTCTAGTCTGATATCCAGGCTAATAAAGTTTCGGATAGTTTGTTTTTGCATTGTTAATTATCGACATCAATCACATGTGCATTGATTGCATTATAACTCCAGATGCATGGCAAATATATCACCCATGACATATTTATCATTTTAGATATGATTAAACCTACAGTGTCAGATGTCCTCCTGATGTTCCTGTCAGTAACTCTCGGAGAGTGTGCCAATCAAGATGTTATCAACAACAACTGAGCAACTGTTCCATGTTAAATGTCTAACCAGTCTTTCAAGACGCGTCTCTTCCTTTAGGCTTGCCCGGCACTGCACCTGTGTAGTGAACAAGAATAAATATTGTGACTACATGTATGTGGTAAACAGTACCAGCTATTCCTTCACAATGAATAATTGCCTTTGCTTCCATTGTTTACCTAATGTATCAATGTCCATTTCTAACTCATGTGCTAGAGACCTTTCTCATCCAATCACTTCTTCTTGCTAAAGAAATAGGTCTTACTGATTCTAAGCTGATGGTGTGTGTCTGTGATGTCTTTTCATGGTATTGACACAGTAAAATCATGTGTTTGTTGCACTTACCGCCCTATGTAGGATTTTACCGTACCCTACCCTGTCTTTTTTCCAAACTTGCACCGAGGGGACCTAGATGTGACCTACACGGGGCCGAGAAGCCTTGGTCAACTTACAGAGGGTTATGGCAACTGAGTTATTTACTCCTCCCCAAGGCGGAACGGTGGACCGTGCACCAAGAAATAAATCACCCACTTAGTCTCTGAAACGGAAGTCAAAGATCCTCTGTGAGGCAAGGCAGCAGGCTTTGGCCGAGATGGATTTCGCAAGGCCAGATAGCCATCAAACAAATTCCTGGTGAGTCCCGTTGGCTTTTGACGAGAAAGCTCTTAGTCAGAGAAATTCAGAATTTGTGCCTGTGGAAGGTCCTGGGCCAGCTGTATACTTTTGAAGCCATTGCCTGGTGAAGATTTATACCATCAGACGTAGTCACTTTCTTGGAGCTCGGATTCTCATGGGGGCAATTCTGCAAGTTGTACATGAGCAGGGCTCCTCAGGGTCGGATCTCATCTTGCCCCATCCCGATAAAATGGATTTGCTGCTGTGGAAAAGCTCAAATAGACAGACAGCAACCTGAATCTTTGGCCCAGCTGCAAGGCATCTTTGTCAGATTGACTTGGCAGGTTTGTTCTGGTCTTCTGTCAGTTTTGCAGGCAAAATTCCTTGAAAATATTTCTTAGTCCCAGCTTTTTGAGTTAGGCAGAAGGAGTACTTGCTGACACTTATCTAAGGGCCCCAACACCTTGCAGACACCACATAGAGGTCAAACTTCACTTCAGGAGAAGCCACCAGTAGGGTCCAGGGCAGGTCCAGTTGGAACTAGTCAGCTGGGCTCTTCATGAAAGTAGACTTCTTGTAACTTCTATGTTCCTGTAGTTTAACAGGAGGTCAGCCAACTGACCTGTGGAGTCCACTGCTCAGTCCTGGATGCAAGTGTGAAGAGGTTCAGCTGATGTGATCTTCTCACAGGGTTCACTGACAAAACATCGACACCCAAAGCATCCCCATACCACAATATGGAGTCATAAAAATAGATATAAAAAATATCGACATCCTATATTTAAAAAGGTAAGTACAAAAATATTGAAACAAAAATATCGATGACATAAATATAGATGTAAAAAATATTGCATATATATATATTCACAAAAAAAAAACATAGGTTTCACACCAGTTATAGTTAGCTGGAAATTTTCCTGGCATAAAACCAATGAAATTCCCACGTTATAGTTAGTTGGACTCACTATAACTTGCGCTTGCAATGCACTGCTGATGACGTCACATATTACATCACTCATGACATGGTCAGTGACATCACTCATGACATCACTGATGACACCATCCTTGTGACAGAGTGACAGACCTCCTTTCACTGTAATGTAACCCTTGAAACATATATTCAAAAATAGAAACAAAAATTTTCAAAAAAATGGAGATACCCATACCAGTTACAACAACCAATTCAATAATTCCACCATCTATATACACATCCACTCATTCACCAATAGTTCTATATAGTCACTCATACATATACTCACTCATCATATGTAGTGATACACCTATACATCCTGTTACACATCGACAGTCATTCAAAAGATACTCTCACACATACTCACACATGCAAATAAACTATTAAACATCCATTTATTTGCATATACAGCTATACACACACTACCACTTTACTTTTAAGAAAACTTACACATACTTACTCTCTTAAACAATCACTTATAGAAACACATACTAATTTAAACAGGAACTCTTACAATCCCTCACTCTCACATATACTCACTTATATACATCAATATTCACATATACTAGATTAAAACATATGTAGTTACTGATAAAGACACTAGTGAGACAGTCATTCACTCACTAACACACACATATACACACTTATCCACCCATACAGTCCTGCACATATGCTGTCTTCAAAACACATACAAAGAGAGTCAGTCATTCATGCATCTATGTGCTAAGTAATACCCCACCAAACCATACAAACACTCATACTGAGACTAAGAAAAACATCTAATAACCCATATACATACACATGTAGCTACTCACCAACCCATGCAGCCACTTATACACAAAGTGAAACACTAATACATATATTTAAATATTTAAACATTACTCACTAATATATGTATTCACTAAGATACACTTAATAAGCCAGTTAACCAATCAATTTAAAAAAAAAAATCCACGTAAACACTTATTTTAACATTTATTCTTCCATCAACTTTTACATATACATATATAACACATATTTATTTTTTAAAAAGACACACATTCACTGGATAGTGTCATCAGTGATGTCATGAGTGATGTCACTGACCATGTCATGAGTGATGTAATATGTGACGTCATCAGCAGTGCATTGCACGCGCAAGTTATAGTGAGTCCAACTAACTATAATGTGGGAATTTCATTGGTTTTATGCCAGTAACATTTCCAGCTAACTATAACTGATGTGAAACCTATGGTTTTTTCAGTGAATTTAATAGGTTTTTTAAATGCTAATTCCTAACTATAACTGGTGTGAAACCTATGGTTTTTTCAGTGAATATATATAGTGAATGTGTGTCTTTTTAAAATAGTTAGGATTGATTTCCATAGGGAAATCGTAACATTCTATTGGGAATAACTTTGGCGCCGGTGGAGGAATCTGCCTGAAATTTTCCTCAACTTTTCCTCGCGGCGCTTCGCCTGTGCTATGTCTCAAGATATGTGCTCCAGAGGTTTTTACGAAAATTAACTTTGAAAAAATATATATTGGGCTACATTGGGCTATATATATACATGGATTATGTATGAGTGTTTGTATGGTTTGGTGGGGTATTACTTAGCACATAGATGCATGAATGACTGACTCTCTCTTTGCATGTGTTTTGAAGACAGCATATGTGCAGGACTGTATGGGTGGATAAGTGTGTATATGTGTGTATATAAACTAAGAATGACTGTCTCACTAGTGTCTTTATCAGTAACTACATATGTTTTAATCTAGTATATGTGAATATTGATGTATATAAGTGAGTATATGTGAGAGTGAGGGATTGTAAGAGTTCCTGTTTAAATTAGTATGTGTTTCTATAAGTGATTTTATAAGAGAGTAAGTATGTGTAGGTTTTCTTAAAAGTAAAGTGGTAGTGTGTGTATAGCTGTATATGCAAATAAATGGATGTTTAATAGTTTATTTGCATGTGTGAGTATGTGTGAGAGTATCTTTTGGATGACTGTCGGTGTGTAACAGGATGTATAGGTGTATCACTACATATGATGAGTGAGTATATGTATGAGTGACTATATAGAACTATTGGTGAATGAGTGGATGTGTATATAGATGGTGGAATTATTAAATTGGTTGTTGTAACTGGTATGGGTATCTCCATTTTTTTGAAAATTTTAGTTTCTATTTTTGAATATGTGTTTCAAGGGTTACATTACAGTGAAAGGAGGTCTGTCACTCTGTCACAAGGATGGTGTCATCAGTGATGTCATGAGTAATGTCACTGACCATGTCATGAGTGATGTAATATGTGACGTCATCAGCAGTGCATTGCACGCGCAAGTTATAGTGAGTCCAACTAACTATAACGTGGGAATTTCATTGGTTTTATGCCAGTAAAATATCCAGCTAACTATAACTGGTGTGAACCCTATGGTTTTTTCAGTGAATTTAATAGGTTTTTTTAAATGCTAATTCCTAACTACAACTGGTGTGAAACCTATGGTTTTTTCAGTGAATTTCATAGGTTTTTTAATAGGAAATCTCTATAGGTATGAAAAGTAATATTTTTTATAACGAATTTTATATTGTATATTTATGTAATTTTATTTATTTATTTTTTTGCCCCGAGGCGCTCCCGGGGCGCGTACCGGGGAGCGTCCCGTTAGCGTTATTTTCGCGAACGAAAACAACATCGTGACGTATCGCGTAGACGCGTGATGCGTCATATGACGCACAGCGTAAGCGCACCCGGAAGCACGTGAGCGCATACGATCGTGCAACGTCTTGACGCACTTACGCTACGCGCCCGCGGGCGCGCCCTGGAGCGCGACTACAGGCGCGCCCCGGGGCGCGTAGCGTAAGCGCGTCGGGTCATGTGAGCTGAAAATAACACTTTCTAAAGGTGCAGAACAGTTTTGGTTTCCAAATGAGTAAAGCCCGGGTCATATGACCTGAAAATAACACTTCTCATTGGTTCAGGACACTTTGTTTTTTGCAAATGATGAAAGACCCCACCTTCTTTCCTTATTCTGACTTTGTCCTTTGACTGAGGAAGACCTGTTTCAGCAATAGAGAGAATTATTTTGTACTTTCAAATGGCTACTGTAGTTGCAACAGCTGGAGCATCTGCACCACCACCACCTCCACCACCACCAAGAGGACCACCACAACAGTATATTGGTGGTCAGGAAGACGAGGAGGAGGAAGAGGAAGAGGAGGAGGGGAAAACATGGCTGCCTGAAGAAAACACCCCATACAAGCCAAGGCCACACATTGTATGGGAGTTTTTTTCACTCCCGGAGGGGAAGAAAAAAGTTAATGCGGCCAAGGTAACTTGTCGAATCTGTGGCATGGAACTCTCAAGGGGCAATCCAAATAAAAAATATTCCTTTGGTAATAATACCATGATTCGACATATGACCCGGAAGCATCCTAACAACTACTCTGCTGCAGAGATCAGGGAACTGGCCAGTAACCTCCCCCAGTATTCAAGGACCTCCTCCAAAAGAAAGCAACCCAGTCCATCGGGACCAGAAACAACGGAGACGATGCCTTGTATTCAACCTCGATTTGCAAAATTTAGAATCACATGTATTGATTGTGGCAAGCTCATCTCCTATGGTGAAAAGAGCGTAAAGCTCGTCGTCCTTGCTGGAGACAATCACAAATGCCCCAAAGAAAAGTAATTTTTTCCATTTTTTGTTTTTTTGCTCCAGTTGAGCCATTTTCAATTCCCCTTTTTTTGTTTTTCCCTATAAAAATAAAAAAATATATAAAACTGTTTTGAAAAGCCAAAACAAGTACAAAATGTTCAAAAAAAACATTAAAAAAATATATAAAACAACAAAAAGAAGAAAAAAACAGTTCTTTTTAGAACTACCTTTTATTTATAAAAATAAACCTATATTTTTAATGAATCTCTGTCATTTTTCTTTTCTTAGGGTACGCGTACCAGGGCGCGCCCCCCAAAAAATAGAAAAAAATATATTTAATGAAGGAGTTAGCATGAGGGAAGAACACAATGAGAGTAATGTTAAGAGAAAGACAGCTACAGGATGAACACAGAGGGATTGTTTATTACATAGTAAAAAACAGAGAAGGTGTAATAGAGTGAAAGTGAGAAAAGTAAAATGAGTAAAGGAACGAAAGAAGGGAAGAGAGAGGAAGAAGACTAAAGTAGAGATAGTGGGAGAATGTGAGTGGGTGTTAAAAGAAAAAGAAAGGATAGTAAAAAATTGAGAATTAAGGGTAGTGGCGTAACTGGGATAAATGAAGAACGGTGAGTGAGGGTAAGACAAGACCAGTTAGTGTAAGTAAAGAGGGGTGAAAGAGGGGTAAAAATTGAATTAGGATAAGACATGGGGAGTGACAAAGAGAAAGGACAAAGAGAGTAAAGAAAACAGTACCTGAATGGGTTTGAGTGAAACAGCAAAGAAAGATAAGTAATGCAGTGTGTGTGACTTATAGGGAGTCAGTGGGTGTAGGTCGGGGTGTGGGTGTGTAAGGTGTGTCTGTGGGTGTGGCTGTGTGGGGTGTTTTGGTGTGGGTGGAGGTGAGGGTGTGTGAAGTATGTGTGAGGAGTGTATGGGTGTGGGGTGTATATGTGTGCGCTGTATGTGTGTGTATGGAATGTGTATGTGTATGTGAAGAGTGTGTGTGGGGGGATTTTTTGTGTGTATGAGGTGTGTGTGTGTGGTGTCTGTGTGGGATGTATGTTAGAGGTGTGTGTATGTGTTAAGAGGGGGATGAGGTGTGTGTGTAGAAGTAAGGTAAATAATTAAGAAAAACAGAATGAGTGAAGAAGCAAAGGAAGGGAACAGAGGGTAAGTGAAGTAAAGAATAGGGATTGGAAGAAGTTGAATATGAGAGGGGAAATAGGGAAATTGGAGTAAACATGGAGAATAAGAATAAGTGAGGGAAGCAGAATAAAGGCACAGGAGTGAGGTTGATTGAGAAAATATTAGTGAGTTTCAAGCAAAGGGTGATGACAAAATACATTTTTATAGTCATACTTACCATATGATAAATGTAACTTTAATTACATTTTTTTACTACACTTTGTATCTGTGAAAGAGAGAAGACAAAATAAGTTATAATTAGTCAAATGTGTATTTTAAATTAAAATATACAAATGAAGAGGTTAAAAATCATAACAGTGTATTTAGAAATAAAGTAAGAGTGAAGGACACAGAAAGGGAAATAAAGTAAGGTAGAAGGATAAAAAGAGAAAAAAAGAAATAGAATGAGAGCAAATTACTAAGAGTAAGGCATATAGATTCACTGACACAGAGGAAGAGAAGAACAGAGAAATGAACTGAAGGTAAGAAAGATACTAAAACAATGTGAGTTAGCAAAACTAAGTCAGGAAACAGTAGTAAGTAAAAAGATAATAACAGAGACGGAAAAGAGTCTAATTAAGGATGCATTTAGAAGATTGAGAAATAGAAGATAACTGAGAGTAAGTGAAGAACAGTCAAAGTGAAGGGGTGAAGGGAGAGAAGATAATATACAAGGATTGAGGGAAATGGAGTCAGGAAGTTAGTAAACAGACACACTAAGAGAAAAACTGAGTGAGGTGGAGTACAATGAGTGAGAAAAGGAAATGAGTAAGGGAGCAAAAAAAGGAAAGAGAGGCGAAGACGACTAAAACAGTGGTACTGAGAGTAAATAATTTGGTGATGAAAGTAAAGAGAAGGACATTGAAAGAAAGGAAATGAGGGATAATAATGGAACCAGAGTAAAAGAAATGGGATGAAGAACAATGAGAGAGGAGCAGTGAAGTTGTTGTAAAAGAAATGATAGAAGGTAGATAAACACAAGTGAACATAACACAAGGAGAGTGAGGCACTGAGGACATAGAGGTAGTGAACGGAAAATAGAGAAAAGAGGTCAAAAGAAAGGAGCAAACAAAGATAAGCGAGGGAGAGTGGGTGAGTTATAGTGATAGAGTGTGACAATACTGCTCAGTGAGTAAAGAGGAATACTAAAAGAGCAAAGGAGTAAAAGACGGAAAAGGGAAGTAAAGCAGAGAGACTGAAAGCTGAAAAGTGGTGCAAGGGAGAGAGGGGATGCAGACAGTTGAAATGAGAATGAGGGGTTGTGAAAGAAGTGCAGTAAACATATGGGTGTGAAACTGAGTGAGAGAAAGGCAGTGTGAGTGAGTAAAGAGAGCTGAAAATGAGTGTCAGAGAATGGGAATACAATTTAATTTACACAATCCAAATGATAGTATAACTTGTACAACATGTTACATAGTTTATTTTTACTGTTCTCAGAATATATTGAATTTCACTTAAAACAGTGAGTTCAAATTACTCATCATATGACAGCGGGGAAAAAAAAAACACAATCTAAAAGATTGTGTTTTAAAAAAAACCTTAGATACTGACAAATGACAAATGTACACTAATCTGTGATTGACTTACTTTTCCTTGAGGCCAAATAGTATATTATGGAGGTCCTTTTCTCGTTGCAAAGTACTCTGCTGTTCACTAAAAAATCCATTTTATCGACTTTCTAGAAGAAAAGCTCCAAGAACATTTGAAATATTTTCATTATTTTCATATACTCCTTTTTTTCAGTCATGACTCTTTACTCATTCCTGTACCTTTCCTTTTGGCCAAATAGTGTCAGATGTATGAGTATATTTTCAAATTAACTCTAAGAAACTCTGAAATTACCTTTTTTCCGACGTTCTGAAAGAAAGGCTCATACAACATTTTCACAATATTTAAGTATTTGTAAAACCATCTCTGACTCACTCATGTTCATCATTTTGTATAATACTAATATCACTTACTATGAGATCCACTTACAGTACCTATATGACAAGTCAATTTTTTATATTACCTGGATCACTTTTACTCAGAATATATTTTTAAACAGCAAAATAACCTTTATTAACTGCTCCGGTCTTCAAAGGCCAATTACCTTTACTTAAATTTTGGTTGTAAAAACACTAGATATGAATTTTTTAAGTCAAAAGGCAAACGTTGTTTGAAAGTCAAATGATTGTCGTTACAGTGGGTCCAACCTTTACAACTTTTTAAATAGCATGTGTAATGCCCTGATGTTGTAGAAGGACCGTCATGAAAAATAAGAGCTACAGTTGCAAAGGTTCTTCCTGATATTGATAACTGAGAACCAACAAATTTTTTAATAGAAGTTGTCAATTTAGTTCCATCAGGTCTACATCGTTGGAACATTAAAATGACATACTGAGCATCATTTTGTAGAAATAATGTGGACAGCATTGTAGACTTACATTGGGTACACACCATATTGTGATCCGCTGCTTTAACTAGATTATTAAAAGGCACTGATTTGCAGTCTGGTAAAGTCAAATATATAAATCTTTCAGTGTCTATTCTAGTAGTACTTGATAAAGTACAGTTGTCGCAGTCATGCTGCCATTGATAAGAATCGGCTAAAAAGATTTTTTATATCTACACCTTCATCTTCCAATACATCAAACATATTCATTAAAAATTCCTGACAATCCTGCTGAATATTCTGTGAAAATTGATTTTGACCAGAACATACGTCTAGAAGATTTCGAATTTCTGAAACACTTTCTATTTTTGCTCTATCACTGCTACAATTCTCAAACACGGAATTCAACAAACAACAGAATCTTTGATCCCGATTTTCAACAATCTGTTCTTGTATAGTATGCAGTTGACACCAGAACTGTTTTCAAACTGAAATCCCATCTTAAACAGAATCCTTTTTCTTTCTCCTTACAATTACAGTTTCATCTACTTTTTGTCTTTTTGCTACTACCTCACTGCAATTATTCTCATTTCTTCTTTTTCGGCCTACCACAAGTTTTTCAAACAGAGGATACTGAGGCAAATGTGGAGCATACTCTCTTCTTAACCTATTGTATTCTTTAACACAATGTAGATCTGCACAAATCTTTGTTTCATCACACTCAATCAAGTACAATCCTGATAAAGTTCTGACTCGTGATAATGCCACATATGCCATACCCTCTTTAAACACAGAACTTCCAATGTTCACCAAGGCGCTATCTACACTTAAACCTTGAGATTTATGAATTGTCACCGCATATGCTAAACAAATAGGAAACTGTTTTTGGCAAACATATAAGTCTTTCACAAGCAAAAATCTAGGTGAACAACTACAAATGTGTTCTATTTCCTCAATGCCATCAAATTTAATTTTTAAAATTTCAATTCCATCTCTATTTTTGTAATTCACAAAACCAACAACATGACCCATTGCTCCATTTACCAGACCGCTTTCAACATTTGAATTCCTTCTCAAAATGATACGACAATTTAAACACACATTCAGAGTCTTTTCAAAACCAGCAGTTTTAGATATAGACTTCTCTAATGAATCCAATTTTGATTTCAAATTTTCAGACAAAATAATTGTTGCTCCCATATGTTCAATTTTATCTATAGCTTCCAGTTTCACTATCTCTTCATTTTCTAACTTCAACATTTTGTTGTTGAACATGGAACATTCTTTCAGAGTTGGCATCAAACATATGCCAGATTTCTTCTCGTTAATTTTCTTAAAAAATACTCTGGAAGAATGTTTTCATTTGGGTACAAATTTGAAATTAATCGTCCATGTAAAGCTTCTTTCCCTTGCTGACGTACTTTTCCGATTCTTACATCTTGTAGAATATTTTTATAATCTTCATCCTTTGCCTGCCGCATATTTTGAAGCAGTTCTGCATATCTGAAGTTTAACCATATATTAACGTTTCCAATGCTTCCTAGGCACTTCCTTGTATCTTCATGCGTGAGCATTTTGAACACAGGTTGTCCTTTCAATGGAGTCAACTGCAGTAGATCTCCAAAAACAATAATATGTTTTCCTCCAAATAAGACATCATAGTCTGTTCTAAGAATTTCTTGCATTCTCAAATTCACAAAAGCAAGTATTATATTTGACACCATGCTTACTTCATCAATGATAAGAAGTTTTATTTTCTTCAGGACTCTCGAAACTTCGGAACACGTATCTCCAGATAGCTTGTGATATTGCAATTTGTTATCATGCTCCACTGGCAGCATCAGTAAACGATGTAAAGTAATCCCTTTAATGTTATGTGCTGCCAGCCCAGTTGGAGCAGTAACAACACAAGATAGCGGTCATTCAGTCCTTTTCTGCAGATAAGTTGCAATTGCTTTAATCAGAAAACTTTTTCCAGTTCCCGCTTCTCCACTTACGTACAGTTGGACTGGTTTAAATGATGTACATGAGCACTCTTTTTTCTCATGAGTGAATCCATGTTCAATCTGATCTGTGACTTCGTCATATATCTGTTTCTGCTCAAGGTTTAGTTGTTTCACCAAATCTTCTAAGTTAACTGCATCATCTTGAGCTTGTTCCATAGCTCTTTCCACCTCATCCATGGCAGTGGCAGCTTCATTTTGAATAATTGGTCCTCCAAGTGGATCCTGACTCAATGAAGCAGAACTCTGACTGTCTTGAGAACTGTCTCTAGCAATCTCTGCAGCAATTGTGGCTTCTTGCTATATTTCTTCGTTCAACATTTCCAGATAATTTGGAAAAACAGGACATTCTATGGTATCCTTGGTTGCATTAAAAGAATCTTCGTAACAGAGAAAATCTCCAAGTAGTTCCTCTTCTGTACGCCATGGCTTAAAGAGTTGCAAAAGAGCTAAATAGTAAAATTCCCTTTTGTCTGAATTTTCACAACTGAATTTTCGATGATTAATCAAATGGCCTTTTTTCTGTTTCACTAGACATCCTTCACATCCAATGACAGCATATATTCCATTATTAATATCTTCTCTGATGTTCCTCTTATAAATATTGCTTTGAAGAACTTCATAGAGACAAGTGTTTTCAAGGTGAGGACTTCTATTTGGATAGTATGTATCCAACATGTTTGTCTTCAAAATATCTGTACTTTCTGGTTCTTTCTCCGCCAAATACTCTATCTCTTGTACAGATTTCAAAACTCGATTTTGTGTTGCAGCAAGACCTGGACTCACCCAAATGATGGTTCTAGATTTGGCATAGAGACTTGCTGATGACAATCGATCAGAACATTCATATGCTCCAATTTCTCGATGCGACAACATCTTCAGACTGTAACTGTATAATTTCTTGCTTAGACTCTTTTCATGTGAAATGTCCTCCCACATTTCCTTCAGTTCTGTCTTTTCTTTTTTTGTGATGTAAGACGTCACATATCGAGCCACAGCAATAGAGTTGTCAGCAACGAATTGAATATCCATGTTAGCATTCCACATGGACAAAATCACTAGGTTGTAGTCTTTGATGTACTTGGACGCTTCGTTTCTTTTTAAATTGTATGTATTTTTTGGTGACTTCCTCGTCACAGTATGTCGCAGAGAAGACATCAAATTATTTACTCTTCCTTTAGAAATCACTGGTCGTGGAAAGCTGAAACGACATTTTGTGTAGAACTTGTCCTTGTTTCTGAATTTTCGACGACAGTACTTTCCACAACGAAGGGACTTGAAAGCGTAAAACTTGTTGCCTTAAACTGTTTTCTTCGGTAGTTTTCGGAACAGCACATGTTGAATACTCTTCAATGAAGCTCATCACTGTCTCATCCGAATCTGTTCCAAATTTGGGTGCATCTTTAATCCACAACAACATATGTATGTGAGGAGCACCTCTCGCTTGATACTCCTTTCTCCAAAAGAAATCCAAAACCTCTTCAAGGGGAGGATTTTTTTTGTTGGTAATAAAAGACATCATAGCTTCAAATCTATGATTGAAATATCTGCATACATTCACTGGATTCAAAGAACACAGTTATCCAGGTGTTTTGAATTCTATATTTTGTATATTTACATTTGCCTCGCGTAGAAATTGAAGTAAGTCGTCCCATGCATACTCGGCACAGCTAAGAGTGAGGAACCATGTAGGAGTTCCTAAGTTTCTTAGCATACATTTCAATTCCCCATGACGACGGTACCAATACTCCTTTGTACCACGCTGACATGCCATGAGATTGATTAAATGAGATTCCAAAATATTATCTTGCAAATTCACTTTCTCCATAAAGTCCCTCGCCGAAACATTTTGCAGATGTGCTCCACTTTTCAGTATATGGTTTACTGCATAAGAAAGCCCAGACAAGTCACTTTCATACAGTAAATGAAACAAATAGGGAATGCATTGACAAAACCTTGGATCTTCAGCATATAATCTTACAGTTCGATATTCAGATGCAGGAATTTGAAGTGGTCGATCTTCATATCGTCCACCTCGACCTGTTGGAAATAGCTGTGGAAAACAACAAGCTTCCAAACTTTCGTCCCATATACTAATGGAACTTCCTTTTGCTGCTTTCATTTGAAACAATTCAATTGCATTCCCCATTACTTCTTTGGAATGCAAAGGATGAACAGTATAATGTTCATATATTTCTTCACTTCTAGACACATCAACTTTTTCAATTTGGCCGCCTGAACAATCACTGTCTTCATCTGCAGCTGTTTCCGCTGCTGCAACACATACATCTTTGTAAACTCATTGTTTTTGACTAAATACAACGTTGCCTTTTTGACTTTCCTAACATCCACTAAATCTTGCCAGATTTTCTTACTCTTTGTCGGAACCCCATTAGCTAGAGTAACTAAAGGTTCCTCTTCTACTTTTTCTATACCAATTGTATCAATATTTTTTTTGAAATCTAGAGGCAAATAAACAGCTCTTCCCTTTAATCCTCTCTGCAAATCTGTAGGAGGCAATTTCCCTATCTTAGGCTCCATGCGAACAATTGCCTGAAAAGGATGGACACATTGAATCAAAATAGACTCATATGTATTTAAATCCATCAATTCACGGGGAATGTCTACCAACTCCAGATTATTATGAACAGCTCTAGCAGGCATTCTGTTTTGATTTAATTTATCATAACAATATTTATAAATACGCTGATCACAACTCAAATCAAAACAATTCTCCACCCACAAATAAGTTGCAAAATCCTTCCACTCATAATTATTCATCTTTTCACTTTTTACGTATAAATCAACTAATCTAGTTTGATGTTTATAAAGACTTCGTCGACAACACACACAAGTAAAATTCGGCCTTTCACTTGATTTCACCTTAAACCTGGTAATTTCCTGCTCAACCTTTTCTGTACTTGAAATCTGTACATTCTCTTTCACATTACCTTGAATTGCTGTGTCAATTTCTACACTGTCTTCTTTTTCACCAAAATAACAAATCTCAATTTCTTCACAAATCTTCTTCACATCTAATTCAGTTCCATGCAAAAGAGCACTGTTTAATTGTTTAAGCTTAAGTGCTGGACTTTTTGCATAATACAACATTCTCGCTAATTTCCTCATTTTGGTATGATGCACTGCTAACATCCTAAAATGATGAAAAACACTCTGACAGACTTTTCTAGAAAGACAAGCCAGTGAATGCCCTTGCAAACCTGTGTTTTTTCTCACTCTGCAAGGATCTAAGTCTTGCAACAACTTCACTTTCTGCTTTAGACTTTTCTTACTATATGTACGTAAGAAATTACAAAACAAATCAATTGATTCCTGTCGCACACTACAAATACGACTACACTTCCAAGTGTACACTGGACCCTTAGTGCGTCTCCCTAAAACTTCATCAGTTAACACCTCTTCTGGTTCTCTAGGCACAAGTTTCTCTTTTTCAATCGGACAACCGTCTTTCACTTCATACGCTGGACCACTGGTGTCAACTGCATGCACTAAATCATTCTCCTGGAAGTAACTCTCCTCATTAAAAAATGGCTCACAACTTGAACTGTGCATCCATTCTCCTGAAAAAACTTTACAAAAATGTGTCCGATTAATTACTCTTTTCCATCTACTGTTTGATTTGAAAACATCATTTGTCTTGTTAAGTGTCCTAATTCTATTGATTATTAAAATAAATAATTTTTTCTTAACTTCAAAAGCCTGATCAACAATCTTCTCTACACTTTTCTTTTTCTTATAAAAAGCAGCTCTCTGTTTACCTTTCCTAATGTTTTTAACAAATTTAAAACCACCCTATTGCGAAACATTCGTTTACGAATGTCTCTAAACTGATTCTGCCTTCTATTCCTATACATATCATTCTCTCCTGCTCCAGTTGTAGGATTCTTTGAGGTTCTCTACTTCCTTTTCAAACTTACTCTCTCATTCTCTTTTTCTACATGCTGTCCAACATTTTTTTTTATCTACATATGTTCCGTAAGAAAGACTTAGTTGTCTTACCAGGAGCTTTGTTCCTGTTTTTTGAAGTATTTGTTGTTGAAGAGTGCTGTAATTCCGTTGCTGTTTTTGTTTGGAACCGTATTTCATTTTTCCTTCTTCTTTGCCTTGAGGGCATCTTTCCTTACTCTTGAAATCTTGATTTCAATCTGTGTTAAAAAAAATAGCACATTATAGACCACTATTATCAAACAACAAAGCAATGACAAAAAGCAAACGGTCTATTCAGGGTTACAGATCAAGTGAGGATTCTCCAAGGGTGCAGAAGAGGTGAGACCTGTATTGAAGAGTGTAGTGGAAGAGAGGTATGTCCACAGGTACAAAGAAAGTGAGACCTGTGTCTAAGAGTGCAGTAGGAGATAAGCTTCATGAAGTCTAGTCCACTGCACTCTTACGCACAGGCTTCACCACCTGTGTTCTCCAGGAAAGGCCTCTCTCCCACTACAGTCTTGAACGCAGGCCTCCACTCATCTGTCCCTCTGGACACGCCTCACCTCATCTACACAATCTACTTCCTAATCTAAGGTAACACAGGTGACATTATTGTGAAAAGATGAAATATATGTATTTAATCATGCAGACACTATTTATTCCTTCTCACCAAAATCGTTTTTTAAATAACATTTTAGACACAGAGTGCAGGTCCTATGTACAAGCATTCAGTGTCCATGACTACAATGGAGAGGACTAACCTCCTCTTACCCTTGGACAAGCCTTACCTTATCTCTGTCCTCTGAACAGGCCTCAATGTATTGAGTATAATTGATAGTAAGTAGGTGCATATGAGGTAACGCATGTCCAAGGGTGTAAATAAGCTGAGGCCTGTCTAAGCATGCCAATTAGTTGAAGTCTATTCAGGGTTCCAGATGAGCTAAGGATTGTCTAGGGCTGCACAAGAAGTATGGCCTCTATTGAAGAGTGTAGTAGAAGAGAGGTCTGTCCACGGGTGCAAAGAACTTGAGACCTGTGTCTAAGAGTGCAGTGAGGGATAGGCTTCATGAAGCCTAGTCCACTGCACTCTTAGACACAGGTCTCACCACTTACGCTCTCCAAGAAAAGCCTCTCTCCCACTACAGTCTTAAACACAGGCCTCACCTCCTCTGTCCCTCTGGACATGCCTCACCTCATCTGTACAATCTACTTCCTAATCTGAGGTAACACAGGTGACATGATTGTGAAAAGGTCAAATTTTTTAATGTAATCATGCACACACTATTTATTCCTTCTCAAAAATGTAAAAGACATTAATTTGCCCCAAAAATGTTTCAGTAGTGCAATGAAAAGCTTATACATATGACCTTTTCTGTTTTTCAAATGTTATTCTAAAAAAAGATTATGAGGCCTAAGCAGGAGTGCAGATGTGATGAAGCCTGTCCAGGGGAGCACAAAAGGTGAGGCTTGTGTCCAAGAGTGCAGTGGACAGGACTAAACTGGAGTAGTGTGCAAAAAAAAGATGAGCCTCATTTATAAAGCCCTGCGTCAGTTTTGCACTACTGATGCGTCACTTTTTGTGACGCATCGGCGGCATAAAACATGTGCCTTGTTGCGCCATATTTAAAAAGTGACGCATGTAGGTAGATGTGTCACTTTTTAAACCTCTGCGCCACATTATACCTCTTTCAGGTGTAATGTACACAGAGGGGTCATTTCTCCGCAAAAAGCCTCGTAATAGTGACACAGTGAAATCGATGAGATTTCACTGCGTCACTTTTAGGACACTTTTACGTCACAATCTTGCGCCTGCCTTACAGCAGATATAAGACTGAGGCAAACGCTTTCACATGCAGCTTTCCCCATGTGAAAGGATGCATTGCTGGAGTACAAGCATTCCATTTCAGTACTGAAAACTCACTATTTTACAAAATACATTTCCTCTCTCTTGCAAACAATCCTACCAAGCAATACCAAAAAAAAAAAAAACAACAGTAAAGAAGCTCAGTGTGCTTCCTAATCTGAGGTAACACAGGTGACATGGTTGTGAAAAGTTCAATTTTTTTTATGTAATTATGCACACACTATTTATTCTTTCTCAAAAATGTAGAATTCATTGATTTGTCCCAAAATCGATTTTTCAATAACATTTTAGAAACACAGTGCAGGTCCTACTATTTATTCTTTCTCAAAAATGTAAAACTCATTAATTTGCACCAAAAATATTTTAGTAGTGTAATGAAAAGCTTATACATATGACCTTTTCTCTGTTTTTCAAATGTTATTCTAAAAAAAGATTATGAGGCCTAAGCAGGAGTGCAGATGTGATGAAGCCTGTCCAGGGGAGCACAAAAGGTGAGGCTTGTGTCCAAGAGTGCAGTGGACAGGACTAAACTGGAGTAGTGTGCAAAAAGAAGATGAGCCTCATTTATAAAGCCCTGTGTCAGTTTTGCGCTACTGATGCGTCACTTTTTGTGACGCATTGGCGCATAAAACATGTGCCTTGTTGCACCATATTTAAAAAGTGACGCATGTAGGTAGATGCGTCATTTTTTAAACCTCTGTGCCACATTATACCTCTGTCAGGTGTAATGTACACAGAGGGGTCATTTCTCCGCAAAAAGCCTCGTAATACTGATGCAGTGAAATCTATGAAATTTCACTGCGTCACTTTTAGGACACTGTTACGTCAAAATCTTGCACCTGCCTCACAGCAGGCATAAGACTGAGGCAAACGCTTTCACATGGGGATTTCCCCATGTGAAAGGATTCTGACACCTAAGCAGGAGTGCAGATGAGATGAAGCCTGTCCAGGGGAGCACAAAAGGTGAGGCTTGTGTCCAAGACTGCAGTGGACAGGACTAAACTGGAGTAGTGTGCAAAAAAAGATGAACCTCATTTATGAGGCCCTGCATCAGTTTTGCACTGCTGATGCGTCACTTTTTGTGACGCATCGGCGGCATAAAACATGTACCTTTTTGCGCCATATTTAAAAAGTGACGCATGTAGGTAGATGCGTCACTTTTTAAACCTCTGCGCCACATTATACCTCTGTCAGGTGTAATGTACACAGAGGGGGCATTCCCCCGCAAAAAGCCTCGTAATAGTGACGCAGTGAAATCTGAGATTTCACTGCATCACTTTTAGGACACTGTTACGTCAAAATCTTGCACCTACCTCACAGCAGGCGTAAGACTGAGGCAAGCGCTTTCACATGGGGCTTTCCCCATGTGAAAGGATGCATTGCTAGAGTTGCGTAATTTTTGTGACACACTCCAGCAATTCGGCACTTTTGTGCTTACAGATACATCAGAAATACTGACTTATCTGTAAATCCTAGAAACATAATGCGTCATACATTAAATATAATGCATCATTGGTGTCACAAGGAGTGCACAGTTAAAAGTGACGCATCGCTGTTTTCATAAATAAGGCTCTCATTGTGCTTCCTAATCTGAGGTAACACAGGTGACATGATTGTGAAAGCTTCAAATTATTTTATTTAATCATGCACACACTTTTTATTCTTTCTCAAAAATGAAAAAGGTATTAATTTGCCCCAAAATCGATTTTTCAATAACATTTTAGAAACACAGTGCAGGTCCTATGTACAATCATTCCATTTCAGTACTGAAAACTCACTATTTTACAAAATAAATTTCCTATCTCTTGCAAACATTCCTACCAAGCATTACCCAAAAAATGAAACAAACCAACAGCAAAGAAACTCAGTCTGCTTCCCAATCTGAGGTAAAATAGGTAACATGTTTGTAAAAGATTCAAATATATTTATATAATTATGCACACACTATTTATTCCTTCTTAAAAATGTTAAAGCCATAGATTTGCACTAAAATCGTTTTTCAATTACCATTTTAGGAACAGAACACAGGTCCTATGTACAAGCATTCATTTTCACTACTGAAAGCCATTAATTTGCCCTAAAATCGTTTTTTATTTAATATTTTATGAACAGAGCACAGATCCTATTTACAAGCATTCATTTTCACTACTAAAACCCATTGTTTTGCACTAAAATCGTTTTTCAATTAACATTTTAGAAACACTGCACAGATCCTATATACAAGCATTCATTTTCACTACTAAAACCCATTGATTTGCACTAAAATCGTTTTTCAATTCCCATTTTAGGAACACAACACAGCTCCTATGTACAAGCATTCATTTTCACTACTGAAAGCCATTCATTTACCCTAAAATTGATTTTTAAAATAACATTTTAGATACAGAGTGCAAGTCCTATGTGCAACCATTCAACTTCACTACTGAAACATCACTATTTCACAAAATACAAATCCTCTATTTTACAAATATAGAAACCAAGCATTTTCAAAAAGCATCACACAAACCAACAGCAAAGAAAATCAATGTGCTTCTTAATCTGAACTCTCTATCTAAATGAATCATACCTCATCTTTACAAATGCTTAAGAAGATTCAGAACAGTGTCAGATACACACACCAATATTTCTTTAGCAGAGCAAAAGGTATGTTCTCCAGGCACTGCAACCATTAATGGCACAGAAAACCTCTAATTCTACACACATATTCCTCATGGTAACCAATCAAAACTCTTCCCTCTCTATTTTCAAATCAACACCCTTCCCCCCCTCAGCCCTTTCTACCTGTTACCATAGCAACTCCCTCCTCACTGAGCTCCCAGGGTTAAAAGTTTATTCTACAATGTTGCAAATCAAATCAGCAAGCATGTTTGACCTCTCAATACACCAGCTTATCCACTGCATTCTTTCTTTAAATGACTTTTTCTTAACCACTCAAATTACTTCTTTCACATAACAGAACCATGCACCCTAACTTTCAGTTTTCAACTATCTTAATCCACCAATCATTGCTTGTGATTCAAGAGCACTGAAACTCCACAGTTTTTGTTTTGCAAACTCCTACTGTTCCAACTGCCATTTCATTCCTACACTTCATCTGACTGCACCAGAACCTCCTCTCACCATGTACTCTGTCTGGATTATTGGACATAGCTACATTCACTGGGCTCAAAGGTATGCAGCTACCAGAAATTTTCACAACCTTGATTTACCAAATGTGCACATAAAATGGATTGGCCAAAGAGGATTGAGATGTCATCAATTGATACCATTGGTGAAAACCTTTTACCATCTGCCGCACCCTGACCTCATAATTTTGCACTGTGGTGGAAATGACCTAGGCACTTTGACTGGGGTAGGTCTGGAGATGGTTTTAAAGGACACCTTTGGGCAATTGATGGCACTTTTTCCACAAACTGCCATGGTATATTCCAATATATGCCAAAGACAGGAATGGAACTGGTCCAACCAATTTTGTCCACAATTTGAGAAAGCACGGAAACATGTGAATAAATCTGTTTCTGCTTACATGAGAGACTATGGAATGGGTTCAATATACAACAACAACTTGCGTTACAACATGCAAGATATCTACAGAGGAGATGGTGTGCACTTCTCAGATGAGGGGAATAGAATATTCCTCCTGAATTTAAGACTGTGCATTGGTACCTACTTGTAGGTACCTAAATCAGCCACAGAACCCAAAAGCCCTTTTCAGGGCTACCCTATCTCTGATCACTCCAAATGATTATCTTTTTCTAACTTTTTTGCACTATTTTTCACCAAAGTACGCTCCCCGGTACGCTCCCCGGTGCTCGTACCGGGCGCTCCCCCCGCGAAAAATATATATATTTTTTTCCGCCTATATGGGCCTCCTAAGACCCCCTCAGAAAACCTAGAGGGTCAGGGAGTGCCTACGATGCCCCCTTATACCCATTCCCAATGTTGTTTTTCCTCCATTTTCTGTCTCAAATCTACCGAAACACAAAATGGAGGACTCCCGTAGCGCTGCCAGTACGCGTACTGGGGCGCACACCGGGAAGCGCTCCCAAAATTTTTTAAAAGTTAATTTACATAAAAACCACTGGAGACACTTTCACCAAATATAGAATAAGCCATACTACATACCAGTCCCTACCATTTTCCCAAATTTGGGGGTGGAATTCCATTGAGCCATTTGGCCTGTAGCCCTCTCTAAATATCCTGAGGTGAATTACTTGACAAAAACACATCTGAAGTGTTAGAATTTACAACCAATTAAAATGTTACTTTCATTTTCTACTATTATTTCATGACATTTGATTGGTTATGTACATGAATATATATAAAGAAAGAGAGGAAAACACAGCCATTTTGACTACTACTTCCTGAAGTACATTTCAAAAGGATTTTCACTGAGAACTTAAACTTCTTTTTCAAAGGTAAGATGTTATTTTGAAAACTGAAGTATGTTGTGCACTTTAAGTTAATTTGGAAAACATTTTCTGATAGTTATATACTATCCCTTTGTAATAGTTATAGATTGAGATATGCTTCTCTGTTATAGTTATGGATGGAGTTAGGCTTGTCTTGTATAATTATCAATTTACTTAGGCTTTATGATATACACTTTTTTATATTTCTACTTCCAGCCTGATACCATACACTGCCCAAAGATAACTTCACTGTTAAAAAATCTAAACTACCTGTCTGAATTTAAACCCAACAGTGCCCTATCTCTACTGATATATTTATTTTTTATGCAATTTACAGCAACATAATGGAAGGAGATCAAAATAAATGTAATATGTCATTCGAAGTTGATCTTCAGAACAACCCAGAGGAAGAGATTGACGATTCAGACTTTTTGGATCAGTCTCTTGATGAAGAGTTTCTTAAATATGTGGAAGAAATGGAATCATGTAATCCAAATGAGGACATTCCCGACGACATAATGTTGGAAGTGTTATTAAATTTTGAAAAATCTGAGCAATAAATTTATATTTAATAATTAAAAATTGTTGCAGACATTATTCTTTTTTTTATGTATTCAATGAAATAGTACCAAAATGAATATAATATAATGTGAGACTTATCGTATACTGTGCAACTTTTTTTGTGTTACATAGTAATTGTGCTCATAGTTACTTCCTTTCTCCCACTTTATTATCTCCAATGTGTATTTGACATCTCTTTTTCATCTCCTGCCTCCATGTTGTTTCTGCTTTCCTGACAGACTATAGTATAGATTCCATATACCACAATAACTTCTGTAACAACATGCAAATTATCTACAGAGGAGACAGTCTACATTGAATTTAAGACTCTGCATTGGTACCTACATGTTGGTACTTAAATCACCCACACAACACAACAACTCTATTCAGAGCTACCCTACCTCTAAGCACTTTAAATTATTATTTTAGTATTTCACTGAGTTTTCTCCATGTCTGGGGGGGAGGTGTGTGTGGGGGATGTGTGGGGTGTGTCTGTGAGGTGTGTATGTATGTGTGTGTGTGTGTGTGTCTGGGGGGATGAGGTGTATAGGTGTGTGTAGGTGTGTGGGGTATGTAGGTGTGGGTGGGGATGTGGGTGTGTAAGGTGTGTGTGTGGGTGTGGGTGTGTGGGGTGTTTGGGTGTAGGTGGGGGTGTGGGTGTGTGAGGTGTGTGTGGGGTGGGTGTGGGGGGTATGTGTGTAGGATGTGTGTGTATGTGTGGGATGTGTGTGTGTGTCTGTGAGGTGTGTGTGTGTGTGTGTGTGTCTGTTGGGGGGTGAGGTGTGTGTGTGAGTGTGGGTGTGTGGGATGTGTGGGTGTGGGTGTAGATGTGTAAGGTGTCGGTGTGGGGGTGTGGGGTGTTTGGGTGTGGGTGGAGGTGTGCGTGTGTGAGGTGTGTGTGGGGAGTGTGTGGGTGTGGGGGTGTGGGGTTGTGTGCGTGTGGGTGTGTGTGGGACGCACTTGTAGGTACCTAAAACAGCCACAGAACCCAAAAGCTCTTTTCAGAGCTACCCTACCTGTAATCACTCAAAATGATTATTTTACACTATTATTTTCACTATTTTTCACCAAAGTACGCTCCCTGGTACGTTCCCTGGTGCGCGTACCGGGCGCTCCCCCGCGAAAATCGAAAAAAAAATAAAAACATTTTTTGTCCCACGGGACCCTTTTATGGCACCCACATCAAACCTAGGGGGTCAGGGGGGTGTACCCTGCCCCCTTTTGGTCATTTCCCCCTATTTTTTTGCCATCTCTTGTGTCTCGATCCTACCGAGACACAAGATGGCGGCCACTGCGGACTGTTTCGAATGTTTACAGACACCCAAGAGCCAATCAGCTTTCCGTGCGCAAGTCGCATAGCGCGCCCGGTGCGCTCTCCGATGCGCGTACCGGGGCGCGGCTATAGATATATATATTTTTTTGAACCTAAATTACTCAAAATCCTCTGGAGCACATATCTTGAGACATAGCAAAGGCACATTGGGCTACCAGTCCCTACAATTTTGCCAAGTTTGGTGAAAATCCATTCAGCCGTTCGAGCTGAAAGTGAGTTCGACCGCCCTATGGAAATTAACATGGGGAAAACACGTTTTGGGACCCCCCTTTTATCTCGGCCCCGTTTGACAAATGCCCCCCAAACTTTCAGGGAAGGAGCGAAGCGCCGCGAGGCAAAGTTGAGGAAAATTTCAGGCGGATTCCTCCACCGGCGCCAAAGTTATTACCAATAGAATGTTACGATTTCCCTATGGAAATCAATCCTAACTATAACTACCTACTGGCGACCCACAGTATGTAATATATATATATATATATATATATATATATATATATATATATATAATAAAATTATAAATATTAAATATATTAAAAAATAAACGTAATTTAAAAAATAAATTTAATATGCACTTTAACAAAAAAAACAATGAACTTAACCTAAGAGAGTTAAACACACATATATAATAATTATTATCTATATATTTACTGTAAAACAATTAATAAACGAATAATTTCAAATTATTTTATAATTTTTAAACTATATAAAAGTGTAATAAATAGATACATATATACATATACCAATAACAATAGATTTATGTTAAAAACATTCTAATATTAATGAAAACATTAAACTATTTAAAAATATTAAAACTTAAATGTCCCACATTAATCAATGTAGGTAAAGTGTTGGATAGCGGAGGGATGAAATGTACTATTCCTACTCCAGTCAGTGCAACAGTAGGGAAAGTGTTAGATAGCAGAGGGGTAAAAGTTACTATTCCCACTTCAATGAGTGCAACAGTAGAGAAAGTGTTGGACAGCCGAGGGATAAAAATGACTATTCCCGCTCCAATGAGTGCAACAATAGTGAAAGTGTTGGATAGCAGAGGGATAAAAATGACTATTCCCACTCCAGTCAGTGCAACAGTAGGGAAAGGGTTGGATAGCTTAGGGCTAAAATTTTTCATTTCCACTCCAGTCAGTGTAACAGTAGGGAAAGTGTTGGATAGCGGAGGGGTAAAAATTACTATTCTCACTCCAGTCAGTGCAACAATTGGGAAAGGGTTGGATAGCGAAGGAGTAAAAAAATGCTATTCCCACTCCTGTAAATGCAACAGTAGGGAAAGTGTTGGATAGCTTAGGGGTAAAATTTACCATTTCCACTCCAGTCAGTGTAACAGTAGGGAAAGTGTTGGATAGCGGAGGGATAAAAATGACTATTCCCACTCCAGTCAGTGCAACAGTAGGGAAAGGGTTGGATAGCTTAGGGGTAAAATTTACCATTTCCACTCCAGTCAGTGTAACAGTAGGGAAAGTGTTGGATAGCGGAGGGGTAAAAATTACTATGCTCACTCCAGTCAGTGCAACAATTGGGAAAGGGTTGGATAGCGAAGGAGTAAAAAAATGCTATTCCCACTCCTGTAAATGCAACAGTAGGGAAAGTGTTGGATAGCTGAGGGATAAAATGAACTATTCCTACTCCAGTCAGTGCAACAGTAGGGAAAGGGTTGGATAGCTTAGGGGTAAAATGTACCATTTCCACTCCAGTCGGTGCAACAGTAGGGAAAGTGTTCGATAGCGGAGGGGTAAAAATTACTATTCTCACTCCAGTCAGTGCAACAATAGGAAAAGTGTTGGATAGCGGAAGGGTAAAAATTACAATTCCCACTCCAATGAGTGCAACAGTAGGGAAAGTGTTGGATAGCGGAGGAGAACAAATTACTATTCCCACTCCAGTGAGTGAAACAGTAGAGAAAGATTTGGACAGTGAAGGGATAAAATTAACTATTTCCACTCCAATGAGTGCAACAGTAGGGAAAGTGTTGGATAGCGGATGGGTGAAAATTACTATTCCCACTCTAATAAGTGCAACATTAGGGAAAGTGTTGGATAGTTGGGAAGTAAACATGACTATTCCCACTTCAGCCAAAATTATTATTTCCACTACAGTCAATTCAAATTTTAAAACAAAAAAAATATCAACAACAAAAAATATTTGAAAAACAAAATAAATACAAATATATTTAGTAATATAAGGTAAAGAAAAAAACTATAAACCCCACAACCAACACCTACAATTAATTACACAATTCCCATATTTAATTTTCAATTAATTAAATATTATTAATTGACAACTAATTATTAATTAATTAAAAATACATTACTTCCCACCTTTTTCCCCTAAAAATCCCATAACCTGCACCTAAAAATACTTACACAATTTCCATATTTAGGGCCTGATTATGATAGCGGTAAACTCGCTACCGTCAGGCTGTCAGTGGCGGGTTCATCGCCATTGTGAGGCCAATTTCCGCTTGCCAGATTGTGATGGTGGGCTGAAAGCCCGACCACCACAGGTGGAACAGAAGCAATCGTTATGATTGCCTGACGGACCGCCCCATTAGGATGCTGGATCCCCGCCAGCCTTTCCATGGCAGTTTAACCGCCATGGAAAGGCTAGCGGGGATATACTTTGGGGGCCCGTTGCGGCCACTGTTTGACCAGGGGAAGTTTGTTTAAGCACTTGGGGGCACCTATGGTGCCTCCCTACATTTCCCTCTACCATGTGGCAGGCAACCGGATGGTGTCTGCCACTTAGTGCAGGGTAATGTAAACAGTGCATTTTTAACATTGAGGCGGGTTCTTCAGCTAGCAGCACCTGCCACAATGTTCAAAATAGCAGATGCAACCGCCATGGTGGCGGTCGCATCTTAATACCTCTTTTAGGACCCTAGCATTGTAGGGGGGCCGTCCCACTCCCCGATACAATGGCGGACTGAAGTCCGTCCACCATCGTAATGACCCCCTTAATTTTCAATTAAATCATTAATTTTAATTAACAACTAATTATTAATTAATTAAAAATAAATTACTTCCCACCCTTTACCCCATAAACCAATTACACAATTTCAATATTTAATTTTCAATTAATTATTATTGATTAAAAACTAAGTATTAATTAATCACAAATAAATAACTTCCCACCCTTTACCCCTATAAACCCCACAACCCGCACCTAAAATAAATTACATGATTTCCATATTTAAATTTCAATTAAATAACATTAATTAACATCAAATTAATAATAGGTTAAACATAAAGTACTTCCCACAATTAACACTATAATATATCATTAAATAAATATTAATGAGTAAAAAAATATCATAAATTTATTATAATTAAATTACTTCCCCCCTGTTCCCCTCTAAACTCACACCCCGCTACAGAACTAAAAAAGCGAAATTGAATTAAAATAAAATTGATAACTTCTAAAAGTGTAACACATATAATAAAAAACATAAAAAATACTTATACAAAAAAATACATCACATACATTTAAAATATATACTAAAATACATAACTTTAATAAAAAATTTATATTTTAAACAACTATATATTTGCAAACGATAATATTGAATTCTATATTTTTAAAAACAATATTTTTACCTTAAATTCGATATTCTTCACGGTATTCTTGTTATCGATACTTCTCACTGACTATATTTAGGACTCGATATTCCTGTAGTTCGACATTTCCAACTCAATATTTTTTCTGCCCACCTTCTCACAGTTCACAACAGCATGTGCAGACCATCTTCTGTTTTCCACAGGTCCAGAGGTGTTCTGAAGAGGGTCCTAGTGATGCCACAGTTATACTCAGAGTCAGCCTGTGAGTCGGCGAAACTCTTCACCACTATCTAACCAATGGCGTAAAAGTTCCCTGAGGTGACCCAACCCACTTTTGCAGCTCTTCCCCTGTGTTTTACTGTACACTATCCCATAGTACCCCACTCTCTCTAAAACCAAGATGGCAGATCCTTTCTTCTCCTGTACAGAGCTCACTGTGACCACCCAGAAGTCTGGAATGATAACAGGCAATCCCTCACTTGTGGTGACTCAAAACCGGTTCTGAGGGCAGCACCTTGGTGCTTGAGGTGGGGAGAAAGTTTTGCCATCTGCCAAGGAGCTGCACTGAAACCTCAGCTCCCTGCACCAGCGAAACTTCCTGGGGCCTCGATCTGGGCCAGCTCCCCCCGTTTTTTACTGGCTACAAGGGGGAGGGGGGCCCCGGGTGACCAGGACTCAAATCCTCCATTTTGGGGTCTCTGCTGCCACAATAGTACTCGGCTCCATGAGAAGATTGCACAATAATGCATAGAAAGAGGATATCCCCACAAAGGTAAAACGGCGGCCATATTGGAATGGTGCATAACAACAGTCTGGAATAAAAACAGTCTGGAATAAAAACTCCAACAAATCTTCTTTGTAAAGAGACACGAGATGCTGCTAATGTAGCAGTGTAATCTAAAGTAAACTCACCATAAACAGGGCATAAAAGGGCCCCCTACCAAATTGGCAGCCATGATTCAAGCGCTAACTCTCACACAACTGACACCCAGACAGCTCCCTTCCTCTAATTGGGACTACAACTAGTACAGCAGATATCTTGTTAATGGCTAACTCCGACTCCTTCTTTTTTTCCGGTTTGCTGGAAAGCGGCACTCTTGTCTGTCTGCTCTCTCTGATGACCTTCTTCTGAAATTGGATCTATTATGACCTCATCATCTCCTACTCACCTGAGCTGTTGCCCTCTTGATGACTGACGAGCATCACTCAAAAGTGACCTACCTCAGTCGCTTTAGCTCCATCACGCCATGTTACCTGGAGACCCATGTCCCTTCCCTACACAAACATGTCGAATCCTGACCTATCCATGTCTGGGGACAGCTCTTATACCATAGTCTACCCCCCAAAGCTCTCCAAAACCGCCACTAAATCATTCAAGCACGCTACCCTAAAAAGATACCCTGAGACGCTGATATCTGACCTGCGCTACAGCGCGGACATAGGCACAGTCATTAATGACGTATCTTCTTTTGCATCAGCATACGCCCACCTACCTATTGCCCCCCCTGCTGACGCCACCCACTTCTAGCTCCATGTCCACTTGTTTGTTGACCAATTGCAAGCCACCGCCCCCTTTTTTGCATGTTATTGCAGTGCGATGTGCCCTTCGCCTTGCAGGTATTGCGTTGACTTTTGCTTGTGGTGTGCAGTTTTCTACATGTGACTAGCTGTGCTCCATCTCCATCATATAAGCTGCATCACACCGTTTACTCGGTCGCAGCTAATTACCCCCACCTATCTCATTTCCCATTGCTTAGCCCTCCCGCAACAAAACTGCACTGGCCTTAACAGACCTCTACTCCTGACCTAATCTCTCTCTAAACATTAACCAACCGATCCTGGCTTACACCCCCGCTCCATTCTCTCCCAGTCATGTCTTCCCTCAGCTGCCCCCCCACTATCACATCCCCACCCATACAGAAGCTTGGCCCCAACTCTTGGTCCATCCTCTACCCTCCCCACCTCTCCAAGCATGGGAAGAAAAACTTTCAACACAAACTTCTCTGTCAGCATCCCGGAACCCTATTTGCTGACCACCACAATCAGCCTCAACTCCTCCATCACCACCAACTACATCTTCTTCTCCAAGCGCCCTTCTAAATGGAAAAGCCTATTTTTACAACACCTCCCTATCACCACCTCCCGCAAGATCCCATACGGTCTGAAACTCTCCACCACCCCATCTGCCGCCTTCACGGGTGAAGTAGATATTTCCATCTTCAAGTATGGAAACATTCTCATCCAAGCCTCCGAACTCCACCTATACACCTTTGAACTCCACTTTCATGCACTTTCGCAACTCCTTTTACAACAGGCAAATGCTCCCCTATCACCCCCTCTACCCCGTGACCCTTCACCTCTTTCCTCTTCCCTTGCCCCCCTGACCCCTCTCTCTAACTCACCCCAACCCCGGGGTCTATCTCTATCCACGGTCTCTCCCACCCCCTTCCCTTCCCCCGATCTCACCGTCCACACCCCCATCTATATTCTTGACTCCCAACCTCTTCAGTCCACTAGTGCCCTCAACTCCCCTGCTACCCCTAATGCCCAATCCCCCCCAGCCCCACGTTCCCCTATCACAAACCCACCCAATCTTGAGCCCAACCTCCTGCAGTTTCTTCCACACCCCCATCTCCCTCTGAATTCCCCCACACCCCACCCTATGATTCACTCCTCCCTCACCCTCCCCGCTTAACATCTCCCCTCAATCCCTTGTTACTTCCCACGTCCCCCCTCCGATTCCTCCCTCCTACACTCCCCTGTTCTCCCATGCAACACAAATGACACCAGAAACACCACCCCCTCGATCCCCCGGTCATGTTCTCCAATCCTACCACCCAATCTGAACGCCTCATCCCCGTCCATCTCCTGTGCCCCTGCTCTACCCAACCTGAACGCCTCATCCCCGTCTATTGCCTGTACCCTTGCTCTACCCAACGACGATCCTCCCCCTCATCACAACCCTCCCTCAACCCTCCCCTCCTCACTTATTACTCAATCACTCCTTAATATTGAACTTCTCCTATCATCCCTTGCCATTGAACTCACCTCCCTTAGAACTGATGTCTCTCTCCTCACCAAAGCCCACTCCGTGGTTCATACCCACACATCGATCCCCTCACAATACACCATCCCCTCTTCTATACACTCTTCCATACACCCCAACATCCCTCCCCTCAACCCCCCTACTAACAGCCCACATGGCATGGCTGCCAACACCGACACTCCTCCTGGCACTGCTACCAAAACCAATATCGACATTCCCCCCTGCCCACCCTTCACCTTGAACGGCTCTACCCCATCTGAACCGCCGAAATTACCAAAATCATACCCCCTTCTATGCCATCACGCTCCCTCCTTCACAACTTGGCACCTGCACGACAGCCCTAGAAGTTAACTCTCTTACAAGCTCTCTCATCTGCCCACCTTCATCCTTTCCCTCCACTCCCCTTAACCATCAGTCCACTATCCCAGTTCTCGTTGGTACAAGCAGACTTCCCCTACTTCTGCCGTCTCCTAGACCCACCGACTACTCAGACATATCCCCCCAGCCCCCCTCCCAATTGCCCAACCCCACCCCCCTCTCATGCATGCTGATTAACTGCCGATCCGCCTCCTGCCATGCGACTGAGATTGCGGAAACCATTCTCCGCGATAACATTGACATTGCATTCCTTACCGAAACCTGGCTCAACCCTCACTCCACTCCTATCCTCGACCTGCTGATCCTCCTGGTTATTCCATCATTAAGAAAGATAGAAGCGATCAAATTGGAAGTGGCCTTGCCGTAATCTTTAAAGATGATCTTAATCTCTCAACAGTCCATGTGCAAGACCGTTCCACATTCGAGTACCTATGCACTGAGATCACCTTTCCTGGCTCCCCAGCCATTAGGCTTCACACTATCTACCACCCTCCTGGTAATTGTATCGCCTTTACTGAAGAGATGTCAGATTTGATTACCCAAGCATCGCTTTCCCACTCTAAAAATCTCTTTCTTAGGGACTACAACATCCACTGGAATAAAAATGACGACCCCGCAGTCTCCTTATTCAACGGCATCATGGGCATCACTGACCTGACTCAACTCTGCAAATCCCCAACACATGCCATGCGATTCTGACCTGCAAGGATCTGGCCTCCCTCTCAAGCATCCTTCCTGTCGACTGGTTCGACCACCACCTCATCCTCTTCACCCTGAATTGCTCGATTACGCGCCCCACTTCCATCGGCAATCTAGGTCTGAAACCTACTCGTAAACTTCACCTTATTTCGCCGGGCGAATAGGAATCCACTATTAAAACTCACTTACTCCTTGCCCCTCTCTCCCTCAGCACCAATGACCTAACCGACCATTATAATAATTCTATAACAAGCCCTCGACCAAATTGCCCCAATCAAAATCAAACAACAAAAAAACTTTACGGCCAAATCATGGTTCAATTCTGACCTCAATAACGAAAGACCGGCCCTCAGACAATCAGAACGGACCTGGAGGAACAATCCCTCCTCTGACAATCTGACCCTCCTCAGAAAGTCCAGAGCCCTATACAAAAAACACATCTTCCATGAAAAAGCCTTCTATCTCCGGTCCCAACTTGACCAGGCCAGAAACAGCCGCAGAGAACTATTTAAGATTGTTAAAAAACAAACATCCTCCGGCCCCCCCAAAATGCTAGCGTCTGTTGAATGATGCGAAGAAATCGCCAGCTTCTTCTCCAATAAAGTCAACTTGATTGAACTCTCCTTCACCTCCACCCCTTTTCCACCCCAACCTCCCCTCAATCAACTCCCCCCACAACATCACTAACACTAGTCCATCCTCTTCCTCACCGCCTCAAAGTCCCCCTAACTCCCTAACCGGTCGCCCCCAACTTGTCTCCACTGTCACGCACCACCAGGCTAAAAACCATGCCTCCTTTAGCGAATTCTCCCCTGTTTCCGCGGTCACCAATATCATCTCTAAGCTAAATTCCTCCTCTCACATTAAAGATCCTCTTCTCACACACCTGGTCCAAGAACTCAAACATGTCATTGCTGCAGTCTGGACCAACATCATCAATTCCTCTCTTTCCACGGGCTGCGTGCCCGCCTCCCTTCAGCTAGGCCAAATCTCACCCATCCTCAAAAACACCTCCGCTGACCCTAACGACCTTAACAACCTACGCCCCATCTCTAACCTACCTTTCCTCTCTAAAGCCCTGGAAAAATGTGTCCTGACCCAACTAGATAACCATATCGCCTCATTCAATCTCCTAGACATATTCCAATCTGGTTTCAGAAAAGGATGCAGTACTGAATCGGCCATGCTCAATATTACAGATGACATCCATCGCTCCTCAGACAAAGGTGAATCCTCTCTACTATTCCTCCTTGATCTCTCGGCTGCCTTTGATACTGTATAAACAAAGAGATTCTATCAAAGTGTAGTGATTTTTTATTATTTTTTATTATTTATTTCTGTGGGTGGTAAAAAACTAATAAATGAACTCTCTCTTAGGGTGGTAAAGATGAGAGCACAATGTGCTTTTTAAAATACCCCTCACACACTAAAAAAATCCAATAGTGTCATGCTTCATCATTGGGGTCTTCCCGTCCCTCTACGGGGCGGGGCGTGCTACGACCTGACCGACTACGCGGGAGCACTAGTATAGTGACAGGACTATGTGACAGTGCAAAAGTGGGTGATGTCAGTGAAGTGTAGGGACCTAATAATGTGTGGGAATAAAAAAGGTTAAAAATCCTCTGGCTAGTGGAAAAAAACAATTTATTCACTTCCCTAGCTGGGGACGTTAAGAAGGAGGTTTTGAGGTAGAGCAATTCGCTACAACCTGGTCTACATGTTTCGTAGGCAGTCCCCTACTGCCTACTCATCAGGACCTTCTAATGGTCCCTACTAGAACAGAGCTCAGTTGCTAAATGTAATAAGCCTGTCGTCCTAAAAACTAGCAGTAAAAATCCACTGTTAGTTTCTGCTTCAGGGCATGAGCTGGCCCTCTGTAAGCAAAAGTTTCAAAAATAATGACCTGATTGTGGTCTCTGTAAAGCAAGAAGAAAAAAGGGAGAGAAACATACAGATTTATACAATGGTAACTGTAGTCTGTCTTTGGACACTCATTATTATTAGCGCCAACAAGTCCCACATTTTTGTTTCAATTGCCCATACCACGAAGGATGCACTTAAAACTTTATGGACAGAGTGATGGTTCAATCCGCCATCCCCTGAATGTTCGTTTTGTGGCGAACATTGTAAAGCCCCTTGTAATTAGGCTGTTTGTTATGGACAGAATGATGGTACAATCTGCCATCCCCTGTATGCTCGTTATTGTGGCCGAACATAGAGAAGCCCCTTGTAATTAGGGCTGTTTTCATCTCAACATACACACACTCTCACAACTCAATGCACACAGCGGAACTCTGCAGGATAAAAATAGAGGAACCCGACTTATTCAATGCCAGTGGTGATCTTAGAATCCATCCTTAAAAAATCCCCAAGGGGCACACCCCAATCGTTAAGTAATATGCGATACATACTGCTGTTGCGCAAAAGATATGCCCCATGAGCTGACACTCGGTAGGTATTCACCGCGGCGTCCTGAAAAAAAGAGACTGCGCCCTTAGCAACACAGTAAATACACACCCGAATGCAATTTAGCTTTTGTCTCGATTAGCCAAGTGTTTCGAGACTCTTGGCAAAGTCCATTACTCACATTGACCGCATACTCATTAAGCCTTACTTCTACCACGAGATGCCGCTCTGAAGAGTGATCGCGTCTGCGGCTCAGTGATCTTATGAGCCATGCTTTGGCGCCGGTGTCGCGTGGGGAGTCACCGGCAACACTAGAGCGCTCACCCAAAACATGCTTTTCAGTAATATATTACAAAATTGTTCGTTTTTGAAAAACAACCTTGAGAAAATATGAGTAGTTATGATGGGATTATTTTTCCTTAAATATGAGTAGTTATGATGGGATTATTTTTCCTTAAATATTGCCTTCTACTAAAATATTTTCTGGGCCGAGTACCACTGTTATCCTAATGGACACGGAAGACAGACTTCCGTTTTAGCACACCCTTGTTCCGTTTTAGGGCGGCCATTTTGGGTGAGCGCTCTAGTGTTGCCGGTGACTCCCCACGCGACACCGGCGCCAAAGCATAGCTCATAAGATCACTGAGCCGCAGACGCGATCACTCTTCAGAGCGGCATCTCGTGGTAGAAGTAAGGCTTAATGAGTATGCGGTCAATGTGAGTAATGGACTTTGCCAAGAGTCTCGAAACACTTGGCTAATCGAGACAAAAGCTAAATTGCATTCGGGTGTGTATTTACTGTGTTGCTAAGGGCGCGGTCTCTTTTTTTCAGGACGCCACGGTGAATACCTACCGAGTGTCAGCTCATGGGGCATATCTTTTGCGCAACAGCAGTATGTATCGCATATTACTTAACGATTGGGGTGTGCCCCTTGGGGATTTTTTAAGGATGGATTCTAAGATCACCACTGGCATTGAATAAGTCGGGTTCCTCTATTTTTATCCTGCAGAGTTCCGCTGTGTGCATTGAGTTGTGAGAGTGTGTGTATGTTGAGATGAAAACAGCCCTAATTACAAGGGGCTTCTCTATGTTCGGCCACAATAACGAGCATACAGGGGATGGCAGATTGTACCATCATTCTGTCCATAACAAACAGCCTAATTACAAGGGGCTTTACAATGTTCGCCACAAAACGAACATTCAGGGGATGGCGGATTGAACCATCACTCTGTCCATAAAGTTTTAAGTGCATCCTTCGTGGTATGGGCAATTGAAACAAAAATGTGGGACTTGTTGGCGCTAATAATAATGAGTGTCCAAAGACAGACTACAGTTACCATTGTATAAATCTGTATGTTTCTCTCCCTTTTTTCTTCTTGCTTTACAGAGACCACAATCAGGTCATTATTTTTGAAACTTTTGCTTACAGAGGGCCAGCTCATGCCCTGAAGCAGAAACTAACAGTGGATTTTTACTGCTAGTTTTTAGGACGACAGACTTATTACATTTAGCAACTGAGCTCTGTTCTAGTAGGGACCATTAGAAGGTCCTGATGAGTAGGCAGTAGGGGACTGCCTACGAAACATGTAGACCAGGTTGTAGCGAATTGCTCTACCTCAAAACCCCCTTCTTAACGTCCCCAGCTAGGGAAGTGAATAAATTGTTTTTTTCCACTAGCCAGAGGATTTTTAACCTTTTTTATTCCCACACATTATTAGGTCCCTACACTTCACTGACATCACCCACTTTTGCACTGTCACATAGTCCTGTCACTATACTAGTGCTCCCGCGTAGTCGGTCAGCTCGTAGCACGCCCCGCCCCGTAGAGGGACGGGAAGACCCCAATGATGAAGCATGACACTATTGGATTTTTTTAGTGTGTGAGGGGTATTTTAAAAAGCACATTGTGCTCTCATCTTTACCACCCTAAGAGAGAGTTCATTTATTAGTTTTTTACCACCCACAGAAATAAATAATAAAAAATAATAAAAAATCACTACACTTTGATAGAATCTCTTTGTTTATACATATCAGATTGGAGGGTGATTCTGTCAATACCTCTTCACTTCCTCTATTGTTTTGGAATGCCTTTGATACTGTCCATCATCCCACCCTTCTTAACACCCTAAAAATTCGCTTCGGTCTCGAGGACACCATTCTTAAATGGTTCTCCTCATTCCTTCAAAATAGATCCCAACAAATTAAGCTCAGCCACTGCCTCTTCAAGCCCCAACCTGTCTCACTTGGTGTTCCGCAAGGCTCCATCCTCACACCTACCTTATTTAACCTATTCAGGGAACCTCTCACCCTCATCCTTAAGCAAGCTAAAATATGCTAACACCTCTATGCGGATGCCACCCAGCTATACTACAGGATTAAATCTCCCAATGACATCCTTCACCTCAACGAGACCCTGATGAAAAAACAAGCTTGGTTCCATCTTAATCATCTCAAACTAAACCCCCAAAAAACTGAAATCATCCTTTTCACTCCTAAAAATAACTCCCTCCCCATTCACCTCTGGATCAAGGATATTACAGCTCTCAACTGCCCAAACTCCCCCTCGAATACTGTCAAATCCCTAGGCATCAGCATTGACGATAGCATGAATCTCATCCCATACATCAAAAATGCTGCCAAGGGTGCCCTCTTCACCCTCCACCACCTCAAAAAACTCAAACCTTTCATACCAGCTGACAACTTTAAAACCGTTGTCCAATCGCTTGTTCTTTCCCGTATTGACTATGGTAACGCCACACTCGCTGGCACCCCTAAAGCCCACCTAGCACCGCTCAAATCTGTCCTCAACCTTGCCGCCAGACTTATCTCTGATTGTAAAAAGTTTGACCACATCTCTCCGGTCCTAAAAAACCTCAGCTGGCTGCCAATAGAAGGCAGATCCACCTACAAGATTGCATGTATTACGCACAAAGCCCTTCACCTAAGCACCCCCTCCTACCTAGCTGAGAAACTGCAAAAAGTGCGGGTGCTCCAGGTCCCTGAGGAGCACCAACTCTCTTGTCCTAATCCCTCCCAGACTCAAGCACAAAAAACCCAATCTCATGCTTCTTCTGGGAATGCCCCCACGATCTGGAACTCTCTCCCCAAAGATCTTCGATGCAACCCCTCCTACCCTCTGTTCAAAAAGAGACTGAAAATACTCCACAACAAATACTGGGGATCGTAACCTCACTGGTGTCTGTCTCTCTACACTCCTTTCTCCCTGATTCTCGCCTCCTCCTCAACCTCTTCCCCGCCTCTCATTCTTCCTCTCCCCTTTTCTACACTCCCTTCTCCCTCTGAACTTCGACACTCCCCCCTAGTGATCTCCATCCATCCACCCCCCCAGCTTATTCAATTACCCTATTTTATGCAACTCATGTTTTAATGCACATTGTCTTATTTTGTTGTAATTCTTTACCTATCATGTAAAGCGCTCTAATACCCCAGGGTCCAGTAGCGCTATATAAACCTTGGAAATAAATAAATAAAATAAATGGAGGAGGCAGTCCCTGGTGTGTACTACATCTGCCTATGACAGGGTAGGCACCCTTTGAAGGTAATTAAGTTCCTGGGCACAGGCTGGATGGCTATGCTGTCAGGGTGAAAAATATCTCAGGACACCCATGCCCTTTGTTCACTGCGTGTGGGTAATGCACATTTCACCACATGGAAGCCATCAACAGTCAGGTGATACTGAACACTGACAGAAAGGAACATTTAGCGCAGGCAGGAACATGACACCTTTCTAACTGCCTTTTTTCAAAATAGAAATCTACAATATGACTAGATCATTAAATTAGATTTTAAATTACCATTAAAATGATTATTTGAATCAATTTTCAGCTCTTCCCAAACATACGTTAGGCATGTTAACGTGTTATATTGTAGCACAGTATTTTCCTACTGGAGAGCTATCATTACTACAGTTTAATATGACTGTGGACATTTTTCACTGCAGGACATGTAAAACATAAGAGCACTACATTTTGAATAGCATGCACCCTGCCCTCTGTGCATGTAGGGCCCACTGTTGTGGTGACTTATAAGTACTATAAAGAAATATTTAGGTTTGGCAAAAGGTTTATTTTGCCAAGACAAATTGACAGTTTTAAAACTGCCCACCCAGGCTGCCGGCACACGCTTGGAGATATGCTCTGCATGGTCACTTTAGTGCTGGCACAATATGTGCTGCAGTCCACTAATTATTTATTAAGGCTGGATACCTGACTTTTGCAAAAAATTATCAATGCAATTTCCGTTTTTTGGTCACAACAGAATACGCTTTAATTCAGAGGGTGCACATTATTTTGATTGGAGGCTCAAAAACTTGTGTTGTTTGTCCTGATGACAACCATATAAATTAAACTGATCGAAATGCCTTTGAGGTTTATTTTAGCCATATATTGAAGACGAACCATCTTTTGCCGTTTCAGTTCCTTTGATTTGTCAGCTGGCTCCTCTGTGAAGTTCACTCTCTTCTGCCATTGTTTCTTTGTTTACACTGTTATATAATGTTTGCCATATAACTGTATGAGCACCAGTTGTCCCTTGTCTTATTGCCATTTTATGCATTTTTATAGTAAAAGATGTTTTTGCAGTATATATTGTCTGATTGATTATGGGTACCTGTTTAAGATTTTCTCACGATCTGTGGTCTATCTATACTATTCATGATTTGTTTATTTTTTGTACTTATGAAAATTGTTGTCTCTTTTTATGTCATTTTCTGCTTGAACCACTGTTGTTATTATACCCTTAATCTGCCCCAGGTTCGCGTAATAGGGCTGCCCCTGTTTGATGTAACTGCAGTCCACTAATGACATTTAACTTACAGGCCCTGAGTACACTTTTGTACCAGATACTTGGAGCCAAAAACGTTTCCATATGCAGACATGTAACTTTTGGTGATTACTATGAATGGTGTTGGGGTTCACCAGAGATGGCATGTGAATGGTTTGAGAACAATAACCAAGTTCCGATATGTTAAGGAAGAGTTAATTAAGCTTAAACTGCAGCTAGTATGCTTACAGGAAACCCATATAAGCTTACAGAAGGTTAAGAAAGTGGACAACCTGGGCTATCGGATACTTGCAGCTTCTGGCAATGAGGGATCACAGAAGGGGATTGTACTATTGGCTAGCAAAAGTGAGTGGTCAGTCACTAACGATATAACTGCTAAATGGGGCAGCTGGCTTATTGCTCAAATAATGAAAGCTAATTTTCAATTTACCTTTGCTTCTTTTGGAATTGAAACAGTGGGATGATCTGATTCTAATCTGTGGAGATTTTGATTTGGTATTTGAGCCTGGTTTGCATTCAACTTCTTAGAGTGAGGTAGCTTCTAGGTGATGAGGGACTCACAGTCCGCTCTTAATCAGGTTATGAACTCGTAAGCCCTCCGGGATGTGTGGTGGGTTTTTTTCTTCAGCAGCAGCCAGGCTTTACATTTTACTCAGTTTTGCATGCTCTGATGTCACAGATAGATATGATTTTGGCCATTTGTTATCATGAGAAGCAGGACATGAGGGGGTAGGAAGGGGCAGTGGAAAGAGGGTGTAGTGCCATTTGGGCATGAAGTGGTCCGGGGCCTATGGTCCTTAGCACAGGTAGGTTGAAAAAGCAGGTGCTGAGATGGGTCCCATAGGACTCTCCATATTTTGCCCTCACCCTCAAGGTGAGACATAAATTTGAACTCTGCAGCTGTACCACCTTTCACTGCTGCAGATGTAATTGCATAGAGACTCATAATAGACCATTCATAGTATCATTTCATAACTGCAGCATCATCATACTCCTATGCAATGAAACCACAGTTGTTGCTGCAATATCTAATGCAACTAACTACCATAGGCACATCAAATAGGGATGTTAAGGTGCAATGTAACTTGTTGTAACACATATCTGGGTGTTGTGCAATGGCATCTTGTTTCTCTGGGTTAAGAGATACCTGTGAACCATTTTGGATCATAGTGCTCTCTCATTCTTTAGTGGACAGAGACTGAAAGCCTCATAATTATGCCGGTCTGACCGGCTTATGTGGTCCGTTGGAGGCGGTCAGACCGTTGCTGTATAGTCTGAAGTGGTTGCTCGGTCTGTCATATTACAATGCATTCATATATATAGAATTCCGACCGCCCGATCCTTCCAACTCCGGCAGGAAATTATGACCACGTTGGTGTTAGGAAGGACCAATGGAGACACTCAGAGAGCGGATCACCTTACATACCACCTGCCCAATTATGATGTGCCAATCCAATGAGCTGACCGTGGTAGACCAACCATCTATTCTGGGCTGGCGGAAAGAGAGGAATAGAAGTCCCAAACTCACCTGTACACAGCTTCTCAAGCCCTGTGCCTACATGAAGCTCATCACACACATCCTACCCCTGTTGTACCTGCTCAATTACACTAAAAATCCACACCGTAGTGGACACAACTGCCTGTAAGTATCACACCTACCCATGTAGGTGGAGTCTTCAGTAAATCGATGTACCGCCATGAAAAATCAGGAGCGTAGTTTGGTCAGCATGAGTTGGGAGTGTTTGCAACCAAAACACAAATGATCACACAGGGACAGTTTGTCAATAAATACACATATCATGAGAAGCAGGACATGAGGGGGTAGGAAGGGGCAGTGGAAAGAGGGTGTAGTGCCATTTGGGCATGAAGTGGTCCGGGGCCTATAGTCCTTAGCACCGGTAGGTTGAAAAAGCAGGTGCTGAGATGGGTCCCATAGGACTCTCCATATTTTGCCCTCACCCTCAAGGTGAGACATAAATTTGAACTCTGCAGCTGTACCACCTTTCACTGCTGCAGATGTAATTGCAAAGAGACTCATAATAGACCATTCACAGTATAATTTCATAACTGCAGCATCATCATACTCCTATGCAATGAAACCACAGTTGTTGCTGCAATATCTAATGCAACTAACTACCATAGGCACATCAAATAGGGATGTTAAGGTGCAATGTAACTTGTTGTATCACATATCTGGGTGTTGTGCAATGACAGAAGTAGTAACATACCATACGTGTGGGAACCAATGCCAATCACAGATGTGTTGCATATGTGCTTGTAAGCCATGTGCTCATTAGATACCCCCAGTACACTTATCCCATTCAAAGTCCTGTTGTGGAAAACACAAACACCAAATTCACAACACTATTCAAATACATCACAACATAGAATACAGAAGGGGAGTGTATGTGTTGGTGTGGGCAAGTAAAACATCCCATGGGAAAATCTACACACACTTCACATCATCTGACTGAAACCACTGCTCGAAAACTACCTCCCAAACCATTCCCCAATCATAGGTTTGTTGCACTTCATACACCCCCTGGGAGCCACGATACCGTGGATAAGGCTAGAGGCATTGTAGCCAAACATATTGATTTGGACCCTATACGCAACATCACAGAATGTATATTCCCATCACATCTGCATGATGCCCTCTATGTCCACGTCACTGACAATGTACAGGCACAATTTGAAAAACTCTAAATGTATGCACATCTCAGAAGCTGGTGCAATAAAGAGTGTCACAAAACAACACCTCCTCGTGAATGATATGGCAATCAACTTGTGTGGCACTCTCACATTGCTAATAAGCTAGGTCTTGCTGTGACATCGAACATACATCAGTATGGATGTGTCAGGAAAACAAAACACACCTTCACTGCTAAAGCACATCACCCTCATGAAAAATGTAAGCCAGGTAAATGGCATTCCGACAAACCATGGTGTCAAACGTTTGAAGTCCACAATGTAATGACTCCCTGCAGACTTGGGTTCCCCAAGCCAAGGCAAAAGTCCATATTGCACCTGCCTCAAGGTCTCCATGTGCACAGGACTTGTGGCATGAGGTAAATCAGGGAATACCAATATTGTCAAAAAGTGGCATGCTCATGTGGCTAATGTGTAAGTGCAAGTCCCTAAATAAAACACCGCAGCAACAGCTGTTGTAAGACATCTCCTAAACGTATGTGGAAAGAACACACATAAAAATGGTTACATGTGCATCCAAAATACCAAATAGGTATTACAATTCAACACCCACCATGTGTGATGAAAGAAAGACCTACTTTGCACACATGACACACATATTCACCCTACATCTCAGGTAGTACTGCAAGCTGAAATCCCTGGACATTGGTCAAGGCAAGCTGCAATATTTACCATAGAAAATCCCACCCAATGCAATGTAACTCTATAACATGTCCCAAGGTCTGACTATACTTACCACTGCAATAGGATCTGCCATGATGAAGATGAAACAAACACAACTGTAGCCACACATCCCAAGTCATCCAAGAAGAGCATTTAGTATCAGTTTCAATGGTAGGACAAAGATCAACAAAACCAATGGAGTTTTTATTTGAGACAACAAATCGGTGCCTGAAAACAAAGGAAAATGTCCAGTCCAAGATTTATGTGTGTTCCAGCACACTGCTGTGTCACCAAACTTGCCTTCAAGAACACTGCCAGGGATAACACCCCAGGAAGGGGCAGCATCTAGTGGGCAGTCCAGGCACCTGTATGATGTTACTCAGGTGGGCTGGGGTTGGGATTGGGAGGGCTGGGTTGGTCTTTGGAAGGACTCGTCTCTGGATTGGGGGGTTGGCTTGGTCTGTGGTAGGGCTGGTCTTGGGATGAGGAGGGCTGGGTTGGTCTATGGGAGGGCAGGTTTCAGGATGGGAAGGGCTGGGTCTGACCATGCGGGGAGTTTCAGATCCCAGAAGGGTAGTGATGGGTTGAGAAGGCGAAACATGTGTTTTACCTTTTTTTTAAGAGCAGCAGGGCTGGGGTGGGAAGAGGCACTTTGGTTTTTGGGAGGGGGTGGCTCTGTTTCTGTACCTTTCCCTCTTTTTGGCTTACTGCCTTTTTATTCGGCAGGGGTAGTGGAGGGGGCAGGTTTTGGGGGTTGGATTGTGAAGTTGAAGGGATGGGTACGGGTGGGAACCCAGCCCTGGATGTGGAAGCAGGCAGGCAGCTGTGGCAGGAAAGAGCTCAAGGGCAAAGAAGGTGAGTTCTGTGGGACACTGGGGAGAAGGTGAAAAAAGGGGTGGGGTATTGGAGGTAGAGGGATGTGAAGTCTGGGGTGTGGCTGTGTGTGTATGTGTCTGATGTATGTTTGGTTGTTGATCATGTGTAGTCCTTTGCAATGTGTGATGTGTACGTGGCTGGTGGTGTGGGTGTGGTGTCTGTGTGTGACGTGGGTAGTGGCTGTGTCTTGTGGTGTGGGGCCGATGTGTGTGATGTGGGTAGTTGCTGTATCTGGTGGTGTGGTGTCTAGGTGTGTGATGTGGGTAGTGGCTGTGTCAGTTGGTGTGGTGTCTGGCTGTATGTGTGTAGAGGCTACATCTGTTGGTTTGGTGTCTGGCTGTATGTGTGTAGTATCTGGGTCTGGGGGTGTGGTGTCTGGATGTATGTGTGTATTGGCTGGGTCAAATAGCACTCGTTACAACACATGTGTTTTCTATGCATGCCATTAGAATACAAGTCGTTACAACAATGCGTTGTTACATTGCATGCCATTACAACGCAAGTCGTTACAACGACTTGCTGTAAGGGGGGGGCGCTGGAGTTTGGAATAGTATAATTTACTATTCCACTTCCAGTGTATACAACAGTAGGGAAGGTGTTGGATTGCAATCCAACACCTTCTGCCCCCTACAGCAAGTTGTTGTAACAACTTGTGTTGTAATGGCATGCGATGTAACAACGCGTCATTGTAACGACTTGCGTTGTAATGTCATGAGATATAACGCATGTGTTGGAAATGATGCTTCCCGGCTGGGCCTGAGGGTGTTGTGTTTGTGAATATGTCACTGGATGTGGTGACGAATGATTGCAGTATGTTTTTTTTATTCTTATATTTCTCTTTGCGAGTACTATGTATGCATGATGAGGCTGATGCATGCTGATGTGTGCATGTGCTTTCGGTAGGTCTGGGAATAGGGATTGTGGATAGGGAAGAGTCAGGAGGTGGGTGGAAAGCTGGAATTGGTAGGCTGGCATGAGTGTGGAAGCCAGAGCCTGCAAAGACCTCTGTAGGGCAGACATGTTAGAGGGAAGGCCTTCCAGGTGCGACATCATCTTCATCAGCTGGGAAGTTTGCACCTGGAAGGCATTCAGCACTGCTGTCTGACCCACTGAGATCTGCCTCAGGATGTCAATTGCCTCCACACTCAGGGCAGCAGGGGAGACAGGGGCAGGGAGTGATATGCCTTGTCCAAAGGAGACTCCTCTCGTCTAAGGGGGACGGGCCCAGACAGCTGGCTGGGGAGCAGCAGGGAGGGTGGAGCTGAAAAGTTGATGGAGGATTGGATGGTGAGGACCAGGTCCAGGGACATCTACCACCACAAGAGAGTGCCCATTAGAGTTTTACTCTGGTTATGAGGATGACGATGAGTCGTCTGGTTCCTCCATGGCACTCCTACCACCCTCTGAGCCACTGGTTGCCTCTGAGTCACTGGTGCGATGAGAACCACTGTGGTCAGCTGCTTGCCCAGCGGTCTCAGCACTGTCTCCTCTGCTGCCTTGGGTTAATACTAAAATAATAGCAGAAATAGGTTCAGTGCAATTGCGTGAACACACTGGGTAAACAGATCCTGACACAACATATTAGACAATGGCACAGATCACAACACATGGTGTCATAACCACTGTCTGCTCCAACTGTTTGTGTGGCCTTGTCCCAAATCCAGCCTCATGTGTGTAGCAGGAGATATCATCACTCTGTCAGTGCCACCCCATGAGGCCTGGGGTCAGAACAAAGATTCACCTCTTCCACCCTCAGATACCAGGAGCCCTGGCCCATGTGCTGAACAACTCACAAAGGCCACTACTGCTCGCAGCAGAATATCATCTCATTAGGTCCAGAAGCCCAACCACTAAGAAAAATATGGTTGCATGCACTGGATACAGCCTATCCCCTGCCATCTTACCCATGTGCACGGGGGGCCTACTCTGGCCCACAGAGGACTCAGAAAGGTAGGACAAACAAAGTTCCAAAATACAGAGGGTCAGCCTTTACAAAGTGCCTGCTTCTGCTCACTAATCAGACTTCGCTTGTGGTCTTGCCACAGAAACCACACAATGCCAAAGGGTGGACAACCTGCCTGGCTTACCAACACCTTGCTGCAAACACAGGTCCTAGGACTCTTATTCTGATCTGCCCTGCCTTGATAAAGGTGGGTTGACATTATCTGCCCAGCTGGCTGGCTGAGGCAGGCAATCCTTCCCTCCAATTAGATCTGCAGATGACCTCACCACCCAGCCCAGCTGACGAGACTGCTTACCCACTTTGCCATCTCATGGGGCATGCACAGCCGAGGGCTGATATTCTCTTTGCGGCAAATTTTCGGCCCTTCAAGAACTTGAAGTCTCCCTATGTCTTGCTAATCTGTCAGACTCCAGACAATTCACGGCCGTCCTGCAAGGGTACCTCCTTTGACTCCACTTTCCCCCGGGACAGAAGGATCAACTTTCCCAGCCAAGGAGTGGCAGACACTCTTGGGCTATCCACCTCATCCCTTGCAGGTCTGCAGGACCTGTGTTTTACCTCCTTTGACTCCACTTTCCCCCGGGACAGAAGGATCAACTTTCCCAGCCAAGAAGTGGCAGACACTCTTGGGCTATCCACCTCATCCCTTGCAGGTCTGCAGGACCTGGCTTACTGAGAGTAGACTGAATTGGAACGAACACCTGATCTCATCCCGCATGCCCCTTGTATCTCCCACGGATGACCTGCTGGTCCTACACCCACTGAGTAAAAACGTTGTCCATGGCTTCCAGGAAAGCAACCCACCAGCTACGCTTTATAGAGGCTATGTCCCATAAAAACTTCAACGTCGGCACCGTCTGCACATCTGTATTACCTGATGGAACACATCCTGCAGGAAATCACAGTTGTGTGCCTCAGACTTGAAATAACGAATGTCAAGATCACAGACCTTACCACTATATGAAATCCATCAGGATGTAACCAGGGCATTCTAACGATAACTAGATGGCAGGAATGGAGCCTCACTGATTAGAATTGCACGTGACAAGTGCTTAAGACCGGGATTCAGAACTCTGGTGCCCCAGAGGCAGGACAAGGATAGATAACATAAGGTTTTTGGGCTTCCCAGAGAGGATTGAATGAGACAACACGGGGTGCTTCCTATGCAACATACTCCCATGCCCAAAAGGACTGTCTTTCACCCCACCCCAGGAGATCCAATATGCCCACTGCATCTGTACCTTCAGACAGGACAATGACAACAAAATTCACCACCATAAAGCATTTTTTCTGAGACACTCCTGAGTCAGAGAAATTTTGGTCATGGCCTGTAATCATGAATCATATGACAATGAAGGGCGCAAAATCTGTATAGTTGTGGAATTTTCCAGGGAGATTAATGACAAATGCTATGCTTTCTTAGCCCTCCGCCCTGCTCTACAAAACTGGGACAACAAATACAGACTTCTTGAACTGTCCTGCATGTGGCTCACCTTGGACGGCAAGTCCAGAGACTTTCTAGACCAGGAGTACTTTTAATCCTTCTTGAACTCCTGGAGGACACCACTATAGACATGACTCCCCTCCCTGCTAACAATGGGGACATCCTCATCCCCAAAGCTACCGGTCAACCAAGGCAACTGCACAGACCACAGGAACAGGTTCCCAACCCCACTCCCACAGCGAGAAGGATAGAGGCGTCAGGGGGGTATTGGAACACAGGAGGCAGGAAGAGACAAGTACCACTCATCGCTCAAAGGAACCTGGGTCTCTGAACTGGCTGGTGACGGACACTAGACAAACCCATCAACACTTTGAGACACCAAAGTTTTTCTAGCTTATTTTGCCAGTGCCTATGTGTACCCATGACTCCCACCCACAAATGTTCTCTGCTGACAGATAGCATATGTTATTATGGTATGTTTTCTATCGCATGGCCTGAAGTATGTTCGATGTTGTTTGCATTGTCCATGCCACATCACAATGACGGGGATAACCCCCTTGGGCCACACTAACCACGCACTCTCCAAGGCCATCTCGGATCACCACCTTGTCTACCCTTAGATTCCAGATCCAGACCTCCTCCAATGCAGTCTGAAGGGGCCCAACCAACACCCTCCACACCAGCGCCCCCCCCCCGGAAACAACTCTGACCATTAATGAATCATGAATCCTCTGTGTTTCACCCTCATTTGGTCCTCCCCACCCCTTTTCCTTCCACCACTGCCGCCCTTCTCCTCCTCTTCTTTAAGAGGACACATACCCCATCTAAATCTTTCTCCAGACTCGTCTAGGTATGTGGGCTTTGGCATAAGTTTAAGTTTTAGCTTCACCGACCAAAGCAAATAACTCCCTCCTCTCTTTCCTATTCCATCTAGATGAGGGATACACAACCTCCCCGCTGACCCAAACACCTTGTACACAACTCCCCTACTGCCATTCACCTCTTCCCATCTTGACTACCTTCACCAGCTCCGATCCTCATGCCACTGCCCTTTCTCCCATTTCGCTTGCCAAGCCCTCCCCTCGCCACCACCTGCTAACCATGGCACAACACCCCTGATGATTCTATTCTAGAATGTCTACAGCCTCATTCGCTATAACAAGCGGGAAAAACTTCCATCATACCTGAACTCAAAACATGCGAATATAGCCTTGTTACAGGAAACCCACCTACACAGTCCTTTCTTTTTTTCTTTATTGCACATATTCAACCAAACAAAACAAATCATCTTTTCTCCCCTCTCTCCCCACCCCTGTACGCTTAGAAGTTATATCAAAATACCAAAGACAATACAATTCATGACTGTCAGGTTGAGAATAAATATGCAACATATGTTAAGAAATTCATAGTTACTAGGAGCTGGCCATCTAAAATATGCAAGACAGTGTAATATTCCACTAAGCATCATAACATTTTTAAGTGCAGGTGCTAAGACAGAGAAAGTTTCTAAGGCCTCACCAGGCAATACAATCAGTAAAAAGAAATATTAACTTAGGTTCCCCACCCCCCACTTGGGAAGGGGGCCCAGATTGACAGCCCTTTTTCCTTGCTTTATGGCCCTTTCTAGGATGAATCACTTTCTCAAGGTTAGAAACTGCAAGTAGGCGAGCCAGCCACAATTGAAACCGTGGAGGTTGTGGATCGAGCCATGCCGAGGCAATTGCCAGTCTCAAAATTGCCATCATGACCACAAGGAACTGTTATGTATCCTGCGCCTATTCCTCCCCAGTTAATCCTAATAGAATCAATTATGGAGTCAGTAAAACTTCTATTTTTTATTTACTATATACAAAATCTTGAGTTTCATTTTTGAGAGGACCTAATTAAGTGCAAAAGGCGAACATATGGACTATATTGGCATGGGACAATGCACAACGTGAACAACGTGAACAGCTTGTCCCACGGCCTGTACCCCATTTCATGATTCTTGCGGGTGTATGATATAACATAAAATAGGTCTTAAAAAACTGCACTTGTAGATTAGCAGACATTACAACAGTATTGGAAATGCTTAGAGCTTTAGAGAGACCGGTTTCTGATATTACCATCTTCTCTTGCCTTCATTTCATTATTTAATAGATGATATATTAATCCCGATGCGTATATGGGTCTGTGCCAGTATAATTTCCACCAACTCTTTCTTGTCAAAACCATTAGGCCTACCCCATTTACGCTGTAAAAAGTCCCTTATTTGTAGGTACTTAAAAATTCCTTGTTGTCAATGGCGATCTCCATCTTCAGCTAATCAAACGTAATCAAACCATGGGGGGGGGGGAAGATGCCCAATTTATCTATGCCGGCCAAAGCTCAATTTTATATATAGCCATCCCTAAAGATATCAGGTAAAGTTGAATTGTTCTGAATCGGGGTATAATAGTTCAATCTTCCTAGGCCTAGCAATTTCCACAAAGCTGACCATACCTTAAAGGCTCCCAGGAGGCATTTAAACTGTACTTTTTTGTAGTAACTCGGCTCTAATTGCTTGCAGAGGCACCCCCATTCCTCTTTTCCAATTAACAGTTCATAAATGGTAGGAGTGGTTTGTGGGGAATCATTCGATGGATGTTCCATTAGTAAGATATGGCTATATTGCAACATCATTGTCCAGTAATATAATTTAAGGTTTGAGAGCGCCCACTCTCCTCTTTCTTTTGGAAGTGATAAATACCTCAATGCCCTCTTAGGTTTGGTGTAGGCCCATAACAATCTTGAGAAATTAGAATCAAGCGCTTTGAGCCAGTTGTTCGAAAAATCCAAGGGGATCGATCTAAAAAAATATAAAAGTTTGGGTAAAAAGATAATTTTTAAAAGATTGCATCGGCCAATCATAGTAAGATGTAAATTATTCAACCTTGATAGATCTTTCTTAGTTTTAGCTGACAGAGGCTCTATGTTTAAATTTATAATTTTCTCAACATTAGAGGATAAACAGACACCTAGGTATATTACTTGGTTGATTACTCATTTATCTGCCCATACAATGTTATCGTTGATAATGATTTGGATTTTCAGAGAGAAGTCAGAGATGCCCCCAAAGAGGGATGCTTCCTTCTCTATTGCTTTGATGGCTGTTTCAGGGTTGGGGAATACTAGTGAGATATCGTCAGCATAAGCTAACATTTTACTTTTGAATCCCTGAAGGATTATTGCAGGGATCGCTATATTTTGAGTGATCTTTCTTATAACTGATCGATATGTAAGGCAAACAGGAGTGGAGAACAGGGACATCCCTGCCGTGTTCCAAAGGTAATCGTTTATGGCTCTGTCATATCCCTGGAGATGCAGACATTTGCTACCGGGTTAAAGTATAAAGCTTTTACTCCCTTAAAAAATCTTGGGATGATGCCAACTTGTTTGCATAGCTGTGCAAAGATAGTGCCAAGAGACCCTAACGAACACTTTTTCAGCATCAAGTAAAATAAAAGCCATAGGGTCTCCTGACAATTCTACAGCATCAAAAAGCCACATGACACGTCTGATGTGGCAACCCTCCCTGAAATAAATCCATGTTGTTGATTTGCCACCAATTTTGCTATGATCTGGGCTAATCTCATGGCTTAACTTAAGAGTATATTTTCGAGTCACTGTTTATTAACGTTATCTGCCAATATGACCTTAACTCCACCACTGATTTATTCTTTTTCAGAGAGACTACAATTTTAGCAACAGACCACGAGGCCGGAGGAGTAGCACCGTTGTATATTTGATTAAATAGTGCATTCAAATGATTTTTAAGTTGGGGTCAAATATTCCATCAAATTCCGAGGGGATGGAATCCATTCCTGTCGTTTTGCCGGAGGGTAGACTGGAAAGGGCTAGAAGAATCTCCTCCTATGATATTTCTCCTTCTGGGGATTCCCCCTCAGCAAAGGACAATTTATTTGCGACCATCGTTTTAAGAAATTCTTCAGCATCTGGCGATCTGGTCTTGATATCTTTGGTATATAGGGCTTGATAATATGTTTGAAAAGTGCTTTTGATTTTGCTTGAATTTGAGACTAACCTTGCTCTGACTAGCAACTGGTGCCAACATGCTCGCTGCATTCTTATGCATCTATCGCAGCCCTGGCTGTTATTACTCCAACTTGAGCTTCTTTCACATCCCCTCCTTGTTTTAAAACTCTAAGTTTTCCTCCACAGCGTGTAAATTGTCTTGCTTGATCAGCACATTTTGCCTCTCTATCTTTGCCCTGTTCAATAAAAACCTAAGTGTCTCGCCCCTTAGGCAAGCCTTGAAAGTATCCCAGACAGTGCTCAATGGGGCACTACCAGCATTCTCTTTAAAGAATATTGGGATACATTGGCTAATATGTATGCAATAGTCTTTATTAGCGAGCAGGGCACACTCAAAGCTCCATGCATTGCTAGCTTTACCCCCAATTCCTGGGATTTCTAATACCAGTGGGTTATAGTCCGAGAGAAGAACCGCGGGTCTCACTCAATTTTGCAAGAAGCAAAACAAGGAAGTAGTTCAGATGGGCATGTGTAGAATGAGGAGCAGAAAAATATGTGTAACCATTCTTAGCTGGTTTCATTCTCGCCCAGACATCAAAAAGGCCATGTTCTTTAGACAGGCCTTCTGGGGCTTTAAATACTTTGGGTTTCCAACAGGTGAATGGAAATTAAGCCACAACATTCCAATCACTCGGGATATTCATATTCAGGTCCCAGTACAAGACTATGGGTAGGGACCGAAGTATCAATTCCTGGGATATCAGGTCAATAACAGAGGGCTTATCCAGGATACTACCATAGATTGTGCAGAGAGTAAATCTATCTCCACTGGCAGTATGACAAACTGCAATCACCCATCAACCCTGAGTATCTACACCCATATGTGTAAATTTCAACCAATTGCCTTTGGCCAAAACTGCAACCTCCCATACGTGCCCCTTGTGAGGTTGGACCAATAAGATTGCATCCCATAGTGTTTAAAACATCCCTTTGTGAGGCTTCAATGTGTGTTTCTAATGATATCTGCCTTCAGAACCTGTAATCCTATTGCAACTCTTGATGTTTTTCTAGAATCATTCAGGCCACAGATTTTGATGGAGGCTATACGTATCCTCTGTGTGTCACCCCTTTAACCTATTGATGAAAAAAAGAAGAGAGCTATCTGGCTCCTGGTTCTTAACGTAGCCGTGGCAACACTTCTAAGCTTATTAACTCTCCTAGTGTCATGTTCTTTAGGATAGTCCCATCATGTGTATATGTCGTGTGGATCCCATCCACACGACATAATGGTCCTAAACACAGGTGACATTTTACCTATTAGCTTACTTCTGTCTCTTCGACAACCAGGCTCTCGGTATCCTATCTTAATCCCTGTACCTGACATTCATAAAAACTGTAGATTTAGACTGTATAAGGGTCCCCACTTGTTTCATCAATGGCCAACAGCCAGCTGTGCATGAGTGTTTTTGTTCAGAAAAGGAGTAGCAAAGGATTAGTTTTAAAAACATATTGATTCTGTAAAAACCCTGGAGTGACCACTTTAGTATTAAAGACCCTCACTCCCCCTTACAAGACAGAGGAGAATTCCTTCCAGGCTGAACCGAGACTCTGCAGGCTGATCCTTCGACCTGCAGAGACCTGACATCCCTTGCGGGGTGCCATCCTCGATCCAGAGACGGGGTCCTTCACTCAGATCCATCCATTGAGGGGTAAGCACTCTCCGTGGGCGAATCTTGGCTCCATTAGGATATATCTTAGCACTTACATACACATGCTTCACCTACATATCTAGGCCAGGTACATTTAGGTAGGCTACACATCATAGGAGTATGCCAATGCTACTGTTTTATATTCACCCAGAGAGGTCTGATACTTGGAAAGAGCAATAGGACTACTCCCAAGATATATATTATCCCCGGGGGGTCACTTGCAGGATCTTTTGTGGACGCCGTGAAGGGAACGGCACCAGAAGCGTAGCAGCTCTCCATCGCCGGGCTTACCCGAGACGCCGTGAGGGCAACGGCTGTAGCGGACCACACTACCCAGCAGCCCCAGCGAGGTCGCAGGCCAGTGACGCTCCCAACGCGTCCGGAGGCGCCATAAGATCAGTGAGCGCCAAGCGCTCTTAAGGGTCGCTTGCAGGAACTTTTGCGGACGCCGTGAGGGGAACGGCACCAGCAGCGTAGCAGCTCTCCATCGCCGGGCTTACCCGAGACGCCGTGAGGGCAACGGCTGTAGCGGACCACACTACCCAGCAGCCCCAGCGAGGTCGCAGGCCAGTGACGCTCCCAACGCACCCGGAGGCGCCATAAGATCAGCGAGCGCCGAGCGCTCTTGGGGGTCGCTTGCAGGACCTTTTGCGGACGCCGTGAGGGGAACGGCACCAGCAGCGTAGCAGCTCTCCATCGCCTGGCTTACCCGAGACGCCGTGAGGGCAACGGCTGTAGCGGACCACACTACCCAGCAGCCCCAGCGAGGTCGCAGGCCAGTGACGCTCCCAACGCGCCCGGAGGCGCCATAAGATCAGCGTACGCCTCCCGCCCGCGGGACGCGCGCGGGCAGCGCCGGGCGAAGCCCGGGAAAAGGGCGGGCCGTCTGTGGCCGTCTGGGGTCGGCAGTGGTCGGGCGGGCCACCCCTCTAAGCAGTGATAAAGGTGAGCGATCCTTATGTTATTATGGGGAAACGTACCACCACTACCTCGAGTCAGTCCACCATAATCCCCCGTGTGATACCTGCATCAATTGAAAGCATGTTGGAAGACGCATTCAATTTGGTCTCCATTGAAACAACAAACATTGAACGTAGCCTGTCCATGAGTCATTCCAGTTCACACTTGGAAGTGGCCGAAACCCAGTTTGTCAGTAATCGCACTACTTTGCCTCTTTCCCCAGCAGTCATAATCTCTAAAACTGCCTTGCCGGCTCCATTAACTCATGTTTCAACGACAGATAGCAATATTATCACCATAACCGACTCTCAACAAGACCCCTTGGACCTCACCGCTGTCCTTTCCATGGCTCCTAGTGATAAGACTGCAGGGGAGAAAAGGAAGCGAGGCAAAGCCAAACCTACGTATAACAAGAGGAAACAACCTGCACGCAATAAAGGGCAACCAACACCACAGAGTATGTGGTCCCACGGAAAAACAACATCTAGTGATGGCTCTGACACGTCCACTGCCCCTTTGGTTATTACTAACGCTGTTACTGTCATCGACCATGTACGGTGTGAACATAATTCTATTTCTACACAAACTGAGTGTACTATGGGAAATGCCTTATTGGACAAACCCAACGGGAATTTCATTGAAACTATTGTTGATTCAATTTTTAACCAAATGAAAAGTCAAATGGATAAACAATTTAATAAGATTTTTAAAAGAATGGATAGATTAGAGAGCCTGGTGAAAAGGGAAGACGCAAAAAGGAAAGGCTCTATCAGTATTGATAAATTAAGGGGAGATCGATTTCTGAAAGATATGGAGTTAGTCAATAGGGGTCCTATGGGTGAAAGCATCTCCCGTGTTTTATTAGACACAGAGAGTGTGAGCAGGGACAGTCCTGTAAGGAGTGACAAATCCCTGCCATCGAAATGTACCACCCTGGCCAAATCATCTCAACCTGGGCCACGAGCTCCAGCTAGTCAGCCCTGTCCTATCGGCGGGGTGTCTGGAGCTGTACTGGGGTCTGGCCCTGACAAAGCGGGGAAATTAGATAAGATCGTCCCTAAAACTGGGCGCACTGATGTCTCACAGCCCAAAAAACAGACAGGGACGGTCCTCCACTTGCCCCCTGAAGCCTGCCCTTATGTTTTAGTCTTAGCAGGAGTTCCTCCCCTGCAAGAGGATCAAAGGGAGTCTTGGGTCCAGTTGAAAATTAAGTCTATTGACTGGTTGTCTAGGCATAAAGACGTAGGGCCACAAATCTCCAATGAAATCATGACAGTAAGACGGGTAGATTGGGTGGGTCCCTTGCCAAAGAATATCACTGGCGACTGTATTGTCCTGAACTTTAGACATCCAGCTACAGTTAACCATCTGTTAAATAGCAACAACATCCACTTCCGTCCATCTACTGCTGTGACCCCTCTACCCTTGAGACACTTTTATAGACCCCCATTAAAACCACCTACACCAATCTTTCCCTTATTTAATAGATTCAGTGCTTTATCGAATTTGCAGTACCAGGGTTGACCATTAACAGATGACCCACTTGCTACTGGAAGCCCTACGGCCCTAGTTAGTGTTCCCCAGCCCATTAATAATGCTAGTACCACATCCATCACACCGAAGCTTCACATGGAGGTTACACCACCTGGGAGTCTAAATACAGATGAACCTATTCCCTCTCCCGTCATCCTAGATGCTGGTTTCACTGTACTAAGTTGGAATATTGCTGGGTTAAAAACAAAGATGGCATCTTCCGATTGGTCTGAATGGATAAAAACTTTTGACATTTTAATGTTTCAGGAAACTTGGTGTACTAGTAGTCTTCTTCTTGATGGGTACACTTGCCATAATCAAATTGTACCATGCCCGGCGGTGGCCCGACCCAGTGGAGGCTTATCTTTATGGGTAAAAATCACAGCAGGTGGACACACCAAGACTGTGGACACTCATGATGAAAATTTCCAGGCTATCATCTATCTAGGTCGAATTAAGCTATGTTTAATTAATTTTTATAATAATGATTTCTTATCCCAACCCAATAATAATTTTATAAGGTTGTTTGATTTTATTGACAAAATTGTGGAAGGACAAATTTATGGCAAAATTGATGGGATCTTACTGGGTGGCGACATTAACGCTCACATCCACAAGTGCAATTCTAATTCAGTTGACCCTTTTAGACGGGTGCCATCTTGTAAAAGAGGGGAGGAATTGCTTAATCACATAGCTACCCGTGACTTAGTTAATGTCATGGAGACAGCCTGCAGTACTATGGGTGAACGGCCCCTGCCAACATATATAGGACGTGGGAGCTCTTCTACCATAGATTATGTTTTTGTTTCCTCTCTACTTGTGGATTGTTTAGCTAGTGCAGACGTTCCCAGTACCATATATAGTGATCACAATCCAATTTTGACTACTTTTAACTCTGTTAAAAAACTGGAAAAGCGACAAGAAATAGGAACAACAAATCTAATGGTATCAACTGACAAACTTAGAGTCGTTTGGAAGGGAATTGATAACAAGGGGATTTTAGCATGTATTTTGAATAAGCACCCCCAATTGATCGACACTTGTTTGTCTATTGATGTTCCTGGCCCCGAAATTATAGTGGCTTTTACCCGCCTGTGCGTAGCTTTCAAAGAGGAGATCTCCAAACCAGTCAGACGCTCCGCTAAAGAACCTCGGTGGTATGACAGCACTTGCTCGAAAGCAAATCGGGAATTAAGGGAGGCACTTTTAGCAAAACCTAGAAACCAGCCCCTAATAAGATCATTAAGAGCATGTTACAAACAACTAGAAAAAATGGTTTGGCGAGGTGCACCTCGCCAAACCAGTTTTTCTAGAATTCGGTATACCGCCCCTTTTGGCAGGTAGCACGCCCCGCAACCAGCAACATGCAATACGATGAGATATCTAGAACCACCGATGCTAGAGCCAGCACTTTAGCATATGGAGATGATGAAACAGAAATAATTTATGCCCTCATTAATGAGGATCTTGTACAAGAAGCAACCGGCCGCACAAAATAACAATGCATTAGGCAAATATTATAATCTATCGAAGCGCAGAATCAACCAGAAACTTCACGCCAGTACTTTAATCAAATACCACAGGTCCTTACGCATACCCCGTGGACTCCGGATAGCACTTAAACCTTCTTTATGCAAAAACTCCAACACCTTTCAAGAAAAATGGAACACGATCCTCAACAAATGCAGCCTTGACCTGATTATTTTAATCGTGGAAGAACTGTCTAGCATATTGATGGAAATTACAAAGGAAATAAAAGACATCGAAAAGGAACTGGAGGAGTCTACCCCAGCAGATGAATTGTCTAAAACTTTAGAGGACATCAATAGACAACTTGAGAAACACACCAGAGAAATTAATGAAAGAAAGATACGCAAGTTCAGGCGCGACACCTTGGACTATAAATTAGGTGAAGTATACACCTGGGCAGACATATATGCCCAAAGACGGCGAAACAAACCTTATAGCCAGCAAACTGACACCTCATCGTCAGGGAGTGATTCCTCAAGCCATCCATCAAATAGAACAGGTATTGGAACGAACACACGAGACATCAACAAAGACACCAGTGTGAGATTAACTTCCACAGACGCCAATCCATCCACATCAGGGCCTTTTTTAAAGGAAGGCCGAACCGAAACAAGAGACCCCGGAGGGGAAACAGGAAAGGAAAAAGGCCATCCCAATACGAGGAGCACAAAGAAGAGGATCACCTAGTGATTAACATATCTGATACTAAGCTCACATCACATGAAATGAAGTTATTACAAAAAGGCACATCTTTCATTCCGACGACATCCACTAACCTACTAGAATTGGAAGTGAGTACATTTAAGCTGACCCGTAAACTTTGCTTACGCCACTTCTTTGACAACGTACTACCTCCCTCAACCGACAAAAAAACTGACCAATTTATGGGCTTACGTCCCCCAAGCACATAAATGCCTCCCTGCAGTCATAAAAGTCTCGTCATGTTTGAAAATCTAGTCAAACAGGATTTAGCCAAAATCAACTACCAAAGAAAAGTCAATCAAAACATCACTCAGAAAGACAAAGACACACTAAAGGAAATTGCTGGCAAGAAGGATATAAAATGCATTAAAGCTGACAAGGGCGGAGCACTGGTGATTTTAAATACGAACATGTATGTAAGTAGAATTATAGAACATATTTCCGATCAAGACACATACATGCAACTTGAAGGTAATCCTACCAGTCAATTCAAAACAGCTTTACAGGAGATACTTATGAGAGCCCATGAATTGGCAGTAATGAACGACAAGACCATGAAATTTCATACATTGGAACATCCAAAAAGCCCGGTCATCACCATGACACCGAAGATACACAAATGCTTGAAGGACCCCACCGTTCAGACCAATCGTGTCCACTAGAGGTTCCCTGCACGAACCGGTGGGGAAGTTCCTGGACCGATATCTCCAACCATTGGTCAAACAAATGAGAAGCTACATAAAGGACACAACAGAGTTTTTAATCAAACTATCGGAAATTACCATCTTGGAAGGTGAAAATCTAATTCTATGTACAGCGGATGTGATAAGCTTATATACATCCATTCCCCATGAAGGAGGCATTAATGCTATTGAGAAAGCTATCTTGAACAGCAACATCGAGGACACTATACAACCTTTCCTCATGGAGCTCATGGTATACACACTATACCATAGTTACTTCGTACAGGAAAACAAAAGGTATTTGCAGCTATCGGGAATGTCGATGGGCAATTGCGCAGCGCCCACGTATGCAAACATTTACATGCAAGATTTCGAAACTATCAACATTTTTGACAACCACATTTGGAGAAAGAATCTAAAGTTATTCGTCAGATATATTGACGACCTGTTTTTCATCTGGAAAGACACAAGTGAAAGCTTGGAACAAGCGCTAACAGAACTTAACACTAAAGACAATAGAATACAATTAACATGGCATATTAACGAGAACACCATCACTTTTTTGGATGTATGTATCAAAAAGACCAAAACAGGATTTGACACTGACCTATTTCGTAAAGAAACAGATCGCAACAACACGTTGCATTATTCAAGCTTCCACCAAGGTTCATTGAAACGCCACCTACCCTATTCACAAATGTTACGCATGAAACGCATAACATCACAAACAACAGAGTGTGAAAAAAGAATGAAGGAAATGGGATCTAGATTCCTTGAAAGAGGATATCCGATGGAAATCATCAAAGATGCTGAAGAGAGAGTATCTAAAATATCAAGAGATAAGGCGTTAACCAGAGTCATCAAACCTGAAGACAATAGGATGGTATTAGTGTCCAAACACTCTACACAAAGCAAGGCATTTAAAAAAATCATACTGAACCACTGGCGCATTTTGGCATCAGAACCTGAATTTATGGATATGTTTAAATCACCACCAATATTTGCCTACACCAGAAATAACAACCTAAGAGAAATCTTATCCAAAGAACCTAAAGTCAGAGTACCTGCTAAAGGAACCCGCCCATGTCTTAACTGCAACAGTTGCAATAATGTGATCAAAGGTAACTCTATATGTCATCCTATGAAAGGGAACAACATCAAACTCAACGTCAGTGCCACTTGCCACTCATCAAATTTAATCTACTTGTTAAAATGCCCATGTGGTAAAATCTACATTGGAAAAACGGAAAGAAAAATCAAAGTGCGCTTAAATGAACACAAATCAAACATTCGGACCAAAAATGAAAAATCGAGCATTGCAATGCACTTTATTGAACAAAAACACAGTATTGCTCAACTTAAATTATTGGTACTGGAGATTATTGACAAAAAAGAAGGCAAGGACAATAATAAGACTCTGCTGCAGCGAGAAACAGCCTGGATATATCGTCTTCAAAGCCTCAAGCCTTTGGGCTTAATGAACGAATTGAACTCAGTTGTTTTCTGTAACCACCTATTTGGTGTTATCCTAATGTATTATAATTTTGTGCCACCTGTCATAACAATGTGATTACGACCACTGTATTTATGCCATTGAACCACACACACCACTACACACTTCCAAGATGGCCCCCACACTCCTATCGGAACAATACCGCATAGCCCGTCGTTTATTTTTAGTCCCAGAGTCACCGCAAGACGAACCAATCCCATTACGTTTATAACACTACCGTGTTTGAACGACTGAGACTCCCTGCGAGGACCGACCACACGCGAGCCCGGACTCCCGAGCTCTGCAGTAACTCGAGGAAGCTTAAAACTCCAAGTAAGTTTAAGCCATACCAACCGGCATGCCAATAACAACCCCCGTTTGAGATATACACCTTAACCAGTGCTATCTCGATTCTCTCCGCAGTGACATAAAGCCTCGCAATACCCGCTCACGTGAGTGTAAACTTTTTTTCCTCACAAATTACACGATGCGGTTCCGTAGATAATTATCACCTAAATCACACGTGCACAACCCACTCGTCACGCGCTTGCACAAACTTGCTTACATTCAATAGCATGAATTAGACTGTTTTTGGTTTTGTACTGTAACGATGAATTATGCTGAAATGAAGGGCTACAAAGTATGTATTTCTGTTTACAGAGCTCCTTGAGAAAGGGCGTTGGCCCGAAATGCATTGGAGCGACGTTCAATGATATGTGTCTACCATGAGTTAAAACATTTAAAAAGAATTTCAACTAGTAATATGAGAACAATATTACAATGAAATGTTGAACTTCAAATTATGAGAAAAATTACATTTGAATACATTCAACCTTTATGAGTCTTCTATGAAGAACAACAAAGTAGTGCCCAAATGTAGGGATGAGCTCATAGTTTTGAGCACACATCTTCTCTCATGTTACAAACAAGCCACTAAAACTCGGACAGAAGAAATTCTGAAGGATAAGTGGGATTCTCTTGCCCGAACAGCAACTTTAAAAGATGTTGCTGGTTTTTGAGGTGAGGTTAAATCTTTGAGGTCTATAGGATCAAATATCACCCCCATTAATTGCAATATATCGAGCAAAACGTGGGAAGATCACTTCTCTAGTATCTACGCAGCACCTTGTACACCAGTCGATATTTATCCAGTTATGGGTCTTAATTTTTCAATAATGGAGGTGGAAGATGCGATAAATCAGAGTGCTGGCAACAAGGCCCCCGGTCCTGATGGGTTATCTATCGATCAAATCAAATCAGAGCCCGAATTCGGGTCTCCACTATTGTGTAATGTTTTTAATAACCTGTCTGACTCCCCCACCCCGGAAACCTGGTCTAATAGCATCATTGTCCCCATCTTTAAGAAGGGTGACAGACTTAACCCTAGTTGCTATTGTCCGATATCTTTAATTGATAATACCTTAAAGATTCTGGGCAGAGTCATCTTTAACAAGATAAGGGTCTGGGGTGAGGAGAATAGGAGTGTACATCCTTGTCAGCTAGGTTTCAGAAGCAATGTGGAGACTGTGGAGCAATGTCTGAACGTGAATCTCATTATGGGCAAATACATCATAGCCAAGCCTCTGCATTTGGGCTTTATGGATTTAAGTTCAGCATTCGATTTTGTTAATCGCTCCAAATTATGGGTGGCCCTGTTGAATTATGGGCTGGATAAAGCTCTCGTATATTTTCTTGCTCATTAGCACAGCGATTTAAAAGCCCGAGTGAGAGTAAACAGTGAAGGAGAGGTTTCTGAGAACATTTTAATTGGTAGGGGGGTCAGATAAGGTTGTGTCTTGGCCCCCCTGCTTTTTATTTTGTACATAAATGAATTAAGTAGTTCTCTGTCCAAGTTAACCAGCGATGTACCCAGTATTAATGGCACTTTACTTCCTTGCCTCTTATACGCAGACGATGCGGTTCTTATGGGCCGCACCCCAAAAGCACTGCGCACTTTAATAACTGGTTTTGTTTCCCACATGGCGGACCTCCGGCTCTGCATTAATTTTAATAAATCTTATATAATGTCGTGGGGCCTAAGAGACATAACATCCAGCGCATCGTCACAGGGAATGATGCCCTAAAAAGCACTTGCACTTTTCCTTACCTAGGGTTAATGTTTTCCAACACATGTTCCTGGCAGCCTCATGTGGTTCACGGGAGGAACAAATTAGCTAAGGCAATGAACTCCATAATTAGCCTCCAGCAACCCAAACGTGCTGAGATAGTAAGCCCCTTACTGCAAATCTATAGAACCCAATGCCTCCCAACGGCAACTTATGGCGCAGAGGTATGGGGATACTCTAATAGCGCCAATATTCAGATTGAAGAAAATAGATTTTGCCGGAAGATCCTGGGGGCTTCTATCTCAGCACCAACTTATATATGTCATAGGGAGCTGAACCTTTTTTATGTGGAGGACTTCATTAGGTCGAGACCAGCATTATTCTGGCTAAAAATATGGCAGAACCAGGCCGCCTCTTTGACCCAAGAAATAATCCTAGATTGCCTACAGTGCGATAGGGCACATGACATACCCTGGTTCAGGGCGGTAAAAAACAGTTTATTAAGTGTGGGTATGGGGCACCTATTTACTTCCTGTCAGGCCACTGAAAAAATGCAACATAAATTGGTAAGAGGGGCGCTGTTTAATCTATACCGGAAAGAGCGAGAAATATCTGAGTTAAACAAATCTACCATCATAAGATATATTCCCCTCCTGGTCCAGGATAGTAGGCCTAACAACGTGCCGCAGAGATAACTGACAAAGAACTTGGGAAGGTGGAACAGACGTTTGCTTTTCCGTCGTAGGGATGGTAGCATCAGATTTTTCCTATCTTTTCCACTGGGCTTTAATAAAAATCTAGAGTCTATGCAATGCCCCTGTAGCCATGGTAGTAAGCAATCTTTGTTGCATTTCTTGTTCTTTTGTGGTTTCTATGCTAGATATTCAAAATTCTATTTAATCCCTTATTTCAAAAAACATGCAATAACGGACTTCAACCTAGCATTTAAGGAAATATTACTTTTAAATTGTGATGAAATTATTTTTAGAATAAGTTGCTTCCTGTTATCAGCTACTCGTTCCCGCACAACTATGAACATGCCTTGAAATTTGATTCTTTCTTTCACTGTGATGATTTGTCTGTGGCTCGCACATGCATTTTAATACTTTTTGCACTTTGCACTTTCACAATCAATTTGTTATTTTAATTGTTGTAAACTGTTTTTAATCATTTATTATTGGATTGTGTGCTACCCTGTACTTTTATGGATGTTTTATATGTCCGAATAAAGATCATTTGACTTGACTTGACTTGACTATCACCGGATAAGCAAGCAGCCATCTTGGAATGGCTTCTATATCAGTTAATTAAAACATAGCATGTGCCTGATTTCATCCTACGACTACATAAACTACAAATTAATTGGTGATATTTCTACAAAACTGGGCAGCCACTAGTCAAAGGATCTTTATTCGGTGATTAAAAAACACCACAAAAGCACATATATATATAAACAATATAAACATGATTACATATTATCTAGACCCCGACTCATAATTATACAAATAATTAAAAAAGCTTTACAAGGTCCGTGATCAGGCCGACCCTCTTGTTTTCCTTAGTCTTAATGACACCTTCAAAAAATGTATTACACAGCACAGTGTACGGGGATCATTCGCCCTTTGCAAGAAAAGTAGAGCGGCTTTAGCATGTCTCACCTTGGCTTGTTTTAAATTATCCACCAAAAAGCTACGCCTAGGTGATGCATAAAAAGAACACAGAAGTACAGAATGAAAGGTGTCCTGCGGAGACCTATTGTCACAGCCGCAGGCACCCTTCTGCTCAACTGATAATGTAAAACCTGGTGGGTCAGCTAATAAATTAGGTAAAAGATTGAGCCTAAAACGAGACATTAAAAACCTTTCCTGAGCATTATACATAAGGTAAAGGTACGGTTCCATGCCCTCCGTGCTCTTCACAAGGTCATGGGCAATAACTGAGCGTTTGGTCCCTTCAATTGCTGCTCTACGGGTCGCTCTCCAGACCAGAAACACCCTCTTAATTTTAGGTTTGTCACGAGGTAAAATGACTGTGGGGTTTATAAAAAGATCCTTCTGGTCTAGGTCTTCCAAGGTAGTCTGCACATATTTCAGCCACGATATTTCCATACTTTTATCCCTGTCCATGCAGTCTCTTAAGATTTGTCTGCTCAAAACTGCCTGAGGGTTTACCCAGATTTTTATCGATGCCATATTCGGTCTGAGCTTAACCAGGTCCTCGATGTATGGCCTCCATAGTTCCCTGTGAGCAATTACAGCAGGAGTACTCCGGGGTATTTTCAAGATTGATCGCAGATATTTGTTTTCCACCCGCTGCAATTGGTCAACATTAACAAAACCGCACACTTCAGAGCCATATGTAGCTTTGGAGCAGGATATAGAGCTATACAAATTCATGATTTGTTCGGAGGACCAACGACCCAGCCTACGCCCATAACCTGCTATAGCACCATTGGAGGATATCAGTCTGCTACAACGTTCTTCCACTAGGGAATCAAATTTTAATGAACCGTCAAATAACAGGCCGAGGTAGGAAAAAGACTGTACCTTTTCTAATGTGTGGTACCCTATTCTATAAGAGAACTTTTTGCATGGTTTTGTGTCAGCCAGCATTACATAGGACTTGCTTAGGTTCAGAGAAAGATCTAATGTTTCCATGAATTTGGCAAATCCGTCAATTAGGGTCTGTAAGCTCTTCGGAGTACGGGCCAGTAGGACCGCGTCATCAGCATACAAAAGCACCGGGATGTGATGCGTTCCTACTCCCGGGCAGTCTGTCTTCAAAGCGACCAAAGCCTGCTCTAAATTGTTAATATAGAGCGAGAACAGAAAGGGCGCAATAATGCAACCCTGCCTCACCCCACTAGTACACAGGAAGGGTTCTGTATTCCCTCCCTCTGTGTTATAGCGGACCTTGGCAGTGTTATCCCGATGTAACTCACTAAGAATATTAATTAGGCCGAGTCGATTCCCAGATTACCCATCAAGGCCCAGAGTTTTTCCCTATTGACATGATCAAAGGCGGCTGCCAAATCCATACACCCCAAGTAGATCGCTTCATTGCTGGTTTTAGTATATTTTGCCACCAGCAGATAAAGGTTCAGGCATTGATCACTTGTGGACCTCCATGTCTTAAAACCGTACTGGGTGTCCGAGATGATACCATGTTCTTCGGTCCACTCCGTAAGACGATTAAGAATTACCCGACTCAGAACTTTGGCAGAGACATCAATTAATGAAATAGGTCGATAGCACTGGGGGTTGTCCCTGTTACCCTTTTTAAAAATAGGGACGATTACTGCCGTGGACCGGGAGCGGGGTAAACCCCACCTAATAGCCGCATTTAGGACTCTAGTAAGAATAGGGGCCCATAGATCTATATTACTCAAGTACAAATCTGGAGGTGTGCCGTCAGGGCCTGGGGCTTTGTTTCTTGTCAAGCCCTCAATACCTACAGTAATTTCCTCTATGGAAAATTCTGCTACTTGGCCCTGCTGGCTGGCCCATCTTCCCTCCAGGGCAATTTCCTGGCTGTGATTATACAAGCCCTTGAAGTGTGTGAGCCATTGTTCTGGGAGGATGTTTGCACTGATCTCAGGGGCATTATTGTCCTGGAAACATGGTTTATTAATTATTCTCCAGAATTCTGGCATGTCCCTCCTATCTGCGGCCTCCCTTAGATCTGCCATGCATCTGCTTGGAGTGATAGTTTCCTCTGCTTTACTGCGCTCTTATATGCCTGTCTGCGCTGCACTATTCTTTGTTTGTCCCTAGGATTGTTTTTTAGACACATTTTTAGCTCCTTCAGGGCGCGCGAACATTCCCTATCAAACCATCTTGGGTGGGTGATATTATTCCTAGGGGAACTTGACTTCATAAGCCCCTCAATCAAACTAGCTACTGACCCAAATGCCCTAATTACCTGTGGACCCTCGGGCGCAAGACCTAGACACTCGCCAATAGGTACTTTCCCAGTGACCATTAGTGATTTATAGAAGGCCTCACCATCGATTTTTGACCACCGGAGCCGTCTTCCCTGGTCCGTTACCCTGACAGAGGTCCCGACCACGGGTCCTATCTTAGGTCGACCCAAGTACGTGAGCGCTAAAACCAGAGGATTGTGGTCACTAAATGGGCTCCACTCAATCCCCATGATCTAATCCAATTTTTTAGTACCCGGGACGCTAAGATATAGTCAATGTGAGACGAGCACCCTCTCCCTTTAAAAGTTGGGGCGAGGGTTCCCTCTTTCTCCAGTCTAATCATGTCAATAGTGTGTTCTAAGACATGTGTTTTTAGAAATCTACTAAAGACCATTCCCTCTGCTGTGTGTTCAAAATGGGGGCCTTTCTCGAATGGACAACGGAACCATTCTGCGTTCAGGGGAAATAACGATGGGTATAGGTGGCAATTAAAATCACCCATGACAATAACAGTGGGTTCCGAAGCCCCTTTCCTTTTGACTAGTTCCTGGGTGAGTCTCTGGTCTAATTCCTGGGGTGTTGGATTATTTCCTCCGAGGGCTCCTTCATTATATACGTTAAACAGGATCACCCTTAGCCCGCTACCCCTAAACCCTAGTGCCTGGAGATTATGAGATATCCAGGATGGGCTAGTCCATGTTCCTTTCAGATTTAAATCTACATATACGGATAGTCCTCCCATTGCTCTTCCTGATCTCGATCTCTGGGCGGGCACGAAAAAGCATTCATACCCAGTCATATGAAAAGGGCTATTATCCACCACCCAGGTCTCTTGTAAACTAATTATCTGGAACTTCTTTATGTATTTCTGCCATTCAATGTTGTCAAATTTGTTCGCTAGGCCGGCAACGTTCCATGAGATTATTTTTAACCCCCTTTCCAGTGATTGATCACAAGCTGGTCCCTGGTCACTTAGCCTTCCAGTATCAGACCCGTCATCTGCCCTTAAGGACATTGCTTGTGCCCCTCAACACTGTAGTGCGAGTGGAAACGAATCGTCCCTTACCTCCACCTCACAGCTGGTGGCTCCTGCTACAGGCCCGGTCTTGTATTCCAACGTACTCGCTGGTTTCACCCCAAAACCACCTTTAGTTATGTGAGCCTCTTCTATAGAGGAAAGATTTGTGAGGATGACCTTTTGTGGCACCCTCAGCCCCAAACCTTGCGATCCCTGCAGGTTCGTATTCCCAGCTCCTCTTGTGGATGCCTTCTCCGTTTTGAGGGGGAGTCTTAACAGTCAATCATTTTCCTCTAGGGACATCAAGGGGCTAAATCTATTGGTCCATTTGGATAAATCCCAATCTCTTGCCACAGGGCTACACGAAGTGTGGTACCGAGCCTTGTTTGTGTTTGGATCTTCCCTGGGTTTCCCAAAGAGGTAGGGCCGGTCATAGGGGGCAGCCACTATGATCTAAGACCAAAAAAGATTTATCCAGGTCTATAACTAGAGACATAGGCTTCCTCCCACCAAATGGGCAATGGAAACAGGACTACACCACTAGAGGATCCACTAATGGAAATGGGGCGAGGACCCACTCTAAGGATATTTCATGTGTAGCACAAAGAAACCTCATACTGTCCGACCCTACCACCCTCTATCAAAAAGCAACACCTATACTATGGAGCTCACGGGCCAGCACACCTATTACATTAAATACCACCTAACCTTACAAAAAAGCGGCCAAAGGCTTCAACATAGCATATTAAAATCTCACCCACAAATTCCAATCTCCGACCCTTACTTCTCAAACAACAAAGGGCATATAACAAATTACATCATCTTCTATAACAAAAAAAGAGCAGAAAGCCTTTCTTGCCCGTTTCTCGATTGCATCCACTAAGAAAACAGCTCATGGTCTTACATTAGCCATCATTCCCTCGCCATTCTACAAAAGCGGCTGCTACAATTACTATATACCATAACGGGATCATCCTCATGCAAATATCAGACCATAACCTAACTCTCCTGGACAACATCTTTCCATACATAAAAGAGAAGGCGGTAAGACCCCATCCCACCTCACCAACAAACCACTCCTCTAGCTGTCTGCCCGACTCCCTACCAGACCCCCTTCAAGATTTTTTCCTTTGATATCCCATTGTACATATACATCCATCCCAGACCCAATCGATACCCCCTGATTGACATACATCTCCCCAGCCCTACTCCTCCCCAGAACCACCATAACTTCATAACTTCTACTATGCCTATCTCGCATCACACCCGTAACTCATTGCCTCCAACCTTCCCACACGCCCCCTCGCCCCCCCAATACTCAACATCACCACAAATACTCCCTTTTTCACACTCTATATAACTCACCCCTTCCCACTTCCATCTCCATCCCCAGCACCGCATTACAAATTCTGCCCCAATCATCCCCTACACCTTTACATCTAATCAGATCACAAGCCCACACTCTCCCTCCAACTTCATTACGAATATCACTGTCCCTACCTCCCTCCCATCACCAGCAACGCCATTCCAAATTCTGCTTCAACCACCCCCTACACCCCTACATCTAGTCAGTCTGCGTTCATACACTCCCCTTCCCCCTTACTCCGAATATCACCACCCCTACACCCCTATCCCTCCCCAGAGACACCGATACACATTCTGCTCCTATCGCCCCCTTCACCCTTATATCCGATCAGACAGCCTTCACACCCTCTCCCTCCCCCTCTCTACGAATCTCACCATCCTTCCTCCTATAGCACACATCATTACCCCCTCATGCCCCCTCTCTAGCCACCTCCCTGCAACAGGTTAGCACACTGAAAAACTACCATACAACGGCCCAGATCACCTCTCACCACAGGACCCCACACAAGTAACAACCCTTCCTAACCTAACTACAGTTCAGGCTATTAATACGATAACCCCGACTCCTTTCCCCAGACTCGATGAGATATTACTATCTCTACAACAAGTCAAAGAAGACATCCAAACTCTACATGACCTGATTACGCAACAACCCAAGCCATACGCAAAATTCTTTCATCAGCACCAACCTAGCACCCCGATACAAAAGGTCCCTAGATGGAACACAGTTCCTCACCTCAATGCCTCATCCCGTCCGATCAGAAGAAAAAAACCCTCTATCATTGACAGATCTAACATCCCTACTCCACTCTTACGAGCTCCCGACTTCTCCCCCTAATCTTGCCTAAACGGAAAACACACAGATACTATCCTCGATCCAGTCCATTCCTCCCAATGCATCTAGAGCTACTACACACATCCCCAGAGGTATTGTTGAAAACAACCTCACAAGAATACCCATCTCGCTCGACCCTAACACTACTCCTACCAAGGCAAGGTTAACATTTATCCTACTACACAGTAGATCGGCCGCACGACACACAGCCGATATAGCTGACCTCATTCTACCTAACAAACCTGACCTCATAATTTTAATGGAAACCTGGCTCAATGAATCATCCACACCCATACTAGTTCCCCCAAACTACCACATCACAAGACTAGATAGAATTGATAGGCCAGGTGGTGGTATTGACTGCATACATCGGAACAACCTCTCTGTTAACCGCTCCAACTCCCCGGTTCTCTCTTCCTGTGAACACATATGTCTAGGCATCACCAATATTAGCAAGCCAGTATCCTCACTACATTCATTACCATCCACCAGGAAACAACCTGACCTTCATTGAACACGTAATATGTATTCTAACCACAAACGTCGGACAACAGAACATTCAGATATTCTTTCCTATCCAATCTTAATTTGTCCCAAATTTGTAACTGCCCCACCCTTAAAAAAGGCTCAACCCTCGACCTAGTATTTTCCAAAGTGGACTCCACCCAGCTGGAATCAAACCTCCCCTGTAACTGGTCTGAGCATCACATCATCATATTCCATATCAATGAAGCAGTTAAACTACTCTATGTCCAACTCACGAGAACGAAAATCTTGAAGAGGAACCTAAAAAACGTCAATCCTGTCTCACCCGCAAACTTGAGTCCTATCTTCTTGCCCCCACCTGATGGTCTAAATGATGTACATGATCTGACTAATCATTATTTCAACTCTATGAACACAGTATTATACAAGCTAGCTCCCCTACAATTGAAAAGAGTCATCACAAAAGATTCAAAGCCCTGGTATGATGGTAGACTGAACGAAGACAGAAGATCACTAAGAGCAATCAAACGACAATGGAGTGCAGCACCATCCCCTTACCACCTCAAATTACTAAGTAGCACAAGAAACTCATATTTCAGAAAAATGAGATGATCAAAAGCGAACTTCATCAGTAAACAATTAGACCAAGCCAAGAATCGGCCCAAAAGATTATTGGAAAAAATTAAAACTCAATCGAAGGATGTCTCCCACTCCCCCCCAAGTTAATCCAGAAACACTCCCCAATTGCGAGGTATTTGCTTCCTTTTTCACAACGAAAACAGAAAACATAAAGATAGACCTACTTAACAATCTTTTATCCCATACCGAACCACACATGATTTCCTCACTGTCCCCGCTTAGCTGTTCCTCAAAGCCTGACCTAAAAAACAACGCCTCCTGGGCCTCCTTCTACCTCTACAGCAAAGAATATATCCTAAAAACGCTCACAGACTAAAATCCCTCCAATCACTTAACAGACCCACTCCCAGCATCCCACATAAAGGACTTCATTCCATTGTTAGTGCCTCTATGGACTAGGATTATAAACACCTCTCTTCTGCAAGGAACCATCCCAGACATCCTCAAAGCAGGTCAGGTATCGCCCATCTTAAAGAAACCATTGGCGAATCCGTCTGACCTGAATAACTGTCACCCAATATCCAACATCCCTACCATGGCCAAGTTATTAGAAAAATGTGTTCACACGCAGCTTAGCAACCACATTGACCACTTCAACCTGCTGGATCAATTCCAATCAGGGCTTCGAACAGGGCACAGTACCGATTCAGCATTAACCCACATAACAGATGACGCATTAAAAATATTGGACCAAAACAAAACCTGTCTACAAATCTTGCTTGACCTCCACTCCAGTGAAGTTTCCACCTGGAGGTAGTGACGAAGAGAGTGGGGCCTCATTAACAAAACTTGAGCTGGTGCCGAGTGAGGTGAAGTACAGTCCTTGACAAGCAATGATATCGCAAAGTATCATGCTTGCATCGAGGATTTGAAAATTGCTACAACAGGATATACACTGTATGTATGAATCCCTTTAAAGTTGCAGTGACATAAGGTGTGTATGTTTAGGTCCTGATGAAAGCCAGGGAGATTTATCCTAGTGGCTGAAACATGTTGACCATTGAGACAGTGATTAACATCTAACTGTTTCTTTTTCACCTGTACTTTGGTTTTAATTGGAATAATAAGCACCAAAGAATTATTTGCATTGCATATCTCTGTAGTTTATCCCACTTTAATTCACGTTTTTAATTTTTTTGCACTGCACTTACAATAACACTTTAGAAATAGAAGAGAAAAAAAGTCCTTTCTGCATTTGCTTTCTCTTGTGAGAATCCACAAGAGGATAAAACTCAATCTCTCTGTCCCTCCCTAATGATCAAGAGAAGGTGAGAGGGAGTTGCTTGGAATCCCAGATGATGACACTGGGCACATGAATGTGTAATGATGGGATACCAAATATCCTGTGGTGGTTCTTGCCCGCCTTTTCACTTTATTCCTTTTTCCTGCACTTTCTTGTTTTCTCTCACTAATTCTTAGACAGCACATAGACCTAATTTCCAAGGTACGCTGGTTATTAGACCACGGATTCTATTTGTTTTTGACATAGTATGGATTAGGGGGATTGAATCCTTGTTTGTCTTTAAAAAATTTCCCTTAGACCCTTTACATTGTAGTCTTTGACCTATCATCCGCCTTCGACAACGTCAAACATGATAACTTACTAGACCTCCTAAAACATAAAATGGGACTATCTGGAATGGCCCTTCCTTCCAAATAGAACACAAAGAGTCAAGATCAATAAATACCTATCTAAGCCCAGTCCAGTCACTCCTGGACTACCCCAGGGATCCTCCCTCTCCCCGACACTCTTCAATTTGTTTATGGAACCACTCACCAAGCTTCTCAACTCCTCCAATGTCCACTACCACATCTACGCAGATGACACACAACTCTACATTAAGGTCCACTCACTTGAAGATATCAAGTCCCTCAACTCAATGCTCCAGAAAACATAGTCCTGGTTGGCCAAAAAACACTTAAAACTAAACACCCTCAAAACACAATTCCTCCTAATCGCCCCCCCCCCCAGCCAAACAACCATCATCCGCGAATGGATGAAGCACCTAACAGCATTCAACGGTCACCCTCTCATCATTGACTCTGCTAAATCGCTTGGAATAACTCTGGATAACAAGCTAAATATGCAGAATCACATCAGTGCTGCAACTAAAGGAGCAAATGTTCAGATGAACACCTTGAGAAGTTCAAAACCCTTCATACCCGCAAATGACTTTAAACAGGCAGTTCCGTCTCTAGTAATCCCCAAAGTGGAATATGGGAGTGTCACACTTTGCTGCCTTCCCAGATCAACGACGACCCCTCTAAGTGCTTCAATCAACGCAGCCACCAGTGTCACTACAGGTTCCAAAAGAAACTGTCATATCTCCCTGGACCTTTGTGCCATCAACTGGCGACCTTTTGAGGCCAGAATTCATCTGAAAATCGCATGTATGACATACAAGGCATCACAACACCCCTAGATACCTAGCGGAGAAATTGGTACTATCAGATGGGAACAGAACCACTAGTAGTTCCGTTAATCTTCTACTGAGATAACAATGATTTACCAAGAAGAAAACATATAACCGTACCTTCTCAGGAATGGCTCCCAGGATCTGGAATGCATTACCCCCAGAAACGAGACAGAACCCAGTCACAGCATCTTTAAAAAAAGAAGTGAAATCGATTCTCTTGACCAAATTCACTTGAACTGTTTTATACATTCTTGTAGAAATCTGCTATTCTTTATTAGTTAACACTGCTGCCTTAACATAACCTATAGTATCTTTTTTTTTGTACATGTCTTTCACCTATATATGCCCTGTAAAGCGCTCTGATATCTGCAAGGGTCTTGCTCGTGCTTCACAAAACCTTTAAAATAAATAAATAATCTTTTTTTACTCATCTTATTAGCACAGTTTAAGAAATGTATCTGCTATTTACGATATTGGTGCCAGCGGTCTCATTTGTCTGCTTCTGTCTTTTGATTGTCACAGCGAATATGTTTCATACTAGACCGACGCTTGATCAATAAATATTTATTGAACCCGTTCCAATCGTCATTCTATGTGTATTCTGAGAAAAGTAAGCACGAGTGACTGAGCGAAAGATACCGTATTGTTTTCCACGATACCTGAGGAATCAGGGCTGTTATGTTCAGTGGTTGCCAGAAACTACCTAAACTGCTGTAGAATACAGGGGAGTGATAGTGGCAATGTAGAGCTAGCTGGTCTAATGGCTGACTCATCCTGTGGGGGTGTCCAGAGTCTGTCTGCACACCAAGCACTCAGTTTACGTCTTCCACAACGTGCAGGTCCTGTGGGGTCCTAGGAACTACACGACATGGCACCGCCAAATTTGGTTTCATTCTTATATTAACAGTAAAATCTGAGTAGTTTAGTCATGCTTTCTCAGACAGCTTACTCACATTTTTCAGAGACATCTGAAGTGGGAAGGAAAATCTTCCTCAGCTGAGCAGGTACACCTTGTGTATTGTCTGAAGGTTTAGACAAGCTTGTAGGAATTAAATGTTACCATATTGTGCTAAACCCTACCCTTTAGACTTTTACTTTCTTCTTCTTTCAAAATGACTGAATCTGCGAGTAGCAGTAGAAGTGCAGAAGTAGACACATTTGCTAATGCTCTGAACATGCCAGAGAGCTGCAGACAGGCAGTAACTCTAAGATTGATAGAACATGGCGTACCTGTAACAGGTGTTCATGTTACTTTCGTGATTGAGGCACACGAGTTGTTCGGATCAGAGGTATCCTATTTCTGGGTGAAATTCCCACCTGCAGATCCACAGACACATTTTTTCCACAAATACTTTGAAGTGTATCCACCGGAAGAATACATCCCATACGAGGACATTGCAGTTCTGTTAACTTACCAGCAACATAAACACTGGTTGAAAGGCGCCCTAAAACACACAACTTCAGTCGGAAGACTCGGTCCTCTTAGCATAGGAGGAGCAACATGACCAGTCTTAGCGACTTACACTCCACATCCTGAGATAGACACACTCCAAATAGGGGAAGTGCGTACGCTTCACAAAGTAGTTGTCAGACTATACAGACATATTGTCCAGTTTGTCATGCGAACACTCACATTACAACCTGCGAGAGCTGCTCCTCCTGGTATGGTCCAGTCCCATCACACACCAATAATTAGTCCACAGACACTAAAAGCAATAATGGGTGTGTTCCCATCAAAAAAGGATCAAGTACCATTCTGGATTGCTAAAAAAAATAGCACAGTTGGAACCAGTATTTCCCCATACGGGTCCACAGGAAAAACACAGAATGTTAGCAATTTGCTTGCCAATGGGAATGGTTCCCTCAATTGAGGATTGCACCATCTGGGAAACAATCTTTGCTGCAGTCAACATTAGAATACATGGTAGCCCAACCATATCAGTTATTCCTGAAGTATTGAAACAGATACAGAATGAGTAAGGGACAGGACCTGCCTTGGACTTAGGGATGAAACGTATGGGTAATTTTGACAAAGTCTTAGCAATTATGCTGATCAACATTAAGGGGGAAGCAGGAGCGGTGGCTATACAGCAATGCCTAGGGGAAACACTTCCTAGGAATCAGGAGCGTGAATTACTAAAACGTATCGAAGACACGTATCTTCACTAGGCAGATATAGTTTGGGAGCCAAACTCAGGAAACCACTTGTGGTGAGTAGTTCTGATTAGGATAGCTCAAAGCAAGAACCCATTTCTTCTCAAAAGAAATGGGATAGTAATAATCAATCTAAAAATAATAATAACAGAAACACTTCACGATCATTGGGTGGGTCTCCCCAACCAGAGTCCTCTGAAAAGACGTACAACCTTAAGAATCATGAAAACATTAGGAAACCTGACAGGTATTAGGATATTGATACAGGTTCCTTTCTTCCTTTCAGGGTTCATCAAAAAACTTGGAGAGGAAAGGATGGTCAGGACAAAAAATTGAAGATCTGCCAAAGGGAAAAAGGGAGACACATCGTACTTCAGATTTCATTATCAAACAGAAAGAGCAACCTAAAGCAAAGACTCAATTAAAAAAGAAGAAAGTAGCCGGCTTAAAAATTAGAAATGCCTAGGTTAATGAGGACTCAGCTTCTGAATGTGGAATGGGTTCTGACGATGCTAAACAGGGCGTCAGAAATAACAATAGCTCGCCAGAACCTGAAGGAATTTCTGGTGGCAGTAGTATTGAATGAATACATCACGGGGAAAACACCTGATACAAGAGTGAGTGTCCCACACCGTCTACACAAAATTAATTTCCAAATAGAGAGGGACATCTCAAGAAAAATTAAAGGTTCCTTTTGGGAAAATTTGACATTTAGATATGATGTCCTGTTAACAGAAAAAGATTGGCAGCATGCATATATAATGGAATGCTCAAAAGGTGAAAGTGTAATTTTGCCTGCTTTCTCCGACCTTGTTCCTGTTTCCTTAAAAGACTCATATGCATGGGAGTGGATGTAAGCACTAGCTCTGGCATTATACCGCAACCATGTAGGGTGGGACGTGGAGTCAAAACACCACAAAATCCCATTTAAAACTACTCCAACTCCATAGAGACAGTATCCTATTAAAAATTAGGCAAAAAAACAGGTCAAAGAAATATTAGACCAACTTGAATACCAAGGTGTGATTGATACTTGCACCTCACCAATGAACAACCCGTTGTTTCCAGTAAAGAAACCAGACAACACATATCATTTGGTTTTGGATTACAGACGCTTGAACACGTGCACAAAAACATTTACAGTTCAGAACGCACATAGTGCCGCATTAATGAATAACATTGTGTGAAAGAAATACAAAACAACACTAGATATCTTGAATGGATTGTTCTGCCAAAATATAGCTCCTTAAAGCCGATATTTGATGGGTTTTTTTGCCCTCCGGAGTCCGTGTCAGTTGTTTCACCTACTCCACGGCTATAAGAACAGCCCTGGGTTATTCTCGGCAAGACTGTCAGAGATATTATAAACTTATGATTAAGAGGCAGTGTCCTATATACATGATATTTATCTGACGGACGATGAATTACCTCAACACTTGTGCATGGTGTACAACATAATTGTTGGTTTTGCCAATATGGGCTACAAATTTAACTTAAAAAAATGTTACATTGCCCATCTCAGTGTCCTATTTTTGGGATATGAGCTGTCTAGGGAATGCAAAAGCCTGGCCGCAATTTTTTTTAGAAAAGTGAGCACTTATCCAGCCTCCAAAGACTCTGAATGGTTTACAATCCATTTTAGGATTTCTACATTTTGGCAGAACATACATTTATGACTACGCAGAAAGAGTCAAACCTTTCCATGACTTAATCAGACCAGATTTAGCAGCAAACAAGTGGACTCAAAAACATACAGACACTCTACGTTCAGTTCAAGCTGACATGATAGAATCAAAACACTTGCAGACATGCATAAATGTCTGCAACCTGGTAATACAGTTGATCCCTGGGTTATCAGGGTATACCTACATCAAGTTTAATGAAGGTGAAACAGTTACGATCGCGTACAAATCTCATTTGTACATGAATGCTGATAATCGAGTTGCAGCTACTGAAAAAGTACTGTCGGCAGTACAGACCACTGGAGGTAGAGAAAGAGCACTAGCATGGTGAAACGCATTATCGTTGCGGCTCTGATACCGACTTTAGAAGGGGTAACAAAAGCCAGCATTTCCAATGGGCTAATTCTCTCACCTCACCAGATGTAGAATACAGATATGATCCTACACTGAAAACTCATGCATTCCTGCAGTGTGAACAAGAATACCCTCTCCTGAATGAAATCTTGCCTCTAGATCAGTATGAATACATCATTTGCACTGATGGTTCTGCCCAACCGGCTATTGAAAGCAAACAGCAATATAGCGCCGCATGTGCTATAGTGAAAGGTCGAATGCGGGATGGCAAGCTCCATCCTAGCAATACGACTATGCAATCTCTGGGAGATTGTACAGGGCAGCTGGCAGAATTGAAAAGCCCTGATGCTAACACTACAGTATACAGATAGGAATTCCTGACCCTAATTGTGTGCGATTTGTTTTACTGTGTGCAATCTTACAATGAATATCTTCACTACTGGGGCCAGAATGGGTTCAGAGACTCCAAGGGTTGCACAATAAAACATAAATTATTATGTGAACAAGTGGCAAAGCTGAAAGCATGCCTGCCAGAGGCTCAAGTTATTTACACCTTGAGTCATCAGTGTGTTGGCATACACATTGAAAGGAATTCACTGGCTGGTGAAGCCGCCAAGGCAACCTTGCGAACTGTTGCTGTTGCCGCAATCACTCCTTAACACACGAGAATAAACAGAGAAATACTAGTACCTATCAATGCCACAAAGTAAGATTCTGCCATCCTGCCAAAAGGCTTTCCACTCAAGTACTCCTACAAGTTAGATGTGCATAACACACCGTATGCTCAAATTCCAGGAGTGTGGGATAGAGTCATAACAAACAAAGATCGCAGATTGGGTTTAATACCAGCTTCACACGAGGGTCTGGAATCTGCACATGCTGGAGTCACTGCCAAAATGTCTTTATTGAAGCAGCGTTACTGGTGGTCGGGGCTGACAAAACAAAGGACTATGTCCTGACATGCGACATTTGTCAGCAGATAAAGGGTTCCGCCATTCACAAGCCACCACAAAAGCCTTTACTGATTTCAGACAGACCTCCTGCATTTGTCTATTTGGACCACTGCGGCCCCTTAAATTCTGATGGGGCTTACAAGTACATCTTGGTGGCAGTCGAGTCATGCTCTAGATTCCTATGGGTTTGTCCCCAGTGCTCGTCTGATGCTCAAACTGTTGAGAAGGATTTACAAGTCTTCATCGGAACATACAAAATTGGCACGTTACATTTCGACCATGGCCCTGCGCTTAGCTCTCGGGCTTACAAAGGAGCAATAGAAGCTATGGGCGTGGCTTTGCAGTTCTCCTCCCCTACCACCCTGAGGGAAATTTGGTGGTGGAGAGGAAAAACCGGGACCTGAAGCAAACCTTAACAGCAAGGGTATTAGAGTGGGTGGTACATGGGTCAATCACCTATATATGCAGTCCGGAGGGCACTTAACAACATGCCAAGAAATTTCTTGGGCGGTCGTACCCCTTATGAAATCTCGTTTGGGACAAGAATGTGGGTACCTGATCTCGATTGTCCCAGCACAGTGGCGGATGCAAAACTATTTGAATTGAATGACCATTTGGCTGTTGTACAGGAACTCAATGAATTCCAAGGGTTACAAAGCAACGTGCAAGTCAAACGCACCGCCACTGTTGAAGTGAAACCAGTTCCAGCAAGACTTGCCTGGGTCCTGAAGATTGGGGAGCTGGTCAGGAAAAAAATTGTGGACAGAAGAGAGTTTAGTCCATCTTATAGAACAGCTGTACCTGTCCTAGCGGTAGTGGAAACGAGAACAGTACTTCTTCCGCCTCTTGATGGCAAAAAATAATAAAGATTTGTCTCCATTGATCTGACCAAACTGCATCATGTTGCCGATTCTCAACAGTAGGCCATGTAGGGCCCTGAGTAGCCGCAGACCTCCTCTTGCTACTATGCAGGAAGTTCAGATGGAAAGACTAATAACCTTTCAAAACGCCACTACACAATATGAAGGAGTAACGAATAATGGAGTACAAATCACACAAGTGGAAATTGAAAAACATCAAGAAAACACAACAATGCAAGTTGCAATTCGGCCTAACAATGATGTCTACATTAATGTGCCTTCAAACAACACATCTGCCAGTTCTACAAAACCTGCGACGCTACCAAAGATAGATCGAACTGCATCTGGCTACTTCCTCAACTTCGATGATTTCTCTTCAGATTCAACTGAATCTAATCAAACGCCACCCATTTCAAAGAAAGTGAAATTTCTACAATTCTGTCTTTTGCTCAAAAAGACTTACTTAGTGCCACCTTGGTTGCATATTTGGTTTGCAAAAAGGATAGTATACCTGTTAATTTGGATTGGCCTAGTGACTGTCTTTTTTCTGCTTCTGAACGGACATTATCTCCCAGAACGCTCGGCATTACAATCCGTGAACTTGGTCCTGAAACCACATACGTCATCACACCGTGAACAGAGAGACTTGACCCTGATGAACATTACAGCAATTCCAATACTTGATGGCATTGTTTGCGATAACATTTCATATGATATATATGGCCCCAATGAACATTTGAAAATTCCATATTTTTTTTAAATTTCTTTAAATGATTTCCTTACCCCCAGTAAACTGTCTGATGATTGGGACATTGAAACTGTAAATACTATGCTTACAGATTTAGAACAGTCTGCTGCATTTTGTTATAGGTAATTGTATGTAGATACAACTGACTACGATACCATGTTTTGTTACCTGCATTATGGTCATCATGTTTTGCATAGAGCAAGTGTACCATGCACTGCTAATGTGTACTGCCAATGGAAACATTACCGAACACCACCAAAAGGTAGTTCTGCCAAATTCACACAGAAATCTGCATACTTTTCAGGGTTCAATACATCAGACCTAGACTCAGTTGTTTTACAAACTTGCACACACTAATGCAACTGCAAAGAAAATTATGCTGACCAATACTAAACTGATATATTCAGCACCTTTTAGCTCCCAACTGTTTGTGAGTGGCATGTCCAGGGATCTGAGGCTTTATTCAGAGCTTGTCTCATACCATTACAGATGATTTTCCTGAATAGAACAGTGCAACAGACTACCTGTTACAGGTTTACAAACATTAAAGACCTGAAAACACCAAGCATCCCCTCACCCACACCTATTAAGATTTTCACAAATAACACACTAACAAATGAGGGGACACATGATACGAGTAAATACAATTCATTATCACCCGGTTGGAGGGGTTGTTTGGTTTGGCCTGTAGACACAAATAGGTGTAACTCAAGTTTCAAGGGTAGCACAGAAGGGTTAAGTATCGATAGGCCTGACCCACACTATGTACACACAGAAGACCTAGGGGTAGTGGAAGTTGTGCCCAGATTGGCTAAAGACCTCGACACTATCACAAGTGAAACAACACTTGTCCCTTCTGTCAGACAACATGGATCTTAGGGATTTCTTGATAGGTCCCAAGAAAACATGTAGGAAACACTTCCTATATACCATCTACAATGAGGTTTGGACAGACTCCCAACAAGAAGCTGCAGAGATACTTTGTGAAATCGATAGGATTAACCTAGAAAAGTCTTAGCTGTGGTAGACAACTGCATGACAACATTCTCGTCTCATATATATTCACTGGGCAGCATTGTGTGCTCATCTATCAACATAATGGAACAAGATTTGTCTATTCTACAACAACGGTCAATATCAGCTACGAGCCATTATGCTTTTAAGCTGGATGCTTCTATCATTGCCTTCTAGCCACGTTCCATGGCAATACATTAAAGGCACAAATCTGTTTTCGGCTAACAATCTGACCGACAGACAATTGAGCATGGCATGCAGAGATTCGAAGTACACCATGTGGCTCATTGAAAAACTAGAGAACTTACCTTGCATTGTAGCAGAGTGACTACCTACTGAATGGTTAATCCATGGCTATATCACACTGCCAATAATGGCATTCCAATTCCAGTACTGCCTGAAATATTACCCAGTAGGCAGGTATGAAGCATTGGGCAAAGGGTACATAAGAGAAACTGGTAGTTACCATACACATATAGGTGCAGGAACAAGGAAAATGACGTTTTCTTGAATGGTTCAAACTGCGAAAAGTCCTTAAGGGGGTCTTTAGTGTGTTAAACAATGTCGCTGCATGGAGCATGTAATGTGTCAATAGCAACCTTGTCCTGCTACCTAAAGGGATCACCTGCTGCTGTAATTCCTCCAGTTTTTGAGTTACTTTCCAATGGGAGTTACTTGATGCTGAATGACCAAGGATGTTGTGGTATGACACCTGGCATTACTTATCTAGTGACCATCAACTCCAAGGTTATTTGTTGTAAGCAAGTATTGTTTCCCCCAGAACTCACAGCTAGGGAGGCACAACTGTGGCCTTCATTGAATGTACCCAACATAGGGTTTGATTTTCTGAGCAGACAGAAAGCCATGCTGTTTCAGCTTAATATGGCCCTAACTTCAGCCAGAGGGAACTTTGATCTCAAGTGACAAGGTCCTCGGCAGAGGTACAGGCTCTGGTCTCTCCGAGCTTCCCTCTCCATTTCGGAGATATGGTCCATCGTATGTGTCTTTAACATGTCTGACATGAATGGGATAAAACACTTATTTAAGAGCATTGGATTAGGTCTATTAACCACCTTTCAAACCATTTTCGGAGTGATTCCATTGTTTATACACTCTGCACTTGGAAGTGTTTTTGGAGGGCTTCCTTTTGTCCTGCTTTCAATAGCAGGCATCTTGATTTTAATTCTATTGGTTCGCAATGGATGTCAACATCACTCGAGAAATGGAGAGAACACTGCTGTAGTGATGCTGTCGTGGGCGATTGGTGTTCTTCGTAGGTATACCTCTGCTACGAGAGCTGAGTGGGCATTGGTTCCTGTCTTTCAGACAGGCCTGGCTTGACTGCATTCTGCCAGTATTGCGCTACCTCTTTTGTGGATGCTAACGTATGTTGGACCTCTGTCTGACACTTCCATCTGTTGCGCCGTGGGACACAGACATGCTCCTGGCGCCTTTGCGAGCTCATGTGCACAGTTGTCCACAGCATATTCCTATGTTGATGATGGTGCTCCTAGAGCCTCCATGGGACACTTCAGCTCCTGTTGAAATGGAAATCGGCTCCACCACGGATATGCACGCATCAGTCTCAGGCACAAAGGCATTGAATTCTTCTCCGATGGCTGCCGTGGGAACTAGTGATGACAACCTCTGCTCCCTTGATATCATACTGGAGGTACTAGAAGGACTGACTCATGCGGATGAAATGTTCAGTGATGTTGAGTCTTTAATGCAGGATTCTTAAACAATCTGGCCTCTCCTGTGTTGGGAACCATTTGGGAACCTTTTAAACATGTACCTAATTGAAGGTCGAATTGACTTTGTTTTTCTTCTCTGCTCTAACTGAACAAAGTGGCTTTCAAGGTGCTCAGAAAAACAATGACAATATATATTCAGACATATAAAGGACCTTTTTATGAACGCTTTTTAGGGAAGAATGCTTTCACTATAGACCTTCCTTTTATAGATATTTTTAAAGAATGTTTTAAGTGCTTTTTCGTATATTGTTATGTACACGATTATAAGGCCTTTTTTGACTTTGCTATCTTTACCTAGGCTGACCGTATTAACCTTTTGGTGAGGAGCGGGGTCATGTTCTTTAGGATAGTCCCATCATGTACATACCAATTACATACATTGTCTCCATCCACATGACATAACAGTCTTAAACACAGGTGACCTTTTACCTGGTAGTCTACTTCTGTCTCATCAACAACCAGGCTCTCTGTATCCTATCTTAATCCCTGTACCTGTCGTACATAAACATGTCCCCAGGCACAGTAGATTTACCCTGTATAAGGGTCATCACTTTTTTCATCCATGGCCAACAGCTGGCTGTGCATGAGTGCTTTTGTTTAGAAAAGGATTAGCAAAGGATTAGTGAATGTTTTAAAAACATATTGATTCTGTTAAAACCCTGGAGTGACCACTTTAGTATAAAAGACCCTCACTCCCCTTTACAAGACAGAGGAAAATTCCTTCCAGGCTGAACCGAGGCTCTGCAGGCTGATCCTTCGACCAGAAGAGACCTGACATCCCTTGCGGGGCACCATCCTTGATGCAGAGATGGGGTCCTTCATTCAGAACCATCAGGTGAGGGGTTTGCATGTCCCAGGGGGATTCTTGGCTCCATTAGGATATATCTTAGCACTTACATACACATGCTTCACCTACATATCTGGGCTAGGTATATTTAGGTAGGCTACGCATCATAGGAGTAAGCCAATGCTATTGTTTTATATAATCTATTTTTACTCATCTTATTAGCACTATGGTAAAAATGTATCTGCTATTAACGTACTGGTGCTAATGATCACATTTGTCTACTCCTATCGTTTGATTGTTGCAGCGAATATGTTTCATACTAGACTGACGCTTGAACAATAAATTTTTATTGAAACGATCCATTCGTCATTCTATGTGTATTCTGAGAAAAGTAAGTATAAGTGACTGAGCGAAAGATACTGTATTGTTTTCCATGATACCTGAGGAATCAGAGTTGTCATGTTTAGTGGTTGCCAGAAACTACCTACACCACTGTAGAATACAGGTGGATGGTAGTGGCACTGTAAAGCTAGCTGGTCTAACGACTGACACCCTGTGGGGGAGTCCAGAGTCTGTCTGCACACCAAGCTCTCAGTTTAGGTCACCCAAAACGCGCAAGTCTTGGGTGGTCCTGGGAACTACACAATACTAGGAGATTCCTCATTTCTACTAACCCAGAGTACAGAACTCCACTCCACCAGTTGAGTTAATGAAGTTTTGCCTACTCCGCTCTACATTGAGAACGCGGAGTTTAGGCAAAACTCCGACTCCGTAGCGGAGTTAGCCAGCCCTTCCACCCTCCCTAATTTATTTATGACAAAAAAGGCACTTACCTGCTGTGGCATCTCTGGACTGCCTCCTTGTCAGGGACTGTCCGGGACTATGTGGGGAACACAGTCAGGAACTTGGACACGGACTGGGAACTGGGTAGAAGACGTACACAGAAAGGAGGAGTACAGTGCTGCCCAGGATCATACAGGGAGTCAGAGGAGAAAAAGGGATCCAAAGGGGAAGCCTGTACAAGTGAACAAGATTGGTAATACTCAGAAAGGAAGGGCACTCACAAGGCAATTTAGCATTCGGACTAACTACACCCAGACGGACGTGCAAGACATATATATAATACAACATTAACAATTAAGGGGGTGTGGGGTAAAGCACTCAGGAGCTCCACATGGTAATACTGAAGCTCAGTAAGTTTCTTACCCGCAATTGCTGTTACAGATACTGACTGCAAATACCCACATGTAGGATATGCATGCAAAGGCAGGGTCTGTGGAGCTTATACCTATAGTGATGTTATAAATGTAACTCAAAGACAAAACTCACAGTGAACAAGAAACACCACCTAGGTAGTCAGCTGAGCCCACGGATCCTGGCGATCAAACAGGAACGCGCAAGGCAGTAACAGCAAAGGGGTCAAACTAAACACAAGCACAATAGACAAGGAGCTAGAAAGGAGGAGTGCTTAACAGGAAAGGTAGGAAATGACAGGGCACACTTGGTAGAAAGCAGGTAACAAACATACAAGTTAACAGAAGTAAGACAGCAGTATGGAAAGGCAGCAAACTAGAACTGGAACCAAGGAAATGGGAAGCAAGGCAGGGACTGGAAACGGATATACAGAAGGGGAGGCTACAAGGGTATACTAGAATAGTGCAGGTTAAGGAATCAAGAAAACAAAGTAGCATAGAAGGCAATGCTGGGGCAGGAACAAGAAGTGAGCTAAGGCTCAGGAGTCAAGGCAGCACTGCAGACAGTGCTGGTTCAGGAACAGGGAACTACCAAAGCTTCAGGGTTCAAGGTAGCACTGCAGGCAGTGCTAGTTCAGGAACAGGGGAATTACTAGAGCTCAGGAGTCAAGGTAGCACTGCAGGCAATACTGGTTCAAGGAAACAGGACATAGCTACAGCTCAGGAAACAAGGTGTCAAGAGAGCACTGCAAGCAGTGCAAATCAGGAACAAGAAATAGCTAAGCCCAGGAACAAAGAATAACTATAGCTCAGGAACTTAGGAAACAAGGTAGCACTGCAGGCAGTGCTAATTCAGGAGAAGGGAAACTGCTGCAGTTCAGGAACAAGGAATACTAAGGCTGTGGGGTCAGAGTAGCACTGCAGGCAGTGCTAATTCAGTAACAGGGTAAACAGCAGCAGGTCAGGAACAAGGCATAACAAAAGCTCAGGAAACACTGGAAACAAGAATAGCAAAAGCTCAGGGAACTCTGGAACCAAGGATTGGTCTCATCGGTAAACAGCTACAATGACCAACCTTTGCCTGAAGGGAGCTGGGGCTTAAAAGAGCTCACAGTAATCACATGCAGCTGGTGTGAGCAGGCTAGCAGCAGCCAGCCACAGGTGAGCTGAATTCCTCCACCCATCCGTGGCCTGCAGGGGTGGAGACAAAGCAGTGAGCAGAGAATTCTGGGTAATGGAGTTTCAGGCATGAGTAGGCTGGCTTTAAGTCTAAGCAGGCTGGCTTTCACAAAACCCGGCATGGATTGGGAATGGATGTCAATTCCCAAATAGTGTCCAAATGGCTGGAAGTCAAGATATGCATCCAAGGGAGTGTCAGGAAGCATATTAGAACACTGGAGCGCCCCACAATTCGGCCCCCTGGTGGTGGGTACGAGAGCACAGAGAGCGAATCGTGACACTCCTCTTCACCGTGGTCTCTCTCTCCTCCTCGTCCAACTCCACCTGGGCTTAATTTCTACCTTTTTTCTTTCTGAGCAATGGGGGCCCCTCCCCCTCCTCACCTCTACCCCTCCTCCCTGCCTCTCTTTCCCCAAAGATACCCCCAAACCCTTACCCATCCTTAGGCAGCCAGGCTTGGCATGGGTGACAGCATCAAAGACCCAGGAACTCCTTCTCCCTCCCCCCTAAGTCCTCAGTCTGAGCGCAAGACCCCCATCGAATTCTTTTTTTTCCTTTTTTTATCTTTTCTCCCTCCGCCATCCTTTTTTTCCTTTCCCCCTCCTTGTTTTTCAGCTGCTTAGTTCTTGCTCTCTGTGATTATTCATCATCCTCTCCTTTCATCTGTTTGACCACCCATATTCTTTTTTTTCTGCCTTATTCTTGACTCTTTGACTAAGATCCCCCCTTCAATTCATCCAAATATTCCTGTGCCTGCACCTCTGAGAAGAAGCTTCTTATGTGCCCCTTGAAAACAACTTTCAATTTCACTGGGTTTTGCAGGTATGCCTCAGCCCCTAGCTTCGGAAAAGGAGAAAATATCAATCTTAAACGCCACCGCTGCTCACTGGCATGGCAAAGACTGGCCGAGCGAAAAACAAGACTCCCTCCGACTTTCTTTGAGAGTTGGGACGTGCCAGATCATGAGTGCTCGTATTAGCAAAAAATTGCCAAAGTACACCAAAACCACCCAAGGGAATGCATTATTGCCGGTTTGTTGTTTCTTGAGGGTGAGGGGGATTCCATGTGCCCTCTGGATTTCTTTCTCCCTGTCCCACCCCATAAGCTCTGGGAAGGCGCCTTTAAGGAGCCAAATACAAAGTCCCTAGGGTCTCCTCCTTTGAAACTTTCGGGGATGCCCAACAGTCTCAGGTTGTTCCTCCTTTGTCTGTTCTCCTGACCCTCAGGCTTCAACATCATGTCAGAAAGTTTGGGGTCCTGAGATATATGCAAAGTTTTTAATTTCGCCACCTCGGCTGCTTCAGGGGTTTTGTGCACGCTTCCACCATAGTCATCCTATCAGAGATCTCAGAGCAGGTTTTACTTATTTTCCTGACAGCGCTTGTAGTTTTTTTTTAGGCCAGCCTAGCATTCTGGTTATCATTCCTAACCTCCTCCTGCATCTGTTTGATGGCAGCCAGTATAACAGAGGATGATGGTTCACTAGTGTCACTAGGCACTGTTCCTGAACATGTATTTAAGCGTAGCAGTTTGCCTGATTTTGGCCTCTCCTCTCCACTCCTTTGTTGATCAAGTAGCAGGATTGACGAGTAGTCCCATCTCAGCCTCCATGTGACCCTTACGGTGTGAGACTTCGTGCCGGGCGTCTGAGTTCTTGCCTCTTTCCGCGTGTTTAATTTCCCAGGCTCATAGATCTGACAAAAGACTTGTCCAGGGACTCACAGATGAATGAGCACAACAATGTGAGTGTTGAGTATTGTAAGTCTGGCATTGAGGAGTCAAAATCATCAGTGAGGGAGAACATTTCTCTCCACCCCCTACTGGTTCCGGAGAGGAGCGCCCCTTTGCATCCTCCAAAGAGCCAGATTCTTAGAAAATGGTGCTTACAGATGCTAGGAAGCTTGCAGGGGGCCCTCCAACCCTTCGGGTCCTACCTGCTCAGTGAACACAGTGTTAGAGAGTACATTTTCAGAAGATAAGTCACTCACTGGAGTCACAATTGAACTGATTACCTGAGCCTTACTCTAAGATTCTCATTCAGGAGGGAATTAATCCTTACAGCCTCATCTGACTGTGCAGAAGCAGCTGAAGTAGTAAACAGGGGAACGGCAGTAATCCTCTCTTGATTCTACAAGTCCTTAGTATGCATAAATGGAAATATGACTGAGATCGCCGATTGCCCTTCAGTGGTTGCAATGCTGATTCCTCCACAGCTTGGCTTTTGACTGACCTTTCCTCCAATGCCGGTTGTATCACCACATCTCCTTCTGCCCCTCCCCTCTTTGCTGGTCTCTCGGGAGTGCTCTGGGTGAGTGGACATCTTAGAGCAACCAGCTGGAAGCGAGGCTGAGGTCGCCACTGCAGCAGGAATTTTGGTCCTGAGCGTTTTCGCTCCTCTGCCTGCCATCGGTCTAGGAAGTCTTGCAAACAAGGTAAGCAGTTTGGTGGGCGGCTCAGGGAACGTCAGTTCCTGTGCACTATCGGGAAAACCAGAACGATGAGTACCAAACTGCTCTGTCTGACTGCGTTTCGGTTCAGGTTCCCACCACTCAATTGATCAGGGTTGTTTCAGGGGATGTGAATGTGCCGTCACTGATACGGCATTACAGCAAGTTGAGTCGGGGTCCACATACATCCCTGCACCAGGAGCACCACAGAACAAGGAGTGTGGAGGGGAGACGAGACTGCGGGCAATTTACTTGGACGCCATCTTGCCTCCACTCTATGGTACCACCTACACAGTCCTAATGCAGATAAACTCAAACATGACTGGGTAGGCAAGGTTATACATAGCAGCTGAGCCACACAGCCACTCCCCGGAGATGTGTTTCCAACACACAAATGCAGAGCGGAATTTCTGATGTGCAAATTACTTACCTGCACCATTCTTAAGACATGGGCAGACCTAGAAGAAGGGAGATATGCCTTTGCTCACCTCAACATCCTTGACATGACCCTGAGTGTAGGGTCGATCTATGTCCCCTTAGGGACCAAAAGGACTTTCATCCTTCATTTCAACCACACCCATCTTGCTGGATGTGGATGCTGAATTAGACGAAGCTGGCCTGTTAGACAAGGCTGCCAATGAGGGCAGGGCAATCCTGCAAGTCATCTGGGTAGTTCCATGGCTTCATTGGCATCTGGCACCTTCTTTACCCAACCGACAAGTCATATATATACCTAATGCCGGTACATAATGCCGGTACATGGTACCCAGTCTAGGCAAGACTAATTCCTTATCTCTCAATCCCTTACACCGACAGTGTTAGCTGTCCACATCCTAGATGGCTCACTCACCGACCATTCCTCAACCAGCTGTCTGCTAAATCTAGGACTGAGAAGGCCAATTCGAAAGCCTTGGAAGTTCAACACCTCCTATTATAAGATGCCCAAAAGGAAAACACTCCTCTAATCTCTTCTTAAAACCTATCTAACTGACAATAAAGGTTCTGTCACATTTGCAAGGATGCTCTGGGCAGCAGCAAAGGCCATTACCAGGGGTCAACTCAAGTGTGACACAGCCTTCCATAATAAGCAATGGGTTACACAAAAGGCCTCCCTGGAAATGGAAATTCAGGATCAGACCTGGTCATATTATTCACATTCCACCTATTCCATTCGACAACAGTTGGAGAAGGCACACATTGACCTTAATGGCCTTTTCACCTCAAGGTGAAACATGTACTTCACAACCTCAGATACTGTCCCTATGAACAGGAGAAAAAAAGCTGTCAGACTCCGCTCCAGCAACATAATGGCAGTCTTTTCCATTTTGGCTATTAAAGACCGAACCAGCTGTCTCATCACCGACCCCCAAGGGATAGCGGATACCTTTGCGGCATACTGTAGATGCCTCTACATTTTGGAAACAACCACCAATGAGACCCACATCAACAAGTTCAGTCCCCCCTTCAGTTAAATGATAAAGGGCAAGCACTACTCTCCGGAGTGATACCCAGAGAGGAAATTGTGCAAGCCATCTCTGCTGCTCCTTACAGCAGAGCTACTGGGGAAGATGGCTTTCCTGAGTGCTTCTAATAAATGAACCTCAACAGATGTGGCAAAGTCTCTCAAGGAGGTCTACAAGGAAGCAGAGGAGGCAGGTGGTTTAGGACCGATTTCCAACAAGGCCCTCATAACTGTGTTACCCAAACCAGGTAAGGTTAACTATAGTGTTTAAGGCAGCATCCTATAAAAAAATCATCTGCATATTAGCTGATAAACTGGACACTTATCAGCAGGAATGGGTGACATTCTTGACTGGTGATCAATGACTGGGGTAATGGTGAGTGAGAGGTCCATTAATCCTTGAATTACACCCCTCAGAGACAGCCACTAGAGACTTCTACACATATGTCCTTATGGCTTAACCCCTCAACAGTGGTGATCATTAGTCCCCTCCTCTGGGATAGTAATAGCACCCTCATCAGAATGATCGCCTAAGTCCCCAGACTCTCCACAGATTCCTCCCATTCAAAGGGATGTACAATGTAGTCTGCCCCAGGCATCCCACTCCCTCTTTTCCTCCACTTATATTTCTTCCACAGAAGCCCTACCTACGGCCCCCTCCCTTCCTCCCCATTGCCTTCATTGCCCTTCTAGCCACACCCAACCCATCCCTCTTTCCTCCGTCTCTCTCATCCTTCCCAGTCACTGCCCCTCTTCCTCTAATTAGAGATTGTATTTGAGTTGCAATGTTGGGGGCATGGATGAGATAATTCCCCAGATAATATTACGGTTGTGTTTTACAATACCCCACAGCACTGTTCAGCTGTGCATTTATTTTTTACCTTTCACATTTTGAAATTTAAATACAGACTTTAAAAAAAGTATCAAAGGAGAGAAGATCATGGCAGGAAAGAGATAATATCTGTGGAACAGATAAGTGTGCTGAAAATCAAAGATAAGCCTCAGCACTTAAGGTCAGCTATATAATCTCTCTCAATTACTTTAACCAGAACTGGAGCATGAAAACACCCACTGCCACTTATGCTGAATTCTATGAGTCTATTATGAAGTATATAGATCAAAAAAATGTTTTTTTCTCTTGTTCATTTAGATACTCAATTTCATCTTCATAATACTAGGAGTTCTTTGTATGCAACAAACTAAGTAATTTTTCTGCTATCAATTATTTCAGATGGCTCTCAGGATAGTCTTAATATAGATTTTTTAGTTTTAACTCTGTTTTTATTATTGTTAATGCCATCAACAAAAAGGTCATCTTATGACAGTATCACCATCTCTTGTACCCCGTATCATATTTAAGACATTCTCCAGAACAATCCCCCATCTACATTTAGCCGATCTCTTCAGCTTTGGTACACATAATATTTGTGGGATACAGCTTATATTAAAGAAAAAGCTAACAAAAATAAAAATGAAAATAACATCAAAATTCAAACAAAAAACCCCTCTCTCCCCTCCCTCCTCCCCCTCCTCTGGCATTGGTGTTGTCTATTGCTCATCTGATTCTGTCTTGACTCCTTCTTCCTAGCTTCAGGATTCATAGTGTTTCCTGGGGTTCTCCTGTACTTCTTATCTTGGGCATGTAATTTCATGAAATTCCGCTGATAAGAGGGCAAGAAGTGGTTTCCAAATGTCTTTAAATGTCTCCTCAGTATTTGTCATTGAGGTATGTATCCATTCCATCCCCAAGGTATACATTCTGTGGAGCCAACCTATATATGTGGGCTTTACTCGTGTTCCCAGTGTGTCAAAATATTCTGAAGTGCTGCCCCTAGTGCCAGACCCATTTGGTTCTCATTGCAAGACTTCAATGGGAACAATAAGGGATTAGGAAGCCCTAGGACAGTGTACGTCGGGAGCTGTGTGATCTGTGTGTCAAACCTTAAATCTATTTCATCTAATATTGTGGACCAATGCGTTGCTATATGTGAACAATCCCATAATAAATACAATAATGCTCCTTCCTCCTCACACCCTCTCCAGCACTTTGGGCTACGATTTGAATTTCCTTTATTGAGACGCACTGGGGTTAAATACCAATATATAGCTGTGTGATTAGCCCTGTAGTATATTTCTCCTCATTCTTTCTTTGATAATTTTCTAGCTAATAATTTTTCCCATCTTCTCTGACTAGTAGCAGAATGTAGAGGGGCTGTCTGTCATAGCATATTAGACTGGTCAATTTGTTGCGGAACCTAGAACTAATTGCAATACAATTTCTGTGAGTGGATTCGTATTGAAATTATTCCGTAGAAAACAATGGTGAAAAGTCTACCACTCTATCATGATGCGTTAATCCAATATGGCAGATTTTTCAAAATGGCTGCCCATTATTTGAGATATAGGGTATAACTGTTTATATGCCCATGTGTGGCATCATTTTATAGGTTTTTAGGGACGGGAAAGTCAAAAATAACATCACATTTTTTTTCTGATGACCATAATATCAAATAATCGCAAAATATGTCAAATAGACAAAGTTTGTATAATTTTTTTGTTGACTTACATTAGAAAGTGTGAAGGAACGTAAATATTACAATTAACTTTTGAAATAAAAAGTTTGCTATTGTTTGTGTTTTGTTTTGTAACTTTGCTGTTCTTGTTTTTTTTGTTAATCAAAAATGTTTCATTTATGTGTTACAGGTTTTTGCGAGTTGCTGTGAGATACAGTGAAAATGGAGGTAGAAAAGTGTTTCATTTGTGATGTGGTGTTTGCAGAAGATGACGATGTATCTGTACTCACTGAAAGAGGAGTGACTGGAATTAAAAAAACATGCAAGGAAAGAAAAATATCTAAATTTCACGTTTGTGTTGGGCAGAAAGTTCACAAGATATGTAGAGCGCATTTTGTTAACTTGAAAACTCAGTTCCAGGAGAAAGAATCAGATCCCACAACTTCTCGTGTTCTACGTTTCTGAGTTTGCCCACTAACATCTGTCCTGTCCTGTCTCCCCCTATACAGTAGGAATATTTTAGCCGTAAAGTCACATATTCAGCCCTGTCGAGGTCTAACCCTGCTAATAGCATCCTTGCCACCGTAAGCTTCCACCATACCCTTCGCTCGCCTGTTTGCCTATGCACCTGTTGCAATTCTAGGACTTGTGTCAAAAGTTGGACTCTTTTTTCTTTCTGTTCCTTATTCTCAACTGCCGTAATTGCAATTATCCCCCCCTAACCACTACCTTCATGGTCTACCACAGTATAGCTATATAGATGTCTGGAGCGTCATTTATCTCTAAATACACTTTCAAGCATTTAGTGAGCTGTTTCATCACCGTGTCTTTATGTAGTAAGCTTTCTCTTAATATCCACCCCCCTGAGTATCTCCGTTGTGCAGGTAACTGCAGGGATACAGTCACTGCAGCATGGTCTGAAAGCGCTATGCTTGTTTCTTTCAATAATTTGTTCAGCCCAGCTGTACCCAATATGTAATCCAGCCGGCCATATGTAGCATGAACATGAGAAAAGAACAAATACTGAGAAGATTGAGAGTATTTGTCCCCCCACAGGTCCATCAGTCACATGGAACTAAGCCATCTAATCCCATCTCATGAGATCTCACCCCCTTGTGTGTAACAACTCCTGATCTGTCTTTGGCTGCCTCCATGACTATATTTAAGTCTCCCCTGATTAATGTCATGCGGGTTTGACTAGTCAAGACCTTAGAGGGAGCCAATTTCAAAAACTCTTCTTGGCCCACATTGGGGCCATAGACCAACCCAATCGCTATGGTGTGTCCCTCCACAAGCAATGTGTATGCCAAAAGCCTCCCCTTAATTTCTGCTATTTTGTCTCTCATGTCTCCTCGAATTCGTCTACCAATAAGGATTGCCACTCCTGCTTTCTTGTCTGATGTGGATGAAAAGAATTGATGGAGAAAGACTCTCGACCGCAGCCAGTGCCAATCCTTGGGTATTAACTGGGTCTCTTTAAGGAGGCACACATCTGCTTCTGATTTCTCCAGACATGAAAGGATAGCTTTCCTTTTTGTGGGGTTATGAAGCCCTTTCAGATTAAGCGTAAAGGCTTTCAAGGTATGAAACAACATATCATGCAGGTAAAAATATTGCAATCCAGAGATATTTCTGCAACCAAGGCCTCTTCTCCGTCTCCCACCCTCCTTACATACCTCCTCCCCAACTCTGCCAGTAGATCTTGTAACCTCTATACCATGGATGCCAGACCCTTCCCTTTCCTTCCCTCCCCACCGTAACCCCAACTGAAATCCCAACAGTTCCCCATATTGTCCAGGACCCACGTGTCCTTGGTGAAAAAAAGTTTTTGGTGCATAGTGTGGTCAAACCCTTATCAGCCTCCCTGCTCCTGGGGAGATCCCCCCGGTCGCCTGGCGGGCCATAGTCAATGCACCTATCTACCTTTTGTCCCCTCAGTCGCCTTCCGGAGGCTTCTTCTTTTAGACAATGACTCTAGCACAGCTTGTCTCTATTGTGCCAACGTAGAAGGATCCGGCTTCCCTACCCAGACCTTAGTACGGCCTCCTCCAATTTTCTGCCAACGTCCCTGTGATATCGAGTGGCCTTCTCCTCCGTTTTGTTCCTGGTCCGTATGTTCAATCCCCAAAATCCAGCAAGCGTCTCACAGTGAATGCAATTCATGAAGTTTGCCATGCCATTTGAATATTAGCCTGAAGGGATGTCCCCAGGAGTATGCCACCCCCTGGCTCTGAAGATATGTTGTTGCTGGTCTCAATTCTCTCCTTTTTTGCAGGTATATTGCAGTGAGATCGTGAAACAATGTGACAGGATGGTCTTGATATTTAAGAGGTTACTTATCCTGGGCATTACGTAGTATCAGCTCTTTCAACTGAAAGACCGGTAAATAAGCTAGAATGTCCAGGGGAGGCGCTGGTGCTCATCTTGGCAGCCCACCCTATGTGCTTGATCTGTTTTGACTTGTAGGTATTGAGTGATATCTGAGCCTTCTTCTTTGGAAGGAACCCTTTTGTGGAGAATGTTATTCCGGTGTGACCGGTTCTCCAAATCTTCTGTGTGTGCCTGTAGGTCGATTTGTTGTGTCTTCAGCCATATCACCTCCTGCTGCAACTGTTCCACTTCTTCCTCCCGAGCTTGGTTTTGTTCCTCAATATCGACCACTCTATCGACTTCTGCATCTACGTCCCTTCTCACTTCTCAGTTCCGATGCTATTTTGCCTTTTAGATTTTGTAAGTCTTCCCGTAGAGTATTAAATATCATCTCTAAGAAGGCCCGGGTGACTTGTGCCATATTAGAATCCATTTCCTGTCCTGGTTGTGGGCTGGGGGACGTGCATCCTTCTCCTCTGGTGTGCACGGAAGGTTTGATCTTTAAGGGTATGATCCTTCTTCCCACCTACCGCAACCATGTTGACGCCTGGTATCTCTTTGTTTTCGCCGCTTTCTGCCCACCAGTATTTTAGTCCTTACTGACGGTGCCATAGAGGTGTATCCTGGGGGGTCCCTTGTCCTCTAGGCTGTGTCACCTGGCTGAGAGATCAAGGTCCTTTTGCATCCTCTTAGTGCCATGATCCACTGCCACGTTCTCTGGTCTTCTCCTTCTATGATTTTTAACATAAGATTGAATTGCCTCTCTCAACTGCTGCAGTTACTTTGCACGCCGCCCCCTTTCTTCAACGTTTGGGCCCAGTTGCTATTCCCCAGGGCCTTTTCCTTCGATTGCTGATGTGTATGTGCCTGTTTCCTTATCTGGGTGCTATTGTGGCTCCCACAACCATCCTATGCGCTCCCAGCTCTACTTTAAACTCCGCCGCTGTAGGCGCCTGCGTGTGCAATCACCTCATCTTCTTGTGGCTCTCTCCACCCCTGTGTCTATGTTTCTGCTTGGGTGGGCTCCGGAGATTCTCTTCCTCTCTGGTCCTCCACTTATGGTCACCGGAGTCGAGCCCTGGGGCATTCTGTGGCCTCATTTGCTGGTTTGCTTTGCTCCTGAATGCCCTGCTAATGTTTAGACCTCCTTCTGGATCTGGGCCCATTTAATGTATTTCATTGGACTCCCAGTGGCCCCAGGGGCATTGTCCCCATGGCATTCCCGCTCTGATGGCTTACTGGCAGGTGCCCGCGTTGTCCGATTCCCTCCGCCCAGCTTACTTTCTCCGTCGTAGGCAGGTACTTCTTATCCTTGGGCCTGGAAAGCTGGGCCTCGCTCCTTCCCCGCCCCCTGCTTAATTGCTCCGTCATAGGCTGGGTACTTCCTCTCCTCGGGGCCTAGAAAGCTGTCACACTCCGCCAGGCAACTCGATCCTGTTCTCCTGATGTTGGGATTCGAGAGTCAGCCTACTCTCTTTCCCCGCTGTTGGCGGTGCCGGCCCAGCATTATGTTCTTGGCATCTACTGTCTCCGCAGCTCGGCAACGCTTCCCTTTGCTTTATACCATAGCCGGGACTGTGCTGCCGCCATATTGATCCGACGTGTGCAATCTCTGGCACCCTAGCTGCTGTGCCTTCTCCATGGGGTCTCTTGTCTTCACTTGCCCTCCGCTGCACTCTAGCTACTCTCCCACTACTTTATGGGGATTTTAGGCATCTTTCTTCGAATGGTAACGGCCCGACGGGCAGATGGGAGCGGGGAGATGAACGAACCGCGTATTACCCGATCGCCATCTTGGCCACGCTCCTTTAATATCAATTTTTTAATTAAGAAAAGTCAAAAGATAGCCTGGATATTGAATGTTCCATAATTGTACAAGTGCAGATTATTTCAGACAATAATTGCCCACGGGATGAAAGGTCTCAGTTTATTTTTGTTTATTGCTGTGAGGATATGGAGAAAATTCTTAGGAAATATATTAAATGTACAAGCATAGTCAGGAATATAAATACCATCTACCACTGCTCTAAAAAAGCCGTTTGGGGACTTTATAATAAAAATTATAATAAGTACCTCTTATTACAGGTTACTGTACCAGGAATGAGGTATAACAGATGGAATATTGATTGCACCAAAATCTGCATGTGTTACTTCTTTTCTGGGTGTTCCCTACAATGTATTGTGCCAAGCATTTTACTACTGTTGCACAGGGATAAAATGTACAGCCTGGTTATTAATCAAGCCAAATGTGGAATGGGCTCCTATTAGCCATCTAAAAGCAGTCTACATGAAAGCCAAATGCATTACTGTCAATACAAACAATAATATAGCCTTATAGCCCGCCGTAGCGAGCTATACCGGCTATTAAAGGCCCGCTGAATCGTTAAAGGCCCGAGCCGAAGGCGAGGGACTTTAACGAAACAGCGGGACTTTAATAGCCATATAGCCCTGCTACGAAGGGCTATAAGGCTATTAGAACATTCTGCCACTAGAGGGCAGAATGTTCTAACAAATTAAACAAAGGGTTCTCGAAGCTCGAGGGGATATAAAGCCCCTCGAACTTCGAGAAGCCTTTGTAGAACATTGGAATGTTGCTCTGCGGGCCTTTACCGGCCGGTAGAAGCAGGGAGCACTCCATTGTATGCAATGGAGCTCCCAACATTCCAATGTTCTAATATCACATTCACTTTTCAGAACCCATCAATGATTGTGTTTCAGAAAGTTTGAAAAGGAAGTATACTGTTTCTCAGCACGACTTTTTCAAGTATTTACAACTACGTGATTTCATCTTTAAACACCAAAGTATTCTACCTCTAGGTCCTAATGATTTTATGGAAATCCTAAAAAAGCCGTTACGGATAGGGACTCTTTATAACTATCTGTTGAATATACAGCAGGACGATATGGGGAAACAGGAGTCTAAAAGGTGCATTAGATTGGTTACCTCTGTAGTACCCTTTCAAGACTCTATTAATACGGCTGCTAAGATCATTTTGTCTGCCAATTTACGATCACAGCATTACAAAACCTTATTTAATCTCTATCATACACCTTCTAAAATGTTGAAATGGGGCAATGCCTATAATGGGAAATGCTTTAGGTGTCAATCGGACATGGTAGATATTGTGCATATTTTTTATGACAGTGTTAAAACCTTTTTTTACATCTATTGAAAAATTTCTGTCACATATTCTAAATTGTGATGTGGTAATCTCTAGAGAGTTGATTATGTTTGGTTTATCTAATGACACTGACTTTTTTTTAGGATACTATACAAATAGATATCTTATATTTATGGCTATGGCCGTAGCTCGCCTATGCATTTCCTCAATGTGGTTGAAATTGGAAGCACCGGTATATGAGATGTGACGGGCAAAACTCTATAATGTTTTTTATTTAGAATATAACCTATATCGTATTAAATCCCTTAGGAAAATGCAAAGGGGGATTAAAATTTGGCAGGCAATGATTGATCATTTGGGCCCACTAGAGTGACTATCTGACCGACTGTTTATGGTTGAATTTTATTTATGTTTATATTTTTTTTAATGCTTTACTCTTTTTTCTTTTTTGTTTGTACAATAAGCTTTAATGTATTGACATCCTTTTGTGCTCTATTGTATTTTATACTTGGCTTTGAACTGAACTAATAAAAATTAAAAAAAATAAAAAAGAAAGTTTGAAAAGGCATGAGAAAATTATTGCTGAACAATGGCTAACACTGTCATGGCAAGACTGCAATTGAAAATCACAACCAGGCCTCTACCTAAAGCACTCTGTTTGATAAACGGATGCAAACAGTTGACTACAAAACATTGCCTCATAAGCATTAGGAATCTTAACACCCCCCAAGGACTTTAGATGGCCGCATCCAAATTGCTGAATTTTAGCCAAGCCTTTAAATTTTGATATTACCCAATTTATTAAAAAGATTTTAGAAAATAATTCTAGTGTTTGCACTACAACACTGTCCTTAAACATCTCTTTGTGCTCATTACATTGTTGGGATGGGCAAAGGGTAAATGTGGTTTAACTTCGAACCACCTGACTGATGGAGTCCATTGCCTATGTCACTTTCCTCTACGTTACTTCCCATTACATAATTTCCCATTGTTTCTGTGGAAAACGCCCAGGGTTTCATCAGTGATGTCACTTCAAAAGGTCCCTTTGGGTATGGCTCATGGTGGCATAATGTAGGCCAGAAGCATGCTATCACATAATGCAAGCCAGCCTCCCTTTGAATTTTATGAAGGTACCCTACAATGCTACTTTTGTCTATGGCCTGTAGATTGAAACCATGGGATCACTGACATAATATCGATGCATACAATATCAGAACACATAAATATCGAAAAAAAGTATTGAAAACAAAAATATTAACTTCCTGTACTTGACTAATAAAACCACAAATTTGAGTACACAAATATTGTTGTTGAAAATATTGATTTTTACTTACATCTAAAACACAACTATCAAAAAGCCTAATGAAAAAAATGAGACAAACAAATCAACAATATGAAAGGCACACTAGTTTTCCAATTAAATTCTTCTAAAACGACAAACACTGCAAGACAAGGAAACTCTGCTGGATTCTCTAACCAGACCTTTGAAGAAAACATATACAGATCTTAACAACTATCTAGCCAAGTAAATAGAATTTATATTTAAACTATAACTGACTCATAAATAAACTTCTAAATGTAAGTTTGCAAATAATTAACAAAACACTCTCAGACTTCTATCTCTTTACATATAATTCCAAACTGAAATCATTATGACTCCGAAACATGATAACATGCCAGAAAAAACACCCATCATAAACCAGCAAAATGATATAATAAAGCAAGAACGCAAAATGTATCAAAAAATGTGAAACTTCCCCACAATATCAAGTAAAAATAAACCTAATGACCACAACCTCTAGAAACTACCAATAAAGAAACATTTAAAATGAAAATGAAACTAACTTTTTTCTCTAGCAACAGAAAAGACAAGAAAAGAAAACCGCTGCTCCACATTACAAGAAGCAAGTTATATTATGTCCTAGAAAGGAAAGCAATTACTAACACACATCAGTTACACAAACAGTCAAGAAAATGCACCAACAGAAAATATTAATTGGAAATGTACCAATTATTCTAATACATTCTATGGGAGGACTACTACAAAATATGATGTTGGAATTAATGTATTAGAGAGCAACAACACACCCCAAAAGTGTTACAAATAGAAGTATGGGAGGCCTGACAGGATATATTAGAGGCATGCACTAGCTCCCAGGAATGCAACTAAAACCCTAAATGAGATATTTCCTAATGTCCCCAAGCACATTACAGGGCAACTACCACCTCTACCCACTTTAAAACATTTAATTGCAAGAAATAAAAAAGCTAACAGTGACATTCCTCCTGCCTTAGAAGATACAAAGACATAGAAAAACCTGAACATTTAACAAAGACTCATAATGAGTAACTTTTCCTTTTGTATGACAATTTAAACAATGGGAAACAAATCATAATATTTTATACAGAAAATAATCTACTAAAACTAAACCATTGCTAAACCTGGATAATGGATGGGACTTTTAAAATTCGTCCCAAACCATTCCCTCAGATATAATTTATACATGCTGAATATCAAAAGACAAAAATCACTTTTATTATGTCCTAAAACCAAGCTAACATGACAGCACTTAATATTAACTCTTAAAACACATAAAACATACTACAACTAACTACTAGCCATAAAACAATAATCATAGAATTTGAACAAGCCATGATTCAAACAAGTTTTTTTAAATTTACTCCCACACCACCATACAGGACTGTTACTATCATTTCAATCAAAACATATAGAACCACCTCCAACAATCTGCACTTAGGGTCTGATTACGATGCCGGTCAGACTAGCTTCCCTGGTCCTGTTGGAGGTGATCTAACTGCCGCTTCTCATCGGAAGAGGTCGGTCTGACCCCTGGATTACGTTGCATTCCTCCTGTACTCTAACTAACCGCTGAAAGACCGCCTACTCCAACAGCCTTTCTCCAACTGCCGAGATGGCGGTTGGAGTAAAAAAGCCCCCATAGAGCAATACAGGAATGTCCGACAGGCGCCTGGATTACGATGTGTTTTTCCGACTACCCGACTGTGATGGTCTGACCGCCTGCCTCGTATTGATTCACACCGACCCAAAGACGACCCTCAGAGGCACCCTCGTCTACAGACCCCCGGGACTACGCACACAATTCAGCGAAGACATCACAGACTTCATCAGCCCGCACGCCCTCCCCTCCGCTGACTACATCCTCCTTGGAGACCTCAACTTCCACCTGGAGAACAACAAGGACCGCAACACCACCGCCCTGCTGGACAACCTCGCCAACCTCGGACTCAAGCAACTGGTCAACACCCCCACCCACTACGCCGGCCACATGCTTGACCCCGTCTTCTCATCCAGCAAGCATATCACCTTCAGCCACTCCACCGGACTCCACTGGACCGACCACAGCTGCGTCCACTTCAGCTTCAGAAGAACCACGACCCACCACCACCCGCCACAGGTTCCCCACAGAAGCTGGAGTAAGATCACCACCGACCAGCTCACCACCTCCCTCAGCCAGAACCCACCCACCAGCGCAACGGACACCAACGAAGCAGCCCGCAACTTCACGCAGTGGCTGACCGCCTGCGCCAACGACCTCGCACCACTGAAGAACCCTCCCAGCAGACCCAGAAGCAAGAAGGCATCCTGGTTCACCGAAGAACTCAAGGACTCCAAGAAGACCTGCCGCACCCTCGAGAAAGCCTGGTTCCTCGACCAGACCACCGACAACATGACCGCCCTCAAACACGCCACCCGCAAGCACCACCAGCTTATCCGCACCACCAAGAAGAAATCTCTGAAGAAACGACGGGACAACAATGCCCACGATAGCAAGGAACTCTTCAGCATCGTCAAGGAGTTCTCCAACCCCAGCACCGGCAACAACAACATCACTCCGTCACAAGACCTCTGCGACTCCCTCGCCTCGTTCTTCCACCGCAAGATCACCGACATCCACAACAGCTTCAGCGCACCATCCACGCCCCCCACCGTTGAACCAACGCCCCCCACCACCACCCTCCGCACCTGGACCACGGTGACCACCGAGGACACAGCCCGCATGATGAACACCATTCATTCCGGATCACCGACCGACCCCTGCCCACACCACGTCTTCAACAAGGCCGACTCCACCATCGCACCCCAACTCCGGAACATCATCAACACCTTCTTCAACACCGCCACCTTCCCGGAGAGCTGGAAGCACGCCGAGCTCAGCACCCTACTGAAGAAACCAACAGCGGACCCCACCGACCTCAAAAACTTCCGCCCAATCTCGCTCCTCCCTTTTCCTGCTAAAGTCATCGAGAAGATCGTCAACAGACAGCTTGCCGCCTTCCTCGAGACGAATGGATCCCTCGACCCCTCGCAGTCCGGTTTCAGAGCCAACCACAGCACCGAGACCGCCCTCATCGCAGCCACCAACGACATCCGAGCCCTGCTCGACAACGGGGAAACAGCGGCACTCATCCTCCTGGACCTCTCTGCAGCGTTCGACATTGTCTGCCACCGCACCCTAGTTCAACGCCTCAGCAACATCGGCATCCAAGAGAAGGCACTGGACTGGATCATCTCGTTCCTCGCCGGTAGAACACAGAGAGTCCGCCTCCCCCCATTTCGATCCGAGGCCACCGAAGTCATCTGCGGCGTTCCGCAAGGATCTTCACTCAGCCCCACCCTCTTCAACGTCTACATGAGACCTCTCGCAGCCATCGCACGCCGACACAACCTCAACATCATCTCTTACGCCGACGACACCCAGCTGATCCTATCCCTCACCAGAGACCCCGACACCGCCAGAACCTGCCTACACGAAGGGATCAAAGACGTTGCAGAGTGGATGAAGAACAGCCGCCTGAAACTGAACTCAGACAAGACGGAAGTCCTCATCCTGGGACCATCACCCTCCGCCTGGGATGACTCCTGGTGGCCCCCCGCCCTGGGCACCGCACCCAAGCCAACCGACCACGCACGCAACCTGGGATTCATCCTGGACTCTTCCCTCTCAATAACCAGACAAGTCAACGCCGTCTCCTCATCGTGCTTCAACACCCTGCATATGCTCCGAAAGATCTTCCGATGGATCCCGACCGAAACCAGGAAGACGGTCACCCAAGCACTCGTCACCAGCCGACTAGACTACGGAAACACCCTCTACGCCAGAACCACAGCCAAGCTACAGAAAAAACTCCAACGCATCCAGAACGCCTCCGCCTGACTCATCCTGGACATCCCCCGACGCAGCCACATCTCCGGCCACCTGAAAGACCTGCACTGGCTCCCCGTCAACAAGAGGATCACGTTCCGGCTCCTCACCCACGCACACAAGTCTCTCCACGACCTGGGCCCCAAGTACCTCAACGACCGCCTGACCTTCTACACGCCCACCCGCCAGCTACGTTCTACAAGCCTCGCCCTCGCCACCGTACCACGCATCCGAAGAGCCACTGCCGAAGGAAGATCCTTCTCCTACCTGGCAGCCAAGACATGGAACTCCCTCCCCATTCACCTTCAGCTGACCCGGGACCATCTCGCCTTCAGGAGACAACTCAAGACCTGGCTGTTCGAGCAGTAGCTAACCCCCTTCCCCCAAGCGCCTTGAGACCCTCCCGGGTGAGTAGTGCGCTATACAAGTATTATGATTGATTGATTGATTGATTGTCAGAAATGATGGATTTGAGGTGCATACTCATAAAAATCAGCTTCTCGTCAATAGTCAGCGGCATGGATCCCTTCCTCCAGGCCCCTCCACACCAGAAGGACTACAACCCTGTGGGTGCCAGAATGCAGGTAAATCCGTAGGTGGCATGTATCCCCATTGACTGGACTCTGTGCACAGATTGCCACACTCCAACAATGCAGTGCATGGTGCACAAGGCATATCCCCACATATGTAATGCATGTATGTGCATATCACGTTTCTTGTGATTTTGCATGCACTTGCAGTGACATATTCCGGGGTATGTGCAACGCCGTAGAGGAGACCACCTGGTAGTAGCGGTTACATCGTAATACAGTGGGGAAACTTTCTCGGCCTCGAAAATCGGAATCAGATCATGGCCACGGCTGTCGCACGGTCGATCTGGCCGGCATCTTAATGAAGCCCTAAGTGTAGAATAGCACTAGCCTTTGTCCCTGTCACACCATTAGCTAACCAGTACAGTTTACTATAAAAACCTCTTTCTACCCACAAAACAAAGAAAAACAAATCCCTCTAATTGATTTTTTTGGGACACACTTGGGTTGGCAGATTGCATTGCTCAAGACACAGATGCCAACCAAAATTCCAAATACCATGGTGGAATGTCAATGACAGCATCTTGTCACAGGAAGCCAAAACCAGCAAAACAGTGGAAGGATGGCACAATGCCTTCCAATCCACACTAGGCAGAACCAAAATACACTTCATTAACCTGAAAAGATGTTTAAAAAATAAAATGCTCCAGCAAACCCAAAAAGAAAGGAAATGAAAACTAAAAACATTGGATAAATATAAACCAAAACTGAATTCTTTAAAGAAAAATAGCAGCTCCTGAAGGCCATAGGACACGTTTGTTGAAAAAAACCTGTAGAGTAAACAAGAAAACCCACCTGCAAAAAGCACAACATTCCCAAAAATACATGTACATTCCACTGAGTCATCATAAAATATGTAACATAACATAGCGTAACAATAAAACAGCATGCAAACCCCCCAAATTACATATTACTAAAAAAAACTACCATTAAAACACCTGAAAGTACAAAAATCCCACAAATAACAGTACAAGTAACATCTAAACCTCTGTCCAACATGCATTTTACCCTCAAAATCCTTAAAAAAAAACCTTTAAAAAATGACTTACCCGTTGTGTCAAACAGCAGCACCTTACTGTGAGCTGGATCTTGGAAAGTAGGCTAAAAATAAATGGGAAATAATGCTAAAATGCTGATAAAAAGTATTTCACAATGTGTATAAATATGATACAAGTAACCCATGTCAAATATTGTCATAACAAAATGTTTAAAAAAGCATAAAGTAATTAATAGTATAAAATATATACAATTACTATGGGGCTTATTATGATGACACCGACTCGGTCATGGGACCGACTGACACCCAATCGGCGGTCCCGACCGCCTCATTAGGATGTGACCAAACACTGTTCGGCCGCATTCCGATTTTTCACTGTGGGAGAATGCATTACGGCCATAAACAGGACCTAATGCATGCTCCCATAGTTAAATGGGAGGTGCAGTTCATCCCTGCACTCGGTACAGGCACCTCAAGGTGCCTACCACAAGGTGCAAGGATCAACAGGGGGGCACCATAGGTACCCCTCGGCCTTGCACCAAAGAGCCCATGCACCAAAGCGGGCCATGCTGTGGGACTCCAAAAACGTTTTCCAACATGGTTTCCATGTCGGACAGACCGGCATGGAAACCATGTCGGAGACCGTGATAATAATCTCAAGGACGGAAAAAGCTGTCCTTGAGATTACAGTCTGGATCCGTTGGAAGCCAGACAGTTTAATTTCCAACCACCTATATCTTATTTAGACGGTTGGAAAGTAAACAGCCTTGCCCATTACGATGCTGCCCTAGGAGCCTGTATAATAAAAACATATTAAAATGATGTATGTCTGTATATATATATATTTATATATATATTACCTACTGGCGGTCGCCAGTAGGTATATATAGTTAGGATTTTTTCTCTATGGGTTTTTTGAAAATTCTATGTCTAATAACTTTGCCGTTTGTGGACGGAATTGGCTGAAATTTTCAGGAAAATGGCACATTTTGTTTCTGAGCAGCCTTTGAAAATTTGGGGGGGGTTCGTCAAGGGGGGGCCGAGAAAAAAGGGGGGTCCCAAAACGCGTTTTTCCCATGTTAATTTCCATAGGGCGGTTGGCCTCACTTTTAGCCCGAACGGCTGAATGGATTTGCACGAAACTTGGCAAAATTGTAGGGACTGGTAGCCCGATGTGCCTTTTGTAGGTCTCAATATATGTGCTCCAGTGGATTTTGAGAAATTAACGTTTAAAAAAAGATATATATCTGTAACAGCGGACCGGGCAGCGGCCCAGGACGCGTACTTTTCGCGCAACGGAGCTTTGTGAAGCGAAGCTGATTGGTTCTCCGGCGTCTGTCAACATTCCAAACAGTCCGTAGCGGCCGCCATCTTGTCTCTCGGTAGGATCGAGAGACAAGAGGAGGCGAAAGCGAAGGGGCAAATGACCATAAGGGGGAATAGTAGATCCTCGCTGACCCCCTAGGTTTGATGTGGAGGTTTTAAAAGGGCCCCGCGGGGCAAAAAAAAAAATAATAATAATAATCGAACGGCTGAATATATTTGCACGAAACTTGGCAAAATTGTAGGGACTGGTAGCCCGATGTGCCTTTGCTAGGTCTCAATATATGTGCTCCAGTGGATTTTGAGAAATTAACGTTCAAAAAAAGATATATATCTGTAACAGCGCTCCGCTTCGCGTACTTTTCGCGTTACGGAGGTTTGCGAAGCTGATTGGTTTTTCGGCGTCTGTAAACATTCCAAACAGTCCGTAGCGGCCGCCATCTTGTCTCTCGGTAGGATCGAGAGACAAGAGGAGGCCAAAGCGAAGGGGCAAATGACCATAAGGGGGCATAGTAGATCGTCCCTGACCCCCTAGGTTTGATGTGGAGGCTTTGAAAGGTTCTCGCAGGGCAAAAAAATATATACCGTTTTTTTAGTTTTTTTGCGTGGAGTGCGCTCGGTTCGCGAACCGGGAAGCGTTCTGGGGAGCGTACTTTCTTGAAAATTAGTGAAAAAAGTTAGAGTACAATAATAATTGTGAGTGATCAGATGTAGGGTAGCTCTGAGAAGAGCTTTTGGGTTTATGGTACATTTAGGTACTTATAAGTAGGTACCAATGCACATTCTTAAATTCAGAGTGAAAACTCTGTTGCCCTCATCTGAGAAGTGAACTCCATCTCCTCTGTAGATATCTTGCATGTAGTAACGCAAGTTATTGTTGTACAGGGAGCCCATTCCATGGTCTCTCATGTAAGCTGAAACAGATTTGTTTACATGCTTCCTCGATTTCTCAATTTGTGGACAAAATTGGTGCGACCACCTCCATTTCTGTCTTTGGCATATATTTGAATATACCAAGGCAGTCTGAGGAAAAAGTGCCATCAATTGCTCAAAGGTGTCCTTTAAAAGCATTTCCAGACCTACCCCAGTCAAAGTGCCCAAATCATTACCTCCACAGTGCACAATTAACAGGTCAGGTTTTGGCAAATGCATAAAGGTTTTCACCAATGGTATCAATTGGTGACATTTTAATCCTCTGTGGCCAAACCACTTAATTTCCACATCTTGTAAATTGAGGTTAGGTAAATTCCTGTTTTCAGCGTACCTTTGAGCCCAATAGATGTAGCTATGTCCAACAATCCAGACAGAAAACATGGCGAGAGAAGGTTCTCCTGCAGTCAGATGAAGTGTGGCAATGAAATGGCAGTTGAAAAAATGAGAGTGTAAAATGAAAAAAACTGAGGAGTTTCTGTGTTAATGAAGCAGTAAGAGTGATTGGTGGATTTTGATTGCTGAAAACAGAAAGTTAGTGTGCATGGATGAGTTCGTTGAAAGATGTATTTTGAGTGGCGAAGAAAAAATCATTAAATGAAAGAATGCTTTGGATATGCAGGTGCACTGAGAGTTCAGAGTTCAATTGCAACATTGTTGTGTGAGAGGTCTTGCAAGAGGTGGTTGCTATGCAGAAAAAGCAGAGAGGGGGCAGAGGGGGGAAGGGTTTTGCTTTGAAAAAAAGTGAGGGAAGAGTTTTGATTGGGTGACATGAGAGATCTGTGTGAGGAATTACAGCATTTCTGTGCTTTTGATAGCTGCAGACTCTGGAGTGCATACCTTTTGCTCTGCTGAAGACAAATTGGTGTGTTTCTGAGACTGTTTTGAAACTCAAAGTATTTGCTAAGGTGAGAAAAAATGTCTTTAATTTAGATAGAAAATAGTGTGCTTTAAGGAGAAAATTATGAAGAAAGTTGTGTTTTTCAAATGTTGCTTTGTCTCAAGTGTTTCACAAATAGATTTTGTTTCTTTGAGAAATTGTAATTGGAGAAAATGTGAAGTATTAGTACTGACAGGGCTTTTATGTGCATAGGAGCTGTGGAGTGTTTTCAAATTATGACTTGTAAATCGTTTTTGAGAAAAAGCAATGGTTTTAATATTGATGAGAAGGACATAATGGTGTCTGCTTCTTTATAAGGTAATTGAGAGTCTCTGATGTTATTTTTCCCATTTCAATGTAAGAAGTTTGTCTGTGGAGCAAATTGCTTGTAAATATGCTCCCACCTGTGCATGGCAAATTTAGATTTTGAATGTTTCCGTTACATAGGCATGTTAAAGGTGACTGAAACATGCTGCAAAGGCAATCAAAAAATGCTTTTATGTGTCTTAAGGACATTTTAAGTCATTTCCCCATGTGCAGTGTTTTCAAATTATGAGTTGAAAATCGTTTTTGAGGTAAAGGAATGTTTTCAAAATTTATGTGCGCCATATGACCCCAAATTTTTTTTTCAGGGGTGCAGCAGGGTGTTCTTGAGATACCCCTGCACCGTCGGAAAAATTCGTAATTTGCGATGAGGTAATTGCTAATCGCAAATTGCACCTTCATTCCTATGGGCCTCCTGCTGCATGGAAATGAATGGGTAATCTTGCTGAAATGCAAAGTCGAATCTGTATTTAAAAGGGTCTGCACCTCTGTACGGGTGTTCGCTATGTGAAGCACGAAAGTTTCACGGGCCGAACTCAAGGCCACCTCTCTCTGAGACAAAAGAGCTCTTATTCTTGCCATGCTGTTGAAATGTGCTCCCAAGGTTGGTATTTGTGGCCAGATTGAAAACTCCCTATGTTCATGTGTGGGAGGAAATAGAACATTTCTGCAGCAAATAACCCGTTCATTTACTGTTACGATAAAATGAATACTTTTAATTAACCCAGAACAATCTTCATTATTGAGCATCAAATAACTACCATTTTCCAAGAACTTGAACGTGGGGATGATAGCAGGAACTGGCGTGCCTTGCAACATGCAAGCCATATTTGGTCGGTGTTTGTTGCATTAACCGTGTAACTGTCTGTGCCTACACATTAGTGAATGATCTGGCGTCTCAGTGCATTCCTCTCCATTCAGATAAAGTTCTTGATCATCTTTGAAAATCTGTATGTGTATGGAAGCGACCAGACTTGATGAAGAAAACCACTACCTAAAGGTTAATAACGACCTATTGGTATATATTTCATACAATTTGAAAACTTATATAAAGCAAAAGGCAGCGTTATTAAACCGTGGATAAGGCACGTTGCCAAAGCAGTCAACCTTTTGGATTTATACTGGAAATGTTAAAGGAAGAATTACGGAGTAGGGCCTGTAAATCTTTAATAGACAACGAGTAAAATTACTCCAACCATCGTATTCCTCTAACTCCGGGATAGTAGGGGTGTTTAATTTTTTAGAAGTAGCCAATCCAAAGCATTTGGTCTGGGAAATTGTTTCATTCACAAACAACATATGTTTTGGGATGAGACATGCACGGTGGAAAGCCTCAGTGCCTTGTACCTGCCAGGTTCGTGAACCCCAAACTGATGTAGATCCTGGATATTTTTACTCTGTATTACGTTAGCATGGTCTCATTACTGGTTTAAACGCCATTTTTCCTTTTTTGTAACTTCTGCACACGACACTTAGTTGTTGCTTTAGCTTTCAGCCTACCTGCGTCAAGATCTATGCCTGCTTCAAGCAGGCGCAGGGTTTTGATGTAGCTTTGTCCTATCTGATTGTAAACGCGGCACACCGTGGGTGGCAGAGCAGCGGTGCACGTTAACTGGTGCATCCCTGGGGATGTGCTAGTTAATATAAATCTGCCCCTTTACATTTAATTATGTGCAGGGGACACAGAGTAGGTGAGGTTTATCCAAGGTTAAGAAGAGATGAGTCCTGTTCAGTGAAAAATTGGAGATAGGCTTCAGTATATTATATACTTAAGTAGTGTGTTAAGTTTTTGATGACTGTTATTAATTTACTGTTGGGTAATAGTGGTTAATAACATTTTTTATTATATTTTACCACAGATTCAACTGCAGATTATTTCAAGATTTTAGGATGCCTAGCAAAGAAAGAGTAAGAAAGGCTGGAAAACGTCAAAGACAGCAGGAGCATGGAATATTGCAGCAGTCCTCTAACAAAAAGATTTGTCAAGTCACCAAGCAAGCACCGGGTAAGAGTCGAAAAACAGTCATAAGAAATATGTGTAGTAAAAAAAATATTACTACAGAAAATGTTTCACTCCAGAAAAGGAGAATGAATTCAAATGGTAAGGAAAGGCCAATGAGAAATGTTACTGCTAGAGTAAGAGATAACTCTATGCATGAAAGTAGAAGGAAACAACAGTTTAGGGATATTCGTAAACGAATGTTCCGCAACAGGATAATTGGGAATTTGTTAAAAAATATTAAGAAAGGTCAGCAGAAAGTGGTTTTTTATAAGAGAAAAAAAATAGTTGAGAAAGTTATTGATCAGGCATTTGAAATTAAACGTAAGTTATTTATTTTGACAATCAATAGAATTAGGAAGCTAAACAAGGTAATTTATGATTTCAAAAGAAATAGTAGATGGAAGAGAATAGTTAATCGTAGTAATTTTTGTGAAGTTTTTTCTGGAGAATGGATGCATAGTTCAAGCTCTGAGGCATTTTTTAATGAGGAGAGTTATTTCCAGGATAATGATTTGGTGCATGCAGTTGACACCAGTGGTCGAGCTTATGAAGTGAAAGATGGTTGTCCAGTTGAAAAAGAAAAACTTGTGAGAACAGAGATAGAAGAGGTGTTAGGTAATGAGGTTTTAGGGAGACGTCCTAAGGGTCCTGTGTACACCTGGAAGTGTAGTAGTATTTGCAGTGTACGACAGGATTCCATCAATTTGCTTTGTGATTTTATACGGTCATTTAGTAAGAAAAGTTTGAAGCAGAAAATGAAGTTGTTGCAAGAATTAGATTCTTGCAGAGTGAGAGAAGTGATAGGTTTGCATGGTCATTCACTGGCTTGTCTTTCCAGGAGAGTATGCCAGAGTGTTTTTCATCATTTCAGGATGCTAGCAGTGCATCATAATAAAGTGAGGAAATTAGTTAGAATGTTGTATTATGCTAAGAGTCCAGCAATTATGCTTAAACAATTATGCGCTGCTCTTTTGCATGGTTCTGAAATAGATGTGAAGAATATATGTGAAGAAATTGAGTTTTGTTACTTTGGAAGTAAAGAGGAGAATGTTGAAATTGACCAAGAAGAAGAGAGTAATGTGGAAGATAGTGTACAGGTTTCCAGTACAGATAATTTCCAGAGGGAAATTGCGACGTTTGAGGTGAAATCAAGTGAGAGGCCAAATTTCACTTGTGTGTGTTGTCGACGCACTTATTATAAGAATCAGACTAAGTTAGTGGATTTATATGGAAAAAGTGAAAGGGAAAATAATAGTGAATGGAAGGATTTTACAACATACTTGATGGTAGAAAATTGTTTTGATTTGGGATTGGATCAACGTGTGTGTACTTATTGTTGTAACAAATTAAATCAAAACCAGATGCCTGCTAGAGCAGTTCATAATAATCTGGAATTGGTTGAAATTCCTTCTGAATTGAAGGATTTAAATACTTATGAATCTATTTTGATTCAAAGTATCCATCCCTTTCAGGCTATTGTAAGAATGGAGCCAAAGACAGGGAAATTGCCTCCATCAGATTTACAGAGAGGATTAAAGGGAAGAGTTGTTTATTTGCCTCTAGATTTGAAGAAAAACATTAACACAATTGGAGTAGAAAAAGTGGAAGAGGAACCTCTGGTTATCTTAGTTAATGGGGTTCCAACAAAGAATAAGAAAATATGGCAAGATTTAGTAGATGTTAGGAAAGTCAAAAGGGCAACATTGTATTTGAAAAAATATAATAAATACTATAAAAATGTATATGTTGCAGAAGAGGAAGTAAGTGAGGAAGAGGATAGCGATTTGTGTGCTGGTCAAATTGAGAAAGTAGAACCCTCTACTAGTGAAGAAATATATGAACATTATAGTGTTCATCCTTTGCATTCCAAGGAAGTCATGGGGAATGCTATTGAGTTGTTTCAAATGAAACAAGCGAAAGGGAGTCCCATTAGTGTTTGGGAGGAAAGTTTGGAAGCTCGGTGTTTCCCACAGCTTTTTCCAACAGGTCAGGGAGGAAGATATGATGAGCGACCTCATCAAATTCCTGCTTCTGAATACCGGACTTTGCGATTGTATGCAGGAGATCCTAGGTTTCGACAATGCATTCCTTATTTGTTTCATCTCCTGTTTGAAAGCGATCTGTCTGGACTGTCATATGCAGTGAACCACATCTTGAAAAGTGGTATACACATGCAAAACATCTCGGCAAGTGACTTTATGGATAAAGTCAATGTCCAAGACAGTATTTTGGATTCTCACCTGATTAATCTCATGGCGTGTCAGCGTGGTACTAATGAGTACTGGTACCGTCGTCATGGTGATTTAAAATGTATGCTGAGGAACTTAGGAACTCCCACATGGTTCCTCACTTTGAGCTGTGCTGAGTATGGCTGGGAAGACTTACTTGAATTTCTACGAGAGGCAAATGCTAACGTAGAAAACATCGAATTCAAGACACCCGGAGAACTGTGCTCTTTGGATCCAGTCAATGTATGTAGGTACTTCAATCATAGATTTGAAGGTATGATGTCTTTCATCATGAATAAGAAGAATCCACCTCTTGGAGAGGTGTTGGATTTCTTCTGGAGGAAGGAGTACCAAGCAAGAGGTGCTCCTCATATACATATGTTGCTGTGGATCAAGGATGCACCTAAATTTGGAACGGATGCAGACGACTCAGTGATGAGTTTAATAGAACAGTATTCTACGTGTGCTGTTCCAAACGCAAAGGAGAGAAAAAGCCTAAGAGAAAAAGTTCTACGTTTCCAAAGCCATCGATGTGGAAAGTACTGTCGTCGTAAATTCCGGAACAAAGACAAGTTCTACACCAAATGTCGTTTCGGCTTTCCACGATCGGTGATTTCTAAAGGAAGAGTGAACAGTTTGATGTCTTCGCTGCGACATAATGTGATGAAGAAATCACCTAAAAACACATACAATTTGAAGAGGAACGAAGAGTCTAAGTACATCAACGACTACAACCCGGTGATTTTGTCCATGTGGAATGCTAACATGGATATACAGTTTGTGGCTGATAACTGTATGGCTGTGGCTAGGTATGTGACATCTTACATCACCAAAAAAGAGAAGACAGAATTGAAGGATATGTGGGAGGACATTTCCCATGAAAAGAGCCTCAGCAAGAAGTTGTACAGTTTCAGTCTGAAGATGTTGTCGCATCGAGAAATCGGAGCTTACGAATGTTCTGACCGGTTGTCTTCAGCAAGTCTCTATGCCAAGTCCAGGAGTATCGTTTGGGCGAGTGTTGGTCTTGCTGCAACGCGTAATCGAGTTCTGAAACCTGTGCGGGAAATTGAGTATTTGGCGGAAAAGGAGCCAAACAGTACCGACATTTTGAAGAGCAACATGTTGGATACATATTATCCAAATCGAAGCAGTCACCTCGAGAATGTTTTTCTGTATGAGGTTCTGCAAAATTACATATTCAAGAGGAACATCAAAGAAGATACTGAGAAAGGAGTGTATGCTGTAATAGGAAGTGAGGGATGTCTGGTCAAGCAAAGAAAATGCCACTTGATAAACCATCGAAAATTGAGTGGCGAATCTCCTGAAAAAAAGGAGTTTTTCTATTTAGCACTTTTGCAACTTTTTAAGCCTTGGCGTGCAGAAGAGGAACTGCTTGGAGATTTCCTCTGTTACGAAGACTCTTTCAATGCTGCCAAGGAGACCATAGAATGTCCTGCTTTTCCCAAATATGTAGAAATGTTGAATGTGGAAATTGAGCAGGAAGCAACGATTGCAGCCGAGATTGCCAGAGACAGTTCTCAGGACAGTCAGAGTTCTGCTTCATTGAGTCAGGATCCACTAGGAGGACCTCTTATCGAAAATGAAGCTGCCACTGCTATGAATGAAGTGGAAAGAGCCATGGCACATGCTCAGGAGGATGCGGTTAACTTAGAAGAGTTGGAAAGACAACTCAACGTTGAGCAGAGGAAAATATATGACGAACTTACCATGCAAATTGATCATGGATTAAGTCATGACAAGAAAGAGTGCTCATGTACGTCGTTGAAGCCTGTCCGACTGTACGTGAGTGGAGAAGCGGGAACTGGAAAAAGTTTCCTTATTAAAGCAATTTCATGTTATTTGCAGGAAAGGACAGAGTCATCGCTGTCTTGTGTTGTCACCGCTCCAACTGGACTGGCAGCACATAACATTAAAGGGATTACTTTACATCGTTTACTGATGCTGCCAGTGGAGCATGACAACAAATTAGAATATCACAAGCTATCTGGAGATGCTTGTTTTGAAGTTTCAAGAGTCTTGAGGAAAATGAAACTTCTTATCATTGACGAAGTAAGCATGGTTTCCAATGTCATGCTTGCCTTTGTGCATTTGAGAATGCAAGAAGTTCTCAAAACAGAGTATGATGTGTTATTTGGTGGCAAACACATCATTGTTTTTGGAGATCTTCTGCAGCTGACACCAGTGAAAGGGCAACCTGTGTTCAAAATGCTCACGCATGAAGATACCAGGAAGTGCTTAGGGAGTATTGGCAACGTCAATATATGGTTAAACTTCAATTATGCTGAACTGCATGAAAATATGCGTCAGGCAAAGGATGAAGTTTACAAGACTATTCTACAAGATGTTAGAATTGGAAAAGTGACCGAGCATGGGAAAGAAGCTTTACATGCACGATTACTGACAAATTTATATCCAGACGAAGATGTTGTGCCTGAGAATATTTTTCAGAAAGTTACTGAGAAAAAATCTGGAATATGTTTGATGCCAACTCTTGCAGAATGTGCCAAATTCAACAACAAAATGTTGCATTTAGAAAAGCAAGAGATTGTGAAATTGGAAGCTATTGACAGAGTAGAGCATATGGGATCAACAATTATTTTGTCTGAGAATCTGAAAACAAAATTGGATTCATTAGAGAAGAGTATATCTAAAACTGCGGGTTTTGAAAAGACTCTGAATGTGTGCTTGAACTGCCGTATAATTTTAAGAAGGAATTTACATGTTGAAAGAGGTCTGGTAAATGGATCAATGGGTAATGTTGTTGATTTTGTGAAATACAGAAATAGAGATGGAATTGAATTTTTAAAAATTAAATTTGATGGCATTGAGGAAGTACAGCTAATTGCTCGTTGTTCTGCTAGATTTTTGCTTGTAAAAGACTTATATGTTCGTCGTAAGCAGTTTCCTGTTTGCTTGGCATATGCGGTGACAATCCATAAATCGCAAGGTTTAAGTGTAGACTGTGCATTGGTGAATATTGGCAGTTCTGTGTTCAAGGAGGGTATGGCATATGTGGCATTGTCACGAGTTAGGACTTTATCGGGATTGTACTTGATTGAGTGTGATGTCACAAACATTTGTGCGGATCTAGATTGTGTTAAGGAATACAATAGGTTGAGAAGAGAGTATGCGCCACATTTGCCTCAGTATCCTTTGTTTGAGAAACGTGTGGTAGGCCGGAAACGAAGAAATGTGACCAATACTGGGGAGGTTGTAGCAAAAAGACGAAAAGTTGATGAACCTGAAATTATAAGCAGAAACAAAAAGGATTCTGTTGAAGATGTTGTTGGTTTTCAATTTGAAAACAGTTCTGGTGTCAACTGCTATGCTAATGTAGTGGTTAATGTTGTCTTTTCTCTAGAAACTTTAAAAGAACAGATTGTGGTCAATTCGGATCAAAGATTTTGCAGTTTGTTAAATTCTGTGTTAGAGAAATGTAGCACTGATAGAACAAACATAGAAAGTGTGTCTGAAATTCGAAATCTGTTAGACAGATGTTCAGGCCAAACACAATACTCTCAAAATAGTCAGCAAGATTGTCAGGAGTTTTTAATGTATATGCTTGATGTATTGCATGATGAAGGTGTAGATGTAGATCACCTGTTTGGGCTTTCTTATCAATGGCAGCATGACTGCGAGAACTGTAGGGTATCAGCTACTACTAGTGTAGACTCAGAAAGATTTATATATTTAACTTTGCCAGACAGTAAATCAGTCTCTTTTAATAAGCTAGTAAAAGCAGCTGATCACAACATGGAGTGTAGCCAATGTAAATCTGAAATGATGTCCACATTATTTATACGAACATATGGCCAGTATGTCATTTTAATGTTCCAACGATGTAGGCCTGATGGAACAAAATTGACAACTTTAATTAAAAATTTTGTGGCTTCACAGTTGTCAATATCAGGAAGGACTTTTGTAACTGTAGCAATTATATATCATGATGGTCCTTCAATAACATCAGGACATTATACAGCTTATTTAAAGTGTAGAAATGGCTGGTCATTCTGCAATGATTCTGTTTTAATTTTCAAAATAAATTGCCATATGACCTTAAAAACTCTTACCTGGTGTTTTTAAAACCAAAATTTTAGGGAAAGAATCTCGGGATGTGCTCTGAGGAATTTCAAGAAGTTCTCATGGCTCCTACACTATTTGGCCTTGAGGATAAGTGTAGTACAGAGACATAACTTTTTACCATAACACTGGACGTTATTGAGAAATACGTGCACTTTGAATGAGTTCAGAAAAACTATTTCTTTTTATAAGCTAATTGAAGCAGCGAATCAAAACATGGAGTAGAGGGAATGTAAGTCTGCAATGCTGTCTACTGTTTTACATTGCTTTGTGATTAAAAGTGATGTAGAGAATTAAATAATTGTACTAGTCATAAAGGTAGTGTAAGTCTGCTTCATAGTAAGCAGTATCAGTGTGATAGGAAATGTAGAACATGATTGAGCAAGAAGGGGAAGATATTACTAGTCCAGGATTGTGTAAATGATCTTCAACATTTTAATTCTGAAAGTTGCGGAAATGCGAAAAGACGGGATTGGCTTACAAGAAATCCAAGAGTTATACATGGCTCTGACACGATTTGGCCTTGTGGAATCGTGTGGTAGAGAGCGAGAAGTCATTTATTGTATGTAACATGTTTTTGAAAACGATGGAGGTTTTCTTTCAGAAAGTGGCGGGTTGAAAGTAATAACAGCACAACAGAGTGTAAGCTGTTCATAGGACATCCTTGGCCGTCATGGAAAGTAAGTTAACTTTAAGGAGTTCTGAATTCTGATTTGTAATGTATGGGTTTTTTAAACACAATCATTTTGATTGTGTTTTTTTTTCCCCGCTGTTATATGATGAATACCTTCAAGTCACTGTTTTAGTGAAATTTGATACATTCTGAGAACAGCAAAAATAAACCATTTAACATGTATAATTAATTCTGTTCTGTTTGCATTTATGATGTACATGTAGAACTGTGTAGGAGGCATGGAGAAGGTGAGGCTTCTGTCAGTGTCAAAGTTGTTGCATACAGTGCTCATATTCTACGTAGTCTTTTATATTTCATTACTTTCACTGTTTCTGACAGATCTAAAATTTTTTTTTTTAAAAGAACAGTAAGTATAAGGGAAGGAAACAGACAGTTATGTTAAAAGAAACACAGCTATAGGGAATAAACTAGGGATACTGTTACCCGCAATCCTCTGCTGATGATGTCACTGAGCATGTCATGAATGATGTAATATGTGACATCATCAGCAGTGGATTACGGGTAATAGTATCTCTAGTTTACTCCCCTATAGCTGTCTTTCTTTTAACATAACTGTCTGTTTTCTTCCCTTATACTTACTGTTCTTTTTTAAAAAAAAAATTTTTTGGTTCGCTTCCGGTTCGCGTACCGGGGAGCGAACTGGGAAGCGAACTAAGAGAAATAGAGGTTGGCACAGTTGCAAATATTGTACCAATTTTTTTATAACGGGGAGGTAGTTCTGAAAAGAACTTTTTTTTAAATTGTTTTTGTTGTTTTATATTTTTTTTATTATTTTTCTGAACATTTTTTTACTTTTTTTGAATTTTTCTGAACAGTTTTATATTTTTTTTGTTTTTTTTTCGGAGGGGGCAACGAAAACGATTCATTGTAAAGGGCTCAACAGGAGGAAGAAAACAAAAAAAAGAATTTATTGTTTGGGGAGTTTCGGACAAACATGAGCATGATTGTTAATAGCTCTGTTGATCAGAGTGATGCTACTTTCTGCGTAGCAAATGATTCCACTGCAATGTACGCAGACTTGTTTTACTTCACGAAATCTCGTTTGTATATTTGGCACCATCTCCCTGCCCTCTGGTCCCGTTACTTCCGGTACAACAGATCTTCTGGCCATAATAGGGAGATTATCTAGGTCGTCCTGTTCCTCTTCTTCCTCTTCTTGCTGAATTATAACTTTAGCAGGTGGTCCACTCTTCCTTGGATGTGGTGGAGGTGGTGGGGAAGCACCAGCTGAAGCTAGTAAAGAAGCCATTGCTCACTGGTAACAAAGGGTCTTTCTCTCACAATGATGAAAGTCAGAGTGAGGAAAGAAGGAGGGATTTTCACCATTTGGGAAAAAAAATAGTTCTCAACCAATGAAAAGTGTTCATTTTAGATCATATGACCTAGTCTTACATCATTAGGAAACCGAAAGTGAAATGAACCAATGAAAAGTGTTATTACCAAGTCACATGACCTGCTGTGTTTACGTTACGCGCTTTGCAGGGCCTCCCGGTTTGCTTCCAGAAACCTGTGCTTTGCGACTCGGTAAGCGTACGAGTTCGCTAACGTAGCACGTCATATGACGTATCACGCGACAACGCGAAACGTCATGCGGACGGGAGGCGTCACGATGTTGTTTTCTAACGCGGCAGTTGCGGTAAAGAAACGTTTACCGGCTCGCGGTCTATTTCGCGGCATCAAGGTCAGCTAACGGGAAGCTTCCCGATTCGCGAAGCGGGAACGAAGAAAAAAAAATATTTAAAAAAAAAAATTATTCATAAACATATAAAATATATTTTTGGATTTAAAGAAGAATACATTTTACAGCTACAGATATTAGCTGTTAAAAAACCAATGAAATTCACAGAAAAAACCATAGGTTATAGACCATATATAGTTAGGAATTAGCATTTACAAAACCTTGAAAATTCACTGAAAAAACCATAGGTTATAGACCATATATAGTTAGGAATTAGCATTTAAAAAACCTTATTTTACTCACACAAAACCATTGAAATTCCATATATAGTTAGTTGCACTAACTATATATCGCGCACCCGCAATCCACTGCTGATCATGTCACATATTACATCATTCATGACATGGTCAGTGACATCACTGATGACATCACTGATGACATCTCAAATGACATCACTGATGACATCACTGATGACATCTCATTTGACATCATTCTTGTGCTAATACGATAAACCTCTTCAGACTCTAATATAACCTTAGATACACTCAGTGTATACAGACACTCACACACTGCCACTCATCCATGGAGTTACTCACACACCCAGTCAGTCATGCAAAGAAACAATCTCACCTCCATTTCTTCAACTATACAGTTAAACACACCTTACTTATTGAAACATATACTAACACATATTTACTCTCTTATACAATCCCTGATACAAGTTCACAATGATCGATACAACCACTCACTCATTCAGTGGCTCTCATGCACAGTTATTTATATATGCCAACTCTCACATGTACTGTGTTTTACATATGTACTTACTATGACATGTAGCATTGAGATATCCATTCACTCATCAATACACTCATGCACACAGTCAACTGCCCATGTAGCTGTTTCCACATGCACTCTTGAACTCATACACCTAGTGAATAAACTGCTCACACATCTATGCATAGAGTCTCACACCTTCCAGCCACCCCCACACAAACTCAATCTCCCATAGAAATACTTGGGCAACCAATTAATAACACATATAGCCTCTCGTATAGCTAATGATCAACACATGCAGCAGTTTACAGAACAACAGACATAATGATGCACAAATTAAGACAGTTTAGTCACTAACCCATGCATTCAGTGAGACACATTTAATCACTCACTCATACAGTCAGTCATGCACCTACTAAATCCTTCATCCAGACACTTATACATCCACTCAAGACATATTTTAACTTTACAGAAAAATACAGTCACTGGATGTTGTCATCAGTGATGTCATCAGTGATGTCATTTGAGATGTCATCAGTGATGTCATCAGTGATGTCACTGACCATGTCATGAATGATGTAATATGTGACATGATCAGCAGTGGATTGCGGGTGCGCGATATATAGTTAGTGCAACTAACTATATATGGAATTTCAATAGTTTTGTGTGAGTAAAATAAGGTTTTTTAAATGCTAATTCCTAACTATATATGGTCTATAACCTATGGTTTTTTCAGTGAATTTTCAAGGTTTTGTAAATGCTAATTCCTAACTATATATGGTCTATAACCTATGGTTTTTTCTGTGAATATATATATATATATATATATATATATATACATATATATATATATATATATATATGACGTGACATCCCTCCACAAAAGAAGAGTCAGAGGCCAGAGGGGACATCAAGGATAACCAAGCTTTATTTGACAGTCGTAGCAATGGTGGCGAATGCATTTCGGCCTGGAGCCTTCCTCAGCGCCCTGCATTGCGAGGTGTCCTTCATCAAATTGTCCCAGTCCTGGAACACTTTCTAAAGTAGTCCGGACGCTCTTTCCCCGAGCTAATACAGCTCATCTGTTGGTTGCCGCAAAGAATAGACAAACTCCAACTCGCAGAAGGCATAGTGGATGCCTCTGGATCGGCGACTTGGGGATGCACGGTGAATGGCGGAAGACTAATCCAAGTTGTGCAGGTAGGTTGTGAAGACATCCCAAAAGATCTGCCAAAATCCACAAGGCTGTCCCTGAGCCCCTCGTACCGCTGCTACCCAAATGTCCAGGTAAGAAATTTGGCAGGTACAGCCATTCAGCATAGCGTCCTAACGGAGGTTCAATACCTCTCTCCGCCTGCGCCGTCCTGAACACTGTGGTGGACACCGGATCTCTCGGTACCCCGAGCCCTAACATCGCTGAGGCACAGCGATTGGTTGCCAGTATTAATCCGGGTCTCTTTATGCAGCAGGGCCATCTGGGCTGCCCCTCTGGCAGGTGCAGAATACAAGACGTGACATCCCTCCACGAAAGTAGAGTCAGAGGCCAGAGGGGACATCAAAGATAACCAGGCTTTATTTGACAGTCGTAGCAATGGTGGCGAATGCATTTCGGCATGGAGATTTCCTCAGCGCCCTGCATTGCGAGGTGTCCTTCATCAAATTGTCCCAGTCCTGCAACACTTTCTAAAGTAGTCCGGACGCTCCTTCCCCGAGCTAATACAGCTCACCTGTTGGTTGCCGCAAAGAATAGACGAACTCCAACTCCCAGAAGGCATTGTGGATGCCTCTGGGTCGGCAACATGGGGGATGCACGGTGAATGGCGGAAGACTAATCCAAGTTGTGCAGGTAGGTTGTGAAGACATCCCAAAACGTCTACCAAAATCCACAAGGCTGTCCCTGAGCCCCTCGTACCGCTGCTGCCCAAATGTCCAGGTAAGCAATTTGGCAGGGACAGCCATTCAGCATAGCGTCCTAACGGAGGTTCAATACCTCTCTCCGCCTGCGCCGTCCGGAACACCGTGACGGACACCGGATCTCTCGGTACCCCGAGCCTTAACATCGCTGAGGCACAGCGATTGGTTGCCAGTATTAATCCAGGTCTCTTTATGCAGCAGGGCCATCTGTGCTGCCCCTCTGGCAGGTGCAGAATACATGACGTGACATCCCTCCACGAAAGAAGAGTCAGAGGCCAGAGGGGACATCAAGGATAACCAGGCTTTATTTGACAGTCGTAGCAATGGCCGCAAATGCATTTCGGCATGGAGCCTTCCTCAGCGCCCTGCATTGCGAGGTGTCCTTCATCAAATTGTCCCAGTCCTGCAACACTTTCTAAAGTAGTCCGGACGCTCCTCCCCCGAGCTAATACAGCTCACCTGTTGGTTGCCGCAAAGAATAGATGAACTCCAACTCCCAGAAGGCATTGTGGATGCCTCTGGATCGCGGACTTGGGGGATGCACGGTGAATGGCGGGAGACTAATCCAAGTTGTGCAGGTAGGTTGTGAAGACATCCCAAAAGATCTGCCAAAATCCACAAGGCTGTCCCTGAGCCCCTCGTACCGCTGCTGCCCAAATGTCCAGGTAAGCAATTTGGCAGGGACAGCCATTCAGCATAGCGTCCTAACAGAGGTTCAATACCTCTCTCCGCCTGCGCCGTTCTGAACACCGTAGCGGACACCGGATCTCTCAGTACCCCGAGCCTTAACATCGCTGAGGCACAGCGATTGGTTGCCAGTATTAATCCGGGTCTCTTTATGCAGCAGGGCCATCTGGGCTGCCCCTCTGGCAGGTGCAGAATAAATGACGTGACATCCCTCCACGAATGAAGAGTCAGAGGCCAGAGGGGACATCAAGGAGTACCAGGCTTTATGTGACAGTCGTAGCAATGGTGGCCAATGCATTTCGGCATGGAGCCTTCCTCAGCGCCCTGCATTGCGAGGTGTCCTTCATCAAATTGTCCCGGTCCTGCAACACTTTCTAAAGTAGTCCGGACGCTCCTCCCCGGAGCTAATACAGCTCACCTGTTGGTTGCCGCAAAGAATAGACGAACTCCAACTCCCAGAAGGCATTGTGGATGCCTCTGGGTCGGCGACTTGGGGGATGCACGGTGAATGGCGGGAGACTAATCCAAGTTTTGCAGGTAGGTTGTGAAGACACCCCAAAAGATCTGCCAAAATCCACAAGGCTGTCCCTGAGCCCCTCGTACCGCTGCTGCCCAAATGTCCAGGTAAGCAATTTGGCAGGCACAGCCATTCAGCATAGCGTCCTAACGGAGGTTCAATACCTCTCTCCGCCTGCGCTGTCCTGAACACCGTGGCGGACACCGGATCTCTCGGTACCCCGAGCCTTAACATCGCTGAGGCACAGCGATTGTTTTCCAGTATTAATCCCGGTCTCTTTATGCAGCAGGGCCATCTGGGCTGCCCCTCTGGCAGGTGCAGAATACATGACGTGACATCCCTCCACGAAAGAAGAGTCAGAGGCCAGAGGTGACACCAAGGATAACCAGGCCCCTGTATAATAAAAACATATTAAAATGATGTATTTCTGTATATATATATATATATATATATATATATTCTGTCCACGAGGTTGCCCTTGAGGATTCGCCACACAAACAGGGGTTGTTGCACTCGACGCCCCAGGAGGAAAAGTTCCAGCATACCTCCAAGCCTTTAGACTCTGCCATACGCGTTTCGAGCTGTAAGAAGCTCTTGTTCACTGGCTCAAATGAATGACGGAAACAGGTGAGTATGGAACAACTGATTTATTCAATTTTGAAGTCCCGCCCAAGTGGGCGTTTCGTAAGGCATTCTGGATAGTATAGTCCGCTGGTATGCCTAATGACTCCGAACAAGTTCCTTCGTGCAAGAGCGCTGTTTCCGCATACACTGTTAAAATGTAAAACCCGGTTCGGTAAAAGGCCTCGGCTGCATCGCTGATAACTTCCCCAAGTATACACTGAGGCTCAGGCCCCCTGCTTTCATCAACGGTGCCCATGGATTATGAGCACTCCAGAGCCGCAGGTACCGCGGCGGGGCAAATCCGCGACCGGACCGGCCGCTATGTATTCTGTCCACGAGGTTGCCCTTGAGGATTCGCCACACAAACAGGGGTTGTTGCACTCGACGCCCCAGGAGGAAAAGTTCCAGCATACCTCCAAGCCTTTAGACTCTGCCATACGCGTTTCGAGCTGTAAGAAGCTCTTGTTCACTGGCTCAAATGAATGACGGAAACAGGTGAGTATGGAACAACTGATTTATTCAATATATATATATGTACAGAAGTTAAGGCGTTTGGAATCACGCTATATTATGGACTTGCAATGTAAGAGCCGGCTGGGTTTGAATAGCAGTGAGGAGCTTGCTGCACATTTAGGATGATAATGTCTAAATGTCAATATGTCAATGCTGAAATCTGTAATTGTAAACCCTTTCCACTTAATCAGAACTTATATCGCATAGGAACATGATGATATATGAAAAAATATGAGAAATATGAAATATATGATGTTGAATTGAGCGATTATAACTGCAAACAGTATACTAAATCAAAATGTTGGAAATTGGTATAATTGACAGTATCATATAACAGTGGCCCATTTATGGGCGAGATTGTGTTTCTGATAACAGTTGTATCATTTCTGTATGATAACAGTTGCAAGGAAGTTAATTGCCTTTGCCCATATAGGGCATTAATTGAGTTATCAAGGATTGTTGAATGTTGCGACATTCATGAAATGTTTAATTCAGAGGATGATGGCAGTCGTAATGAATTCATCTAAATTATATTATTCACGCCCATCCTGGGCTCTAATGGACTGTTACCAATGAATGGAGGATATTGCAACGTTCACAAAGTTCTTTTTTTTAATGCATTTGAGGGTCCGCCTCTAGACATTTAAAGATGGCGGTACCATGACGACTGTTGACGACTCTTTGTTTAGTCTGTTTTCTATTGTCATACCAGATACCACAAGCTTGTGTATATAATTGTAAATATGACTGCGGCATTGCCTGGAGTTTGTGAATAAATTCTTCTGAACTCCCCCCATGAGTGCTGTCATCTGTTACAGGTACGATTATCCGATGGAGCTGGGAGCGAAATATATATATAAATATATATATATCTCCGCTCCGTTCCGTTCTAGGTGACAATATCCAATGTCCAAACGGTTGAAAAAAAGCACTCGCGGGAGACAGTTTGGGTTATTTTATTCGAACACCAAACAAACACTGCTCAACAGACGCGTTTCGGTAGTAAACCTTCATCCATGTTTACCGAAGCGCCATCTTGGTCAATGTTAAGAACACAAAGTTAATGAAAAGCAAAAAAGGACTGATGAAATTCAGGTCCTAGCATGAGCGCCATCTTAGGGTGTCCAAATAAATCACTAAATTGATGACTAAACCTAAATAAAGCCCATGGATGGGCATATCTATTTACAATCAATACGAAATGGACATATTTCAACATACTACAAGAAGTAAAAAAAAAATAAAAAAAAAAAAGGAGCTGGCATACACTTCAGACACATGAGGTTTTAAATCAAGATCTACCATCAAACCCGTTAATAACCTTTAGAAAGGCGAGATCCTTGAAAAACGATCTAGTACAGAGTCATTTTGTTAAAAAGTCCAAATCAGCTTTTGGTCCCATGCAAGGCTTTTCCCTTGTGGAAAATGCAAAGCGTGCAAGATCAGTAAAAGAGTCCTGAGTTACGAAATCCCCAACGTAGGAGTACGTAGAAAGATCAGAAGTTTTCTAACATGTACTACCCCCTACAGCGTTTATTGTTTAACTTGCCCATGCGGGCTGCGCTATGTGGGGAGCACTATTAACCCCATGAAAATGAGAATACTGGAACACATGAGGGCCATTGCAAAGGGCGATGAGGCTTACCCTGTTGCGCGTCATTTTGACAAAGTTCATCAACGCAACAGGGATTTATTGAGCTATTTTGGCCTGGATCATGTTCCCAGTAACCCTAGAGGGGGAGATAGATTGCTTAGACTTCGCAGGCTGGAGTCGAGGTACATCGTCGACATGCAGACGAAACATCCTTTTGGTCTGAATAGCAGCGAAGAACTGGCTATACATTTGGGTGAATAAGTATGAACTGCTGTAGTGCTCTAGTCATGATGAGTATGTTGGAGTCTTATGGTCTGCTGAGTTTAAAACTAAGGGTTGGTTCCTTCCCTGCCATAAGTTAATGCACAAAATGTAAATACTGTAATTAATGCCTGGATTGTATTATATGTAAATAGAATTACTCTTCTCTAACCTCTTGTTCCCTTCTCCTCTTTGGATTCTTCCTTTCCGTTTTCTTTCACTTCTTTCTTTCTTTCTTTCTTTCCTTTGGTTCTTTGCTATTTTTTGGTCATTGTCGGACACAGGTGAAGCAGCATGATAATGAACATATGCCCATTCAGGGCTAAATGTTGGTTCTTGTAATATGTTGAAATATGTCTATTTCGTATTGATTGTAAATAGATATGCCCATCCATGGACTTTATTTAGGTTTAGTCATCAATTTAGTGATTTATTTGGACACCCTAAGATGGCGCACATGCTAGGACCTGAATTTCATGATTCCTTTTTTGCTTTTCATTAACTTTGTGTTCTTAACCTTGACCAAGATGGCGCTTCGGTAAACATGGATGAAGGATTACTACCGAAACGCGCCTGTTGAGCAGTGTTTGTTTGGTGTTTGAATAAAATAACCCAAACTGTCTCCCGCGAGTGCTTTTTTTCAACCGTACATTGGATATTGTCCCCTAGAACGGAACTGAGCGGAGATTTGATAAGTGGGTGCACCCCCACTTCAAGGAGCACCCGCCTGTGAGTGCGAGGTACCGGTGTTGTGCAGGAGCTATGATATATATATATATATATATATATATATATATATATATATTACCAAAAACAACTTCCAAAGAGAAGAATCAGCCGCACATCACCAGCGAGGTTTGCATCCTGAATTTATTCACAAACGGCAATCCTAACATGTTTCGTTCTTTCCTCGAACTTCCTCAGAGGTACGCCGTAGATGCTTGCATAGTTGTCCGTGAACCCACATGTTTTTGTACGTAATTTGAAAGTTCTGTCCTCGGTGGACCGCCCCTCATGGCTCGTGATGCTTTCTGGTACTTGTGGTTCACTTTTATATTTATTTTAAACCCTCCAATGGGTGTTTTTGTTGCAAGGTCATTGTCTTATTGCTGCAGGAAACATACTTCGCTGTGCCCCGAGAATTACCATTTTTAGGCTTCCCAAGAACCATGCCAAAGTCCGTCTTTGGCGTCACCAGCCTGACTTGTCACTCTCGTGTTCAACAAACAAGGTCCTTAGGTCGGGCAGACTCCGGCGCGCTTGCTGGCAGTGCGTCGCTGCGGTGGGACCACACCGATAAAGATTACCAAAAACAACTTCCAAAGAGAAGAATCAGCCGCACATCACCAGCGAGGTTTGCATCCTGAATTTATTCACAAACGGCAATCCTAACATGTTTCGTTCTTTCCTCGAACTTCCTCAGAGGTACGCCGTAGATGCTTGCATAGTTGTCCGTGAACCCACATGTTTTTGTACGTAATTTGAAAGTTCTGTCCTCGGTGGACCGCCCCTCATGGCTCGTGATGCTTTCTGGTACTTGTGGTTCACTTTTATATTTATTTTAAACCCTCCAATGGGTGTTTTTGTTGCAAGGTCATTGTCTTATTGCTGCAGGAAACATACTTCGCTGTGCCCCGAGAATTACCATTTTTAGGCTTCCCAAGAACCATGCCAAAGTCCGTCTTTGGCGTCACCAGCCTGCCCTTGTCACTCTCGTGTTCGACAAACAGGGTCCTTAGGTCGGGCAGACTCCGGCGCGCTTGCTGGCAGTGCGTCGCTGCGGTGGGACCACACCGATAAAGATTACCAAAAACAACTTCCAAAGAGAAGAATCAGCCGCACATCACCAGTGAGGTTTGCATCCTGAATTTATTCACAAACGGCAATCCTAACATGTTTCGTTCTTTCCTCGAACTTCCTCAGAGGTACGCCGTAGATGCTTGCATAGTTGTCCGTGAACCCACATGTTTTTGTACGTAATTTGAAAGTTCTGTCCTCGGTGGACCGCCCCTCATGGCTCGTGATGCTTTCTGGTACTTGTGGTTCACTTTTATATTTATTTTAAACCCTCCAATGGGTGTTTTTGTTGCAAGGTCATTGTCTTATTGCTGCAGGAAACATACTTCGCTGTGCCCCGAGAATTACCATTTTTAGGCTTGCCAAGAACCATGCCAAAGTCCGTCTTTGGCGTCACCAGCCTGCCCTTGTCACTCTCGTGTTCAACAAACAAGGTCCTTAGGTCGGGCAGACTCCGGCGCGCTTGCTGGCAGTGCGTTGCTGCGGTGGGACCACACCGATAAAGATTACCAAAAACAACTTCCAAAGAGAAGAATCTGCCGCACATCACCAGCGAGGTTTGCATCCTGAATTTATTCACAAACGGCAATCCTAACATGTTTCGTTCTTTCCTCGAACTTCCTCAGAGGTACGCCGTAGATGCTTGCATAGTTGTCCGTGAACCCACATGTTTTTGTACGTAATTTGAAAGTTCTGTCCTCGGTGGACCGCCCCTCATGGCTCGTGATGCTTTCTGGTACTTGTGGTTCACTTTTATATTTATTTTAAACCCTCCAATGGGTGTTTTAGTTGCAAGGTCATTGTCTTATTGCTGCAGGAAACATACTTCGCTGTGCCCCGAGAATTACCATTTTTAGGCTTCCCAAGAACCATGCCAAAGTCCGTCTTTGGCGTCACCAGCCTGCCCTTGTCACTCTCGTGTTCAACAAACAAGGTCCTTAGGTCGGGCAGACTCCGGCGCGCTTGCTGGCAGTGCGTCGCTGCGGTGGGACCACACCGATAAAGATTACCAAAAACAACTTCCAAAGAGAAGAATCAGCCGCACATCACCAGCGAGGTTTGCATCCTGAATTTATTCACAAACGGCAATCCTAACATGTTTCGTTCTTTCCTCGAACTTCCTCAGAGGTACGCCGTAGATGCTTGCATAGTTGTCCGTGAACCCACATGTTTTTGTACGTAATTTGAAAGTTCTGTCCTCGGTGGACCGCCCCTCATGGCTCGTGATGCTTTCTGGTACTTGTGGTTAACTTTTATATTTATTTTAAACCCTCCAATGGGTGTTTTTGTTGCAAGGTCATTGTCTTATTGCTGCAGGAAACATACTTCGCTGTGCCCCGAGAATTACCATTTTTAGGCTTCCCAAGAACCATGCCAAAGTCCGTCTTTGGCGTCACCAGCCTGCCCTTGTCACTCTCGTGTTCAACAAACAGGGTCCTTAGGTCGGGCAGACTCCGGCGCGCTTGCTGGCAGTGCGTCGCTGCGGTGGGACCACACCGATAAAGATTACCAAAAACAACTTCCAAAGAGAAGAATCAGCCGCACATCACCAGTGAGGTTTGCATCCTGAATTTATTCACAAACGGCAATCCTAACATGTTTCGTTCTTTCCTCGAACTTCCTCAGAGGTACGCCGTAGATGCTTGCATAGTTGTCCGTGAACCCACATGTTTTTGTACGTAATTTGAAAGTTCTGTCCTCGGTGGACCGCCCCTCATGGCTCGTGATGCTTTCTGGTACTTGTGGTTCACTTTTATATTTATTTTAAACCCTCCAATGGGTGTTTTTGTTGCAAGGTCATTGTCTTATTGCTGCAGGAAACATACTTCGCTGTGCCCCGAGAATTACCATTTTTAGGCTTCCCAAGAACCATGCCAAAGTCCGTCTTTGGCGTCACCAGCCTGCCCTTGTCACTCTCGTGTTCAACAAACAAGGTCCTTAGGTCGGGCAGACTCCGGCGCGCTTGCTAGCAGTGTGTCGCTGTGGTGGGACCACACCGATAAAGATTACCAAAAACAACTTCCAAAGAGAAGAATCAGCCGCACATCACCAGCGAGGTTTGCATCCTGAATTTATTCACAAACGGCAATCCTAACATGTTTCGTTTTTTCCTCGAACTTCCTCAGAGGTACGCCGTAGATGCTTGCATAGTTGTCCGTGAACCCACATGTTTTTGTACGTAATTTGAAAGTTCTGTCCTCGGTGGACCGCCCCTCATGGCTCGTGATGCTTTCTGGTACTTGTGGTTCACTTTTATATTTATTTTAAACCCTCCAATGGGTGTTTTAGTTGCAAGGTCATTGTCTTATTGCTGCAGGAAACATACTTCGCTGTGCCCCGAGAATTACCATTTTTAGGCTTCCCAAGAACCATGCCAAAGTCCGTCTTTGGCGTCACCAGCCTGCCCTTGTCACTCTCGTGTTCAACAAACAAGGTCCTTAGGTCGGGCAGACTCAGGCGCGCTTGCTGGCAGTGCGTCGCTGCGGTGGGACCACACCGATAAAGATTACCAAAAACAACTTCCAAAGAGAAGAATCAGCCGCACATCACCAGCGAGGTTTGCATCCTGAATTTATTCACAAACGGCAATCCTAACATGTTTCGTTCTTTCCTCGAACTTCCTCAGAGGTACGCCGTAGATGCTTGCATAGTTGGCCGTGAACCCACATGTTTTTGTACGTAATTTGAAAGTTCTGTCCTCGGTGGACCGCCCCTCATGGCTCGTGATGCTTTCTGGTACTTGTGGTTCACTTTTATATTTATTTTAAACCCTCCAATGGGTGTTTTTGTTGCAAGGTCATTGTCTTATTGCTGCAGGAAACATACTTCGCTGTGCCCCGAGAATTACCATTTTTAGGCTTCCCAAGAACCATGCCAATATATATATACAATATATATTACCTACTGGCGGTCGCCAGTAGGTATATATAGTTAGGATTTTTTCCCTATGGGATTTTTGAAAATTCTATGTCTAATAACTTTGGCGTTTGTGGACGGAATTGGCTGAAATTTTCAGGAAAATGGCACATTTTGTTTCTGAGCAGCCCCTGAAAATTGGAGGGGGGTTTCGTCCAGGGGGGGTCGAGAAAAAAGGGGGGTCCCAAAACGTGTTTTTAACATTGAGTTTTCCATAGGGCGGTTGGCCTCACTTTTAGCCCGAACGGCTGAATGGATTTGCACGAAACTTGGCAAAATTGTAGGGACTGGTAGCCCGATGTGCCTTTTGTAGGTCTCAATATATGTGCTCCAGTGGATTTTGAGAAATTAACGTTTAAAAAAAGATATATATCTGTAACAGCGGACCGGGCAGCGCCCCGGTTCGCGGACCTTAAGCGTACCGGAACTTCGCGTAGCGAAGCTGATTGGTTCTCCGGTGTCTGTCAACATTCTAAACAGTCCGGAGCGGCCGCCATCTTGTCTCTCGGTAGGATTGAGAGACAAAAGGAGGCCAAAACAAAGGGGGAAATAACCATAAGGGGGCATAGTAGATCCTCCCTGACCCCCTAGGTTTAATGTGGAGGTTTTAAAAGGGTAGCGCCCGGTCCGCGAACCGGGAAGCGTTCTGGGCAGCGTACTGCAATGAAAAATGAATGATAGACTTTTTCAAATACTGTATGTTAATTGATTGTTGGTTTTGTTGATTATTTTTTAATTTTTTTATTTTTTAAGCAATTATTTATTATTGTGATTGTGTTTCAAAATTTAATAACATTTCTAACATTTCACTGTCTGAAATGTCGTCATTTTCATTGAACATAGCTTGTAATCTATGAGGGTGTAAAATGTCCTCATTTTGAAGGAGGTCATCCACTGCTTGCACACATTGCAGTAGTTCTTGGTCCCAAGTTTCATCCATAAATTCTATATAATTTGGATCAATTAATTCTTGGCTTCTCTCTTGCAGGACAATTTGAAATGAAACTTTCTGTTCGCCTTCCATGTTGCCTGAAATTTGGATAAAAAAAATATATATTAGTAGAGATAGGGCACTGTTGGGATTAATTTTAGATAGGCATTTTTTATCAGTGAATTTATCTTTGGGCAGTGTATAGTATCAGAGTGGAAGTAGGAATATAAAAAAGTGTTTGTGATTTAACGTAAGTAAATTCATAATTATAAAAGAGAAGCCTAACTCCATCCATAACTATAACAGAGAAGTCTATCTAAATCTATAACTACTACAGAGGGATAGTATATAACTATCAGAAAAAGTTTACCATATTAACTGATAGTGCACAATATAGTTCAGTTTTTAAAATAACAACTTACCTTTAGAAAGAAGTTGAAGTGATTAGTGAAAATCCAATTGAAATGTACACCAGGAAGTAGTAGTCAAAATGGCTGAGTTTCATTCTCTTCTTTTATATATATTCAGGTACATAACCAATCAAATGTCAGGTAAAAAAAGTAGAAAATGAAAGTAACATTTTAATTGGTTGTCAATTCCAACACTTCAGATGTGTTTTGAGAAGTAATTTACCTCAGGGTATTAAGAGAGGTCTACAGGCTAAATGGCTAAATGGAATTCCAATCAAATTTGTGAAAATGGTAGGGATTGGTATGTAGTATGAGCTAATCTATATTTGGTGAAATTGTCTCCAGTGGTTTTTCTGTAAACTACTTTCCCACCTTTTTTGATGGTGCGCTTCCCAGGGAGCGACCCGGTACGCGAACCGTTGAGCGCCCCGGTTCGCGAACCTTAAGCGTTACGGGAGTCCACCATTTTGTGTTTCGGTCGAATTAAGATACAAAATGGAGGGCAAATAATGTTCAGAATGGGTAGAAGGGGGCACGGTAGACTTATCTTGACCCCCTAGGTTTTGTGAGGGTGGCTGAGGAGGCTTATATGTGCGAAAAAAAAACATTTTTTAAAAAAATTTCGCGAGGTTAGCTCCCGGTTCGCGTACCGGGTAGCGCCCCGGGGAGCGTACTTTGTTGAAAATTAGTGAAAAAAGTTAGAGTAAAATAATAATTGTGAGTGATCAGATGTAGGGTAGCTCTGAGAAGAGCTTTTGGGTTTATGGTACATTTAGGTACTTATAAGTAGGTACCAATGCACAGTCTTAAATTCAGAGTGAAAATTCTGTTGCCCTCATCTGAGAAGTGAACTCCATCTCCTCTGTAGATATCTTGCATGTAGTAACGCAAGTTATTGTTGTACATGGAGCCCATTCCATGGTCTCTCATGTAAGCTGAAACAGATTTGTTTACATGCTTCCTCGACTTCTCAATTTGTGGACAAAATTGGTTTGACCACCTCCATTTCTGTCTTTGGCATATATTTGAATATACCAAGGCAGTCTGAGGAAAAAGTGCCATCAATTGCTCAAAGGTGTCCTTTAAAAGCATTTCCAGACCTACCCCAGTCAAAGTGCCCAAATCATTACCTCCACAGTGCACAATTAACAGGTCAGGTTTGGGCAAATGCATAAAGGTTTTCACCAATGGTATCAATTGATGACATTTTAATCCTCTGTGGCCAAACCACTTAATTTCCACATCTTGTAAATTGAGGTTAGGTAATTTTCTGTTCTCAGCATACCTGTGAGCCCAGTGGATATAACTATGTCCAACAATCCAGACAGAAAACATGGTGAGAGAAGGTTCTGCTGCAGTCAGATGAAGTGTGGCAATGAAATGGCAGTTGAAAAAATGAGAGTTTAAAATGAAAAAAACTGTGGAGTTTCTGTGTTAATGAAGCAGTAACAGTGATTGGTGGATTTTGATTGCTGAAAACAGAAAGTTAGGGTGCATGGATGAGTTCTTTGAAAGATGTATTTTGAATGGTCAATAAATAATCATTAAATGAAAGATTGCAGTGGATACGCAGGTGCACTGAGAGTTCAGAGTTCAATTGCAACATTGTTGTGTGAACTTGCAAACACCAGAGGTCTTGCAAGAGGTGGTTGCTATGCAGAAAAGGCATGAAATGGCAGAGGGGGGAAGGGTTTTCATTTGAAAAAAAGTGAGGGAAGAGTTTTGATTGGGTGACATGAGAGATATGTGTGAAGAATTACAGCATTTCTGTGCTTTTGATAGCTGCAGACTCTGGAGTGCATACCTTTTGCTCTGCTGAAGACAAATTGGTGTGTTTCTGAGACTGTTTTCAAACTCAAAGTATTTGCTAAGGTGAGAAAATATTTCTTTAATTTAGATAGAGAATAGTGTGCTTTAAGGAGAAAATTATGAAGAAAGTTGTGTTTTTCAAATGTTGCTTTGTCTCAAGTGTTTTACAAATAGATTTTGTTTCTTTGAGAAAATGTAATTGGAGAAAATGTGAAGTATTATTACTGACAGGGTGTTTTTCTGCAAAGCAGATGTGGAGTCTTTTCAAATTATGACTTGAGAATCGTTTTTGAGGAAAATGAATGGTTATAATATTTCTGACAAGGACATAATGGTGTATGCTTCTTTATAATGCAATTGAATGTCTCTGATGTTATTTTTCCCATTTTAATGTAAGACCTTTCTCTGTGGCGCAAATTGCTTGTAAATATGCTCCCACCTGTGCATGGTAAATTTAGATTTTGAATGTTTGTGTTACATAGCCATGTTAAAAGTGATACAAACATGCTGCAAAGGCAATCAAAAAACGCTTTTATGTGTCTTAAGGACATTTTAAGTAATTTTCCCATGTGCAGTGTTTTTAAATTATGATTTGAAAATCGTTTTTGGGGAAAAGGAATTGTTTTTAAATTTATGACAAGGACATAATGGTGTATGCTTTTTTATAAGGCAATTGACTGTCTCTGATGTTATTTTTCCCATTTTAATGTAAGACCTTTCTCTGTGGCGCAAATTGCTTGTAAATATGCTCCCACCTGTGCATGGCAAATTTAGATTTTGAATGTTTGTGTTAAATAGCCATGTTAAAAGTGACCCAACCATGCTGGAAAGGCAATCAAAAAACACTTTCATGTGTCTTAAGGACATTTTAAGTCATTTCCTCATGTGCAGTGTTTTCAAATTATGATTTGAAAATCGTTTTGGGGGAAATGGAAGGGTTTGTAAATTTATGACAAGGATATAATGGTGTATGCTTCTTTATAAGGCATTTCTGTGTCTCTGATGTCATTTTTCCCATATTATATTAAAAGACCTTTCTCCGTGGGGCACATTCATTGTAAATATGGTCACACTTGTGCATGTTAATTTTGGTTTTTACTGTTTGAGTTACATAACCATGTTAAAAGTGACCCAAAAAAATTGCAAAGGCTTTCAAAAAACACTTTCATGTGTCTTAAGGACATTTTAATTAATTTCCCTGTGGGCAGTGTTTTCAAATTATGAATTGAAAATCGTTTTTGAGGTAATGGAATGTTGTTAAAATTTATGTGCGCCATATGCCACCAAATTTCTTTTTCAGGGGTGCAGCAGGGTGTTCTTGAGACACCCCTGCACCTTTGGAAAAATTCCTAATTTGCGATGAGCTAATTGCTAATCGCAAATTGCACTTTCATTCATATGGGCATCCTGGCCCATGGAAATGAATGGGTAATTTGCAATTAGCAATTTGCTCATCGCAAATTTGGAATGGTAAAGAATCGCTATTTATTCCTTAAAATTTGCTATTTTGGAAATGCGAAATAGTTATATGATACATATGCCGGTTGATGTCTAACAAGATAAGAAGCTTAGGGATACATTTATGATGACTGGCGCAATGAAGTGGACATTACTTACTTCATTGGTAGAGCTTTACATGTATTATGTCCTCTGTATTCTTCATCAAGCGTAACTTCATGAAGTAATCTGCAATCCTGAGTAGGCCTCACCTTAAACAAACCTCTGGATAGGCCACACCTTATCGTCATCATGAATTAATCATTTAAAATGCTAGGGACAGATTTATGATAGGTGTATGCCTCTTTTGCGCCACTTACAAAACACTGTCCACGGGGAAATGACTTAAAATGTGCTTAAGACACATGAATGTGTTTTTTTAAAGCGTTTGCAATTTTTTTGGGTCACTTTTAACATGGCTATGTGACTCAAACAGTCAAAATCTAAATTCACCATGCACAGGTGGGAGCATATTTACAAGGAATGTGCTCCATGGGGAAAGGTCTTATAATGTAATATGGGAAAAATGACATCAGAGACAGTGAAATGCCTTATAGAGAAGCATACACCGTTATGTCCTTGTCATAAATTTAAAAACCATTCCTTTTCCCCAAAAACGATTTTCAAATCATAATTTGAAAACACTGCACATGTGGAAATGACTTAAAATGTCCTTAATTCAAAATTTGCTATTCCTTATTTTGCGATTGCACTGAAGGATTTGCAAATTTTGCGATTTCTTAAATGCAATGTATCAAACAAAAAATATGTAAAAAATGACATTAAGGATTTGGAAACTACCACCAACTTCTAGTTTGTGGTAATTTGCGAATTCTTTTCAAAAAACATTTTTTTCCAAAAAACAAAAGGTGCCATATGACGCCAATACATGTCCTTAGGGCATGTATGTGCGCCATATGCCCCCAAATTTCTTTTTCAGGGGTGCAGCAGGGTGTTCTTGAGACACCCATGCACCCTTGGAAAAATTCCTAATTTGCGATGAGCTAATTGCTAATCGCAAATTGCACCTTCATTCCTATGAGCCTCCTAGCCCATGGAAATGAATGGGTAATTTGCAATTAGCAATTTGCTCATTGCAAATTAGGAATGGTAAAGAATTGCTATTTATTCCTTAAAATTTGCTATTTTGGAAATGCAAAATAGTTATATGATACATATGCCGGTTGATGTCTAACAAGATAAGAAGCTTAGGGATACATTTATGATGACTGGCGCAATGAAGTGGACATTACTTACTTCATTGGTAGAGCTTTACATGTATTATGTCCTCTGTATTCTTCATCAAGCGTAACTTTAATCTGCAATCCTGAGTAGGCCTCACCTTAAACAAACCTCTGGATAGGCCACACCTTATCGTCATCATGAATTAATCATTTAAAATGCTAGGGACAGATTTATGATAGGTGTATGCCTCTTTTGCGCCACTTACAAAACACTGTCCACGGGGAAATGACTTAAAATGTGCTTAAGACACATGAATGTGTTTTTTTAAAGCGTTTGCAATTTTTTGGGGTCACTTTTAACATGGCTATGTGACTCAAACAGTCAAAATCTAAATTCACCATGCACAGGTGGGAGCATATTTACAAGGAATGTGCTCCATGGGGAAAGGTCTTATAATGTAATATGGGAAAAATGACATCAGAGACAGTGAAATGCCTTATAGAGAAGCATACACCATTATGTCCTTGTCATAAATTTGCAAACCATTCCTTTTCCCAAAAACGATTTTCAAATCATAATTTGAAAACACTGCACATGTGGAAATGACTTAAAATGTCCTTAATTCAAAATTTGCTATTCCTTATTTTGCGATTGCACTGAAGGATTTGCAAATTTTGCGATTTCTTAAATGCAATGTATCAAACAAAAAATATGTAAAAAATGACATTAAGGATTTGGAAACTACCACCAACTTCTAGTTTGTGGTAATTTGCGAATTCTTTTCAAAAAACATTTTTTTCCAAAAAACAAAAGGTGCCATATGACGCCAATACATGTCCTTAGGGCATGTATGTGCGCCATATGCCCCCAAATTTCTTTTTCAGGGGTGCAGCAGGGTGTTCTTGAGACACCCATGCACCCTTGGAAAAATTCCTAATTTGCGATGAGCTAATTGCTAATCGCAAATTGCACCTTCATTCCTATGAGCCTCCTAGCCCATGGAAATGAATGGGTAATTTGCAATTAGCAATTTGCTCATTGCAAATTAGGAATGGTAAAGAATTGCTATTTATTCCTTAAAATTCGCTATTTAGGAAATGCAAAATAGTTTGATGGTACATATGGCGGTTCATCTGTAACAAGATAAGAAGGTTAGGGATACATTTATGATGACTGGCGCAATAAAGTGGACATTACTTACTTCATTGGTAGGCCTTTACATGTATTATCTCCTCTGTATTCTTTATCAAGCGTAACTTTAATCTGCAATCCTGAGTAGGCCTCACCATAAACAAACCTCTGGATAGGCCACACCTTATCGTCATCCTGGATTAATCATTTAAAATGGTAGAGACAGATTTATGATAGGTGTATGTCTCTTTTGCGCCACTGTGCGTCACTTTTATGATGCAGTGGCGGTGCAAAAGATTTGCTATGAGGCGAGAAAATTACAAATTGATGCATTTAGGCAGATGTGTCATGGTGTAAAAAAAACGTGCCACATGAAACCGATGCAGCAGTGATGCAAAAGATGCACCATGTTGCAAGACAGACCTCACTTGGGGTCATATGTATCAAGCTAATTACCATTCGCAAAGATCAAAATTCTGCAAATTTCAGCCTTTGCGAATGCTAATTAGACAAATGGTATGTATCAAACAAGTTTGATGCAAAATAAGGAATAGCAAAATTTGCTATTCCTTATTTTGCGATTGCACTGAAGGATTTGCAAATTTTGCGATTCCTTAAATGCAATGTATCAAACTAAAAATATGTAAAAAATGACATTAAGGATTTGGAAACTACCACCAACTTCTAGTTGGTGGTAATTTGCGAATTCTTTTCAAAAATAATTTTTTTTTAAAAAACAAAAGGTGCCACATGACGCCAATACATGCCCTTAGGGCATGTATGTGCGCCATATGCCCCCAAATTTCTTTTTCAGGGGTGCAGCAGGGTGTTCTTGAGACACCCATGCACCCTTGGAAAAATTCCTAATTTGCGATGAGCTAATTGCTAATCGCAAATTGCACCTTCATTCCTATGAGCCTCCTAGCCCATGGAAATGAATGGGTAATTTGCAATTAGCAATTTGCTCATTGCAAATTAGGAATGGTAAAGAATCGCTATTTATTCCTTAAAATTCACTATTTAGGAAATGCAAAATAGTTTGATGATACATATGGCGGTTCATCTCCAACAAGATAAGAAGCTTAGGGATAGATTTATGATGACTGGCACATCACCAGGGATGTGCCAGTCATCCTGTGCCGCTGTTCCGCCACCCATGGTGTGCTGCATTTACAATGCGGCGCAGCATGGGGCAAAAATGGCACAGATGCGTGACGTATCTGTGCTGTAAAGGTGGCGCATTGCTGGAGTTGTATCGCAAGTGCGATGCAGCTCCAGCAAGGCTCAGGGGTGCCCCATCTCCACAATGCTGCATCAAGACCTATGCCTGCTTAAAGCAGGCGCAGGGTTTTGACGCAGCTTTCTCCTATCTGATTGTAAATGCGGCACACCATGGGTAGCAGAGCAGCGGTGCCTGGGGATGTGCCATTTAACATAAATCTGCCCCTTTACATTTAAGTATGTGCAGGGGACACAGAGTCGGTGAGGCTTATCCAAGGTTAAGAAGAGATGAGTCCTGTTCACTGAAAAATTAGACATAGGCTTCACCTGCTCAGCATCGCTGGACATGGCTAAATAATAGCTGTAAAATGTTACTCTTGTTAAACAATTTTACTATTATAATCTCTGAGATTTGTCTCTTACTCTGCAACATCTCATTGTTGTTATCTTTCTTTAAAGATAAAGACAACATCAACATGAGCGACAATCTGCAATCAGTTGATTTTGACCTCATCATTGAACTTGTAATTGAAACATCAGTGGATGTTGATCCCTTGGATGATTTAAATCCTGAGGATGAGGAAGAGCGTGATGAGGATGCAGATTTGTCCGAATTATATGACATAGGGTGGGAAGCTGACCTGCTTGAGCCTATGGAACTATAAACATTTATTTTTAAAATTTATATTAAATAGAAAGTAAAAGTGTAAACCGTTTAATTTAAAAATAAAGACACCTTCAAAAACAGGTTATGTGTAGTGTCTTCAATAAAATATTAAAATATGCTCATAAAATTAGATCAGATTCACATATAAAATAGGACAGGTAACATGAATATAAATTCCATTTCTTTTCTGCTATTTCTGTATTGTAAATTTGCCAAGGACTAAAAAATCTTCTATTTAAAATGTCAAGTAGTGTGTTAAGTTTTTGATCACTGTTATTGATTTACTGTTTGGTAATAGTGGTTAATAGTGGTTAATAACATTTTTTGATATATTTTACCACAGATTCAACTGCAGATCATTTCAACATTTCACCATGCCAACGAAAGAAAGAGAGAGAAAGGCTGCAAAACGTCAAAGACAGCAGGCCAATCAAAAGAAGCAGCAGTCCTCTAACAAAAAGATTTGTCAAGTCACGAAGAAAGCACCGGGTAAGAGTACAAAAACATTCATAAGAAATATGTGTAGTAAAAAAAATATTACTACAGAAAATGTTTCAGTCCATAAAAAGAGAAGCAATTCAAATGGAAAGGAAAGGCCAATCAAAAATGTTACTGCTAGAGCAGGAGATAACTCTGTGCATGATAGTAGAAGGAAACAACAGTTTAGGGACATTCGTAAACGAATGTTCCGCAACAGGATAATTGGCAATTTGTTAAAAAATATTAAGAAAGGTCAACAGAAAGTGGTTTTTTATAAGAGAAAAAAAAAAGTTGAGAAAGTTATTGATCAGGCATTTGAAATTAAACGTAAGTTATTTATTTTGATAATCAATAGAATTAGGAAGCTAAACAAGGCAATTTATGATTTCAAAAGAAATAGTAGATGGAAGAGAATAGTTAATCGTAGTAATTTTTGTGAAGTTTTTTCTGGAGAATGGATGCATAGTTCAAGCTCTGAGGCATTTTTTAATGAGGAGAGTTATTTCCAGGATAATGATTTGGTGCATGCAGTTGACACCAGTGGTCGTGCTTATGAAGTGAAAGATGGTTGTCCAGTTGAAAAAGAAAAACTTGTGACAACAGAGGCAGAAGAGGTGTTAGGTAATGAGGTTTTAGGAAGACGTGCTAAGGGTCCTGTGTACACCTGGAAGTGTAGTAGTATTTGTAGTGTGCGACAGGATTCCATCAATTTGCTTTGTGATTTTGTACGGTCATTTAATAAGAAAAGTTTGAAGCAGAAAATAAGGTTGTTGCAAGAATTAGATCCTTGCAGAGTGAGAGAAGTGACAGGTTTGCATGGTCATTCACTGGCTTGTCTTTCCAGGAGAGTATGCCAGAGTGTTTTTCATCATTTCAGGATGCTAGCAGTGCATCATAATAAAGTGAGGAAATTAGTTAGAATGTTGTATTATGCTAAGAGTCCAGCAATTATGCTTAAACAATTATGTGCTGCTCTTTTGCATGGTTCTGAAATAGATGTGAAGAATATATGTGAAGAAATTGAGTTTTCTTACTTTGGAAGTAAAGAGGAGAATGTTGAAATTGACGAAGAAGAAGCGGGTAATGTGGAAGATAGTGTACAGGTTTCCAGTACAGATAATTTCCAGAGGGAAATTGTCACATTTCAGGTCAAATCAAGTGAGAGGCCAAATTTCACTTGTGTGTGTTGTCGACGCACTTATTATAAGAATCAGACTAAGTTAGTGGATTTATATGCAAAAAGTGAAAGGGAAAATAATAGTGAATGGAAGGATTTCGCAACATACTTGATGGTAGAAAATTGTTTTGATTTGGGATTGGATCAACGTGTGTGTACTTATTGTTGTTGCAAATTAAATCAAAACCAGATGCCTGCTAGAGCAGTTCATAATAATCTGGAATTGGTTGAGATTCCTTCTGAATTGAAGGATTTAAATACTTATGAATCTATTTTGATTCAAAGTATCCATCCCTTTCAGGCTATTGTAAGAATGGAGCCAAAGACAGGGAAATTGCCTCCATCAGATTTACAGAGAGGATTAAAGGGAAGAGTTGTTTATTTGCCTCTAGATTTGAAGAAAAACATGAACACAATTGGAGTAGAAAAAGTGGAAGAGGAACCTCTGGTTATCTTAGTTAATGGGGTTCCGACAAAGAATAAGAAAATATGGCAAGATTTAGTAGATGTTAGGAAAGTTAAAAAGGCAACATTGTATTTGAAAAAAAATTAATAAATACTATAAGAATGTATATGTTGCAGAAGAGGAAGTAAGTGAGGAAGAGGATAGCGATTTGTGTGCTGGTCAAATTGAGAAAGTAGAACCCTCTACTAGTGAAGAAATATATGAACATTATAGTGTTCATCCTTTGCATTCCAAGGAAGTCATGGGGAATGCTATTGAGTTGTTTCAAATGAAACAAGCCAAAGGGAGTCCCATTAGTGTTTGGGAGGAAAGTTTGGAAGCTCGGTGTTTCCCACAGCTTTTTCCAACAGGTCAAGGAGGAAGATATGATGAGCGACCTCATCAAATTCCTGCTTCTGAATACCGGACTTTGTGATTGTATGCAGGAGATGCTAGGTTTCGACAATGCATTCCTTATTTGTTTCATCTCCTGTTTGAAAGCGATCTGTCTGGACTGTCATATGCAATGAACCACATCTTGAAAAGTGGTATACACATGCAAAACATCTCGGCAACTGACTTTATGGATAAAGTCAATGTCCAAGACAGTATTTTGGATTCTCACCTGATTAATCTCATGGCGTGTCAGCGTGGTACTAATGAGTACTGGTACCGTCGTCATGGTGATTTAAAATGTATGCTGAGGAACTTAGGTACTCCCACATGGTTCCTCACTCTGAGCTGTGCCGAGTATGGCTGGGAAGACTTACTTGAATTTCTACGAGAGGCAAATGCTAACGTAGATAACATCGAATTCAAGACACCCAGAGAACTGTGCTCTTTGGATCCAGTCAATGTATGTAGGTACTTCAATCATAGATTTGAAGCTATGATGTCTTTCATCATGAATAAGAAGAATCCACCTCTTGGAGAGGTGTTGGATTTCTTCTGGAGAAAGGAGTACCAAGCAAGAGGTGCTCCTCATATACATATGCTGCTGTGGATCAAGGATGCACCTAAATTTGGAACGGATCCAGAAGACTCAGTGATGAGTTTCATCCAACAGTATTCTACGTGTGCTGTTCCAAACGCAAAGGAGAAGAAAAGCCTAAGAGAAAAAGTTCTGCGTTTCCAAAGCCATCGATGTGGAAAGTACTGCCGTCGTAAATTCCGAAACAAGGACAAGTTCTACACCAAATGTCGTTTCGGCTTTCCACGACCGGTGATTTCTAAAGGAAGAGTAAACAGTTTGATGTCTTCGCTGCGACATAATGTGATGAAGAAATCACCTAAAAACACATACAATTTGAAGAGGAACGAAGAGTCCAAGTACATCAACGACTACAACCCGGTGATTTTGTCCATGTGGAATGCTAACATGGATATACAGTTTGTGGCTGATAACTGTATGGCTGTGGCTCGGTATGTGACATCTTACATCACCAAAAAAGAGAAGACAGAATTGAAGGATATGTGGGAGGACATTTCCCATGAAAAGAGCCTCAGCAAGAAGTTGTACAGTTTCAGTCTGAAGATGTTGTCGCATCGAGAAATCGGAGCGTACGAATGCTCTGACCGGTTGTCTTCAGCAAGTCTCTATGCCAAGTCCAGGAGTATCGTTTGGGCGAGTCTTGGTCTTGCTGCAACGCGTAATCGAGTTCTGAAACCTGTGCGGGAAATTGAGTATTTGGCGGAAAAGGAGCCAAACAGTACTGACATTTTGAAGACCAACATGTTGGATACATATTATCCAAATAGAAGCAGTCACCTCGACAATGTTTGTCTGTATGAGGTTCTTCAAAATTACATATTCAAGAGGAACATCAAAGAAGATACTGAGAAAGGAGTGTATGCTGTAATAGGAAGTGAGGGATGTCTGGTCAAGCAAAGAAAATGCCACTTGGTAAACCATCGAAAATTGACTGGCGAATCTCCTGAAAAAAAGGAGTTTTTCTATTTAGCACTTTTGCAACTTTTCAAGCCTTGGCGTGCAGAAGAGGAACTGCTTGGAGATTTCCTCTGTTACGAAGACTCTTTCAATGCTGCCAAGGAGACCATAGAATGTCCTGCTTTTCCCAAATATGTAGAAATGTTGAATGCGGAAATTGAGCAGGAAGCAACGATTGCAGCCGAGATTGCCAGAGACAGTTCTCAGGACAGTCAGAGTTCTGCTTCATTGAGTCAGGGTCCACTAGGAGGACCTGTTATCTAAAATGAAGCTGCCACTGCTATGAATGAAGTGGAAAGAGCCATGGCACATGCTCAGGAGGATGCGGTTAACTTAAAAGAGTTGGAAAGACAACTCAACGTTGAGCAGAGGAAAATATATGACGAAGTTACCATGCAAATTGATCATGGATTAAGTCATGACAAGAAAGAGTGCTCATGTACGTCGTTGAAGCCTGTCCGACTGTACGTGAGTGGAGAAGCGGGAACTGGAAAAAGTTTCCTCATTAAAGCAATTTCATGCTATTTGCAGGAAAGGACAGAGTCATCGCTGTCTTGTGTTGTCACCGCTCCAACTGGACTGGCAGCACATAACATTAAAGGGATTACTTTACATCATTTACTGATGCTGCCAGTGGAGCATGACAACAAATTACAATATCACAAGCTATCTGGAGATGCTTATTTTGAAGTTTCAAGAATCTTGAGGAAAATGAAACTTCTTATCATTGACGAAGTAAGCATGGTTTCCAATGTCATGCTTGCCTTTGTGCATTTGAGAATGCAAGAAGTTCTCAAAACAGAGTATGATGTGTTATTTGGTGGCAAACACATCATTGTTTTCGGAGATCTTTTGCAGCTGACACCAGTGAAAGGGCAACCTGTGTTCAAAATGCTCACGCATGAAGATACCAGGAAGTGCCTAGGCAGCATTGGCAACGTCAATATATGGTTAAACTTCAATTATGCTGAACTGCATGAAAATATGCGTCAGGCGAAGGATGAAGTTTACAAGACTATTCTACAAGATGTTAGAATTGGAAAAGTGACCGAGCATGGGAAAGAAGCTTTACATGCACGATTACTGTCAAATTTATATCCAGAACAAGATGTTGTGCCTGAGAATATTTTTCAGAAAATTACTGATAAGAAATCTGGAATATGTTTGATGCCAACTCTTGCAGAATGTGCCAAATTCAACAACAAAATGTTGCATTTAGAAAAGCAAGAGATTGTGAAACTGGAAGCTATTGACAGAGTAGAGCATATGGGATCAACAATTATTTTGTCTGAGATTCTGAAAACAAAATTGGATTCATTAGAGAAGAGTATATCTAAAACTGCAGGTTTTGAAAAGACTCTGAATGTGTGCTTGAACTGCCGTATAATTTTAAGAAGGAATTTACATGTTGAAAGAGGTCTGGTAAATGGATCAATGGGTAATGTTGTTGATTTTGTAAAATACAGAAATAGAGATGGAATTGAATTTTTAAAAATTAAATTTGATGGCATTGAGGAAGTACAGCTAATTGGTCGTTGCTCTGCTAGATTTTTGCTTGTAAAAGACTTATATGTTCGCCGTAAGCAGTTTCCTGTTTGCTTGGCATATGCGGTGACAATCCATAAATCGCAAGGTTTAAGTGTAGACTGTGCATTGGTGAATATTGGCAGTTCTGTGTTCAAGGAGGGTATGGCATATGTGGCATTGTCACGAGTTAGAACTTTATCGGGATTGTACTTGATTGAGTGTGATGTCACAAACATTTGTGCGGATCTAGATTGTGTTAAGGAATACAATAGGTTAAGAAGAGAGTATGCGCCACATTTGCCTCAGTATCCTTTGTTTGAGAAACGTGTGGTAGGCCGGAAACGAAGAAATGTGACCAATACTGGGGAGGTTGTAGCAAAAAGACGAAAAGTCGATGAACCTAAAATTACAAGCAGAAACAAAAAGGATTCTGTTGAAGATGTTGTTGGTTTTCAATTTGAAAACAGTTCTGGTGTCAACTGCTATGCTAATGTAGTGGTTAATGTTTTGTTTTCTCTAGAAAATGTAAAAGAAGAGATTGTGGTCAATTCTGATCAAAGATTTTGCAGTTTGTTAAATTCTGTGTTAGAGAAATGTAGCACTGATAGAACAAACATAGAAAGTGTGTCTGAAATTCGAAATCTGTTAGACAGATGTTCAGGCCAAACACAATTCTCTCAAAATATTCAGCAAGATTGTCAGGAGTTTTTAATGTATATGCTTGATGTATTGCATGCTGAAGGTGTAAATGTAGATCAGCTGTTTGGGCTTTCTTATCAATGGCAGCATGACTGCGGGAACTGTATGGTATCAAGTACTACTAGTGTAGACTCAGAAAGATTTATATATTTAACTTTGCCAGACAGTAAATCAGTCTCCTTTAATAAGCTAGTAAAAGCAGCTGATCGCAACATGGAGTGTAGCCAATGTAAATCTGAAATGATGTCCACATTATTTATACGAACATATGGCCAGTATGTCATTTTAATGTTCCAACGATGTAGGCCTGATGGAACAAAATTGACAACTTTAATTAAAAATTTTGTAGCTTCGCAGTTGTCAATATCAGGAAGGACTTTTGTAACTGCAGCAATTATATATCATGACGGCCCTTCAATAACATCAGGACATTACACAGCTTATTTAAAGTCTAGAAATGGCTGGTCATTCTGCAATGATTCTGTTTTAATTTTCAAAAAAAAATTGCCGTATGACCTTAAAAACTCTTACCTGGTGTTTTTAAAACCAAAATTTTAGGGAAATAATCTCGGAATGTGCTCTGTGGAATTTCAAGAAGTTCTAATGGCTCCTACACAATTTGGCCTTGAGGATAAGTGTAGTTCAGAGACATAACTTCTAACCATAAGACTGGACGTCATGGAGAAATAAGTGCACTTTGAATGAGTTCAGAAAAACTATTTCTTTTTATAAGCTAATTGAAGCAGCCAATCAAAACATAGAGTAGAGGGAATGTAAGTCTGCAATGCTGTCTACTGTTTTACATTGCTTTGTGATTAAAAGTGATGTAGAGAATTAAATAATTGTAGTACTCATAGAGGTAGTGTAAGTCTGCTTCATAGTAAGCAGTATCAGTGTCATAGGAAATGTAGAACATGACTGAGCAAGAAGGGGAAGATATTACTATTCCAGGATTGTGAAAATGATCTTCAACATTTTAATTCTGAAAGTTGCAGAAATGCCAAATGACGGGATTGGCTTACAAGAAATCCAAGAGTTATAAATGGCTCTGACAAGATTTGGCCTTGTGGAAACTTGTGGTAGAGAGCAAGAAGTCATTTATTGCATGTAACATGTTTTTAAAAACGATGGAGATTTTCTTTCAGAAAGTGGCGGGTTTAAAGTAATAACAGCACAACAGAGTGTAAGCTGTTCATAGGACATCCTTTGACGTCATGGAAAGTAAGTTAACTTTAAGGAGTTCTGAATTCTGATTTGTTATGTTGTATGGGTTTTTTAAACACAATCATTTTGATTGTGTTTTTTTTTCCCCGCTGTTATATGATGAATACCTTCAAGTCACTGTTTTTAGTGAATTTTGATACATTCTGAGAACAGCAAAAATAAACCATTTAACATGTATAATTAATTCTGTACTGTTTGCATTTATGATGTATATGTAGAACTGTGTAGGAGGCATGGAGAAGGTGAGGCTTCTGTAAGTGTCAAAGTTGTTGCATGCAGTGCTGCACTTCTGCGTATTCTTTCATATGCTGGACTACATCTGCACAATGAGATACCTAAGCAAAGGAAACACAAGTGATGTGATTGTGAAATGAGCAAAATAAATTTCATTTACATCACCTGTGTTTCCTATCATTACGAATCACATTGTGCAGATCAAGTTTAGGTCTGTCCAGGGAAACATAGGAGGTTTGGACTTTGTTCAAGAGTGCAGTGGACATGACTCACTTCATTGGTAGACCTTCACATGTATTATGTCCTCTATTCTCTTCAACAACTCGAAATTTCATCTGCAACCCTGAGTAGGCCTCACCTCAAACAAACCTCTGGATAGGACACATCTTATTGGCATCCTGAAGCAATCATTTAAAATTTTAGTGTCTTGCGACACTTTTCTGAGACAACAGCAATGCAAAAGATGCACCATGTTTTAAGATAGGCCTCACTTCATCTGCATCAAGATACTGTTAGTTTAAAATGTATATCTTTAGGACTGTGTAGGGGGCCTGGAGAAGCAGAAGCTTCTGTAAGTGTCAAAGTTGTTGAAAAACTGTTTGTCCTTCAATCTTTTCCCTTGTCTTTTGTAATTTTTAAATACATGTTTTAATATTTTTCAAATGTTTGTTCTCTCTTTCACAGATTGAAAGTATAAAAACAAAAAGTGAGTAATTTAACAACAATTATAAGGTAAATGTTTTGTACTCTTTTCGTTACATTTCTATCACATTTAACTTCTATTAGTTCCACTGCTTCATTTCTTTAACCCTCAGTTTCCTGCCTTTGCTACTTCCCTCATTCCTTTCTCTATTACCTACTTAATCAACTCCTTCCACTCTTTTTCTCAGTCCCTCTCTTCTCATAGTTCCTCACTCTTGTTCACTCACTCCGTCTCTATTTCTCTTAGTGTCTTTGACTGATCACTGTATCACTATTTGTTCATAATGCTTTCTCTGTGTAGTTGAAGCACACTAAGGGGCATATTATGAACACAGCCAATAAAATTATTGCTCTTTTTATTGGCAGAAAACTGGTGCAAAAGTGGTTTTAGCGGCAGTTTTCTGCCGCAAAAGCAGCTTTAGCGACACATTTCTGCCAATAAAAGCTGCAAAACTTTTATTGCATATGTTGATGATATGGCTCTATGTTACTTACATTTTTTTGCTGTTTCAATTAATCTTTTTCTGTTATTTTTTGTTTTCTGTTTTCTATTTTTTCTCTCTGTTATTCTTCATGTTTTAATCTTATTTTGAACATTCACTTACATTCTCCAAGAAACTCTTCTTTGTTAATGTTATACTCTCTTTTTTTTTCTTTCACTTCGTTATCTATTTTGTTTTTCACAATTATACCCTCTTCCGTCTTTTCTTCGGTAAATAGATCTATTAAACAGTATCTCTTCTTTAGTCCCTATAGCTGTCTTTCTTTTAACATCACTCTCTGTTTACTTTCCTTATACTTACTCTATTTTTTTTTTTTTTTTTTTTTTTGGGTTAGCTCCCGGTCCGCGTACCGAGAAGCTAACCGGGAAGCGAACCAAAAGAAATAGAGCTTGCCAGAGTGCTAAACATTCTAGCAATTTTTTAATAACGGGGAGGTAGTTCTGAAAAGAACTTTTTTTTTAATATTTTTGTTGTTTTATATTTTTTTTTCTTTTTTGAACATTATTTGTTTTTTTTGTATTTTTTGAACACTTATTTGTTTTTTTTTGTTTTTTTTCAAAGGGAAAGAACAGAAAGAGGCATTGAAAAAGGCTCAACAGGAGCAAAAAAAAAAATTAAAACTTGCTGCGTTTGGAGCATCGGTGTTTCTCGAAAGCCAAATTAATTAATTTCAGACTCATGTTTGCGCATGAAATTAAAGTGCCACAATATAAGCATGTCAGCTTCATATGGACACATTTTTTTTGAATATTTGGCACTGTTTCGTTGGCCTCTCCAACTGTGAGAGAGATATCAGTAGATGTTCTTGTCACCGAAGTTGGGGGGTTCTGTTGTAGTTCACGCATCTCTGCACGACTATAGTTGATTGGATGCCGCCTCTGCATATGTCGGTGCATCGTGTGATTTCCATAACTGTATTTTTTATTAGTGCCCCGGGATAACTTATCTTGGCAGATAAGGCACGTAGCATGGCGTGCATTGACTTTTTTCTCTCCTGGTGGAATAGAAAAAAATTGCCAGATAAAGCTAACTTTGCGATGAGATACCCGGGGTAACTCTTTGACAAATCGTGGTCCCTCTTCTTCCTCTCCGTCTTGTTCTTCCTCTTCCTCCTCTGTGTCTCCAATAAACTGTGCAGGTGGTCCTCTCTTCCTATGAGGAGATGGTGGTGGTGGTGGTGGGGGTGCAGAAGCTGAAGCTACTATTGAAGCCATTTTTTAATCAGAGCAAATGATCAGGTCTTCCTTTCTCAAAGTTGAAAGTCAGAGTGAGAAAAAAGGTGGGGGCTTTCATCATTTGGGAAAAAAATAGTTCTAAACCAATGAAAAGTGTTATTTTTAGGTCACCTGACCTAGCCTTACATCATTATGAAACCAAAAGTGAAATGAACCAATGAAAAGTTTTATTAACAAGTCACATGACCTCTCACGCTCATGTTACGCGCTGCGGAACGCGCCCCGGTTAGCTTCCGGGTCGCTGCGCTTCGCGCCTCGGTCCGTGCCCCGGGGCACTTCCGGGTGCGCTAACGCGGTACGTCACAAGACGCATTACGCGGCAACGCGATATGTCGCGTTTTCGCGACGCGCCGCGGATCGCTTCCGGGGAGCTGCGTTTCGCGCCTCGGTCCGCGCCCCGGGGCACTTCCGGGTGCGCTAACGCGGTACGTCACAAGACGCATTACGCGGCAACGCGATACCGTCACTATGTTGATTTCTTACCGGGTCGCGGCATCAATTTGAGCTAACGGAAAGCTTTCCGGTTCGCGGACCGGGAGCGAAACAAAAAAAATATTTTAAAAAAATTATTAATAAACATATAAAATATATTTTTGGATTTAAAGAAGAATACATTTTACAGCTATAGATATTAGCTTTTAAAAAACCAATGAAATTCACTGAAAAAACCATAGGTTATAGACCATATATAGTTAGGAATTAGCATTTACAAAACCTTGAAAATTCACTGAAAAAACCATAGGTTATACACCATATATAGTTAGGAATTAGCATTTAAAAAACCTTATTTTACTCACACAAAACCAATGAAATTCCATATATAGTTAGTTGTACTAACTATATATCGCGCACCCGCAATCCACTGCTGATCATGTCACATATTACATCATTCATGACATGGTCAGTGACATCACTGATGACATCACTGATGACATCTCCAATGACATCACTGATGACATCACTGATGACATCTCAAATGACATCACTGATGACATCACTGATGACAACATCCAGTGACTGTATTTTTCTGTAAAGTTAAAATATGTCTTACATATTTAAGAATGAATGGATGTATAAGTGTCTGGATGAAGGATTTAGTAGGTGCATGACTGACTGTATGAGTGAGTGGTTAAATGTGTCTCACTGTGTGCATGGGTTAGTGACTAAACTGTCTTAATTTGTGCATCATTATGTCTGTTCTTCTGTAAACTGCTGCATGTGTTGATCAGTAGCTATATGAGTAACTATATGGGTTATTGATTGGTTGCCCAAGCATTTGTATGGGAGACTGAGTGTGTGTGTGGGTGGCTGGGAGGTGTATGACTCTGTGCATAGATGTATGGGTTCAAAAGTGCATGTGGAAACAGCTGGATGGGTGGTTGACTGTGTGCATGAGTGTATTGGTGAGTGAATGGATATCTCAGTGCTACATGTCAAAGTAAGTACATATGTAAAATACAGTACATGTGAGAGTTGACATATATAAATAACTGTGCATAAGAGCCAGTGAATGTGTGAGTGGCTGTATGGATCATTGTGAACTTGTATCCAGGATTGTATAAGTGAGTAAATATGTTTTAGTATATGTTTGAATAAGTAAGGTGTGTATAACTGTATAGTTGTGAAAATGGAGGTGTGATTGATTCTTTGCATGACTGACTAGGTGTGTAAGTAACTCCATGGATGAGTGACAGTCTGTGAGTGTCTGTTTACACTGAGTGTATCTAAGGTTATAATAGAGTCTGAAGAGGTTCATCGTATTATCACATGAATGATGTCATCAGTGATGTGATCAGTAATGTCAAATGAGATGTCATCAGTGATGTCATCAGTGATGTCATTTGAGATGTCATCAGTGATGTCATCAGTGATGTCATTTGAGATGTCATCAGTGATGTCATCAGTGATGTCACTGACCATGTCATGAATGATGTAATATGTGACATGATCAGCAGTGGATTGCGGGTGCGCGATATATAGTTAGTACAACTAACTATATATGGAATTTCATTGGTTTTGTGTGAGTAAAATAAGGTTTTTTAAATGCTAATTCCTAACTATATATGGTGTATAACCTATGGTTTTTTCAGTGAATTTTCAAGGTTTTGTAAATGCTAATTCCTAACTATATATGGTCTATAACCTATGGTTTTTTCAGTGAATATATATATATATATATATATATATATTCACTGAAAAAAACATAGGTTATAGACCATATATAGTTAGGAATTAGCATTTAAAAAAACTTTTTTTACTCACACAAAACCATTGAAATTCCATATATAGTTAGTTGTACTAACTATATATCGCGCACCCGCAATCCACTGCTGATCATGTCACATATTACATCATTCATGACATAGTCAGTGACATCACGGATGACATCACTGATGACATCTCAAATGACATCACTGATGACATCTCAAATGACATCACTGATGACATCACTGATGACATCTCAAATGACATCACTGATGACATCACTGATGACATCTCAAATGACATCACTGATGACATTACTGATGACATCTCATTTGACATTACTGATCACATCACTGATGACATCATTCATGTGATAATACGATGAACCTCTTCAGACTCTAATATAACCTTAGATACACTCAGTGTAAACAGACACTCACAGACTGTCACTCATCCATGGAGTTACTCAGACACTTAGTCAGTCATGCAAAGAATCAATCACACCTCCATTTCCTCAACTATACAGTTATACACACCTTACTTATTCAAACATATACTAACACATATTTACTCTCTTTTACAATGCCTGATACAAGTACACAATGATCCATACAGCCACTCACACATTCACTGGCTCTTATGCACAGTTATTTATATATGTCAACTGTCACATGTACTGTGTTTTACATATGTACTTACTTTGTCATGTAGCACTGAGATATCCATTCACTCACCAATGCACTCAGTCAACCGCCCATACAGGTGTTTCCACATGCACTTTTGAACCCATACATCTATTGAATTAACTGCTAACACATCTATGCACAGAGTCATACACCTCCCAGCCACCCACACACACAAACTCAGTCTCCCATACAAATACTTGGGCAACCAATCAATAACCCATATACTTACTCATATAGCTACTGATCAACACATGCAGCAGTTTACAGAACAACAGACATAATGATGCACAAATTAAGACAGTTTAGTCACTAACTCATGCACTCAGTGACACACATTTATTCACTCACTCATACAGTCAATCATGCACCTAATAAATCCTTCATCCAGACACTTATACATCCACTCATTCTTCAATATGTAAGACATATTTTAACTTTACAGAAACATACAGTCACTGGATGTTGTCATCAGTGATGTCATTTGAGATGTCATCAGTGATGTCATCAGTGATGTCATTTGAGATGTCATCAGTGATGTCATCAGTGATGTCACTGACCATGTCATGAATGATGTAATATGTGACATGATCAGCAGTGGATTGCGGGTGCGCGATATATAGTTAGTACAACTAACTATATATGGAATTTCAATGGTTTTGTGTGAGTAAAAAAAGGTTTTTTAAATGCTAATTCCTAACTATATATGGTCTATAACCTATGGTTTTTTCAGTGAATTTCAATGGTTTTTTAATAGCAAATAACAAAAGCTTTAAAATGTATTTTTCTTTAAATCAAAAAATATATTTTACATGTTTTTAATACTTTTTTTTTTAATTATATTTTTTGTTTCGCTCCCGGTACGCGAACCGGTTAGCTTCCCGTTAGCGCAATTTGGTGCCGCGTCCCGGTCCGCGAAGCGGTAAACGTTCCGTTTCCGCAACTGCTGCGTTAGAAAACAACATCGTGACGCGTCGCGTCAGCGTGACGTATCGCGTTGTCGCGTAATACGTCATATGACGCGCCAAGGTAGCGTACCCGGAAGCGAACTGGTACGCGAACCGAGGCGCGAAACGCTGCTTCCCGGAAGCGATCCGGGACGCGGCCCAAAGCGCGTAACGTAAACACAACAAGTCATGTGACTCGGTAATAACACTTTTCATTGGTTCATTTCACTTTTGGTTTCCTAATGATGTAAGACTAGGTCATGTGACCTAAAAGTAACACTTTTCATTGGTTTAGAACTATTGTTTTTCCCAAATGATGAAAACCCCTCCTTCTTTCCTCACTCTGACTTTCATCTTTGTGAGAGAAAGACCCTTTGTGATTAGTGAGCAATGGCTTCATTAGTAGCTTCAGCTGGTGCTTCCCCACCACCTCCACCACATCCAAAGAAGAGAGGACCACCTGCTGAAGTTATCATTCAGCAAGAGGAGGAAGAAGAGGAAGAAGAGGAAGAGCAGCAAGAGAGGCAATTTTTGCGTGAGGAGCCCAGGAGGTCTCATGTGAAAGTAAATTATATTTGGCAATTTTTTACTTATCCCCAGGGCCAAAAAAAAGTCAATGCACGGTACGTAACTTGCCTTATATGTAAAGAAAGCCTGTCCAGAGGCACCGAGAAGAAGTACAGTTACGGCAATTACACGATGCATCGCCATATGAGTAGGTGGCATCCTAACAACTACAGTGCTGTGCAGTTACGTGACCAGCAAGATAATCCTCCTTCTATGGCCAGAAGATCAGTTGTGCAGGAAGTGACGGGACCAGAGGCGAGGCAGTTGGTCCCAAATATACAAATGAGATTCGGGGAAGTGAAACAAGTGTGCGTGCATTGCAATGAGTTCATTTGCTACAGAGAAAGTAGCATCACTGTGATCAACAGAGCTATCGACAATCATGTTTGTCGGAAACGCCCCGACAATACATTTTTTTTTTTTGTTGCTCCTGTTGAGCCCTTTACAATGAATCGTTTTCGTTTCCCCCCCCAAAAAAAACCAAAAAATATATAAAACTGTTCAGAAAATACAAAAAAAGTAAAAAAATGTTCAGAAAAATAATAAAAAAAATATAAAACAACAAAAACAATAAAAAAAAAGTTCTTTTCAGAACTACCTCCCCGTTATAAAAAAATTGGTAGAATATTTGGAACTCTGCCAACCTCTATTTCTTTTGGTTCGCTTCCCCGTTCGCTCTCCGGTACGCGAACCGGGAGCAAACCAAAAAAAAATTTAAAAATAAAAGAAGAGTAATTATAAGGGAAGGAAACAGACAGTTATGTTAAAAGAAAGACAGCTATAGGGAGTAAAGTAGAGATACTGTTTAATAGATCTATTTACTGAAGAAAAGATTTAAGAGAGTATAATTGTGAAAAACAAAATAGATAAGGAAGTGAGAAAAAAAAAGAGAGTAGAAGAATAACAAACAAGAGTTTCTTAGAGAATGTGAATGAATAATCAAATTAAGATTAAAACATCGGAATAACAGAGAGAAAAAACACAATGCAGAAAAGAAGAAGTACCAGAAAAGGAATGATTGAAACAGCAAAGAAATGTAAATAACATAGGGGCATATTATCAACATAGGCGATAAAAAGTTTGCTGCTTTTATCAGCAGAAATCTGACACTAAAGACGCTTTTGCGGCAGTTTTCTGCAATTATTACTGCTTTTATCGGCAGAAAACTGCCGCTAAAGCCGCTTTTCCGGAAGAAAACTGCTGCTAAAGCCACTTTTGCGGCAGTTTTCTGCCGATAAAAACACTGATAAATGTATTGCCTGTGTTGATAATATGCCCCTTACTGTGCTTGAACTACAGAGAGAAAGCATAATGAACAAGTAGTGAAAGATTGATCAGTCAGAAACAGTGAGAGTAATAGAGACAGAGTGAGTGAACAAGAGTGACGAAGTATGAGAAGAGAGGGACTGACAAAAATAGTGGAAGGAGTAGAGTAAGTAAGTAATAGAGAAAGGATTGAGGGAAGTAGCAAAGGCAGGAAAGTGAGGGTTAAAGAAATGAAGTAGTGAAACTAATAGAAGTTAAATGTGATAGAAATGTAACGAAAAGAGTACAAAACATTTACCTTATAATTGTCGTTAACTTAGTCACTTGTAATTTTTATACTTTCAATCTGTGAAAGAGAGAACAAACATTTGAAAAATATTAAAACATGTATTTAAAAATTAGAAAAGACAAGGGAAAAGATTGAAGGACAAACAGTTTTTCAATAACTTTGACACTTACAGAAGCCTCTGCTTCTCCATGCCCCTACACAGTCCTAAAAATATACATTTTGAACTAACAGTATCTTGATGCAGATGAAGTGAGGCCTATCTTGCAATATGGTGCATCTTTTGCACTGCTGCTGTCTCACAACAGTGATGCAATGGCAGCGCAAAAGAGGTGCAAAGCCATCATAAAATTGCCCTTAACATTTTAAATAATTGTTTCAGGATGCCAATAAGATGTGTCCTATCCAGAGGTTTGTTTCAGGTGAGGCCTACTCAGGGTTCCAAATGAAATTTCGAGTTGTTGAAGAGTACAGAGGAGATAATACATGTGAAGGCCTACCAGTGAAGTAAGTCATGTCCACTTCACTCTTGAACAAAGGCCAGACCTCTTTTGTGTCTGTGGACAGACCTAAACTTAATCTGCACAATGTCATTCGTAAACTTAGGAAACACAGGTGATGTAATTGAAAAATGTGGAGTTTCTTTTCCTCATTTCACAATCACATCACCTGTGTTTCCTTTGCTTAGGTATCTCATAGTGCAGATGGAGTCTAGCATATCAAAGAGTACACAGAAGTTGAGCAGTGTATACAACAATTTTGACATTTACAGAAGACTCAGCTTCTTATCTTGTTGGAGATGAAGTGAGGCCTGTCTTGCAACATGGTGCATCTTTTGCATCACTGCTGCATCGTTTCATGTGGCACGGGTTTTTTACAGCATGACACATCTGCCTAGATGCATCAATTTGTAATTTTGTCGCCTCATAGCAAATCTTTTCCACCGCCACTGCGTCACAAAAGTGACGCACAGTGGCGCAAAAGAGGCATACACCTATCATAAATCTGTCCCTAGCATTTTAAATGATTATTCAGGATGACGATAAGGTGTGGCCTCTCCAGAGGTTTGTTTAAGGTGAGGCCTACTCAGGGTTGCAGATCGAATTTACGCTTGTTGAAGAATACAAAGGAGATAATACATGTGAAAGCCTACCAATGAAGTAAGTCATGTCCACTTCACTCTTGAACAAAGGCCAGACCTCTTCTGTGTCCGTGGACAGACCTAAACTTCATCTGCACAATGTCATTCGTAAACTTAGGAAACACAGGTGATGTAAATGAAAAACTTGCAATTTCTTTTGCTCATTTCACAATCACATCACTTGTGTTTACTTTGCTTAGGTATCTCATTGTGCAGATGTAGTCCAGCATATGAAACAGTACCCAGAAGTGCAGCACTACATGCAACAACTTTGACACTTACAAAAGCTTCAGCTTCTGCATGCCCCCTACACAGTGCTAATTATATACATTTTAAACTGATGGTATCTTGCTGGAGATGAACTGAAACCTATCTTGCAACATGGTGCATCTTTTACACAAAAGTGACCCACAGCGGCGCAAAAGAGGCGCACGGCCATCATAAATCTGACCCTAACATTTTAAATGATTGTTTCAAGATGCCGATAAGGTGTAACCTATCCACAGATTTGTTTCAGGTAAGTCCTACTCAGGGTTCCAGATGAAATTTAGGTTTGTTGAAGAATACAGAGGAGATAATACATGTGCAGGCCTACCAACGAAGTGAGTCATGTCCACTGCACTCTTGAACAAATGCCAGACCTCCTCGGTCTCCTGGAACAGGCCTAAACCTCATCTACACAATGTGATGTGTAATGTTAGGAAACAGAGGTAATATAATTGAAAAACGTGCAATTTTTTTTGCTCATTCCACAATCATATCACCTGTGTTTCCTTTGCTTAGGTATCTCATTGTGGAAATGTAGTCTATCACATGAAAGACTACGTACAATGTGAGCACTGTATGCAACAACTTTGACACTTACAGAAGCCTCTCCTTCTCCATGCCTCCTACACAGTTCTAAATGTACATCATAAATACAAACAGTACAGAATTAATTATACATGTTAAATGGTTTATTTTTGCTGTTCTCAGAATGTATCAAATTTCACTAAAAACAGTGACTTGAAGGTATTCATCATATAACAGCGGGGAAAAAAAACACAATCAAAATGATTGTGTTTAAAAAACCCATACAACATAACAAATCAGAATTCAGAACTCCTTAAAATTAACTTACTTTCCATGACGTCGAAGGATGTCCTATGAACAGCTTACACTCTGTTGTGCTGTTATTACTTTCAGCCCGCCACTTTCTGAAAGAAAACCTCCATCGTTTTGAAAAATATGTTACATACAATAAATGACTTCTCGCTCTCTACCACACGTTTCCACAAGGCCAAATCATGTAAGAGCCATTTATAACTCTTGGAATTCTTGTAAGCCAATCCCGTCATTTTGTATTTCCGCAACTTTCAGAATTAAAATGTTGAAGATCATTTTCACAATCCTGGAATAGTAATATCTTACCCTTCTTGCTCACTCATGTTCTACATTTCCTATGACACTGATACTGCTTACTATGAAGCAGACTTACACTACCTCTATGACTACTACAATTATTTAATTCTCTACATCACTTTTAATCACAAAGCAATATAAAACAGTAGACAGCATTGCAGACTTACATTCCCTCTACTCCATGTTTTGATTGGCTGCTTCAATTAGCTTATAAAAAGAAACAGTTTTTCTGAACTCATTCAAAGTGCAGTTATTTTTCCATGACGTCAACTGTTATGGTAAGACGTTATGTCTCTGTACTACACTTATCCTCAAGGCCAAATCGTGTAGGAGCCATTAGAACCTCTTGAAATTCCTCAGAGCACATCCCGAGATTCTTTCCCTAAAATTTTGGTTTTAAAAACACCAGGTAAGAATTTTTAAGGTCATACGGCAATTTTTTTTTGAAAATTAAAACAGAATCGTTGCAGAATGACCAGCCATTTCTACACTTTAAATAAGCTGTGTAATGTCCTGATGTTATTGAAGGACCGTCATGATATATAATTGCTGCAGTTACAAAAGTCCTTCCTGATATTGACAACTGTGAAGCCACAAAATTTTTTATTAAAGTTGTCAATTTTGTTCCATCAGGCCTACATCGTTGGAACATTAAAATGACATACTGGCCATATGTTCGTATAAATAATGTTGACATCATTTCAGATTTACATTGGCTACATTCCATGTTGTGATCAGCTGCTTTTACTAGCTTATTAAAGGAGACTGATTTACTGTCTGGCAAAGTTAAATATATAAATCTTTCTGAGTCTACACTAGTAGTACTTGATACCCTACAGTTCTCGCAGTCATGCTGCCATTGATAAGAAAGCCCAAACAGGTGATCTACATCTACACCTTCAGCATGCAATACATTAAGCATATACATTAAAAACTCCTGACAATCTTGCTGAATATTTTGAGAGAATTGTGTTTGACCTGAACATCTGTCTAACAGATTTCGAATTTCAGACACACTTTCTATTTTTGTTCTATCAGTGCTACATTTCTCTAACACAGAATTTAACAAACTGCAAAATCTTTGATCAGAATTGACCACAATCTCTTCTTTTACATTTTCTAGAGAAAACAAAACATTAACCACTACATTAGCATAGCAGTTGACACCAGAACTGTTTTCAAATTGAAAACCAACAACATCTTCAACAGAATCCTTTTTGTTTCTGCTTATAATTTCAGGTTCATCGACTTTTCGTCTTTTTGCTACAACCTCCCTAGTATTGGTCACATTTCTTCGTTTCCGGCCTACCACACGTTTCTCAAACAAAGGATATTGAGGCAAATGTGGCGCATACTCTCTTCTTAACCTATTGTATTCCTTAACACAAGCTAGATCCGCACAAATGTTTGTGACATCACACTCAATCAAGTACAATCCCGATAAAGTTCTAACTCGTGACAATGCCACATATGCCATACCCTCCTTGAACACAGAACTGCCAATATTCACCAATGCACTGTCTACACTTAAACCTTGCGATTTATGGATTGTCACCGCATATGCCAAGCAAACAGGAAACTGCTTACGGCGAACATATAAGTCTTTTACAAGCAAAAATCTAGCAGAACAACGACCAATTAGCTGTACTTCCTCAATGCCATCAAATTTAATTTTTAAAAATTCAATTCCATCTCTATTTCTGTATTTCACAAAATCAACAACATTACCCATTGATCCATTTACCAGACCTCTTTCAACATGTAAATTCCTTCTTAAAATTATACGGCAGTTTAAGCACACATTCAGACTCTTTTCAAAACCTGCAGTTTTAGATATAGTCTTCTCTAATGAATCCAATTTTGATTTCAAATTCTCAGACAAAATAATTGTTGATCCCATATGCTCTACTCTGTCAATAGCTTCCAGTTTCACAATCTCTTGGTTTTCTAAATGCAACATTTTGTTGTTGAAGATGGCACATTCTGCAAGAGTTGGCATCAAACATATTCCAGATTTCTTCTCAGTAATTTTCTGAAAAATATTCTCAGGCACAACATCTTGTTCTGGATATAAATTTGACAGTAATCGTGCATGTAAAGCTTCTTTCCCATGCTCGGTCACTTTTCCAATTCTAACATCTTGTAGAATATTCTTGTAAACTTCATCCTTCGCCTGACGCATATTTTCATGCAGTTCAGCATAATTGAAGTTTAACCATATATTGACGGTGCCAATGCTCCCTAGGCACTTCCTGGTATCTTCATGCGTGAGCATTTTGAACACAGGTTGTCCTTTCACTGGTGTCAGCTGCAGAAGATCTCCGAAAACAATGATGTGTTTGCCACCAAATAACACATCATACTCTGTTTTGAGAACTTCTTGCATTCTCAAATGCACAAAGGCGAGCATGACATTGGAAACCATGCTTACTTCGTCAATGATAAGAAGTTTCATTTTCCTCAAGACTCTTGAAACTTCACAACAAGCATCTCCAGATAGCTTGTGATATTGTAATTTGTTGTCATGCTCCACTGGCAGCATCAGTAAACGATGTAAAGTAATCCCTTTAATGTTATGTGCTGCCAGCCCAGTTTGAGCGGTAACAACACAAGACAGCGGTGATTCAGTCCTTTTCTGCAGATAAGATGCAATTGCTTTAATCAGAATTTTTTTTCCAGTTCCCGCTTCTCCACTCACGTACAATCGGACAGGCTTCAACGACGTACATGAGCACTCTTTCTTCTCATGACTTAATCCATGATCAATTTGCTTGGTAACTTCGTCATATATTTTCCTCTGCTCAACGTTGAGTTGTCTTTCCAAGTCTTCTAAGTTAACCACATCCTCCTGAGCATGTGCCATGGCTCTTTCCACTTCATTCATGGCAGTGGCAGCTTCATTTTCGATAACAGGTCCTCCTAGTGGATCCTGACTCAATGAAACAGAACTCTGACTGTCCTGAGAACTGTCTCTGGCAATCTCGGCTGCAATCGTTGCTTCCTGCTCGATTTCCGCATTCAACATTTCTACATATTTGGGAAAAGCAGGACATTCTATGGTCTCCTTGGCGGCAGTGAAAGACTCTTCGTAACAGAGGAAATCTCCAAGCAGTTCCTCTTCTGCACGCCAAGGCTTGAAAAGTTGCAAAAGTGCTAAATAGAAAAACTCCTTTTTTTCAGGAGATTCGCCACTCAATTTTCGATGGTTTACCAAGTGGCATTTTCTTTGCTTGACCAGACATCCCTCACTTCCAATTACAGCATACACTCCTTTCTCAGTATCTTCTTTGATGTTCCTCTTGAATATGTAATTTTGTAGAACCTCATACAGACAAACATTCTCGAGGTGACTGCTTCGATTTGGATAATATGTATCCAACATGTTGGTCTTCAAAATGTCGGTACTGTTTGGCTCCTTTTCCGCCAAATACTCAATTTCCCGCACAGGTTTCAGAACTCGATTACGCGTTGCAGCAAGACCAAGACTCGCCCGAACGATACTCCTAGATTTGGCATAGAGACTTGCTGAAGACAACCGGTCAGAACATTCGTAAGCTCCGATTTCTCGATGCGACAACATCTTCAGACTGAAACTGTACAACTTCTTACTGAGGCTCTTTTCATGGGAAATGTCCTCCCACATATCCTTCAATTCTGTCTTTTCTTTTTTGGTGATGTAAGATGTCACATACCGAGCCACAGCCATACAGTTATCAGCCACAAACTGTATATCCATGTTAGCATTCCACATGGACAAAATAACTGGGTTGTAGTCGTTGATGTACTTGGACTCTTCGTTCCTCTTCAAATTGTATGTGTTTTTAGGTGATTTCTTCATCACATTATGTCGCAGCGAAGACATCAAACTGTTTACTCTTCCTTTAGAAATCACCGGTCGTGGAAAGCCGAAACGACATTTGGTGTAGAACTTGTCCTTGTTTCGGAATTTACGACGACAGTACTTTCCACAACGATGGCTTTGGAAACGTAGAACTTTTTCTCTTAGGCTTTTCTTCTCCTTTGCGTTTGGAACAGCACACGTAGAATACTGTTGTATGAAACTCATCACTGGGTCTTCTGGATCTGTTCCAAATTTAGGTGCATCCTTGATCCACAGCAGCATATGTATATGAGGAGCACCTCTTGCTTGGTACTCCTTTCTCCAGAAGAAATCCAACACCTCTCCAACAGGTGGATTCTTCTTATTCATGATGAAAGACATCATAGCTTCAAATCTATGATTGAAGTACCTGCATACATTGACTGGATCCAAAGAGCACAGTTCTCCGGGTGTCTTGAATTCGATGTTTTCAATGTTTCCATTTGCCTCTCGTAGAAATTCAAGTAAGTCTTCCCAGCCATACTCGGCACAGCTCAGAGTGAGGAACCATGTGGGAGTTCCTAAGTTCCTCAGCATACATTTTAAATCACCATGACGACGGTACCAGTACTCATTAGTACCACGCTGACACGCCATGAGATTAATCAGGTGACAATCCAAAATACTGTCTTGGACATTGACTTTATCCATAAAGTCACTTGCCGAGATGTTTTGCATGTGTATACCACTTTTCAAGATGTGGTTCACTGCATATGACAGTCCAGACAGATCGCTTTCAAACAGGAGATGAAACAAATAGGGAATACATTGTCGAAACCTAGCATCTCCTGCATACAATCGCAAAGTCCGGTATTCAGAAGCAGGAATTTGATGAGGTCGCTCATCATATCTTCCTCCCTGACCTGTTGGAAAAAGCTGTGGGAAACACCGAGCTTCCAAACTTTCCTCCCAAACACTAATGGGACTCCCTTTGGCTTGTTTCATTTGAAACAACTCAATAGCATTCCCCATGACTTCCTTGGAATGCAAAGGATGAACACTATAATGTTCATATATTTCTTCACTAGTAGAGGGTTCTACTTTCTCAATTTGACCAGCACACAAATCGCTATCCTCTTCCTCACTTACTTCCTCTTCTGCAACATATACATTCTTATAGTACTTATTATTTTTTTTCAAATACAATGTTGCCTTTTTGACTTTCCTAACATCCACTAAATCTTGCCATATTTTCTTATTCTTTGTCGGAACCCCATTAACTAAGATAACCAGAGGTTCCTCTTCCACTTTTTCTACTCCAATTGTGTTAATGTTTTTCTTCAAATCTAGAGGCAAATAAACAACTCTTCCCTTTAATCCTCTCTGTAAATCTGATGGAGGCAATTTCCCTGTCTTTGGCTCCATTCTTACAATAGCCTGAAAGGGATGGATACTTTGAATCAACATAGATTCATAAGTATTTAAATCCTTCAATTCAGAAGGAATCTGAACCAATTCCAGATTATTATGAACTGCTCTAGCAGGCATCTGGTTTTGATTTAATTTGTTACAACAATAAGTACACACACGTTGATCCGATCCCAAATCAAAACAATTTTCTACCATCAAGTATGTTGTGAAATCCTTCCATTCACTATTATTTTCCCTTTCACTTTTTGCATATAAATCCACTAACTTAGTCTGATTCTTATAATAAGTGTGTCGACAACACACGCAAGTGAAATTAGGCCTCTCACTTGATTTCACCTGAAACGTCGCAATTTCCCTCTGAAAATTATCTGTACTGGAAACCTGTACACTATCTTCCACATTACCCTCTTCTTCTTGGTCAATTTCAACATTCTCCTCTTTACTTCCAAAGTAACAAAACTCAATTTCTGCACAAATATTCTTCACATCTACTTCTGAACCATGCAAAAGAGCAGCGCATAATTGTTTAAGCATAATTGCTGGACTCTTAGCATAATACAACATTCTAACTAATTTCCTCACTTTATTATGATGCACTGCTAGCATCCTGAAATGATGAAAAACACTCTGGCATACTCTCCTGGAAAGACAAGCCAGTGAATGACCATGCAAACCTGTCACTTCTCTCACTCTGCAAGGATCTAATTCATGCAACAACTTCATTTTCTGCTTCAAACTTTTCTTATTAAATGTCCGTACAAAATCACAAAGCAAATTGATGGAATCCTGTCGCACACTGCAAATACTACTACACTTCCAGGTGTACACAGGACCCTTAGGACGTCTTCCTAAAACCTCATTACCTAACACCTCTTCTGTCTCTGTTGTCACAAGTTTTTCTTTTTCAACTGGACAACCATCTTTCACCTCATAAGCTCGACCGCTGGTGTCAACTGCATGCACCAAATCATTATCCTGGAAATAACTCTCCTCATTGAAAAATGCCTCACAACTTGAACTATGCATCCATTCTCCGGAAAAAACTTCACAAAAATTACTACGATTAACTATTCTCTTCCATCTACTATTTCTTTTGAAATCATAAATTGCCTTGTTTAGCTTCCTAATTCTATTGATTATCAAAATAAATAACTTACGTTTAATTTCAAATGCCTGATCAATAACTTTCTCAACTGTTTTTTTTCTCTTATAAAAAACCACTTTCTGTTGACCTTTCTTAATATTTTTTAACAAATTGCCAATTATCCTGTTGCGGAACATTCGTTTACGAATGTCCCTAAACTGTTGTTTCCTTCTACTATCATGCACAGAGTTATCTCTTGCTCTAGCAGTAACATTTTTCATTGGCCTTTCCTTTCCTTTTAAATTGCTTCTCTTTTTCTGGACTGAAACATTTTCTGTAGTAATACTTTTTTTACTACAAATATTACTTATGAATGATTTCGTGGTCTTACCCGGTGCTTTCTTGGTGACTTGACAACTTTTTTTTGTAGAGGACTGCTGCAGTATTTGATACACCTGCTGTCTTTGACGTTTTGTAGCCTTTCTAATTCGAGCCTTAGTTGGCATTTTCAAATTTTGAAATGGTCTGCAGTTGAATCTGTTGTAAAATATAATAAAAAATGTTATTAACCACTATTATCAAACAGTAAATCAATAACAGTCGTCAAAAACTTAACACACTACTTGACATTTTTACATAGAATATTTTTTAGTGCGTTGGCAAATTTAGAATACACAAATAGCAGAAAAGAAATGGAATTCTTCTTCATTTACCTGTCCTGTTTTATATGTGAATCTGATCTAATTTTATGAGCATATTTTAATATTTTATTGAAGACACTACACATAACCTGTTTTTGAAGGTGTGTTTAATTTAAAATTAAACAGTTTACATTTTTACTTTTCATTTATTGTAAATTTTAAAAATAAATGTTTATAGTTCCATAGGCTCAAGCAGGTCAGCTTCCCACCCTATGTCATACAATTCTGACAAATCTGCATCCTCATCATGTTCTTCTTCATCCTCAGGATTTAAATCATCCAAGGGATCTACTTCCACTGATGTTTCAATTACGAGTTCAATGATGAGGTCGAGATCAACTGATTGCTGATTGTCGCTCATGTTGATGTTGTCGTTATCTTTAAAGAAAGATAACAACAATGACATGTTGCAGAGTAAGAGACAAATCTCAGAGATTATAATAGTAAAATTGTTTAACAAGAGTAACATTTTGCAGCTATTATTTAGCCATGTCCAGCGATGCTGAGGAGGTGAGGCCTATGTCCAAGTTTTCAGTGAACAGGACTCATCTCTTCTAAACCTTGGATAAGCCTCACCGACTCTGTGTTCCCTGCTCATACTTAAATGTACAGGGGCAGATTTATGCTAAGTGGCGCATCCCCACGGATGCACCAGTTAATGTGCACCGCTGCTCTGCCAGCCATAGTGTGCCGAATTTACAATGTGGAGCACCATTGAGCAAAAACAGCACATATGCGTCACACATCTGTGCCGCAAAAGCAGCACATTGCAGGAATCACGTCATAAGCGCGACATGTCTACTGCAATGCACAGGAGGAACCCTCACATTGCATGGTGCATCACTTCTTATGCCTGTTTCAAACAGGTGTAAGGATTTGATTCAGCAATGCTATAAAGCTGACTCAGTGAAATCTTCTAAATTTCACTGTGTTAGTTTTACAGGGCTTTCTTGCAAATTAATGCATACCTTGCAACAAAACACCTATAGGAAAACTGACGCAGGTTTCATGTGGCACAGGACTTTACAGCATGACACATCTGCCTAGATGCATCAATTTTTAAATATGTCGCCACATAGCAAATCTTTTGCACCACCGCTGCGTCACAAAAGTGACGCACAGCGGCGCAAAAGAGGCACACACCTATCATAAATCTGTCCCTAACATGTTAAATGATTGATTCAGGATAACGATAAGGTGTGGCCTATCCAGAGGTTTGTTTAAGGTGAGGCCTACTCAGGGTTGCAGATTAAATTTACGCTTGTTGAAGACTATAGAGGAGATAATACATGTGAAGACCTACCAATGAAGTAAGTCATGTCCACTTCACTCTTGAACAAAGGCCAGACCTCTTCTGTGTCCGTGGACAGACCTAAACTTCATCTGCACAATGTCATTCGTAAACTTAGCAAACACAGGTGATGTAATTGAAAAATGTGGAGTTTCTTTTCCTCATTTCACAATCACATCACCTGTGTTTCCTTTGCTTAGGTATCTCATAGTGCAGATGGACTCTAGCATATGAAAGAGTACACAGAAGTTGAGCAGTGTATACAACAATTTTGACATTTACAGAAGACTCAGCTTCTTATCTTGTTGGAGATGAAATGAGACCTGTCTTGCAACATGGTGCTTCTTTTCCATCACTGCTGCATCGGTTTCATGTGGCACGGGACTTTACAGCATGCCACATCTGCCTAGATTCATCAATTTTTAAATATGTCGCCACATAGCAAATCTTTTGCACCGCCACTGCGTCACAAAAGTGACGCACAGTGGCGCAAAAGAGGCATACACCTATCATAAATCTGTCCCTAACATTTTAAATGATTAATTAAGGGTGATGATAAGGTGTGGCCTCTCCAGAGGTTTGTTTAAGGTGAGGCCTACTCAGGGTTGCAGATCAAATTTACGCTTGTTGAAGAATACAAAGGAGATAATACATGTGAGAGCCTACCAATGAAGTAAGTCATGTCCACTTCACTCTTGAACAAAGGCCAGACCTCTTTTGTGTCCGTGGACAGAGCTAAACTTCATCTGCACAATGTCATTCGTAAACTTAGGAAACACTGGTGATGTAATTGAAAAATGTGGAGTTTCTTTTCCTCATTTCACAATCACATCACCTGTGTTTCCTTTGCTTAGGTACCTCATAGTGCAGATGGACTGTAGCATATGAAAGAGTACACAGAAGTTGAGCAGTGTATACAACAATTTTGACATTTACAGAAGATTCAGCTTCTTATCTTGTTGGAGATGAAATGAGGCCAGTCTTGCAACATGGTGCATCTTTTCCATCACTGCTGCATCGGTTTCATGTGGCACGGGACTTTACAGCATGACACATCTGCCTAGATGCATCAATTTTTAAATATGTCGCCACATAGCAAATCTTTTGCACCACCGCTGCGTCACAAAAGTGACGCACAGCGGCGCAAAAGAGGCACACACCTATCATAAATCTGTCCCTAACATGTTAAATGATTGATTCAGGATAACGATAAGGTGTGGCTTATCCAGAGGTTTGTTTAAGGTGAGACCTACTCAGGGTTGCAGATTAAATTTACGCTTGTTGAAGACTATAGAGGAGATAATACATGTGAAGACCTACCAATGAAGTAAGTCATGTCCACTTCACTCTTGAACAAAGGCCAGACCTCTTCTGTGTCCGTGGACAGACCTAAACCTCATCTGCACAATCTCATTCGTAAACTTAGCAAACACAGGTGATGTAATTGAAAAATGTGGAGTTTCTTTTCCTCATTTCACAATCACATCACCTGTGTTTCCTTTGCTTAGGTATCCCATAGTGCAGATGGACTCTAGCATATGAAAGAGTACACAGAAGTTGAGCAGTGTATACAACAATTTTGACATTTACAGAAGACTCAGCTTCTTATCTTGTTGGAGATGAAATGAGACCTGTCTTGCAACATGGTGCATCTTTTCCATCACTGCTGCATCGGTTTCATGTGGCATGGGACTTTACAGCATGACACATGTGCCTAGATGCATCAATTTTTAAATATGTCGCCACATAGCAAATCTTTTGCACCGCCACTGCGTCACAAAAGTGACGCACAGTGGCGCAAAAGAGGCATACACCTATCATAAATCTGTCCCTAACATTTTAAATGATTAATTCAGGATGACGATAAGGTGTGGCCTCTCCAGAGGTTTGTTTAAGGTGAGGCCTACTCAGAGTTGCAGATCAAATTTACGCTTGTTGAAGAATACAAAGGAGATAATACATGTGAAAGCCTACCAATGAAGTAAGTCATGTCCACTTCACTCTTGAACAAAGGCCAGACCTCTTTTGTGTCCGTGGACAGAGCTAAACTTCATCTGCACAATGTCATTCGTAAACTTAGGAAACACTGGTGATGTAATTGAAAAATGTGGAGTTTCTTTTCCTCATTTCACAATCACATCACCTGTGTTTCCTTTGCTTAGGTACCTCATAGTGCAGATGGACTGTAGCATATGAAAGAGTAAACAGAAGTTGAGCAGTGTATACAACAATTTTGACATTTACAGAAGATTCAGCTTCTTATCTTGTTGGAGATGAAATGAGGCCAGTCTTGCAACATGGTGCATCTTTTCCATCACTGCTGCATCGGTTTCATGTGGCACGGGACTTTACAGCATGACACATCTGCCTAGATGCATCAATTTTTAAATATGTCGCCACATAGCAAATCTTTTGCACCACCGCTGCGTCACAAAAGTGACGCACAGCGGCGCAAAAGAGGCACACACCTATCATAAATCTGTCCCTAACATGTTAAATGATTGATTCAGGATAACGATAAGGTGTGGCCTATCCAGAGGTTTGTTTAAGGTGAGACCTACTCAGGGTTGCAGATTAAATTTACGCTTGTTGAAGACTATAGAGGAGATAATACATGTGAAGACCTACCAATGAAGTAAGTCATGTCCACTTCACTCTTGAACAAAGGCCAGACCTCTTCTGTGTCCGTGGACAGACCTAAACCTCATCTGCACAATCTCATTCGTAAACTTAGCAAACACAGGTGATGTAATTGAAAAATGTGGAGTTTCTTTTCCTCATTTCACAATCACATCACCTGTGTTTCCTTTGCTTAGGTATCTCATAGTGCAGATGGACTCTAGCATATGAAAGAGTACACAGAAGTTGAGCAGTGTATACAACAATTTTGACATTTACAGAAGACTCAGCTTCTTATCTTGTTGGAGATGAAATGAGACCTGTCTTGCAACATGGTGCATCTTTTCCATCGCTGCTGCATCGGTTTCATGTGGCATGGGACTTTACAGCATGACACATGTGCCTAGATGCATCAATTTTTAAATATGTAGCCACATAGCAAATCTTTTGCACTGCCACTGCGTCACAAAAGTGACGCACAGTGGCGCAAAAGAGGCATACACCTATCATAAATCTGTCCCTAACATTTTAAATGATTAATTCAGGATGACGATAAGGTGTGGCCTCTCCAGAGGTTTGTTTAAGGTGAGGCCTACTCAGAGTTGCAGATCAAATTTACGCTTGTTGAAGAATACAAAGGAGATAATACATGTGAAAGCCTACCAATGAAGTAAGTCATGTCCACTTCACTCTTGAACAAAGGCCAGACCTCTTTTGTGTCCGTGGACAGAGCTAAACTTCATCTGCACAATGTCATTCGTAAACTTAGGAAACACTGGTGATGTAATTGAAAAATGTGGAGTTTCTTTTCCTCATTTCACAATCACATCACCTGTGTTTCCTTTGCTTAGGTACCTCATAGTGCAGATGGACTGTAGCATATGAAAGAGTACACAGAAGTTGAGCAGTGTATACAACAATTTTGACATTTACAGAAGATTCAGCTTCTTATCTTGTTGGAGATGAAATGAGGCCTGTCTTGCAACATGGTGCATCTTTTCCATCACTGCTGCATCGGTTTCATGTGGCACGGGACTTTACAGCATGACACATCTGCCTAGATGCATCAATTTTTAAATATGTCGCCACATAGCAAATCTTTTGCACCACCGCTGCGTCACAAAAGTGACGCACAGCGGCGCAAAAGAGGCACACACCTATCATAAATCTGTCCCTAACATGTTAAATGATTGATTCAGGATAACGATAAGGTGTGGCCTATCCAGAGGTTTGTTTAAGGTGAGGCCTACTCAGGGTTGCAGATTAAATTTACGCTTGTTGAAGACTATAGAGGAGATAATACATGTGAAGACCTACCAATGAAGTAAGTCATGTCCACTTCACTCTTGAACAAAGGCCAGACCTCTTCTGTGTCCGTGGACAGACCTAAACCTCATCTGCACAATCTCATTCGTAAACTTAGCAAACACAGGTGACGTAATTGAAAAATGTGGAGTTTCTTTTCCTCATTTCACAATCACATCACCTGTGTTTCCTTTGCTTAGGTATCTCATAGTGCAGATGGACTCTAGCATATGAAAGAGTACACAGAAGTTGAGCAGTGTATACAACAATTTTGACATTTACAGAAGACTCAGCTTCTTATCTTGTTGGAGATGAAATGAGACCTGTCTTGCAACATGGTGCATCTTTTCCATCACTGCTGCATCGGTTTCATGTGGCACGGGACTTTACAGCATGACACATCTGCCTAGATGCATCAATTTTTAAATATGTCGCCACATAGCAAATCTTTTGCACCGCCACTGCGTCACAAAAGTGACGCACAGTGGCGCAAAAGAGGCATACACCTATCATAAATCTGTCCCTAACATTTTAAATGATTAATTAAGGATGACGATAAGGTGTGGCCTCTCCAGAGGTTTGTTTAAGGTGAGGCCTACTCAGGGTTGCAGATCAAATTTACGCTTGTTGAAGAATACAGAGGAGATAATACATGTGAAAGCCTACCAATGAAGTAAGTCATGTCCACTTCACTCTTGAACAAAGGCCAGACCTCTTTTGTGTCCGTGGACAGAGCTAAACTTCATCTGCACAATGTCATTCGTAAACTTAGGAAACACAGGTGATGTAATTGAAAAATGTGGAGTTTCTTTTCCTCATTTCACAATCACATCACCTGTGTTTCCTTTGCTTAGGTACCTCATAGTGCAGATGGAGTCTAGCATATCAAAGAGTACACAGAAATTGAGCAGTGTATACAACAATTTTGACATTTACAGAAGACTCAGCTTCTTATCTTGTTGGAGATGAAGTGAGGCCTGTCTTGCAACATGGTGCATCTTTTGCATCACTGCTGCATCGGTTTCATGTGGCACGGGTTTTTTACAGCATGACACATCTGCCTAGATGCATCAATTTGTAATTTTGTCGCCTCATAGCAAATCTTTTGCTCCGCCACTGCGTCACAAAAGTGACGCACAGTGGCGCAAAAGAGGCATACACCTATCATAAATCTGTCCCTAACATTTTAAATGATTAATTCAGGATGACGATAAGGTGTGGCCTCTCCAAAGGTTTGTTTAAGGTGAGGCCTACTCAGGGTTGCAGATCAAATTTACGCTTGTTGAAGAATACAGAGGAGATAATACATGTGAAAGCCTACCAATGAAGTAAGTCATGTCCACTTCACTCTTGAACAAAGGCCAGACCTCTTTTGTGTCCGTGGACAGAGCTAAACTTCATCTGCACAATGTCATTCGTAAACTTAGGAAACCAAGTGATGAAAGTGTTTTTTTAAAGCCTTTGCACCATTTTTGGGTCACTTTTAACATGACTATGTAACTCAAAGAATCAAAATCTAAATTTGCCAAGCACAGGTGCGAGCATATTTACAAGGAATTTGCACCACGGGGAAAGGTCTTAAATTAAAATGGGAAAAATAACATCAGAGACACTCAAATGCCTTATAAATATGCCCCAAACAACCTATGAAGCTCTAGCAGTACATATCCAGAAATGTAATTGATTTCAAAAAACGTTTTTAAACACAACATATAAATCAATTGTATACCTACATTCATGGGGAAATGACTTAAAATGTCCTTAAGACACATGAAAGCGTTTTTTGATTGCCCTTGCACCATTTTTGGGTCACTTTTAACATGGCTATGTAACTCAAAGAATCAAAATCTAAATTTGCCAAGCACAGGTGGGAGCATATTTACAAGGAACTTTCCCCACGGAGAAAGGTCTTTTAATTTAAAATGGGAAAAATAACATCAGAGACACTCAAATGCCTTATAAATATGCCCCAAACAACCTATGAAGCTCTAGCAGTACATATCCAGAAATGTAATTGATTTCAAAAAACGTTTTTAAACACAACATATAAATCAATTGTATACCTACATTCATGGGAAAATGACTTAAAATGTTTTTAAGACACATGAAAGCGTTTTTTGATTGCCCTTGCACCATTTTTGGGTCACTTTTAACATGGCTATGTAACTCAATGAATCAAAATCTAAATTTGCCAAGCACAGGTGGGAGCATATTTACAAGGAACTTGCCCCACGGAGAAAGGTCTTAAATTAAAATGGGAAAAATAACATCAGAGACACTCAAATGCCTTATAAAGAAGCAGACACCATTATTACCTTGTCATAAATTTTAAAAGCATTCCTTTTCCTCAAAAACGATTTTCAAGTCATAATTTGAAAACACTGCACAGCTCCTATGTACAAAAACACCCTGTCAGTACTAATACTTCACATTATCTCCAATTACAATTTCTCAAAGAAACAACATCTATTTGTAAAACACTTGAGACAAAGCAACATTTTAAAAACACAACTTTCTTCATAATTTTCTCCTTAAAGCATACTATTCTCTATCTAAATTAAATAAATCTTTTCTCACCTTAGCAAATATTTTATGAGTTTCAAAACAGTCTCAGAAATACACCAATTTGTCTTCAGCAGAACAAAAGGTATGCACTCCAGAGGCTGCAGCTATAGAAAGCACAGAAATGCTGTAATTCTTCACACATATCTCTCATGTCACCCAATCAAAACTCTTCCCTCACTTTTTTCAAATCAAAACCCTTCCCCCCTCTGCCCTCTCTGCCTTTTTTGCATAGCAACCACCTCCTGGAAGACCTCTGGTGTTTGCAAGTTCACACAACAAAGTTTCAATTGAACTCTGAACTCTCAGTGCACCTGCGTATCCAGTGCAATCTTTCATTAAATGTTTTTTTTTGACCATTCAAATTACATCTTTCAAAGAACTCATCCATGCACCCTAACTTTCTGTTTTCAGCAATCAAAATCCACCAATCACTGTTACTGCTTCATTAACACAGAAACTCCACAGTTTTTTTCATTTTAAACTCTTATTTTTTCAACTGCCATTTCATTACCACACTTCATCTGACTGCAGCAGAACCTTCTCTCACCATGTTTTCTGTCTGGATTGTTGGACATAGTTACATCTATTGGGCTCAGAGGTATGCTGAGAACAGAAATGTACCTAACCTCAATTTACAAGATGTGGAAATTAAGTGGTTTGGCCACAGAGGATTAAAATGTCACCAATTGATACCATTGGTGAAAACCTTTATGCATTTGCCAAAACCTGACCTGTTAATTGTGCACTGTGGAGGTAATGATTTGGGCACTTTGACTGGAGTAGGTCTGGAAATGCTTTTAAAGGACACCTTTGAGCAATTAATGGCACTTTTTCCTCAAATTGCCTTGGTATATTCAAATATATGCCAAAGACAGAAATGGAGGTGGTCGAACCAATTTTGTCCACAAATTGAGAAGTCGAGGAAGCATGTAAACAAATCTGTTTCAGCTTACATGAGAGACCATGGAATGGGCTCCGTGTACAACAATAACTTGCGTTACTACATGCAAGATATCTACAGAGGAGATGGAGTTCACTTCTCAGATGAAGGGAACAGAGTTTTCATTCTGAATTTAAAAATGTGCATTGGTACCTACTTATAAGTACCTAAATGTACCATAAACCCAAAAGCTCTTCTCAGAGCTACCCTACATCTGATCACTCACAATTATTATTTTACTCTAACTTTTTTTACTAATTTTCAACAAAGTACGCTCCCCGGAGCGCTACCCGGTACGCTAACCGGAAGCTAACCGCGCGAAATTTAAAAAAAAAATGTATTTTTTTTGCACATATGGGCCTCCTCAGCCATCCTCAGAAAACCTAGGGGGTCAAAATACGTCTACCGTGTCCCCTTCTACCCATTCTGAACATTATATGCCCTCCATCTTGTATCTTAATTCGACCGAAACACAAAATGGTGGACTCCCGTAACGCTTAAGGTTCGCGTACCGGGGCGCTCGCCAGTTCGCGTCCCGGGGTGCTCCCCGAGAAGCGCTCCATTAAAAAAGGTGGGAAAGTAATTTACAGAAGAAACCCTTGAGACACTTTCACCAAATATAGATTTGCTCATACTACATACCAATCCCTACCATTTTCACAAATGTGGTTGAAATTCCATTTAGCCATTTAGCCTGTAGACCTCTCTAAATACCCTGAGGTAAATTACTTCACAAAACACATCTGAAGTGTTGGAATTCACAACCAATTAAAATGTTACTTTAATTTTCTATTTTTTTTTTACCTGACATTTGATTGGTTATGTACCTGAATATATATAAAGGAAGAGAAGAAAACACAGCCATTTTGACTACTACTTCCTGGTGTACATTTCAATTGGATTTTCACTAATCACTTCAACTTCTTTGTAAAGGTAAGTTGTTATTTTAAAAATTGAAGTATATTGTGCACTATAAGTTAATATGGTAAACTTTTTCTGATAGTTATATACTATCCCTCTGTAGTAGTTATAGATTTAGATAGACTTCTCTGTTATAGTTATGGATGGAGTTAGGTTTCTCTTGTATAATTATGAATTTACTTACGTTAAATCACATACACTTTTTTATATTCCTACTTCCACTCTGAAACTATACACTGCCCAAAGATAAATTCACTGTTAAAAACTGCCTATCTAAAATTAATCCCAACAGTGCCCTATCTCTACTAATATATTTTTTATCCAAATTTCAGACAAAATGGAAGGCGAACACAAAGTTTCATTTGAAATTGTCCTGCAAGAGACCAACCAAGAAATAATTGATCCAAATTATATAGAATTTATGGATGAAACTTGGGACCAAGAACTACTCCAATGTGTGCAAGCAGTAGATGTCCTCCTTGAAAATGAGGACATTTTACACACTCAAACATTACAAGCTATGTTCAATGAAAATAACGACATTTCAGACAGTGAAATGTTAGACATTTTATTAAATGTTGAAACACAATAAATAATTGCTTACAAAAAATAAATAAATAAATATTCAACAAAACCAACAATCAATTAACATACAGTATTTGAAAAGTCTATCATTCTTTTTTCCTCATAGTACGCTCCCCTGGCCGCTTCCCGGTTCGCGAACCGGGCGCTATCCACGCAAAAAAAACATTTTTTTTTTGTTGCCCCGCGGGGCCTTTTTAAAGCCTCCACATCAAACCTAGGGGGTCAGGGAGGATCTACTATGCCCCCTTATGGTCATTTTCGCCTTTGTTTTGACCTCCTCTTGTCTCTCGATCCTACCGAGAGACAAGATGGCGGCCGCTCCGGACTGTTTAGAATGTTGACAGACACCGAAGAGCCAATCAGCTTCGCTTCGCGAAGTTCCGTTACGCGTCAAGTACGCGAACCGGGGCGCTGCCCGGAGCGCGCTTACAGATATATATCTTTTTTTGAACGTTAATTTCTCAAAATCCACTGGAGCACATATATTGAGACCTAGCAAAGGCACATCAGGCTAACAGTCCCTACAATTTTGCCAAGTTTCGTGCAAATCCATTCAGCCGTTCGGGCTAAAAGTGAGGCCAACCGCCCTATGGAAATTAACATGGGAAAAACGCGTTTTGGGACCCCGCTTTTTTCTCGGCCCCCCCTTGACGAACCCCCCCCAAATTTTCAAGGCCTGCCCAGAAACAAAATGTTCCATTTTCCTGAAAATTACAGCCAATTCCGTCCACAAACGCCAAAGTTATTAGACATAGAATTTTCAAAAATCCCATAGAGAAAAAATCCTAACTATATATACCTACTGGCGACCGCCAGTAGGTAATATATATATATATATATATATTGCGCTCAAACAACCTTGCAAATCCAAGGAAGAAAAGACAGCACTCGGGGGGGGTACCAAATTCACACAGTAGTTTTATTCACCACAAGCGTGCCACAGACGCGTTTCGGCTCTTAGCCTTCGTCAGTGTGTGATTTACACATTGAAAACCGGTACATGTTATATATTTTACAATGTGAACAGGTTACACCTCTCAGTCGACATCGACAGAGGACCAAAGCACTCCCAGCTAGCGCGAGCGCCATCTTGGAACGGTAAAAAGTATACACACATTCCTATTCACAAAGAATGCACTGCATATTATCATACCTACAGATAGGTAAATATGCACAGATGGGAGGTCTTATTCATAATACTGGAAATTATTGTACATTCCTAATATAGCCGTGGATCGGCAATGGTCCTCTAAAAAACAAAGAGAGATTACTCTATGTGTAGCCTGTAATGTAAATTCATGTGTTACATTAAATAAACCATAATGTGATATACAAAATGCAAGGGGTGAGGGGTGCCAGGAAAAACCGTGAGGAAATGCCAGTGGTGTATTAAAATCAAGTTACTGTCAACTAAGCAAGTAACATAGGAGACAAAGAGCCCTTCGAATCCTACCAAAGTGCCACTTATCATGGGCAGTGTGTCTAGATAAGATGAAAAATTAAGGAAAAAAGAATCAAAAGAACTTCTCCCTTCTGTAAATTGCATATGAGTTCCAGAGGCAGTTTGTCAATTCATCTTAATAACCTCCCCCACATGTTAATACAGATTATACAATATATACACACGCCCACACGCACTAGTAATATACACATACAGTGACCCATATTTTTGCAGAAATAGAATACGATCAGTTATAGAAACAGCCATGATGTTATTTGCCTAAATGGACGATCATTTCTTCCCCACTATTCATCCCCTTCGGCCATTTGGTGGATAGATCTATGATGTAGCGTGACTCAAGTCTGCGTAGTCGTCGCAGGCGGTCACCTCCTCTAGCGTTGTTTTTTATGGTGTCAAGACCAAAATACTGCAGCTGATTGCGGTCCCTGTTATGTTTTTCGGCAAAATGCCGAGCAACTGGGTATGCCTGATCTGCTTTGTCAATGGCTCTTAGGTGTTCTAAGATCCGCAATTTCAGCATATTGATGGTGCTCCCTATGTAGCGAAGGCCACAGGGACACACCAAACAATAGACGGCTAGGGGAGTACTGCAAGTTATGAACTTTTTTATATGCAGTTTTTTACCGGTTTCATGATTGTCCACTGAAAGTACTCTTCTACTTCCAGCGCACGCTTTGCATTTCCCGCATGGGAAGAAACCACTCATGGATTTTAAGGTGTTACTTTTGGCCAAAGGTCTCTCCAGGTGGCTGGTCACCAAATGATCTCTTAAAGATCTGGTTTTGTTAAAGGTTATCAGTGGGTGATCAGGTAGGTCGTCCTTGATGATACTGTCTGTTTTAAGAATATGCCAATTTTTTCGCAGCATTGATCTGAGGTCATTAGCTCCCGCAGAGAAGGGGGTTATTAATCTGAACCTTCCTGTGCCATTGTCAGCCTTCTTGGTGGCAGGTTTTGTGATGAGTAAGGAGTCTCTAGGGATAGCTCTTACTTTATTCAAGGTTCTTTTCAAAAGAGACTCACCATAACCCCTAGCCTTAAAACGAGTTACACACTCGTTGGCTGCTACATCAAAGTCCTCTAATCTGGAACAATTCCTACGGAGCCTGAGAAGCTCTCCGTACGGAATGCTCCTGACTAGTTGGGGAGGGTGACTACTACTGGCAAAAAGGGTAGAATTGCCAGCGGTTGTTTTCCTGTGTAGAGCTGTATGTATCTGCTGGTCTTGTACACACACTTTCAGGTCTAGATATTCAGCTGATGTCGCGCTTACAGTCCCTGAAAAGTGTAAGTTATAGGCATTCTTATTCAGTTCATCAATGAAGGCATGTGCTGTTACTAACGGGCCCCGCCAAACAATAAACAGGTCGTCGATATACCTGAACCAACCCTCCGTCCTCCCTTCCACTCCATCCACCATACAGCTCCTGGGTACCTGCTCCTCCCACCAGCCAACGAAAAGGTTCGCGTAGCTGGGAGCGAAGCAAGTACCCATCGCCGTCCCAGACACTTGTCTGAACAATTGATCCTCGAATAAGAAAATATTATTGTTCAAACAAAATTCGATGAACTCGAGAATCATGACACTGTGAGTTGCAAATCTCATTTGTCTCAAGTTCAGAAAATGCTGGATGGCTTGTAAGCCCTGTTGATGATCGATAACAGTGTACAAGCTGGTGATATCAAGTACAATCAATAGGCAGTCTGAGTTCCAATTCACGTTCCTAATGAGATTCAAAAAGTCCTTGGTGTCCCGAACATATGAGGGCAGGGTCAAAACCAAAGGAAATAGGAATTTATCGATGAATCGGGACATGTTTTCGGTGAGACTGCCAATTGAAGAAACAATAGGACGGCCTGGAGGGAATAGGCTGTCCTTATGTAGTTTTGGCAGATGGTAGAAGGTTGGTGTAAGTGGTTGGGTGGTCCGGAGATAGAGAAATTCATCTTTACTGAGCATGTTGCAATTATGCCATTTCCCTATTAATTTATCATAGCTCCGGATACTTTCCAAGTATGCATCATTGGTGCATTTGCTGTAAAATTTGGTGTCTTCTAATTGGCGTAGGGCTTCTGATCTGTAGTATTCCCTGGTGAGAAGCACAACATTACCACCTTTGTCTGAAGGCTTGATGATGATTTTATCATCATTCATAAGATCTTGTAGGGCCATTTTTTGTTGTTCCGTAATGTTGTACTTTACAGGATGGTTGGTTTTTCTGTATTGCATGAGTTCTTGGGTCATGGCTTCGGAAAAGGCGTCGATTGAATCCCACGGCATTTGTGGGACAAATGTGGAAGCTGGTTTGTATCCACTCTCTTCGCGATCTTGTTCTATACCCAGCGCAAGTGCTCTTTGTCCTCTATTCCCAGGTCCAGATGGATTCTGTCTGAGATCTTCTCCACGCAGTTCTTCGAGAGTTTCCAGAGCTTCAATTTCTCTGCCCGTGAGGGCATCCGTCACCGTTGTTCTGATACCCACATCTTCCTTTTCTTTGAGGTGGGGTCGTAGTTTGAAGTACTTGTGCAACTTCAACTTGCGTGTGAATCTAAAGAGGTCTATTCTGGTTTGGGTATATTCGAGAGGGGTACTGGGGCAAAAAGTCAATCCAAGGCTGAGTAGGTTCGTTTCAGTGTCGGTTAAAGTTCTTTCAGTCAGGTTGACCACCGTCAGATTTTGTCTGGTGGTGTCTGTGGCTTGAGTCAGTTCTTGTTGCTCCGAGTCCGATTGCTCCAATTGTTGGGCTTGGCTCTGCCTCTCCCCTTTCCGCCGCCGCTTGCCGCCGCCCCCTCTCCTTGTGCGCCTTGTTTTTTTGTTGTTGTTTTCTCCGGTCGTTCTGCCATGTCCGGTGGTTTTGTTTTGCCACCTCTTAGCCAGGTCCCCTTTATGACATCGTACTCCTGATGAAAAGGGGTTTTTTCACTGCCGTTTTGCGTTGGTTTTAATTTTTGCCGTGATTTGGCTGAGACCCTTGTTGTTTGTTGCTCATCTCCGGATTCATTCTCCGTGACATCGGATTCAGATGTGAGGAGTTCGGATGCTGGGGTAGTTTTTGATTGTAGTGCTTGGCGCGAGGCATCATATTTTTTTGCATATGTTAAGATGCGCCCCTGTTGGTAATCGTCCTCATCTCTTTCGTACTTCTCTTGTTTCCTAGTACGTATTTTCTGTTCGTATTTGGTGAGGCGTGCCTTCATATCTGTTCTAAGTTGCAGCACTAACTCTTGATCCGATTCCCCTTCCAGTTTTTCTTCCAGGTTTTTTATTTCCTCCAACGCCTTCTCGCGGTCACTCCAGGCATACTTGATAAGTATCTTCAGAGTACCCTCCGTGTATGCCGCTGTATGTGACTCCCAATCCGTGAGCAGCTGAGGGTCAGGGTTCTCATAAGATGGTACAGTATGGACCCTGAGCCCACGCGGAACTCTCTTTACCTCGACATAACTAGTGAGGCTTGTGGCCTCCCACCATTTGTCTTTCCAATTTAACCATCATTTCCTTAATTTTGGCATTTTGTGGGTCCATTGCTGGAACCTCCTCATTGGTCCTCTCGCATCTCTCCCGTTGTCTAAACATGTCTTTTGCCGCTGTGCGGCGTTCCGTTTCTGAGAACATGGTGCCGGTTTTCCAATTGCGCTACTTGCAAGGTGTAATGCGTGCGCAATGATCTTAGTGGGCTTAGCTTGTGGTGTCTGTGTGAGAACAGTGACCCCCCCTGACGCTCTGCCTAAATGTCCGCTCACTCGTACGAGCATTACTCGAATAGCAGGGCAAAAATTAATTAAGTCCGACGGTGTCCGCTTACCCGTCTCAGTGTTTCCGAACGACTCCGCTGGGGAACCACGGCATGCCGACGTCCTCCGGGACTCCGCTCGTACTCGCTGGGGCAGGAGTGGATCGGACCGCAATAGACCTTCCTGCTTGGCTGGCGGTTAGGCGGTGCACAGAAAACAGATGAGTTCGCCGCTCCAAAACCTTCGTCAATCCTGTGCACTCGTGGGCGGGTGCTGCCAGCGGCTCGAAGGACGCCGCGTAACACTGCGCTCAAACAACCTTGCAAATCCAAGGAAGAAAAGACAGCACTCGGGGGGGGTACCAAATTCACACAGTAGTTTTATTCACCACAAGCGTGCCACAGACGTGTTTCGGCTCTTAGCCTTCGTCAGTGTGTGATTTACACATTGAAAACCGGTACATGTTATATATTTTACAATGTGAACAGGTTACACCTCTCAGTCGACATCGACAGAGGACCAAAGCACTCCCAGCTAGCACGAGCGCCATCTTGGAACGGTAAAAAGTATACACACATTCCTATTCACAAAGAATGCACTGCATATTATCATACCTACAGATAGGTAAATATGCACAGATGGGAGGTCTTATTCATAATACTGGAAATTATTGTACATTATATAGAATTTATGGATGAAACTTGGGACCAAGAACTACTCCAATGTGTGCAAGCAGTAGATGTCCTCCTTGAAAATGAGGACATTTTACACACTCAAACATTACAAGCTATGTTCAATGAAAATAACGACATTTCAGACAGTGAAATGTTAGACATTTTATTAAATGTTGAAACACAATAAATAATTGCTTACAAAAAATAAATAAATAAATATTCAACAAAACCAACAATCAATTAACATACAGTATTTGAAAAGTCTATCATTCTTTTTTCCTCATAGTACGCTCCCCTGGCCGCTTCCCGGTTCGCGAACCGGGCGCTATCCACGCAAAAAAAACATTTATTTTTTTGTTGCCCCGCGGGGCCTTTTTAAAGCCTCCACATCAAACCTAGGGGGTCAGGGAGGATCTACTATGCCCCCTTATGGTCATTTTCGCCTTTGTTTTGACCTCCTCTTGTCTCTCGATCCTACCGAGAGACAAGATGGCGGCCGCTCCGGACTGTTTAGAATGTTGACAGACACCGAAGAGCCAATCAGCTTCGCTTCGCGAAGTTCCGTTACGCGTCAAGTACGCGAACCGGGGCGCTGCCCGGAGCGCGCTTACAGATATATATCTTTTTTTGAACGTTAATTTCTCAAAATCCACTGGAGCACATATATTGAGACCTAGCAAAGGCACATCAGGCTAACAGTCCCTACAATTTTGCCAAGTTTCGTGCAAATCCATTCAGCCGTTCGGGCTAAAAGTGAGGCCAACCGCCCTATGGAAATTAACATGGGAAAAACGCGTTTTGGGACCCCGCTTTTTTCTCGGCCCCCCCTTGACGAACCCCCCCCAAATTTTCAAGGCCTGCCCAGAAACAAAATGTTCCATTTTCCTGAAAATTACAGCCAATTCCGTCCACAAACGCCAAAGTTATTAGACATAGAATTTTCAAAAATCCCATAGAGAAAAAATCCTAACTATATATACCTACTGGCGACCGCCAGTAGGTAATATATATATATATATATATATATATATATATATATATATATATATATATATATATATATATGCTTACAATTCCTCTCCCAAGCGGGAAAGAAGGTGAGTCGAACACGCTGCACAATTGATGCAATCAATTTATTTTGAGCAGTGGAAAGGGCAATCCTGACGCATTTCGTTTGGCTTCAAACTTTTTCAAAGGTCAGCCCGGCAATGGAAGGCTGTGCATGAGTTCCTATGATTATTTATAAACAAGACCGGCCCTCTAGTGGACACCACACTGTGGTATTTGGCGCAGCATGCTGGTCTTTGTGGTCTCACAGCCCTCCGGTAAAATAATGCCGATATTTTCAAACTGTCTCACTGGGGCAAAGGTTCCCAGTTGTGTAGCTCCTTGCTGCAGCCCGTATTTTGGCAAAGGTTGCTGAGGAAACATCCCAAACTCCAGTGTTTGGTGGCACCGTTTCCCCCATGTTCGTTTTACCGAGTCCGCTTGGGTGGTCCGGGGTGGGGAAACCTGGCGCTCTGGCTGTCGGTTCGTTACTCTGCGACTGGACCACGTCGCTATAAATGCTTACAATTCCTCTCTCAAGCGGGAAAGAAGGTGAGTCGAACACGCTGCACAATTGATGCAGTCAATTTATTTTGAGCAGTGGAAAGGGCAATCCTGACGCGTTTCGTTTGGCTTCAAACTTTTTCAAAGGTCAGCCCGGCAATGGAAGGCTGTGCATGAGTTCCTATGATTATTTATAAACAAGACCGGCCCTCTAGTGGACACCACACTGTGGTATTTGGCGCAGCATGCTGGTCTTTGTGGTCTCACAGCCCTCCGGTAAAATAATGCCGATATTTTCAAACTGTCTCACTGGGGCAAAGGTTCCCAGTTGTGTAGCTCCTCGCTGCAGCCCGTATTTTGGCAAAGGTTGCTGAGGAAACATCCCAAACTCCAGTGTTTGGTGGCACCGTTTCCCCCATGTTCGTTTTACCGAGTCCGCTTGGGTGGTCCGGGGTGGGGAAACCTGGCGCTCTGGCTGTCGGTTCGTTACTCTGCGACTGGACCACGTCGCTATAAATGCTTACAATTCCTCTCCCAAGCGGGAAAGAAGGTGAGTCGAACACGCTGCACAATTGATGCAATCAATTTATTTTGAGCAGTGGAAAGGGCAATCCTGACGCGTTTCGTTTGGCTTCAAACTTTTTCAAAGGTCAGCCCGGCAATGGAAGGCTGTGCATGAGTTCCTGTGATTATTTATAAACAAGACCGGCCCTCTAGTGGACACCACACTGTGGTATTTGGCGCAGCATGCTGGTCTTTGTGGTCTCACAGCCCTCCGGTAAAATAATGCCGATATTTTCAAACTGTCTCACCGGGGCAAAGATTCCCAGTTGTGTAGCTCCTAGCTGCAGCCCGTATTTTGGCAAAGGTTGCTGAGGAAACATCCCAAACTCCAGTGTTTGGTGGCAACGTTTCCCCCATGTTCGTTTTACCGAGTCCGCTTGGGTGGTCCGGGGTGGGGAAACCTGGCGCTCTGGCTGTCGGTTCGTTACTCTGCGACTGGACCACGTCGCTATAAATGCTTACAATTCCTCTCCCAAGCGGGAAAGAAGGTGAGTCGAATACGCTGCACAATTGATGCAATCAATTTATTTTGAGCAGTGGAAAGGGCAATCCTGACGCGTTTCGTTTGGCTTCAAACTTTTTCAAAGGTCAGCCCGGCAATGGAAGGCTGTGCATGAGTTCCTATGATTATTTATAAACAAGACCGGCCCTCTAGTGGACACCACACTGTGGTATTTGGCGCAGCATGCTGGTCTTTGTGGTCTCACAGCCCTCCGGTAAAATAATGCTGATATTTTCAAACTGTCTCACTGGGGCAAAGGTTCCCAGTTGTGTAGCTCCTCGCTGCAGCCCGTATTTTGGCAAAGGTTGCTGAGGAAACATCCCAAACTCCAGTGTTTGGTGGCACCATTTCCCCCATGTTTGTTTTACCGAGTCCGCTTGGGTGGTCCGGAGTGGGGAAACCTGGCGCTCTGGCTGTCGGTATGTTACTCTGCGACTGAACCACGTCGCTATAAATGCTTACAATTCCTCTCCCAAGCCGGAAAGAAGGTGAGTAGAACACGCTGCACAATTGATGCAATCAATTTATTTTGAGCAGTGAAAAGGGCAATCCTGACGCGTTTCGTTTGGCTTCAAACTTTTTGCAAGTTCAGCCCGGCAATGGAAGGCTGTGCATGAGTTCCTATGATTATTTATAAACAAGACCGGCCCTCTAGTGGACACCACACTGTGGTATTTGGCGCAGCATGCTGGTCTTTGTGGTCTCACAGCCCTCCTGTAAAATAATACCGATATTTTCAAACTGTCTCACTGGGGCAAAGGTTCCCAGTTGTGTAGCTCCTCGCTGCAGCCCGTATTTTGGCAAAGGTTGCTGAGGAAACATCCCAAACTCCAGTGTTTGGTGGCACCGTTTCCCCCATGTTCGTTTTACCGAGTCCGCTTGGGTGGTCCGGGGTGGGGAAACCTGGCGCTCTGGCCGTTGGTTCGTTACTCTGCGACTGGACCACGTCGCTATAAATGCTTACAATTCCTCTCCCAAGCGGGAAAGAAGGTGAGTCGAACACGCTGCACAATTGATGCAATCAATTTACTTTGAGCAGTGGAAAGGGCAATCCTGACGTGTTTCGCTTGGCTTCACACTTTTTCAAAGGTCAGCCCGGCAATGGAAGGCTGTGCATGAGTTCCTATGATTATTTATAAACAAGACCGGCCCTCCAGTGGACACCACACTGTGGTATTTGGCGCAGCATGCTGGTCTTTGTGGTCTCACAGCCCTCCGGTAAAATAATGCCGATATTTTCAAACTGTCTCACCGGGGCAAAGGTTCCCAGTTGTGTAGCTCCTCGCTGCAGCCCGTATTTTGGCAAAGGTTGCTGAGGAAACATCCCAAAATCCAGTGTTTGGTGGCACCGTTTCCCCCATGTTCGTTTTACCGAGTCCGCTTGGGTGGTCCGGGGTGGGGAAACCTGGCGCTCTGGCTGTCGGTTCGTTACTCTGCGAAATATATATATATATGTATGTATGTGTATTACCTACTGGCAGTCGCCAGTAGGTAGTTATAGTTAGGACCTAGTTACCGTAGGAAAATTGCAACATTCTATTACCAATAACTTTTGCGCCGGTTGACGAATCTTCGGAACATTTTCCAAACTTATGGCCCACTTCAGTCCGTTCCTATCTTAAAAGTTTCAGAGTAATTCGGCAAGCAGGGGCTGAGAAAAAAGGGGGGCCCAAAACATGTTTTCTCCATGCAATTTTCCATAGGAAACTTTAGTCACGACTACAGCCCGAACTGCTGAACTGAATTACACCAAATTTGGCAAAAAGGTAGCCCTTGGTTCAGAAAGAGCCCTTTTTGTTAAATGGTATAAATCCGTTCAGTCGTTTTTAAAATAATAATGGAAAATTAAATATAAATATCTGGGCGGAGCCTAACTACACATCTCATCGTGAGATCTGATTGGTTGTCAGCACTTTATCCAAAAAGTGTTGGCAGCCATCTTGGGATCAATATACATGATAGCACCTCATTAAAAAGCATTGCAGTTAATAGAAGGTTTTAAGACTTAGTTACATTATAAATCATTAGTTGATGGTACCATACTCATTTTAGGAATTGTGGTGTGTTCTAAGGTGCTTTTACCATGTGAAAAATCATTCTGCTGGGATATCATGAATCATGTTTGAGAGAAAACTATGTTTTCATGCTTTTCCCACAGAGGTTTGGAAGGTGATCTATAAGCTAACCTGGGAGCATATTTTCTGTAAATTCACATTATCTTTCTCAGTCATGTGAGAATGAAGTCTGACTTTCTCAGTAAAACAGGTACATCCAACAAGGGCAGAGACTGTCAGTTGATTCCTTTGTGTTCTACTGCAGCGTCCCAGAGCTAACAGTCTTACTTATGACAAAACTATGGCACACCTCAAGCCATGTTGATTGGAATAAAGTGGTAACACTTAAAATATTTAATTTGCAAAGGAACGAAATGAGGGGGTTCATTTTACCATAGAAATTATGATTAGTGCTGCAGAAAGAAAAATATGGGCATATTTTGACTTCTCAAATCCTCTTCAATTTAATTAACAAATTCTGACATTCAGACTGAAACATACACTTTGAATAGCAGAAGCAGACTTCCCTGGTGAGCAGTAGCTTTACTACAGTGATCTAATGAGCAACTAGAGTGCTAACATTCAGAATGTATGGCAAATGAGTGACACATCTGAATGCCTTCTTGATGGAACCAAAATAAAGAACTGAAAGTATTTCCTACTGAGGAGACTGCAGTAAGTGAGGAAATTAGAAAACTTCATAACAAATAAATCTCCCAAGATGGCCACCAGAGACAAAAGAGCCCAAATGTAGCACAAATATCACCCAGATGTAGCCCACATGCAGCCCAATGACAGAAGTGTGCAAAACACTTATTATTTTTTGTGTTTTTGCAGTTTTATATAGTGCAGACTTGTCGGGTATTGGAGTGCTTTACATGAGCATTGGTTACATCACACAAGAACAAATTCATTTTGGTTTTAGACATGGGGAGATTAAGTGATTTGACCAGAATCACAGAATGTCGAGCTGAAGCAGAAACCCCAAACTGGTTCCCCAGTTGCAAGGTCTGCAGCTCTGGAAGTAACACCACAGCCTCTTCCCTAAGTGCAACATTTAATCAAGTGGTCAACTAGATAAAAAAACATAAAGATAACAAATAATTTAAAAGTGCTTTGTCGCTATTTGAAAACTCAGAAAATATGTCCTCATTTTAGTTTTTTAGAGCACTAACCATAATTTTGATGCAAATAAGATCCTCTCATATATGTAATTTGTAAAGGAAATGCTCTAGGTATTACAGTTTTGTTTACATCAAGATGACATCAGGCGTTTCACATTTTTGTAATAAATATAGAATGTTAGCAATTTAGTTGTTCATTAGGATACTGTTGAGAGGCACAGGCCAGGGGCACAGACTCTGAAAATTGAAGGCAGGTAGGAGGTTGCAGAGGCAACAATTTGACCACACTGGGCAGGCAGGAAGGGCAGTGAAAAGGGGGGTAGGGGCAACAAGCCAACAATACAGGACTGACAAGAGAGGCTGTGGCAATATGATAGACCACTGTGGGCAGAAGGAAGAGGCAGTGGTAGTACAACCATACATGCCAACAGACCCGATTCAGCCAGGAAACATCCAATGTTTTTAAGCCAAACTGGGCTTTATTTGATCTGTCTCCTGTCTACAATCTCCTCTTTTTCAATGTAAGTCAAAGGGTAAAATCAATACCCCATTTTTCTTTCAAAATCCCCCTCTTACCAAGTTCAAAATGTTAGCAAGTATGGTACACTGGATCATGGAAGGCAGAAGGAATTGGGGTAGGGACATGGACTTGGAGAACAAAGGACAGGAGGGACCTGGAGAGGTGCACCAAACTGACCCTACAGGGCAGGCATCAGGGTTTGCAGCAGCACAATACACTTGACAGGGCATGTGTGACAGGAGTGTAGCACAATAATCCATAGAAAGCAATAGGGAGGGGACAGGACCATGCACATGGACAACCGAGAACAGAAGGGAAAGAGGCAATGGTAGCTAGCTGACCATAATGGACAGACAGGAGAGAAAGCTGCAGTATAACAGACCATAAAGGGAAGGAGGGACGGATCAAGAGCATTACAATGGAACAGACAAGCAAGGAGGGAGGGAATAGGGGTCTGTACATGGAAACAGAGGGCTGGGGGCAAGGGGGCAGGGCAGGAGCAGCAAGATGACCATGGAGGTCAGGCAGGATGGGCACTAGAAGCAAGACACATCATGGAGAGCAACAGTGAGACTATAATGGCATACACACAGACCATGAAGGGAAGGTGGCAGGGGGTCAGGGGCAGCTAGCTGACCACACAGGGAAGGCGGGAGGGGTTGTGGCACCACAAAAGACCATGCATGGCAAGCGGGAGAGTTAGTGGCAGCACAATTGCTATGATGGGCAAGAAGGAGGGGGCAAGGGCATGCACAAAGGACCATGGAGGATAGAAGGTAGTGTCAGGACCTGGGCACAGACAAGAGAGATCAGGGGAAGAGGCCTCACAACAGACCACATGGGGCAGGCAGGAGGACCAGTTGCAGCACAACAGACCAGAGAGGGCAGAAGAGTGCGGCAGTAAAATGGAGCATGGGGACAGGAGGAAGGGGATAGGGGCATGGAATGTGGACAGGCAGGGTGGAGGTGGCAGGGACAGGTTACAGTCATCTGACAGTGCTAGGCAGGTGGGAGGGGAGTGGTAGCTCAACAGAACACTCAGAGTAGATAGGAGTGATAGGTCCATGGAACATGGTGGGCAAAAAGGATGGAGCAGGGGCATGCACACAGACATCGGAGGGCAGGGGGAAGGAGAATAGGGGCAGCAAGCTAAGCACAGAGGCTAAGCAAGAGGTCAATGATGGGGCATAGAATAGCGGAATGGAGGGCAGGAGGAGTGGATTGGTACATCATGCTAAATGGAGGGCAGAGGCAGCACATCAGACTATGCATGACAGGAGAGAGGAGTCTAGTCCATGGATTCAGACAACAGAGGATAGGGAGGAGGTGGATGGGGCAGCAAGCTAACTGTTCAGAGAAGGGGGGAAGGGCCACACAGGGCTGTAATAAGGGAGCAGGGACATGGACTTAGACAATGGATGGCTAGGAGGATGGAAGACAGGAGCAGCAAGCTTGGGTGGGGAAGCATAATGCCAGGCCCTGCTTCCAACCCCCAACCATCCATTGTGATATGCATCTTACTTAAAGTTGAAAAAATATAGAAATTTGGTGAAAAAAACAAAGATTACAGGTACGGTATAGTTAGACTCAGATTTCACTCATACACAACCAGTGAAATTCCGCAGTTATATTTACCTGATCTAACTATAACTTACGCCCCCGCAATGTACTGCTAATGACCTCAGACATTACATCATTCATGACATGGTCAGTTACATCACTCATGACATCACTCATGACATCTCAAATGCGCTGTGAATGGAATGGAGCTATAATCGCTAGAACTTTGTTTAGGGATAGTGTGTGTATATTAACACCCCTTTTTTTTCTTTTCTTTCGTGTAAGAACCATTATCATATGCAATGTGCCCAAATGAATATGGCCAATAGCCTTTCACTTTAAAGTAGTGTGTAGTCCATTGTTTATGTTGATGTTTGCAATCCTAAGTATGTTTATTATGAATAAGTCACGTTGACGAACATACAGGTATAGTGCTCACGGGGCAAGATATGATGAAATGACATTGTGTGCATTTTAGCTTGTTTTCTTTTCTTTATTGTATCACTTCCTGAATTTTCACATCGTGACCAGGCCAATATGGCCGCCAGCTTTTTGAATTAAAGTAATATGTAGTCCTTTGTTAATGTTGGCAACTTTGGGCATTTGTACAATTAAATAGGATGCTACAATGACGTCTTCTATCGTTATCAAGGTTCGGATGAGCCGAAACACGTGGCTCATGTCCTTTGCAGATTAAACACTTCCAAACTACAACCTGAGTGCTGATTCCTTCCTTGTAAGAGTGAGAGGAGATTAAATACATATATATAAAATTCACTGAAAAAAAACACAAGTTTCAGGGACATTATTGCTAGAAATTAGCATTTAAAAAACCTCAGAAATTCACTGAAAAAAACAGGTTTCATGGACGTCATAGTTAGTTGGACATTTCACTCATACAAAACAGAAATTTGGCCGTTATACTTAGTTGTGCTAACTATACCTCGCGCCCCTGCAATGCACTGCTGATGATGTCACATATTACATCACTCATGACATGGTCAGTGACATCACTCATGACATCTCAAATGACATCACTGATGACATCATCCATGTGATCATCTGATGTACCTCCTCATACCCTAAAATACAGACTACCATTCTCGAAACCATAGACACACCAATACTAGTACAGCTACAATATTCTGTGCACTATGCATGGAGACCTTTAACCAGCTACATACTATTGATACGCTCTTCTAAATACCCAGTTCGTACATATGCAGTCTAGGAACCCTTCTGTCTGTCCCATGCACTTCTCCATTCACCCATCCAGCACTATATACGTATCCTATCACTCCACCAATACCTAAACACTTGTAAATTCAGCACGCACTTTCTTTGCAACACTGAAATTACTCCAGTTATTAGCTGTATACTTAAGGAATGGCATAGTCACTAACACAAGTGCAGGTACAATATTTTGGACACTCTGCATGCACACCTCTAACCACTTACAAACTATTGATACGCTCTTCTAAATACCCAGTAAGTACCTATGCAGTGTTGGAATCATCCTGTCTGTCCCATGCATTTCTCCAATCACCCATCCAGTACTATCCACTTATCCTATTTACTCCACCAATACCTAAGGACTTATAAATTCACTATACACTCTGTTTGTAATACTGTAATTATTCTAGTTACTAGTCATGAACTAATAGAATGGCCTAGCTACTAACACAAGTACAGCTATAATATTGTGTGCACTATCCATGCAGACCTCTAACTAGCTACATACTATTGATACACTCTTCTAAATACCCAGATAGTACTCATGCAGTGTAGGAATCGTCCAGTCTGTCCCATGCACTTATTTATTCACTTATCTGCCACTATCTACTTATCCTATTACTCCTCCAATACGTAAGCACTTATAAATTAAGTGTTCACTCTGTTTACAGCACTGTCATCATTCCAGTTACTAGTGGTATTCTTATAAAATGACCTAGGCACCAACACAAGTACATATAAAATATGCTGTGCATAATCCCTACAAATCTCTAAGCAGATACATACTATTGGTCCACTCCATTAAATACTGAAGTAGTACCCATGCAGCATAGGATACCTCCTGTCAGTATCATGCAATTCTTCAATCACCCTTCCAGCACTAGGTTCTTATTGTATAAGTCTGCCAATACCTACGCACTTATGGGGCAGATTTACAAGCACCCTGCGCCACCAGTACGTCACAACGTAGTAATGGCGCTAGGCACTCCTTCATATTTACAATGTAAATACAACCCCTTCATACACAGAACTTTGCGTTGAAAGGGCGTTCCATAGGTGTTGCTGTGGTTGTTCCCACACAACACTCATAGAACAAGATACATCTTCAGATTTATGAGAAATCGTAAATCTGGAGATGTGTGTGAATGCTGCGCCACCCTAGATTTGGTGTAGCAAGACGCAACAAGGAGAATTGTTTTCATGTCTCCTCATTTTTTCCTCTTTCAATGCATGCTGCATTCCACAGCATACATTGAAAGTGGAAAACACCTTTACTGACTGTTTTTGTTCAGGAAGGTGTCACTACCTGCACAAAAACAATCTCTGCATGACACAGACTTCCTTGCACCATGGTGCAAGGGTGCCTGTGTCATCGCATGCCTGCAGTTTTTGCAGCAGTGCAGAGGGAAGCACAGAGTTACAACATATTTGTGTACATATGTCACATCCCTGTGCTTCGGAAGTGCCACAGTGCAGTGCAGCTAAAGAGCTTGCAGTGTCACGCTGCAGTACTTCCTATAAATCTTCACCTATAAATTCACCATGTACTACTAATGCATTCTTTCAGTGAAATATGCTGTACACAAATATTCAACCAAACCTTCACACATTACCTTGCAATTATAGTTATTTCTTTAACCAGATAAGGTAGTTCCTTTTTCTTTTGTATTTTTTTTCATTTTTTTAAACAATTTTGTATCTTGTTTGGTGTGTTTTAAAACAATGATCAAGAAAAAAGAACAAATAAAACAGGAAACTTTTGGAATTACTTATCATTCCAAAAACAACAACAACAAAAAATTAACAATGATGGTTGCGTTGCGCAGCACAAACTGCATCCACCGACTGCTCACCGAAGCATATACGTTTCTTACACTTCACACGGTGTTGCTCGAGAAAGGCGAATTCTGGCCTAATATCCATTGCAGGTGTTCCTGAGGACGCTACAGACGTACTTGCCACAGCAGGTGAGGGGTTCAAAGCAGCTCGCCTAATTTCCTCACAAGCAAGATTGTAAGGATGTGTGGTCCGGATATGCTTGTACATAGAAGCTGTGCCACAAGAGTATTTTCTTTCACTGCCTCTTGACAGGACTTGTCACAAATGTTGCACGTCACCTTTCTTGCAATTTCTTTCTGCTCTCCAGGTGGAAAAGTGAAGAATTTCATCAAAACAAATTATGACCTCTGTGGATGTGGTGCCTCCTGCAAGAATTCTTCTTTAGAATATACTTCGTCCTGCTGCTGCTGCTATCCAGGTGCCATTTGTTTGATATATTTTTTAAAACACAAAAAAAAAACAAGCAAAAAGGGTTCTTGTAGGAAAAGAGATGTCTCTCTAAAGATGCTCCAACAAGAATGATTAAAATGGGTGGAGTCCTTTAATAGTTACAGTGGGAAATGTTATGAATGAATGAAATCTTTTTTTTGGAGGTCACATGGGATCCGAGCACGCACATGAAGCGACTTCGTGAAAATACATTTAAAAATAATATAATTTTATTATAAGTACAAATATATTATTTTATGAATATCTTAGATAATCTCTTGCCCTAATATGTATATTAAAGACACATGCATATAATTTTAGAACATAACATGTTTTTGCAGGAGTCGTGTACCCAGCGCACCCCAGCGGACTGGTCAAATACCAATTGCGCACATCACGTAATATTAAATGTATATGATGTAAGGTATAACTACTATTACACTTCAAAATAAGCATTTAAAAAAGCTATGAAATTCACTGAAAAAACCATAGGTTTCAAAGACGTTATAGTTAGAAATTAGCATTTAAAAAACCTTTGAAATTCACTGAAAGAAACATAGGTTTCAGAGATGTTATAGTTAGAAATTAGCATTTAAAAAACCTTAGAAATTCACAGAAAAAAACATAGGTTTCAGGGGTGTTATAGTTAGCTGGACATTCCACTCATTAAAAACCATAGAAATTCCTCCGTTATAGTAAGTTCTCCTAACTAGAACTAGCACACCCGCAATGCACTGCTGATGATGTCACATATGACATAATTAATGACATGGTCAGTGACACCACTGATGACATCTCAAATGACATCACTGATGTGACATCATCAGCAGTGCATTGCGGGTGCGCGAGTTATAAGTTGCAGACATTTACTATTCTCTCTCCAAGCTATACCAATTTGAGGTAGGAGTTGGACACTAAGGTCCCGATTACGGCTTTGGCGGTATAGCACCGGGTTCGCCGCACCACCAAAGCTGTGGTCAGAACGCCAACCATATTAGGAGTTCTATCCTGTCTGGCAGGCTTTGTTTTTGACGTTCCCACAGCATTGCCTTGAAAATTAGCACTGCAATGGGAACGCTAAAATAGTTCCTGCATGGCATGGACTGAAAAGTCCATGCCATGCAAGGACTGGTATACATGCACACAGGAGGCACATTTGCCCCCCCTGTGGGCATTCACAGAGTAGGAGGCACCAGGGCCCCCTTTGTTTCCTCTCCCCCACGGATTTCATGGTGATGGAACAGCCATGAAAACCGTGGCAGAGAGGAAACTTGTAATATGTTTGGTGAGACTGCGGCAGTCCAGCCAATCATAGTAGTGACGCCTGATGGCTACAACATCCCTCGGGACTGGCAGTTCCCTGACGGCTGAGGTGTGGCTGTGGCGGTCCCACCGTCCATATCATAATAGAGCGGTTGGGAGACTACCGCGCCCCTGCGAGTCTGGTGATCCGTGGTCCGCCAGACTCATAATCGGGGCCCAAAGGGGTAGCATTTACAATTCCTACTCCAAACTATATACATTTAAGGAAGGTGTTGGACACTAAAAGTATGACATTTACTAATCGCACTCCAAACTAAACAGATTACAGGAAGGTGTTGGACACTAAAGGGGTGACATTTACTATTTTTATTCCAATCTACACCAATTTCAGGAAGGTGTTGGACACTAAAGGGATGACGTTTGCTATTTTCACTCCAACCTATTCCTATTTAACACCTTCAATGCTAAGGCAATTCCCGCTGGGTGCTGGACTTATGGATTTCCCAATGTTCATGACAAGGTCAGCTCGTCATTAGCACACATCCAGTGTACTGCATGACGAGCTGACCTTGTCATAAGCATGGAACAGGTTAAGGAAGATTTTGGACACTTTAATGGGTGATAAGAAGGTGTTAGACACTAAAGGGGTCACATGCAATATTACCCCTACAACCTAAACCAATTTAATAAATGTGTTGGACATTACAGTGGTGACATTTACCATTCCCACTCCAGTCTATACCAATTGGAGGAAGGTGTTGGAGACTACAAGTGTTACAATTAGTATTCACACTCCAATCTATGCCAATTGGAGGAAGGTGTTGTACATCAAAGGGGTGACCTTTACTATTCTCAGTCCAATCTATAACAATTTGAGGAAGGCGCTGGACACTAAACATGTGTTGATTACTGTTCTCACTTCAAACAATACCGATTTGTAGTAAAGAAGTGGAATTTACTATTTCCACCACAATCCCAAAAAAGTAATGCAAGATGCTAAAAATCTAAAATTTAATATACACATCAAAATGTTAAAACTATATAATAAGCCAAAATTCACTTATAAAAAGACTAACCAAATATACAAACCTATATATTCATATTCAAGCAGTACATTATTAATGATTTTGTTGACACTATTAAATAATAAAGTAATACATTCATTCCAATATTTTTTTTAAAAGTGTATACATTTAACTAACAAAATGTCATACATTTGAGGGGGGTAATCTCAGTAACCACAGCACCAATCACAACACCCAATACAGCGTTGGAAAGGGCAGTTGCAGCAGAAGGACATGGGCTATGCAGACGGCCACCATATTTTTTTTGTTTTTTTTGTTTTTGCAGAGTTTTATATAGCGTGAACTTGACCCGAACTGAATCAGGTATCAGAGCTCTTTACATAGCACCAGTTACGTTACATGAGGACACACATTCATTTTTGTTAGGCACGGGGAGATTAAGTGATTTGCCAGAATCACATGATGTTTGGCATTGTTACCAAGTCTCGAACCCAGATCCCCAGGTCCGAGGTCGAGCGCCTTAGCCGTTAGGCCAACTCCTCTATACATTTAAAAGGTAAAAGAACCGTGCCAGCAAAGTAGTCCCTTGTGGGCGTGTCTGGGTTGTGCTGTGGGCGTGGGCTGGGGGCGTGACTAACTCTGGGGGCGCATGGTACAGCCATCACATCGTGGGCTGTGGGCGTGTGCTGGGGGCGTGACAAACACTGGGGGCGTGTGTCTGCCCTTCATGCCATGTGAGCCGTACATACAATTGCCAATTACGTTGCTGCGCAGCATCAAGCGGCACGCTGGGGGCGTGAGAAACGCTGGGGGCGTGTGCCCGGCCTTCATGCCATGTGACGCAATTACGCCGCATCAAGGGGCACGCTGGGGGTGTGAGAAATGCGGGGGGCGTGTGCTAAGTTCCGCCCTTCATGCCATGTTGGTCGTACATTAATAAGAAGATCGTCTGCTGTGGCCGTGTGCTGGGGGCGTGACAAATGCGTTCACCTGGAGGCCTGGTAAGTAACGTTACTGCAGCCTCTCCTGCGCGCTGTTACTGAACTCTCTCACTCAACAAAATTACACGCGCCTGCTACCATCAACCAGGGCTCTAGCGGCGCGGATCTGTACACTAATTACATGTGCCTGATAACATCAACCAGGGCTCCTGCTGGGCCTCAAGCGGGGGAACACGCACCTGCTAACATCAAACAGGCCTGCATCTGGGCCTCAAGCGGGGGAACATGCAAATGAGCGTGTCTGTGGGAACAATTACTGCAGCCTCTCCTAATCGCTGTCACTCAACTCTCTCATAAAAACGGATTTACCCGCGGCTGATAACTCTCTCATTCAACGACATTACACGCGCCTGCTAACATAAACCAGGGCTGCAGCTGGGCCAAAAAATGTTGTCTACCGCGAGATTTTAAAATAAATTGCCCTTGCCAAATACACACATTACACACATTCTATTTCATACCCGGACAACGTCGAGACGAGCTGCTAGTATATATATATTTATAGAAATCATTCCTCATTAATACTTATAAAACTTATTGTTGCAAACTAAACTTATACATTTTACAACCCTAATTTATATATAATTTATAAAAAGACATTCAATTTACTTTAAAATGTCCACTTTTGCAGAATCCCTCCACCCTCATCCCCTAAAATCTCAATAGCCCAATCCTAAAAATAAAAATCCAATATCCAATATCCAATACATTAAAATAACTAAATACAGAAATTTCAACAATTGTTTAACTACTAAATTATCCTAATACAAAACTAATTAAAAAATTATAACCATAGAATTAAACACACTACGTTAAATTACATCCAAAACAATATGAAAGGTATTACATATTATATTTTCTAAATCAATATTTTTGGCAAGGATATTAAAAACAACAGTTAAAAGGAAATTTGTATCTTTCATTTTCCTGTCAACAATCTTTTTGACATCTCGATATTCTTGACGTTATATTTTTGTATCATCATTTTTTTCCCGATACTTTGTCCAAAAACTAACCCATGCGAGTGGCTATGAATGTATTTGTGTAATTTAGCTAGACTGAGAGTTCTTGTAACAGACACGCTCTATATTAAGCATGGGCGTAAAATCAGTTCCGTTCGCGGAATTTGCGGATTTTCAGCAATTTAGCAGTCCGTGAATCTCGCGAAATTGCAGAAAAATCCGTGTTTGGGACGGATTTTCAAAAACTGAAGTACATGAAGCTCTTACAGGGTGACAGCAGGTGCCCAAGTTGAAGCTAATTTCTTTGTAACCATTTACAAAATGGTTACAAAGAAATTAACTTCAACTCGGGCACCTGCTGTAACCCTGTAAGTGCTTCCTGAGCGGCGCCTCCAGAGTTGTTGCCTACTTGCAACTTTTCTTTGACCCTGCTCTGACCCTCGAAGCAGGGTCAGAGAATAGTTACAGGTATGGCACAATGCTCAAGGCTGTCACAAAAATTAAACCACAACAGGAAGCACTTACCGATAAGGAAGCAGGTGCCGGACTAGAAGCTCAAATTCAGTAACACATTAACCAGCCCCCGGTTGAGGCTGGGCAAGTGTGCTTTCTCCCCATAATCTACAGTGGTGAACCAGAGGGTGCTGTGATGAACCAGAAGGTGCAGTTGTGAACCAGAGGGTGCTGTGATGAACCAGAGGGTGGCAATGGTGAACCAGAGGGTGGCAGTGATGAACCAGAGGGTGACAGAAGCGATGAACCAGAGGGTGGCAGTGGTAATCCAGAGGGTGGCAGTGATGAACCAGAGGATGGCAGTGGTGAACCAGAGGGTGGCAGTGGTGAACCAGAGGGTGCTGTGATGAACCAGAGGGTGGCAGTGAGAATCCAGAGGGTGGCAGTGATGAACCAGAGGGTGACAGCAGCGATGAACCAGAGGGTGGCAGTGGTCATCCAGAGGGTGGCAGTGATGAACCAGAGGATGGCAATGGTGAACCAGAGGGTGGCAGTGGTGAACCAGAGGGTGGCAGTGGTGAACCAGAGGGTGCTGTGATGAACCAGAGGGTGGCAGTGATGAACCAGAGGGTGACAGTGATGAACCGGAGGGTAGCAGTGATGAACCAGAGGATGGCAGTGGTGAACCAGAGGGTGGCAGTGGTGAACCAGAGGGTGCTGTGATGAACCAGAGGGTGGCAGTGAGAATCCAGAGGGTGGCAGTGATGAACCAGAGGGTGACAGCAGCGATGAACCAGAGGGTGGCAGTGGTAATCCAGAGGGTGGCAGTGATGAACCAGAGGATGGCAATGGTGAACCAGAGGGTGGCAGTGGTGAACCAGAGGGTGGCAGTGGTGAACCAGAGGGTGCTGTGATGAACCAGAGGGTGGCAGTGATGAACCAGAGGGTGACAGTGATGAACCGGAGGGTAGCAGTGGTGAACCAGAGGGTGGCAGTGGTGTACCAGAGGGGGGCAGTGGTGAACCAGAGGGTGGCAGTGATGAACCAGAGGGTGACAGTGGTGAACCAGAGGGTGGCAGTGATGAACCAGAGGGTGGCAGTGATGAACCAGAGTGTGGCAGTGGTGACCCAGAGGGTTCTGTGATGAACCAGAGGGTGGCAGTGATGAACCAGAGGGAGACAGTGATGAACCAGAGGGTGGCAGTGGTGTAGCAGAGGGTGGCAGTGATGAACCAGAGGATGACAGTGATGAACCAGAGGGTGGCAGTGGTGAACCAGAAGGTGGCAGTGATGAACCAGAGGGTGGCAGTGGTGAACCAGAGGGTGGCAGTGATGAACCAGAGGATGACAGTGATGAACCAGAGGGTGGCAGTGATGAACCAGAGGGTAGCAGTGGTGAACCAGAGGGTGCTGTGATGAACCAGAGGGTGGCAGTAATGAACCAGAGGGTGACAGTGATGAACCAGAGGGTGGCAGTGGTGAACCAGAGGGTGCTGTGATGAACCAGAGGGTGGCAGTGATGAACCAGAGGGTGACATTGATGAACCAGAGGGTGACAGTGGTGAACCAGAGGGTGGCAGTGGTGAACCAGAGGGTGGCAGTGATGAACCAGAAGGTGGCAGTGATGAACCAGAGGGTGGCAGTGGTGAACCAGAGGGTGGCAGTGGTGAACCAGAGGGTGGCAGTGATGAACCAGAGGATGACAGTGATGAACCAGAGGGTGGCAGTGATGAACCAGAGGGTAGCAGTGGTGAACCAGAGGGTGCTGTGATGAACCAGAGGGTGGCAGTAATGAACCAGAGGGTGAAAGTGATGAACCAGAGGGTGGCAGTGGTGAACCAGAGGGTGCTGTCATGAACCAGAGGGTGGCAGTGATGAACCAGAGGGTGACAGTGATAAACCAGAGGGTGACAGTGGTGAACCAGAGGGTGGCAGTGGTGAACCAGAGGGTGGCAGTGATGAACCAGAGGGTGGCAGTGATGAACCAGAGTGTGGCTGTGATGAACCAGAGGGTGGCGCTGCTAAACTGCCCGGGATCCCTGTGGGTGTGAGCCCCTGCGCTGCTGAGCTGCCATGGGGTTGTGAGCCACGTGCTACTGAACTGCCCCAGGGCCCAGTGGGTGTGATCCTCCATGCTGCTGAACTGCCCCTGGACCCTCTCAGTGTGAAAATCATTCGTGCTCAATTGCCTGGGAGCCCTCTGGGTGTGAGCACACATTGTGCTAAGTGTCCCCCTGCCCTCAGTACATATATACCCGTACCGCACAGCACCATTATGCTCTTGCACCAGGAAGTCTGGTGCCTGGATGCTCCTGATCTGTGTAGGTGGAACCACCGTCTGGTGCAGTCAAAATGTAAAGTCATAACTTGCTACACAGCACCAATAAACACGTGTCCCCCCCTGGCACCGGTATGCACATGTACCAGGCGTGGAGCACCCGCATGCCACTGCACCCTACTGCCCCGCGCCAGCATATGCCTGTACGGGGAGGTTTAGTATGAGATGGGACATTGTCCAGCAGCAGCAGCTGCATGCGCCTGAACCTACTGAGCAGGATCAGAATGACTTTGTACCAACACGTGCAGCAGAGCTATCTTGGACATCTGAAGGATTCTGGGGTCCTGTGCCAAATATATTTTTACATCCATGAGTTTCCCGAGCACCATCCCCGTGTAGCTCCTGTGACCAGGAGACTGCTTTTTCCTCATGTGCTGCTCTGCTCGGTCTCTGATCCTTTATAAACAAGATGCATGTGAACTCGCATAGAAGCCCCACCCGTTTGGCCCCATCCACCACACACTAGCGGTATGAAACGTCTTCCCGCCCGTCCCCACTATAATGGCCAGCTCACTCAAGGGACCTCTGTGCCTTTTGGCGTGCTGGCAAAGTTACAGGCACACGTGGTAACATATTTGTGCAAGTGGCACAAAAATTCGCGAGTTCGCAGGAAAAATTTGCGAACTCACACACTTTTTTTGCAATTTCGCACGAATTCGCGGACCGCGAATTCGCAAATTTCGCCCATACTTACTCTATATTAGTGTACACATAGCCAAACTGTGCATGTGGAATACAGGGTAGTTATGCCTTCTTACTCAAGCATTCATTTGCTTTCATTCAAACACAGCCAACAAGAGAGTATACATGCAAACAACTTCTGTTGTCTTCTTTAGTGGCATGGGTGTACTGGGACAGCACTGTGGATAGACTACTGTGATTTCATTTAGCATATGCTGCCAGATAACCAACTTATGCATAAACTATATTATTATACTAAGAGCCCCTACTTCAAAGCTTAAATGTATGTTCTGTAGGGAAAGATCTAGGATCTGAAGCCATCTAATGGCATTAGCCTTGTTAGCCGCTCCATCATTATTGAAAGATGCAGCTTCCCTTCAAAATGTATAAATAAATATGTTGCAGCAAGATAATAGCAAACACAACAGTGATGGACAGAATGTGGATCAATGTCACACATTCACCCCAGTCCAAAGATCTGGGCCCAAATCCATCGTTTTTCCACTCCACACCACCCTGGGTTAGACAATGGCGATATGCAAATCAGCGCTGACCCTGTGCCCCATGGGAACAGTCCAGTCCGAACTACAAAAGCCATGTCCTTCCCAGAACGGAAACAAGCATCCGAGGACCGGCCCGGTTTCGAGGTAACACCTCTCATCAGCCCGGCTAGCTTGATTCCAGTGGTGTGGAGTGCCTGGGACTCACGTCTGAGCATCCCCAGTACACTTAGAGCGGTAATTGCAAACACAACAGTGATGGACAGAATGTGGATCAATGTCACACATTCACCCCAGTCCAAAGATCTGGGCCCAAATCCATCGTTTTTCCACTCCACACCACCCTGGGTTAGACAATGGCGATATGCAATCAGCGCTGACCCTGTGCCCCATGGGAACAGTCCAGTCCGGACTACAAAAGCCATGTCCTTCCCAAAACGGAAACAAGCATCCGAGGACCGGCCCAGTTTCGAGGTAACACCTCTCATCAGCCCGGCTAGCTTGATTCCAGTGGTGTGGAGTGCCTGGGACTCACGTCTGAGCATCCCCAGTACACTTAGAGCGGTAATTGCAAACACAACAGTGATGGACAGAATGTGGATCAATGTCACACATTCACCCCAGTCCAAAGATCTGGGCCCAAATCCATCGTTTTTCCACTCCACACCACCCTGGGTTAGACAATGGCGATATGCAAATCAGCGCTGACCCTGTGCCCCATGGGAACAGTCCAGTCCGAACTACAAAAGCCATGTCCTTCCCAGAACGGAAACAAGCATCCGAGGACCGGCCCGGTTTCGAGGTAACACCTCTCATCAGCCCGGCTAGCTTGATTCCAGTGGTGTGGAGTGCCTGGGACTCACGTCTGAGCATCCCCAGTACACTTAGAGCGGTAATTGCAAACACAACAGTGATGGACAGAATGTGGATCAATGTCACACATTCACCCCAGTCCAAAGATCTGGGCCCAAATCCATCGTTTTTCCACTCCACACCACCCTGGGTTAGACAATGGCGATATGCAATCAGCGCTGACCCTGTGCCCCATGGGAACAGTCCAGTCCGAACTACAAAAGCCATGTCCTTCCCAAAACGGAAACAAGCATCCGAGGACCGGCCCGGTTTCGAGGTAACACCTCTCATCAGCCCGGCTAGCTTGATTCCAGTGGTGTGGAGTGCCTGGGACTCACGTCTGAGCATCCCCAGTACACTTAGAGCGGTAATTGCAAACACAACAGTGATGGACAGAATGTGGATCAATGTCACACATTCACCCCAGTCCAAAGATCTGGGCCCAAATCCATCGTTTTTCCACTCCACACCACCCTGGGTAAGACAATGGCGATATGCAAATCAGCGCTGACCCTGTGCCCCATGGGAACAGTCCAGTCCGAACTACAAAAGCCATGTCCTTCCCAGAACGGAAACAAGCATCCGAGGACCGGCCCGGTTTCGAGGTAACACCTCTCATCAGCCCGGCTAGCTTGATTCCAGTGGTGTGGAGTGCCTGGGACTCACGTCTGAGCATCCCCAGTACACTTAGAGCGGTAATTGCAAACACAACAGTGATGGACAGAATGTGGATCAATGTCACACATTCACCCCAGTCCAAAGATCTGGGCCCAAATCCATCGTTTTTCAACTCCACACCACCCTGGGTTAGACAATGGCGATATGCAAATCAGCGCTGACCCTGTGCCCCATGGGAACAGTCCAGTCCGAACTACAAAAGCCATGTCCTTCCCAGAACGGAAACAAGCATCCGAGGACCGGCCCGGTTTCGAGGTAACACCTCTCATCAGCCCGGCTAGCTTGATTCCAGTGGTGTGGAGTGCCTGGGACTCACGTCTGAGCATCCCCAGTACACTTAGAGCGGTAATTGCAAGCACAACAGTGATGGACAGAATGTGGATCAATGTCACACATTCACCCCAGTCCAAAGATCTGGGCCCAAATCCATTGTTTTTCCACTCCACACCACCCTGGGTTAGACAATGGCGATATGCAAATCAGCGCTGACCCTGTGCCCCATGGGAACAGTCCAGTCCAAACTACAAAAGCCATGTCCTTCCCAGAACGGAAACAAGCATCCGAGGACCGGCCCGGTTTCGAGGTAACACCTCTCATCAGCCCGGCTAGCTTGATTCCAGTGGTGTGGAGTGCCTGGGACTCACGTCTGAGCATCCCCAGTACACTTAGAGCGGTAATTGCAAACACAACAGTGATGGACAGAATGTGGATCAATGTCACACATTCACCCCAGTCCAAAGATCTGGGCCCAAATCCATCGTTTTTCCACTCCACACCACCCTGGGTTAGACAATGGCGATATGCAAATCAGCGCTGACCCTGTGCCCCATGGGAACAGTCCAGTCCGAACTACAAAAGCCATGTCCTTCCCAGAACGGAAACAAGCATCCGAGGACCGGCCCGGTTTCGAGGTAACACCTCTCATCAGCCCGGCTAGCTTGATTCCAGTGGTGTGGAGTGCCTGGGACTCACGTCTGAGCATCCCCAGTACACTTAGAGCGGTAATTACAAACACAACAGTGATGGACAGAATGTGGATCAATGTCACACATTCACCCCAGTCCAAAGATCTGGGCCCAAATCCATCGTTTTTCCACTCCACACCACCCTGGGTTAGACAATGGCGATATGCAAATCGGATGCTTGTTTCCGTTCTGGGAAGGACATGGCTTTCGTAGTTCGGACTGGACTGTTCCCATGGGGCACAGGGTCAGCGCTGATTTGCATATCGCCATTGTCTAACCCAGGGTGGTGTGGAGTGGAAAAACAATGGATTTGGGCCCAGATCTTTGGACTGGGGTGAATGTGTGACATTGATCCACATTCTGTCCATCACTGTTGTGTTTGCAATTACCGCAGCAAGATAATAGGGCACTCTGAATGTGTTGGAGAAAAATATACCATTTGCCCCCCTGCTTGTGTGCCTATGATTCATAGAACATCGTTTCTCTCAATCATTTCCAAAATATGTCTAAGCAAACAAAGAAGAACACATCTCAGAGGAGAGGTGTGTACTTCAATGTTACGGCTTTAGTATTTTTAGCATGAGGTATTTTAGCATTTGAGCACTTTATTTCACTTTTTAAAACAGTCCATGTTTTATCTCATTATTTCTCCATGCATGCCTTGTTTGTATGACTCTCTTTATAATGTGATATACAATCTGCATTTCTACACATGTTTCTAGGCATCATCCACTTGAAGTGATCCTAGAATTTAGGTATTTTACAGATGATGGCTCATATGCCAGGTAAACAAGAGATTGTTGGCCATGTTAAAAAGGATTGTTTCCAGCGGTAGTATCAACTGATGTCAACTATACACTCGCAATACCGCTATCAAAATGTATTTTTGAATGTGTCCCTTAACATGGATATTTACATTTTAAAATGCATCCTGCTTTACAGTTTTAAAAATATTTTTTTAATCTTTAAAAGCTTTCCAAAACTTAAGCTTGCTACTTGCAAAGTTGTTTTTTACCTTTCTTTGTTTTGAATAAAAGAATAGCTTCAGTGACCCTCTGCAACAGCAAGATATCTTCCTCCACCATCATGAGCACTTCAGGGCAATAAGTAGACCATTGCTTTGGAAAGCAGTCCCCCATTCCCTGTTCTGAGCTTCCTGCTCCCAATAGCAAAGTTTTGAGCTCCCAGCTCTTTACCCTGAGAACTGTTTTGTCACCTGGCCCTGCCTTTAGCTGCACTTCACCCCCTACTCCTAGTACTTTGGAGAACTGACCGTGTTTTGCCTTGCTTCTCATGATCTTGCTAGCTTGTCTTGACTGACAACTCCACTTTCTGTGCTTGCCTCACCAGAGCAGTTTGACTCAAGTGCCCAGCTAGCTTATTCCCCTGTTATTGGTTGGTCTGTGTCCTGTGATGCATATTAGGATCCTTAAGGAGTAAGAGGGGAGGCATGCCATTGTAATGTGTAAGGGCATTAACATTAACTACACATATACAATGTTTAACATGTCCTTCCCATGTCATCTCAAGAACTCCTGATGTGAAAAACATATATACTCAAGATAAGGAGTGTTGATCAGAGCAAACGGTTTGCTAAACCAATAGAAAACACAAACGGTTTGGTGTATGGCAGATATATACATTTGTAACATGCCTTGGCTTAAGAGTAAATAGTCTCTTTACTAATATGGATGACCTGGACCTCAATACATTGCATTGGTCTACACTAAATTTTTACTGAATCCCAAAAATAAAATATGTTCTTATAAAATTTTATGAGTGGGGGTTGAATTGCAAATGTGTATGATATCTTATGTATCTATAGTTGAAATAATGTTTTTACATACATACAGCAAGCACATACGAACTCGAATTGACCTTCGGCATTGGGAGTGCTTTCAGCAATGTCAATGGTATTTACACATATCACTGTCTCTGAATGAAAAGTTACTGGAGGGGAGTTGATAGTGGTTCATCACTTGGTTCTCCTCCAATACTTGCAGTTTCTTGACTTCGAGCTGCAACTCGTTCCTTTGTTTGCAAATTTCCTCAACACTCCTGTTACTCACACCATCCGCAATTATATGTGCCAAGTTGTGTCTTATGGTAGCCTCGGACACAGTTACTAATGACTTTCCACAAAAAGTTTTTTATTTTCAGCAACACATTCTTCTATCAAAATGCCAAACAACTAATTGCTAAACTTTCTGTTATGCTCCCTACTTTCTCATCCTATGGATTCTGGCTAGCCATGATGCAGTAATGTAGTGGATGCCAGTGGATACTCCCTTTTAACTCTCGCAGTGCTTCTTTCATTTGGCAGTCTACCCTCTTCCAGACTCTTTTCTAGAATTGATGATGTCACTAATGTGAAACACAGCAAAATTAGTAATTTGCGATTAAAACTCATTACTGAATATCCAATTGGTATTCTTAAATAGCGAACACTATTTAAGACACTGGACTCATGGTCCTCTATCTCGCCATTCCTTCATAGTGAATCGGTACTAGTTGCTGTTTAGGAATAGGAAAATGTATTTTTTGCTCTTCCGGCCCCGTATCCCTTACCCTCTCCGACCTGAATCTTTTCCCATCTACTCACTGAAGTGGGTAATTGCTGTATTTGTGTCTTCCAGAAGCAGTTAAAAATCGACCTCATGGATAGGGAGACCTGGTGGAGAGCGATTTGCTTTCTTTGTAGCACACTGAATTAAATAAAAGTAAATTCAATGAAAAAGCCTAGTGAGTCAGTGAACAGTTGTTGTTTATTGTACTTCTTCAACAAGATTACTATTTAAATCCAGTGGTCGAAGTGGGCGGGATCGGCAGGGCACGGCATTCCCCTACATCTTTCATTTAACCGAGTCCGTTCCTCTACATTTTTTTGTTAAAAACGCGTCCCAGGCCCAGAAATAGCCACGGCCTATAAGGCTTGCCGTTTGTGGCAGGTCGGGGAGGCATGACTGGCAGAGAAGGAAGAGGACTCTGTTTCTTCCTTCCAGCCCAGAAGGCGTGCAGCGCCCATTGCCCCCACCCCCTGGCTCCCCCTCGTGTGTGTCAGCCTGGCTGAGACAGCTTCCCGAGCAGACACAGCCACACCCGAGTACTTCCCAAAAGACCATTTACTTGCTAACACTGCTTTGTTGCTTTTCATCTTTTCTTAGAGCCCCTGCGTCTCTGAAATTTTTTGTAGCCCCTACCCACTCCTTAAAATGTGGCTCTAGTTGCACCTCTGCTGCCCAGAGAAGGCAAAAATAAAGATGTAATGATAACGCCGGTGATTAATGTTCTTCCTAAAGAGAGAAGCAGTGTCACTTCTGCTCTGCCGCTGGCAGCTGCCCACCGCCCCAGCAGCTGCCCCCACCCACTTTCTTACTCTTGCTCCTACTCACTTATTGAAACTATTCCATTACAAATGCTTGTTTGAGATAGTATTCCGATGTCAAACTTTAAATAAACCGATAGCGTATTTGGCTATACCAGACTTTTTGTTATGTAGAACTGTAATTAATCTGTGTCTTTTTTCCCAATCTCAGTGGTATTAATTAATCAACCTTGGAGGGATGAAAAGCTGTGCTGACCACAGTGGCACTGGAATCAATGGGTTTCAATTGCTTTACAGATTTCCTCAATAAAATCATTACCTCACTCGGCTAATGTTTGTATGTGGCCAGATGCATCAGATAGTAAGATATCTCAGTGGATTAAGGGACTTGCTGCAGTGATCCATGTGTAATCAAAGTCACTGCTTTCTTTCAAACTAATGGTATAGCCTATTTTGTGCACTTTTTACAATTAACTTTTCACACGTTCCGGTGTCCAGCTTTTCTTGATCTCTTCCTACTTTTTTCTAAATTCGATTGGATAAAGGAAATGCTGAAGAGATTTGCTTGATACAAGCCTTTCCGGAGTTGGAATTAGTTAATAAATATCTGAAACTTTTTTGTATTATCTTATTAACAGCCTTGAAGAAGTCGTCATACGACGAAGCACGTGTCAGCTGTGTCACTGCTGTAACAACGTGTTAACAGTGGTGAAGATCTGTGCTCTCAACATATGTTTTGTTATTCTGATTATTGATTCTGTTACTGCTATTAAACTTAAACCTGACTACGTAGAGTCAGTTGTTAACTATATTGTGCTGTGCTCTGTCAATCAATGTAATGTTTTATATATATAGAGAGGTTTCCTCTATATATTAATTAGCATTGTGGATAGCACAGTGTTAGACATTGAGCACGCTGGGAGACATTGTGATCATTCAAAAACATTTTTTGCAAACACAACAGTTATTTTCAAATCCCACTTTGTCTAGGTATTTTAGTGTCAATAACTCATTTTAAACCTCAAATAAACGTGTACCCATCGGTTGAATTAAATAACGTAATAAGCTGTAGCTTGGTAGTGAAATGTCAAACATGTGGTGTTAGCGTTCTAGACGCTACAGCCTGTGCGTGTGACGGGAAGGACTGCGCATGCGCGAACGGCGGTTCGTGCGCATCAGTGCCCAGCAGAGCGCGAGTCACAGCGGACGCCCGGCGCTCTTTCCCCCTCATTACTTATAATTAATAATTATTAAATTAATAAAGTATTTACCTCCACAGTATATCCGACTCTGGTCATCATTCTGGTGCAAATCTAACCTTCTACAGTGGCGACGAAGGTGGGATCATTCCACAGAAAACAAGAAGGGAGAGCACCTGACGAAGCAGAGGTGGCAGAAGCCCTGGGAAACCCCAGGACCAAAATCTCCTATGCCATTCACCGGTAGCACATGAAGAGACGGACGGAGGAGCTACAAAACAGAGGGAAGAGCGTGGCAGAGGCACAGAGAAGAATCAGACGCATTAAAGGTCAGAAAAAGCGAGGCGACCTGCGCAGAAGCACGGTGGGCACACGCAATCACCTTACCTAGGTACCTGGCTGAGAAGGGTGCCCACGAGCGAGCGGGAGGAAGCGCGCCCAGCTCCACAACATCGCAAGCAGAAAGCGCCAACGCTCCTGGCAGTCCCAGATGTCAGGAAGGAGACAACAGCGCGCCAGGCTGCCCCAGAAACCAAGCGGAAGGGCAAGAAGGACAGGTCAAGATGAGCGGTCAGGCGTCATCACTCACAGCCCCAATCCCGTTCCTACCTAGACCAGGAGAACCCCAGATGAAGTGGCAGGACTGTAGGGAGTACTTCAGCAACTACCTAGAAGCCCTGGAGGATGAATCCACAGATGAGTTCACCCCCCAAGACGGAGACGGATATTGCTGCACAACCTGGGCCCGGAGGGCATAAGAGTGTTCAAGAACATTGCGACTGCGCCACTTCAAGCGGCTGACGCCGACATCTTCAAGCAGGCCCTAGAAGACTTAGACGCCCATTACCGCCCGGCTGTTTGCGTCTCCATTGATAGATTCAACTTCCAGCAAAGGAAACAAGGCGATGGAGAATCGGTTGATGACTACGTGGCGGCCTTGAGGAGACTTGCGGTCACGTGCAAGTACGGGGCATTGGAAGAAGATTTCATTAAGGACCAGATAGTAATGCACACCACCAACAAGAATGTGCAGGACAAACTATGGGCTCACGGTGAAGCAATATTGAAAGAAGTGATTGCAATGGTGAAGAAAGCTGAGCTCTCCAAGAGATGCGCAGAGGCTGTGAAAAAGGAAAGTGCGCAAAGAGTAATGGTCAACAAAATTGATGACGCAGAACCGTCGAATAGATACAAAATGGCGCCGGGAGGTGACCGTGCACCAAGCAAATGGGCGGGAAAATCAGGACAAGCAGGAAGACAGTCCTCAGCCACCGGATCGTCATGTTACAGGTGTGGTAGTGTGAACCACTCAGCTCAAGACAAACGCTGCCCAGCTTTTCGTGCGAAATGCATGTTCTGTGGCCTGATTGGCCACTACGAGAAAGTGTGCCGCAAGAAGGAGAAGAAGACAATGGTAAAATATATAGCGCAACAACCACAAGATGGAGGCACCGGGGAGGAGTCAGGTGAAGATGACAAAGTGCTGTGCATCGAGGAGCAAGTAATAGGCATTGACACTCAGCGATCCGACAAGCCGCGAGCCGAAATGCTGATAGGTGGAGTGAAAATCAGGATCGCGATCGACTCGGGTTCTCCATACTCCATTGTGCAGAGATCAGTGTGGGAAGGAGACTTTAGTCCGAGCCTAGGATCACAACTCAATCCGCCGGACATCAGACCGGTGTCTTACACGAGTAACCTGATCCCCATGGTGGGGTACCGGAGCCTCCTGTTCGAATTCCGAGGTAGGAAAGCTACCTGTAAGCTATTTGTAGCTGAGAAAGGTCCCTCTGTGCTAGGGTGGAGAGACCAAGGTGACTTGGGAATCAAGCTAGACCCAGGTGGCAAAGAACAAATCCTCCTGACAGACGATGAGCGGTGGCTTGACTTGGAAAGGGTGAAAAGAGAATATCCCAAAGTCTTCGGAGGCAAGGTGGGCAAATTGGAGAAATTCATGCATAAAATTGTGCTCAAGGAAAACTCCCAGCCAGTGTCCCACAAGGTCCGCAATATACCCATCGCGGTGAGAGAGGCAGTCCAACAAGAATTGTCCCGGCTGGAAGAGCAGGGGATCATAGAACCCATCGACAGCTCAGAGTGGTTGGCCCCCCTAGTAGTCGCCAGGAAGCCCAACGGGAAAGTACGCCTGTGCGTGGACTTACGCGAGTTAAATAAATGCTTGGTGGTGGAGAAGTTCCCCCTCCCTAGGATAGAAGAGATGCTAGCAAGAACCAGGGGTGTGCAATGGTTCTCCACCGTTGATCTCACATCGGCGTACCACCAGATCGACCTTCACCCGTCTAGCAGGAAGCTGACGTCCTTCATTACCCCTACGAGTGCTACTGATTCCGCAGGATGCTCTTTGGGCTGGCATCCGATGCGGCGGTTTTCCAAAAACTCATGCATCGCCTGTTCAGAGACGTCAAAGGCATCCAATACTTCCAAGACGACATCCTGGTAATGGGGATGGATCGTAAGGACCACGACACTAAGCTGGACAAAGTGCTGAGTGTATTACAGGGAAGAGGACTCACGGCGGAATGGGAGAAGTGCCGTTTCGGTATGACATCCGTCACCTATCTGGGGCACGAGATAAGTGAACAAGGGATCACGCCCAAGAAAGACAATGTGAGAGCAATCTGCGAGGCCAGAGCCCCCAACAACAAAGATGAAGTACTGTCATTTCTAGGGATGGCCGAGTACTATAGCAAATTCGTCCAGCATTTTGCGATGAAGACGCACGGCTTGCGACAACTGGTCAGAGACAAGACGTCGTTTCAGTGGGATGATGCGACTCAAAGAGAGTTCGATGAGCTGAAGAAGGACATCAGCCAGGCTGTGCCGTTGCAGGGTCATGACCCAATGGGAGTCAGCATCCTTACGACGGACGCCAGCGAAAAAGGACTGGAAGCAGTCCTGGCTCAACAAAGAGAGAACAACACAGTTGAAACACTCAGCTTTGCGTCCAGAGCACTGTCAGCCACTGAGCAGAAATTCAGTGTAATCGAGAAAGAGATGCTGGCAGTCGTATGGGCCATGGGAAAGTTCCGGCAGTTCCTGTGGGGCACGAGGTTCCACCTGCAAACCGACCATAAACCACTGGTCAAGGTACTAACCTCAAGTGGTCATGCCACGGCCACTCTGCGGATTGCCAAGATGACGCTCAAGCTATTGGAGTACACGTATGACGTTGAGTATATCCCAGGTACGCGCAACAAGGTGGCAGACTACCTTAGCAGAGCGTCGGCCATGGAGGACGCACCTGCGCCTGCGGAGGAGAACGAAGAAATGGTGGCAGTAACGGAAGATGTGGAGAAAGCGATCAGTATGCAAGACTGGGCACAAGCATATGGAAAAGACGAGACCTTGGAAGAGACAAAGAGACACTTAGTAAATGGGTGGCCAGATAAGAAAAAGCTGAAGGAGGAACTCAAGAAACTGTATGAAGTGAGAGAGGAGTTATCCATAAGTGACTCAGGAACATTTCTGTACCAAGGAGACAAGATAATACCCCCACGGGAGCTGATCCCCACATTGTTGAACCAACTGCACGAAGGTCACCTCGGCATAGTGAAGACGAAGTCGAGGGTGAAACAGATGTACTGGTGGCCAGGGATGGACATCACAGTCGAGAGACACGTCAGGGACTGCAACCAATGCCAGGAATCTGACAAGGTACTCAAGCCATTAAGACCAGCTTTGGGCAGTTTCGAACAACCCTGTGATCCATGGGAAGATGTAGCTGTCGACATCCTAGGGCCGATATTAGACGGGCAAGGGATAGCCAAGTACTTGTGTGTGCTGGTGGACAAGTATAAGAAACCAGAACAGAAAGAACTGCTCAAGTGTGCACTGTTCCTGATGGACTAAGTCCACAATGTTTATACCACAATAAATTCCATATTCAAATGATATTTAAATAAAATATACCACACAATTAACTTAAGTTTGTTCTGTTGTTTACTAAATTCTCTATTTTGAATTTATATTCATGTAACTTCTATTCATCAGTTAATCAACATACAATTACATGAAGTTTACATTTTATATACATTCATTATACATTTCATGATGTATTGATCTAACTTCATTATTTATCATATAAACCACAGTTTGTTGCTGGCCCAATGCATTTCAAAACCGTGGTTCCTTCCTCAGGGGCTGTGTTTCTGCTAGAGGGGATGCGTCTTATAATCCAACCTCGCAACAAAATATGTTGCAGAAACCCGGTATCTGGCTTCTCACTGTTAGGGTCTTGAGTGCTACTGTGTAACTAGACCAAAGGATGAAGTATCCCTCCACTTCAAGAATAGTGCCGAACGACGATGAGTCAGGTCGATATTGCGAAATGTCGCATGAAGCGAGTCTCAAACGTGTATTCCGCTCCCCTTCGGCCAATACGTATCAAGTTCTGGAGCATTCAATAATCCGAGTTCTTAGCGGTGTTTTAACAGTTTTTAAAGCGGCGGAACGAGTCCATCCAACCTGTAGTTCTCCGACTGCTTGCCGGCTTACTAAAGTGGTGGACAAGTATTCCAAGTGGCCTGAGGTACAAGTGCAAGAAGAAATGGACTCGGAGGTTGTAATCAAATTCCTCACCTCTGTGTTTCTGAGGGAAGGTATCCCAAGGACCATCCTGATGGACATTGGTCCACAGTTCACATCTGAGAAATGGCAAAGATACATGGAGAGGAATGGAATCAAGTCCAAACACACGTCAGTGTATCATCCTGCCAGCAATGGGCAAGTGGGAAGATTCAATCGCGTGCGGATGGGATCAATTCAAGCCGCCATAATGCAGGGAAAAGACTGGGAAACAGAAATTCAAAGAATGCTGTGGGCGTATAGAATTACCCCCACCACGAGAGGGTACAGTCCCTTTCAGATTCTCAGAGGCAGGCACCCGTTCACGAAGGACAATGTGGCGTGGAGAGAAAAAACGATCACCAGCAAGTGGTCGCCTGCTGTAGTCCAACACAACCTGCAAAGAGCACAGAGAGTGTACACTGACCACTACAATCAAAGGAAGAAAGTACAAAACTCTTCGTTAGAAAAAGGGGAGTGGGTGAGAGTAAAACAGGCTGTACTGAAGAAGAAGGGAGAGAGTAAATACAGCCCACCCCGACAAGTAGAGGAAGTGTATAGCAGAGCAGCACTCCTTAGTGATGGCAAAGTGTGGTCCCAGGATCGCATGGCCAAAGTCAACAAGATAGTGAAGTGGCCGGAGGAGAAAAGCACCAACATGCCCGGTCAGGCACAAGATGGAGGAAATGAAGAAAAAGAGCCAGCGGAAGAAAGCATAGGAACTGAAGATGTAAGCATGGACAGGGGAGACCCAGTCGAAACCAGTGTGAGGGAAACATCAGCAAGAGCAGAAGCAACGCCTGGGAGAGCAGGACAAGATCAAGTGGGAGGAATGGTGGAAAGCCCCGTCCCAGAGATGCTCCGAAGAACCTCCACTACGCACGCGCGCTGGGAGATTGGTGGTCAGACCCTCGCACCTCAGAGAGTTTGAATAATTGAACAATGAACATTGAACTGTCTCTTTCCCTTGTAGGAAAAAAGGGAGATATGTGGTGTTAGCGTTCTAGACGCTACTGCCTGTGCGTGTGACGCAACACGCACCGGTGTTCTGGGAAGGACTGCGCATGCGCGAACGTCGGTTCGCGCGCATCAGAGCACGGCAGAGCGCGAGTCACAGCGGACCCCCGGCGCTCTTTCCCCCCATTACTTATAATTAATAAAGTATTTACCTCCACAGTATATCCGACTCTGGTCATCATTCTGGTGCAAATCTAACCTTCTACAAAACAAACACTAAAAATGTGAATGATTTGCTCTTTCTGGCCACACCTCTGATTCCACCCACTGACCTAATCCTCGGGTTGTTCCCGCGACCTGATCGTCGCCCACAGTTCCCCGACTTTTTTACCCCCACTTCGACCACTGTTTAAATCCCTAACCCGCCTCTCATTGCTTTTACGTTCTTGTCTCTGACTGAGCATTGCCTCTCCAGCGTGTGCTTCCTTTATGTCGATGCCCGAGTCCGATCCAAGGAGATGTCAAGGTAGGTGCACGAGACAGCAAGCCCAGCAAAAAAATAACTTAGCATTCTGACAGGTTCTGCGTTTTTCGGTGAACTCTTTAGCAGGCCCGGACGGACTACAGTGTGAACAAACCTCCTTTAATTGCGCAAGCTATCTGGCCCTGCTACGTTCATTCAACCCGCAGAGAAGAAAGACGTTTAAAGATTACCAGGGCGCGTTGGTAATGAAGCGGATACCTCTTTGTCTATCCTTGCGCGAGCCATGGCAGAAGGGATACTAATTAGGGGGTGAATTATTACCTTCCCGTGGTGCACTGCAGGGGGATTAAAAATGAGTGTACTTTGCCGCTTGTCTTTTGGATGGCGAGTGGGGGTTTAATGTATTCTTGTTTCTGGGGACGCAACAGGGGACCGTTTTTATGATTATAATTGTTGTATAATTAGTGGCCTAAGGTTGGCTATTGTTAAATAAAAATGCTGAGATACTAATGTTTTATTGAAAAGTGCGAGCAGATAAAATGGCAATACATTTTCTCCCAACAGCATTAGATGGTTACATTGTGCCCCGTTTGGAATTTTAATGGCTGTCTTATTATGTCTGAGGACGTAGTCTGGTGTCGCGCGTTCAGAAATGAGTTGCAGGGGCTTTGAGAACAAGCAAAGGTGAGATGTGCAGCTGTTCCCGTTGAACATGGTTTTGCTTTGCAGGAGTAAGCTTTCAGAAAGGGCCAGTAATGCGCCACAGTACGTGGCGCACAGCATTGTTTATTAAAGATGCTTGCTGATGGGAAATGTCCTTGATTGTCATTCTGACCTCGCATGTGCACACATCGAAATTCATATGTGCTGGAGCTTAGAAATAACAATGACTAGCAATCACTGGCAAAGCCAAAAGGTATCACCTCTTGACTTTAGTAATTAATGCTTTTTTGCCAATCTTGATCAGCATTGGCAAAAGCAAAAACAATGTTGATTGCCAGTTCTGATGAACAACGGCAAAAAGCTCCATCTTTTTCATGACAAATGTACATGCATTGAGTCAGGATGCATGCTCACACGTGCGTCATTATGCGGTGGCAGCTTTGATTATTTAAGCAAACCATTCAAGGATGATGGATGATAGATGGCCGTATTTGAGCGGTACATTTTTTTTTAAAGTGTGTGAAAGTGCATGTAAGAAATGGAATGCCAAGAAGCAAAGTGCAACTGGCTGCCCCCCCTAGAAAGGTTTGAAAGGGTATTTAAAAAAAAAAAAAATTAGGGCATGAAGGAGCAGGGAAATAGTGGAAGAGCTGAGGTTGTGGGAGGATCAACGCTGAACGCCAATTAAAAATTTGCACCCATACATGACAAGAATTTTCAATTCTATTAAGGACACAGAGGCGCAGATTATGCTTCTCATTTTCTTTACTGAAAATTCTCACCAGCCAATAAGATGAAAGTAAAAACAAACAAACACAACAATACCCATGAACACTCACTGGGTCACATATGACAACCATAGAGTAACCCCTATATAAAGAGTACAAGAGAATACCGTATCCTCTTTCTTTGTCAAAATAAACAGGTAAGTCCATGAAAACAGTCCAACTTCTGCGAACAATATGGAAAGGAGAACAAGTCTTCTGAATGAAAACAGCAGTCCAAAGGGCTGTGGAAAGCGGTCTTGAAGTATGTGTCAATGATACAGTCTGAACATGTTGAAACCATGAAGAAAATCTCAGGAGGAATACCAGCAAACTCTACTTGAGATCCGATCCTGAAATGAAAACATAAAGCTGTAATACTTTACTCCCCAAAAGAGTATCTTACATCAGAAAAAATAGGAAGGGAAAAAACATAGACACAGTATAAAATATATACTCAAGGCAGATAATGCAAATTAACATAAGCAATACAAAATTCCTGGGTGTTACAATCTGCGCCTCCATGTCCTTAATAGGATTGAAAATTCTTGTCACATATGTTTGCACATTTTTAATTCTATGTCAGGACCGGAGGCTGTGATTATGCTTGTTTAAAGCTGCACCACCACAACAGATGCAATATCATCAATAGGGCTTTAGTTAATAGACTTAAACGTAGAGTCAGATGACCAATCAGCTGCATTCATAAGATCTGATAAACTGACGGTGAACATCCATCACAACGCTGTCAAAACACTGCGGTGCTATTACGACGCATCTTTTACAACGCAAGTCGTTACCACGACTTGCGCTGGAGGGCGCTCTAGACTAAGGAATAGTAGATTTACTATTCCAACACCTTCCCTACTGTATGTAGGCTGGAGTTGGAATAGTAAATCTTACTATTCCTAAGTCCAGCACCCTACAGCACAAGTCGTGGTAATGGCTTGCGTTGTAAAAGATGCGTCGTGATGTACCGCGATCATTTTGATCACGTTGTAAAATCATACAACCAAACTGACACCCATAGAAAAAATATTAGAAGCCATAGCTCCACAAGCTGAATGTGCACCAAATTTTGAAACCTCTATTCCCGCCTAGCCCTGAGGTAGCGCACCCATCTGGATAAGGTAGCTGGGGTCACTGGGTAAAATGGTTTCTGCAGAGCAATTAATAACTGACCTCTCATATCATGTCTGAATTCAGCAGTACTTACCTCCTAATCCCGAATACATTGTACTACACAAAGTTTGGGATTAGCAGGAAAAACCGGATAGGTAATAGTAGCGCTATTACACTTAGTGCATCTGGTGTTCACAAAAGTAACACCCTCAGGTGAAAATCTACGACCTACTAGAGCCAGTGTGCGGATGTCCGAAACCCGTTTACAAGACACTAAACAAAGTAGTATAGTCAATTTCGCAGAAAGCTGCTTACGGGATAAATATTTATTGGAGGGCCATGCTTCCAAGAAACGCAAAACATTTGACACATCCCTTAACTCAGAATATTTAGGACACAGTGGGCTTACCAACCTGATACCCCTGAGAAGTTTGCATTCCAAAGGATGTTCACCAGCTGGTTTGCCATTGATCGCCACATGACCTGCAGAAATGGCGGACCGGAAATTATTAATCGTTCCATAGACAAGACCGGAAGAGGCAATGGATGCAAGAAAATTCACCATCAAGGAGACATCCGCTGTAGCTGGATCCACCTCCCGTTGAGAGCACCAACAACACCATTGTTTCCAGGTTCATTGTTTCCAGGCTGAAGAATAATGCTTGTGTGTGTTGGGAACCCAAGCCTTTCTGATAAATCTGCTAGTGTCTCGAGGAAGGCCTGGGATTTTTCAGCGATCTCCGATTTCCGCCAAGCAACCAGGAGGAGTTGTCCTGATGCTACCAAAGGATGCCGAGTTTTTAGAGGGTCCAGCAACAGATTCCACCGCTGGGGTAGGAGGAGTGGTACAGCACAAATAATTTCCAGAAGAACAGGGAACCATGCCTGAGCCCTCCAAAGAGGAGTAATCAGAATTAATTCCGACTGATAAAGTTTGGTTCGGGTGAGAACCCTGGGAATCATCACAAATGGAGGAAAGGCATAACACAGAGTTGTCTGCAAATCCTGCAGAAAAGAATTTATGGCCAAAGCCTCCGGATCGGGACGTCAGCTGAAAAATGCAGACATTTGCCGGTTGAGGCGAGAGGCAAAGAGGTCGATCGGACAAGGACCCCAAAGATGATTCAACGTCTGGAACACTCGAGGATGGAGTCTCCAGTCGCTGAAATCTCGAGGATGTCGAGAGTGCCAATCGGCAATCTGGTTCTTGCTTCCCAGAAGATATTCCGCTACCACTAATATCTTGTTTTGAAGACAAAAATGCCAGAAATCCTCGGCAATTTCCGCCAGAATCTGGGACCTTGTCCCCCCCAACTTGTTCACATAATGATCCGCTGAAACATTGTCCATGCGGAGAAGAATGCAACAATTTGTCTTGCGGGTAGATGGGCAGCGAATCGCAAATGAGACCGCCAGAAGCTCCAGGCAATTGATGTGTAAACCCAATTCCTCCTGGGACCAGCGGCCGCCCGTAGAAATGTTACCGCATGGGCTCCCCAATCCCACCGACAGGCAACAGATTCTATCACTACCTCCAGAGTGGCTCCGAATAGGGTTCGTCCATTCCAAGACTCCATGTGCTCTAGCCACCACAACATCTCCCACCTCGCCTCCTCTGAAAGAGGAATCTGATCTGAATACTTGAGGCCATTCTGGAGATGTTGGATCTTGAGCCGTTATAATGCCTGGTAGTGAAGGGGACCCGGGAAGATCGCTTGGATTAAGGAAATTAACAGTCCTGCGATCCGGGCTACAGATCGCAACGATACAATCTGCTTGTGTAAAATCAAACTCAACTCTCTCTTGATCGATCTGATCTTCTGATTGGGTAAGAGGAGTTGACAAGTGAGGGAGTTGATCAGAAAACCCAGAAACTCGATCGATTGAGACGGAATTAAGACCGATTTTGACAGATTCATTAGAAACCAGAGACTCTGCAAAATAACTATGGTCCAATCTAGATGGAGGTATTGCCAGATGAGGGCAACAAGCCATGATGAGGATGTCGTCCAGGTAAATAATAAGACGAACACCTCAGGCTCGAGGAGATTCTACTACAGGCCTCAGAAGCTTCTTGAAGCACCAAGGTGCTGACGAGAGGCCGAAGGGGAGGACTTTGTACTCGTACCAGACTTCCTGCCATTGGAATTGAAGAAAATGACAATGAGGTGCATAAATGGGCACAGATAGATACATCCTCCAGATCTAGACGAACCATCCAGTTCCCTTCCTGAAGAAGATCGCGAAGAAGATGGATCCCCTCCATCTTGAACTGTCGATATACGACCCATCCATTGAACTCCCTGAGATTTAAAACTAGCCTGGATCCACCCCCCCTTCTTCTGTACTAGAAAAATGTTGCTGATGAAACGCTGGGGGTGAGGAGATGCCAGCACTATGGCCCCTTTTTTGAATGAGAGAGTCTATTTCATTGGAAATGAAGGCCTGATCCTGAAGGGAAAAAATCATCTGGTGTGGAGAAAGAGTTTGAGAGGGGGAATTGAGGAACTCTATCTTGCAACCCTGCACAGTGTCCAGGATCCATGCATCCTGCGAGCTATTTTGCCAATTGTGGGGAAAAAATGTTATTCTGCCCCACAACATCACTTTGGAAAAAGAAATCAAGCTCACCTGAAGCCGAGGGATCCTGTTGTCATCCCTGGTTACCTCCATAATGTCCTTTCCTGAACTTGTTCCTAGCTCTACGTGTGGGATAGAAGGAGGAGGACGAGCTATAGCTGGAATCCTGATATCCTCCGCGTTGTTATTGAAAACCATGCTGGCCACCTCTTTGGAAACCACGGCCGAACAACCGCCAACGATATCATCCTGCCCGGCAAAAAAAACGGACGAAAAGCACGCTGGAGGAAGCTCTGCGCCTTGTCGAGGCCACTGAAGGTGGTGACAAATTTTGTCAGCTTTTTAAGAAAAGGCTGACCAAAAAGCAGACCTTGAGCTAAAGGACCAGATTGATATGTTGAAAGCTCGGCCAATTTCAGGGCAAGTTTCAAAAGATTAGAGCAACGGCGCTCGCAAGACATAACACAATTTGCGTTCCCTAATTGACTGATGGCCCTTTGAGCCCCCCCAAGCAGCTCATCCGGATCAATTGCGAAAGCGGACTCCTTCGCTCGAAAACTCAGTTCCAAGATTTTTGTAAGAGGGCCAGTTAAAGCCAAAAACTTGTCCTGACAAGACCTCCATGCTCGATCAATCCCCTTCTTAGGATCCTTAGAGCATTTTTTAAGATAGGTGAGCATGGAGAGGTCCCTCTCTGGAGTATCCACCACCTTGTCAGCCAAGTCCGGCCTAGGACATTCTGAATACAACCGCGTTCTGACATCTTTATCAAACGCCTGGCGAATATGGGTTTGCACATATTCAGCAAACTCCGGAGACGGAAGCCATGAAGAGAAATTAGGATGGACAATCTCCGTGGGATCAAAGGTGAGGAGCCTAGGATGGGAGGGTGCATCAACATAACATTCTTTCCGCAACTTCTTAGCAGGGGGAGAAGAGTCTTCCAGCTCTGATGCATGATCAGAGGAAGTATTGCTGTCATCCCCATGAGGTGAACGAGAAGCAGGGGCTTCCTTAGTAGAAGAACCATACGAATGATCATTAGACAAGGCTTTGGCTAATCTGGCAAAGTCCGAGGCATGAGGATTTTTAACACCTTTCCAACTAGTGGAGGGACGACTGGTGGAACCAGGAAGCCAGCCTTGTCGTAAAGCATAATTGCATAAGTCGCGTTTCAAAGGTTCAATAGCCCAGACCAGGGCTTTGTTAACAGACCGTTGAACCCCCACATCAAGAGCTTCAACAAGCTCCTGCTCCAGTGACCCAGAGGGTCCTTCATCAAGATACTCCTCCTCAAAATAAAAGTCTGACATGATGACACAATAAAGTGACACTTATACCCACTGGAGGAGATTATGTCTCAATAGCCACCATGTGAGCTGAAACGCTGTAGAATGTGAACAACAGGTCAAGAGGGGGAGTGGTGAACCACAGACAAGCAAATGCACAACAGGCACTAAAGGAGCGTGCAAATGAAATAAAGCGTGGAGGGAGGGCTTGCCAAGAAAGACCACTCTTGGCAATGCCTATGCAACTATTATACAGCTCAATTTCTCAAAAATGAAAACGGGCATCACTGGGGTCTGGCACAGTCAAGTGGGTGTAGAGAAAATACACTGTTGCTCCCACGCTCCTTCAAACCCGGTCACAAAGAGAAAAACCAGGAAAAACCTGCTGCCACACATTTGAGGTGCGAGCCGCCTGTGAAGCCAGAAAGCGGACTGCGCATCGAAGCGATGCGTGTCCTCTTACCCCTACACTCCCACTCCACAACAGGAAAGCGCGGGTGGCAAGTGCCCGAACCGGGGAGGATAAGACACTCCCAATACACAGCAGGGAAAGCAACAGCCTCACGAAGACTGCGCATCCACAAGGACACAAGATAAAATTAAACAGAAACAGTTTGTCGGCTGCGTGCCGAAAATCTAACACTTGAACCTAGCGGGCTGAAAGCGTTTTCCTGTCTGGATACAAAGTAACACAGATCAAAGCGAAGCACAATGTTACTAGAAGCGTGCTATCAAACAATACGGCAACAACATAGTAAATGCAAATAAGGAAAGAGACCAAAGCACTTAACTGGTTGCGGAGCAGCAAAGAAAGAGGATATGGTATTCTCCTGTGCTCTTTATATAGGGGTTACTCTATGGTTGTCATGTGGTACCCAGTGAGTGTTCATGGGTATTGTAGTGTTTACTTGTTTTTACTTTCATCTTATTGGCTGCTGAGAATTTTCAGTAAAGAAAATGAGAAGCAGAATCAAAGCCTCTGGTCCTGACATAGAATCATATTTGTTTGAACAAAATGCACTTGTTTCTTTCATGCAACCAATTTCTTTATTTTCCTGCGAATACATTGTCTTATTGTATTGTTTCAGCTTAAATTAAAAATACATAAATACAAAAATATTTTGTAGCACTGCGTGGCATCCGTGAGTAGTGAGATGTTTTCTTAAATTAGGTCTCAGGGAAAGACAGATAAAGAAAGAAAGAAGGAACAAGAGTCAAAAAGCAAAAATTAAATGAATAAGGATGAAGAATGGATGTAAAAGAGATCTGAGAATGTGGAAAACAAAATATGAAGTGGGAGGGTAGAAGGAAGAAAGACATAGGGAGGATCAAAAGTATTCTATCTAGAACACAGTGATGCATAAAATAGCCAGACTGGAAAGGAGACAGAAACACAACTGAGAGGAAATATTCATAGAGAGGAGAAAGCTGGGATGGGAAACTATGAATGAGAACGATTGTATTTGTTTATAGAAACAAGTCTGACAGTGGAACCCTCACATCTACAGCACCTGGCTTGCTATCCCTCTGGTATTCTAGCCATTCTATTCTTATTGGGGTCTGTGTGCACACTGAAACGCACCCACCATCACAGTGCAAATCCCTATGGGATCATAACAATGTTCAACCTAAGCACAAGTGCACCGCACATTAAGTTGAGACTGGAAAAAAACCAGTGTTATTTTTGATCCAACATCAATCTCATTCAAAGTTTTCTTTTTATTCGAATTTCATCAGTTTTCACAAAAAAACAGCCAACGCGTTTCATCCTGTTAGAGGACTTCTAACAGGACGAAACACTTCGGCTGTATCTTTGTGAAAACTGATGAAACTGGAATAAAAAGAAAACTTTGAATAATATTGGTGTTGGATCAAATGTGACACAGTCTTTTTTTCCAGTTTCAAATGAATGTGTGGTGCACATATGCTTAGATTTTACACAATGGTATTTATTTATTTATTGGCAGTTTAATAGATCACACATACTACCAATTTAAGGTTGAATGAGATATTCAAATAAAGCAGGCTGTATTTGACCTGCTTCCAGGATTAAATTAGGTCCAAAATTGAATGATGCAGCATCCAGTAATTTAGTGTGCCCTTTTTCTGTGTGGAAACTGCAGATTGCCTGTGAATTGGTACAAGTCCTCTTCCACCTCCCCTTCCATCCATACGGTTGATAACAAGGTGACCTTTCTAATGTTCAGCAAAGCCATGCTCCTTCCAAAATAGCCCAATTAGGATGCCATTGACGTCTTTCAGTGTTACAGCCTAAAAAACATAAGGCCTCAGTACAATAGCGGTCGGACCGAACGCCTGACCAGCATAGCAGTGGTCTGACTCCAACCGCGGGGACTGAAAAGTTTTCCCTGCCGTATTACAATGCATACAGGCCAAACTGCCGACCATGGCGGTCTGAGCATTCTATGCATAGGCCGCAGTCGGTTGGAGTAGCCTTCACATGAGTTGAAGCGGTCAGAAAGGTTGCAGACAAAGACTCCAATGCCATCAGGGCTGTAGTACCACCGCCGAGCAGATTATGATTACACTGTTGTAATGGCAGTCCCTTGGCGGTTTCACGATGGTGCTAGACCTCCATGCTACTGTTACCACAAAGCACCACAACAGTGCACATTGTATGCAGAAAAATCTACACAGCTGGTGGCCATTTCTAAAGTGGACTCACCTACAAAACAAACTATAAAACACACCCCATCCCAGACAATGATCCTTTGCCACTGCACTGCAGCACAAAAATGTAAACCGCATTGTTGGTGAGTGAAGGCAGCCTTTTTCAAATAATCCCGTCACACACACATGCTCCACACACTTTTTTGCACTATTTTAAACATCATTCCTTGTTGTAAAGCCATTTTTATTTTCTTCACTGCCACTCACTTTATTTATTTAACAAGTCACATGCAAAAAATCCACGTTCTCTGACACCAAGTTGTCAGTGATGGTGGATGAAATCATTAGAGTAGAGCCACAAATGTTTGAAGCTCAAGTCCATTGGAAGAATGAAATGTGGGAGACGATAGTCAACAAAGTGAGTGCTGTAGGTACCACCCTGCACACAAAGGAGGACATCAGGAAGAGGTGGCACGGCCTAAGGACGAGGGTGGGGAACTTGGCTTCCAGGCACCACGTTGTGGCCCAGAAGACTGGCGGTGGTCCTCCTGGCCCACATCTATAACTCACACCCAGGCAGGGGAGAAGGTGCACGCCATCCTGCATTCTGAGGGCTTGACAGGAATACTTGCGGGTGAGGAGGTTGGTGAGTTTCACCACACCAACTGTCACAACATATCAATGTACTGTTTGCTGGTTGGTTGATTGCTTTATTTCGATATGCATATACCATAAAAGCATTTACACGAAAATATATAAAACAGCACATCGTAAGAAAGAGACTGTACATTAAAATCAACAAGTAAAAATAGCAATTGATCAGAATAAATAATTTAAAAAAGAATTAAATTGAAATGGACAGTCTTTTTAAGCGGATCAACCAGGCCCATTTTAAAAATTTGGATACGGCACAAACAATGGGAGGAGCTGTATCAGTTAATAAAATCCGTAGAGCCACCAAATACTGACGAGTACCCATCTCTCTACAAAGTGGTTTGAGCCAGTGGAATCTGGGGCGCACATAATCCGGGCATTCAAAGAGAAAGTGTGCCACAGTTTCGGGTCTGTCAGTACATAGGGCACAGTTGCGTGATACCTGCTTAGGCGTATTCCATCTGGAGAGGAGGTCGGCTAGGGGTAGAGTCCCTAGTCTGAATTTGATATAAAGAGCCCGATCCATGGGGATCGTAATAATGTCCAGGAAGGGTTCAAAGGCAACAACATCTTTTATTTTCAGATAAGCTGCGGTGGAATTGCAGTGACGCTGGTTGCTGATGAGCTTTGCAGAAACCCAGTCCCAATATAGTTTTTTCAGGGTCTCCTTCGGGGGAGCTGAGTGGGTGGACCAGCAAGAGCCCAATCCCAGGTCCCCAAGCAGGTGTTTAATGTCCCTGAGCCATTTGATCTTCTGCCAGCCATCTGAGTGCATTACCTCTGCCAGCCCGTCTGCATAAGATTTTAGTTCCGGGACCCTCCACAGGCGAGCCCACAGCAGAAGAGGCCGGAGGCGGGCCAGGTCCTTGATTGATTTCCAACCCGCGTCCAGGAGCACCGGAACTGTCGGGGTACTCATTGGAATGGCCAGGAGGTCCTTAATAAATTTATTCTCTGCCTTAGACAAAGACTCCATATTACCCAGACCCCATAACTCAGCTCCGTAAAGTGATGCGGATACTGCTCGAGCTTTGTAAATATCTATTATCGGAGCTACACAGTGTTTTGATGAATTGTTGTACTCCTTTAACAAGGCTCCCCCCACCCTTTTGTGGCCCACAGTCATTTTGTTGATGTGGGGAGACCAGCTCATAACATCACTCAAACGGATTCCCAAATAATCAAATTCTGACACTCTTTCAAGGGGAATAGAGTTCAGGATGGGGGGGCGGCCAAGTTTGCGGGGGGGGTGCATGATTAAGTACTTCGTTTTGTCCACATTTATGACAAGTCCTCTGTTTGCACAAAAATCCTGGAAGCGGTTCAGGAGCTTCTGGAGGCCTTGGGGGGTTTTCGAGATGAGGAGGGTGTCGTCGGCAAACAACAAAGTTGGAATCTTTACGCCACCCAATATGGGGGCGTCTGCTGGTTCTTCAAGCAGGTGCTCTACCACCCCATTTACTGTTTGCACACATCTTAGCTTTCGCTATGGTGTTTTTTAGCTACTTTTCCTATGCACAGTATCCAAAGTATCAGAGATGTGTGACTGCCCATTACAATCTGTAGCCCTGCACAGAAGATCACAAGTATCAGCCTCCATTATATCCCATATGTGGTAATGATGTCTGTAAGTGCATTACCATCAAATCATCATCCCAGGACCCATAATATGTGCAAATATCTAATAGGATGGCCCTGTGCAACTACATTTTGCAAACAGGTATGTAACACAAGCCAGTTTTGCTACTGTAGTCAAGTTGAAATTGAAACAACTACAACTTCCATGAGGCCCTGTTCCGTGAACACTTAATAGGAGACACCAATGTTTTTGTCCATTCTCACTTTTTAGCCATCTGTTTACTGAGGTTCACCTCACATGCAGTTAGCCATTGGTCAAGTGTGGGGAACGAGAGATTGAAACAATTATAACTACCACAAGGCCCTGTTGCTTGAACACTTAAAAGGAGGTACCAGTGTTGTTTGTCCATGCTCACTGTTCAGCCATGTGACTACTGAGGTTCACCTCCCATGCAGTTAGCCATTGGTCAAGTGTGCGGCATGGGAAGATGCATTGACTACAACTACCATGAGACCCTGTACCTCTAGCACAGACCAAGAGGCACCAGTGTTGTGTGCCCATACTTACTTGTCAGCTATGTCACCACTGATCTCCAGGTCATATGGACTGAGAACTTTACACCCAATGCTCTGCTCAGGTACATACCTGCCTACTCAGTCTGAACTTTCCCTGGTCTCCGTAACTGAAAAGAAGGCCATGAGTGACACCGTATCAAGGGCGTGAAATATCTGAGAAGCATGAAGGTAACTTAGCTGATTTGAAAGGGCTAATGATCCATTGACACTGCACATCACACATGATTACCAATGATAAATCTTCTACCAAGTTGTGTGTCTGCCTGTATTGTACAAACCTAGGATTTGAATTGTACTAATATACATGTATCTTCTACACTGTGTTGGGTTCAAGTATTTTGGAGATGGCATGTCCATCCCCATGTCAACATGAAGCATACCAGTACAGCAAATGACCAGGCCAATACCACTTCATAAAATGGATGTCTCCCAATGTCTTGCAAAGGAGTCAAACAAAAAAGGGATAGTTTGCATTGTTAAACTCCACTCCTTTTGTCCCTACCATTCCTGAACTCACTGTGTACCAAATGATGTGTACATACCACACTTGCAAAAATAACAATCTACTCTATGTCTAAACAGGTCAATTGGGCATAACATCAGGATAGTCAGAACATCACCTAGACTCCACCTCCACCCATGGATCAAACCTCCAGTGATGGAGAGTCTCCTGTTCACATGGAATATGGAGGGCCTACCTGGCACATCTGGTCAGCCTGGACCGATGACAATAGTGAGTCTCACTATACCCCAAATCACCCCTCCCTCCCCAGCTGCAACATCTCTGCTGACCTCTTCCCCAACAACTGGTGGACTTAGTATGGGCAACATCTCCTCCACCCCAGTCCAACTTCCCGAGGTGAGGATCAACAACCCTCTCACTGAAGATGGAGAACCCAGTGGGAAGGGGCAGGCTGGCCCAAGGAGACGGGTAAGTTGGGGCAGGGGTGGTGGAAGGGTAACTGTGGGCCCACACACTGAGGCCACTGGTGCCACAGGTGCCACTGATACCCAGGCTAACATCGCCCAAGTCCTGTGAGCCTATGAGGACCCCCAAGGAGTGATGGGCCGGGTAATTGAGGAACTCTGGGAGATGAAGCAGCTGCAGAGGTCCATAGAACAAAGGCTGGACACCCACAATGACAACATAGGCCAGCTTATAGGGGTGCTGAGGGACATTAACACCACACTCTGTAGCACTTTGTCTCCGCCACCTACCCCTTCCTGTAGTCCATCTACATCTGGCCCTTTTACATCTGGGGCAGCCACAGGAAGGGAGGGCCTGACAGAGGAGGACTCATCAGACTCCCCTGACCCTGCAGCAGCAGATGTCCCTCCCCAATATGGGCCAGGACCTCCAAGGAAAAATCCAGGAGGTTTGTTGGCAGGGCACCCAACACCGCCAGGTAAAAACGTCACACATGATGACCTCATTTGTGTGCAACATGTTCACTTTGTTAACTATTCCTTTACACTTTGCCATTTCTAATTGGAAGAGTATGTTGAACTTTGGACTTTAGACAATGTGGCTCCTACAACAATGGTTTCATCCACCAACACTGATCACTACACTCCTGTGTTTTCAGTTGTCACCATTTGTCTGTATATTTTTTTTCCTCACACTCTGCACTGCAATAAATTCACTTGTCCCAAAATCATTAGCTCATGCAGTGTAGTTCAAATCTAGGAAGATATGAAGTTATCCCCTTGTAAATTACCAAATGTAAGTAGAAGCTACTTGTGTAGGTATGGACATGTGGAATGTCAACAATGTGCAGCTGAGTATCACAACCATGTCATCCCAACATAGACATACAAATTTAAGGTCTCATTATATCTTTACTCCATAGTTCAATCATAGGCTGACATAATGTCATAAATAAAGCTAAATAAAACATCACTGGGAAGTGATCTGTGTCAGTAACCACTAATGTCATGTGTAGACCTCAACAACATGATCAGAGGGGATACATCTGACAATGCTAAATAGAACCGGCAAATAACAAGTGGTTCATGAAATCAGCTGGAGCCATATCAACAACCTCACAAAAAGAATCCCAAATCATTAAGAACAAAAAATCAAAACATGGCAGTACTACAGTTTCTGAGCACAGGGTCATTCCAATCCAGTGTTGCTGCATCTGGTAGAATGTCACAAACACTACATTGGTGTGCCACAAGCACTGTGACATACAATGATGAGACACATCAACAGGTACATACAGTTCATACACATTGAGGTATTAGTCAATGTGAAGGGAGACTAGCAAGATTTGGCCCAACAACAACATTGTATTGAAGAACATGATGGCACACATATTGCAAAAGTACCACACACGACAGGGAACAAGTCCAATGGATTCTTAGCAACTTCCATCTTATTGCTGTGCAATCTGACTTGGTACCGTAGTAGTACACTAAAAGTCTGTGCTAGATATTCCTAGGAATAATCCATTTCCACTTCGTACTTCAAAACAGCATCATATACCAGCTAATATCACAATTCTAAATGTCCAAATTAAGATGACATGGTGAAGGTACCTACAACAGATCAATACAAAGAGATTAGTTAGGAAGCCATACACATAACACCAATCACAGTCAACTTCTGGAGTACACAGTACATGGGTAAATGTCACCTACACAAAGCAACATTAACAGTGTGTGCATGTGTCAAGACCTTCCTCCACTAACAGCTGTGCACAGAGTTCCCCACAGCTGTACATAGCTAACATGTATTAAAGAAAATCCTCCTCATAACATTGCAGAACAGTCACTGTAACATTCAAAGTCATGACATGTCATAGCATACTTACACTCATGAGAAGAAGTTGTTGATGTGCTCTTGATGCATGTCAAATCCTTCCTCTTCACCACTATCATCATCATTAGACATTTCAGGATCCTCACACGGTGGCTCCTGCTGGTCTCTTTCCTCTGCAATGAAAGGGATATTCTATCACATTGCGAGGCCGAGGAGCATGCAGCAGGCTACAATTATCTGACACACTATCCCGGAAAGTAGAAGAGGGCTCCCCCAGTCCTGTCCAGACTTTTGAATCTGGCCTTTAGGAGCCCAAAAGCACGCTCCACTGGTCGCTGTGTTTTTCCATGGGCCTCCTTGAAGCAGACTCCCCTAGCATTGTCAGAATCCTCAGCGGTGTCAACAACCATGGGCGGTTGGGATACCCTAAGTCTCCTAGATGGAAGACAGACAAATGTGCAATAATGAGTTACACACTTTCAGAAGATATGACCTGACATCACACACACAAAGGTAAGACACATCATACTCACCAACAATCCAGGCCCTCTCCTGAAGAAGTTGTGACATCTACTGGGGGGTGGTGCTGTTCCGCAATACAATGGAAAAATGGGCAGATCCTGGTTATCTGGCACAGATGTGTGAGATGTATAAATCTGGCAAACAAACCACTTGCACAATGATAGAATGGAAGTGATCCTGTCCCTATAAACCTGTTTTCTGACTTTCGGTGCTACTAAGGCATTATGTGTGCCTTCAATAGCTGCAACAACATGTGGGGTGCAACCAAATCCACAGCAGCCACCCTTCATACTGGCCAAATCTTCACATCTCGGGTACTAGATATAGCTGTCCATGTGTGCCATCACTGCTGAAAGCACATCACATAGTACACCACTGAACAAAGGTTGAAGCATTTCACCAGATATAGCTACAGTGTACTGAAAGGAACCTGTGCCCATGAAATGTAGTGCTGCCATGAGTTTCATCGTTGGACGTAAACAATGCTCCAACTGGTCACGTAAATCTTCTATTGTCTGCCCATTAAGATTACATTTCATAATGACATCTCTTTCTACCATAGTTTGAAGGTTTGGAAATGGCCAGTATACAGGATGCTGTCATCTCCTCCCTCTGCCAGGGGACCTATGTGTGGAGCATATAGACATAAGGATATTGGTTATAGTATCGACACTAACATTTACCAAGACACCCAAAAGTCATTTGACCACACATACCAGCATATGTTAGCAGTTCATATCAAGTTACATCATGATTGCATAAGATACAATTGCATACATATGAACATTTGGAATGCAGAAAGACAAAGAGATGTAGGACAATGATATGGCAGAGAGATTTGCCCCATTGTCCACTGTTGGAGGAGAGGCATATCCAAGTGGAAGACAGATTAAAGTGAGACGTTGATTGTCCTGAGAATTACGGGTCACCCGCATTAATCAGATTGATTGGCATTATTGACATTTCCATCTAACATCCCCAATCTGAACTCCACATGTGTCTGTACCAGCACTGTGCTCATCATATAAACTTACATTGTATGATGGACACTGTCAAGTTGTGGCGTCAGCATTGCACACATTACTACTTCACCGACGGTGTACACTACATAATAGTACTGTGTTTAGGCACCGTAATGACCTACACTGACATTTTAGGATTGTTATCGGCAGTGGAATGGTGTCATACTTCAGGTGACATGTTCCAACATATTTGTAGTGGTGGAGATGCACTTAGTAGATCATTTGTTAATGTGGCGTTATACACAAACACGGCGGATGACTGACCTCACTGATGGAACATGCACAATTGCCCACTCCTAGCGCAAGTCAAGCACACAGTAGGCGGCTTCATCCACGGCAGTTACAGCCATAGGCTAATGTTGGATAATGTGACCGTTGCGGACCAAAGGCTGTGTCCGTATACACAGAAGACCGCCTGTGTGGAGTACGTTTAAGAAGCAGTTTGAAAATCAATTCACTTGCCCCCAGACACTGCTGCATACACTATTGCCTCAATTGTAGCTGCTGTTTGCCACCTATGGAAGCAGTCACAGCCCATTGTACAGGGAGCAGGAAACCTGCCTTCACTCCAGTGAAGGTGGAGATCCTGGTCACCCTCACTACCATCTATCCCCAGATCTAAGGCTCACCAGAGGAGCAGGTGACCACTAATCTGTCTGCACTCTGCAACAATCATACTATCCAATCTCAAAGGCCACAACGTGCCTCTGAGTCCCAGACCGACATCAGAGTTATGTATCTCAGCTAGTGTGGGCCCTACATAGGACAATTATGTCATACTTCATGCAGCACTGTACCTTGTGGACTTCACATCACCATATTGATGTGTAATCAGTCCTATATCCTAGGATAGCCCATACTTCATGCGCAAAAGCTTATATTAGCAGGAGCACTCTATAGGCAGCTTCAACTTGTTTTGCGGTTTTAACAATTTCTACAACAATACCAAATAACATAGAATCTGAAAATATCTTCCTAACACAGACTCCCAGGGCAATTATATCAACCCCTGAACCCTGACAGAAATCAAAACATTGTCTTGATAAAGGTGGATAGAACTTTGAAATACCACCGAAACGCGTCGACTCTATACCAAGTATAATTCATGATCTCAACATCTTTTGCTGATAGACAAAATTATGGTGTACATAGCTTAGATGTTTACAAACGGGTCCGAATATACAATCAGTATTCCATTATTCTATGTCTTACAGTCCTTTCTGTCTTTTGTGTTTCAATCTTGCTGGCCAATATTGATTGTAAAAACTTTTTTATGGTTTTAATTGTGTGGAGTGGGATCCTTCTGGTCCACTCTTCGTTTTAAAAAAAACTTTTTGTATTCTCAATAAATTGTAAGAATTCTTGACTTAATTTGTAATTTGTAATTATTTTCTCTTGACCCTTTGGCTCACTTCATCTATCCACACCCAAGGGAACATCCTGTTTTACTGGCTAACACATGTTTGGCCTTACACCCTAACTTTTGTATGTGTCCTGTAAGTAGCATTTGAGGATGATGTAAGATATGTGTGCAGTCCCACATATCACTCAGCACACATGAGGCCTTACCAAAATGTTGTTTAGGAGCTATCACACCTCACACACTCCTTCAGAGTGACCCACAATCGTCTTGACATGTATAAGATGGCCAAACGATGTACTGTTAGGTATGGAAAATGTGGGAATGTGATGTTCAAGTGATAACAGTATGCTCACCCTGCAGAGAGCAAACATTGACAATGAGTTGTACCCAGTATGGTCCATGGCCCAGGCTGTAGCAGAGTTAATGTGGTTATGGAACTGATGCACAGTACTCTCCCTGTAAATCTGCTGATCTTCAGATGTGGCCTACATTAGTGTAACAGGATCATGAGTTGGCCTAAATGCACCTAGTATTACTACATTTGGTGTTGGGCATGATGGGACACCCTGACCCAAGACTACTTTCCATGGTCCGATATTGTCACAGTGTGTCATTGTCTTAGGGCAGGACCCTTACTCCAACATGTCTTGGATTTTACTGTCATATGAGTGATGCTAGCATTGTACAGGAACATTGTTCATGTGAAACATTTACACTGCGGATACTTGGTTACATCTGCTGTGTAGTTTAGAAGTGCATCACCAGACGTGTGAGAATGACCAATCATGCAGTATGTAGAATAGTATATTGATGTTGTCCCCAATATACTACCAAATATGGCATATGGTGCGTCCTGTGATGGCAGGACTTCCCACACAAACACATTCAGACATAGTACGATGTCTACATGAGTAAATCACATTTCCATTGTTCCTCAAAGTAGGAGCTCTCAGTGACACACATGCCAGCCCTTTCATTGTGACCCAAATCTTAGAATTTTGTAAACGCAATGGTATCAGTGATGTCTCGGACTGTATGAATCAAGTAATTTGTCTAGACTGATCATGTGTCTGTCCAGTGATGCACTATTTCTGTACCCGTCAGGAGGACACAATGGTAAATCATTCAGAGTATATGTATTGTGGCCCGGAGCTACAATATATCAGTGGGCTGCCCTAGTCAACATAGGCATGATCAGGATTGAGGTTAGTGCTCAGATTACTTCAACAGTGTGTAGTAATGTTTTTGTAGTGCTCAGCATGTGTGTATTACACATGTAGATTGTGGACTATTAATCAATGGCTATGCTAGCTGTCTACAGCCTCTGTGTCACCCTAGCAGATAACTAGGGGTGGGCGGAATTTGCGTAATCGCGTTACGCAAATCTCCGCGAAATGGTAAAAAGTCTCCGCAAACACGTAGAAATTCTGCGAACACGTGGAATTGCTTGTTCGCAATGCTTTTTTCCTGTTCGCATTTGCTGTTTGCGTGTTCGGGGGGAAATATCTCGGGAACACGCATTTTGAGAACGCGAACAAGCAAAAAATTTTGCGAAGTCGCAGAATGCCGAATTTGGGCAATTTCACGTTCTCCGCGGAACGCGAAATTACCCAAATTCCACATATTCCGCAAGCGGAACGGAATTTACCACCCAGGCCTACAGATAACCTATATTTTCCATGTCTACTCAGTCTCTTCATCTATTGCATCTGTACAGATCAACGCCCATCAGATTGGGTTCATGTTGAAAGCTATCATTCAGAAGATGTGGACCCTGGGTTTGCTCATTGTCAAAGTATTCGCTGCAGGAAAAGGTTGGAGGACATGAGACGCTGGACCTGGAAGATCGTCGAGGCCCAGCTGGGGATGTCCTCCCAAGGAAGAAGGGGTACATGCTGGACCCTTACCCCTCCTAATGACCCACATACTGGTGGTGGCCTACCCGGATCTTGATGCCCAGATTTTTGACAGTGCTTAGAATGGAAGGGGGAGGTGATATATCGGAAGGCCACCACAGTTTCCACTCAGCCACGGGTGGGGAGTCAAAGAAGATGACCTCATATTTCTCAGGATTACATTTAAGGTGGATCAACCTCAATCGAGAAAACACCTTTGAAAGACATAGGTTAATCTTTTCACCTTGAAGGTGACTCATGTCCCACGCAATGTGAGAGTAGCTGCATGTTTAGGCCTTGTAGTAGGTACATGGTGAAAATCGTAGACTATTGTCCATGTGACCAGGAACTGAGCAGGGTCCAGTCAAATGTCAGTTTCCAGATTTGAGCTGCCACATGGCTGCCTAATGTCATAGATAACCTACATTATCTTTTGATGTCATCACTAATCTATTTTCTCATCTTTTTTATTTCTAATATCAGCACCCAAGGGCAAGAGGGCATCTTCCTAGGTAATTGAAGGAGGGACTGCCACCACCAGTACCACGGCAAGTGAAACCAGCACCACAGCCTAAAGGTTTTGCTAGCCCCAGTATGTCCTGTTATTATTGATTTGCCTAACTTTCACTTCACCCCACTATTAGAATAATTTTAATTTTGCCTTGTTTATTTTTATACTGTGTAGTTTTATTTCAAATCCTCTATCCACTGTTTGTTAAGTTCTTGTTATCTCTGCATTATCATATTTTTCTTAAATAACATTGTCTCTGTAGCTGACTTCCTCCTATTTGTACTAGTCTGTAGCTTTTTTTCTGCTCTGTTAGCAAGCATTTCCTGTCCCCTTATATATCTTGTTGTACTGTAAGACTAAAAGAACATATTTTTGGTACTCTACAATAAAGACTTCATGCCTAAATTGGCTAGTATATTTATCCCTGTGCATGTTTGTTGAGAAGGGTTTCTTTTTCTTGCTCATGGTCAATCAGTTAAAACCAGAGAGTAGTCATGGTCATGGTAGACCTCCCCAATAGTGTACTATAATTCATTTGTACTCTAGCGGTTTCCATGGCTTCTTTGACCATTATTCCACCCCTTCATTGTGCTTCAATTACACAGTTATAATCGCTCTACCTCTCCATCATAAAAAGTTTTTGGTTGGCTTACTACCTGGCTTTTCCAACATTGTCAACCAATGGCAACAAACCACGCAAAGTCACAAAGTGATAGATTTGATAGAAGATATTGTCATTATCTCCGAAGAGCATTGTTGTCTCACTATATTGCACTGATACCTCTTTATCCTTGCATTACGCATTTTAAAGATCTGTTGATTTCTTATATATAGGATAGATTTTTATGTGAACCTTTCTGATTTGTTCATTCAAAAATTAAATAAAGGATTGCATTGAATTGATAAAAGATACTGCTAACCGAACTGTAGCGAGGTTTTGCGGTTGTATTTTGAAAAAAAAATATGCTAATAAGGAGAGGCGTATCTGGCATGTGTAAATGTGTAATTCTTTTTCTATCCACACAGACCGCCAGCGGCAGTACCAGTGCGCCAGAAGTAGAAGGGCAGTTGAAGGGAGAGCCCTATTGGCAGCAGGGACGGTTGGTGGTAAGTCACATTGCATGCTTATTGACAAATTAAGTATATTCACTGTATTTGTTAAATGAGGCAGATATCCCACTCATCATCATGCATCACCTCCCTGACCATGGAATTTCGCCACCCAGTCAATGACCTAACTGCAGTATGTTTCAATTCGACACTGCAGTGTTGGCAGTGCAATGCTCCTCAGTTACAGGGGCATTTATGAAGTTTTCAATCATTACAATCTAAAAACAGGGTGTGTTTCTCAGTGCCCACTCAGTCACCTCCTACTAGTATGTTACTCCGGTATTCTTTTCAAAATTTCTTCCCCAGCCTACAAAAAAAGTTTTGAAAAATCCATTCTTAGCACGTGCCACATGTTTCTGGCTATGTATATATATATATTTCATAGCTTCCATAACAAATTTACGGTTACCCCTGTGCAAATGTTTCCCTTTCATCAGTCATCAACTACAGTGACTGACTAAGCCAAAGTTTAGCACAGATCAGCGACACCCCACTATTCTATAGCAAAATCTCTACCTATCCTAATCTCTCTAACTTTCTCAGCAGTAGTGTAAGTTTCCTTACTGCCAAGCGAAGGTATATGTTGATAATAAATTGTGGTGGAGAAAGAGGCCAGGGAGTAAAGTGGGACTAAGTGCCTGATGTATATTTTGGCCAATAGGATACTCTGCGACAAATGAGCCAAATAAAAGCTTTCCTGTTCCTTTCTTTGCACTGTAGTCCATCATTTTCGCCACTGTCTACTTACGGCAGACAGGATATCCACGCTTTATATCTGACATGTGTGACATATTATTGGTATTCATCTGACGCTTTACAGTCAGGGTAGAATTGAAAGGCAGGTAGAGATAAGCAGGTCCATTGGAATTAAAGTTTGTGGAGTTTTCGGCACTCTGCACTCTGCGGAGCTCGTGGTGTGCAGAAAACTCTGCCTAGCGATGTGCAGCAGAGTTTTTCCCCGCTCGCAATCGTGAATAGTAAGTTCACGAACAGTAAGTTTCCGAATGCGGGCTGCCGCTCGGGTAGAATTTCTACCCGAGCGGCAGTATTACCAGCACAAACTGCAGTTCACACTGCACTCTGCCACTTCGGGGAGTTCCGGATAGCAACACCCGCGAACTATGCCCAGGCCTAGTAATTATTTTTGTTATACATTTTTTACACACAAAGTGTTAGTTTAGTTTTTTTACCAGGAAATCCTTTAAAAGAAAAAAATGACAGTTTTAATCTGGAGGTATAGTGTGCTGTCGTAATGGCTTAGAGCCAGTCATTGCTTCTTTTAAGTGAGGCATGTGTGCAGAAACTATGTGACTAATCACATAAAAAATTCCAATGGCCCTAGGGGCCCACAATAAATTGTTACTGTGCGACCAGACACTATATAAACAATTGTCTGCACAAAGCATTTTCTACAATTTGTCTATTTTCTTTCTTGATATAGCTGCTCCTCCTGGTCTACCATCTCGGCTGGAGATAGCAGCCGGGCTGCGACAGATCCATGTTTATTATTGCTGGATCTGGAGGAGAAAGAGGCATCTGCCATCACTGCCCTTGGCCCCAGTTCCTCCCACCAGCTGTCAGCACCTCAATCATTGCCACAACTTCAGCAAGGATTCCTGCTGCTGGGAACCTCTTCCTGATCTACCACTGCTGCTCCCCTCCTACCCAGACCACTTACAATGCTATGTGGTTCACAAGCTGGCACAGTTTGCCAGGAGGTGACAAGACTTAGCTCCAGAGTTATGCCTTTTTTATTTTTCTGCTTTGGTGGGAGGGACTTTTATTGTGGGTGGTACGGGTGGGAATTTGGAAGGGAAAGTCTGACTCTTTGACATAGACATACTTTCTTTTGGACATTAAAGTAAAATTATTTTACTCTATGCCTCAAATCTATTTTTGGTGTTTTACTTTGCACTGCTGCCTTGTAGCACAAGCAGTTTGTTTTTATATCTGCTTAAAAAGTGAAAGCAAGTTAGTTGTACACTTATACTACTACTCTGACCATTGCAGGGTAGCGCCATTGCCAATATATTGCTTACAACAACATAGATAAGCAACATCTTCAGTAGAAGTTAGTTACTAACTGAACTAGTTCCCTTCACTCCATAGTTCTCTTAACTAAATTGATGAAGCAATGGCTGCTACTTCTCTCAATTTTCTTACTGCAGGGTATCTCGAGATGCCTTCTTAATGGTTGTGGTAGTAGTAGCAGGCTAGCATGCTAACAGGGAAGGCATCACAAGAGAGGTCCCATTCCCAGATAGGTCAACTCCAACTGTAGGATTAATCAAAGGGTTATCTATCACAGGCAACTACAGTGAAAGAAAACACTGAGTTAGTGATTTAATATATTCATATCATACATTTAAAAAGACTGAAAATAATACCACAGTGACACAACAAGAAGATCTGATATTATAACAAAAACCAGCAATGGCAACTTCAGAGCAAGGGAGATCTAGATTTTTTTTTCAAACTAAACTCATGAAATCCTCGAGTCAGGAGAAATGGACTCGGAGTCAAGAGTGAACAAGGTTAAGCGTTTATGCAACACAAGGCCTGAATTATGATGTTGATAAAGGATGTTGTTCTACATTAAAGCTATGGACCCCTCTTATGCGTGGGTGGGTAAGTTGGGCTAGTGTGGGTATTGCTCAGGTAATAGAATATGCCACAGTGAGTTGGTGTAGCTTTCACAACAACCACCCCATCAAGTGTGTGATCCTTTTATGGTGTAAAATAACTCACAGCTCAATAAAGAACACAGCCCAGGGGAAGTAGATTGGGGGCTGGATGAATGAATAGGAAAGGGAATTTGGAGAAAGACGTGACAAAGACAAACACTAAACAACAATATTCATCAGAGCCATGAACAGCACATCAGCTTCAATCTGTTGTGGAAGGACATGAAGGAATGAGTATGACACAGTTCAGTCAAATGTATTGCAAGCAGTCCTTCAGCCCCAGAGACCCGAGCTATTGTTTTATAACTAAAATGTCTGTCAATATGCTTTGAAATATAGTAAATACAAATTATGGATGCATGAAGTGAACCCAAACAATTCTACAAATTAAGATTGTTAAAAGACAAAGGATAATGTATTGCCAAAAATGGGCAGTGCATCTGCATTCTTCTCGGAATGTCCGTCACTGTTGGGTGCCTGGTTTAACCGGTCTGGTAAGGTGAGCATGAGTCTTATGGAGCTTTCCCCTTTTGTACAGGAGAAGACTAAACCCTGCAGATTGTAAAACAGAAATTATATTGTTGAGTCAAGGAGAAGGAAAGAAGGTAAGTTTCATGAGGAATATACCCAGATAAAGAGGAAGAGCATGAGCATAGGCTACTGCAATCATTCAATTTATAACTCATGAGCAATTAATTAACTGAGAAGTGAGAGCAGTTTTACAACCAATCATGGACAAGTAGCTGATTGTATCAGGCTGTTTAATCTCACAACTGCCATCATAAAATTTAGCCAAGTAAATGCATCATGTAATTGCGGGGAATCACTTGTCTGACTTCAGTTACAACAACAGGCCTCAACCACAACCACATAATGGAAGGAGTTTCATATTTGAGCCAGAACACATACTAAGCAGCATCTCCTAAATCAATGTTCCTCTCTCAAATCCACAGACCTAAATCGGCCTCTTAGAGTCATCATCATGCTGGTTTCCCTAAAGTCAATAACATCCTTCTTCTGGCTGTTGAGGTAGTCCCACCCTGAGTCCTTCCATCATTGTGACCTGAATCGATCCAACTCCGCCCTGACCCAAATGAGCGAGATCAATCTGCAGTTCACTGCTGTTGATGAATACCGCCTTAGGGTACCGAATGTATGCCGCGCTGTTTGAGATCTTTTCACTGCACTAACTTGTCATTGCAGGGGGCATGAGTTAGGTGCTCGCACTGCTGTGTAATTGTTTATTTTTAATTCTATCAGTGTACTGCTTTCACGAAGACTGGCACTGCTGTAAGAGAGCAGGGGGCACGATTCAGGTGCTTGCACTGTACTTAGTTTTAATCTCACGTTATTCTCATTTACCTTTTAATTGCAAACTGTGTCCGCCTCACACTCCCCGTTCCACCCCGAGCCTAGCTCGTTGTTTGTGGAGGGAGTTCTTTCTATCACTTTGCTAGTTTGTCCTACACTTCCGGCGGAAGGGGGGGAGCGGTCTAGTTGACATACCGCCGACTCCCTTTATAACGCAGTTCTGAGCCCGTGGAGCGGACCTACCGCCTGAGGGTACGAGTGTATGCCGCGCTGTTTGAGATCTTTCACTGCGCTAACTTGTCATTGCAGGGGGCAGGAGTTAGGTGCTCGCACTGCTGTGTAATTGTTTATTTTTAATTCTATCAGTGTACTGCTTTCACAAAGACTGGCGCTGCTGTGAGAGAGCAGGGGGCACGATTCAGGTGCTTGCACTGTACTTAGTTTTAATATCACGTTATTCTCATTTACCTTTTAATTGCAAACTTTGTCCACCTCACACTCCCCGTTCCACCCCGAGCCTAGCTCGTTGTTTGTGGAGGGAGTTCTTTCTATCACTTTGCTCGTTTTTCCTTCACTTCCGGCGGAAGGGGGGAGCCGTCTAGTTGACATACCGCCGACTCCCTTTATAACGCAGGACTGAGCCCGTGGAGCCGACCTACCACCTGAGGGTACGAGTGTATGCAGCGCTATTTGAGATCTTTTCACTGCGCTAACTTGTCATTTCAGGGGGCACGAGTTAGGTGCTCGCACTGCTGTGTAATTGTTTATTTTTAATTCTATTAGTGTACTGCTTTCACGAAGACTGGCGCTGCTGTGAGAGAGCAGGGGGCACGATTCAGGTGCTTACACTGTACTTAGTTTTAATCTCATGTTATTCTCATTTACCTTTTAATTGCAAACTGTGTCCGCCTCACACTCCCCGTTCCACCCCAAGCCTAGCTCGTTGTTTGTGGAGGGAGTTCTTTCTATCTCTTTGCTCGTTTTTCCTACACTTCCGGCGGAAGGGGGGAGCGGGCTAGTTGACATACCGCCGACTCCCTTTATAGCGCAGGACTGAGCCCGTGGAGCGGACCTACCACCTGAGGGTACGAGTGTATGCCGCGCTGTTTGAGATCTTTTCACTGCGCTAACTTGTCATTGCAAGGGGCACGAGTTAGGTGCTTGCACTGCTGTGTAATTGTTTATTTTTAATTCTATCAGTGAACTGCTTTCACGAAGACTGGCGCTGCTGTGAGAGAGCAGGGGGCACGATTCAGGTGCTTGCACTGTACTTAGTTTTAATCTTACGTTATTCTCATTTACCTTTTAAATTGCAAACTGTGTCCGCCTCACACTCCCCGTTCCACCCCGAGCCTAGCTCGTTGTTTGTGGAGGGAGGTCTTTCTATCACTTTGCTCGTTTTTCCTACACTTCCGGCGGAAGGGGGAAGCGGTCTAGTTGACATACCGCCGACTCCCTTTATAACCGATGTGTTGGATGACGCGCAGAGGACGCGCTGATGGCGCGCCGAAGTCGCGCCAAAGTCCAGCCCGTCTACGCCCGTCCGCGACTGGACAGGGCCAGGGGTCAGCCCCCCTGCTGCTACAACCACCAAAAACACCCGCGTATATTCCAGAGATGCCCTTCTCAATCTCAGGTCCACACAATGCTCACAAACTACGCCCTTTAGCTGTCACAAAGCTCCTTCCAAATGCCCAGGATGTAATCTTACCCTCTTATCCCTACCCTCTACACTCAATATGGCAACCTTTGATTTCCCACAGCCCCGGTTTAGGTACAAACACCCAGTTTCCCCTCATGAGCCTACATTCATTAGCTTGAATTGTAGATCGCTACCTAGGCACAAAAGAGATATTTTTGACCTACTTACCACCAGCCGCCCTTTTCCTCACGGAGACCTGGTTAAATGACAGCTCCGGTCCGGACATAGCATGTGCCCTTCCCGATAATTATACCTTTATCGGTAGAAACAGGGTAGGTAAAGAGGGTGGAGGGATAGCAATTATCTTCAATAAAATCTATACCTGCAAATGGGAGGACTTAGATATACATAATTGTGAAGCTGGCCTTTTCAAGCTTCTGCTATCCCCCAATTTTACTTTATCTGGAAATCTTATTTATCGTCCCCCAGGACCAGCCAGCTCCTGTGCTACCTCACTCCCGGAGCATATTTCACCGCTGCTGTTAGACGCCTCTAACTTCCTGATTATTGGAGATCTCAATATTCACTTGAATGATACATCTTGCCCTACTAGTACCAATCTCATCTTGGATCTAGTGGCACTCAATATCATTCTCCATAACTCTGGCCCAACTCACAAGGCCGGGAACCTACTTGACCCCATTTTTTCAAATCTGGATACCATCACATGTAAACCTTCCCTACCCATTCCCTGGTCAGACCATTACATGGTGGATTTTTCTATAACGACTGATCAGTCCCCCAAGACCCCCGTAATTCATACAGGACCCAGGGTGACCAGAAACTGGAAAAACCTGGACTCCAATGAATTTAATTCCTGTCTTGAGAACACCAGGCCCCTCACTACTATTACTAACATCAAGGAAGAGGAGGTCATACATAGCTGGCTTACTTCTGCCGTCAATGCGTGCCTCCCTCAGAGTAAGAAGAAGTACAATCTGCACCACCCACCTGCCCCGGGGTTTACAGATTCACTAAAAAGGGAAAAAAAATCTGTAAAAACTTGGAGCAGAGGTGGCGCACCGACTATGATCCCTGCATGAAGCAATTGTACAAATCTGCCCTTTGCAACACCGCTAGGGCAGAATATGTCAACCTCACGATTCTGAATGCACAAAATCGCCCAAAGGCGCTTTTCAAAGTGGTACAGGAGCTCTTGGGCGCTCTATGCCAGCCGAAAGCCCCATGTCTAGACTCCACGAAATGTAATACATTGGCAGAATTCTTTATCTCTAAAATTGATAGCATCTACGCCGACTTTGGAGACCCAACCCCTATCCATTCACCTTCGGAGCAGCCTGCACTGGCGACTGCCAGTGAACCTGAGGCACTGAACCTATCACTCAGCAGTTCCTCCCAGCAGTTAACAACGTGGGACCCTCTAAACATCAACACACTTTATGATATCATTTGTAACATCAAATAAGACTCCCCTATGGATCCCATCCCCCCACAAATTTTACGAACCCTGGACACTTCTACCCTTACCCTTATTCTAAAACTGCTCAATATATCCTTAAGGGAAGCCAAGGTCCCTAATGCATGGAAACATGCTATGATCGTACCTCTACTGAAAAAGGCAAATGCTGACCCTGAAAATCCATCTAATTTCCGCCCCATCTCACTCCTCCCGGTCTTTTCTAAAATTCTTGAAAAACATATAAACACACAACTCACCAAATACTTAGAATCTAGGAATCTCCTTCATCATTCTCAGTCTGGCTTTAGGTCAGGTTTTTCAACTGAATCAACACTTTTAGGTGTCTCTGAGACCATCCGATGGCAGGTTGACAAAGGAGAAACCGTGGCTCTTATTTTGCTCGACCTAAGTGCCGCATTCAATACGGTTTCCCACACCACCCTTCTCAACACCCTCCAGTCCTATGGCATCACTGGCTCAGCTCTGAAATGGCTTGCTAGCTTTCTCTCTGACCAAACTTTTCAAGTTTTTTCACCACATCGGCCTCCAATGCACACAACTCGAAATGTGGCGTCTCTCAGGGCTCCATTTTGAGTCCCCTACTGTTTAATTTGTATGTCAGCCCTTTAGCCACTATTGCGGAACAATCTGGGCTCACCATTTATTCTTACGCTGATGACACCCAGATCATCTACTCACTCTCCGCGAACCCACATTCCACTCCATCCTCCTTATGTTTAGGACTTAACAACATTTCCAAATGGATGTATGAAAACAAATTAAAACTTAATGGGGGAAAAACAGAACTTCTTCTGTTTGGCAACAATACAGCTCTGTGGGGATCCAATCACTGGCCGCCTCAAATAGGTCCTCTTCCTGCCCCCTCCAAAACGTCCTGCAACCTCGGCATTATTTTCGATGACCAGATGTCTATGAAGCAACAAGCGGTCAGAGTCGCTTCCACCTGTGTAACGATTCTCAAGTGGCTCAAGAAGATCATCTGGATGCTTCCTCAGGACACACAAAAAACCGTAGTTCAAGCCCTAATAACATCCAGACTGGATTATGGTAATGACCTTTACTTAGGTGCATGTAAGGAAGTAACTCGTAAATTGCAGATGGTGCAGAATATAGCGGTCAGGCTTCTCTGCATCTCCCTAATAAATCCCCCACATCTATGTCCTTAAGGAACCTTCACTGGCTTCGCATTGAGTGTCGCACAAAGTTCAAGGCCCTATGCTTTATGCACAAAATCCTCACTGGCAGGGCTCCACTTTAACTTAGAAATCTAGTCCACCAATATTACCCTTCTCCCGTCCTCCGCTCCTCCAACCAGTATAAGTTTCAGGTACCCAGGATCAAACGGACCAGAATGGGCGGACGGTCCTTCGCTTACTTGGCACCTTCCCTTTGGAATTCTCTTCCCCTTCTCCTGCGTACAGAACCAAGTTACCTCAAATTCCGCAAGGACATAAAAACCTGGTTGTTTAATCAATAGGCTGTTTCCCTTGTCTCACGAGTCTCAAACTTTGCCTTTTCTCTGTCCTCATCCTTTTTTAGAGCCAGGAAACCTCCTGTTAGCTGTGCGCTCTACAAGCTTAATTATAATAATAATAATAATAATAATAATAATAATAATGAATAAGAAGAGAAATGTTATTTGAGTACATTTTTGTACAGATTTGTGTTTGTTAACTAAAATGTTTGGTCTGGTCTCAGAAGATTGGGAGCCAGAAAAAAGGAGTGGACCTGTCAAGAAAATCTTGCTAAGTGTGAAAAAACCAATCACCTTCAGATAAAAGGATCACCCATCAGGCCCCAAACATTGCAAATTATCTAAATCAGGTTTAAAAATTAGTTAAACATCCTCCATCACTGTCTGTCTCCACATTACTCTTCATTCATCACTCACTATTACTCAATAATATATCTCCCATTGGTGCAATGGTTACCTGTTCCAATCAAAGCATGGTGGTATACAAGGCAGTAATCTGGCATACTCCCACAATGCAAAACCTACTTGTAGTGTACCTAGAGTGTGTGTAAGTAATCAATCAATCAATCATAGCATTTATATAGCGCACTACTCACCCAGAGGGTCTCAAGGCGCTAGGGGAGGGGGGTCCGCTACTGTTCGAACAGCCAGGTCTTGAGTTGCTTCCTGAAGGCGAGGTGGTCCTGGGTCAGGCGGAGGTGGGTCGGGAGGGAGTTCCAAGTCTTGGCGGCGAGGTATGAGAAGGACCGTCCCCCTGTGGTGGCTCTTCGGATGCGGGGGATGGCGGCGAGGGCGTGGCTGGTCGATCAAAGCTGGCGTTTGGGAGCGTAGAAGTTGAGGCGGCTGTTGATGTATCCTGGGCCTTGGTTGTGTAGGGCCTTGTGTGCGTGGGTGAGGAGACGGAAGGTGATTCTCTTGTTGACCGGGAGCCAGTGCAGGTCTCTCAGGTGTCCGGAGATGTGGCTGCGATGGGGGATGTCCAGGATGAGTCGTGCTGAGGCGTTCTGGATCCGCTGGAGTCTTTTCTGGAGTTTGGCGGTGGTTCCGGCGTAGAGGGAGTTGCCGTAGTCCAGACGGCTGGTGATGAGGGCCTGGGTGACCGTCTTCCTGGTCTCGGTGGGGATCCACCGGAAGATCTTACGTAGCATGCGCAGGATGTTGAAGCACGACGAGGAGACGGCGTTGACTTGTCTGGTCATGGAGAGGGAGGAGTCCAGGATGAAGCCCAGGTTGCGTGCGTGGTCTGTTGGTTTGGGTGCGCTGCCTAGGGCGGGGGGCCACCAGGAGTCGTCCCAGGCGGAGGGTGAGGATCCCAGGATGAGGACTTCCGTCTTGTCCGAGTTCAGCTTCAGGCGGCTGTTCTTCATCCATTCGGCTACCTCTTTCATCCCTTCGTGAAGGTTGGCTCTGGCGGTGGTGGGGTCGTTGGTGAGGGAGAGGATCAGCTGGGTGTCGTCGGCGTGGGAGATGATGTTGAGGTTGTGCTGGCGTGCGATGTTAGCGAGGGGGCTCATGTAGACATTGAAGAGGGTTGGACTGAGCGAGGAGCCTTGAGGGACGCCGCAGATGACTTCGGTGGCTTCTGAACTGAACGGGGGGAGGCGGACTCTCTGTGTCCTTCCGGCGAGGAAGGAGGTGATCCACTCTAGTCCCTTCTCCTGGATTCCGACGTTGCTGAGGCGCTGCACTAGTGTACGGTGGCAGACAGTGTCGAAGGCCGCGGAGATGTCCAGGAGGATGAGGGGCGCCGTTTCTCCGTTGTCGAGCAGGGCTCGGATGTCATCGGTGACTGCGATCAGGGCAGTCTCGGTGCTGTGGTTGGCCCGAAAGCCAGACTGCGAGAGGTCGAGGGATCCGTTCGTCTCGAGGAAGGCGGCCAGCTGCTTGTTGACGGTCTTCTCGATGACTTTTGCAGGGAACGGGAGCAGCGAGATGGGGCGGTAGTTCTTGAGGTCGGTGGGGTCGGCTGAAGGCTTCTTTAGTAGAGCGCTGAGTTCGGCGTGCTTCCAGCTCGCCGGGAAGGTGGCGGTGGCGAAGGAGGTGTTGATGATATCCCGCAGGTGGGGTGCGATGACAGCGTCGGCCTTGTTGAAGGCGTGGTGAGGGCAGGGGTCGGTCGGAGATCCGGAGTGGATGGAGTTCATCGTGCGGACGGTGTCTTCGGTGCTGATCGGGGTCCAGGTGCGGAGGGTGGTGGTGGGGGGCGGTGGTTCGGTCGTGGCGTGCGTCGGTTGAGTGCTGAAGCTGTTGTGTATGTCCGCGATCTTGTTGTGGAAGTGGGCGGCGAGGGAGTTGCAGAGGTCTTGCGAAGGGGTGATGTCGTTGTTTCCGGCGTTGGGGTTGGCGAGCTCTTTAACGATGTTGAAGAGTTCCTTGCTGTTGTGTGCGTTGTTGTCCAGTCGTTCCTTGAATGCAGTTTTCTTGGTGGCGTGGATCAGTTGGTGGTGTTTTCGGGTGGCGAGCTTGAGGGCAGTCATGTTGTCTGGTGTTGGGTCTCTGCGCCAGGCTCTCTCCAGGGCTCGGCAGTTCTTCTTGGAGCTCTTGAGTTCGTCGGTGAACCATGGGGCTCTCTTGCTGCAGGGTTTGATGGGCGGGGTCCTCAGGGGGGCGAGGTCCTCTGCGCAGTCGCTGATCCACTTCGTGAGGTTGGTGGCCGCTTGGCTGGGGTTCGTTGCGCTGGTGGGTGGGTTCTTGCTCAGGGAGGTCGCGAGCTGGTCGGTTGTGATCTTGTTCCAGCTTGCTCAAGCTTGTTCAAGCAAAGAATCCCATCAAGAGATGCTCCAATCCATTCCCTGGTGGGAGAGAATATAGGAGCAAGTCTTGGTCATGAACTAGACACCCCCTCATGGAGATGTCAGACCGCTGCTTGGACGAAGTCTCACATGCAAGGACCCTCGGTGTCAGCTGATGTGCCTCCTCTACTAATCTTTTAGGCTGCTCCTTATTTATAATAGAAAGCAGCCATGCGATATGCGTATAGATTAGCAATGATATGGATATATAGATAGCTCTGTCGCCCCATGGGTGAAGATAGAATGACATTTGTACATAGTGCGCAGGAGGGCCTTTTACATGATGTTCCAGGGATCGTCATAACATTGTGCGAAGCTAGATGTGTGAACAAAGTAGTTTCAGAGAAACCAATCCAACATTGTAGTGCACGCAAATATGTGCAAAAGGTCACATTACAAATGGCCTTTGTGCTTCGCTATATGGGCCTAACCCAGGCACATAACACCCACTCCTCATACTAAGGGTCAAAATATAAAAAGGCTATCTAAGCCAGTAGGTCATAATGAAGCAAAGTTAAAAAACGGTGTTTAAAGCTACTCTTAAAATCATCTATAAGCAAGATTACAACAAAAAACATGCATGGTAAAGGTATAGTTGTGGTAAAAGTTTCTAAGGTAGTGACAGTCTTCTCACTATATTTACACTACCCAGCATGACCCCCTACACTACACATATACCACTACACCACCCTAAACCCTAAAACACTACCCCCAGCATGACCCCCTACACTACACATACACCACTACACTATCCTAAACCCTAAAACACGACCCCCCAGCACGACCCCCAACACTACACAAACACCACTACACGTTTCCTGAACCCTAAAACACTACCCCAGCACAACCCCTTACACTACACCAACACCACTACAATACCCTAAACCCTAAAACACTACCCCAGCACGACCCCCTACACTACACATACAACACTACACTACCCTAAACCTTAAACCACTACCCCCAGCACAACCCCCTACACTACACCAACACCACTGCACTACCCTAAACCCTAAAACACTACCCCCAGCACGAACCCCTACACTACACAAACACCACTAGACTTCCCTAGACCCTAAAACACTACCCCCAGCTCAACCCCCTACACTACATGAACCCCCTGACCCTCCTAAACCTTTAAAAAGTAATCCCCACCCCTGTCCAAACCCCCTTACCTCTCCCTCCTCGTGGTTCGTCTCTCCTCGTTGTTCCTGCTTCACGTCGTCTCTGAGGGGCGGTGCATGTTGTTCTCAGGAAACGTAACAGCCTCTGTTTCCTTACCACAACGTGGATGCTCTACATTTTTTTCAGAATGCACGGTCATTTACTGTACATACCTTTACAATGAAATTTGTTGTAAAGTCATGCTTTGTAAATGACCATGCGTTCTAAAAAAAATTAGTAGTAATTTACTTTGAGATGTACAACGCATGCATTGTAATGCATGTGTTGTAATGATATCGTGAAGTAAAAAACTCGCAATAATGGCTGTTTACCCGCAGTGCACTAGCAGGGAGAAACATCTCCTTCTATTGTCATGAAAAAAAACCACAATCAATACATGATATTGCTTTGAAAATAAAACTATTTCATCACGTATGGTATAAAATGTTCCAAATATCATTCAATATACTATCTTCTTAAGATGTTGACTAAGCAAATAGTAAGCATTCATGGTACTTCAGTTGCCATTACATAATAATTACTTATGAAGGTTATTATCTGATACATGTAAATTCTATGACTTATCGAAACCATTTACAATTTCAACTCAAGTAAATGAAACAAAACATCCCATTGTTTAATTATGCCCTCCACATACGATCAACACACAATATAGGTGATGAGTTCTAAAACCAATCAAATGCACATAGCCTGGTTAAATGAAAGATCCAATGGCGTCCAATTCACAATGTCCTACAGAAACACTTCAATAGCTTTTATGACCCTACCAATAAGGTAACTGTTCATATTCTGTAGACAACTACATACCAAAAACCAACTGAACGTAACTCACTTCTCAGGTATGCCAGACATCACCTTAGGAGTCTGCACATTAACTTGCCCATTGGGTGGGTCCTGAGGGTAAAAAGGAAATGCAAGTTAAGTGATGACTGCTTTAAGGAATTGGATAACCTAATCTTCAAATTACTTAACAGGGGTTATCCCAAAGGTCTACTCAAGCACACGAGAAAGTGTGCTTGGTACTGCCTGCAGGAACACTCACTGATACCAAACACAGACAAAGAGTGATGTGTACAGAGTGGAATGTGTTTCCACTTTCTGTATGCATAGTAATTATAAGAAAGTGGAGCATTTTGTTGTGTGGGGGTTAGTCCTCACCATGTATTACTATCGTGATACCCCAAAGATGGTCCTTGGATTCTCAATAATAAATCTTTAGCTCAGTCCTGGTAGAGTGGCAAAGAGCAGCCAGGCTGTGCCAGAGGAGCATGTCTTAAGCATTTCGGAGTACCAACATGGACGATAAGTAATTGACCCAACTTGAGAGAAATCCAACGTCAATTTATAAGAAAAGAGTGTATTTATATCTTAATTTAGGCACCTCAATGAAGGGAATTGCATACATACAAGAGTTAAAGATTTTAAAAGTAATAGAAAATCAATGCAAAATAACCCTGTGAAAATGTAACATTGATGTCAATGGGGAAATCTACTAGTGACAATTGATCACTTGCAGGTTGAGTTGAGCTGTACCCTTGCAGTGTAAAGGTGATGCATGTCCCACGATCAAGCAATGATAGTCAGTTCAATGTTACCTGGCCCGTGGAGCCCAGGTGGTAGAGTTGTCCTGGCTGTCCTTAGTGCTGAATGGGAGCCACAGGAGAGCTGCTTTTACCATTTTAAGGACGGTGCTGCAGGGAAAAAGACAACAAGGAATTGGTTGCTGACATTGGTCAGAGGTTGGATGGAATTTCCTCTCAATGCAGCATCGAGTAAAGGGGTTGGTTGTTGGACTGGCCACCAACAAGCCTTGGCAGTGGTAAGTAGAGCAGAAAGTAACTTCAACGCCCAGTGGCCCAGGGGACTGTAACTGTGCCTGTAACTTTGTGGAAAGACGGACTACAGTTCCCACAATGCACTAGCCCATCTGGATTCAGGTGATCCCTCCGAGGGCCCAACGACCAATGAATCTTCCAGTACCAGAGTGTTGTTTTGCCTACAGTTTTCAGAGGACTAGTGCCACTAGTCCAGGGGAGTCAGAGGATGCACCAGGCTTCCACAGGGCTCACTCTGTCTGAGGGAACCAAGAGATAGCCTAGGACATGTTTTGAACAGGCAGTTCCTAGGGCATTGCAAAGGTGCAGGGTTTTTACAAGTCTTGATGTCACTGACACACGTCTCTTCTTCTGTCCTCTCCAATGCATGCTGTTAAGAACTGAGGAACTGGTGTCAGGGGTGTTACTTAAATCTTAGATTTAGGGACACCCCTGACACCCCTTAGGCAGTTAGAGGTGTGAGTGCTAGAGGCCAATGAGCAGATAGTCCCTGCAGCTAGTCCACACCTGGGGTGACCATATCCTGGGTTGTAGGTCACCTTTTCTACCCGAAACTCTCCAGTCTGCCACTCTTAAAGATGGCAGGAATCAACTTTTAGTGTACAGACCAGGCTGCTCACACTGCAGGGGTAGCTAGCCTTTTGGGGGTGTACAACTTCTTGAATAACTATTTTTCCACCTTCCCAGGTGCAAATGTGTCAGGGGTAATGGGAGGGCTGTTTTCTCCTCATGGAGTCAGAGGAATTGACCCAACTTGAGAAAAATCCAACATCAATTTATAAGAAAAGAGTGTATTTATATCTTAATTTAGGCACCTCGACAAAGGGAATTGCATACATACAAGAGTTAAAGATTTTAAAAGTAATAGAAAATCAATGCAAAATAACCCTGTGAAAATGTAACATTGATGTCAATGGGGAAATCTACTAGTGACAATTGGTCACTTGCAGGTTGAGTTGAGCTGCACCCTTGCAGTGGTGTAAAGGTGATGCAGGTCCCACGATCAAGCAATGACAGTCAGTTCAATTTTACCTGGCCCGTGGAGCCCAGGTGGTAGAGTTGTCCTGGCTGTCCTTAGTGCTGAATGGGAGCCGCAAGAGAGTTGCTCTTACCATTTTAAGGACGGTGCTGCATGGAAAAAGACAACAAGGAATTGGTTGCTGACATTGGTCAGAGGTTGGATGGAATTTCTTCTTAATGCAGCATCGAGTAAAGGGGTTGGTTGTTGGACTGGCCACCAACAAGCCTTGGCAGTGGTAAGTAGAGCAGAAACTTCAATGCCCAGTTGCCCAGGGGACATGCCTGTAACTTTGTGGAAAGATGGACTACAGTTCCCACAATGCACTAGTCCATGTGGATTCAGGTGATCCCTCCGAGGGCCCAATGACCAATGATTCTTCCAGTACCAGAGTGTTGTTTTGCCTACAGTTTTCAGAGGACTAGTGCCACTAGTCCAGGGGAGTCAGGATATGCATCAGGCTTCCACAGGGCTCTCCCTGTCTGAGGGAACCAAGAGATAGCCTAGGACATGTTTTGAACAGTCAGTTCCTAGGGCATTGCAAAGGTGCAGCGTATCCCCCCTTGCTTTTTACAAGTCTTGTTGTCACTGACACACGTCTCTTCTTCTGTCCTCTTCAATGCATGCTGTTAAGAACTGAGGAACTGGTGTCAGGGGTGTTCCTTAAATCTTAGATTTAGGGACACCCCTGACACCCCTTAGGCAGTTAGAGGTGTGAGTGCTAGAGGCCAATGAGCAGATAGTCCCTGCAGCTAGTCTGCACCTGGGGTGACAATATCTGGGGTTGTAGGTCACCTTTTCTACCCGAAACTCTCCAGTCTGCCACTCTTAAAGATGGCAGGAATCAACTTTTAGTGTACAGACCAGGCTGCTCACACAGCAGGGGTAGCTAGCCTGTTGGGGGTGTACAACTTCTTGAATCTTAAATAACTATTTTTCCACCTTCCCAGGTGCAAATGTGTCTGGGGTAATGGGAGGTCTGTTTTCTCCTCATGGAGTCAGTCCTGATACATATCAGTGGCAGTGCAGCCGTTGAAGCTCACTGCATTTGTGTGTCACTTCACTAGCTTGTTTGGAAAGAAAGAGGTGTGACCTCCTTCCTGCCCAAGCTTTGTTCCAGACTCCTGGCAGTCATCAAACTAGCAGCAAGTGCGGAAAGTGCTGACCAGGGTGCAATCCACATCGCAAACAAGCAAATGTTTGTGTCAGGGGTGAAAAGGCACATCGTTGGAAACCAAACACAACACAACATATTTAGGCAGTACCATAATGGAGGCTGCCAATCGCAGGTTTTCCTGGGTGCCAGCCCATGTTAGCCTATGAAAAGTCCATCACTTATAGTGCTCTTTCATGACAAAGGGCACTATAGGGTCATATAAGCTTGCACTTACATGTCCACACCTTTTATACAAGGCACCCTGGTTCCTGGACTTTAGGAGGACTTCCCTGCAAGTGATTGTTATTTATCAGAGATAATGCATTGCCTTTGCCACACATGGTGATGGAAAAGTTGAGCTCAAGAAATTTGCACTTCTCCTGTAGTCTGCAATGGCAGGCCTCCTGTCAGTAGTTTCTTTAGTTCACTCAGGGTGGCACAACCAGTGCTTCAAGCCATGTGGGCCCCTTTACAACCCATGCCCTGGGTACCACTGGTATCATATATTGGGGACTTAAAAGGGGTCAAAGTCCTTGTTAATTAGGATTGCCAATTTACCCATAAAAGTTTCAGGCACAGCGCACTAGCACTGGAGCCTGGTTAGCAGGCTTCAGTGCACTGTCAGAGTCGAAGAACAGCATCTAGTAGTACAAATGAGGCAGAAAGTTGGAGGACATCTGCAAAAAGCACTGTTTACTTACAGTAATGACATCAAAAAAGGCATTAATAAGAATTGGAACTTTGTGGCGGATAGGTTAGGCACACAAGACAAGCCCCCTTTTGCTTTTAAAAAGAGAATAAATATGAAGGGCTATGTGGTAAAATTGTTATTGGCCATCCTAGAGAAGAGAAAGTACTGACACAAATGTGAACATATGGCCAATAGTGGTACACTATAAGTGTGGGGGCTGTAAAGCATGTGGTTTGACTGTAAAGGGAAACACATTCACGCACAACATAAGAAATTAGTTTTGACTTAAAAGACAAATTGTAATACCTTGGATGCAATCTATGTGCTCAAGTGCCCTTGTGATGTGGCATATGTGGGCCAAATTAGACCAAAAATCAAGGCCATGATCCTACAACATTGTTGACAAATCCATTGTAAAACCCATGTGCCTCTTTTGTAGAGCATTTTGGGAACTCAAAACACAATGATAGAGACATCAGATGGGCAGTACTAGAAAAAATCAAACTCAAGACATGAATTTAATGCTGAACATAAGGGAATGCAGGTGGATACATATTTTGAACACAGTGCAGAATGGACTGAATGAGTTTGATGAAACGAATAAGCAGGTGGCGCATTTTAGCAGTGGATAATATGGCTATTTGCATTTGACTGGTTTTAGAACTCATCACATCTTCTGTGGGCTGACCGTATTGTATGAACATAATTAAACAATAGGATGATTTGCTTAATTTACTTGATTTGTAATAGTCAATGGAATAGATAAGTCAGATATTTTCATAAAATAATAACCTTAATGAGTCATTAGTATTTTGTACTGACAACTGATGTACTGAGGTCTCACAGCATGACACTTTTTTTCGATGTGCGATACACAAGTGCAGTGTCACACCTACACTGCAAGCAAGTGATGCACCCATTTGATGCTCACATGTAAGAGAGGGACATTATGCCCTAAATGTTCAGTCAATGAACTTGGTTAGGATAATTGTATCATTAATGTTGTTCATGTACCGATGGACCTAAGAACATAGGGTGGCAACAAAGGTCAGACCACAAAAACAGTGGCATATATATTGTTTATGTACCATAAGACGATCCTGTGTTCCATCCCGACAAATGCCATGAACTCTTTTGAGCCAACAGGCAAAAACATGTTGATGGTTTGAATGGTGATGGGGTACTAGTTCCCCTCTTCTCCACACTGTATTTTTAATACCAAATGGTACCCATCTTAGTATAAAGGTTAGATTGATGTACCACACTGGTTTTAAATTTATTATTTTCACAGGTCCCTACTTAAAAGTGCCTTCCTAACCGCGTTTTTGAAGATTGTGGGGAGTCCTATTATGAAGCATGACATCTGGTGGTGCGTGAGGTCACATTTTTGTGTATGTCTAGAAGCAGCCTGATGTTACATGAGCACATTGCATAATGTGTTAGAATAGATAATAATCTCCAAAAATTCTCTCGGGTGGCTAGTTTGTGTATAACAGTTTGTGGCTGGAGGCCAATTCACTCTTGAGGCCCCAAAGCCTCTGGTTCCCCACTGTGTATATTTTACAGGGTTTATCTGTATTGATGAACTGATGCACCATGACAACTTATTGTTTTTTTGTGTGATCAAAATCTTAAGAAGATAGTGTGTTGAATGATGTTTGAAACACATTATACCATACATGTTGAAATATTTTAATGTTCAAAGCAACAGCATGTCTGGATCCGTTGCCATTGGGGGACACTACATGAAAACATTCTGTGAGCCTGCTTCCATTGTTAACACTTGTTTTGAAACTGTGCTGCACTTCTTGGTTCTTTCAAAGACGTTATAGATCCTTTTGGAAATCAGATCCACTCCAGATACCATTCCTACAACATAGCAGTCACTAGCACATTATAGGGCTTGTATGCCTTACCCAATTGTGAGAGCTGAAGAGCCTTTCGGTGAATCATAATATACATGGAACTCTGTCTTACTGTTTCCAGCATGCCCAAGTTCTCACTTACACAAATTTCTGCCATGTCCTAAAACACCAGCCGATTCTTGTTCCACTCCGGAATTTTGTTCTGCCCACTGGTTGCTTCCTGGAACTGAAGTGCTCTCCTTCAGGCAAAGAGCTGGGAGAGGGATCTTTACTGCTCACACTTGCACTGTGCTTCAGCTAGCTCACATAAGTTCTGCTTTCCAATCAATGTGTGTGGCTGGGAGGAGGGACTTAAGCCTTCTTTCTACGTTCAGAATTCGTGCTTCAACTGCTGTTACTGGGAGCTCCTGAATTCTTCTCCAGTTAACGGCACTGCTTAACCTTTGGAATCCGGAGAGGAGTTGAAATTCCTGCTACTGCTTTTGCAGTGTTCTGCTGTGGCTGGCCTGTGCAGCACTGTTCTTTATTTGTTATACTCACTTGTCAGTCTCATCTTTCTGCCTATCCTTTCTAGCATACTATCCTGATTTCTGTGGTATGTGTTCCTGAGTGTCTCAGCAATCCAACCAGCCTCACAGAGATATCAACAGTGGCCAATGAACACTCCAGCCATTCCCTAGGCAACAAAGCAGGGCCAGTTATTTCAGGCAAGGGGCCACCACAGCCAGCCACACGTGCTCTAATAAGGGATCAGTGGCCATCCCCCTGAGGGAGCGAGAGAAGGCAGGGTCTGTTGTTTCTCTGCTAATCAGGGTTTACCTACCATGCAGTGTAGGAATGCTGGTCCGGATCGGGTCAGCTTGTCAAGGCTGACCCAATCTGTATGTTTTGCATGAAATCTGATGCCATTTGTTGTCTGGAGGTGCATGTTGCAGCATCTCTATGTGATTGTCACCATATTTGTGCCTGTGATCACGAGCAAACAGAACAGCCTCTCGCAGGTGCTCCTCTCAGGGCCCCTGCAGGTAGTCATATCAGGAGGAATGTTGCAGCATCCAAAAGGGTCTGCTCAACTGCCCCAGGCTCCTCTCACCAGTTTCACCTTCAGGCCCTGTGTTACTGCAGCAGTCACAACTCCCAGTTCAGCAGCAATGTCAGCCCAGGGGGAATATAGGCAGCACAGCAGCCAACCCGGTGCTTCAGGTGCCCGACCCACAGGGTCACAGGTCTACAAATGGGGCAGGTAGCTCTACAGTCTCCACATCCTCATGGACCAGCTAGAGGCAGCCCACACCGGTGCAACCTTAGCCATGAGCTGCAAATCCTGAATGTGCAGCACGCTCAGCCATGAGCTGCACCCTCTGTACTGGTCTCTTTTCAGCACGGCAGGCAGCGGCAACGTAATCCTCAGCTCTGCCCCTAGGGAACCACCTCATGTACACATCTAGAGCGAGAATCAAGGTGGATTATCAGCCTGACCAGCAGAGTCGCCCAATGTGGTGGCCAACTCACAGCCCGGCTTTCTAGCACCCCTGAACAATGCAAAATATGACTGTAAATGTACTTGTAACAGCAACCACTCTACGTCCGTATTTGACATTCCGCACGCTCCGCGGGGACCTTCGCTATCAAGGCGGAGTTCTCCCTGTAGTAAATTATAGGGAAACTGATACAAGTTAACTAAAGTAGATATTTTTAAAATGTTACTGCACTAGTAACTACATTTTAAATTACATTGTTAATACACCTTACTATATTAAATTAAAATAAAATAATCTTAATGATTTAAAATAAATAGAACCATTAAACTCACTTAAAGTAACATTATTATATTTAGTTATTATGTATGAAACTCTCTAAAATGCAAGTATCAAATGATTTTAATGTAATTGTTTTATATTGTTACATTTGGTTTTAAATTGAAAACTAACACTGTTATTTCGAAATAAAACAATATTTATTTATAATTTATATATTTTTTCCATAAAAATGATTTTATAAATATATATATATATATATATATATATATATATATATATATATATATATTGACAATGCTTTGTCTCACAATTCACCACGCTCTCAGACACCAAGTAAACGCCAGAGATCAGCAAGGTCCAAGGGTGTTTATTGACACCTTACGACATGTTTCGGCTTGCGAGAAGCCTTGTTCACGTAAGTTTGTGCATCGCATCTGTACAGCGTAAATACTGAACAACAACAGAAACAAAGGACTCAGGTCGCAAGTCAGATGACAAAAAATGGGTCGGCCATATTGGAACGGTCAAATTATGCTGTTAATGCGTCTTAACCAACATAAAAGATGCACATATATGAAACATCAAATCAAATCATAAAGTCATGGTCATGACATAATTAATATCTCGACAAATCAGATTAATGCATATTATTCATATGTGCACACAAACGAGACAAGTGCAGTCTGTGCTGACGCTCGCGTTTGATGGCCGAGTTAGATCGTGAATGATATATTGGAAGTGACCAACATGCATGGCACAAAATAGAAAACTGTCCAAATGGATGACAGTGTCTAAGCCAGTTACTAGGTGAAATACCTGGGTTCCCATAGTGCCTACAGAGTGATACAGTAGGCGGCGAAGCGCCAAAGTTCTAACAGGCGGCCTGGTCATAAAAGTCAATATCTGTGAAGTGAAGCCAATGAAGGCGTGCTCTTATCTTATATCAGGAACGTGCAGGGAAGATGACTGGTGCAGGTGCAGTGAAGGGTCTCAATCCCGGTGATGTTCCTGTGAATTTAAAATAGCAGATGTTAAAATCTAACATGAAAAACAGCGTATGCATCCTGTCAATAAACATGATGGTAGGCGCTGGGAAGGGAAGATAAGGACATGGAAAGCATGTTGTATCATAGTACATTCAATGAGACAATGACAGGGTGATTAGACATAATCGTTCTTTAGATGAATTGCCAGTTCTTCATCTTGGTTGAGCCCCCCCGGGGCCTTAGTTTGGAAATTGATTATGTATCTAGATTCCCTCTGTCTCATTTTGAGGACACGGTTCCCACCCCTGGGATTTCTCTCTATTTGTTCCAGAATGAAAAATCTCATAAGGGTGGGGTCAGAGAAGTGAAATTCACTAAAATGGCGTGCCACAGGGTATTTCGCATCCTTGTGGATGATAGCACGGTAGTGCTCTAGGATGCGTTTCTTGGCATGGGAGATGGTACTGCCAATATACCAGAGTTCGCATGGACAGACAATCACATATACAACAAACATGGTGTTACATGTCAAGAATTGGGTGATCTCTTTCTTTAAGCCATTATATTCTACTCTTTTGACCAGAATGCTACTCTTGCATGCTTTGCAGTGCCCGCATGGGAAGTATCCCTTGAGGCCAATGCCCTTGTTCTTGGAATAATCAGTAATGTCACTGCGGACACATATGTCTCTCAGATTTTGGCTTTTTCTGTAGGTGATGCTGGGTCTATCGGGGATCAGATTACCGATAATGCTGTCACTTTGTAGAATATGCCAGTTTTTGGTGATGATTTTTTGGATCTGCTTGGATTCCTTATTGAAGGTTAGGATAAGGCGTGTGATACCGTCACTGGGTGAGATATCCTCCTTGACAATGTTGTTGAGGGTGTCACAGAGTTTAACGGTGTCAGCTTTTTGTTTGGCCTTTTTAAGCACCCAGGCAGGGTAGTCACGCTGTTTGAATCTTTCTAGCATGTCCTTAGCCACCAATTGGTAGCTGGCATCAGTGTTGCAATTTCTCCTTGCCCTCAGCAACTCCCCGTAGGGGATGCTCCACTTCAGTGGTTCAGGGTGGCCGCTGAGGGCATGGAGAATGCTGTTGCCTGCGGTTTCTTTTCTGAAAAGAGATGTGAGGATCTGATTGCTGACAATGTCAATTCTGACATCGAGATATTCAGCCATGTCTTTGCTTATATTGCTCGTCAATCTAATGTTCTTGTGATTAAGATTGAGACGATCAATAAAGCCAGAAGCCTGTTCTTCTGTCCCCTGCCATACCAGGAAGAGATCGTCAATGTATCTCCACCAGGTGATGACATGGCTGATCTCATCTGTGTATGATGGATCCGCAAATATCTAATCACCCTGTCATTGTCTCATTGAATGTACTATGATACAACATGCTTTCCATGTCCTTATCTTCCCTTCCCAGCGCCTACCATCATGTTTATTGACAGGATGCATACGCTGTTTTTCATGTTAGATTTTAACATCTGCTATTTTAAATTCACAGGAACATCACCGGGATTGAGACCCTTCACTGCACCTGCACCAGTCATCTTCCCTGCACGTTCCTGATATAAGATAAGAGCACGCCTTCATTGGCTTCACTTCACAGATATTGACTTTTATGACCAGGCCGCCTGTTAGAACTTTGGCGCTTCGCCGCCTACTGTATCACTCTGTAGGCACTATGGGAACCCAGGTATTTCACCTAGTAACTGGCTTAGACACTGTCATCCATTTGGACAGTTTTCTATTTTGTGCCATGCATGTTGGTCACTTCCAATATATCATTCACGATCTAACTCGGCCATCAAACGCGAGCGTCAGCACAGACTGCACTTGTCTCGTTTGTGTGCACATATGAATAATATGCATTAATCTGATTTGTTGAGATATTAATTATGTCATGACCATGACTTTATGATTTGATTTGATGTTTCATATATGTGCATCTTTTATGTTGGTTAAGACGCATTAACAGCATAATTTGACCGTTCCAATATGGCCGACCCATTTTTTGTCATCTGACTTGCGACCTGAGTCCTTTGTTTCTGTTGTTGTTCAGTATTTACGCTGTACAGATGCGATGCACAAACTTACGTGAACAAGGCTTCTCGCAAGCCGAAACATGTCGTAAGGTGTCAATAAACACCCTTGGACCTTGCTGATCTCTGGCGTTTACTTGGTGTCTGAGAGCGTGGTGAATTGTGAGACAAAGCATTGTCAATTGAAGTTACCGGCGTGCTCTGCCGGCGTTCACGCCACTTCCCACGGGGCCGACCGCAACCCTTTGGAGCAACCCAGGAACTTTGATATATATATATATATATATATATATATATATATATATATATATATATATATATATATATATATATATATATCTATATCTATATAAACATTTAAATTAGCCAATTTATTTTAATACTAATTTCTATGGGATTTTATTTTAAGTTCCTACATCCAACCTCCATTATTTTCCGTGTGAGAATGTTGCTGTACCTGTGAGTGGTCGTGGATGGTACGGGACTTACTCCATCTCTGAGCTGGAGTACATTTACGACTGTTATGGGTCCATTTAGCTGTAGTAAGTACATAAGTGCAGTTTAAAAACAAGAAAGGGGCTTATCCTTTTGTGATTTGGTGCGTGTTCCCCCATAAACCTCTCGCTAACCCCCCAAAACCTGTTATTACTCTTACCAAAAACCCTCCCCTTTTGTCAGAAGTAATCCCCATTTTTCATTTTCTCTCTATGCCTTCCATATTTACTACCTACTAAAAGGTACACCTATGGGTGTGGAGGTTTTTTACAGGCAGGGTGGAGATCTTGGCACATAAAAGGTGTGAGAGGCAGAGACTTCTACACGAAGGTTTGTGTGCAGCATTTTGCTGTAGGCTAATACTACTATTGTAATACTGCTGTACATACTACAAAATATAGTTTGTGAATAGGATACTGTCGATGGGCAGTAACTTTGTTAAATCTAACCAGAGAGTCAACTAAAACCATTTAGTCCTGAATTGAGTTATTGGTCTTGGGCCTAGAGCAGGGCTCAGACCATCAAACTCATAACAAAGAAGATTCAAGTTTTCGTGACCTCTCACCCAATGCTATTCTCAGACTCCTGCTTCCAATGACAGGCTCTGTATTACCATGCTAAACTCACTGTACTGCCTGTCTCCATCCCCCAGACCGAGGTGACACAGCACATTAGAAGAGAATCTGTAAAATACAACGTGAAGATGTTTTCCTTTAAAACAATGAATTCTAGCCTAAGCAAATACGACATGCATAATGTTAGTGACATTTCCCAGCCCCTCTTTGTTTGTGTGAACATTAAGAATTCTGCTTCCGTGTTCAATAATTGCATAATGTGCGCTTCCTTAGCCAAAGACTGTAAATGAATCAATATCAAACTGAATTATAGCTATAATTATGCAGTGCATCAGAGTAAGAAACAGCAGTCGGTGCTTCGACGGCGTGTCTTGCACATTTTCGAACTACTTTTTGCTTTGATCAGTCATTCTCTCCGGTAAGAGATCAACACGGAGGAGCGCATTAAAGGTCCCTTCTGTAAGCCTGACTGAACCTCTCTCCATCACGCTAGCCGCATGCCGGGGGATGGCCCTGAGGAAGGTTAATCAAGACCTAAAGAGCATCTACTCAAGCAAGATGATCGCAAAACGCAGGGCTGTAGCCAGCGTTATTTTTAAACACACTATAACAAATCAAAATAAATGCCTTGATGAGCTCTCTCTTTCCTTGAGAAACATTTTCTATGTACAGCGTGGAAGCTTCAAAGGCTTTTCAGAAAGTAAGTAGTTTAGGCCCTTTCCGTTGCTAGAAGAATGTGGTGTCTGCTGGGGAGTCATACCCAGCCTCAGGTGGACAGATCCAGGTCCTATTTCAGTAATATAAACCATGCATTATGATGAATCCGGTGATATCTCTAGAAATTGTTGATCGAGGATCGAGGGGGGGGGGGCACACAAAGAAATGGACTGGAGTAATGCAATCGAAAGCAGAACATAGAAACACCTCTTTTTGAAAGTGTCGTCTATCTATCTATCTATCTATATATATATATCCATCTATCTATCTATCTATCTATCTATCTATCTATCTATCTATCTATCTATCTATCTATCTATCTATCTATCTATCTATCTATCTATCTATCTATCTATCTATCTATCTATCTATCTATCTATCTATCTATTTGACTACCAGCGTTCAAAAAGTGGTGGAACCATGTACGCAAAGCAAGGGCATTGTGCCAAAGAATTGTGACATCTGTCTTCTGGGACCCGGGAATTGGTGCCGCCATATAAGCTTCCTCGGGGAGTGTTGGTGAAGGATATATATATATATATACATACATATATATATATATATAAATATATATATATATATATATATATATATATATATATATATATATTACCTACTGGCGATAGCCAGTAGGTATATATAGTTAGGATTTTTTCTCTATGGGATTTGTGAAAATTCTATGTCTAATAACTTTGGCGTTTGTGGACGGAATTGGCTGAAATTTTCAGGAAAATGGAACATTTTGTTTCTGAGCAGCCCCTGAAAATTTGGGGGGGGGTCGTCAAGGGGGGGCCAAGAAAAAAGGGGGTTCCCAAAACGAGTTTTTACAATGCAATTTTCCATAGGGCGGTTGGCCTCACTTTTAGCTCGAACGGCTGAATGGATTTCCACGAAACTTGGCAAAATTGTAGATATTGTTTGCCTGATGTGCCTTTGCTAGGTCTCAAGATATGTGGTCCTGTGAATTTTGAGTAAATTAGGTTAAAAAAAAGATATATATCTAGAGCCGCGCCCGGTACGCGTACCGGGGAGCGCTCCAGGCGCGCCACGCGACTTGCGCACGGCAAGCTGATTGGTTCTCGGGTGTCTGTAAACATTCGAAACAGTCCTCAGCGGCCGCCATCTTGTGTCTCGGTAGGATTGAGACACAAGAGGTGGCAAAAATCAAAGGGGGGAAATGAGCAAAAGGGGGCAGGGTACACCCCCCTGACCCCCTACTTTTGATGTGGGGGCCATAAAAGGCTCCCGCGGCTGAAAAAAAATCAAAAAAAAATCGATTTTCGCGGGGGAGGGGGGGGGGGAGCGCCCGGTACGCGTACCGGGGAGCGTACGGGGGAGCGTACCATGGAGATAAAAAATGACAGACTTTTTAAAAAAAAAAAAGCTTCTTTTTATAAATTGGAGGTAGTTCTGAAAAGAACTTTTTTTTTGATTTTGTTGTTTTATATATTTTTTTTTGTTTTTGTTGTTTTATATTTTTTTTAGACTTTTTAAAACAATTTTATATTTTTTTGGGATTTTTGTCAAGGGAAAAACAAAAACAAGGATTCCAAAACTGCTCAACAAATTTAGGGAGTGGAAGAGCAGCGGTGTTGCTGTTTCTTTAGGGCAATGAGTTCAACACTCTGCTCCCCGTAGCAGAGCAGTTCGTCACACTCCGTGCACAAAAATTTGATGCCTGCAAACACCGGCTGAATGTTAGGGACCATTCTTCCACGGGGTGGTCCCGAAGGTGTTGCTCCACCAGTGGAGGTGCTGCCGCCATCTGTTGGTACATTCCGTGCCAGCTCTCTGACACTCTCCCTGGCAAAGTTGTTAGGGTGTCTTCTTTTGACATGCCTGATCAAATTAGCATTCCCAAAACTATATTTTTTCAGAGGATTGCCTCTGGATAAACTACTCCCACATATTTTGCAGGTTACTTTGGGAGCGTTGACTTTTTTCTGCCCTTCAGGGATGTCGTAAAATTTCCAGATGAAATGGGTTTTTTTCTTTTGCTGAGGAGGGTCCTCATCTAAAAATCCATCTGAATCACTGCTGGATGACTCTCTTGCAGCCATTGCTGGAGATCAGAAAAGTAGGAGATAGAGTAGACAGAACAGCTCTTGCTCTCTCCAAGTACAAAGCAATAGTGAGAGAAATGGGTGGGTTTCACACAATTTGGAAAAAAAAAGTTCTGAACCAATGAAAAGTGTTATTTTAAAGTCACATGGTTTGACGCACTTACGCTACGCGCCCCGGGGCGCGTCCCGGGCGTGTATCGTAAGCGCATCGGGGCGCTTATGTTGCGCGATCGTATGCGCTTCCGGGTGCGCTTACGCGGTGCGTCATAAGACGCATCTCGCGGCTACGCGATACGTGTCTTATGACGCAAGGCGTGGCGGCTACGCGATACGTCACGATGTTGTTTTCGTTCGCGGCAATAGCGCTTCCGGGACGCGCATCAGTACGCGCCCCGGGGCGCGCCGCAAGATTGCGCTTACCCGTGCGTTCACCTGTCCGCGCCCCGGGAGCGCACCAAAAATAATATAAAAAAAATATAAAAAAATTATAAAATATAAAATTCGATTTAAAATGTATTATTTTTATAAAGATTTGCTATTAAAAAACCTATGAAATTCACTGAAAAAACCATAGGTTATAGACCATATATAGTTAGGAATTAGCATTTACAAAACCTTGAAAATTCACTGAAAAAACCATAGGTTATAGACCATATATAGTTAGGAATTAGCATTTAAAAAACCTTATTTTACTCACACAAAACCATTGAAATTCCATATATAGTTAGTTGCACTAACTATATATCGCGCACCCGCAATTCACTGCTGATGATGTCACATATTACATCATTCATGACATGGTCAGTGACATCACTGATGACATCACTGATGGCATCTCAAATGACATCACTGATAACATCTCAAATGACATCACTGATGACATCTCAAATGACATCACTGATGACATCACTGATGACATCTCATTTGACATCATTGGTCACATCACTGATGATATCATTCATGTGACAATACAATGCATCTCCTCACACTTTCATATAACCTCTGTTACACCCAGTGTTAAATACAGAGTATAATTTTTTAAACCATTGACACACCAATACTAGTTACTACATACGCACTCACTGATTCCTATGTTTACACAAACACTCACTCATTCACCCATACAATCATTCATACATACAATCACTCATCTTTACAACACTATCATATGCACTCATACACCTATACAGACACTCACACTCTGCCACTCACCCATGGAGTTACTCACACACCTAGTCAGTCCTGTAAAGAATCAATCACACTTCCATTTTCTAATCTATACAGTTAAACATAGAGCACCTTACATTTTCAAACATATACTAACACATACTTACTCTCTTATACAATCATTGATACAAGTACACATTGATCTGCACAGAGTCACACACCTCCCAGCCAGCCACACACACACTCAGTCTCCCATACAAATACTTGGGCAATCAATCAATAACCCATATAGTTACTCATATAGCTACTGATCAACACATGCAGCAGTTTACAGAACAAAAGACATAATGATGCACAAATTAAGACAGTTTAGTCACTAACCCATGCACTCAGTGAGACACATTTAATCACTCACTCATACATTCAGTCATGCACCTACTAAATCCTTCGTCCAGACACTTATACATCTACTCATTCTTCAATATGTAAGACATATTTTAACTTTACAGAAACATACAGTCACTGGATGTTGTCATCAGTGATGTCATCAGTGATGTCATTTGAGATGTCATCAGTGATGTCATCAGTGATGTCACTGACCATGTCATGAATGATGTAATATGTGACATCATCAGCAGTGAATTGCGGGTGCGCGATATATAGTTAGTGCAACTAACTATATATGGAATTTCAATGGTTTTGTGTGAGTAAAATAAGGTTTTTTAAATGCTAATTCCTAACTATATATGGTCTATAACCTATGGTTTTTTCAGTGAATATATATATATATATATATATATATGAACCAAACGATCTTCAAATAACCACACTCCTGTCGTGGAAAAAACGAAGACACGGACCCAATGGCTGTAGTCAAGGAAATCTTTTAATCAATCCCTCGCTGGTATATACATATATGAAAAACAGTTGTATGCCGATTTATTCAGGTAAATAAAACCGTGCCATGCCCAACGCGTTTCGGTCCTCTCCACTCGGACCTTGATCACAGGATCAAGGTCGCCACTTCCAAGTAGCGAGAGAGTGATTTATGCTCCCACCACTTGGCCTGTTCTGTCCGCATTGCCTTCTCTAGTTGTTTAAAAGTATCTTTCATTTTACAGCCCCATTTTACAGACACAAACGGTGTCATATTTACCGGCGTTTCCCTGCCGGAAGGTTACACACCGCCCTGAGGAGAGCGCCGGCGTCCACACTGTGGGCTGATACTTTTGGATATATATATATATATATATATATACATATATATATATATTCACTGAAAAAACCATAGGTTATACACCATATATAGTTAGGAATTAGCATTTACAAAACCTTGAAAATTCACTGAAAAAACCATAGGTTATAGACCATATATAGTTAGGAATTAGCATTTACAAAACCTTATTTTACTCACACAAAACCATTGAATTCCATATATAGTTAGTTGCACTAACTATATATCGTGCACCCGCAATCCACTGCTGATGATGTCACATATTACATCATTCATGACATGGTCAGTGACATCACTGATGACATCACTGATGACATCTCAAATGACATCACTGATGACATCACTGATGACATCTCATTTGACATCATTCTTGTGCTAATACGATAAACCTCTTCAGACTCTAATATAACCTTAGATACACTCAGTGTATACAGACACTCACACACTGTCACTCATCCATGGAGTTACTCACACACCTAGTCAGTCATGCAAAGAAACAATCTCACCTCCATTTCCTCAACTATACAGTTATACACACCTTACTTATTCAAACATATACTAACACATATTTACTCTCTTATACAATCCCTGATACAAGTTCACAATGATCCATACAGCCACTCACACATTCACTAGCACTCATGCACAGTTATTTATATATGCCAACTCTCACATGTACTTTGTTTTACATATGTACTTACTTTGACATGTAGCACTGAGATATCCATTCACTCACCAATACACTCATGCACACAGTCAACCGCCCATACAGGTGTTTCCACATGCACTCTTGAACTCATACATCTAGTGAATCAACTGCTCACACATCTATGCACAGAGTCACACACCTCCCAGCCACCCCCACACAAACTCAATCTCCCATACAAATACTTGGGCAACCAATAAATAACACATATAGCCTCTCGTATAGCTAATGATCAACACATGCAGCAGTTTACATCACAACAGACATACTGATGCACACATTCAGACAGTTTAGTCACTAACCCATGCATTTAGTACGACACATTTATTCACTCACTCATACAGTCAGTCACGCACCTACTAAATCCTTCATCCAGACACTTATACATCCACTCATTCTTCAATATATCAAACATATTTAAACTTTACAGAAACACACAGTCACTGGATGATGTTATCAGTGATGTCATTTGAGATGTCAAATGAGATGTCATCAGTGATGTCATCAGTGATGTCATTTGAGATGTCATCAGTGATGTCATCAGTGATGTCACTGACCATGTCATGAATGATGTAATATGTGACATCATCAGCAGTGGATTGCGGGTGCGCGATATATAGTTAGTGCAACTAACTATATATGGAATTTCAATGGTTTTGTGTGAGTAAAATAAGGTTTTGTAAATGCTAATTCCTAACTATATATGGTCTATAACCTATGGTTTTTTCAGTGAATTTTCAAGGTTTTGTAAATGCTAATTCCTAACTATATATGGTGTATAACCTATGGTTTTTTCAGTGAATTTCAATGGTTTTTTAATAGCAAATATCAAAAGCTTTAAAATGTATTCTTCTTTAAATCGAAATATATATTTTATATGTTTTTAATACAATTTTTTAATGTATTTTTTTTAATATATTTTTTTGTTTCGCTTCCGGTCCGCGAACCGGGTAGCTTCCAGTTAGCTCAATTTCTTGCCGCGACCTGGTCCGCGAACCGGTAAACGTTCCGTTTGCGCAACTGCCACGTTCGAAAACAACATCGTGACGCATCGCGTAATCGCGAAGTATCGCGTTGTTGCGTAATGCGTCATATGACGCGCCGCTTCAGCGCACCCGGAAGCACTCCGGTCCGCGAAGCGCGAAGCGCAGCTTCCCGGAAGCGATCCGGGGCGCGGCGCGGAGCGCGTACCGTAAGCATAACAGGTCATGTGATTTGTCATGTGACTTGTTAATAACACTTTTCATTGGTTCATTTCACTTTTGGTTTCCTAATGTTGTTAGGCTAGGTCATGTGACCTAAAAATAACACTTTTCATTGGTTTAGAACTATTTTTTTTCCCAAATGATGAAAACCCCTCCTTGTTTTTACCTCATTCTTACTTTCTACTTCCAGAGAGCAAGACCTATTTTTCACAATGGCTTCTGTAATAGCTGCAGCTGGTGCTTCTCAGCAACCACCACCACCACCACCACCACCAAAAGGACCACCTCCAACACTGGACTTTGGTAGAGAGGAAGATAATGAGGACGAAGAGGAGGAGGAGGAGGAAGAGCAAGTAAGGCAGTTCCTGCCAGAAACACCAAGGCAGAGCCATCTTGCTGCCAATCCCCCAAATGTCATCCCCAGCACCTCCAGTGGACAAAGCTCATTCGCCGGACCAGACAATATTCAAGCTCCTTTTGAACACTACAAAATAGTTTGTATATATTGTGGAGGAACTATTTGTTATAGAGAGAAGAGTATTACTTTGATTAACCGAGCTGGAGAAAATCATAAATGCATCAAGATGAGAAAACAATGAATCCTTTTTATTTTTTTTTGCTCCTGTTGAGACATGTTCAAACCCTGCTTTTTTGTTATTTCCTCTAAAAAAACACAAAAAAAACACAAAATAGTTTTCAAAAATCAAAAAAAAATCAAAAAATTGTTCAGAAAATTTATTAAAAAAATAAAAAGAATAAAAAAACAGTTCTTTTCAGAACTACCTTCCATTTATAACAAAATTGCCCAAATTTTTATACCCTGTCTTTCTTTTTTCCTCATAGTACGCTCCTCGGACCGCTTCCCGGTGCGCGTACCGGGCGCTCCCCACGCAAAAACAAAGAAAAAAAAAATTTTTTTTTTTGCCCCGTGTGGCCCTTTTAAAGCCTCCACATCAAACCTAGGGGGTCAGGGAGGATCTACTATGCCCCCTTATGGTCATTTCCCCCTTTGTTTTGGCCTCCTCTTGTCTCTCGATCCTACCGAGAGACAAGATGGCGGCCGCTCCGGACTGTTTAGAATGTTGACAGACACCGGAGAGCCAATCAGCTTCACTTCGCGAAGTTCCGTTACGCGTCAAGTACGCGAACCGGGGCGCTACCCGGAGCGCGCTTACAAATATATATCTTTTTTTGAACGTTAATTTCTCAAAATCCACTGGAGCACATATCTTGAGACCTAGCAAAGGCACATCAGGCTAACAGTTCCTACAATTTTGCCAAGTTTCGTGCAAATCCATTCAGCCGTTCGGGCTAAAAGTGAGGCCAACCGCCCTATGGAAATTAACATGGGAAAAACGCGTTTTGGGACCCCCTTTTTTCTCGGCCCCCCCCTTGACGAAACCCCCCCAAATTTTCAGTGGCTGCTCAGAAACTAAATGTTCCATTTTCTTGAAAATTTCAGCCAATTCCGTCCACAAACGCCAAACTTATTAGACATAGAATTTTCAAAAATCCCATAGAGAAAAAATCCTACTATATATACCTACTGGCGACCGCCAGTAGGTAATATATATATATATAATGGTAGAGTCTGATTCGCAGATTGACCTTTTGTTTAAATGGTGTAAATCCCTTCAGTAATTGTTGAGAAAATCAAATGTGAAAAGATATATATATCTATAAGCGAGTACCGTGCGCACACCAGGCGTGCGCGAGCGGAATTCTGATTTGCTGTTAGACGTCTGTGAACATTCGATTCGGTGGTAACCAGGAAGTGTTGGCCGCCATTTTGTCAGTGTGAGGCTCAAAAGAGGGCAAAATAAAAGTGAAGAACATGAAAAAGGGGCAAGGTAGAGAGTCCCTGGCCCCCTAGGCTTTCTCAGGGGGTCCTTGAAGGTCCCCGAAGGCCAAAAGATGTATTATTTATTTATTTTTTTAAATCGCGAGGTGCGCGCACGGTGCACGCACCCTCGAGGCTCATGAGAGTGAAAAACAAAAGTGGAGAACATGAAAAGGGGTTATTGTAGGGACTCTCTGACCCCCTAGGCCTTCTCAGGGGGTCCCTAAAGGACCCCAAAGGGCAAAAAAAAAAAAAAAAATTTTAAAAACATTTGCGAGGTGCGCGCACGTTGCGCGCACCCTTCATCCGCCATTCTGTGTAGTTTCAGAAGAGAGTGAAAATGGAAAACGTGAAAAGGGGGCAGGGTAGAGTCTCCCTGGCCCCCTAGGCCTTCTCAGAGGGTCCCTGAAGGACCCCAAAGGGCAAAAAAAAAAGTATTTTTTTTTTAAAAATCGCAAATTGCGCGCACGGTGGAAAAAAACCAACAAAAAAAAGACATAAATAACAAGTTTGAGTGTTTAGATGATGGTTGGCTCTAAAAAGAGCCGTTGTGTTCATTGAGTGTTTTTTGTACCTACAAGTAAGTACCGATGCAGAGTCTAAAGTTTAAAAGGAAGTCTCTGTTCCCCTCATCTGTGAAATGTACACCATCTCTCCTATAGATGCCTTGCATGTTGTAACGCAAGTTGTTGTGGTATATAGAACCCATACTATAGTCTCAGAGGAAAGCAGAAACAGACTTATTCACATGTTTCCTTGCTTTCGCAACCTGCGGACAATATTGGTTGGACCAGTTCCATTTTTGCCTTTGTCATATATTAGAATATACAAAGGCAGTTTGTGGAAAACGTGATATCAATTGCCCAAAGGTGTCCTTTAAAAGTATTTCCAGACCTACCCCAGTCAAAGTGCACAGGTCATTTCCACCACAGTGCACAATTATGAGGTCAGGGTGTGGGAGATGCAAAAAGGATTTTACCAATGGCATCAATTGGTGACATCTCAATCCTCTCTGGCCAATCCACATAATATCCACATTTGGTAAATCAAGGTTGAGAAAGCATCTATTTGCTGCATACCTTTCACTCCAGAATATAAAACTGTGTCCTACAATCCACACTCTAAGCACCTTGAAGGCAGATCTGGTTGTACTCAGATAGGCTCTGGAAATGAAATGGCAGTTTGAAAACTTGGAGTTTAGAACAAAATGTGGATGAGATTCAGTGCACTTGAAAAACAAAGAAATGATTGGTGGTTTCTGATAATTTAACATTGAAAACTAGGGTGCATACTACTGGTTTTTAAAATAAATAATACTATTGGTTTAGAACAAGTTATTGAAAAGAACATTGCACAGGATAAGCTGGAATATTGAGAAGTCAAACTCACTTGCTGCTTTGGTTTGCAACATTGAGAGATGAACTTTTCACCTTTTGAGTTCAGTTAGGTGTTCTATGGATAGTTACCATGGTAACAGGCAGAGAGAGCAGTGGGGGAAGGTTGATAGTGTTAAAATGTACAACCAATTAAAATGTTAGTTTGGTTTTGAATTTGTGTGAGAAGAAATGTAATTGTTTATGTACAGGGATATGTGTGAAAAATGAGAGGGAATCAGGGCCATTTTATGGTTGCAGTGTCTCAGGTACATTTCAGAGATTCTGCTTAAGAAAATCTGGTGTGTGATTGACACTGTTCTAAATCTTCAAAAGCATTTTTAAAGGTGAGATTAACTTGTAAGGGGATATATGTTGTGCACTGTAAGTTAATAATAAAAATGTGTTCTAATGTGAAAGTTACTCACTTTCCCTCTCTTTCACTCTCTCTCACTGTCTTCCTTTCTCTCCACCACTGTTCTTTTTCCTTCCTCTCTTTTTCTATAAATCCTTCTGTTTCACTTACTCCTTTATCCTTTTTCTTAATATGCTTTTTTTTCTCTCACTCTCCTTTCCTTACCCTCATATCTCTTTCTTCACTGTCATTATCCCTTTCCTTTACTCCTCTTTTCCTTTATTCTCTCTCCATCTGATTTACTCCCTCTTTCTCTCTCCCTCACCCTTGCTCTCTTTATACATCACTACTAGCAAGACCCCCCCTTCACTGTAGTAATCATTTGACTGAATTGCAAGGATTTCTGTTATGTGTCTAAGATCACAGTGTGAGTCAGTATTCATTTTAGAAGATTCTGGCATAATAATTAGCTTTTTTCTTTCTGCCTGTAGCTTTTCACCCTCTTTCTGTACCATTTTCTCTCTGTATGTATTATCTCCCTCTCTGTGTGTTTCATCTCCCCTCTGCATGTAACATTTCTTTCTTTGTTTGCAGCATTTATTTCTTGCTGTACCATGTTATCCCTTTGTGTGTATTATCTCTGTGTCTGTGTGCACCATTTGTCTCTCTGTGTGAACCATATTACTCTGTCTCTGTTTTATCTGCCCTCTGTCTGCAGCAACTCTCCTCTGCCTGCATCCCTGCATCATGTATTGTTTTTGGCTGTAATGTATGGTTTTACATTTTTGGTCCAGGATCACACTGAGTGTCTGTCTACATGAAAGAATTACATTTTGGTTTTTTTCTACAATTTCCCCTGTCTGTACTCCCAGTCTACCTCTCTCTGCTTATACTGTCCTTTGTTTTCTGAAATTTCCACTCTTTCCTTATTTATACTTGTCTTTCTTGAGAGTGCTATTTTTTGAAGTTTTTCTTGTGTTCTCTCTGTTGTGGTTGTCTTTACTGTCCCCTAATGTTTCCCTTTCTTTTTGTACTCCCTCCTCTGCTTTCTTCATAATACTCTCTGTTTTATTAGACCTCCTCTTAGCAATGACCCACTTAATATAGATAGAGTGATGTATACACTCTTGGGCAGATTTACAAGCATATTGGGCCTCTTTTTTCTTGCATTGTGTCTCATGTTTGGATGTAATGTTGGCAAAAAACTAATGGTACATATTGGAAATGTATTTTGGAAATGAGTCAGGTTTCTGCACTGTAATGTAGTGCTCATTTACATGGGCTGTGTTCTGTCTCTTAAACAATTTACTGTGGTATATGTTTTTTGGTAAAATGTATGGTTTTAACATTTTTGACTAGGATCACACTGAGTGTCTGTAAATTAAAGAATTATATTTGCACCTTTTTCTATAATGTAATCTGTGTCTCCTCACAGTTTGCATCTCTCTGCTTATAGGGTACTCTTTATTTTGATATTGTGTCTCATGTTTTGATTAAATGCTGGTATAGAGACAGTGCTGTAATTTGGAAATGTATTTTCTGTCTGCACTATCCCTCTCCCTCTGCCTGCACCCTCTGCCTGCACCTTCTCATGTGCATCTGCAGAGGCCTATTATGATATGGCTGCTGGTGTGTATTAGACAGCACTACCATGTTAAATCTTTTCCTTCTCTGCCTGTAGTCTCATACCTTCTGCGTGTACCATTTTATCTCTGTCTTCACTATCTCCTCCTCTGTGTGCTCCAATTAGCCTTTGCATGTAACATTTCTCTCATTGTTTCCAGCATTTCTTCTCGGTTGTACCATTTTATCCTCTGTGTGTACCATGTCTGTGTCTGCTTTCACTATCTGTGTCTCTGCTTGAATATCTCACTCTCTGTGTGCGCAATCTTTCTCTGACTGCCTCATCTGTCCCTCTGCCTGCAGCCCTGCACCATTTATCCTCTGCCTCTACCAGTTTAGTCTCTGCCTGAATTATCTCATTTTTTGTCTGCACCAACCCTCTCCCTTTGCTTGCACCCTCTAACTGCACCCTCTCATCTTTATCTGCAGAGACCTATTATGAAATGGCTGCTGGTGTGTATTAGACAGCGCCATCATGTTAAATCTTTTCCTTCTCTGCCTGTAGTCTTGCACCCTCTGCTTGTACCACTTTATCTCTGTCTTCACTATCTCCCCCTCTGTGTACTCTATTTTGCCTCTGTATGTAGCATTTATCTCACTGTTTCCAGTATTTCTTCTCTGTTGTACCATTGTATCCTCTGAGTGTACCATGTCTGTGTCTTCTTGCACTATCTGTGTCTCTGCTTGAAACATCTCACCCTCTCTCTGCACCATCTTTTTTCTGACTGCACCATCTGTCCCTCTGCCTGCAGCCCTGCGCCATCTATCCTCTGCCTGTACCAGTGTAGTCTCTCCCTGCATTATCTTATTTTGTGTCTGCACCAACCCTCTCCCTCTGCCTGCACCCTCTGCCTGCACTCTCCCATGTGCATCTGCAGAGGCCTATTATGATATGGCTGCTGGTGTGTATTACACAGCAGTACCATGTTAAATCTTTTCCTTCTCTGCCTGTAGTCTCGCACCCTCTGTGTGTACCATTTTATCTCTGTCTTCACTTTCTCCCCCCTCTGTGTGCTCCAATTTGCCTCTGCATGTAACATTTCTCTTACTGTTTCCAGCATTTCTTCTCTATTGTACCATTTTATCCTCTGTGTGTACCATGTCTGTGTCTGCTTGCACTATCTGTGTCTCTGCTTGAACCGTCTTACCCTCTCTCTGCAGCATATTTTCTCTGACTACACCATATGTTTCTCTGCATGCAGCCCTGCACCATCTATCCTCTGCCTGTACCAGTTTAGTCTCTGTCTGCATTATCTAATTTTCTGTCTGCGCCAACCCTCTCCCTCTGCCTGCACCCTCTGCCTGCACTCTCTCATGTGTATTTGCAGAGGCCTATTATGATATGGCTGCTGGTGTGTATAACACAGCAGTACCATGTTAAATCTTTTCCTTCTCTGCCTGTAGTCTCGCACCCTCTGTGTGTACCATTTTATCTCTGTCTTCACTATCTCCCCATCTGTGTGCTCCAGTTTGCCTCTGCATGTAACATTTCTTTCACTGTTTCCAGCATTTCTTCTCTGGTGTACCATTTTATCCTCTGTGTGTACCATGTCTGTGTCTGCTTGCACTATCTGTGTTTCTGCTTGAACCATCTTACCCTCTCTCTGCACCATATGTTTCTCTGCATGCAGCCCTGCACCATCTATCCTCTGCCTGTACCAGTTTAGTCTCTGTCTGCATTATCTCATTTTCTATCTGCGCAAACCCTCTCCCTCTACATGCACCCTCAGCCTGCACTCTCTCATGTGCATCTGCAGAGGCCTATTATGATATGGCTGCTGGTGTGTATTAGACAGCACTACCATGTTAAATCTTTTCCTTCTCTGCCTGTAGTCTCATACCTTCTGCGTGTACCATTTTATCTCTGTCTTCACTATCTCCTCCTCTGTGTGCTCCAATTAGCCTTTGCATGTAACATTTCTCTCATTGTTTCCAGCATTTCTTCTCGGTTGTACCATTTTATCCTCTGTGTGTACCATGTCTGTGTCTGCTTGCACTATCTGTGTCTCTGCTTGAACATCTCACTCTCTGTGTGCGCAATCTTTTTCTGACTGCCTCATCTGTCCCTCTGCCTGCAGCCCTGCACCATTTATCCTCTGCCTCTACCAGTTTAGTCTCTGCCTGAATTATCTCATTTTTTGTCTGCACCAACCCTCTCCCTTTGCTTGCACCCTCTAACTGCACCCTCTCATCTTTATCTGCAGAGACCTATTATGAAATGGCTGCTGGTGTGTATTAGACAGCGCCATCATGTTAAATCTTTTCCTTCTCTGCCTGTAGTCTTGCACCCTCTGCTTGTACCACTTTATCTCTGTCTTCACTATCTCCCCCTCTGTGTACTCTATTTTGCCTCTGTGTGTAGCATTTATCTCACTGTTTCCAGTATTTCTTCTCTGTTGTACCATTGTATCCTCTGAGTGTACCATGTCTGTGTCTTCTTGCACTATCTGTGTCTCTGCTTGAAACATCTCACCCTCTCTCTGCACCATCTTTTTTCTGACTGCACCATCTGTCCCTCTGCCTGCAGCCCTGCGCCATCTATCCTCTGCCTGTACCAGTGTAGTCTCTGCCTGCATTATCTTATTTTGTGTCTGCACCAACCCTCTCCCTCTGCCTGCACCCTCTGCCTGCACTCTCTCATGTGCATCTGCAGAGGCCTATTATGATATGGCTGCTGGTGTGTATTACACAGCAGTACCATGTTAAATCTTTTCCTTCTCTGCCTGTAGTCTCGCACCCTCTGTGTGTACCATTTTATCTCTGTCTTCACTTTCTCCCCCCTCTGTGTGCTCCAATTTGCCTCTGCATGTAACATTTCTCTTACCGTTTCCAGCATTTCTTCTCTATTGTACCATTTTATCCTCTGTCTGTACCATGTCTGTGTCTGCTTGCACAATCTGTGTTTCTGCTTGAACCGTCTTACCCTCTCTCTGCAGCATATTTTCTCTGACTACACCATATGTTTCTCTGCATGCAGCCCTGCGCCATCTATCCTCTGCCTGTAACAGTTTAGTCTCTGTCTGCATTATCTCATTTTCTGTCTGCACCAACCCTCTCCCTCTGCCTGCACCCTCTGCCTGCACTCTCTCATGTGCATTTGCAGAGGCCTATTATGATATGGCTGCTGGTGTGTATAACACAGCAGTACCATGTTAAATCTTTTCCTTCTCTACCTGTAGTCTCGCACCCTCTGTGTGTACCATTTCTATCTCTGTCTTCACTATCTCCCCATCTGTGTGCTCCAGTTTGCCTCTGCATGTAACATTTCTTTCACTGTTTCCAGCATTTCTTCTCTGTTGTACCATTTTATCCTCTGTGTGTACCATGTCTGTGTCTGCTTGCACTATCTGTGTTTCTGCTTGAACCATCTTACCATCTCTCTGCACCATCTTTTCTCTCACTGCACCATATGTTTATCTGCATGCAGCCCTGCACCATCTATCCTCTGCCTGTACCAGTTTAGTCTCTGCCTGCATTATCTCATTTTCTGTCTGCACCAACCCTCTCCCTCTGCCTGCACCCTCTGCTGCACTCTCTCATGTGCATCTGCAGAGGCCTATTATGATATGGCTGCTGGTGTTTATTACACAGCAGTACCATGTTAAATCTCTTCCTTCTCTGCCTGTAGTCTCGCACCCTCTGTGTATACCATTTTATCTTTGTCTTCACTATCTCCCCCTCTGTGTGCTCCAATTTGCCTTTGCATGTAGCATTTGTCTCACTGTTTCCAGCATTTCATCTGTGTTGTACAGCTTTATCCTCTGTGTGTACCATGTCTGTGACTCCTTGCACTATCTGAGTCTCTGCTTGAACCATCTCACTCTGTGTGTGCACCATCTTTTCTCTAACTGCACCATCGGTCCCTCTTCCTGCAGCCCTGCACCATCTATCCTCTGCTTCTAACAGTTTAGTCTATGCCTGAATTATCTCATTTTCTGTCTGCACCAACCCTCTCCCTTTGCTTGCACCCTCTGTCTGCACCCTCTCATGTTTATCTGCAGAGGCCTATTATGATATGGCTGCTGGTGTGTATTAGACAACGCTATCATGTTAAATATTTTCTTTCTCTGACTGTAGTTCGCACCCTCTGCTTTTACCATTTTATCTCTGTCTTCACTATCTCCCTCTCTGTGTCCTCCAATTTGCCTCTGCATGTAGCATTTGTCTCACTGTTTCCAGCATTTCTTCTGTGTTGTACCATTTTATCCTCTGAGTGTACCATGTCTGTGTCTGCTTGCACTATCTGTGTCTCTGCTTGAAACATCTCACCCTCTCTCTGCACCATCTTTTTTCTGACTGCACCATCTGGCCCTCTGCCTGTAGCCCTGCACCATCTATCCTCTGCCTGTACCAGTTTAGTCTTTGTCTGCATTATCTCATTTTGTGTGTGCACCCACCCTCTCCCTCTGCCTGCACCCTCTGCCTGCACTCTCTCATGTGCATCTGTAGAGGCCTATTATGATATGGCTGCTGGTGTGTATTACACAGCAGTACCATGTTAAATCTTTTCTTTCTCTGCCTGTAGTCTTGCACCCTTTGTGTGTACAATGTTATATCTCTCTTCACTATCTCCCCCTCTGTGTGCTCCAATTTGCCTCTGCATGTAGCATTTGTCTCACTGTTTCCAGCATTTCTTCTGTGTTGTACCATTTTATCTTCTGTGTGTACCATGTCTGTCTCTGCTTGCAGTATCTGTGTCTCTGCTTGAACCATCTCACTCTCTGTGTGCATCATCTTTTCTCTAACTGCACCATTTGTCCCTCTGACTGCAGCCCTGTACCATCTATCCTCTGCCTGTACCAGTTTAGTCTCCGCCTGCATTATCTTATTTTCTGTCTATACCATCCCTCTCCCTATGCCTGCACCCTCTGCCTGCACCCTCTCATGTTTATCTGCAGAGACCTATTATGATATGGCTGCTGGTGTGTATTAGACAGCGCTATCATGTTAAATCTTTTCTTTCTCTGACTGTAGTTTCGCACCCTCTGTGTATACCATTTTATCTTTGTCTTCACTATCTCCCCCTCTGTGTGCTCCAATTTGCCTCTGCATGTAACATTTCTCTCACTGTTTCCAGCATTTCTTCTCTGTTGTACCATTTTATCCTCTGTGTGTACCATGTCTGTGTCTGCTTGCACTATCTGTGTTTCTGCTTGAACCATCTTACCCTCTCTCTGCACCATATGTTTCTCTGCATGCAGCCCTGCACCATCTATCCTCTGCCTGTACCAGTTTAGTCTCTGTCTGCATTTTCTCATTTTCTGTCTGCCTGCACCCTCTCCCTCTGCCTGCACCCTCTGCCTGCACTCTCTCATGTGCATCTGCAGAGGCCTATTATGATATGGCTGCTGGTGTGTATTAGACAACGCTATCATGTTAAATATTTTCTTTCTCTGACTGTAGTTCGCACCCTCTGCTTGTACCATTTTATCTCTGTCTTCACTATCTCCCTCTCTGTGTCCTCCAATTTGCCTCTGCATGTAGCATTTGTCTCACTATTTCCAGCATTTCTTCTGTGTTGTACCATTTTATCCTCTGAGTGTACCATGTCTGTGTCTGCTTGCACTATCTGTGTCTCTGCTTGAAACATCTCACCCTCTCTCTGCACCATCTTTTTTCTGACTGCACCCTCTGGCCCTCTGCCTGCAGCCCTGCACCATCTATCCTCTGCCTGTACCAGTTTAGCCTTTGTCTGCATTATCTCATTTTGTGTGTGCACCCACCCTCTCCCTCTGCCTGCACCCTCTACCTGCACTCTCTCATGTGCATCTGTAGAGGCCTATTATGATATGGCTGCTGGTGTGTATTACACAGCAGTACCATGTTAAATCTTTTCTTTCTCTGCCTGTAGTCTTGCACCCTTTGTGTGTACAATGTTATATCTCTCTTCACTATCTCCCCCTCTGTGTGCTCCAATTTGCCTCTGCATGTAGCATTTGTCTCACTGTTTCCAGCATTTCTTCTGTGTTGTACCATTTTATCCTCTGTGTGTACCATGTCTGTCTCTGCTTGCAGTATCTGTGTCTCTGCTTGAACCATCTCACTCTCTGTGTGCATCATCTTTTCTCTAACTGCACCATTTGTCCCTCTGACTGCAGCCCTGTACCATCTATCCTCTGCCTGTACCAGTTTAGTCTCTGCCTGCATTATCGTATTTTCTGTCTATACCATCCCTCTCCCTCTGCCTGCACCCTCTGCCTGCACCCTCTCATGTTTATCTGCAGAGACCTATTATGATATGGCTGCTGGTGTGTATTAGACAGCGCTATCATGTTAAATCTTTTCTTTCTCTGACTGTAGTTTTGCACCCTCTGCTTGTACCATTTTATCTCTGTCTTCACTATCTCCACCTCTGTGTACTCCAATTTGCTTCTGCATGTACATTTCTCTCACTGTTTCCAGCATTTCTTCTCTGTTGTACCATTTTATCCTCTGTGTGTACCATGTCTGTGTCTGCTTGCACTATCTGTGTTTCTGCTTGAACCATCTTACCCTCTCTCTGCACCATATGTTTCTCTGCATGCAGCCCTGCACCATCTATCCTCTGCCTGTACCAGTTTAGTCTCTGTCTGCATTTTCTCATTTTCTGTCTGCACCAACCCTCTCCCTCTGCCTGCACCCTCTGCCTGCACTCTCTCATGTGCATCTGCAGAGGCCTATTATGATATGGCTGCTGGTGTGTATTACACAGCAGTACCATGTTAAATCTTTTCCTTCTCGGCTTGTAGTCTCGCACCCTCTGTGTGTACCATTTTATCTCTGTCTTCACTTTCTCCCCCTCTGTGTGCTCCGATTTGCCTCTGCATGTAACATTTCTCTTACTGTTTCCAGCATTTCTTCTCTGTTGTACCATTTTATCCTCTGTGTGTACCATGTCTGTGTCTGCTTGCACTATCTGTGTTTATGCTTGAACCACCTTACCCTCTCTCTGCACCATATTTTCTCTGACTACACCATATGTTTCTCTGCATGCAGCCCTGCACCATCTATCCTCTGCCTGTAACAGTTTAGTCTCTGTCTGCATTTTCTCATTTTCTGTCTGCACCAACCCTCTCCCTCTGCCTGCACCCTCTGCCTGCACTCTCTCATGTGCATCTGCAGAGGCCTATTATGATATGGCTGCTGGTGTGTATTACACAGCAGTACCATGTTAAATCTTTTCCTTCTCTGCTTGTAGTCTCGCACCCTCTGTGTGTACCATTTTATCTCTGTCTTCACTTTCTCCCCCTCTGTGTGCTCCGATTTGCCTCTGCATGTAACATTTCTCTTACTGTTTCCAGCATTTCTTCTCTGTTGTACCATTTTATCCTCTGTGTGTACCATGTCTGTGTCTGCTTGCACTATCTGTGTTTATGCTTGAACCACCTTACCCTCTCTCTGCACCATATTTTCTCTGACTACACCATATGTTTCTCTGCATGCAGCCCTGCACCATCTATCCTCTGCCTGTAACAGTTTAGTCTCTGTCTGCATTATCTCATTTTCTATCTGCGCAAACCCTCTCCCTCTACATGCACCCTCTGCCGGCACTCTCTCATGTGCATTTGCAGAGGCCTATTATGATATGGCTGCTGGTGTGTATTACACAGCAGTACCATGTTAAATCTTTTCCTTCTCTGACTCGAGTCTCGCACTCTCTGTGTGTACTATTTTAACTCTGTCTTCACTATCTCCCCGTCTGTGTGCTCCAATTAGCCTCTGCATGTAACATTTCTCTCACTGTTTCCAGCATTTCTTCTCGGTTGTACCATTTTATCCTCTGTGTGTACCATGTCTGTGTTTGCTTGAACTATCTGTGTTTCTGCTTGAACCATCTTACCTTCTCTTTGCACCATCTTTTCTCTGACTGCACCATATGTTTCTCTGCATGCAGCCCTGCACCATCTATCCTCTTCCTCCACCAGTTTAGTCTCTGCCTGAATTATCTCATTTTCTGTCTGCACCAACCCTCTCCCTTTGCTTGCACTATCTGTGTCTCTGCTTGAACCATCTCACCCTCTCTCTGCACCATCTTTTTTCTGACTGCACCATCTGGCCCTCTGCCTGTAGCCCTGCACCATCTATCCTCTGCCTGTACCAGTTTAGTCTTTGTCTGCATTATCTCATTTTGTGTGTGCACCCACCCTCTCCCTCTGCCTGCACCCTCTGCCTGCACTCTCTCATGTGCATCTGTAGAGGCCTATTATGATATGGCTGCTGGTGTGTATTACACAGCAGTACCATGTTAAATCTTTTCTTTCTCTGCCTGTAGTCTTGCACCCTTTGTGTGTACCATTTTATCTCTGTCTTCACTATCTCCCCCTCTGTGTGGTGCAATTTGCCTCTGCATGTAGCATTTGTCTCACTGTTTCCAGCATTTCTTCTGTGTTGTACCATTTTATCCTCTGTGTGTACCATGTCTGTGTCTGCTTGCAGTATCTGTATCTCTGCTTGAACCATCTCACTCTCGGTGTGCACCATCTTTTCTCTAACTGCACCATCTGTCCCTCTGCCTGCAGCCCTGTACCATATATCCTCTGCCGGTACCAGTTTAGTCTCTGCCTGCATTATCTTCTTTACTGTCTATACCATCCCTCTCCCTCTGCCTGCACCCTGTGCCTGCACCCTCTCATGTTTATCTGCAGAGACCTATTATGATATGGCTGCTGGTGTGTATTAGACAGCGCTATCATGTTAAATCTTTTCTTTCTCTGACTGTAGTTTCGCACCCTCTGCTTGTACCATTTTATCTCTGTCTTCACTATCTCCACCTCTGTGTACTCCAATTTGCTTCTGCATGTAGCATTTCTGTCACTGTTTCCAGTATTTCTACTCTGTTGTACCATTTTATCCTCTGAGTGTACCATGTCTGTGTTTGCTTGCACTATCTGTGTCTCTGCCTGAACCATCTCACCGTCTCTCTGTACCATTTTTTTTCTGACTGCACCAACAGTTCCTCTGCCTGCAGCCCTGCACCATCTATCCTCTGCCTCTACCAGTTTAGTCTCTGCCTGCATTATCTCATTTTCTGTCTATACCATCCCTCTCCCTCTGCCTGCACCCTCTCATGTACATTTGCAGAGGCCTATTATCATATGGCTGCTAGTGTGTATTAGACAGCACTATCATGTTAAATCGTTCCTCTCTCTGCCTGTAGTCTTGCACCCTCTGCCTGTATCATTTTGTCTCTGTTTATACTTTCTCTCCCTCTGTGTGCTAAATCACCTAAATCATTAATCGAGTCATGAATTAGGAGATGTAGTTGTAGAAATTCCTATGCAGTATGTGTGTCAGGCCACTTAAATTCCAAATTGTGTTTATGCTCTTCAATTTAGATACTAGTTTTGCTGTTGAAATGCAAAAGCAACTGTCTCTGTAGCATGTAGTAATAATTTCAGTGAATTTTCATTAGTACATTCTCAGTCCCACCTTGACTCTGTACACTGCTTGAACACCACTTCCTTGTCCTAAACCCTGAAACTCCATCCCTAAAAACATATTCTAAACTCGTTCAACACTACTGCAGTGCAGTAAACTCTGAAAGAATACTCCCAGCAAGACCCCCTTTTACTGTAGTAATCATTTGACTGAATTTGAAGGGATAATGTTATGTGTCTAAGATCACAGTGTCAGGCAGTTTTCATTTCAGAAGAATGTGGCAGAATAATTTGCTTAGTTGATGTGTTTAAAAATATGGGAATACATGTACTTATGAAGTTGATAAAGATAGTTTTGTACTATCTATTAGTGAAAATGATATAATGTAGTGTTTATATTTTTGCTACAGTATGAAATGTTTGAAGAATAAATGTATGATTTTGAATTAAAAATGATTCGAGAGAGTCTTTTTATACAATTGTAATAATTTGCTTAGTTGATATGTTTAAAAATATGGGAATACATATTCTGATGAAGTGAGTCAGGCTTTAGGATATGTAGTGCTAGAAACTGCTATGCAGTACGTCTGTCAGGCTTCTTATTTCGCAAATAGTCTCCATGCTGTGTACTGAAGATCCTGGCTGTGCTGTAGAAATGCCATACTAACTCTCTCTGTAACATGTAGTAATCATTTCAGTGAATTGCAAGGCATATTTCTATCTGTTTTCATTCAAAATGCAAGTCAGTGTCTTTTTTTAAAGATTGTGACAGAATCATTCATTCATTTTCATCTTTTTTTCGACAAAGAAATGTCATAAAAGAGGACACAATAAAATTACAGCATACATTGTTACAATCGACGTACAATTACAAGAATAGAACTTGGCATAAAACTAATTCATCATAAACACATTATCTACAGTTAAAAGGAAAGCCGACTCAAGGTCCCTCTGGTCACTAATACCCTTTAAGCACCCTGAAGATGTACACAAGTACATTAGATCTCATTTTACCACATACTTTCTTCTGATGTTCCACATGGCAGCTAAAAATTTAGTTACAGCAAAAACAATTACTGGAGATAAATCTGTTTTTAATATTTGGTAGGAGTCAAGACGCTGCCTAATCCCCAAGTTTTTGCAAATTGGAACAATCCACTTCTTCCTAGGTGTCTGATAGGAAGGACAGAAGAACACTACATGCAGATCATTTTCTAACTCCGCGGTACAGGCTGGACAATTTTTGGGGGTATGGGGGCGCCATCGGCAAGTGAGGGCTCTAATTGGTAGAGAGTCGTGTCTCCACTGGAGATACAGCTTCCTGAGACCAGTAGGGTTGATATCATCAAGGGCGGTCTCCAATTTATAATAGTCTTTCACTGCCAAGAATGTGCTCGTGAGTGTCCCCATTTGGACATTCAATAAACAAGCAGACAAATTGTGATCATAATACAGACTAACTAGCTCTTTACGGGATATGCCACTACAAGCTTGCTCCCGGTTAATCCACAATAAAGGGCAACCTAACCTCTCAAATTCCTGCCTTATATATTTTAACCAGGGGAGTTTCCAGACTTTTGGGAGTTTTAGCAGTTCTGCAAACTCGTGCCTGTAACTGGCGAGTTCTGGGGTTGCCCAGAGTCGCCTCCAAAAAGTTAAAGGCTTGAGTCCCAGTTCCTCCTTGAGTGATCTCAATCCCAGATTAATCCTAAGGGGGAGCAGGGGTGTACTAGCGGGCAAGGATACCAACTGCCTAAGAAACCTGTTTTCCGTGACGGTAAGTGCAGGGGGACAACTGTGACTCCACAGTTCGCCTCCATAAATCACCGCTCCCCGTGCCTGCATTTTATAAATTTCGAAAGGGGGGCCGATAGGTTTTGACGTGGATTTTTTTAGTAGTTTAAGAATCTCCCCCCCCCACTTTTTGAGAGAGCTTTAATTGAGTTTTAATCTGGTGTTGAACCCAGGTCATATTTTCATTAAGAGTTAGACCCAGATAGTCAAACGTCTGCACTCTTTCCAGACGAACACCACCTATGGCAGGATTTGGGCGTGATGTTTTCGGAGGATTAAAAATCATGAATTTCGTTTTGGATGTATTTATTTCCAGTCCCCGGTCATGACAGAACGAGACAAAGCCATCCAAGACTCGCTGTATACCCATCGGAGTCTTAGCGAGTAACAGGGTATCATCTGCGAACATTATCGCAGAGATCCCTGAACCAGCGAGCCTTGGGGCATCTCTGTTGGGGACCGCGTTCAGATGAGTGATTACTCCGTTGACATAGAGGCAAAACAGGGTTGGTGCCAAAACGCAACCCTGCCTTACCCCCCTGCCAACGGAGAAGCTGGATGACAAGTTGCCTTCTCTCCCACACCTGACCCTTCCAAAATTCCGGTTACGGAGTCGTATTATGATGTTCAAGAGGGGGATTGGGATACCTAAGTCCCCTAAACGCTCCAAAGTTTCCTTTGTGGGACCAAATCGAAGGCCGCACGGAGGTCTACGAAAACAGTGTATAGTGAACCTCCCTCCACTTTGACCGTTCTCCAGAAAAGCATGGTTAATCTGAAAATCTGGTCGGTGGTGGATACATTCTTTCTAAAGCCCGCTTGGTACTCGCTTAGAAATTTCAAAGTCCTCTATCCAGTCTAAGAGGCGGTCCAAAATCAGCCTAGCGAAAAGTTTCTGCGATACACCTATTAGGCTGATTGGCCTGTAGTTGGCTGGGAGCAGAGACGACCCCTTCTTGAAGATAGGGACCAACTCTGCTCCCAGCCAAGTACTTGAGACTGCCATTCCCCCAAGAACAGCGTTAAAAATTGTTAAAAGATAGGGAGCCCAAATCCCGGGTTCATGTTTATAAAGATCGCCCGGGACCTTATCCAAGCCTGGGGCTTTGCCCACAGGGAGCTTAGCTATAGCAGCCCGGACCTCGCCTAAAGTGAATATAATCTTGGATGAGACAGGGACAGGAGCTGTCAATACATCAGCTGGGGGGAAGTTCGTGCAGGAGATATCCCCCTTATACAGGGTAGTAAAATGTTCTTCCCATACCTCTGCAGCAATGTTCGGTGCTACTGCCAGCTCTGGTTCAGCCGAGCCAGTGCTCACAATCTAACAGAACTTCCGTGCATCTTTGACCGCTAGAGCCGATGTTAACTTTGCCCAATTTTCATTTCCCCACTCAATCTTAGCATGGTGGATTAGGTTCCGGTAAACTTGCCTCGTACTCTTTATAAGTTCCCTATTATTATTCTGTTTTAAAGCGGCGAGGAGTTCGCTTTTCGCCAATCTGCATGCCCTGTTGTACCAGGATGGCTTCCTTCCAGCCCTTCCTCCACAGGGACCTGGGGTATTTAAAATGTCTGACAGGCTGCTTAGTAATGCTTTATTAAGTTCTCCCAACCTTTCATAAAAATCATTCCTAGAATGCTGTTCGGTAAGAGCAACTACGTCAGCCAGTGCTGGGATTACCAGGGCATACAATTTAGCTAGCCCATCAGGATTATTTATCAACTTATCCCATCTTACGCTGCGTCTATTACTTGACAGGGTAGCCCTGCTGGGTATATCGGACTGCAATGATAAGCTGCCCTTATGAATGCCAGGTATTATAAAATCCAGAATTAAAGGGTTGTGATCGCTCTCCCCCTATGTATAACCCTGAAGTCTAATATTCTTTTCCCTCCCTCCCTGGCTTGTTAAAGGTAGACACGGACTGGTTATCAGACTTTGTACAGCCATTACATGCCCTGATCGAATGGCTCAGCGTCAGGGAAGTGATTTGAACGGCCAAGGGAGTCCATGTCCTTGCCGAAGGGCCTGCCACTTGAGGAATTTTCCAAACGTCATCCTCCTCCTGATTTACGCCATCCAGCAAACCATCAAGTCGTTCAAAGTGAGAGTTAAAGTCTCCTCCCACCACTAGCGTGACTCCCTCTGGAATGTTAGTTAGGAAGGAGGCTAGCTCTTCTATGGCTTCAGATTCGGAGGTGACACTCACAGGCCTAGAGTAGATATTGACCAGTGCCAGTCTGAAGCCATTCTGCCACTCTAGGATCACACACTGAACATCCTCTGAGGCTGTGTTCATAATTCTAGCACTGCAGCCCAGGTGGGTTGCTACCCAAATTGTAAGACCCCCTGACGGTTGATCTTTTCCCGCCCACCTTGCAGGAACTGAAAATGAGGCAAATCCTAAGCGGAACTACTCCACCCGCGGCCATGTTTCCTGGAATAGACAAATGTCATTCAAATCTATAAATGACCCCCAATCAGGGCAGGCCAGTTTGTTACAAAGGCCCGCTACATTCCAGGAAAGGATTTTTAGTACAAAGGGGTCGGAGGGGCTGATGGGAGGTTGGATAGAAGATTCTACATTGATAGTGCTCACCCGGCCAGGGAGTAAATGGTCACGAAAAAGGTGGCCAGTATCAGAGATATCTGCCACTGTCCCCAGCTGGGTTATATGGGGCACCCCCCTTCTCTTCCCCCAGTACCTGCATCCCGCTGATATCAATCTACCTGATTGAGGCAGCTGTACCTATTAGTGTATGGATAATTGCCCAGAGTTGGTACATCATATCGAATAGGCCTGTACCTTATACCATGAGAGGCTGATCCCACCCATGTCCAACCTTCATCAACCCCTGGATGCATGCAGAAGTTTCTTGGCAGGTAGAAAAAGGACAATGGCAACAGTCGAATAGTTGTGTTTCCCAGGCTGCCCAGCCAATTACAGATATGAGAAATGATCCACGAGTCCCTGAAGTTAACCAGAATGCAATCACCCTGGATTTTCTTTGTGGTGTTTCCCACCCAGGGGACCCTCCTAACCATCAGCAGTTCACCTCTCATGTTGGGGGGAAGGAGCCTATGAATATTCAACCAACTGATCACTTTGTTTCTTAAAGAATCAAAGGATTCTGGTGCAGAGTTTGTAAGCTCAGGCACACCAGTCAAAATTAAAACATGGGAAGCCGCCTCTGGGGGGTAAATTAACTATATTTTTCCGAGTTAGGCTACTAAGGTTCTGGGCAGATCGGACACCAGTCTCAGTGGGGGTCTTTTCTCGCCTTGTTAAGTTCATTGGTACTGCCAGCTTGGATTTCTGTGCTAGGGGCACTGCGGGTCGATGTCTTGGAGCGGGTACAGGAATAGTATTTGGTAGATTAGCTGGAAGTACGCTTACTGGAATGGAGGGATTAGTTTTCTTTGTAATTAACAGACTAGATGGATTTGATGGATTAGGAGAGAGGGGAGCCCCCGTATTCGTCGGAGTCACTCCTTGGGTGCTACCCATATTTTCAGATTATCCTCGATACCCCCGGTCACTGTTTCTATTACTTGTAGCCTAGTATCAATGCGGTCAAGTCTGACCATCAGGGGATCTAAGAATTTCTTCAAAACATTAGTAACATTAGTAACAAAATGGGTAGACTGTTCCCTCCCACCACACGACCCCTCACCAAAAATGAAAGAGCCAGGCTGCGCTGTCACCAGTGTTTGAAAGGGCTGGGTTGAACCCGCAATTACATTTACAGTTGTAGGGGGAGGGGATTCCACTATATGGGGCATATTCTCAGTATTACTAGGACATGATCTAATTTAGCCCTTTTTGCACCCAGAGACTGTCTCCCTCTTTTCCTTTTTGGAACAGCACCTTCCTGCAATCCTCGTGAGTGAGATGAATTTGGGTCGCTCCCCTCATCCAATATCATAACTGTCTCAGATGTTGAAACAGGAACAACCTCAGGTATGGTCTGGAGGGAGTCTCGATGTGAGGATGAAGAGGTCCTTAGCTGTTGCAAGACAGACTCAATTGTTTGGTCAATGCTGTTTAGAAGAGCTATATGAGAAGCATCCACCATTTCAGGGGATCTAGCATTGGCAATTAATCCCAAAGAGGATCGTCTAGTACTTTCGATCCCATCCGAGAGCCGTTTTTCTAGAACCGTCAATTCATTGTTCACCACAGAGTTAGCTCTAATAAGGAAACCATCCAGAGTACCTGCAACCATAGAGGTCGATGCAGTGGCTTTGCTCCTCATCTCCCTTGATGACATTTTCCTTATTCTCTATATAAATCCCAGCCAACCTGGGTCGGTGAAGTGCTAATTGAAATATCTCCTGGAAAACTAGCAACAGGCCAAGGGGGGTGGCCCGGTCCGGTCTCGCCCGTGCTCGAACGGGCTAAAACGGGCCCGCCCTTGGCCCGGGCTTGGCCGCGCTTCACCCGCGCGCGTCCCGCGATTCGCGGGTTTAGGCGTGGTTTTATAGGGAGAGGCGGGGGCGGGAAGAGTCACCAGGTGCGGCCGATGGAGGCGCCACCAAGACTGCTGGGACTCGCAGTCCCGCTCCGCTACCCTCCTCAAGGCAATGAGGTCCGCTACAGCATTCCAAGGGTTCAGGCAGGCAAACGAAAAGGCAGGTTCCCCAGGCTCCAAACGGAGAGTGGTTCAATCGCCTCAAAACCGCGACTGCGAGCGGCACCCACTTTCTCGGTGTATCTGTTTTAAGACATGGGAATACATGTACTCATGGAGTGAGTTAGGCTTTAGGACATCCAGTGCTTTTTACTCGTAGCCCTTGTATGATAACATACACTGCCTACACACAACTGTATTGCTCTAAACTCAGAAATATCAATCTCACCACGACCCCTTACACTGTCTGAACAGCACTGCACTGTTCTGAACCCCGAAAAACACCATTCTCAGCAAATTACCCTGTAATGTTGAAACACCACTGCACTGCCATAAACTCAGAAACAGCACTCACTGCATGATTTCCTACTCTGCTTAGACACAGTTGTTGTGCCTTAAACTTACTTATGAAGTAAACCAGTGTTTATATCATTTAGTGGTTGTAATTGCTATGTAGTATGTTAATAGTGGTCTATAACATGGTTTTTTTCTTCACAACAGATTGAAATTATCTACAGAAAGAAAAACCAACAGGCTTACTTTTCCAAGAAAACACAATTACAAGATTAATCTATACAACAATGTACGGAGAAAAAGAAGAATGCTCCTGGTAAGACAACGAAGGATTTTATAAGGAAATTAACCCAATGTAGAAAAAATGTGGATAATGTACAAAAGAAAAAAATGTCATCTGTAAATACAAAGAAAAAGCAGACCCCCAAAAAAATGTTGGAAAAGTACGTGGCGATCATATTCTCTATAGTAATAGACAAAAAAAACAGTTTGTCCAAATTCGCAAGAGAATTTTTTATAACAGAGTAGTTTTAAATTTATTAAAAAATGTAAAGAATTGTAAAAGGAAAACAGCTTTTTATAGGAAAATGAAAAATATTGAGAGTATAGTTGATCAGGCTTTTGAAATGAAAATTAAGTTGTATATTTTAGTAATCAATAGAATTCGTACACTAGACAAGGCAATCAATGTTTTGAAAGCGAAAAAAGTAAGTGGAAAAGACTAATTAATAGAACTAATTTTTGTTATGTTTTTTCTGGAGAATGGTAGCATAGTTCAAGTTGTGAGCCCTTTTTTAATGAAGAGACTTACTTTCAGACTAATGATTTGTTGCATGCAGTTGACACCAGTGGTCGAGCATATGAGGTGAAGGACGGTTGTCCGATTGAAAAAGAGAAAATTGTGCCTAGAAATGCAGAAGAGGTGTTAGCTGATGAAGTTTTAGGGAGACGTCCTAAGGCTCCAGTGTACACTTGGAATTGTCGTAGTATTTTTAGTGTACAACAGGATTCAATTGATTTGTTTCGCAATTTCTTACGTAAGTATACTAAGAAAAGTCTTAAACAAAAGATGAAGATGTTGCAAGAATTAGATCATTGCAGACTGAGAGAAAAAACAGGTTTGCAAGGGCATTCACTGGCTTGTCTTTCTAGAAAAGTATGCCAGAGTGTTTTTCAACATTTTAGGATGTTTGCAGTGCATCATACTGAACTGAGGAAATTAGTGAGAAGGTTGTATTATGCAAAAAGTCTAGCACTTAAGCTAAAACAGTTAAACAGTGCTCTTTTGCATGGATCTGTATTAGATGTAAAGAACATTTGTGAAGAAATTGAGGTTAGTTACTTTGGTGAAAAAGAGGACAGTGCAGAAATGGATACAGTAATAGAAGGAAATGTGGAAGAAAATGTACAGAATTTTAGTACAGAAAAATTTGGCCAAGAAATTACAAGGTTTAAGGTCATTTCAGGTGAAAGGCCAAACTTTTCTTGTGTGTGTTGTCGACGAACTCCTTATAAGAATCATCAGACTAGGTTAGTTGATTTATATGTAAAAAATGAAAAGGAAAATAATAATGAGTGGAAGGATTTTGCAACTTATTTGTTGGTAGAGAAATGTTTTGATTTGGGATCTGATCAATGTCTTTGTAAATATTGTTATAATAAATTAAATGATAACAAAATGCCTGCTAGAGCTGTACATAATAATCTTGAGTTGGTAAATATTCCTTCTGAACTGATGGATTTAAATACCTATGAGTCTATTCTGATTCAATTTGTGCATCCATTTCAGGCTATTGTTCGCATGGAGCCTAAGACAGGGAAATTGCCTCCTTCAGATTTACAGAGAGGATTAAAGGGAAGAGTTGTCTATTTGACTCTAGATTTAAAGAAAAATATTGAAACAATTGGTGTAGAAGAGTGGAAGAGGAACCTCTAGTTAATCTAGTTAATGGCGTTCCTACAAAGAGTAAGAAAATCTGGCAAGAATTAGTGGATGTTAGGAAAGGGAAAAAGGTATCATTGTATTTGGTAAAAAACAATCAATACTACAAAAATGTATATATAGGAGAAGAGGAAACAACTGGAGAAGAGGACAGTGATTTGTCAGCTGGGCAAATTGAAAAAGTGGATTTGTCCGGAACTGAACAAATTTATGAACATTATAGTGTTCATCCTCTACATTCCCAAGAAGTAAGGGGAATGCTATCGAGTTATTCCAAATGAAAGAAGCAAAAGGAAGTCCCATTAGTGTATGGGAAGAAAGCTTGGAAGCTCGTTGTTTTCCTCAGTTATTTCCTACAGGTCAAGTAGACGATATGATGACCGACCTGTGCAGATTCCTGCATCTGAATACCGGACATCAAGATTATATGCAGAAGATCCAAGGTTTCGCCAATGTATTCCATATTTGTTTCATCTTCTGTTTGAGAGTGACTTGTCTGGACTTTCTAATGCAGTGAACAATATACTAAAAAGTGGAGTACATCTGCAAAATGTTTCGGCAAGGGACTTTATGGATAAAGTCCAACAGAAATACACTGTTTTGGAATCTCAGCTAATTAATCTCATGGCATGTCAGCGTGGTACTAACAAGTATTGGTACCGTCGTCATGGGGAATTGAAATGTATGCTAAGAAACTTAGGAACTCCTACATGGTTCCTTACTCTAAGCTGTGCAGAGTATGCTTGGGAAGATTTACTTCAATTTCTTCGAGAGGCAAATGCAAGCATAGAAAATATAGAATACAAGACACCTGGAGAACTGTGCTCTTTGGATCCAGTTAATGTATGCAGGTATTTCAATCATAGATTTGAAGCTATGATGTCTTTTATCACAAACAAAAAAAAATCCTCCTCTTGGAGAGGTTCTGGATTTCTTTTGGAGAAAGGAGTATCAAGCAAGAGGTGCTCCTCATATACATATGCTGCTATGGATCAAAGATGCCCCCAAATTTGGAACAGATTCGGATGACACAGTGATGAGTTTTATTGAACAGTATTCTACATGTGCTGTTCCTAAAAGTACAGAACAAAAGAAATTAAAACATCAAGTCTTACGGTTTCAAACCCATCGTTGTAGAAAATACTGTCGTCGAAAATACAAATCAAGGGACAAGTTCTACACAAAATGTCATTTTGGATTTCCACGACCAGTAATATCAAAAGGAAGAGTGAACAATTTTATGTCATCTTTGCGACATACTGTCACAAGAAAATCACCGAAAAATACTTATAACTTAGGAAGAAATGAAGAGTCAAAATACATAAATGACTGTAACCCAGTCATTTTGTCCATGTGGAATGCAAACATTGATATTCAATATGTTACAGACCACTCCATTGCTGTGGCTCGATATGTAACATCTTACATTACGAAATCTGATAAGACAGAACTAAAGGAAATGTGGGAGGAAATTTCTCATGAAAAGAGCCTAAGTAAGAAATTGTACAGCTACAGTTTAAAGATGTTGTCTCATCAAGAAGTTGGAGCATATTAATGTTCAGATCGCTTATCATCTGCAAGTCTATATGCTAAATCTAGAACAATTATTTGGGTGACTTTAGGTCTTGAAAGAACACGAAACCGAGTTTTGAAATCTGTACAAGAAATTGAGTATTTAGCAGAGAAAGAACCAAACAGTACAGATATTTTGAAGACAAATATGTTGGATACATACTATCCAAATAGAAGTAATCATCTTGAGAATGTTTGTCTCTATGAAGTACTGCAAACCTATACTTTTAAAAGGAATATTACAGAAGATATCAAAAAAGGTGTATATGTTGTGATTGGATCTGAAGGATGTCTGGTGAAACAAAGAAAAGGACATTTGATTAATCATCGAAAACTGAGTTGCGAAACTCCTGACAAAAGGGAATTTTACTATTTAGCTCTTTTGCAACTCTTTAAGCCATGGCGTACAGAAGAGGAACTACTTGGAGATTTTCTCAGTTATGAAGATTCATTCAACGCAACCAAAAATACTATAGAATGTCCTGTTTTTACTAATTATCTACAAATGTTGAACGAGGAAATACAGCAAGAAGCTACAATTACAGCAGAGATTGCTAGAGACACTTCTCAAGACAGTCAAAGTTCTACTTCTTTGACTCAGGATCCACTAGGAGGACCCATTATCCAAAATGAAGCAGCCACTGCCATGGATGAGTGTGGCAAGAGCAATGGAATAAGCTCGGGAGGATGCAATAAACTAAGAAGAATTGGAAAAACAACTAAATGTTGAGCAAAAACAAATATATGATGAAGTTACAGAGCAGATTGAGCATGGTTTATGTCATGAGAAAAAAGAGTGCTCATGTACGTCATTTAAACCTGTCCGACTGTACGTGAGTGGAGAAGCAGGAGCTGGAAAAAGTTTTCTAATTAAAGCAATTGCAACTTATCTACAGAAAAGAACTGAGTTGTCACTCTCTTGTGTTGTTACCGCTCCAACTGGGTTGGCAGCACATAACATTAAAGGGATTACTTTACATCCTTTATTGATGCTGCCAGTAGAGCACGAAAATAAATTAGAATACCACAAGCTATCTGGAGAAGCTTGTTGTGAAGTTTCCAAAGTCCGGAAAAAAATGAAACTTCTCATTATTGATGAGGTAAGCATGGTATCAAATGTAATGCTTGCCTTTGTGCATTTAAGAATGCAACACATTCTTAAAACAGAGTATGATGTATTATTTGGAGGCAAACACATCATCGTTTTTGGAGATCTCCTATAGCTAACTCCTGTGAAAGGACAATACCAGAAAGTGCCTGGGAAGCATTGGAAATGTTAATATTTGGTCATATTTCGAATATTCAGAACTCATTCAAAATATGCGACAAGCAAAGGATACTGATTATAAAAGTATTCTTCAAGATATAAGAATTGGAAAAGTGAGTGAACATGGCAAAGAAGCTTTACAGGCACGATTACTTTCAAATTTGTTTCCAAATGAAAATGTTGGTGCAGAGAATATAAATAGAAAAATTGCAGAAAATAAATCAGTGATATGCTTGATGCCAACTCTGCAAGAATGTTCAATCTTCAATGAAAACATTTTAACGTTAGAAAATCAAGAAATTATAAAACTGGAAGCTATTGATAGAATAGAGCATGAAGGAGCTACTATTATTTTGTCTGAAAAGTTGAAGTCAAAATTGGATTCTTTAGACAAATCAATATCTAAAGCGGCTGGTTTAGAAAAGAATCTATATGCATGTTTAAATTGTCGGATAATTTTACGACGTAATTTACATGTGGAAAGAGGTTTAGTAAATGGAGCAATGGGTCATGTTGTTGATTTTGTGAATTATCCAAATAGAGATGACATTGAATTTTTGAAAATCTAATTTGATGAAATTGAAGAAGTACAACAATTGAGTCGTTGTTCGACTCGATTTTTGCTTGTGAAAGATTTATATGTCCGCCGAAAACAGTTTCCTGTTTGTTTGGCATATGCGGTGACTATTCATAAATCTCAACGTTTAAGTGTAGATAGTGCTTTGGTGAATATTGGAAGGACTGTGTTCTCGGAGGGTATGGCATATGTTGCTTTATCTCGAGTCAGAACTTTATCTGGATTATACTTGATTGATTTTGATGAGACAAAGATTAGTGCAGATTTAAAATGTGTGAAAGAGTATAATAGGTTAAGAAGAGAATATGCTCCAAATTTACCTCAATATACTTTATTTTAAAAGCGTGTGGTAGGTCAAAAAAGAAGATATGAGAAAAATTGTAGCGAGGTTGTAGAGAAAAGAAAAAAACTAGATGAACCAGTAATTGTAAGCAAAAAGAAAAAGGATAGTATCGAAGAGGTTGTTGGATTTCAGTTGGAAAACAGTTCTGGTGTCAACTGCTATGCTAATGTAGTGGTTTATGTTGTGAAAATCGGGATCAAAGATTTTGTTTGTTTGTTGAATTCTGTCTTTGAGAAATGTAGCAGTGATAAAACACAAATGAAAAGTGTTTCTGATATTCGAAATGTTTTAGACATATGTTCTGGTCTAAATCAATTTTCACAGAATATTCAGCAAGATTGTCAGGAATTTCTAATGTACATGCTTGTTGTATTGCAAGATGAAGGTATAGATATTGAAAATCTTTTTGGCCTTTCTTATAAATGGCAACATGACTGTGACAATTGTTCATTTTCAAGTAGTACTGAAATAGGCACTGAAAGATTTATATATTTGACATTACCAGACTGCAAATCAGTGTCTTTTAATAATCTAGTTAGAGAAGCAAATCACAACGCGGTCTGTACCCAATGTAACTCTCAAATGTTATCAGCATTATTTATACAAAGATATGGACAGTATGTAATTTTAATGCTCGAACGATGTAGACTTGATGGAACTAAATTGACAACTTTAATTAAAAATGTTGTGGCTTCTCAATTATCAATTTCAGGAATAACTTTTGTAACTGTAGCAATTATTTTCCGTGATGGTCCTTCTACAACATCAGGACATTACACAGCTTATTTGAAATGTCCTAAAGGCTGGACTCATTGTAATGATACTCAATTGACTTTTGACTTACCAAATTCTTACCTATTGTTTTATAATCCAAATTTTAGGGAAGAAAATTGGCCTAGGAAGATTAGTGCTGTTAAAAAAGGTTAGTCTGCTGTTGAGAATTACTTTGTGAGTGAGGGTGATCAATATAAAAAAAAACTTGTACTTGTCATAGAGGTAGTGTAAGTGTATCACATACTGAGTGATATGAGTATTACAGGAAATGTTGATCATGAGTGAGGCAGAGGTGTTTTAGACTAGTTATAGCTGTTTTAGATGTTGTTGACATTTTTGATTCTCTTAAATAAGTTTCTTTTAATGGTATACAGCTCCTTGCTAAGATAAAGGATGAGCAGAGTGTCATCAGCATACCACATGACTTCCAAACAAAGGACTTTCCATATACTATTTGGCCATGCGGAAAAGTATATCAATCAAAAATGAGTATTTCGGGTAAATGTTGTTAATATATGTTTGTACATAAGTTTACTTAGAGAGTATAAAAAAGAAGTAATAATGTTTTATTACTTTATGGTTGTCGATATTTATGTAAGAAATTGGTGTTTGGAAGAAAACATTTAAAATATGTTTTTTTCTAATTTTTACATTATTTATTGAAACGTTGTATGGGTTTTTTAAACACAATCTTTTTGATTGTGTTTTGTTTTTTCCGCTGTCATATGATGAGTAGTATTCAACTCACTGTTTTTAGTGAAATTCAATATATTCTGAGAACAGCAAAATAAAACAGAAAACATATTGTACAAATTATTTTGTATTTTGTATTGTAAAATATATATTATAACTCAATTGTTTGTTCTCTTCCACAGATATTATATTTATAAGGTAAGTACGGCAAACAGAAAATACTTTTACTTCTCTCTCTTACTTCTCTTTTTCTCTTTCCTATTCTTTAATCTCTCTCTTACTCCTTTACCTTTCCTCATCTTACTCCTCTTCCCTCATTCTACTTACTCCCCTTCATTCACCTTTACACTCCTTCTCTCACCATCAGTACTTTTCTTTCACCCTCACTCATCTTATCCAACTCCCTCTTTCCCCTGTCTACCCTCACTTGTCTTTTCTATCTTCCTCAATCACTACCCTTGTCTTGCTGTATTGATCAGTCTCTTCTCACTGCCCCCTTACTCTCTTTCCTTCACATCATCCCTCAGTGACCTTCACTCCCTTTACTTCTTTCACTTCGTCACTACCTTTCGCTCACTCCCCTTTCCTCCATCCGTCCCTAAGTCTGTTCCTCTGTGTCAGTCACTATAACTGATTTACTCCCTCACAATCCATCACTCTCCCTCTGTCTCTCTCATTTACTGTCTCCCTCTCTCTCCACCAGTCTTCCTTTTCTTTTCTCTCTCTTTCCATAAATCCTTCTCTCTCGCTTACTTCTTTTTCCTTTCTCTTAATATGCTTCTTTTTCTATCACTCCCCTTCCCTCACCCTTATATCCGTTCCCTCACTGTCACTGCCCTTCATTCAATCTGAGTCTTCTTCCTCCACTTCATGTTCTCTTCTCTCTGCATCAATCTCATTCTATTTCTCCTGCACCTATTCCCTCACTCTCTCTCATACTCTTTCACTCACTCCATCCGTCAATCCCCTTCCCTTATTCCCCGTACCTCAATCCCTTTTGGTAACTCTCATTCCTTTTGTCTCTCACTCCTTTCACTCCATTTCTCTCTTACTCTCTCCCTCTGTCTCACTCAGTCTAACCACTTCATTTTGTGTCAGTCACTTCCTCTCTCTCTCTCTTTCTCTCTCACTCTCTCCCTCTGTGTTTCTTCCTCACCCTTTCTTTCTTTCCCTTTCTGTTTTTTTCACTTCTACTTTCTTTTGTATTATGAAATATATACTATAACTCATTTTTTTCTTGTCTTCCAAAGATACTATATCTATAGAAAAATATTCTATTAAGTTGTCATTATTTATAAGGTAAGTATGACAAACAGAAAATGCTTTTACTTCACTCTCCTACTTCTCTTTTTCTCTTCCCTATTCTTTAATCTCTCTCTTACTCCTTTACCTTTCCTCATCTTACTCCTCTTCCCTCATTCCACTTACTCCCCTTCATTCACCTTTACACTCCTTCTCTCACCATCAGTACTCTTCATTCACACTCACTCATCTTGTCCAAATCCCTCTTTCCCCTGTCTGTCCCTCACTTGTCTTTCCTATCTTCCTCCATCACTACCCTTGTCTTGCTCTATCGATCAGTCTCTTCTCACTGCCCCCTTACTCTCTTTCCTTCACATCATCTCTCAGTGACCTTCACTCACTTTATTTCTTTCACTTCCTCACTCCCTTTCACTCACTCCCCTTTCCTCCTTCCGTCTCTAAGTCTGTTCCTCTGTGTCAGTCACTATAACTGATTTACTCCCTCGCAGTCTGTCACTCTCCCTCTGTTTCTCTCTTTTACTGTCTCCCTCTCTCTCCACCAGTCTTCCTTTTATTTTCTCTCTCTTTCCATAAATCCTTCTCTCTCACTTACTTCTTTTTCCTTTCTCTTAATATGCTTCTTTTTCCATCACTCCCCTTCCCTCACCCTTATATCCCTTCCCTCACTGTCACTGCCCTTCATTCAATCTGAGTCTTCTTCCTCCACTTCATGTTCTCTTCTCTCTGTATCACTCTCATTCTATTTCTCCTGAACCCATTCCCTCACTCTCCCTCATACTCTTTCACTCACTCCATCCGTCAATCCTCTTCCCTTATTTCCCGTACCTCAATCCCTTTTGGTAACTCTCATTCCTTTAGTCTCTCACTCCTTTCACTCCATTTCTCTCTTACTCTCTCCCTCTGTCTCACTCAGTCTAACCACTTCATTTCGTGTCAGTCACTTCCTCTCTCTCTCTCTCTTTCTCTCTCACTCTCTCCCTCTGTGTTTCTCCCTCACCCTTTCTTTCTTTCCCTTTCTGTTTTTTTCACTTCTACTTTCTTTTGTATTATGAAATATATATTATAACTACATTTTTTCTTGTCTATATAAAAATATTCTATTAAGTTGTCATTATTTACAAGGTAAGTATGACAAACAGAAAATACTTTTACTTCACTCTCTTACTTCTCTTTCTGTCTTTACCATTCTTTAATCTCTCTCTTACTCCCCTTCCTCTACTCATTTAGTCTCCTTTTCTCATTCTCATTACTGCCTTTCATTCACTTTTATAGTCTTTTTGTCACTATCAGTACTCTCCCTTCACCCTCACTCACCTTGTCCAACTCCCTCTTTCCCCTGCCTGTCTCTCACTTCTCTTTCCTATCTTCCTCCATCACTACCCTGTGTTGCTATATCGCTTAGTCTCTTCTCACTCCCCTTTACTCTCTTTCCATAACTTCATCTCTCATTCACCTTCACTCACTCCACTTCTCTCACTCCCTCACTCTGTTTCGCTCAGTTCCCTTCCTTTATTCCCTCCCTCACTCTCCTTTCCACCATCTGCCTCTAAATAAGTTCCTCTGTCTCAGTCACTATAACTGATTTATTCCTTCACACTCCCTCACTCTCCTTCTGTTTGTCTCTTTCACTGTTTCCCTCTCTTCCCTCTCTTCACTACTCTTCCTTTTATTTTCTATCTCTTTCTATAAAGATGCTTCTCTTTCAATCACTCCCTTTCCCTCAAACTTATATGCCTTCCTTCACTGTCACTGCCCTTCATTCAATCTGAGTCCTCTTCCCCCACTTCATGTTCTCCTCATTGTGCATCAGTCCTATTCCATTTCTCTTACTTGTATTCCCTCACTCACCCTCACTCTCTTTCACTTACTCCATCCAACAATACACTTCCCTTATTCCCCTTTCCTCATTCCCTTTTGCTAACTCTCATTCCTTTAGTCTCTCACTCTCCTTCACTCTTTTTCTCTCTCCATCTGTCTCACTCAGTCTAACCACTTCACTCTCTGTCACTCAATTGCTCTCCCTCTCTTTCTGTCTCACTATTTCCCTTTCTCTCTCTCCCTCACCCTTCCTTTCTTTCCCTTTCGGTTTCTTTCACTTCTACTTTCTTTTGTATTGTGAATTATATATTATAACTCAATTTTTTCTTGTCTTCCACAGATACTATATTTATAATAAAAAGTACTAATAACTTGTCATTATTTATAAGGTAAGTATGACAAACAAAAAATACCTTTTCATCACTCCATTATTTCTCTATCTCTCATTCCCTTTCTTCACTCTCTCTTTTACTCACCTTCCTTTCTTCATCTTACTTTCCTTTCCTCATTATCCTTACTCCTCTTCATTCACCTTTACACTCCTTTTCTCACTATCAGTACTCTTCCTTCATCCTCACTCACCTTGTCCAACTTTGTCTTTTCCCTCTCTGTCCCTCACTTCTCTTTCCTATCTTTCTCCATCACTACCCTTGTCTTGCTGTATTGCTCAATCTCTTCTCACTTTCCCCTTACTCTTTTTCCTTCATATCATCCCTCACTCTCTTAAACTCACTCTACTTCTCTCACTCCCTCTCACTTTCTTTCCCTCACTCCATCCGTCAGTCCCTTTCCCTTACTCCTCTTTCCTCATTCACTTTTGATAACTCCATTCGTTTAGTCCCACACTCCCCTTCACTCCATTTCTCTCTCCCTCTCTCCCTCTAACTCACTCAGTCTAACCGCCTTACTCTCTCTCAGTCACTTGCTCTCCCTCTCTTTCTCTCTCACTCTCTTTCTCTCTTTCTCTCCCTCACCTTTCCTGTCTTTCTCTTTCTGTTTCCTTCACTCCTACTTTATCCCTCAGTCCCCTTTCCTCTCTCTTAATCTGCTTCCTTCTCTCTCATTCCCTTCCCTCACCCTCATACACCTTCCCTAAGTATCACTGCCCTTCACTCACCGTCACTACCCTTCCCTTCCCCACTCCACTTTCTCCTGTCTGTATTTTTCACCCTTTCACTTTCCCGTTCCCTTTTCCTCACTCCCCCTCGCTCTCCTTTTCTCACTCCATTCTTTACACCCCTTTCTTACTCCCCTTTTCTAAGTTCCTCCATCCCCTCACTCCATTTCTCTCTCCCTCACTTCCCATCTCTCACTTTCCAGTACCCCCCTTCCCTCCCCTCATACCCTTTCCCTCACCATCAGTCCACTTCTCTTACCTTCACTCCCTTCACTCTGCTCTACTTCTCCCTTTTTATCTCTTACTCCCCTTCTCTGTCTCTGTTCCATGCTCCCCTTTTCTCACTCCTTCTCTCTCAATTTTCTTTTCTTACTGCCCTTCCCTTACTCTTTCTCTCCACTTACCTCACTCCCCTACCCTAGTCTCCTTGTTTCAGTCACTCTTTGACTCCACTTTCCTCACTCACCATACTACCCTTTCCTCACTCATTCCATCAATACTTTCCTCCTTTTCACTCAGTCATTTCACTCATTCATTTATACACTACACATTCATTCAAAAAAAGTAAGACACAGTTTTTAAAAGATATAGCTCTTCTTTGAGAAGTGAAGTTAGTTCTGACAAGACCTTTTTTTTCTTTTTTGTTTTGTATTTTTTTTAGTTTTTAAACAATTTATATATATATTTTTTAAAGTAAACAGGTAACAAAAAATTGTTCAACTGGAACAAAAATAATAAATGAAAAAAATTAACAGCGGCAGCATACGTGCTGTGAGGTCCTAATATCTATCAAGTCCACACTCTGCTCACCATAGCATAAAATTTCTTTGCAAACATTGCAACAAATGTGTACTTTAGAAAAATTTGGACGGATGTCCAGCACTCTTGAAGTGTGTGACTGAGCTGCCAAAGAGGTGGAGGGCACAGCAGGTGGAAGATCCCTGGCCAGGGCTCTAGTGCTTGCATGTGCATAATTATGGGGATGCACGTTCTTAACGTGCCGTATCATCGTATAAATACTAAAGGAGTACTTCTTGACAATACACTCCCACAGATGGTACACGTTACCTCTGGAGCATTTACTTTCTTTTCACCCTCCGGAAAAGTAAAAAACGGCCAAATGAAGGAGTCCTTCTGCTTCCTGGAACGTTGGTCCTCTTCCACCACGACAGTGTCTGAGTCAGATGAGCTCTCAGGGTGCTGTGCTGCCATTTTCAAAAACCTGTAGCAAAGGAGAGGTCCTTCTCTCTGGAAACCAAAAGAGATAGTGAGGGAAGTGGGTGGAGTTTTTGAATATTCTGGAACAGAAACTACTATTAACCAATCAAAAGTGTTGTTTTCATGTCACATGACTTTTCGTGTGCGCATGGGTGCGCGACCGTTGCATAAAAATGGCGTTTTGCCCGATTTTCGTAAAAGTTTAAAAATGTGAAAAGGAGGCAGGGAAGAGACTCCCTGACCCCCTAGGCCTTCTCAAAAAAACAAATCGTGAGGTGCGCACACGTTGAGGCACACTCGGGCTGCAGTGAGTCAAAAATAAAAGTGGAGAACGTGAAAAGGGGGCAGGGTAGAGACTCCCTGACCCCCTAGACCTTCTCAGGGGGCCCCCGAAGGACCCTGAGGGGCAAAAAAAAACATTTGAAAAAAATAAATTGCGAGGTGCGCGCACGTTAAAAAAAATAACAAAAAAGGAAAATAACAAATTTTAGTGTTTATTGTTGGTTAAAGATGTAGACTATACTGTTCAACTTTAACCAAATCATAAAAATTAGCTGTTCTATTGCATATTACTGGATACAGTCAATCTATTATAATATACAAAGGCAGTTTGTGAAAAATAAATAGATAAAAAATATAAAAATTGATACAGAAATTAGCATGTTAAAAACTTTGGAAATTCACTGAAAAAAACATATGTTTCAGACCTGATATAGTTAGAAATTAGTATTTAAAAAAAACTTGCAAATTCACTGAAAAAAACATAGGTTTAACATACGTTATAGTTACAAATTAACATTGAAAAAACCTTAGAAATTCACTGAAAAAACCATAGGTTTAACACACGTTATAGTTAGGAATTAGCTTTGAAAAAACCTTTGAAATTCACTGAAAAAACCATATGTTTGACACACGTTATAGTTAGGAATTAGCTTTGAAAAGTCCTTTGAAATTCACTGAAAAAACCATAGATTTCACACACGCTATAGTTAGGAATTAGCATTTAAAAAACCTTAGAAATTCACTGAAAAAACCATAGGTTTCACATCAGTTATAGTTAGCTGGACATGTCACTCATACAAAACCATTGAAATTCCCCCGTTATAGTTAGTTGTACTCACTACAACTCGCGCGCCCGCAATCCACTGCTGATGATGTCACATATTACATCACTCATGACATGGTCAGTGACATCACTCATGACATCACTGATGACATCTCAAATGACATCACTGATGACATCATCCTTCTGAAAGAGTAGCAGACCTCCTCTCACCCTAATATTATCTTTGATACACACATTAAAAAATGGAAACTACAATTTACAAAGAAATGGAGATACCAATACCAATTACAACAACCTATTACATAATTCCAACATCTACATACACATCCATTCATTCAACAACAGTCCTATATTGTCACTCATACATGTACTCACTCATCATATGTACTCATACACCTATACATCCTGTTACACACTAATACTCATCCATATAGTTACTCACACACATATTCACACATGCAAATAAACTATCAAAAATCCATTTATTTGATTATATTGCTGTATAAACACCACTACACTACTACAGAAACATACACATATTTACTCTCTTAAACAATCAATTATAAAAACACATACGTATTTATACAGGTACTCTTCCAAATTCTCACTCTCACATACACTCAATTATATACATCAATACTAACCTATACTAGTTTAAAACATGTGTAGATACACATGAATATTCTATTGAGACAATCATTCACTCACTAACCCACCCATACATACAATCATCCACCCATACAGTCTTGCACACATGCTGTCTTCAAAACACATACAAACAGTGAGTCACTCATTCATGCATCTGTGCGCTAATATCCCCCACCAAACCATACACACTCATACTGATACTCAAAGAAACAACTTATAACCCATATACACACTCATGTAGCTACTCACCAACCCATGCAGCCACTTATACACAAAGTGAGACACAGATACATATATTTAAAAATGTAAACATTACTCGCTAATACATGTATTCACTAAGATACACTTAATAAGTCAGTTAAGCAATCATTTTTTACAAAAATACCCATTTAGACACTTATTTACCCATTTATTCTTCCATCGACCTTTAGATATACATATAGAAAAATATTTATTTTTCAGAAAGACACACATCAGTGATGTCATCAGTGATGTAATTTGAGATGTCATTAGTGATGTCATGAGTGATGTCACTGACCATGTCATGAGTGATGTAATATGTGACATCATCAGCAGTGGATTGCGGGCGTGCGAGTTATAGTGAGTACAACTAACTATAACGGGGGAATTTCAATGGTTTTGTATGAGTGAAATGTCCAGCTAACTATAACTGATGTGAAACCTATGGTTTTTTCAGTGAATATATATATATATATATTAAAAGAAAATATATATATATATATATATATATATATACATACATATATATATATATTACCTACTGGCGGTCGCCAGTAGGTATATATAGTTAGGATTTTTTCTCTATGGGTTTTTTGAAAATTCTATGTCTAATAACTTTGGCGTTTGTGGACGGAATTGGCTGAAATTTTCAGGAAAATGGCACATTTTGTTTCTGAGCAGCCCTTGAAAATTTGGGGGGGGTTCGTCAAGGGGGGGCCGAGAAAAAAGGGGGGTCCCAAAACGTGTTTTTAACATTGAGTTTTCCATAGGGCGGTTGGCCTCACTTTTAGCCCGAACGGCTGAATGGATTTGCACGAAACCTGGCAAAATTGTAGGGACTGGTAGCCCGATGTGCCTTTTGTAGGTCTCAATATATGTGCTCCAGTGGATTTTGAGAAATTAACGTTTAAAAAAAGATATATATCTGTAACAGCGGACCGGGCAGCGCACTGGTTCGCGGACTTTTCGCGCAACGGAGCTTTGTGAAGCGAAGCTGATTGGTTCTCCGGCGTCTGTCAACATTCCAAACAGTCCGTAGCGGCCGCCATCTTGTCTCTCGGTAGGATCGAGAGACAAGAGGAGGTCAAAACAAAGGGGGAAATAACTATAAGGGGGCATAGTAGATCCTCGCTGACCCCCTAGTTTTGATGTGGAGGTTTTAAAAGGGCCCCGCGGGGCAAAAAAAAACCAAAATAATAATAATCGAACGGCTGAATGGATTTGCACGAAACTTGGCAAAATATTAGGGACTGGTAGCCCGATGTGCCTTTGCTAGGTCTCAATATATGTGCTCCAGTGGATTTTGAGAAATTAACGTTCAAAAAAAGATATATATCTGTAACAGCGCTCCGCTTCGCGTACTTTTCGCGTTACGGAGCTTTGCGAAGCTGATTGGTTCTCCGGCGTCTGTCAACATTCCAAACAGTCCGTAGCGGCCGCCATCTTGTCCCTCGGTAGGATTGAGAGACAAGAGGAGGCCAAAGCGAAGGGGGAAATGACCATAAGGGGGCATAGTAGATCCTTCCTGACCTCTTAGGTTTGATGTACCATTTTGCCAAGTTTGGTGTAATTCCGTTCAGCCATTCAGGCTGTAGACGTATGTAAATGTCCTATGGAAAATTGCATGGGGAAAACACATTTGAAAGTGTTGAAATTTAGAACCAATTAAAATGTTACTTTGGTTTTGTATTTGTGTGTGATGAAAGTTAATTGGTTATGTATATATGTCAAATGAGAGGAAACCACAGCCATTTTGTGATACTACTGTCTGAGGTACATTTGTGAGGAATTTTTGGTGGTGAATTTCTGGTGTTTGATTTACACAGTACTAACACTTCTGCTACTTTTAAAAAGGTGAGTTGTTAATTTGTAAGGGGAACTATGTTGTACACTTGAAGATAATTTGAAAAATGTTTTCTGTTATTTATTTGCAGTCCTTCTGTTATACTAAATACTTGATAAAGTTAGTTTTATATTATGTATTACTAAAAACGATAAATGAAAGTGATTATTTTTTTCTGCAATTTACAGCAAGCAATTTCAAAATAAAATGGCTCACAATGAAGAGACCGTGGCAATTTCTTTTGAATTGTCCAACACATTGATTGAAATTGAGAGCACCAATAATGAAATATTGTCACAAGGAGGACATGACTTGTATGATTCCATTAGATTGATTGAAATGGACAGCACCAAGAATGAAATATTGTCACAAGGAGATGACTTGAATGATTCCACTACATTGATTGAAATTGAGAGCACCAATAATGAAATATTGTCACAAGGAGGAGATGGCTTGTATGATTCCATTAGATTGATTGAAATGGACAGCACCAATAATGAAATATTGTCACAAGGAGGAGATGACTTGAATGATTCCACTACATTGATTGAAATTGAGAGCACCAATAATGAAATATTGTCACGAGGAGATGACTTGAATGATTCCACTACATTGATTGAAATTGACAGCACCAATAATGAAATATTGTCACAAGGAGGAGATGACTTGAATGATTTTTTTGATCAATCTCTTGATGGCGAATTTATCGAGTGTTTGGAGACCATAGAGTTACAAGAATCATCATTGGAGACTTTTAATGAGGACATTGCTGATGAGGACATGTTACTAGTTCTTTCAAATTTAGAAAATTCTGAAGAATAAATTTATATTTAGAAATCAAAAATTGTTTGAGACATTATTCATTTTTATTTTTAATTTATGAGGTTGTAGCGAAGTGATTGTAGTATAAAATGAGACTTATAGTATAGAGTGCAACATTTTTATGTTACATGGTAAGTTTACTCATATTTACTTCCCTTCTGCCACTATATTATCTCCAATGTGTATTTGACATGTCTTCTTCATCTCCGGCCTCCTTTCTCTCACTGTGTGTCTCCGATGCATCTTATCGCTGGTATTTTGTGTAATTACAGAAGAGAGTAAAATAAAATAGTTCGGAACGTGAAAAGGGGGCAAAGTAGAGTACTCCTCACCCCCTAGGCCTTTTTAGGCGGTCCCAAAAGGATCAGTTTCTGCTTTCCTGAGAGATTATGGTATGAGTTCCATATACCACAATAACTTGCATTACAACATGCAAGATATCTATCTCCTATTACCAACTTTTGGAGATATTCGCGCTAAGCGCGAATATCTCCAAAAAGTAACACCTGCCCTGAGCAGTTCTTAGCCATGTTATCCAATGGGAGGTGGATAACATGGCTAAGAGCATTAGCTCGGTAATGCATGAATATCGCTGAGTTTTTAGCGATATTCATGCATTGCGGCCGTTTATTATCGCATTTGCGATAAACCTTGATAATAGTAAGGTTTATCTTCGATAATTTCTGACGATGCTTAGTGGTAAAAAAATTGGTTGGTAAGCATCGTTAGCGATAAATATCGCTTAACTTTGGTAATATGCCCCAACGTCTGTTAACGTTCGATTCGAAGGAAATGAGGAAGTGTTGAAAAACATTGTCTGCGCCATCTTGCCTTTTTTGAAATGCCACACTTTTGTCGTGCACGGCAGCCATTTTAGGTGTCTTGACCAGACCCACTCTCTGCACGCTGTCGATTCGTAGCATGGCTCCTCACCCACGCAAGCATCTTCCCTAGGCACTGGTCACCACCGCTCTCTGTCTTATGCATGGGCAATAAACCTCCCCCCATCTGCGCTGCTCTTCCCTGAGAATCACACTCTGTGCCCGCCCGACACCTCCCTTTCGCCCTATTCACTACCGCACCCTCTGACACTCCTCTTTCTCTGTGTCCGATTGTCCAGGCTATCAGCTAGCCCTGCAGATGTAGTTTATGGCCCCAGCTGTAAAGAATCACCCCTCTTCAAAGGAGTTATAGTAGATCAAGGCCCACACTCGATGAGATCCGTCACACCACACGTGTTCCTACTATCTGAAAACCATCCTGTATTGTGATTGGGGAGGGGACCGAGCCTGAAGCGGAAGATTCCAGGAATGACTCTTTGTACATCAAAGTTTTTACAATTATGTGTCACATTAAAAATATATAGCACTCCAACAAAGTAGTAGGAATATAAAACTTTAATAACATATAAATATATACAACAAAACAAAAACAGTAAAAACATTTAAACAACGAAGAGACCGTGGCAATTTCTTTTTAATTATCCAATAGATTTATTGAAATTGACAGCACCAATAATGAAATATTCTTGTCAGTAGCGGTCTGTTGTGCGAATAGTTCCAAGGCAGCAGAACGCGCTGAAATCTAGATGGCACGAAAGTGATGTCTAGTAAGTTGCCGCCCAGCAAAAAACGGCGTGGGGCGCCGCGGGGGTGAGTGAGTCCAGTAGGCACCACAGCTATTCTTACCGGCATTGCAGAATTACTGCTGGGGACAATGCCTGTGCTGTAGCAGGGTCACAGCAGAAACAAAAAGGATTCTGTTGAAGATGTTGTTGGTTTTCAATTTGAAAACAGTTCTGGTGTCAACTGCTATGCTAATGTAGTGGTTAATGTTTTGTTTTCTCTAGAAAATGTAAAAGAGGGGGAGGCAGTCCAAAGTTCCGTTAAAAGGGCAAAGGAAAGGATCGGTGGTTTGAACTATCAGTCAAAAAGGGGAGGGGGTGCAATAATTTTTCCTACCGGGTCACACTGTGCTTTCACCGGAAGTGAGGTCTGCAGGATTCTAGTAATTCAAAGTGAGGCTGGCGCCAGCATGGGAGCGCCGACGTCCCGCGGATACAGTTTCGTCACTCCACGGGCGATCATGGCAGTCATTCCCCATCGGGGGTCGGAGACTCCCGCGGCTCCTCTAGAATCTTCAAGGTCGTGGAGGACTACGGTGGTGGAGTCAACCAGTGACCGGGCCATTTCTTTATGCTGGGCCCGCTCTTGCCAGGTCGACCGCCATTTTGAGAGTTCGGCAGCTACCGGCGATCGCGGGGTCACATGAGCGGACGGGCTCCACCCTGCCGGGCGAGACGTTGCAGCATGGCCACAGTGGAAGAACCGTTTTCCGGGCGCCTGGAGCGCTGAGGGTGCAGCTGGGAAGTCTCCACCTGGGGAGGCGGGAGAGGCCTGTTCGCACCGTCTCTCCCTCCCAGTGCACCCCACGGCGTCTCGCTTGAGATTTGTTATGGCCGGACCAGGCGATGAGGACGAGGGGGGGGTCGGAGGCATGTGCAAGACATCCCCCCCCAGTGTTGTCGTAGCCATTATAAAAGAAAGAAGTGTCCCGTCCGTCTTCGGGCCGGGCTTCCGGTGGATGTCGGCCGGACGCCCCTGGCTCTGGCCCCATGAACGGGTTTCTTGGTTTATCGGCTGCAGCCAGATCCCGTCGGCCTCGGCCCCCCGACCGTTGGTGGTCGGACCGGAAGAGCATGTGGCGGGACTACCTGCAACTCTCAAGGGCCACCGCGGCCGGACTGGGAGAGAGAGGGGAGGGTCGAGGAGACATTCCCCCCCCTGCAACTGTTCAGCGTTGTAAAGGCAATCCCCTGGCCGGGTCCCGCTGGCCTCGGCCTCTCCTTCGGCTACACCCTACGTTAGGATCTCCTGGCCGAGGCGTGGCAGCAGGACCTGCCTTATATGGGCTGCTCCCGGCTGGGCGTAGCCGGAACCCTGCCCCACCTTGGAAGTTTCCAGAGTGGGGGTGGATGTTCTACTGACTTGCATTTTCCCTAGTCTATCGATTTTTTTGGCGTGGCAGGCGGTGGGACAGCGAGGGGTGATTTGGTTTCTCTTACTGTTTTTCTGGTCTCTCACCACTGGCATATTTTAACGTTTTCTTGTTTCTAGGACATTAATAGGTTTTATCATTACGTTATGTTATCGTTTCTTTGTTCGTTGTTTAATAAAAGTTCATGTTCATCAGTGGCCTACTGATTTTCGTTTTCCTATTTTTTTCTTTGCAGGTTGTTTCATGGTAAAGTTTCTGTTAACAGGATACAGTGATCACTTCGTTATTATTGCATATGTCCTTTTCACTAGGGGTGCTCTCTGGTCGGGCCAGATGACGTATCTCTAGTAAATGGTCCGGGTGAAAAAGGTGCATCAATCAGTGGGGAGTAGATAGGCATGACAGATTACAACGGGGGAGAACGGTCCGCATTACGTACCCTTTCACTACTTGCAAAGATTTTCCTACGTTTATTTGCAAACAGGGAATACCTCCAAAAAGAACTAATTCCAAACAGTCAATGTTCGGACAATCAATCAATCAATGAGGAATGAAATAGGTACGACGTGTTAAAGGCTTGCGTTACCTACCCTTCACTATCTGCAAAGGGAGATAGAATATTCCTATTCTTCCTCGTTTGCAGGTAGAGAAGATCCTTAAGAGAATTAACTTCGAACAATTCAATGCTCGATTGAAACAATCAACAAGGGGTACTGTGAACACAAATGAACGCCGCTTATATACATACGCATTGCTATTTTCAACAGGTTGTTCCTAATGTTTCTATTTTAGCGAGGTCAAAAGAGATCCCATTAGTGGCCTACTGATTTTGCTCGATTCCTTTTGTTTTTTTACACGATTTTTCGCTATCTGCAAAGACTAAACAGAGTATTGCGACTCTGTGCTTGTTTGTAAATAGAGAATGAACCAAAGAGAACAATCAATCAAATGGAGAGAGAAGCAGGCACGACGGATTACAAAGGGGGCAAAGGGCTGCGTTAACTACCCTTCACTATCTGCAAAGAGAGAGTACTCCTAATAGAAATGAGGGGTGGGGGGCAGCAATCAAAGCAGATCAGTGTGCATAAACACGAAAATGTTTTTACTTACCACGTACTTGACATTCGACAGCTTATGATATTTGCTATTAAAAAACCATTGAAATTCACTGAAAAAACCATAGGTTATAGACCATAAATAGTTAGGAATTAGCATTTACAAAACCTTGAAAATTCACTGAAAAAACCATAGGTTATAGACCATATATAGTTAGGAATTAGCATTTACAAAACCTTGAAAATTCACTGAAAAAACCATAGGTTATAGACCATATATAGTTAGGAATTAGCATTTAAAAAACCTTATTTTACTCACACAAAACCATTGAAATTCCATATATAGTTAGTTGCACTAACTATATATCGCGCACCCGCAATCCACTGCTGATGATGTCACATATTACATCATTCATGACATGGTCAGTGACATCACTGATGACATCACTGATGACATCTCAAATGACATCACTGATGACATCACTGATGACATCTTATTTGACATCAATGACCACATCACTGATGATATCATTCATGTGACAATACAATGCATCTCCTCACACTTTAATATAACCTCTGTTACACCCAGTGTTAAATACAGAGTATAATTTTTGAAACCATTGACACACCAATACTAGTTACTACATACGCACTCAGTGATTCCTATGTTTACACACACATTCACTCATTTACCCATACAATCATTCATACATACAATCACTCATCTTTACAACACTATCATATGCACTCATACACCTATACAGACTCTCACACTCTGTCACTCATCCATGGAGTTACTCACACACCTAGTCAGTCCTGTAAAGAATCAATCACACTTCCATTTTCTAATCTATACAGTTAAACATAGAGCACCTTACATTTTGAAACATATACTAACACATAATTACTCTCTTATACAATCATTGATACAAGTACACATTGATCTGCACAGAGTCACACACCTCCCAGCCAGCCACACACACACTCAGTCTCCCATACAAATACTTGGGCAATCAATCAATAACCCATATAGTTACTCATATAGCTACTGATCAACACATGCAGCAGTTTACAGAACAACAGACATAATGATGCACAAATTAAGACAGTTTAGTCACTAACCCATGCACTCAGTGAGACACATTTAATCACTCACTCATACAGTCAGTCACGCACCTACTAAATCCTTCATCCAGACACTTCTACATCTACTCATTCTTCAATATGTAAAACATATTTAAACTTTACAGAAACACACAGTCACTGGATGATGTCATCAGTGATGTCATTTGAGATGTCATCAGTGATGTCATCAGTGATGTCATTTGAGATGTCATCAGTGATGTCATCAGTGATGTCACTGACCATGTCATGAATGATGTAATATGTGACATCATCAGCAGTGGATTGCGGGTGCGCGATATATAGTTAGTGCAACTAACTATATATGGAATTTCAATGGTTTTGTGTGAGTAAAATAAGGTTTTTTAAATGCTAATTCCTAACTATATATGGTCTATAACCTATGGTTTTTTCAGTGAATATATATATATATATATATATATATATATATATATATATATATATATATATATATATATATTACCTACTGGCGGTCGCCAGTAGGTATATATAGTTAGGATTTTTTCCCTATGGGATTTTTGAAAATTCTATGTCTAATAACTTTGGCGTTTGTGGACGGAATTGGCTGAAATTTTCTGGAAAATGGAACATTTTGTTTCTGAGCAGCCCCTGGAAATTTTGGGGGGGTTCGTCAAGGGGGGGCTGAGAAAAAAGGGGGGTCCCAAAACGTGTTTTTAACATTGAGTTTTCCATAGGGCGGTTGGCCTCACTTTTAGCCCGAACGGCTGAATGGATTTGCACGAAACTTGGCAAAATTGTATTGACTGGTAGCCCGATGTGCCTTTGCTAGGTCTCAATATATGTGCTTCAGTGGATTTTGAGAAATTAACGTTTAAAAAAAGATATATATCTGTAAGCGCGCTCCGGGCAGCGCTCTGGTTCGCGGACTTTACGCGTACCGGAACTTCGCGTAGCGAAGCTGATTGGCTCTCCGGTGCCTGTCAACATTCTAAACAGTCCGGAGCGGCTGCCATCTTGTCTCTCGGTAGGATCGAGAGACAAGAGGAGGCCAAAACAAAGGGGGAAATGACCATAAGGGGGCATAGTATATCCTCCCTGACCCCCTAGGTTTAATGTGGAGGCTTTAAAAGGGCCCCGCGGGGCAAAAAAAATAATAATTTTTTTTTGTTTTTTTGCGTGGGTAGCGCCCGGTCCGCGAACCGGGAAGCGTTCTGGGCAGCGTACTATAATGAAAAATGAATGATAGACTTTTCAAATACTGTATGTTAATTGATTGTTGGTTTTGTTGATTATTTTTTAATTTTTTTATTTTTTAAGCAATTATTTATTATTGTGATTGTGTTTCAAAATGTAATAACATTTCTAACATTTAACTAGTTTATGAATTACATATAAAAATGATTAAAGACTCAAATTTTTTTTATTTTACATACAATTTTATTTTTCAGATTGTATTTCAAAATTTAATAGAACGTCTAGCATTTGACTGTCCGATATGTCCTCTTGTTGAGTGAACATAAGTTCCCACATTTGACCGTCATCATAATGGAGTAAATGATCGACAGATTCTACACATTGAAGTAATTCATAGTCCCGTGACTCATCCATGAATTCTAAGTCATCAATGGGTTCCATAACTTGTTCATTGTTGCTGTCCAGAACAATTTCGAAGGAAACATTCTGCTCACCTTCCATTTTATTGCTGTAATTTGCATAAAAAATAAATATATCAGTAGTGATAGGACACTGTTGGGTTTAAGTTCAGACAGGTACTTGTGAGTTTATAACATGGAAGTAATCTATGGGCACTGTATGGTTTCAGGCGTGAAGTAGTACTATTAAAAAGTGCCTGTGAAGAAGCCTAAGTAAATTCATAATTATACCACAGAAACCTAAATCAATCCATAATTATAATAAAGAAGCCTTTCTCAATGTCTAACTCTTACAGAGGGATAGTATATAACTATCTGAAAATGTTTTCAAATTTATAAAATAATATCTCACCTTCTAAAAACAAGTTTAAGTTGTGAGTGAAAATTATCTTGCAATGTAATTCAGGAAGTAGTAGTCAAAATGGCTGTGTTTCTCTCTCTTTCTTTATATATATTCAGGTACATAACCAATCAATTGTCAGGTAAAAAAAGTAGAAAATGAAAGTAACATTTTAATTGGTTGTCAATTCCAACACTTCAGATGTGTTTTGTGAAGTAATTTACCTCAGGGTATTTAGAGAGGTCTACAGGCTAAATGGCTAAATGGAATTCCAACCAAATTTGTGAAAATGGTAGGGATTGGTATGTAGTATGAGCTAATCTATATTTGGTGAAATTGTCTCCAGTCGCTTTTCTGTAAACTACTTTCCCACCTTTTTTGATGGTGCGCTTCCCAGGGAGCGACCCGGTACGCGAACTGGTGAGCGCCCCGGTTCGCGAACCTTAAGCGTTACGGGAGTCCACCATTTTGTGTTTCGGTCGAATTAAGATACAAGATGGAGGGCAAATAATGTTCAGAATGGGTAGAAGGGGGCACGGTAGACTTATCTTGACCCCCTAGGTTTTCTGAGGGTGGCTGAGGAGGCCCATATGTGCGAAAAAAAAACAATTTTTTAAAAAATTTCGCGAGGTTAGCTCCCGGTTCGCGTACCGGGAAGCGCCCCAGGGAGCGTACTTTGTTGAAAATTAGTGAAAAATGTTAGAGTAAAATAATAATTGTGAGTGATCAGATGTAGGGTAGCTCTGAGAAGAGCTTTTGGGTTTATGGTACATTTAGGTACTTATAAGTAGGTACCAATGCACAGTCTTAAATTCAGAATGAAAATTCTGTTGCCCTCATCTGAGAAGTGAACTCCATCTCCTCTGTAGATATCTTGCATGTAGTAACGCAAGTTATTGTTGTACAGGGAGCCCATTCCATGGTCTCTCATGTAAGCTGAAACAGATTTGTTTACATGCTTCCTCGACTTCTCAATTTGTGGACAAAATTGGTTTGACCACCTCCATTTCTGTCTTTGGCATATATTTGAATATACCAAGGCAGTTTGAGGAAAAAGTGCCATCAATTGCTCAAAGGTGTCCTTTAAAAGCATTTCCAGACCTACCCCAGTCAAAGTGCCCAAATCATTACCTCCACAGTGCACAATTAACAGGTCAGGTTTTGGCAAATGCATAAAGGTTTTCACCAATGGTATCAATTGGTGACATTTTAATCCTCTGTGGCCAAACCACTTAATTTCCACATCTTGTAAATTGAGGTTAGGTAAATTTCTGTTCTTAGCATACCTGTGAGCCCAGTGGATATAACTATGTCCAACAATCCAGACAGAAAACATGGTGAGAGAAGGTTCTGCTGCAGTCAGATGAAGTGTGGCAATGAAATGGCAGTTGAAAAAATGAGAGTTTAAAATGAAAAAAACTGTGGAGTTTCTGTGTTAATGAAGCAGTAACAGTGATTGGTGGATTTTGATTGCTGAAAACAGAAAGTTAGGGTGCATGGATGAGTTCTTTGAAAGATGTATTTTGAATGGTCAATAAAAAATCATTAAATGAAAGATTGCAGTGGATACGCAGGTGCACTGAGAGTTCAGAGTTCAATTGCAACATTGTTGTGTGAACTTGCAAACACCAGAGGTCTTCCAAGAGGTGGTTGCCATGCAGAAAAGGCATGAAATGGCAGAGGGGGGAAGGGTTTTCATTTGAAAAAAAGTGAGGGAAGAGTTTTGATTGGGTGACATGAGAGATATGTGTGAAGAATTACAGCATTTCTGTGCTTTTGATAGCTGCAGACTCTGGAGTGCATACCTTTTGCTCTGCTGAAGACAAATTGGTGTGTTTCTGAGACTGTTTTCAAACTCAAAGTATTTGCTAAGGTGAGAAAATATTTCTTTAATTTAGATAGAGAATAGTGTGCTTTAAGGAGAAAATTATGAAGAAAGTTGTGTTTTTCAATGTTGCTTTGTCTCAAGTGTTTTACAAATAGATTTTGTTTCTTTGAGAAAATGTAATTGGAGAAAATGTGAAGTATTAGTACTGACAGGGTGTTTTTCTGCATAGGAGCTGTGGAGTCTTTTCAAATTATGACTAGAAAATCGTTTTTGAGGAAAATTAATGGTTATAATATTTCTGACAAGGACATAATGGTGTATGCTTCTTTATAATGCAATTGACTGTCTCTGATGTTATTTTTCCCATTTTAATGTAAGACCTTTCTCTGTGGCGCAAATTGCTTGTAAATATGCTCCCACCTGTGCATGGCAAATTTAGATTTTGAATGTTTGTGTTACATAGCCATGTTAAAAGTGATACAAACATGCTGCAAAGGCAATCAAAAAACGCTTGTATGTGTCTTAAGGACATTTTAAGTAATTTTCCCATGTGCAGTGTTTTGAAATTATGATTTGAAAATCGTTTTTGGGGAAAAGGAATTGTTTTTAAATTTATGACAAGGACATAATGGTGTATGCTTCTTTATAAGGCAATTGACTGTCTCTGGTGTTATTTTTCCCATTTCAATGTAAGACCTTTCTCTGTGGCGCAAATTGCTTGTAAATATGCTCCCACCTGTGCATGGCAAATTTAGATTTTGAATGTTTGTGTTACATAGCCATGTTAAAAGTGATACAAACATGCTGCAAAGGCAATCAAAAAACGCTTTTATGTGTCTTAAGGACATTTGATGTCATTTTTCCCATATTACATTAAAAGACCTTTCTCCGTGGGGTACATTCCTTGTAAATATGGTTACACTTGTGCATGGTAAATTTAGATTTTGACTGTTTGAGTTACATAACCATGTTAAAAGTGACCCAAAAAAATTGCAAAGGCTTTCAAAAAAAGCTTTCATGTGTCTTAAGGACATTTTAAGTCATTTCCCTGTGGGCAGTGTTTTCAAATTATGACTTGAAAATCGTTTTTGAGGTAAAAGAATGTTGTTAATTTTTATGTGCGCCATATGCCCCCAAATTTCTTTTTCAGGGGTGCAGCAGGGTGTTCTTGAGACACCCCTGCACCTTTGGAAAAATTCCTAATTTGCGATGAGCTAATTGCTAATCGCAAATTGCACCTTCATTCCTATGGGCATCCTGGCCCATGGAAATGAATGGGTAATTTGCAATTAGCAATTTGCTCATCGCAAATTAGGAATGGTAAAGAATCGCTATTTATTCTTTAAAATTCGCTATTTTGGAAATGCAAAATAGTTTGATGATACATATGGCGGTTGATCTCTAACAAGATAAGAAGCTTAGGGATACATTTATGATGACTGGCGCAATGAAGTGGACATCACTTACTTCATTGGTAGAGCTTTACATGTATTATCTCCTCTGTATTCTTCATCAAGCGTAACTTTAATCTGCAATCCTGAGTAGGCCTCACCTTAAACAAACCTCTGGATAGGCCACACCTTATCGTCATCATGAATTAATCATTTAAAATGCTAGGGACAGATTTATGATAGCTGTATGCCTCTTTTGCGCCACTTACAAAACACTGCCCATGGGGAAATGACTTAAAATGTCCTTAAGACACATGAAAGTGTTTTTTTAAAGCCTTTGCAATTTTTTTGGGTCACTTTTAACATGGCTATGTGACTCAAACAGTCAAAATCTAAATTCACCATGCACAGGTGGGAGCATATTTACAAGGAATGTGCTCCATGGGGAAAGGTCTTATAATGTAATATGGGAAAAATGACATCAGAGACAGTGAAATGCCTTATAAAGAAGCATACACCATTATGTCCTTGTCATAAATTTACAAACCATTCCTTTTCCCTAAAAACGATTTTCAAATCAAAATTTGAAAACACTGCACATGTGGAAATGACTTAAAATGTCCTTAATTCAAAATTTGCTATTCCTTATTTTGCGATTGCACTGAAGGATTTGCAAATTTTGCGATTCCTTAAATGCAATGTATCAAACAAAAAATATGTAAAAAATGACATTAAGGATTTGGAAACTACCACCAACTTCTAGTTTGTGGTAATTTGCGAATTCTTTTCAAAAAGCTTTTTTTCCAAAAAACAAAAGGTGCCATATGACGCATGTGCGCCATATGCCCCCAAATTTCTTTTTCAGGGGTGCAGCAGGGTGTTCTTGAGACACCCCTGCACCCTTGAAAAAATTCCTAATTTGCGATGAGCTAATTGCTAATCACAAATTGCACCTTCATTCCTATGAGCCTCCTAGCCCATGGAAATGAATGGGTAATTTGCAATTAGCAATTTGCTCATCGCAAATTAGGAATGGTAAAGAATTGCTATTTATCCCTTAAAATTCGCTATTTAGGAAATGCAAAATAGTTTGATGATACATATGGCGGTTCATCTGTAACAAGATAAGAAGCTTAGGGATAGATTTATGATGACTGGCGCATCACCAGGGATGTGCCAGTCATCCTGCGCCGCTGTTCCGCCACCCATGGTGTGCTGCATTTACAATGCGGCGCAGCATGGGGCAAAAATGGCACAGATGCGTGACGTATCTGTGCTGTAAAGGTGGCGCATTGCTGGAGTTGTATTGTAAGTGTGATGCAGCTCCAGCAAGGCTCAGGGGTGCCCCATCTCCACAATGTTGCGTCAAGACCTATGCCTGCTTAAAGCAGGCGCAGGGTTTTGACGCAGCTTTCTCCTATCTGATTGTAAATGCGGCACACCATGGGTGGCAGAGCAGCGGTGCACGTTAACTGGTGCATGCCTGGGGATGTGCCATTTAACATAAATCTGCCCCTTTACATTTAAGTATGTGCAGGGGACACAGAGTCGGTGAGGCTTATCCAAGGTTAAGAAGAGATGAGTCCTGTTCACTGAAAAATTAGACACAGGCTTCACCTGCTCAGCATCGCTGGACATGGCTAAATAATAGCTGCAAAATGTTACTCTTGTTAAACAATTTTACTATTATAATCTCTGAGATTTGTCTCTTACTCTGCAACATCTCATTGTTGTTATCTTTCTTTAAAGATAAAGACAACATCAACATGAGCGATAATCTGCAATCAGTTGATTTTGACCTCATCATTGAACTTGTAATTAAAACATCAGTGGATGTTGATCCCTTGGATGATTTAAATCCTGAGGATGAAGAAGAACGTGATGAGGATGCAGATTTGTCCGAATTATATGACATAGGGTGGGAAGCTGACCTGCTTGAGCCTATGGAACTATAAACATTTATTTTAAAAAATTTTAATAAAAAAAAAGTAAAAATGTAAACCGTTTAATTTAAAAATAAAGACACCTTCAAAAACAGGTTATGTGTAGTGTCTTCAATAAAATATTAAAATATGCTCATAAAATTAGATCAGATTCACATATAAGATAGCACAGGTAACATGATTATAAATTCCATTTCTTTTCTGCTATTTCTGTATTCTAAAATTGCCATGCACTAAAAAATCTTATATGTAAAAATGTAAAGTAGTGTTTTAAGTTTTTGATTACTGTTATTGATGTACTGTTGGGTAATAGTGGTTAATAACATTTTTTAATATATTTTACCACAGATTCAACTGCAGATCATTTCAACATTTCACCATGCCAACGAAAGAAAGACTGAGAAAGGCTGCAAAACGTCAAAGACAGCAGGTGATTGAAAAAAAGCAGCAGTCCTCTAACAAAAAGATTTGTCAAGTCAACAAGAAAGCACCGGGTAAGAGTACAAAAACATTCATAAGAAATATTTGCAGTAAAAAAAATATTACTACAGAAAATGTTTCAGTCCAGAAAAAGAGAAGCAATTCAAATGGAAAGGAAAGGCCAATCAAAAATGTTACTGCTAGAGCAAGAGATAACTCTGTGCATGATAGTAGAAGGAAACAACAGTTTAGGGACATTCGTAAACGAATGTTCCGCAACAGGATAATTGGCAATTTGTTAAAAAATATTAAGAAAGGTCAACAGAAAGTGGTTTTTTATAAGAGAAAAAATAAAGTTGAGAAAGTTATTGATCAGGCATTTGAAATTAAACGTAAGTTATTTATTTTGATAATCAATAGAATTAGGAAGCTAAACAAGGCAATTTATGATTTCAAAAGAAATAGTAGATGGAAGAGAATAGTTAATCGTAGTAATTTTTGTGAAGTTTTTTCTGGAGAATGGATGCATAGTTCAAGCTGTGAGGCATTTTTTAATGAGGAGAGTTATTTCCAGGATAATGATTTGGTGCATGCAGTTGACACCAGTGGTCGTGCTTATGAAGTGAAAGATGGTTGTCCAGTTGAAAAAGAAAAACTTGTGACAACAGAGGCAGAAGAGGTGTTAGGTGATGAGGTTTTAGGAAGACGTGCTAAGGGTCCTGTGTACACCTGGAAGTGTAGTAGTATTTGCAGTGTGCGACAGGATTCCATCAATTTGCTTTGTGATTTTGTACGGTCATTTAATAAGAAAAGTTTGAAGCAGAAAATAAGGTTGTTGCAAGAATTAGATCCTTGCAGAGTGAGAGAAGTGACAGGTTTGCATGGTCATTCACTGGCTTGTCTTTCCAGGAGAGTATGCCAGAGTGTTTTTCATCATTTCAGGATGCTAGCAGTGCATCATAATAAAGTGAGGAAATTAGTTAGAATGTTGTATTATGCTAAGAGTCCAGCAATTATGCTTAAAAAATTATGTGCTGCTCTTTTGCATGGTTCTGAAATAGATGTGAAGAATATATGTGAAGAAATTGAGTTTTGTTACTTTGGAAGTAAAGAGGAGAATGTTGAAATTGACCAAGAAGAAGCGGGTAATGTGGAAGATAGTGTACAGGTTTCCAGTACAGATAATTTCCAGAGGGAAATTGCCACGTTTCAGGTCAAATCAAGTGAGAGGCCCAATTTCACTTGTGTGTGTTGTCGACGCACTTATTATAAGAATCAGACTAAGTTAGTGGATTTATATGCAAAAAGTGAAAGGGAAAATAATAGTGAATGGAAGGATTTCGCAACATACTTGATGGTAGAAAATTGTTTTGATTTGGGATTGGATCAACGTGTGTGTACTTATTGTTGTTGCAAATTAAATCAAAACCAGATGCCTGCTAGAGCAGTTCATAATAATCTGGAATTGGTTGAGATTCCTTCTGAATTGAAGGATTTAAATACTTATGAATCTATTTTGATTCAAAGTATCCATCCCTTTCAGGCTATTGTAAGAATGGAGCCAAAGACAGGGAAATTGCCTCCATCAGATTTACAGAGAGGATTAAAGGGAAGAGTTGTTTATTTGCCTCTAGATTTGAAGAAAAACATTAACACAATTGGAGTAGAAAAAGTGGACGAGGAACCTCTGGTTATCTTAGTTAATGGGGTTCCGACAAAGAATAAGAAAATATGGCAAGATTTAGTAGATGTTAGGAAAGTTAAAAAGGCAACATTGTATTTGAAAAAAAATAATAAATACTATAAGAATGTATATGTTGCAGAAGAGGAAGTAAGTGAGGAAGAGGATAGCGATTTGTGTGCTGGTCAAATTGAGAAAGTAGAAACTTCTACTAGTGAAGAAATATATGAACATTATAGTGTTCATCCTTTGCATTCCAAGGAAGTCATGGGGAATGCTATTGAGTTGTTTCAAATGAAACAAGCCAAAGGGAGTCCCATTAGTGTTTGGGAGGAAAGTTTGGAAGCTCGGTGTTTCCCACAGCTTTTTCCAACAGGTCAGGGAGGAAGATATGATGAGCGACCTCATCAAATTCCTGCTTCTGAATACCGGACTTTGCGATTGTATGCAGGAGATGCTAGGTTTCGACAATGCATTCCTTATTTGTTTCATCTCCTGTTTGAAAGCGATCTGTCTGGACTGTCATATGCAGTGAACCACATCTTGAAAAGTGGTATACACATGCAAAACATCTCGGCAAGTGACTTTATGGATAAAGTCAATGTCCAAGACAGTATTTTGGATTCTCACCTGATTAATCTCATGGCGTGTCAGCGTGGTACTAATGAGTACTGGTACCGTCGTCATGGTGATTTAAAATGTATGCTGAGGAACTTAGGTACTCCCACATGGTTCCTCACTCTGAGCTGTGCCGAGTATGGCTGGGAAGACTTACTTGAATTTCTACGAGAGGCAAATGCTAATGTAGAAAACATCGAATTCAAGACACCCGGAGAACTGTGCTCTTTGGATCCAGTCAATGTATGTAGGTACTTCAATCATAGATTTGAAGCTATGATGTCTTTCATCATGAATAAGAAGAATCCACCTCTTGGAGAGGTGTTGGATTTCTTCTGGAGAAAGGAGTACCAAGCAAGAGGTGCTCCTCATATACATATGTTGCTGTGGATCAAGGATGCACCTAAATTTGGAACGGATCCAGAAGACTCAGTGATGAGTTTTATACAACAGTATTCTACGTGTGCTGTTCCAAACGCAAAGGAGAAGAAAAGCCTAAGAGAAAAAGTTCTGCGTTTCCAAAGCCATCGATGTGGAAAGTACTGTCGTCGTAAATTCCGAAACAAGGACAAGTTCTACACCAAATGTCGTTTCGGTTTTCCACGACCGGTGATTTCTAAAGGAAGAGTAAACAGTTTGATGTCTTCGCTGCGACATAATGTGATGAAGAAATCACCTAAAAACACATACAATTTGAAGAGGAACGAAGAGTCCAAGTACATCAACGACTACAACCCGGTGATTTTGTCCATGTGGAATGCTAACATGGATATACAGTTTGTGGCTGATAACTGTATGGCTGTGGCTCGGTATGTGACGTCTTACATCACCAAAAAAGAGAAGACAGAATTGAAGGATATGTGGGAGGACATTTCCCATGAAAAGAGCCTCAGCAAGAAGTTGTACAGTTTCAGTCTGAAGATGTTGTCGCATCGAGAAATTGGAGCGTACGAATGTTCTGACCGGTTGTCTTCAGCAAGTCTCTATGCCAAGTCCAGGAATATCATTTGGGCGAGTCTTGGTCTTGCTGCAACGCGTAATCGAGTTCTCAAACCTGTGCGGGAAATTGAGTATTTGGCGGAAAAGGAGCCAAACAGTACCGACATTTTGAAGACCAACATGTTGGATACATATTATCCAAATCGAAGCAGTCACCTCGAGAATGTTTGTCTGTATGAGGTTCTGCAAAATTACATATTCAAGAGGAACATCAAAGAAGATACTGAGAAAGGAGTGTATGCTGTAATAGGAAGTGAGGGATGTCTGGTCAAGCAAAGAAAATGCCACTTGGTAAACCATCGAAAATTGAGTGGCGAATCTCCTGAAAAAAAGGAGTTTTTCTATTTAGCACTTTTGCAACTTTTCAAGCCTTGGCGTGCAGAAGAGGAACTGCTTGGAGATTTTCTCTGTTACGAACACTCTTTCAATGCCGCCAAGGAGACCATAGAATGTCCTGCTTTTCCCAAATATGTAGAAATGTTGAATGCGGAAATTGAGCAGGAAGCAATGATTTCCGCCGAGATTGCCAGAGACAGTTCTCAGGACAGTCAGAGTTCTGCTTCATTGAGTCAGGATCCACTAGGAGGACCTGTTATCGAAAATGAAGCTGCCACTGCTATGAATGAAGTGGAAAGAGCCATGGCACATGCTCAGGAGGATGCGGTTAACTTAGAAGAGTTTGAAAGATAACTCAACGTTGAGCAGAGGAAAATATATGACGAAGTTACCATGCAAATTGATCATGGATTAAGTCATGACAAGAAAGAGTGCTCATGTACGTCGTTGAAGCCTGTCCGACTGTACGTGAGTGGAGAAGCGGGAACTGGAAAAAGTTTCTTCATTAAAGCAATTTCATGCTATTTGCAGGAAAGGACAGAGTCATCGCTGTCTTGTGTTGTCACCGCTCCAACTGGACTGGCAGCACATAACATTAAAGGGATTACTTTACATCGTTTACTGATGCTGCCAGTGGAGCATGACAACAAATTACAATATCACAAGCTATCTGGAGATGCTTGTTTTGAAGTTTCAAGAATCTTGAGGAAAATGAAACTTCTTATCATTGACGAAGTAAGCATGGTTTCCAATGTCATGCTTGCCTTTGTGCATTTGAGAATGCAAGAAGTTCTCAAAACAGAGTATGATGTGTTATTTGGTGGCAAACACATCATTGTTTTCGGAGATCTTCTGCAGCTGACACCAGTGAAAGGGCAACCTGTGTTCAAAATGCTCACGCATGAAGATACCAGGAAGTGCCTAGGCAGCATTGGCAACGTCAATATATGGTTAAACTTCAATTATGCTGAACTGCATGAAAATATGCGTCAGGCGAAGGATGAAGTTTACAAGACTATTCTACAAGATGTTAGAATTGGAAAAGTGACCGAGCATGGGAAAGAAGCTTTACATGCACGATTACTGTCAAATTTATATCCAGAACAAGATGTTGTGCCTGAGAATATTTTTCAGAAAATTACTGAGAAGAAATCTGGAATATGTTTGATGCCAACTCTTGCAGAATGTGCCAAATTCAACAACAAAATTTTGCATTTAGAAAAGCAAGAGATTGTGAAACTGGAAGCTATTGACAGAGTAGAGCATATGGGATTAACAATTATTTTGTCTGAGAATCTGAAAACAAAATTGGATTCATTAGAGAAGAGTATATCTAAAACTGCAGGTTTTGAAAAGACTCTGAATGTGTGCTTGAACTGCCGTATAATTTTAAGAAGGAATTTACATGTTGAAAGAGGTCTGGTAAATGGATCAATGGGTAATGTTGTTGATTTTGTAAAATACAGAAATAGAGATGGAATTGAATTTTAAAAAATTAAATTTGATGGCATTGAGGAAGTACAGCTAATTGGTCGTTGCTCTGCTAGATTTTTGCTTGTAAAAGACTTATATGTTCGCCGTAAGCAGTTTCCTGTTTGCTTGGCATATGCGGTGACAATCCATAAATCGCAAGGTTTAAGTGTAGACAGTGCATTGGTGAATATTGGCAGTTCTGTGTTCAAGGAGGGTATGGCATATGTGGCATTGTCACGAGTTAGAACTTTATCGGGATTGTACTTGATTGAGTGTGATGTCACAAGCATTTGTGCGGATCTAGATTGTGTTAAGGAATACAATAGGTTAAGAACAGAGTATGCGCCACATTTGCCTCAATATCCTTTGTTTGAGAAACGTGTGGTAGGCCGGAAACGAAGAAATGTAACCAATACTGGGGAGGTTGTAGCAAAAAGACGAAAAGTCGATGAACCTGAAATTATAAGCAGAAACAAAAAGAATTCTGTTGAAGATGTTGTTGGTTTTCAATTTGAAAACAGTTCTGGTGTCAACTGCTATGCTAATGTAGTGGTTAATGTTTTGTTTTCTCTAGAAAATGTAAAAGAAGAGATTGTGGTCAATTCTGATCAAAGATTTTGCAGTTTGTTAAATTCTGTGTTAGAGAAATGTAGCACTGATAGAACAAACATAGAAAGTGTGTCTGAAATTCGAAATCTGTTAGACAGATGTTCAGGCCAAACACAATTCTCTCAAAATAGTCAGCAAGATTGTCAGGAGTTTTTAATGTATATGCTTGATGTATTGCATGCTGAAGGTGTAGATGTAGATCAGCTGTTTGGGCTTTCTTATCAATGGCAGCATGACTGCGAGAACTGTATGGTATCAAGTACTACTAGTGTAGACTCAGAACGATTTATATATTTAACTTTGCCAGACAGTAAATCAGTCTCCTTTAATAAGCTAGTAAAAGCAGCTGATCACAACATGGAGTGTAGCCAATGTAAATCTGAAATGATGTCCACATTATTTATACGAACATATGGCCAGTATGTCATTTTAATGTTCCAACGATGTAGGCCTGATGGAACAAAATTGACAACTTTAATAAAAAATGTTGTGGCTTCGCAGTTGTCAATATCAGGAAGGACTTTTGTAACTGCAGCAATTATATATCATGACGGTCCTTCAATAACATCAGGACATTACACAGCTTATTTAAAGTCTAGAAATGGCTGGTCATTTTGCAATGATTCTGTTTTAATTTTCAAAAAAAATTGCCGTATGACCTTAAAAACTCTTACCTGGTGTTTTTAAAACCAAAATTTTAGGGAAAGAATCTCGGGATGTGCTCTGTGGAATTTCAAGAAGTTCTAATGGCTCCTACACGATTTGGCCTTGAGGATAAGTGTAGTTCAGAGACATAACTTCTAACCATAAGACTGGACGTCATGGAGAAATAAGTGCACTTTGAATGAGTTCAGAAAAACTATTTCTTTTTATAAGCTAATTGAAGCAGCCAATCAAAACATAGAGTAAAGGGAATGTAAGTCTGCAATGCTGTCTACTGTTTTACATTGCTTTGTGATTAAAAGTGATGTAGAGAATTAAATAATTGTAGTAGTCATAGAGGTAGTGTAAGTCTGCTTCATAGTAAGCAGTATCAGTGTCATAGGAAATGTAGAACATGACTGAGCAAGAAGGGGAAGATATTACTATTCCAGGATTGTGAAAATGATCTTCAACATTTTAATTCTGAAAGTTGCAGAAATGCCAAATGACGGGATTGGCTTACAAGAAATCCAAGAGTTATAAATGGCTCTGACAAGATTTGGCTTTGTGGAAACTTGTGGTAGAGAGCAAGAAGTCATTTATTGCATGTAACATGTTTTTAAAAACGATGGAGGTTTTCTTTCAGAAAGTGGCGGGCTGAAAGTAATAACAGCACAACAGAGTGTAAGCTGTTCATAGGACATCCTTTGACGTCATGGAAAGTAAGTTAACTTTAAGGAGTTCTGAATTCTGATTTGTTATGTTGTATGGGTTTTTTAAACACAATCATTTTGATTGTGTTTTTTTTTCCCCGCTGTTATATGATGAATACCTTCAAGCCACTGTTTTTAGTGAATTTTGATACATTCTGAGAACAGCAAAAATAAACCATTTAACATGTATAATTAATTCTGTACTGTTTGCATTTATGATGTATATGTAGAACTGTGTAGGAGGCATGGAGAAGGTGAGGCTTCTGTAAGTGTCAAAGTTGTTGCATGCAGTGCTGCACTTCTGCGTACTCTTTCATATGCTGGACTACATCTGCACAATGAGATACCTAAGCAAAGGAAACACAAGTGATGTGATTGTGAAATGAGCAAAAGAAATTGCACGTATTTCAATTACATCACCTGTGTTTCCTATCATTACGAATCACATTGTGCAGATCAAGTTTAGGTCTGTCCAGGGAAACATAGGAGGTTTGGACTTTGTTCAAGAGTGCAGTGGACATGACTCACTTCATTGGTAGACCTTCACATGTATTATGTCCTCTATTCTCTTCAACAACTCGAAATTTCATCTGCAACCCTGAGTAGGCCTCACCTCAAACAAACCTCTGGATAGGACACATCTTATTGGCATCCTGAAGCAATCATTTAAAATTTTAGTGTCTTGCGACACTTTTCTGAGACAACAGCAATGCAAAAGATGCACCATGTTTTAAGATAGGCCTCACTTCATCTGCATCAAGATACTGTTAGTTTAAAATGTATATCTTTAGGACTGTGTAGGAGGCCTGGAGAAGCAGAAGCTTCTGTAAGTGTCAAAGTTGTTGAAAAACTGTTTGTCCTTCAATCTTTTCCCTTGTCTTTTGTAATTTTTAAATACATGTTTTAATATTTTTCAAATGTTTGTTCTCTCTTTCACAGATTGAAAGTATAAAAACAAAAATGAGTAATTTAACGACAATTATAAGGTAAATGTTTTGTACTCTTTTTGTTACATTTCTATCACATTTCACTTCTATTAGTTCCACTGCTTCATTTCTTTAACCCTCAGTTTCCTGCCTTTGCTACTTCCCTCATTCCTTTCTCTATTACCTACTTACTCAACTCCTTCCACTCTTTTGCTCAGTCCCTCTCTTCTCATAGTTCCTCACTCTTGTTCACTCACTCCGTCTCTATTACTCTTAGTGTCTTTGACTGATCACTCTATCACTATTTGTTCATAATGCTTTCTCTGTGTAGTTGAAGCACACTAAGGGGCATATTATGAACACAGCCAATAAAATTATTGCTGTTTTTATTGGCAGAGAACTGGTGCAAAAGTGGTTTTAGCTGCAGTTTTCTGCCGCAAAAGCGGCTTTAGCGACACATTTCTGCCAATAAAAGCTGCAAAACTTTTATTGCCTATGTTGATGATATGGCTCTATGTTACTTACATTTCTTTGCTGTTTCAATTAATCTTTTTCTGTTATTTTTGTTTTCTGTTTTCTATTTTTTCTCTCTGTTATTCCCCATGTTTTAATCTTATTTTGAACATTCACTCACATTCTCCAAGAAACTCTTCTTTGTTAATGTTATACTCTCTTTTTTTTTCTTTCACTTCCTTATCTATTTTGTTTTTCACAATTATACCCTCTGCCGTCTTTTCTTCGGTAAATAGATCTATTAAACAGTATCTCTTCTTTACTCCCTATAGCTGTCTTTCTTTTAACATCACTCTCTGTTTACTTTCCTTATACTTACTCTTTTTTAAAAAAAAAAAATTTTTGGTTAGCTCCCGGTCCGCGTACCGGGAAGCTAACCGGGAAGCGAACCAAAAGAAATAGAGCTTGCCAGAGTGCTAAACATTCTAGCAATTTTTTTTGAAAGGGGAGGTAGTTCTGAAAAGAACTTTTTTTTTTTATATTTTTGTTGTTTTATATATTTTTTTATTTTTTGAACATTTTTTGTTTTTTTTGTATTTTTTGAATGATTTTATATTTTTTTGGTTTTTTTTGGGGGGGAAACAACAAAAAACAGGCATTGGAAAGGGCTCAACGGGAGCAAAAAAAAAATTACTGGGGGCGGTTAGGGCAATTATGATGTTCATAAGCCAGGTTGATAGCATTTATACTCATATTACCACATGCTATCAACGCACCACAGTGCATACAAGTATGTTTCATGTGGCCAAAATTCTCTTGTATGTTTAGCACAGTTTCCCGTGCCTCTGCTGGTGTCAATGAAATTGACGATCTTGATCTGGCCACAGGAGTTGATGTTGGATTTTCCTCCAAATCCCGTATTTCCGCCCGGCTGTAATTAAGTGGATGCTTCCTGGTCATGTGCCTATGCATAGTATAGTTCCCATAACTATACTTCTTATCCGTCCCTCTTGATAATTTATCTTTGCAGATGAGGCAGGTGACATACCTCGCATTCACTTTTTTTTGGCCAGGAGGGATTGAATAAAACTGCCAGATGAAACTGGCTTTCTTATGGGAAACCCGGGGCACCTCTTCCAAGAACTGTGGTTCTTCTCCCTCCTCTTCCTCCATTTCTTCCTCTTCCTCCTCTGTGTTGGTCATGACCTGGGGAGGTGGTCCTCTCTTCCCATGAGGAGGTGGAGGTGGTGGTGGGGGTGCACCAGCTGAAGCAACTACTGAAGCCATTTCTGAAGTATTAATAAAGGTCTTCCTCTCACAATGATGAAAGTCAGAGTGAGGAAAGAAGGAGGGGTTTTCATCATTTGGGAAAAACAATAGTTCTCAACCAATGAAAAGTGTTATTTTTAGGTCACCTGACCTAGCCTTACATGAATATGAAACCAAAAGTGAAATGAACCAATGAAAAGTGTTATTAACAAGTCACATGACGTGTTATGCTTACGTTACGCGCTCCGGTCCGCGCCCCGGATAGCTTCCGGGTCGCTGCGCTTCGCGCCTCGGTCCGCGCCCCGGAGCACTTCCGGGTGCGCTAACGCGGTACGTCACAAGACGCATTACGCGGCAACGCAATACGTCGCGCTTTTGCGACGCGCCGCGGATCGCTTCCGGGGAGCTGCGTTTCGCGCCTCGGTCCGCGCCCCGGGGCACTTCCGGGTGCGCTAACGCGGTACGTCATAAGACGCATTACGCGGCAACGCGATACGTTGCGCTTTCGCGACGCGTCACGATGTTGATTTCTTACCGGTTCGCGGACCGGGTCGCGGCATCAATTTGAGCTAACGGAAAGCTTTCCGGTTCGCGGACCGGGAGCGAAACAAAAAAAATATTTAAAAAAAAATTATTAATAAACATATAAAATATATTTTTGGATTTAAAGAAGAATAAATTTTACAGCTATAGATATTAGCTTTTAAAAAACCAATGAAATTCACTGAAAAAACCATAGGTTATAGACCATATATAGTTAGGAATTAGCATTTACAAAACCTTGAAAATTCACTGAAAAAACCATAGGTTATACACCATATATAGTTAGGAATTAGCATTTAAAAAACCTTATTTTACTCACACAAAACCATTGAAATTCCATATATAGTTAGTTGTACTAACTATATATCGCGCACCCGCAATCCACTGCTGATCATGTCACATATTACATCATTCATGACATGGTCAGTGACATCACTGATGACATCACTGATGACATCTCAAATGACATCACTGATGACATCACTGATGACATCTCAAATGACATCACTGATAACATCTCAAATGACATCACTGATGACATCTCAAATGACATCACTGATGACATCACTGATGACATCTCATTTGACATCAATGACCACATCACTGATGATATCATTCATGTGACAATACAATGCATCTCCTCACACTTTAAAATAACCTCTGTTTCACCCAGTGTTAAATACAGAGTATAATTTTTGAAACCATTGACACACCAATACTAGTTACTACATACGCACTCACTGATTCCTACGTCTACACACACCTTCACTCATTCACCCATACAATCATTCATACATACAATCACTCATCTTTACAACACTATCATATGCACTCATACACCTATACAGACACTCACAGTCTGCCACTCATCCATGGAGTTACTCACTCACCTAGTCAGTCATGTAAAGAATCAATGACACTTCCATTTTCTTGTCTATACAGTTAAACATAGAGCACCTTACATTTTCAAACATATACTAACACATACTTACCTTCTTATACAATCATTGATACAAGTACACATTGATCTGCACAGAGTCACACACCTCCCAGCCAGCCACACACACACTCAGTCTCCCATACAAATACTTGGACAATCAATCAGTAACCCATATAGTTAATCATATAGCTACTGATCAACACATGCAGCAGTTTACAGAACAACAGACATAATGATGCACAAATTAAGACACTTTAGTCACTAACCCATGCACTCAGTGAGACACATTTAATCACTCACTCATACAGTCAGTCATGCACCTACTAAATCCTTCATCCAGACATTTATACATCCACTCATTCTTAAATATGTAAGACATATTTTAACTTTACAGAAAAATACAGTCACTGGATGTTGTCATCAGTGATGTCATCAGTGATGTCATTTGAGATGTCATCAGTGATGTCATCAGTGATGTCACTGACCATGTCATGAATGATGTAATATGTGACATGATCAGCAGTGGATTGCGGGTGCGCGATATATAGTTAGTACAACTAACTATATATGGAATTTCAATGGTTTTGTGTGAGTAAAATAAGGTTTTTTAAATGCTAATTCCTAACTATATATGGTGTATAACCTATGGTTTTTTCAGTGAATTTTCAAGGTTTTGTAAATGCTAATTCCTAACTATATATGGTCTATAACCTATGGTTTTTTCAGTGAATATATATATATATATGTATATATATATATATATATATATATATATATATATTCACTAAAAAAAACATAGGTTAGAGACCATATATAGTTAGGAATTAGCATTTAAAAAACCTTGAAAATTTACTGAAAAAACCATAGGTTATAGACCATATATAGTTAGGAATTAGCATTTAAAAAACCTTATTTTACTCACACAAAACCATTGAAATTCCATATATAGTTAGTTGCACTAACTATATATCGCGCACCCGCAATCCACTGCTGATGATGTCACATATTACATCATTCATGACATGGTCAGTGACATCACTGATGACATCTTAAATGACATCACTGATGACATCACTGATAACAACATCCAGTGATTTTATGTTTCTGTAAAGTTTAAATATGTCTTACATATTGAAGAATGAGTGGATGTATAAGTGTCTGGACGAAGGATTTAGTAGGTGCATGACTGACTGTATGAGTGAGTGATTAAATGTGTCTCACTGAGTGCATGGGTTAGTGACTAAACTGTCTTAATTTGTGCATCATTATGTCTGTTGTTCTGTAAACTGCTGCATGTGTTGATCAGTAGCTATATGAGTAACTATATGGGTTATTGATTGATTGTCCAAGTATTTGTATGGGAGACTGAGTGTGTGTGTGGCTTGCTGGGAGGTGTGTGACTCTGTGCAGATCAATGTGTACTTGTATCAATGATTGTATAAGAGAGTAAGTATGTGTTAGTATATGTTTGAAAATGTAAGGTGCTCTATGTTTAACTGTATAGATTAGAAAATGGAAGTGTGATTGATTCTTTACAGGACTGACTAGGTGTGTGAGTAACTCCATGGATGAATGGCAGCGTGTGAGTGTCTGTATAGGTGTATGAGTGCATATGATAGTGTTGTAAAGATGAGTGATTGTATGTATGAATGATTGTATGGGTGAATGAGTGAATGTGTGTGTAGACGTAAGAATCAGTGAGTGCGTATGTAGTAACTAGTATTGGTGTGTCAATGGTTTCAAAAATTATATTCTGTATTTAACACTCGGTGTAACAGAGGTTATATTAAAGTGTGAGGAGATGCATTGTATTGTCACATTAATAATATCATCATTGATGTGACCATTGATGTCAAATGAGATATCATCAGTGATGTCATCAGTGATGTCATTTGAGATGTCATCAGTGATGTCATCAGTGATGTCACTGACCATGTCATGAATGATGTAATATGTGACATCATCAGCAGTGGATTGCGGGTGCGCGATATATAGTTAGTGCAACTAACTATATATGGAATTTCAATGGTTTTGTGTGAGTAAAATAAGGTTTTTTAAATGCTAATTCCTAACTATATATGGTCTATAACCTATGGTTTTTTCAGTGAATTTTCAAGGTTTTTTAAATGCTAATTCCTAACTATATATGGTCTCTAACCTATGGTTTTTTCAGTGAATTTCAATGGTTTTTTAATAGCAAATATCATAAGCTGTCGAATGTCAAGTACGTGGTAAGTAAAAACATTTTCGTGTTTATGCACACTGATCTGCTTTGAATGCTGCCCCCTCCCCCCTCATTTCTATTAGGAGTACTCTCTCTTTGCAGATAGTGACGGGTAGTTAACGCAGGCCTTTGCCCCCGTTGTAATCCGTCGTGCCTGCTTCTCTTTCCATTTGATTGATTGTTATCCAAGCATTTACTGTTTTAGAATTGGTTCTCTTTGGTTCATTCTCTATTTACAAACAAGCACAGAGTCGCAATACTCTGTTTAGTCTTTGCAGATAGCGAAAAATCATGTAAAAAAACAAAAGGAATCGAGCAAAATCAGTAGGCCACTAATGGGATCTCTTTTTGACCTCGCTAAAATAGAAACATTAGGAACAACCCCTCATGAGAAATACGAAACTAGTGAGATGAACTGAACTCCACACCATGATGGCTGCAAGACAGCTCGGCTCCGCCACCCACCCCGCCCAAAATAACGATAAACTCTATGCAAATATTACAAATATATACAACACACCAGCAAAGTAACAGGGTAAAACATTTTATTAAATAACTATTTACATAACTATTTTATAATTTTTGTTGCCCGATCCGGCTAGCTCAATCGATCGAGCATGAAACTCATGCACTCTGATAGTTCAAAGTTTTGAGGAGTGCTTGTAACACTGTCTGAAGCCTATTTGCACTTGCTACAGCTCCACTATTCTCAATGTAAGTGGGGGCTGTTTGAGGACGTGACTGCATTTGAAAACAATGTGATGCGGTGCCACCTTGAACCGCTTGACGGAGGCCCCCGAGGGACGGTGTGATGGCGCGGACTCGGAGGGGGCGCTTGGCTCCGGCCCCCTCCCCAAGTCGTGTTGCCCTGGTGTGGCCTGAGATCGCCCCCGACATAGGTGGCCGGCTCCCGGGGTCAAGCGGAATTTTTTGCCTTTTGGTGACTCTTCCATTCTTGACCTTGTCCCACAATCCGTTTCACCTAAAGACACGCTGTAGTGGGGCGCCCCTTTACCGTTTCAGTTGCCATTCCACCCGCTTTTGCTACACTGTGCCTCCTCCGCTATTCAGCTGTTTACCGCCCGCTCTTTCGACTACAGCGTCTCGCTCACCATGTACTTGAGTTGCTCCCGCTCTTGCGGTGCAGCGATAGGCGGCTGCCACAGGACTCTCAAAATGGCGGCCGGCTCTTCAGATTTGGGCGTGGTCCACTAAAATGGCCCTGCGACACCTTGGAACTCGGACGCTTGTCTGCTAGAGCTTGGGCTCCATTCTCGAAAGCGTCCCCTCAGCCTTGAAGATTCTACAAAAGTCTTGGGGGCCCCCGACTCCCGCAGGCTTCTGGTGGGGAGCGGCTGCCATGATTGCTCGTGGAATGGCCACGACGGAGCTACGAGATGGTGGTGCTCTCATGCTGACGCCAGCTTCAGTCTGAAACATCCAGAAACACTGTAGACTACCAATTCGATCAGTTCCGGTAGCGCCCCAACGTGACCCGGTAGAGAAGAACTTGCCCTCCCCTCTTTGACTGATGGTTCTTGTTGCCTGTCCCTTCTGTTGTCATTTAACAGAACTATTTAGCCTGCTGAAAGGGGTTGTGTTCCAACCGCTGGTTGGTGGAGACATTTTGACTATATTCTGGACCTGCGTTGTCGCGTAATGCGTCATATGACGCGCCGCGTTAGCCCATCCGGAAGTGCTCCGGTGCGCGAAGCGCAGCTTCCCGGAAGCGATCCGGGGCGCGGGGAGCAGCGCGTAACGTAAGCATAACAGGTCATGTGACTTGTTAATAAAACTTTTCACTGGTTCATTTTACTTTTCTTATTCTAATGATGAAAGGCTTGGTCATATGACCTAAAAATTACGCTTTTTATTACTTTCGACATTATTTTTTCTTAAACATATGTTATAATGTTCCAGGCTAATGTACTTTCCCAGAAAATTTACAACTGTCCTGCAAGTAAAATATATTCCTTTTTCGAGAAAAAGGGCGTTTCTTCGTCCCATGACGGAGCCGTTGAGCAAAAGAGGCTCGGCCTGCTGTCTTAGTCGCCGATACGCCTGAATATCAGATTCTTATCGATCACTTTATGTTGCAGGAGTAGAAAACACAACAGCCCTTGACCATTTATCTTTACTGCGTTCCTGCGTATTATACCTTTTACCCTTCATGTAATTGGACTGATTTATTTCACTTGCCTTTTACTGATTCTAAAACAGTGACTATTATTAAAAACTTTACCAATGTAAATACTACTACCATGTTTTCTTTTAAAAACCTTTATTGTGAAAATGTCAGTATACAAATACGGGCCTATAACCACGTGGGCCGGCCACGGAGCAAACTGTAATCGTATATGATGAGTAGACATTTACACTGTAGAGGAACGTAACGGGCGGGCCATTAGGTTGCAAGAACTAAGGTGTCTAACAGTTGCGGAATCGGTGGACGTACATTTTATAATTAAAATACGACAGGGCCAGTTACAATAAAATTATCTAGATATACATTTGCGGGCAAGTACCATGGGTGACGTTAATTCGAACTTTCAATAGTACAGTAATCAATAACACATCAGAACTTAATATCAATAGGGATGTCGAAATATTCAATCAATTCTCGTCCCCGCCCGCCATGTGCTTCAAAACTGCATACGTATCTCGTGATATCAAGGTTCTGCAACCAGTACACAACAAGGAGTTACGAGTCCCATTTATTCCGGCGCCATTTTGGGCGAGGACTGGCAGGTCCAGGATATAGTCAAAATGTCTCCACCAACCATCGACTATGATGATGTTCATATGCTGTATTTATTAGAGTAACACTCATCTGTCCACATGAAATTAAGTTGCCACAATCTAAACATGTCATTTTAATCTTTCCAAAGTTCTTCTAAATATTTGGGACCGTTTCCCTTGCCTCTGATGCTGTCAGTGCCACTTCTTTGGTGAATGTACTGGCAGGTCTGGGGTTCTCCTCCAAATCTCTCTTTTGTGCAGCACTATAATTAATCGGTGCCACCTCTCCATATGACGATGCATGGTATAGTTACCATAACTATATTTTTTTTCGGTTCCTCTGGAGAGTACATCGTGGCAGATGAGGCAGGTAACGTACCGGGCATTTACCTTTTTTGCATGTAGAGGAAAGGAAAAAAAATTTGCACGTCCGAGTTCTAAGGTGTCCCAGGGCCATTTTAGTGGACCAGGCCCAAATCCAAAGAACAGCCCGCCATTTTGAGAGTCCTGTTGCAGCCGCCTGTCGCTGTAGCATCAAGAGCGGCCGAAACTCAGCTGAATGGCAACTTAAACTTCGGGCACCCCACGCCGTTATTCGGAGCAGCATTGTAGGATGGCCACACCAGTGCGGCAACTTGCTAGACACCACCTCGGTGCCAACCGAATCTCAGCGCCTTGTGGTGTCTTCCATTCCGAAAATATTGTTGTGCTGCCTTCGGCCTATTCGCCGCAAGTGCGCACGCAACTCAGCTGCATAGCGAGTGAAACACCAAGGGGCGCCCCACTGCAGCCGAGGAACCTTCATCTTGGGGGCGACGCACAGCATCACATTGCTTTCCAATGCAGTCAGATCCTCAAACAACCCCCACTGACTGACGCGAACTCACAGGCCAATGGAGCGCCCCACGCCGACTTTCGGCGCAGCATTGTAGGATGGCCACACCAGTGCGGCAACTTGCTGGACCCCACCTCGGTGCCATCCGGATCTTGGCGCGTTGCGCTGCCTTTGACCCTATTCGCACATCGGTCCGCTACTGACGCCACCTCACAGGCCAACGGGGCGCCCCACGCCGACTTTCGGCGCAGCATTGTAGGATGGCCACACCAGTGCGGCAACTTGCTGGACACCACCTCGGTGCCATCCAGATCTTGGCGCGTTCTGCTGCCTTCGGCCTATTCGCACATCGGTCCGCTACTGATGCCGCCTCACAGGCCAACGGGGCACCCCACGCCGACTTTCGGCGCAGCATTGTAGGATGGCCACACCAGTGCGGCAACTTGCTGGACCCCACCTCGGTGCCATCCGGATCTTGGCGCGTTGTGCTGCCTTCGGCCTATTCGCACATCGGTCCGCTACTGACGCGAACTCACAGGCCAACGGGGCACCCCACGCCGACTTTCGGCGCAGCATTGTAGGATGGCCACACCAGTGCGGCAACTTGCTGGACACCACCTCGGTGCCATCCGGATCTTGGCGCGTTCTGCTGCCTTCGGCCTATTCGCACATCGGTCCGGTACTGACGCCGCCTCACAGGCCAACGGGGCACCCCACGCCGACTTTCGGCGCAGCATTGTAGGATGGCCACACCAGTGCGGCAACTTGGTGGACACCACCTCGGTGCCATCCGGATCTTGGCGCGTTGTGCTGCCTTCGGCCTATTCGCACATCGGTCCGCTACTGACGCCGCCTCACGTGCCAATGGATTTTCTACGCTTTTTATACCCTATGCCGCATAACAGGTCATGTGACTTGTTTATAAAACTTTTCATTGGTTCATTTTACTTTTGGTTTCCTAATGATGGAAGGCTTGATCATATGACCTAAAAATAACACTTTTCATTGGATGAAAACTTTTTTTTTTCCCAAACGATGAAAGCCCCACCTTGTTTCTGGATGTTTCAGACTGAAGCTGGCGTCAGCATGAAAGCACCACCATCTCGTGGCTCCGTCGTGGTCATTCCGCGAGCAATCATGGCAGCCGCTCCCCACCGGAAGCCTGCAGGAGTCGGGGGCCCCCAAGACTTTTGTAGAATCCTCAAGGCTGAGGGGACGCTTTCGAGAATGGGGTCCAAGACCTAGCAGACAAGCGTCCGATTTCCAAGGTGTCCCAGGGCCATTTCAGTGGACCAGGCCCAAAAAGGAAAGAGCCTGCCGCCATTTTGAGAGTCCTGTGGCAGCCGCCTATCGCTGCACCGCAAGAGTGGGCGCAACTCAGCTGAATGGCGGATTTTGGCACAGTGTACCAAAAGCGGGCGGAATCGGAGCAGCATTGTAGGATACCAAAACCAGTGCGGCAACTTACTTGACATCACCTGGGTGCCATCCACATCTCAGCGCGTTCTGCTGCCTTGGGACTATTCGCACAACAGACCGCTACTGACAAGCCACCCCCCGGGACGCCCCACGCCGTTATTCGGAGCAGCATTGTAGGATACCCAAAACCAGTGCGGCACCCAGGCAACATCACCTGGGTGCCACCCAGAACTCAGCACGTTGTGCTGCCTTGGAACTATTCGCACAAAACACAGCTACTGACCATTGTTGCTTCTTTTTTCCTAAAAATGTTTAAATGTTTTTACTGTTTTTGTTGCGTTGTATATATTTATAAGTTATTAAAGTTTTATAATCCTACTACTTTGTTGGAGTGCTATATATTTTTAATGTGACACATAATTGTAAAAACTTTGATGTACAAAGAGGCATCCCTGGAATCTTCCGCTTCAGGCTCGGTCCCCTCCCCAGTCACAATACAGGATGGTTTTCAGATAGTAGGAACGCGTGTGGTGTGACGGATCTCATCGGGTGGGGGCCTTGATCTACTGTAACTCCTTTGAAGAGGGGTGATTCTTTACAGCTGGGGCCAAAAACTACATCTGCAGGGCTACCTGATAGCCTGGGACTGGCCTGGACAATCGGACACAGAGGAAGAGGAGTGTCAGAGGGTGCGGTAGTGAATAGGGCGAAAGGGAGGTGTCGGGCGGGCACAGGGTGTGATTCTCATGGAAGAGCAGCGCAGATGGGGGGAGGTTTATTGCCCATGCATAAGACAGAGAGCGGGGGTGACCAGTGCCTGGGGGAGATGCTTGCGAGGGTGGGGAGCCATGCTAAGGATCAACAGCATGCAGAGAGAGGGTCTGGTCAAGGAATCTAAAATGGCTGCCGTGCACGACAAAAGTGTGGCATTTGGAAAAAGGCAAGATGGCGCAGACAATGTTTATCAACACTTCCTGATTTCCTTCGAATCGAACGTTAACAGACGTTATCTCTCCCACACTACCGGCCCCCCTGGGCTTAAACGCCGAGATGGTAGGGACTGCATCCCGTGGACATAGGCCGAGACGTCACTCAGCAGAAAAAAAAGAAAAAAGTCTATAAACATACAATAAGTTAAAAGTCAATCATTCTTGTTTCCTTGTAGTACGCTCCCCAGTCCACTTCCCGTTACGCGAACAGGGCGCACCCCACCAAAAAAAAAACGTTTTTTTTTTTGCCCCGCGGAGCCCTTTTAAAGCCTCCACATCAAACCTAGGGGGTCAGGGAGGATCTACTATGCCCCCTTATGGTCATTTGCCCCTTCGCTTTGGCCTCCTCTTGTCTCTCGATCCTACCGAGAGACAAGATGGCGGCCGCTCCGTACTGTTTGGAATGTTTACAGACACCGGAGAGCCAATCAGCTTCGCTTCGCAAAGCTCCGTAACGCGAAAAGTACGCGAAACGGAGCGCTACCCGGGACACTGTCACAGATATATATCTTTTTTTGAACGTTATTTTCTCAAAATCCACTGCAGCACATATATTGAGACCCAGCAAAGGCACATCGGGCTACCGGTCCCTACAATTTTGCCAAGTTTCATGCAACTCCATTCAGCCGTTCGATTTTTTTTTTTTTTTTTTTTTTGCCCCGCGGGGCCCTTTTAAAACCTCCACATCAAACCTAGGAGGTCAGGGAGGATCTACTATGCCCCCTTATGGTCATTTGCCCCTTCGCTTTGGCCTCCTCTTGTCTCTCGATCCTACCGAGAGACAAGATGGCGGCCGCTACGGACTGTTTGGAATGTTTACAGACGCCGGAGAACCAATCAGCTTCGCTTCGCAAAGCTCCGTAACGCGAAAAGTGCGCGAAGCGGAGCGCTGCCCGGAGCGCTGTTACAGATATATATCTTTTTTTGAACGTTAATTTCTCAAAATCCACTGGAGCACATATATTGAGACCTAGCAAAGGCACATCGGGCTACCAGTCCCTACAATTTTGCCAAGTTTCGTGCAAATCCATTCAGCCGTTCGGGCTAAAAGTGAGGCCAACCGCCCTATGGAAATTAACATGGGAAAAACGCGTTTTGGGACCCCCCTTTTTTCTCGCCCCCCCCTTGACGAACCCCCCCCAAATTTTCAGGGGCTGCTCAGAAACAAAATGTTCCATTTTCCAGAAAATTTCAGCCAATTCCGTCCACAAACGCCAAACTTATTAGACATAGAATTTTCAAAAATCCCATAGAGAAAAAATCCTAACTATATATACCTACTGGCGACCGCCAGTAGGTAATTTATATATATATATGTATATATATATATATATATATATATATATATATATATATATATATAGATATATATATATATATATATACATATATATATATAGATATAGATATATATATCCAAACCCAACAAAGTTGCCCATGTGGGGGAGGCCTCACAAGCTGTTCACTTCTCCTACGGGAGAGGGGCGATGAGTAGAGGCAGGCACACAATGCTGAAGTACCCGGCCAAACGCGTTTCAGGCTTGCGTCCTTGGTCACTGGCCATACGAAGAACAACACTCACGAAGGATGCAGTCCATAATTTTATTGCAAATAAGCCCCGCCCACCGGCCTCCGTGCATGCTGGTGTGCGTAGTCTTGCATTATTAAACCCCAGTGGGTCTTCGTGTTGTTCCTCATAATTCAAATATAATAAAATCACCCCAGTGGGTTTTGCAAAGGAGTCTGTATCATTCCTCATGCCAATAACTCTCCTCAACCTGAAAAAACAGCCAGTCCCGAGCTAACCGGTCCTTAATATATATATAAATGCTGTTAATAAGCTTACATATTAAATTACATATCACAGTACACTTAGCACTTGCAAAGGGCTGACTATGAATGTAGTATTATATACTGGCTTAAGTATGTGTTGTATAATTAATTTTTCCTTATAGGCACTGCTTTTTAAATGGAAAAAATATTGTGAGCATTACTTTTCGCCTCTGAGTTATGAATTCCATGATTGCCTTTAGCCATGCGCAGTGGGAGTTATCATCAAAACCTAGCCATAGGCCTGGTCCTGTGCCCACCTCTGGGCGTCAACCCCCACTATGCAAGGTATCCAGCCATGTGCAGTGGGGGTTGGTCGCAGTGGTGGCCGGAAGCTAGACTCTGCACCCGGCACTCCGGAGCTGGCCTATCTACATTACATTAAGTAAAGGCCACACTCACGGACCCTCTCAGCGCATCGCCTTTGGCCTGGCCATGCACCCAATTGTTTTTGGAGGCCAACCACTGCTGCTTTGTCCATGCATACTGCGTGTTGGATGCAGGCTGCACTCCGAACTTCCATGGGCAGCTAACCCCCACTGCACCTAGCCTTTAGCCTTGCACGGGGGTTGGCCTCAGGTCTAGGATTCTAGCCATACCTTGTTTGGATATTACTTTTGGTTCCATAGTAAATTAAGGTTATTTTTTTCTTTTCAATTTTGATTCGGTGTCAGGATATGCCCACCCTGTCCCCTTATGTGCTCTTACCTAACTTTCCTGTGGACTTTGGACTTTGAACATTTTCTATCAGTGTTGCAGACAACCAATCAGAACATTTCTCATCTGCAGATCCATGGATCAAAAATGTGAGAATCAGATTGGCTTATTTTAAAATAGAATCCAATCTATTATTGTCCAAGAATTAACGGTCCAGATAGACATAAAATGTAACCTCTTTTTGCCCAACTTGAGCACCTCTATGCCCAACATGAGCACCTCTAAGTTTAATTTCTCAAAAACCACAGAACGGATTTATATCAAACCAAAAAATGCACAATCCTTGAGCAAAGTTCTAACTTTGTGTCAAGTTTGATATTCCTATCAGCCTTTTTTTTAGCATTGAAGAGCAAAATATCTTACAACAATGAAAATGGGAAATCGCGCTTTTGAAAACCCTCCCCTCCTTTTCTTGGCACGGCTTGACAGATTTATACAAAACTTGCCTTGAAGCCCCCAAGGTAGATGAACTTTTGCATAGAAGTTTTGGGCAGATTTATTGGACAGTGCCAAAGATATTAAGAAAAAAAATACCTTTCCTATGGAATCTCTGAGTCAACCATGACCACACTGGATCTATAGCCATCAGTCTAATGCATATGGATGTGTTTATAAATATAGTATTGTTTGACTAACCTGGACAAAGTTTGTCAGCCAATTAGCATATAGGTAAGGTAGGTAATGTTTATTTGTACATGATTAATTAAAATCTTTACAACAATATAAAACACCAATAGGAACTGTAAAAGCAATTTGTAGTTAAACTTAAAAAATATGAGATTTACTGGGATCAGTTCAAGGTTATCCTCAGGGCCTAATAATGTTCATCAAGCGCTATTAAGTCTTTTTCTTGTTAAGTCAAAGAACTTCACAACCTGGCAATTCAGTTTGATGTTACTGGTGGTAAAGCATAGTTTGACTGCCTGCCTGCAGGTCCGAACAGCATGTGATTTAAAGGATGGTAGCAAAAGGTTATACCTCAAATCCCTTAGTCTGGGGCATATACAAATCACATGGACAATGTCCTCCTTACCGGTCTTACACAGGAGACACTGTTGCGAAGAATGTATTCTCTCCCAGAGAGGCAAGTGTGGCAGTATAGGAATTACACCAAGGCGTAATTTTAGAAACTTTTCTTTGACTTTTATTTTCATGCCAGTATTGAGGTATGCGTGTGGCTGTATTTTACCAGGGTTGTCCATCCATGCGCTCTGTTTGCTAAGTCCTTCTTGTCTTCAATCGCTGAGATAATACGCGCTGATTTGTTGGCTACTTTTTTGAAGGACAGGAGATCTATTGACGTTTCCCAGATATCAGTCAAACCTAGAACTTCAAGTTATTTAAATAAGTGTCTCTAGGCAACGAGTTACGATGCTGGAGTAACTCTTCCCATACGTTGGAGTTTAAGGAGTCGGCCTCTGCAGTGCGAATCTTGCGCCAGCTGGCTACATACGCACTCCGCCTTTCTAATGTTTGTTTGAGGATGCTGAATTCTAATCGAATCTGAGCAGTAGAGACGTATTTAGGAAGATTAAAAATAGCCCTATAGGAGTTGGCTATGACTGTGTCCAGCAGTGCGGCAACCTTCCCATGAAGAGATTCACTCCTGTATGTAAGCGTTGGTTGTAGTTTCGCACGCAGGACTTCAAGGAAGGGTTTGAGTGTGAGATCAGGGAGTTTGGCCTTTAATGATTTTAATGCCAGATAAGTCATTGTGGCCTTCCCTCGGAGGGAGTGAAGTTGTGCCCTAGACGTGTTATTTGAGTCCAGGAGAACACCCAGATACTTGTATGTAGTTACCCGGTCAAGCTTTTCTCCTTTCAGGTGCCAGCAAGGATTCCTTATTTTCCTATAATTCACCGTCATGACCTTTGACTTGTTAAAATTTATTTGAAGGGCATTCTTTGCTGAAAAAGCATAGGCTGCGTTCAAAAGGTGCTGAAGGCCTGTTGGCGTACGGCTTATCAGCACCAGGTCGTCCGCGTATAACAGATTTGAAAGGGTCATTTTCCCTAATTTGGGTGTATGGTTGCGGCATTTGTCGAGTTCTGCGGATAAATCAGCTAAAAAAAGGTTGAATAAAATGGGCCCTAATAGGCACCCCTGCTTTAGTCCTTTTGTTGTCCTAATGGGCTTCGAAAGGTGTGTACCTGCCCTAATTTTAATCCAGGTGTTGGAGTGGAGCAGTATTAGGACGTCTAGGAGGTGTTTCGGAATTCCCCAATTGTACAGTTTCTGCCAAAGTTTGTTGCGGTCCACATGGTCGAAGGCAGCAGTATAGTCGATGAACGTGAGAAATAAAGATGACTTGGTTGCTTTTGCTGCACCCATTAGGAGGGACAGTGCCATGATGTTAGTTGTGTTCCCTTGGCCTTTGCAGAAACCCGTTTGATTAAATGGGATGATGGAGTTTTCAGAAGCCCATGATGATAATTCCTCCAGGATGAGTTCTGCGAAGTATTTTGCTTCTACGTCTAGCAAGGCAATAAGACGATAGCTGGTTGGATGACTCTTGCTCCCATGTTTGTAAATCGGGCTGATGACTGACCCATGCCAGGAATCAGGAAGAGACACGCTGAGTCTTGTATTGTATTTGCCGTCTGATGTCTGCTGGGGCAATTTTCATTGGCCCTGGCTCGACATCCTTTGCAGGTCTTTCTTCCGTTTTTGGATTATCAAGTTTCGGTGGGCTCATGGCCTCACGCTCCCACAATTTCGTAGGTTTTTACACCCGTGTGATGATTGAATTTCTCCTCTTTTTCAGGCTTTATGATTTTTATGCGAGAATTCTTTATTACAGTGTCTCCTGTGATGTCATCATTGAAGTGCGACAATAGGTATTTTGTCCATACTTCCTCTGATATATGTGAGTTTTGCCCTAAATGGTCAGGATTCTGTATTCTTTTTACTATTTGCCAAAACCTTGAGCTGTTTTTCTGCTTCCCTTCATAGAGACGTTTTACCCATAGGTCTTCGTTTCTTTGCTTCTGGCTTTCCCATTTCATCCGTTTTAGCTGTTTTTTCGCTTCCCGCAAAAGCGCTTGCAGGCTGTGGTTTGTCTGGTCCTTTCGCATCCATCTCAAGGTTTGATTTATTAATCGTTTTTGTGTTTTCATGTCCGGGCATGAATGTTTCCAATTTGAGGTCCCCTTCCCTTGGCAAAAGTTGTTAGACACAGTACTTCTCATTTTCTCCCTGATGGCATTTATGACATTTTGCCAGACATCCGACAGCTTAGTTGATGAGCTCGAAGCTTGGGAGAAAACGATTTTCGCTGCGGAGCAGATGGAGTCAATGTTGTCGGGGTTACTCCGTAACCGCCTTAAATTTGAGATGACTTCTGTGTCTGGGCCTGTGAGGGGTTCAATTTCCAGTTGGGAGTTGGATCTAATTTCGGCCACTTGAGGCAGGTGATCACTGAAGTCGCTCGTCTCTATTCTGAAAGATGTTACCCAACAGAACATATTTAGAGACATGAACATGTAATCAAGATGCGAGGAGTGTGTGTTAGAGTGGAAGGTGGCTGTTGGCGGGTCATCTTCGGCATAGCGACCATTTAGGGCCCTTAAATTAAGTTGGTACAGAAGACGTGGTAAATTTTTCGAATGCTTCGTTGAGTTCTTGATTTTTGTCGGGCCTTGTGGCGGCACGCCCCATGCTGCATTCAGATCTTGAGTGAGGTCGCTGTCTTGATCTTTACTGATGAGGAGCATATAAAAGTCACCGGCCAGGATGAGTAAGTCAGACACCCTAGCTTCCCTTATTTTTTCCAGAACTTTTGCTAGCTCTTCCACCGATTTTTGTTTCCGTTTAGGGTGAATATATGTATTAATTATAATTGCTTCCTGGAGCTGCTTTTTTAGCCGGAGTGAGATCTTTACCACCTGAAGGACACTTGGGGGAGGTATATGAAAATCCATTGCCTCGATTTTGCCTATTGTCGATATAGAGGCGAGGAACATCAGCCCTCCTGATCTACGTCCAAAGGTTGAATTTTTGTTTGCCGGGATGCAGCAAGACGTGAACCCTTGGAGTTCAAATACTTTGTCTTCCCAAGTTTCTTGGAGTAATAGAAGGTCAAATGTGGTTAAATATTGTAAAAATTCAGGGTCATTCCTTTTGCTAGCTAGACCATTGATGTTCCAGGAGCAAATTCTTGTATCCCTGCACCTCACTGAGGGGTTGGAGACCTCTTGCCCTTTTTGTCAATTGTCAACAGTCGTTGTAACGATTGCACGTTGAATTGACTTCCAATTATGGTAGATTTTTAGCGGAAGATGACTACTACAATTTTGATTTTGTCCAGGTCGAGGGCTTTTTATGTTTCGGGGGTGCATCACAGGTGAGCTGCTCCTGGCTCCCTTTAATATTGAGTTGGAGTTTTTTTGAGGCTGGAGTCTGATAGAAGGTAAAAGAGGAGTCGGATAGCAGGGTTGCTTTTCGAGCTTCAGTTCAATCCCCCATTGCTGGAACGTTGCTTCTTCTTCCATTATTTTATGAGCTATCTCTAATGAGTGCCAAGTTGCTTTTGTTATATCTGGGCGATGAAGCTCAGTGTTGGACTGAAACTCTACTAGCAAGAGGTCAGTAGAGCTGATGTTTGCAAGATTTGTTAATGAATGCAGGAGTCTTAATATGTTGCCCCTATTCAGTATATCATCCCTGCCTCGGGATGTATATTCGGGAATAAAGAGAATTGATGTTGGGGTACTCAGATGCTGCATTCTTGTTGAGTCAATTGGTGGACTCTTATTGTCCTGTTGGATATGTTCAGGCGAGTGACTTGGGGATGCTGTATCTGGGACGTGTGGATGCCCACTTTGATCATTGTCTATCCTCAAATTCCGGGATATGCTATTTAGTTTCAATTTAGGTTGTTGAGATGACTCTGTGGCAATGACCGTGAGGGTATTGTCTCTTCCTGTTGTTAAGGCATCTTCAAGTGGTTTGGATTTGATATTAGCAGAATTTTGGCTTAATTGTATTGTTTTAAATTGTAAAAGTTTCTGCTTGAGTTTTTTTGGTGTAGAGTTGCTCGTCGGTTTTGCACTCTGTGATGGGGACACTGGTGGAGTGCTTAAAGGGGCCTTGTGCAGGGGAGATAGTTGTTCATTGGTTTTCAATCTCCAGACATGAGTAGCTGATAAGGGAGAGGAGATCGATTGTTCTTCTATATTTTGTCTTGCGCCTATTAGCGTCCGATTCCTTCCTTTCCTTTTGTTTTTTCTACGGGTCTTAGTAGAGGATCGAGAAGAGGCTTCAACTGTGATCGCAGTGGTGGTCGTTGACTCAGTTTCCAGTAGTCTGGGAGATGATGTTTGAGCTAAGGGTAAAATAATAGCTGGGCTCTGATAACCAGGCTGCTCAATCACTGGCCCTATTGGTATCCCTGGAAGATCTGGGGGTAGATCGGAGGTTTGTGGCTTCAATGATTGTAGAACTGTAGATTTTAAGTCGCTTATCAAGTCCCCTAACATAGATGGTAAGGATGATAATTTGTCTAGAAGAGGATCACAGGGTAGTGGTTGTAACGGAGATGGTTGAGCTGCAAAAACGGCGTCTTGGCCCCTCCTTATAAGACCATTTAATTCCGAGATTTTCCAGTCGATCCCTGAAATAGAGTCGGCCATTGACTGCAAAACAGAAAGCTGTAAGTCCATTTTTTGTGACTGGAATTAGCATATACATCTCACCACTAGTGATTGCAATTTTGTGCTGATTCAAGGTGGGGACACATTTGCAATAAGATATCCACGAAGTATTTATTTACGAATAATCGTGATACTGTGACACAAAACAGCATAACATTTGGTAATCCTTTACTATGTTTATTTTTCTTTTAGTATCCCACATTTTATTCAGCTCAATCAGAAGAAAGAACATTTTAAGGAAGTTCAAAAATCTTTGGTATGCTAACAGCATTGGTGCTTTATCACAGATCTGCACAAAATGTGACATGGTCTTGCAAAATGTAACTTACGCTTGATATATAATTAGTTTCATGACAGAGTTAAATGGAGGGTCCAAATGTGTTCATTACCAAATAACACTGGTGCTAGCTAATAAATCAGCATGATATTTGATGAGCTGTTAGCAAGTTGAGCTGAGTGCAGGAATCTCAATGCCAGGCAGATCAGACAAAAGGGTCAGACTGGACCATAAGGCAATCACGCAGTGTCTGAGAGATCAGTATGTGGGATTTTTTCTGTCTATTTGTGGGCTTATTTTATGGTCTGGTGGGTTGGCTTGCACTGTTGATTTCCAGAATTTTAAAATAAATATTGTCTGCAGCCAGCTAAAATTCCATGCAGTGTCCCTTACCTTGCAAAACACCTATACTGCTCGTCTGTAGAAATTCAAAACTGCATTGATTTGCAAACCTGCACCATTTTGTAACTATTTGATTTGCTAATCGAGGCCACTTCTATTTTGGTGTCCAGGCCTATTTTCTGTCCTGGTCCTGATCAGGGGTAAAAAATGATTTTATTTGCTACTATCTTTGGTCTCATATATCATGGATGGTTGTACATTTTGGCAGAACCTTAGCTTGTTTAGCTTACCCTCAATATATGGGGATTCATGCAAATCTACAAACGGGATAAAAGGTCCCATTTACTAAATAGTTTGTGAGCTTGCCACTCCCCACAGAACATTGCCCTCAAACATGAGCAGTATGGATTGTGGTAGGGCCTGGCCAGGTCATTTATTTGTAGGCCCTGTTCAATGGGTTAGATGACCAGACTTTGGCACCATGGACTCGAAATTGACAACAGGTCTAAAAGCTTCTTTGCCAAATGGCCTGTTTTATTTTTAAATTTCCATCCGCAAAAATGTGCAAAACTAGGTTTGAGGAGTGTCCATAAATTAAAGGTCCAGCTATCTTTCATGTTTAACACTATCAAATCCACTGATGCATTATTATAATACTAATATCTTAACCAATACTTAATGGATGTGTTCCAACCCAAGCAACTGCACTTCAGCGAGTAAAGTTTTAGTTTCATTCAAAGGAGTGTGGGATCCAAGATTCATACATGGTAAGAGAATTCTGAAGGCCGAGGGTGCTGGGTTACCTGTTCGATAAACTCTCTTCAGTTAGTATTGGTTAATGTGTATGCTCCAGTAGAGGATAACCCTGGTCCATTAGAAACGTTATTTCAATCTCTCTTTTTGATTGAAAGTAAAAATATTATGGGAATGGATTTAACTTTTGTCCACAATCCTTGGCTAGATATTATGACAAGTGTTACACCTGAAAGCCTTAGGGTGGTCTCCACCCCAACTTTTTGCCTTCCTCCTCCACTTGTCATATCTCATTTCTGCTGGTATTAGGACTTTGCATCCCTTTACAACTGCAAACCAGTGCTAGAGTGCTTATACTCTCTCCCCTAAATATGGTAATATTGGCTAATACCCAATTGGCATATTTAACGTACTTATACGTCCCCAGGGCCTGTACATTAATTCTACTAGTGGGCCTGCAGCACTGATTGTGTCACTCAATTAAGTAGATCCTTCACCATGTCCCAGGCCTGCGATTGCAGAGTCTGTGTGTGCAGTTTACATTGCCACTTTCACCGGGCAAAAATAGACCTTTTGCCAGGGCCAAACCTTACCTATTTATGCCTATGAGTCACTCCTCAGGTAGGCCAATGACAACCTAGCAGGCACAATGAAATTTATTTAAAAGGCGGGACATGTATTTTTAAGTTTTATATGTACTGGTAATGAAAAACTCCCACAATCATTTTTCACTACTGTAATGCCTCTCTCTCTCTCTCTCTCTCTCTCTCTCTCGCATAGGATAACATTGGGATTACCTAAGTCATTGCATTTTATAAGTTTAATTTCTAATTGGAAACAGATAACCTCTTTAATTCTGGTGTCTTTGGAATCATAATTTAAAATCTAAACTCATGGTGAAGTTGAATTTTAAACTGCAATTCTTAAATGAATGCCAGTCTCTGATCGCATGACTGGGAGTAATTGACTGTTGGGTTTTGTGTATTCCTCCAACACAGCAGACACAATTGGCCATCTCTGGCAAGATGAGAGGCCAGAGCTGGGTACAGCCCCAATTACACCTGAATAGGCTGTGTCCTGTCCACAATCAAAGGGCTGCATAACTCCCTGTATTGAGTCTGGAGCCAGGCCAGGAGTGGAGGACCTCTGTGCACTTCAAAGACATATCTTTGAAGGCTCCCCCTCTTCAAAGGTACCACTGGGTATATGTACTGGACCTCAGACACCACCAAGACACTATACTCCTGGACCTATGGATACCCTACCAAGAAAAATGACTGCTCTGCTGCTGAAGGACTGCCAGTCTGCTAGACTGCCGCTCTGCTGGACTTCTGCTTTGCTGTGCTATCCTGCTCACCTGCTGCCTTCTTGCCTTGGTGAGAAGAACTGGACCTGCATTACTTGACACCAGAACCAAGAGTGAATCCAAGGGCTAGTTCGCATGCGTCTTGATCGTAAACCTCAGGGACATAACAGGCTTTCAACTCCTGCATCTAGACTCTGTCATCTGAGCGTCTACCCAGCCTAGCGGTTCCATTCTAGTCCTGGGCCCTGGGATGTGGGACTAAGGGGCTTGCCAGTGAAATCAATGCATCTTCTCTGCTGAGCGATGCATACCAAGTAGAACAGACACATCTCCTCTGCTGAGCATTTTATCCCAGAGCAGAACTAAGGCGCCAACGTTTTTGCGTGGATTGGGCCCATAGTAAAAGATTTACGTCGCCAATGCCTTCGGAACTGCAACTTCATAATACTTTTCCCAGCACAAGCTCCTCGCATCCTTCATTGAAAGCAGCCTCGACAACGACACCGGAACTCTGCATCACAGCTTCACCGCTCATCAGAACCTAGGCATTTACTCGCATCCTCAACTGCAATGATCTGGAACCAGGATTTAAGGTACTTTGTCCAGTGGGTCAAAGTGGGTACTGAACCCGGCCAGCACTTCATCGTAATCGGCCTAAACTTGTGACTTTGTCCTGGTCAGGCATGGCCAGACATCGCTCAATAGGCTTTGTACCTTTTTGCAATATTTTTCACTATAAACGTAAACAATTCTTCCGTTCTACTATTTGTAGTTGGATTTTCGTTGTTTTGGCCTTGATTTATTTATTAAAGTCTATTCTATTTTTCTAAACCTGGTGTTAGATCTTTTTGTGTGGTGTTTTTACTGTTTTACTGTTTGAAGTGTTGCACAAATACTATAGACATTACCTCTAACTTTAGCCTGACTGTTCTGTGCGAAGCTACCAGAGGGTAAGCACAGGTTAATTTAGGGTTTGCCTACCTTGTACTCTGACTAGGAATGTGGTTGCTGCTTGACCAGGGCTCATAGCCCAGTCAACCAACAGCTCTATTTCTAATAACAAGTAATAATAAGCAACATAAACCTAAAATTGCAAGAATGTTTAGGACATTTTTTAACATTTTTAAATTAATTGATCCCAGGAGCATTACCTTTACTGGGAAAATGGAGTTTTCTTGTTTTTCAGGTAGATATAAAACTGTGACCTGTAATGATTTTGTTTGACCTATTCTGCAGTCAGTTTTAAATGTTTAAACATGTTGCCAAATGGGTTTTCATACCACTCAGCATTGGAGATAGAAATATTAGGACACCAGCTGGTACCTAAACCTTAATTTGGGGTTTTTAATAAAGTGTATTAGGAAGATGCTGATTGGTTAGGGACTTGCAGAGTTGAGATTGAGAGTTTTTTGGAAAGAAATAAAGGCACAGCTGCCGTTGCTATTGTTTGGATGCCATGACAGCCTCGAGTTTTTATTTATTTCTAGAGATATATGTCACTTCAAAATTATGTAGAGAATGCTCATTTGGACTATCAGATAAATAATAACTATAGGGGGTTCTTGAGGAATAGGTCTAGGGAAAATTGGAAGGAATTAGAGGCGGCTAAGTTGACACTCTGGAATGCTATTGTGCCAAACAGGTTGTGCTGTTTCTACATATATACAACACGTTTATAAAGATAGTGACTGTACAGGGAGGTTTTTGGCTTGGCAGGCCCAGGAACAGGGTGTGGGTAATACAACTGGTATAATCTAGTAATCTAGGTCAGGTGTAGTTGTCACCTCTAAAGATCAGATTAACTGCATTTTTAGAACATTTTGAGAATTTGCGTTAACACCTCCCATGATGTAGATAGGGTGGTGCTAGATTATTTTTTAACCCCTTCCACGCTCATGACGAGCTGGGCTCGTCATGAAGCAGGGCGCTCACACGCTCATGACGAGCCCAGCTCGTCATGAATGCACTGAATCCACCATACCCCCAGCACAGCAGGGGAATGTGCTGAGCGGCGAAGGTGTTAAAGAACATTTGAATTCCAGTATTGTCAGAGGTGGATCAGAGTTTCATGGATAACCCTTTTTCTCTGCAAGAAGTGGAAGAAGGTGTGATGGGCTTACCTGGGGGTAATGTTGGTGGGCCAGATGGGTTCCCCTCAGAATTTTATTCGGTACTTGCAGGCCTTTCATATACTCTTCTGCTGGAAGTGGCAAATGTTATCTTGAGAAGTAGGACTGAACCCCCATTTTTTAATCTGGAAAATGTAGTGTATTTTTTTTTAAAGGGGAATGACCCTGCTTCAACGGAACTCCAAAAATAAATTCTAAATCAGCATCACCTTTCTGAAACCTCCGAACACACATTTATTCTCCAGTGGGGCCCATAACACTGCACACTTTCTATGCTCATTTAATTCAACTCCAGGGATTGGTGAAACACAAAGGAGTAATGCTGTAGCATTTGGTGGAGTGTCTAAATCTATTTAACCAGTTATTATTTACACCTACAGTTCTATACAATTTACCATGGTTTTTTTAAAAAAATGAATTTTATTCAGACACACCACCATAGTGGCAATGGATCTGCTAGAAAGAATCAGGCGTAGGAAAAATTACAAGACCAGCTTTAATAATCCATTTTCCTAATTATATTAAAAGCAAACTTTAATATGACTGACATTTATGCATTAATTAATTCTTTATTCAATAAAACTTAAATTTATTTTGAGAATTATCATTTTATTCAGAGCTCAGAAAATAGTCATTTATTTATTAATCAGATAAAGTTTAGCAAAGAATAGATAGTTCCAAATTCATTCTCTCCTAACATCCCTAACTAACGCCCTCATCTTATCCTTCAGTCCTGCAAAGAAAACAAGAAATAAATCAAAGAGTCTTACATCCAGGAATCGATCTGCAATCCGACAGCACTTCGAGAGGAAATCGAAAGAGCTACACTCTAAGCAAAATCAGGGTTTTTTATACACTAATTTCCTAACTTAATCTAACTAAAAAGTATCTAACATCACCAATTCGGGTTTTAATTGGACAAATTTGGGATGGGTGAGCATCTCCTCACCATTACAACGTCATATTCACAGTGAATCAGCGTTTTAATAAAGGGGTATTGTTTAGGACAGTCTTTGGCCTAGTCACTTCCTTGACTTGTTACTTCGCATTACTTTCCCACGTTCAGAACACTCAACTGTCCATGTTTTGGCAACCATGCTGACTTCCAGGGCACAGTAGCCATGAACTTCCCATCCGAGCACAGGCAGTTCACTCTCGTTTGCAGGCTGTGGGCATGCATGCGCAGTCCAGCACTTGCTCACAGTTTATCAGAGCAGCCATGTTTTCACTAGGCCTCAGAGGCCACTTTTGGAACTATCATAGAAACAAACACAAATTCATGTTAAATATGGAAATAAAGCCCTTCTGTTTACCCCCCACCATACTAATGTTTCCCTATTAGTTATTACCTAGCAGGTAAGCCACATAAATGCGTTTCAGACTTACATATCCGACGACTTTTCAGCACAATAACGTGTACAATAAGCACATTCATGCTCCGTTTATTTATATTTAAGCTGTGCATTAGTTCAATTCACAATAACAATACAAATTAGTTAATTATATTGCTTCATGTAAGCAAAATTAGTATTCCCATGTGTCCATGTATGTGTATCTTATACTATTGTTGATTAATTCACCACAATACACCATTAGTAAATGTTAACGTTATGGAACATTGATTTCACAAGGGGTACGCAAAATTTTGTTTTGCCACCTTGCTCCATCAATTCTCTCATCTGGTGATTTTATCACCAAATATCTCTCAACATTTTGAAAATTTAGCAGAACATGTTTCGAATTCTTCATATTAGTACCATCTACACTCTACTATCTTTCTCCTTTGAATCTTTGAAAATCTTTTCTCTGATTTCTTCCATTTCTATTCCATTCTTTTCTCTTTCCCTTGCATTTCGTTCTTGAATTGTCTTCTTTATTGCCTTTCTAAAATCTCTCCTTCCTTTGCATAAACAGCATAATCTTATCTGGAAAATCACTATCAGTAAAATTGTTATTGGAATTAGAATTTTACCTATAATTGAACTACCTATTTCTTGGAACCAATGCGTAATTGCTGAGAAACATTTACCTAACTTTTCAAGAACACCTTCAATTTCCAGTGGTTCAATTTCTCTATGTAAATCTGTAATATTTATAATATACTTTTCAAGATTCTGACTTTTATCTGGAATTACCATAGCTCTCATAGCAACCATTTCAGTATTAACCATCAGGAATCCTCCTGGGGTGTCTGTTGACAAACGATCAACTATTGTTGACAATTTTCTGATTATATTTGCATTAAATGAAATTCCCACTGCTGGTATCAGTACTCCGAAGACATCACCTATTATTTTCATCACACTCCCTCTTCTTTTTCTACTTAAGACTTTACCTATCTCATGCTTTCCATTAGTACCTCTATCTACATGGAAAATTTTAGGAAAGACCAAGCCCACGTAACTGGTCACATACCAATGGTCCGGTAACCAATACTAAGCTCTGTTCCCACAGATGAAATATATTCCCGGAAAAACAGGATCATCTCCTCCTTTAAATCCCCAACCCTCTATAATTCTATAAGTGTCTTTGCATTGACTTGCATCCACAAAATTATTATCGTACATAGTATTATCTCTTCTAATACAAAATTTCCCTAACATTGGAGTATCTATGTTTATAGCCACATTCACATTTTTATCAAGATTCTCATCATTAAATATCCAGTATTTAGATTTCGAATGTTTTATTTTCTCATTTCGTTTGTAAGCAACCCTTCTTTCTTCAACCATATTCAAAAATGTTTTCTCTTCAACTCTCATTTTACATGTCAAATTATTATTAAAAGCATATTCATGTGTCAATTCATCTAATTCTAAGAAATACTCTCCCATTTCTTTTGCAGGTTTCCTTTTGTTCAATGCACTGTCAATTTTTAATTTCGCAAAAATTTCATCTACATTGGAATAATGATATTCCAATTTCCCAGTTTGATAAAACAAGCTTGCAATTAACTACAAGTTTTTCCATATGTGAGAGGAAAGTGGTGATAGGTCACCCCTTCTGACACTGATGCTGGCAATTTTACACAAACATAACAATCATCAACATTCATAGTTTTAATATACTCAAGTAATAAATTTGAAAATGTATTCTTTGTGTAGTCACTAATTGACCTATCTTGATGCAACTCTGTTTTGTACACATGAATCTGATGAACCTTTTCTTTCTCACTTGGCTTATTTAAACTCACATTTGGTTTCAATTTCGTTAAACTAACTTGGAAAGGAATAACAATAGCTAAAATTACCCATAATATTATCAACAATCTCATGCATATTGAGCAGCATCTACTCCATTTTCTAAAAATAGAACATTTTGTTTTATGGTTACTGATGGCCATATTTCTCTAACACAATTTCTTTGACCTAGTGTCACCTACAAGTTGCACAGCACTCAATTCACTAACAAGCTTTTCTTCGACCTTATGTCAACTCCGACCTCTTGTATATTTACAATATCCGTCTCACAGGAATTTAGAATTTTTACTTATTATCATACTATTATCGACTTCTTTACTCACTTTTCCCAATCGTCTTTGGGTGGTACAGGTTTTCTTGGCTGCTATTAACCTCAACAGTTGGTGGTAGGACAATATATGTCCACTCAGGTGATTTATACTTCTGGTTTGGTTGTCTTACTCTTTTTGGCCTTTGAATAATTTCTATTTTCTTTCCCATTGTTTCTTTCTGGCTAGTGACTTTATTCACTTGCTCTTCTGGCTCTCTTACTCTGTTCACTAGTTTAAATTTCAATCCACTAGTTTCTTTAGGCCAATTGTCTCCTTTACAGACTTTCTTAGTCTTTGGCTCTACTGTGTTATACTCCACTCTCCAAGCTCTTTTCCTTCGGCTTTTTCTTAATGGAGTTTCATCTACACTGTCATCAGTTTCACTTTCAGTATCCTCAACTGTATCATTGATTATCATTTTCACAATGTCTTTGTCTTCATCGGATTCAGCTTTCTTTTCTTCTACTCTGTTAGGAACACCTTCAAAACTGGTACTTGGAATCTCATCCTTATCGTGAGTTACTTCCTCTTCCCCAGTCTCAGGATTTCCGTACCTGCTTTCAGAGTTTTCAGATTGCTCTTCAGTTTTCTCCTCTTCAACAACTTTATCTTCACTTTCTTTTGCGTCTTTACTGGTGTCTGTCTTTACCAATTCTCGATCTTCAGGTTGATCATCAGAATCTGGTATCTCCACAACTTCCCTTTCACCTTCACCTTCAGACGCAGAACTGGTTTCTGATACTTCCAGATGTCGACGTTCCTGTCGATCTTCAGTATCTGGAGTTTTTTCTGGTTCAGCTTCAGAATCAGAGTCAGTTGTACTTTCACCATCGTATGGGTATTCAGGTGCAGGCACACAAACAGTGTGGCTCGCATGCACCCACCTCTTCAATCCAGCACACTTGGTTGCAGTAGTACTGACCAAGATAACCCGGCGTGGTTTCTGCCACGGAGGTACCAAGCAATTTCTCCTGCGATGCACTTTCACTCGTACCCAGTCTCCAGGGACTAGATCATGAGCTCGATTTTGCTCTTTGGAATTTGCCTCAGTTCCCACCTGGTGGAGCACAGAAGTTACCACATCAGACAGATTTTTGCAGTAATCCAGTATGATGTCATCATTAATTGTCAACAACTTATCCACAGGTACATAGGCCTGCCTCTTCACCCTGCCAATAAAAAATCTCATGTGGACTTAGTCCAGTTTTCCTGTCAGGTATGCTTCTTAGTGTCATCAAGACAAGCGGCAAGGCATCGGGCCACTTAAATCCTGTTGCCAGAAACATTTTGGCAATTCTGTTCTTAATTGTTCCATTCACCTGTTCCACTACTCCTGAAGCCTCAGTTCTGTAAGCACAATGCAGCTTCTGGCGAATATCCAGAGCTTCACAGATCATTTGCATAAGTTCATTTTGGACATGAGGTCCACGGTCTGACTCAATCAACATCGGGAAACCAAAACGTGGTATTATCTCACGTAAAAACAGTTTAGCAACAGTCAACCCATCGTTTCTCCTCATGGGGAAAGCTTCCATCCATCGAGAGAACAAACAGATTATCACAAGAATATACCTAAGCCTATTGCATGGGGGCAACTCCACAAAATCCATCTGAACCCTTGTAAACGGACCACCCTCCCGTCCTATAGTTCCCAAACTAACAACAGTTCTCCTGTTTGGATTGAATTGCTGACATACCAAACACCTTTGGCATAGGCTCTCAGCAATCATCCTAAACTTGTTTGTACCAAGTCTGTCTAAAAGACGAATCATAGCATCTCTACCATTATGGGCCTGACCATGGTACATTCGGGCCATGTCTGAGATCATGCTATCGGGCATTACTGGTCTTTCATCTTTGTAAACCCAAATTTCATCTTCCTCTCTTTGTCTGCATCCTGCTTTTAGCCAAATATATTTTTCTTCTGCTTCTGTCTCCTCCTGTATCTGTTTCACTTCCTGCCAAGTCTCAACTACAGTAGTTAGCATCAAAGGACTCAGAACATGTTCATTAAGCTTTTCTCGATTGATTGAAATTAGATTTTTCGCACAATGCTTTGCACAGCACAGGTAATGTAATCTTCACTCTTTTTATGGGCTGAACATTTTACAACAGCTATTTTCTCAGGTAAATGGATTACATCTATTAGTGTTTTCACAAATTCAGCATTCCGGATAGGTGTTCCTGCAGAGGTCAAATAACCTCTTTGGGACCAGAGCTGTCCATAATCATGAACAACTCCGTAACCATATTGACTATCAGTCACTATAGTTACTTTCACCTCTCTTCCCAATTTGCATGCTCTTATCAAATCAATCAGTTCCGCTACTTGAGCAGAATTAATTCCTTTCAGACAAGATGCTTCCAACACTTCTGCCACAGTACAAACGGCATAAGCAGCACTTAGAACACCACTCTCCGTTCTCAGGCATGGTCCATCCACAAAAATCACAAAATCTGATTCAGGTAAAGGTTCATCTCTGATATCTGGTCTGGTTTTTGTGCAGTATTCAAGAACAGCCAAACATTTGTGATCAAGCTCACCTTTCACTTCTGCCTCAATGGTGTCAGATAGCAATGTAGAAGGGTTAACATTTGCACACCTGGTAATTGTTACATTTTCAGCTCCCAAAATTATTTTCTCATATCGGGTCATTCTGCTGTTGGTCATATTCTGTGTTTTGGCTCTAGTGAGGAAAATCTCCACAGAATGAGGTACATACACCCTCACAGGAAATCCCATCACTATTCCTTCACTTTGCTCCAAACTTACACTAGTAGCTGCTATTGTTTTCAGACAACCTGGCAAAGCTTTTGCAACAGGGTCCAAAACAGCTGAGAAATACGCAATTGGTTTTCTCAATTTTCCATGTCTTTGAACCAACACTGACAATGCACATCCTTCTCGCTAAGTGCAGTACAATTCAAATTCCTTCTCATAATCAGGCATTCCTAAAGCTGGTGCTTCACACAGTTTCGTTTTCAGCTATTCAAATGCTTCCATTTCTGTTTTGGTCAAAACAATGGGGGTTTCTGATATCTGCTTTTGTCAGTCTCTGTAATGGTTTTGCAATTAATGAAAATAACCTAATCCACTGTCTACAATAACCTACCATTCCCAAGAACATTCTCACCTGTCTTTGTGTTTTAGGTGGCTGCATTCCTTGTATCCTTTTGATTCTTTCTATTGAGACTTGTCTGATCCCTTTAGCAATCTTGTGACCTAAATATTGTACTTCATTTTGACAAAATTGCAATTTTGATGGAGACACTTTATGTCCCTCCTCTGCCAAATGATTCAACCATGATACCGTGTCATTTACACATGCATCCTTTGTTTTTGATGCAATCAAAAGATCATCAATGTATTGTACTAACACAGACTCTCTAGGCATGCTCAAGTTTTCTAATGATTTCTTTAGCAGCTGATTAAAAATCGATGGACTCTTAGTGTACCCTTGCGGAATTTGACACCATGCTAGGATGCGATTTTGGAATCGGAACGCAAAAATTGGTTGGCTTTCTGGATGCAATGGAACAGTAAAGAACGCATTGCACAGGTCAATTACAGTGTACCATTCTGCATCATGAGGAATTTGATACAGAATCACTGCTGGATTCTGAACAATCGGACAACATGGAACAACAATTTTATTAACCTTTCTAAGGCCTTGCACAATTCTAAATGTTCCATTAGGCTTTTTCAATCCCATGATTGGTGAATTACAAGGACTGCTTTCTATTTCTCTCAGTATTCCCTGCTCAATCATTTTGTCAATCACTGGAGTTATTCCTTCAATTACTTCTGTAGTCATCTTATACTGTGATATATTTGGGTAACTCGCACCTTCTTTTACTGTGACTTTCACAGGATCAACGCCTTTCATCAATCCTATATCTTTTCCAGTGAAATCCCATACTCCTTCTTTCACTGCCTCTTTCAATTCAACAGGAATCTTTTCTCTGTCAAAAACAGGAAATAACTTGTTCTGCTCTGCCTCAATCATAAGCATTGTCATTTTATACAAACTCTCCTCATCTGGAGTTTGCAATTCTATGTCATCCAGTGAACAATATATGGGACAATTCATCTTGCACAATATATCTCTTCCTAACAAATTAACAGGACTACTATCGCACACCCCAAATCGATGCATATCTTTGAAATTTCCAATTTCTATGTCAACTGGTTTTGTTAGGGGAGTTTTTATCTGTCTATTAGCTACACCTACAACTTGAATTGTCTCTCCCTAGAGAGGAAGATTTTGAACTTCCACTGATCTAACAGTAGAACGGGTAGCACCAGTGTCCACTAGAAAAGTTATTTCTACATCTTTCACCTTTCCGCTCACAAATGGACCAGACTGATCTACCTCAAGAGTGGCTCCAAGCACACACTCTTCTTCCTCTCTCAGGCACCGTCAGAAACTTTAATCTGGCTCACTGCCATCCTCCTCTTGTAACCAATACTGAGGACACGCATTCACTCTTTGCAGGCTTTTTACCTGCTCACCTCCACTGAATCCTGTCTCTGCACTGTATCTCTGTTGGATTACACTGTATGGCAGTGGTGGTTGTGGCACCTGACTTTGCTGATTTGCTATCTGCTGTTGTTGCGGTTGCTGTTGATTTACCTCAAACTGCACCTGTGGATTCAATGATGTATTTTCCCCATTAATTCTTGGCCAACATTTACACTCTTTCTTCCAATGCCCTAACTTGCCGCAATTGAAATAGGGGAACTTCTTCTTCAATTCATCAATATTTCCTACCAATTTAGGTTTACCCTTAAAATTACCTTGATTCCCTGCATTCTTACTTTCCATTTGCGCTACTTGTTGTTCCGCTACCTTCACTTGTGCCCACATGGCTTTCTCTTTCAACTTTTTCTGTTTTGCATCAATTTCTTCACTGCAATATTTCGCCTGTCTCAGTACTTTGTTTACTGAGCTCGACTGCCATCCTATCATGCTGTGTCTAATCATATCTGAAATTTCTGGTCTTAAACCATATACAAATCTATATATAAAATGGCTCATATATTTTTCTTTCAGTTCCTCATAACTGCTATACTGTTTGAAAGCTAACAACAATCTTTCATAGAATGAATGTACAGTTTCTTTTGGCTCTTAAGTGGTCATGTCTATTTTCACCCAATCAGTTTCCTTCGGAGGTATTTTATTTTTCAGCCATACTATCACTTGTTCGTACTTTCGCATTACATCTGGTGATGGAGCTCCTGTTACTTTATCTCTGGGATAATCTTTCCTTGGCCAATCTACAGATATTTTGCATTCTGTCCATAAGTCTGCTGGCACCACTATGTCAAACAATCCATCCAAATCGATCCATAAAACTTTTGACACTTTTACAAATCTGTCTACCTGTCGATACCATTCCACTGGTTTCTCTCTCAGCCTAGGAAAATCATTTGTAAATGACAATATATCTTGTCTGCTCCAATGAACATGTACATATCCTCTTCCAGGTATCTCTCTCATGGAAAACTCAGTTTTCACTGTCTCCTTTTCCCTAACTGGAAAAGCTAATGTAGATTTATCACTATTTTCTTCTTTCTTCTTTGCCCACTTAACCCTCCATTTACTTACATCTCCCCATTTTCGTAACAGCACAATCAACTCTTTTATTTGTGCTAACCTCCCAGAAGTATTCATGTTCTCAATGTCTCTTTTTGCAAAATCTACTTGATATGTTTTCTGCAATGATTTTATTTTTGAAAATTCTATTCAAAATTCACTTGCCAATTCTTCCAACTGATCATACACCATTTTGGCCTTCCTTGTTATATTTTTACACAAAACATAAGCTCCTCATCCTGGTACATTTTTAATCTGTCTGTTCCAATAGTTCCAATAATTAATTCTTCCATGTCTACTTTTAATTTTGCCACATCCAGTACTTTTGATTCCTGTGCCTTTAATTTTAAAGTTTTAATCCAATCACTCAATTCTTTATCTGATTGTCCTACAGGTGTTTGCGTTAGATCTATTTTATATACACTTCTCTCTGGGGTTGCAGAGTCAGATTCTGCTCCAGTCGGGTATCTGCATGACGAACTTTGATTAAAAGTCAATTCCGCTTTATTTCTGACAAATCAGGATAAATATTCTCTTTTACTTTCTGCAAACTCTGTTGCAATGGAATTGTTAAGCTTGGCTCTTTTATTCTTTGATTTTCGAATACTGGTATTACAGGTCCTATTGTTCTGGAAAGTTACTGCTTCCATATTCTGAGTAAGATTTTGAAGCAGCTCACGTGTGGAACGTTCATAATCAGAAATATCTGGTTGTACATAATTTCGCTTTTCAGCACTCAGCACAGTTTTATGCGAGTCATTAATTTGTACAGGAGTACCCGAAATTCTAGCTTCTCCTATCGGTGTACTTGGAATATATCTTGTTTCTACTCTTTCAGGTAACTCTCAGAAATTCGATGGTTGTCTCGGAGTGTCACTAACTCTCTCATCTGCTATTGGAGCATTCGGGGTAGTCCGTAAAGAACCTGGTTAATATGGTGGCGTCTTCTATTTAATATTATCTCCAATACAGCATGCTCTGGTTCGCTTTCACCATACCTTTGGTTCCCTATCTCTACATTCTTTTTCTTTTCTGTGCATTTCCGTCCCTCATATTCATCCACTAATCTAACTGGATACATGCCATCACACATGTTACCATTTCTCCCTCTTCGCATTCTACTTTCACATGTTTCTTCCCATGAATCTCGACCTCTACCTCTTGGTCTGTAATGCCTGCTTAACCTCTCGCTTTCCAATTCATGCATCTCATCTTCCCATTCGACCAGTGCCTCAAATTGAGTCGGTCTAGGTCTAGGTTCAAGCTTCATCATTTTGTCTCTCAAATTTCTCAAAACTGCTAAATCAAAAGATCCTGCTTCTGGAAAAGCTAACACACCATCATCCTTGGTATACTGTACCCAATTCTCCAACCAAACACACGTATGGCAACCATATTTTGACAACATATAAGAAGCAGGCGTCTTTGGCGGAGGAAGTGTTTTTCCCTCCCTCGTTACTACCTCTTTGTCTTTTACAAACATATTTTTCATCTTTTCAAACCATGAAGGTTTCTTCTTGTCTTCATCATAATAGTAGTAAGCCATTTTCAACAAGTTTCCTGATTTCAAAAAGATCGCATACTATTGTATTGCTGTTTCCGTAACACCAACCTATCAAAGCGCGGTTCACACTAGCGTACCAATTAGAACAAGATACGTCACTGTAGTGCTCAACCAATAGCTTTCGCTGTTTTCTGTGATGTACCAATCAGCTCTTTCTCCGTCTTGGTCACGAGGACCAATCCCAGCGCGACACTTTTGACGTCACCAGCGCTCCGGCTTCTGCAGCGCTGACTGACCCCTCCTTTACAGGATTTTTCAAGAAGCCGTATTTACAAGATATTTTACAAAATCAGTTAGTAACTTACAGAAAACAATACCATTCGCCTGTTTCGCTAATAAAGTGATAGAATGTTTCAATTACACAAGTATTCTGTATATGGAGTAGATGACGCTTATCTCCGCAGAATTTTTGATTCATCGATAAAGCAGCACTACCCTCTATCTTACCCTTCTATCAGGCAATAACAAACTTGTTTCTCCAGGAAAGCACATACAGAGATAGTTTTCATCTCCTTAGAGACAATCCCAGAGTTTCACTAGAACGCGTATTGCAATTTAATTTACACACATTTCATACAGAAATCCCTACTCAGATATACATGAACTCTGTATCACCAGTAGGCAGAGCTTACCTCTAACCCACCACAGAATTCCTCTTTCGTTAGTAAAGTAGACGCAACTCCTTTACCCTTCTATCAAGCTCGGGGTAAGTCCTTCTACTCTCCCAGCAGTAAGTTTTAATCAGGATACGCAATGATCCCTGTACTTGAAGGCAAACATTTTAAAGACTGTCCTCACTATACATTTATCCTTTCACACCTAATGTCACTAAACAGTGATATGCGACAATACCACCGCAGTATACGACGATACTACTTTTTTGAAACAGACCAATGCACTGCGTGACTTTACTTGCCACACTTCATCTGCCTGCAGACAGAGACACTAGCTTCATGCAACACTTGGAAGCCATTTCAGGACTACATATAACGTAATACAAACTCAACAGATGTTAGTCATAATTCTGTACATCAAATTCTATTATAATACTTTATACATAACCCTAGCTAATTTCCTTAGCAACCACTACTCTGCTACCAAGTTATAACTGCTTCAGCGGAACTCCAGAAATAAATTCTAAATCAGCATCATTTTTCCCTGAAACCTCCGAACACACATTTATTCTCCAGTGGGGCCCATAACACTGCACACTTTCTATGCTCATTTAATTCGACTCCGGGATTGGTGAAACACAAAGGAGTAATGCTGTAGCATTTGACGGAGTGTCTAAACCTATTTAACCAGGTATTATTTACACCTATAGTTCTATATGATTTACCATGGTTTTTTAACAAACACTAATTTTATTCAGACACACCACCATAGTAGCAATGGATCTGCTAGAAAGAAAATCAGGCGTAGGAAAAATTACAAGACCAGCTTTAATATTCCATTTTCCTAATTTTATTAAAAGCAAACTTTAATATGACTGACATTTATGCATTCATTAATTCTTCATTCAATAAAACTTACATTTTATTTCAGAATGATCATTTTATTCAGAGCTCAGAAAATAGTCATTTATTTAGAAATCAGTTAAAGTTTAGCAAAGAATAGATAGTTCCAAATTCATTCTCTCCTAACATCCCTAACTAACGCCCTCATCTTATCCTTCAGTCCTGCAAAGAAAACAAGAAATAAATCAAAGAGTCTTACATCCAGGAATCGATGTGCAATCCGACAGCCCTTCGAGAGGAAATCGAAAGAGCGACACTCTCTAAGCAAAATCAGGGTTTTTTATACACTAATTTCTTAACTTAATCTAACTAAAAAGTTTCTAACATCACCAATTCGGGTTTTGATTGAACAAATTTGGGATGGGTGAGCATCTCCTCACCATTACAACATCATATTCACAGTGAATCAGCATTTTAATAAAGGGGTATTGTTTAGGACAGTCTTTGGCCTAGTCACTTCCTTGATTCGCAACTTCGCATTACTTTCCCACGTTCAGAACACTCAACTGTCCATGTTTTGACAACCATCCTGACTTCCTGGGCACAGTACTCATGAACTTCCCATCCGAGCACAGGCAGTTCACTCTCGCTTGCAGGCTTTGGGCGCGCAAGCGCAGTCCAGCACTTGCTCGCAGTTTATCAGCGCAGCCATGTTTTCACTAGGCCTCAGAGGCCACTTTTGGAACTATCATAGAAACAAACACAAATTCATGTTAAATATGGAACTAAAGCCCTTCTGTTTACCTCCCACCGTACTAATATTTCCCTATTAGTTATTACCTAGCAGGTAAGCCACATAAATGCGTTTCAGACTTACATATCAGACGACTTTTCAGCACAATAACGTGTACAATAAGCACATTCATGCTGCGTTTATTTATATTTAAGCTGTGCATTAGTTCACATCACAATAACAATACAAATTAGTTCATTATATTGCTTCATGTAAGCAAAATTAGTATTCCCACGTGCCCATGTATGTGCATCTTATACTATTGTTGATCAATTCACCACAATACACCATTAGTAAATGTTAACGTTATGGAACATTGATTTTACAAGGGGTACACAAAATGTTGTTTTGCCACCTTGCTCCATCAACCCTTCTAATTTAAAATCCTATCATCCCATAATGCTCTGAAACACAGATTATAAAATCATTATGAGATTAATAGCAAATAGACTGAATGCATTAGCTCAGAGATTGATTCATGAAGACCAGAATAGTTTTATTGCAGACTCTCAGCTCTCCACAAACACCAATTATTTAGTTGAAGTTCTGGACTTGTGCACAATAAAATGGGTCCCAGCTGCAATTTGTTTTGTTTGAGCTTGTGGTCTGGTAAACGCTCTTTCAGATTTTGGAGAGGTTTGGATTTTTATTCCAGACCACAGGATTGATTAAGAAAAGTTATAGCAACAATGAAGCAAAATGTATTGTAAATGCATCTGAAGTGGGCGTATTTATAGTCAGGAGTCGATCTCGGCAGGGTTGTCCACTCCACTGTCACCTGTTATATTAGCCTTTTTTTATTGAGTCCTTAGTGCAGGCCATTTGGCAAGACAAAGTTATTCAGGCTTCAATGTCTCAGATGTAAAGAACCACTTGTATGCCTATGACGTTATTTTTCAACTGGTGTCTGAGAAGGCAGTGCAGGAAGGAGCTTTTGAGATTTTTCCAGTATTCCATATTTTAGTTGGGTTTGAAGTTGTCTATTTTGGTTGGGTTTAAAGTTGTCTAAGACAGAGATTGTCCTCTGCAAATATTCTGAGCCAGTTCCCCACTCGCCGCACGATCAGAAGGCCTCCTTGACTCTGCAGATCATGTCTCTAGGCTGCCTACTGTGTTTCCCCGCATTGCTTCTCCTGTCTTGTGGCCTAGCCTCATTTGTTGTCTTTTCATCACTGTTATTTACCGCCTAGCCTGATTTCAAGTTAACAGTAATAGCCTCATTGTTGCATTTTTTGTCTAGTAACATTGCTGTATTTCTCTTATAAAATGTTTTCTGTTTACCTGTATCAATGTATCTGATTTTTGTAGACTCAGCAGGCCCAGCCTTGCTATTTGCTTTTTCTTGCTGATTTGTGCCACCACCCAGCACTCAGCCCCCTCCCAGGACCTACTTAATATAGGCCGCAGTGTGGCCCAATTGAGCAGGACCTGAGCAAGCTCCCCCCTAGCTGCACAATCAGCAGACCTCCCGTCTCTACCGATCACCTCGCTCTGCTGCCTGCTGTTTCCCTGCATAGTCGCCCCCGCCTTTGATTTTGCTAAACTCTGATTGTGTCACCAAATTGTAAACTAGCCTCATTAGTTGTGTTTTTTTACACTTTTCTTTATTGCCTATCTTCAGTTCAAGTTGACACTAATAGCCTCATTGTTTATTTATTAACATTGTTGAATTTCCAGCTTATAACATTGCTGTATTTCTGTTTTAAAAGTTTTTCTGTTAACCCGTATCACTGCACCTGATTGTTGTTGCCCGAACCGGCCTGTATCGCTGCTCACTTTTCTTGCCAATTTTTGCCACCATCCAGTGCCCTGTCCCCTCCCAGGGACTACTTAATGGAGCCCTCAGCACGACAACGTAGCGGACCTGCACAGCGGATGCCCTCAGGCATCACACTGCCAGCACGCCAAAGGCAAGGCTGTCTGATCCTGTTCCAGCCTGGACTGCACCCAGCGCCAGGAACCCTGGTGCCCCTGCCACTTGCAGATACACTGCTGATGAGTTTCAAGCCCTGAATCCTAAATCCTGCAACAACAACTGCTGCTACAGCTACCCTTGTTCCACGGTAGGACCTTTTTCATGCCAGCACTGTCTCTTCTCCTGCAATGCCAGTGCGCCCGCAGCCATGACGTCAACCACCACACAACAATCTTGACCGCCTCTGGACAACTCTACTATCTCCTGCTCAACACACGATCACTCTGCAAGCACACCACCGAGATATGGGACACCATCAGCTCCCTCGCCCTCGATGTCATCTTCCTCACTGAGACCTTGCTCAACATTGCTACCGCCCCCGACATTACCTCAGCTACGCCAGACGGCTACACAACAGCATACCAAGAGTTCATCAACAAACACGGACCTGGCATTGCCATCATACACAAAGAAACCATTCACTGCACCACCACTGCAGACAACACCACCCCAATTATGGCACACCTCAACTTCTAACTCCATACTGATAGCAAAACCACCATCAGAGATCAGCAAAGCAGTTCCTCAGAACAGTTAGTCAAGGCAAAGTGGCAATCCTTACAGCACAGCAGTCTTAACTCCAGCAGATATTTTCCCAGGTCCAGTAGTGTACTGATTTGGCAGGATCAGAGACCCTTTACTTAAACCCTAATGTGCCTTTGAATTGGGGGTGACTTCAAAGCAGCTCCTTGAAGTGTGCAGGTCCTCTTTCATCCCAACCCTGTCTGCCAGGCTATCTATGGGGGCTAATCAGTCCTTTGGGTGGGAACCGGATACAGCCTATTCAGATTTAAGTGTGAGCTCACTCTCCCCCTTCAGATTGTAGATTAATGCAGATGAGTCCGCTGTTACCCCCACTATTCCTGTGTTTATTACTGCCTAGAGGGAATGCACAAAGTGTAGCTATCACCCAGCCCAGTTGTGCATTGGAGACAGGCTGCAGACACACAGAGCAAAGTTAAGAGCAGAGAAAAGTCCACTTTATAAAAGTGGCATTTCTAAAATAGTAATGTCAAATTCAATTTTACCAAAAATATGAAACATGAATTAGCCACTCCTTTTTAATCAGAAATGACAGCTTAAAAGTGCTTTAAGTAATTTCTAATGATAACCTAAGAGGAGAGTAGACCTCACAGTACTGAAAAAAATGTCGCTGTTTGTCAGTAAGGGGGCATGTAAACTGTAAAAGCACATGTCCTACCTTTTCCTTACCTAGCACCCTGCCCTTAGGGCTACCTAGGGCCTACCTTCGGGGTGACCCATGCATAATAAAAGGGGAGTTTAAGGCTTGGCAAAGTGTTTCAAATACAAAGTCGAAGTGGCAGTAAACTGCACACACAGGGCTTGCAATGGCAGGCCTGTGAAAGATATGAAAGGCTACTTGTATGGGTGGCGCAACCCATCCTACAGGTGCACTAGTAGTATTCAGGTTGCAGGCTCTAGGTATATGATTTACCACTTTACAAGTGACTAAATATGCCAGTCCGGTATACACCAAACTCACCATGTTTTGAGGGAGAAGCCCATGCACTTTAGCACTAGTTAGAAGTGATAAAGGGCTCAGAATCCTATTTCCAACCAAAAGATGTAGCAAAAGGTGTAGCTAAACTGGAAAAAGGGTATAGGTTATGGGGGAAGACCACCCTAGAGGATAACAGGCCTAACAGATACACAGAAAGATATATAGCTAGATAGACAGATCGATTAGATGGACGGACGGACGGACGGACGGATGGACGGACGGACAGACAGGTAGACAGACAGATGGACGGAAGGATGGACAGACAGACGGACGGACTGACGGACAGACGGACAGATGGACAAACGCATGGATGGATAGACGGATGAACGGATAGACAGATAGATAGATGGATAGGTAGATGGATGGATGGATGGATGGAATGAAGGATGGATGGGTGGATGGATGGATGGATTCCCAGCTTCGACCAAGTCCACAGGATACGCGAAATAGCAAAAAACACATGTTGGCTATAGATCTGTGAATGATATAACCGCTCTAATCAACGTGGATGTTGTTTGAAACATATTCTCTATACTGTTGTACAGACAAACAGACTGCCAATTCACGTCATAAGACAAATAAAGGATCAGCAACTGAGAACATATATACACCTTTAAGAACTTTGCGCCGTATTGTGCTCTGCACTTGTATTTTGATTGGTGTGCAACAAACGTGTATTTTGTTTGGTGTGCAACAAACGCGTTGAAAAAGTGTGTGGAAAAACTGCATAATTCAAAATGTTCACACCTCGTAGCGCGGAAAATACCTTATCCGCTTTTCTGGAGTTTGGAACATGCAATTATTCAATATATTCAATACTACCACAAGTGTTAAATAAAGCACCCCTGGGTATCCATAATTTCAGATGCAGTATTACAATATCCGTGGTAGTTAATAAGGGTCAATGAAAAGTGACATACTGTAAATTTGATGGGTTACATTATATAGCTTGGTTTATACAGAACTTAAGTTTCAGGCTAAACAAGCCATATCATTGTTAGTGTTTAAGTTATCCTAACATATAAGGCTGATGAACACACACAGCAGCAAAACATCTTGAGAAATTCGGCTAAATTATTCATTGTGTGTATTTTTTAAATCAATTGGATAAAAGCACGTCTGAAGGACAAATCATGAACCATTCCAGTGCTTCCATGGTATCCTGGGCAAGTATAGTCAGTTCCAGAAAACCAGGCAAAAAATTGGTGAGAAATTCTTCCTTTTTTCAATTTCGTAAAAAAAATTAAATGGCTAGAAGACTGTAGCCCAGATTTACTATGATTTTGTGTCATGGTTGCATGACGTTTGTGACACAGCCATGACACAAAATCATTCTATGCATTAACTGAACCATGCAAAGTCAATGTGAATGTCTTCGCATTATTTAGTAAATACCAATTAATGCAAGGTATTTGAGATTCAGATTTGGCAAATGTTCATTTATGTGGGTTCTTTTCCTTTCTTGAACGTCGATTCAATGGAATGTTAATTGTCAACTATCTCCTGTATTCTACCTTTCTACTCATGAAACAGCTTTTGTTATTACCATAATCAAATATACTGATTTCACCTTGGAATCTTTGACGAAAAGTCATAGAATAGTCGTCAAAGCACTGTTTCACGCTTCACTCCCACGTTATTACAAATAAATGTAGATTATATGGAATGCAAAATCTTAACTTTACTGTGTTTTCTGTAGTAATGGATTACGTATTGCAGTCTCTCACCTGCTCATCACATACGGTTTTTCATACTCGGATTTCGTCTAGACCACAAGCACATTATACTGTTGTAAGATGCAGTAGGGCTTGGCGTCATATTCTTTATAGTTGCAAAATATATGACATGAAAGGCATGACATTCCACGACTTTTTCAGTGGTAGAATATTGTTAAGTAATAGACTGGTTAGAGCAGAACAAGTATCAAGTGGTTAGACATTTTGGGCTAGATGTAGGTAATTCTTATTTACCACTTCTTAAATACCGAATTTTACCGATTCGGTATTTAAGTAGTGGTAAAATAGAGGGGGGGGGATGTAGGTATTTCAGAATCGGTAAATACTGAATCGTTAAGATTCTGTATTTACCGATTCTGTAAATACCGATTCGGTAATGCCCATTGATTCCTATGGGCCCTGAAGCCCATAGGAATCAATGGGCAATACCGAATCGGTATGGTAAATACCAATTTTTGCAAGGGTGTAGGGGGTGTCACTTTGACACCCTCTAGCACCCCAAAGACGGGCATGTGTGCCATGTGGAACACAGACATGCCCTAAGGGCATGTCTGTCTGTCACATGGCTAGGTGTGCATGCACACATGTGCATGCACACCTGGATTCAGTATTTCACCACCCAATTGGATTGGGTGGTAAAATACCGAATCTGTAAGGCCTTAGGGACTCTGAAGAGTCCCATCTACATCTGGCCGTTACCGAATCGGTAAAAATACCGATTCGGTATTTTACGGAATCGGTAAATTTACCGATTCGGTAAATTTACCGATTCGGTAAATTTACTGAATCTGTAAAAATGGCCCCCTACATACCAAATACCCATTTACCGGTCGGTAACAGCCGAAATCGGCCGTTACCGACCGGTAAAGGGCTTCCTACATCTGGCCCTTTGTCCTTTAACCAGCCCTTGCTGTTGTGCCCTTGTGTTTTATGTTCACGTGAAGCAGCACACAGCTTTGTTTGATCAAACTTTGTGTCATTTCAGGCAATTTTCATGCAATGTTACAAAACATCACAAAATAAAATTAAGGGATTTTGCAGACCATAAGCACAGGACTTAAATTTGCAGCTACTCCTGTAAAGCACACCACTGCCCCTTGGAGTTATGTTCACTCAATGGCACTCATTTTATCAATCAGAAAGAAAAAACAACTGAATTCGCAACGCGGGATTTTGAATTGTAAACCTACAGGTTAAGTAGCCCTGCCTACCAAATATGTTCAAGAATTACTATACTAGATAACGAGAGTGCATCCATCAAATAACAACTGAAACACATTGAGTTGATAAAAATGTCTTATTTGAGAATGCTCTCAGACTCCAAATATATAGATACCAGAATAACGATAAGCCAGAACAAAGATGCTTTCTGGGAGTCATGCTCGTGTTTTAGACTTAGTACTGGGGTACCTGTAGTTTTGAAAATCACCATGGAAAAGATTTCTGAGCGCTATGGACGTCTAAATGCTGGGATATCAATGCATGATGCAAGTCAGAGTACAGAGACATTGTGAGAACATCCTGAGAACTCTGTCGATGTCTCCGCAGAAGTGTAACTGTGAATGTTGCAGATGAGTACAGATTTGCATTATAAGAGTTTGGAAAATGCGTTAATGGCATATTAATGTAAGGGTTAGGGTAAATAATTCATTTATTTATTCTTGACTCTTTTAAAGCACTAGAAGTGCCAGCTTGTTGTCCTGTAGGACCGCTGGACCAGTGCCATCAGATGATAGACTATACCATCATAATTAGCTGTAGCTTTCGTGTAATTTATTTATAGTCTAAGCAGGTACCAGGAATTCGTATTAAGTATTATAAAGACACTACTGTTTGTGTGCTTAGTGGAATGCCAACTTGAACAGCTGCATTTTCAGGAGTTTTCCAAAATGCAAATGATTGGGTTCTGCTCAACGGAGGAGATTAAGGTGCCTAATATATAGTTTGGTGGACAGAGTGATCTCTGTTGGCCTGGCGGAGGGCTTAATGTCCACCAGGTCGACACTGCTCCGCCTGCCAAATGTAGAAATGACCACCAAGCTGGCAATCGTTTCTAGAGCATTGGCAGGGACCGTCATATCAGTGGTTTTACTCAGCAGTTTTTCTTAAGTTTAGTTCACAGCTCCGTCAACATCATAGAGTCATCCATCAAACTGTTTTCTGTTTTCCAAAGGAAAATCTTGAAGCAGGATTTTTTTTTAATATACAAAGGAAAATGCTTTTTTTGTCCTTTGCACTGCCCATAACTGCCGGGGTTTTCCCAGTGGTCACAGGCAGTGAAAACTGACCTCAAATTCCACCCATCTAAATGATGTGGGTGGAATTGAGGTCTACCTCTGACGGTCCTTTCTTTATAAGAACGTCAGAAGAGGATAACCAAGGCAAAGACAAAGTATTCACATCAATGATTAAACCAAAGCAGAATCCGTATATAAATCAGGCGGGCAGACCACATTCTTGGCAGTACAATACCAAGAAGATCTAAATCAGGTTCTAAGTGATTTCCAGTGTTTGAGTTCTTGTTCTCCCAGGTCCCTTTCTCTGTGCTGTAGCGTTCAGCTCTCTTTGGTGAATCAGGTTTTAGTTGGCTGGGTAGACATCTCTGTGACAGTTTTTAATGTAGGGCTTGTGTTTTTCTTTGCGTTACTAGTTAGGCATTGTGAATGATACATATTATTTTGAATGTCATTTTGTGTTTCAACATCAGTGTCCATGTAAATGTGTTGTATTTGTATAGCGCGAACAGTAACCCGGAGGCATCCCGGCGCTTGTACTCCTACCACAAGGGAACCCCTCCTGGCTTTTCCTTGTGAGGTGTCCACTCCTGGGCATCCCATGGTGAAACCAGGCATCCCTTGTGCATCGGGGGCCGTTGTGGAGACTAAGCAAGCTATTGCCCAGAGTTGCAGCGTGGGGCCCATGCTTAGATTCGGCACTGAGGCGAGAATATCCGGTCAGAGGAATTTAAGCCCGATCCCGCCGAGGTGGGAATCGAACCCTGGTCCCTGGCCAGCGTTCTGCATCAAGGTCTGCCGCTCTAACCATTGAGCCACACTTCTCCATGGCCGGACTGGGAACTGAAATCGGCCCTGGCAAACTTCTCAGCCGGCTGCCCTGGTGGGCCTCGGGGATGCAGGCAAGCTGTTTGCAAAGGCCGGTTTTAGAGGATTTTTTAAGAAGATGGACGGAATGTTGCACAATGGCAAAACATTTACCCCCAGCCACAGATCTGGGTTAATCCATCGTTATTTTGCTCACCAAGCCACCCCAGTTCAGACATGGCCATATGCAAATCAGTCTTGACCCTGTGCCTCATGGGAACAGTCCAGCTGAACTGCCAAGCTATGTCTTCCCTGGACCGGAATCAAGCATCCTAGGACCGGTTTCTGGCTATCAGCCGTCTTCAGCCAGGATAGCTTGACTCCAGTGGCATAGTGAGCACGGGACCCACGTCTGGGCATACCCCTTCCCACATAGGGTGAACAGCAAAACACACAAGACTGGGGTGGCTTGGTGAGCAAAATAACAATGGATTAAACCGAGATCTGTGACTGGGGTGAATATTTTGCCATTGTGCAACATTCCATCCATCATCTTGTGTGTTTTGCTGTTCACCCGATATTGCCGGCCCCCAGTAACAAAAATGGCCCCTACTCTGGCGGCCCACCGGAGAAAGGCCCAGTGCCCGCTATGGCCAGTCCGGCCCGGTCAGTGTCACATGATCTAGTTTTCTTAGATTAAGACATCTAGGAGCTTTTTCACAATGGTAAAGCTACAAATATGGATTTAAGTAAAGATACTCTAAACTTTTGAGTAACCATTACTATTGGCTTTTCACCTTTACTGGTGCAATGTTACTCAAAAGTGTAGACTTAACCTCAGCCCACCCCCAAAAATAGGTAATGGAGTCACTAAAAATGCCATTATATGACCATGGCCGTATTTGAAATCCTGCACACTTGGGAGAGATTCCGCAATCGGGGCGGAGATCTCCGCATACAAAAGGTAGGAGAGGTGGATCTGTCGACTTTTGCACGTAGGTAGGTGAATACCATTTTTTAGTATGTTACTACTATGGTCGTACTACTAAATGTAATACAAAATGCAATTTGGGAGTAGGCTCCTTGGAGTATTACTGATTGGTAACCCCCCTGTATATTAGCTGAGCTGCCACCCTGCCAAACTCATGGCTCCCCAACATTAAGTAGAGGTGGTGAAGCACTAAGTTTCTGACAGGTCAGAATCAGTTGCTTCCACTGTTGGAAGCATTTACCACAGGGTGGTCAGTCTATAAATCTTAGAAAGTGCACCATATTTAGAGTGAGCCATTTGATGTTCATTTTTACCTGATGTTCTGAGCAGGAGAACTGATCAATGCTTGCATTCTGGGTCACTTCTGGCAATGCAGTGGATAAATAAATACCGAGTCCAGTCTGTTCCACCATAGCAATATCTTTAGGCCTGATTGAGAGTTCAGTGTGCAGGTTACTATGTCACAACGGGGAAGGATATCCTGTCTGCCGAAATGAAATATAAATCCCAAAATATCCTATGGGATTTAGATTTTGGCGGAAGGGATAGCCGTGACCATTTTGATGAAGTAATCCGTCTGCCGAAATCTAAATCAGACCCTATGTCTGTAGAAAAGTTATAATCTAACAGTCAGCACCAAGAGAAAACTACACTCTCTGGGTGGCGAATGAACAGCTACGTTTTCTGAAAGGAGAAGGCCACCAATTAAGCATAAGGTAAAAGGATACTTCAGAAGTATGTTAAATAAAGGTAGTTAAAAAATTAAAAAGGTCAAAACTCCCTAACACTTGTAGCGAAATAGAAATGGAGTCATGGTTGCTACAAAACCTTTGCAAGTGAACAGTTTTGAAGGGACAGAAGTTTTCAACATGTTTCCTAATAATAAAATAATACAAAGATTTAGTCAAAAGGTCACCTGTTAACAAATGGCAGGCCCTTCAAAGTACCTGTGAGTCAGGGCAAAACTAACTGTGCTTTTTACAGGACGTTTGCGTGCAGGCTTTAACCAGTACGTACCATGCACAGTTTGGAGTTTGTATGATCCTTTTATAATGGGGTAGAGCACCGTCCTTTGTGTTTTTTTTTGTTTGTTCAACTAATTGAAAATCACAGGAGAAGGGTCAAACGAGATTCCTATTTTCTTTTATAAAAGCTAAGTTGGAAATCTCTACAAAAGAAACTTTAGTTAACCCCTTGGCTGCTAAGCTTTTACCCCTAGAATGATAAGCCCTTTTTGGGCTACTTGGAATACTTCACACTTATGCCTCCATAACTTTTGTCCCACATACGTATCCACACCAAATTTGTGTATTTTTTAACCAACAACCTGCAGATTACTAAGGTAACCAGGGTGTGTGGATTTCCTGGGAGGGGACAGAAAAAAATAGGCAAAATATAGCTAAATTCTGTACATTTGTGGGGAAAATAGGAAAAAATTTGCCTAAAAAAAAGTGTTTGTTTTGTATCCTAAATATTGCATTAACAAAAGTTTTGCTGTGCTAAAGCCACCATTCTCCCGGTTTTCAGGAACATGCAGAGCTGAATCAAACAAAACTATTTTTAGAACATTTTAGCATTTTTCAATAAGGTAGCTAATATTTCCTATTTTTTGTGCTTTCAACCTACTTTCAGCTTGTGGGAGAAACAGGCAGGTAACCCATGGGTGATCCAGGAAAGCGAAAGATTTCTGTAAACTAGATAACATTTTGAGTTCAGCAAGGGGTCATTTGTGTAGCTCCCTCAAGGTTATCCCAAAGAAACAAAGGGTCTGATTTAGAACTCAGTGAAAGGGTTATGCCGTCACAACAGTGACAGATATCCCATCCACAGAACTATAAATTCCATAGGATATCATTGGATTTATATTTTGGCTGACAGGATATCCATCACTGCTGTGACTGAATATACTATTATATCCGCTAGAAACTGCTGGTTGTGGAGACATGTAAGGTTTGTAGGTTTCCCAAGAACCCAAGGTTCACATTGGGGAGGCACAACTACAGAGAAATATAATTGCTAATAAAAATGTTTTACTATTCTGTAGTGCTACATGTCACCCAATAAAAATGGTACCTCACTTGTGTGGGTAAGCATAGTGCCTATGACAGACAGGAAAGGGCCCAAAACACAACATGACACATCAAATCTTTCTCACTGAAAAATGCCCTATTTTTCAAGAAGGGTAGGTCTGGATTTTGTGCCCTAACTCCTAGGTAAACCTAGCAATCCTCCACATTTTAGACCACTAGACACCCGGGGGAAATCCAGGGGGGGGGGGTCACGCAGTTTAACCAGAATCCCTTGCAAACCTCACACTTTAACTAAAAAAGCAAACATATTTTCCTCATATTTCAGAGATGGAAATTTTTGGATTCTATGTACAGCCACACTTTCTCTGCTCACAACAAGGCAATTCCCAAAACGCAACATGGACACTTCACATTTTTCAACTGAAAACAAAACTGACCCTTTTTGTGAAATGTAAGTAGCTGTGGATTTTGGGACCCAGCTCAGCTGGCTCCTAGGAAAACCTGCACATTTTCTAATTCCAGACACTCTGGGAAATCCAGGGCAGTTTGACTTGTGTGGCTCTCCGTAGGATTTCCTACACAGAACCTCAGACTTTGACTAAAACACACATTTTCCTTAACTTTCTGTTAGAGAAACTTTTGGAATCTGCAGTGAGCCACAAATGTCCTATCACCCAACATTCCTCCAAATATTTGCACAAAAAGGTACCTCACTTGTGTGGGTAGCTCTACTGTCCATGACTGGCACCGATCAAACAAGGGTCAATGAGAGTACCCTTGCAAGGACTCCTATGTTCCTGGTTTGATCCGCTTCTGTTGAGGTAACTAGGCATAGCCACACATGTTGGGCAGCATTTTTATTAGGGAAAGTTGGGAAACTCTGGGTGATAGGAATTTTGTGGATATCTGCTCATACTGGATGTTTATAGTCCAGAACAAAAAGGAACATGACCAATTCAAGGCATAGTTAGAAGTCTGCAAGACATGTTGGGTAAAAACAATTTGTGGGATCCACACAAGTTTTACCACTCTAGACTCCCCTCAGAGTCTAGTTTTCAGAAATGCCTGGGTTTGGTAGGTTCCCTCGGTGGCTGCTTTGCCTGGGCCCAAAAACTGCAGCTATCCTTGAGTTGATATTGCCACATTGCATTTTGTACCCCTACCTGTCACGGGCAATATGCTCACCCACACAAAGGTGAGATACTATTTTTATCATGAAACATGTTGGAATGCTGGGTGATAGGAAATGTATGACTCAACTCACATTGCAGTACTTTTAGTCTCCGAAATATGAAGAAAATGTGTGCTTTTTAAAAAAAATTATATTTATTTGGGATTTTGCAGTGCATCATAAGAAGAACAGGTATTAATAAATTAATCCAGTCATAAAAAGAATCATATAACGGGTATCAACAACAGTTCATAAATACAATCCATAGATAATAAATAGCAGAATACATCTTATCTTACAGTAAAGATTAACTCGTCATATAAAACGGGATGATAAAACAGATAATAGAATAAAACACCAATATAGCTCCGGCGATTACAACTTGTTCTGCCTCCAATTAGTAACTGGGGCCCAGATCTTCCTTCCGAACTCTCTTGACTTCACCCCTTTTTGTTCGTACAAACACGATTCAATATTATGGATTCCCAGAAACCTAGAAACCCACATTTGAAAGGACGGGGCCACCGCATCCTTCCATCCTGCTGAGATTAAGATCCTAAGCACAGCCACAGAAATAAAAACAAAGGCTTCTTCCTCTTTTCCAAACTTTTGATTAAAATCAATGCCCATGATTGCTAGGGTAGGGGATAGGTCGATCTTTTTACCTAGCAGCCCCTCCCAGAACTTCTCAATCTCATTCTTCACGGGGGTCAAGAGATTACAATTACAGAACATATGCAATATATCTGCTTGCCCAGCCCCACACCTTGGACAGGTATCGTCATCCCTCAGCCCCCAGGAAAACAATTTAGAGGGAGTGAAGTACAAATTAAAGACAGTTTTGTAATGCTGGGCCAGTAAATTTGAGGCTCTAAGGATCTTTTTATTCAGTAATAAAGCCAGTTCGAGATCTACCTCAGGGTTCCCAAGTTTCCTAGACCAGGCTACTTCCACCTTATCAACATCATCTTGAATTTCCAAGAGAAGTATGTTATACAAAATCTTAATTTTTTTACATACTTTAGTCAATGCCTCCAAAAGCGAGCAATTATCCTGAGGTGGCGGTTTTGGTCTAAGTGCCTTCAGAGATCACAGCAGTTGACCATAAACAAACCAATGATTGGAGGGCATTCCAAACCTATTTTGTAGGGCCAAAAATCTTACAACTGCGTCTCCATTCATTACTTCTCTCAGGGTCTTAATGCCCATCCCCCTCCAGATTTTAAAGGTCCTATCGGCCCCTATCCCTGAAAAGAGGCTCGAGTTGTAAATCTGTAGGTATGGATTAACCTTTGGAATGTTACACTGCTTTCGACAGGCCTTCCACACCCGCCAGACACTGTCCAGGACCTTATACCTGGCTTTATTATAAAATCTACGGTCCACTTCACATAGCATTAAGCCCATCGCCTTCCTTCCTAACAGCAGCTCATATATAGAGGGGGGTTGCTGATCATCAAGGTTTACATCATTAAAGCATGCCTCTGTCTGAAAAAGTACCGACATTTGTGATAAAAGACAAGTCCAATGGTACAGTCTTAGATTAGGCAAGGACAACCCACCCCTTTCTCTTGAAAGTGACAATAAATTTGTTGACCGCCTTACTTTCCCAAATTGCCATATGAACTTAATAAAGACAGATTCTAAATTTGTAATTATTTTCTCTTCCAGGAGTAGCGGTATAGCCCGAAAGAGATATAGTATCTTAGGGAACATTGTCATCTTGACCGCATTAACCCTCCCTATCAATGAGAGATGTAACCCATCCATCCTTCTCAGATCAGTCTCTATGGATTTAATAAGAGGTATATATTTCTCTTCAGCTATTTTCTCTACTGAGGCATTAATTTTCACTCCTAAGTAAATTGCTGCATCAACAAATCTGGAATCAGTTTTTACTATATTTTTTGTACAAATAATCTGCGTCTTTGCCTCGTTCAGTAGATACCCTGAGGGGGCACCAAACTGTTTGGTGAGCTCGGACAGAACAACCAATGCCTGCTGGGGGTTTGTTGAAAAAACCGCTAGATCATCCGCGTACGCTAGTATTTTATTTTCAAAACCATTGAAAACCACTGGTCTTAGCCTAGGGCAACCCAAGATATGCTGGATGAGGGGGTCAATATAGAGAGAAAAAAGGATCGGGGAGCACGGGCACCCTTGGCGCGTTCCTCTCTCTATAGAAAACAGGTCAGACTTCTCACCCATAACTATGACTCTGGCCCTAGGCTCTAAGTACATTGCCCTGAGTGCTCTGATGGTTTTCTGCCCGAACCCTCTGCCTTCCAAGATACCCCAGAGAAAGCTCCAGTCCACACGGTCGAAAGCTTTCTCAGCGTCGAGCAGGATCATGGCCATCTCACCTCCCGTGGCAGCATGGGCGTCAAATAGGGCAATTGCCCTGCTAGTATGATCCGTAGTGCCACGCCCGGGGACAAACCCATGCTGCCAAGGGGAAACAAGACCGCCAATAATCCTGCCCAACCTCAAATCCCAGATCTTTGAATACAGCTTGGTATCGGCGTTGATCAGTGAAATTGGTCGATAAGACCCCAGGTTCTCACTAGGCTTCCCCTTTTTGTGGGATATAATAATATTTGTTTCTTTCCACGAATCCGGGATCAACCCGGTGCATATAACCCCATTAAAGAGATCTATTATTAGCAGCGTGATTTCTGGTTCAATACGCTTATACGCCTCCAATGGAATGCCGTCGGGGCCGGCAGCCTTCCCAGGGGCTAACTCCTGTAAGGCAGCCTTAATCTCTTTTTCTGAATTAGCTGGTTGGCCGACACCGTTGATAGTATGCGGGGATTTAAATATCTCTGCAGACTGGGTCAATGGTGGGTATTATGCTGGGCGCAAACCCATGGTTTTCAGGGCTATAAATGCCCTCATGGATTCGCTCGGACTGGTGGATATCTGGGGGACTAAGGAGCCCCAAAATCCTGGAGTTACCTATTTTTCAAATCCAGCTCAGAAATATTCCAAATTGGATTACCTGTTTATTTCCACCCCCGAAATTACTAGAGTTAGTATTTCTAGGCTACCGATGATAATTTCAGACCATAATCCCCTAGTAATTACATACCAAAGAGAGATGTGCGAAAGGGTAAGGTCCTCTTAGTCCTTCGAGAGGAGGCTATTGGAAGATACTAGATATATAGCCCACATCAAGAGCAGGACGGATGACTTTTTTGCTGCCAACAGATACAGTTCCTCTCGTAATGTAGTGTGGGAGTCCTTTAAAGCGGCTTTTAGAGGCAAAACAATTAGCATCGCAGCCAGGATGAGAAGATAGGATCGAGGAAATGAATCTAGTGGAGAGGTTAGCAACAGCAGAAGAAGAGCACATCGATGTTATCACTTCGGGGGTGATGGTAGTAGCAGCCATAATGTTTTATCAGCAATTAAGGCAGAATTACAGAAATTGATCACTCAAAAGGCGATAGGGGAATATCAGGCCACCAGAACTAAGAGATATGAAACGGGAGAACATGCAGGTAGAGCCCTGGCCCTTCGCTTAAGGCAAGAGAAGTCAAAGAATGTCATCCTAAAAATAGTAGAGAGCGGTAGGGAGTTCACAGAAGCTAAAGAGATCCTAGCGGTGTTTAGAAAATGTTACCAGAAACTGTATGGTGGAGAGGTTATGGACAGGAGACAAGTGGATGATGTTTTAGATATAGGACCCCGACTGGATAAGTCATTTCAGGAGGAGCTGGATAGGGATATTACGGAGAAAATGTGTGCTTTTAGGGAATGTTTGAAGTTTACAAGGGCTTCTGGGTAAGAAACCTTGTGTGATTCACGCAAGACACACTACTGGGGAGTCCCGTAGTGTCTAGCTTACAAAAATATCTGGGGCTGGTAGGTTTTCCCTAGAAAGAGTGTACACCCTGTCACTAAAAGTTAGAAAAGAAAGATATCACTGCCTAACCATTGAGTACTCAAGTACACACACTTACTGGTTGGATTTAGCACAAGGGTAAGTCAAAAGTTCAAAAGGTTAATTTTAATAAAAAATTTCACAAAAATGTTGAAATCACTGTTAATAAGATAATTGATAGTTCAGAATACTGGCCAATGTCTGACAGCTCGTGAGCTGTAAAGCCACAACAAGGCACCAACCAATTTAAAGGCCATTCAAACACCTTTCATGTATAAAACACACAAAACCATTCATACCACCAGCCGCTGGCCCAATACATTACAGCATTCACATCAACAAACGGTGCCATTCAAGGGCTCATCACTTTCCTACGCTCACAGAGCTTGCACATCAATCACACCACCTGGTTGGTTGCGGAGTAAGTAGACTGACATTTGGCTGGCTGTGTGTTTGGACTGGTGTTTGGCTGGCAGTGTTTGTGTAGTGACCAGTAGCAAGTCACTACACACACACACTGCCAGCCAGCAGCCACTACACACACTACCAGCCAAACACCTGTTCTGGTGCCTCTTTTTTGAGGGGAGCAACACCTGCCAAAGAGCTCACTCTCAATAAACCTATAGTAGGTAGAAACCCCCTGGTGTCTAGTGGGTTCCATCCCCCGCCAAGTGGCCCTGGAGGGACGAAAATGGCCAAACCATGTGCCATACTTTTGGGGAGGAGGCCCTTGCCCAAGGGGACTCACCCCCACCAAACACTACCCCACCAAACAAATCCATGGTGCTGTAGTGGGAGCATTCTGCAGCTGGAGTGCATGGAAGAACGAAACCGGGAGAAAAGAAAAAAACTCTTTTCTTTCCCCTGGTATGCCTCTACTACCCCAAACTTTTGCCCCAGCACAGAATTTACCTGAAGGTAGCCCTATTGACGGCCCTACTGGAAGAAATTGACTTCTAATGCATCACCAGTTGTTTTATGATGACGTTGGCACACTGTGCATGGGCTGATGTCATGATCATTATGGGGGTGGGCTTCCGGTGCTAGCAGAAATGTTTCCGCTGTTGCCCTCAAAGGGGGCTTGTTGTGTGATTGGGGACCAAAGAGGGAACACCAGTGCTTCCACCCTAGGTGGGTGCCAGGACATGCTGGAGCCATTCTCAGTACCTGAGCATCAGTGCTGAGGACAGCTCCAGCACCCAAAGGGTTAATGATTTAGATTATATTTTACATAAATGCATTAAGTTTACATAAATGCATTAGGTTACATATATAGGTGAATTCACCCTTTGTCTATGGATGCACCTGCTGCGTGTTCGGCAGCCTGGGTGGAACGGTGGAAACAAGTTTATTTTGGCACACCAGAACTGCTGCTGTTGGATCTCCTTGACCATGGAGGTTTTGGACTAATCAAGTATAAGGTGCCCAGCCATACAACGGACACCTGGGGTGATCTTGTAGGTAAACGTCAGCGGCATACGAAAGAGATATGCACAAAGGTTCAGTTTGGAGACAAACTGGTGGGAATGGCAATGAGATGCAGCTGCAATTCCAATGCATAAACTGTGAAAAACATTGAATGAATCATCAAGGGAAGATGCATTATAGGGCATTGAGGCCTTTCACAAATAATCTACACCATCAAAGCCTAAGCAGTGTATTTACGCTTGGGGCAATGAGAGCCAAGTAATATCTTTTGCTGATCCCCAATTGATTGCAGCACCAACAATAGGAACAACATCAGGATATTTTAAAAAAAAACATACGCAGTGTTCGATGTATAACAATTTATTGCACTGAGGCCATAATTCCAAAGACTAAACTGTAAAAAGCATTGAATGATCCATCGATGGAAGATGCATTATGAGGCATTGAGGCCTATTTACGAGTCATCTACATTGTCAATGTCTACGCAGTGGTTTTACACTTTGGGCCATGAGAACCAAGTAGTAAATTTTGTCCCCCCCCGATTGGTTGCAGCCACACCAATAGGAACAACATGGGACATTTAAATGGACCATACACTGTGCTCGATGTATAATGATTTCATTGCACTGAGGAAAAAACACATTTGCATAAATAAATAATTTTAATGACCTAGCTCCGGATTGTATTTAAGTTGTTGTGGAACAAAGGCGAATTCACGCTTCATATACAGAAGCACCACCCATGTGTTCGGCAGCCTGGGTGGAACTGGGTGGAAATGAATATATATATATATATATATTCACTGAAAAAACCATAGGTTATAGACCATATATAGTTAGGAATTAGCATTTACAAAACCTTGAAAATTCACTGAAAAAACCATAGGTTATAGACCATATATAGTTAGGAATTAGCATTTAAAAAACCTTATTTTACTCACACAAAACCATTGAAATTACATATATAGTTAGTTGCACTAACTATATATCGCGCACCTGCAATCCACTGCTGATGATGTCACATATTACATCATTCATGACATGGTCAGTGACATCACTGATGACATCACTGATGACATCTCAAATGACATCACTGATGACATCACTGATGACATCTCATTTGACATCAATGACCACATCACTGATGATATCATTCATATGACAATACAATGCATCTCCTCACATTTTAATATAACCTCTGTTTCACCCAGTGTTAAATACAGAATATAATTTTTGAAACCATTGACACACCAATACTAGTTACTACATACGCACTCACTGATTCCTACGTCTACACACACCTTCACTCATTCACCCATACTATCATTCATACATACAATCACTCATCTTTACAACACTATCATATGCACTCATACACCTATACAGACACTCACAGTCTGCCACTCATCCATGGAGTTACTCACACACCTAGTCAGTCCTGTAAAGAATCAATGACACTTCCATTTTCTTGTCTATACAGTTAAACATAGAGCACCTTACATTTTCAAACATATACTAACACATACTTACCTTGTTATACAATCATTGATACAAGTACACATTGATCTGCACAGAGTCACACACCTCCCAGCCAGCCACACACACACTCAGTCTCCCATACAAATACTTGGACAATCAATCAGTAACCCATATAGTTAATTATATAGCTACTGATCAAAACATGCAGCAGTTTACAGAACAACAGACATAATGATGCACAAATTAAGACACTTTAGTCACTAACCCATGCACTCAGTGAGACACATTTAATCACTCACTCATGCATTCAGTCATGCACCTACTAAATCCTTTGTCCAGACACTTATACTTCCACTCATTCTTCAATATGTAAGACACATTTTAACTTTACAGAAACATACAGTCACTGGATGTTGTCATCAGTGATGTCATCAGTGATGTCATTTGAGATGTCATCAGTGATGTCATCAGTGATGTCACTGACCATGTCATGAATGATGTAATATGTGACATCATCAGCAGTGGATTGCAGGTGCGCGATATATAGTTAGTGCAACTAACTATATATGTAATTTCAATGGTTTTGTGTGAGTAAAATAAGGTTTTTTAAATGCTAATTCCTAACTATATATGGTCTATAACCTATGGTTTTTTCAGTGAATTTTCAAGGTTTTGTAAATGCTAATTCCTAACTATATATGGTCTATAACCTATGGTTTTTTCAGTGAATTTCAATGGTTTTTTAATAGCAAATATCATAAGCTGTCGAATGTCAAGTACGTGGTAAGTGAAAACATTTTCGTGTTTATGCACACTGATCTGCTTTGAATGGTGCCCCCCCCCCCTCATTTCTATTAGGAGTACTCTCTCTTTGCAGATAGTGAAAGGTAGTTAACGCAGGCCTTTGCCCCCGTTGTAATCCGTCGTGCCTGCTTCTCTCTCCATTTGATTGATTGTTATCCAAGTATTTACTGTTTTAGAATTAGTTCTCTTTGGTTCATTCTCTATTTACAAACAAACACAGAGTCGCAATACTCTGTTTAGTCTTTGCAGATAACGAAAAATCGTGTAAAAAAAAAGAAAAGGAATCGAGCAAAATCAGTAGGCCACTAATGGGATCTCTTTTTGACCTCGCTAAAATAGAAACATTAGGAACAACCCCTCATGACAAATACAAAACTAGTGAGATGAACTGAACTCCACACAATGATGGCTGCAAAACAGCTCGGCTCCGCCACCCACCCCGCCCAAAATAACGATAAAGAGCGGCTGCCATGATTGGTTGCGGAATGGCCACGACGGAGCTACGAAATGATGCTGCTCTCATGCTAACCCCAGCTTCAGTCTGAAACATCCAGAAACACTGTAGACTACCAATTCGATCAGTTCCGGTAGCGCCCCAATGTAACCCGGTAGAGAAGAACTAGCCCTCCCCTCTTTCACTGATGGTTCTTGTTGCCTGTCCCTTCTGTTCTCATTTAACAGAACTATTTAGCCTGCTGAAAGGGGTTGTGTTCCGACCGCTGGTTGGTGGAGACATTTTGACTATATTCTGGACCTGCGTTGTCGCGTAATGCGTCATATGACACGCCGCGTTAGCGCATCCGGAAGTCATCCGGGGCGCGCAGCGCGTAACGTAAGCATAACAAGTCATGTGACTTGTTAATAAAACTTTTCATTGGTTCATTTTACTTTTCTTATTGTAATGATGAAAGGCTTGCTCATATGACCTAAAAATTACGCTTTTCATTACTTCCGAACATTATTTTTTCTTAAATATATGTTATAATGTTCCAGGCTAATGTACTTTCCCGGAAATTTTACAACTGTCCTGCAAGTAAAATATATTCTTTTTTCGAGAAAAAGAGCGTTTCTTCGTCCCATGATGGAGCCGTTGAGCAAAAGAGGGTCGACCTGCTGTCTTAGTCGCCGATACGCCTGAATATGAGATTCTTATCGATCACTTTATGTTGCAGGAATAGAAAACACAACAGCCCTTGACCATTTATCTTTACTGCGTTCCTTCGTATTATACCTTTTACCCTTCATGTAATTGGTCTGCTTTATTTCACTTGCCTTTTAATGATTCTAAAACAGTGACTATTATTACAAACTTTACCAATGTATATACTACTACCATGTTTTCTTTTAAAAACCTTTATTGTGAAAATTTCATTATACAAATACGAGCCTATAACCACGTGGGCCGGCCACGGAGCAAACTGTAATCGTATGTGATGAGTAGACATTTACACTGTAGAGGAACGTAACGGGCGGGCCATTAGGTTGCAAGAACTAAGGTGTCTAACAGTTACGGAATCGGTGGACGTACATTTTATAATTAAAATACGACAGGGCCAGTTACAATAAAATTATCTAGATATACATTTGCGGGCAAGTACCATGGGTGACGTTAATTCGAACTTTCAACAGTACAGTAATCAATAACACATCAGAACTTAATATCAATAGGGATGTCGAAATATTCAATCAATTCTCGTCCCCGCCCGCCATGTGCTTCAAAACTGCATACGTATCTCGTGATTTCAAGGTTCTGCAACCAGTACACAACAAGGAGTTACGAGTCCCATTTATTCCGGCGCCATTTTGGGCGAGGACGGGCAGGTCCAGGATATAGTCAAAATGTCTCTACCAACCATCGACTATGATGATGTTCATATGCTGTATTTATTAGAGTAACACTCATCTGCCCACATGAAATTAATTTACCACAATCTAAACATGTCATTTTAATCTTTCCAAAGTTCTTCTAAATATTTGGGACCGTTTCCCTTGCCTCTGAAGCTCTCAGTGCCACTTCTTTGATGAATGTACTAGCAGGTCAGGGGTTCTCCTCCAAATCTCTCTTTTATGCAGCACTATAATTAATTGGTGCCACCTCTCCATATGACGATGCATGGTATAGTTACCACAACTATATATTTTTTCGTTTCCTCTGGAGAGTTCATCGTGGCAGATGAAGCGTGTAACATACCGGGCATTTACCTTTTTTTGCATGTACAGGAAAGGAAAAAAAAATCGAGCATTCGAGTTCTTAGGTGTCCCAGGGCCATTTTAGTGGACCAGGCCCAAATCCAAAGAACAGCTATCTCACAGGCTAATGGGGCGACCCACGCCGAGTTTCAGCATTGTAGGATGACCACACAAGTACAGCAACTTGCTAGACATCACCTCGGTGCCATCCGGATCTCGGCGCCCCACTGCAGATGAAGTGCCTCTCAACTATGAAACCACCAGAAAACGCTTGAGTCAGCTTTGTGTGAAGCCGCCATTTTGATTCAATCAATAGCGTCCCCCTGCACACATTCAGGGACCTGGTCGTGTCTTCAGGTCAAACGAATTTGGGACAAGATGCAGAAAGGAAAAGGAAAAAAGTTCCGCCGGACCCCGGGAGGTGGCCGCCTATGTCATGGGCGATCTTAGGCCACACCAGGGCAATAGTGAAGCTGCAGCAGGTGCAAATAAGCTTCAGACAGTGTTACAAGCGCTGCTCAGAACTCTCAACTATGACACCACCTCGGTGCCATCCGGATCTTGGCGCCTTGTGCTGGTTCCGGCCTATTCACACATCGGTCCGCTACTGACGCCACCTCACAGGCCAACGGGGCACCCCACGCCGACTTTCGGCGCAGCATTGTAGGATGGCCACACCAGTGCGGCAAATTGCTGGACACCACCTCGGTGCCATCCAGATCTCGGCGCGTTGTGCTGCCTTCGGCCTATTCGCCACAAGTGCGCACGCAACTCAGCTGCATAGCGAGTGAAACACCAAGGGGCGCCCCACTGCAGCCGAGGAACCTCCATCTTGGGGGCGACGCACAGCATCACATTGCTTTCCAATGCAGTCAGATCCTCAAACAGCCCCCACTGACTGACGCGAACTCACAGGCCAACGGGGCGCCCCACGCCGACTTTCGGCGCAGCATTGTAGGATGGCCACACCAGTGCGGCAAGTTGCTGGACACCACCTCGGTGCCATCCGGATCTTGGCGCGTTGTGCTGCCTTTGGCCCCATTCGCACATCAGTCCGCTACTGACGCCATCTCACAGGCTAATGGGGCGCCCCACGCCGACTTTCAGCATTGTAGGATGACCACACCAGTACAGCAACTTGCTAGACATCACCTCGGTGCCATCCGGATCTCGGCGCCCCACTGCAGATGAAGTGCCTCTCAACTATGAAACCACCACTGTGACATCCGGATCTTGGCGCGTTGTGCTGCCTTCGGCCTATTCGCACATCGGTCCGCTACTGACGCCATCTCACAGGCTAATGGGGCGACCCACGCCGAGTTTCAGCATTGTAGGATGACCACACCAACTTGCTAGACATCACCTCGGTGCCATCCGAATCTTGGCATCTCAACGCCTAGTGGTATCTTCCATACAGAAAATATTGTTACGCTACCTTTGGCCCCATTCGCACATCAGTCCGCAACTTAGACATCACCTCGGTGCCATCCGGATCTTGGCATCTCAGCGCCTTGTGGTGTCTTCTCGTCAGAAAATATTGTTGCGCTGCCTTTGGCCCCATTCGCACATCAGTCCGCTACTGACACCATCTCACAGGCCAACAGGGCGCCCCACGCCGACTTTCAGCATTGTAGGATGGCCACACCAGTGCGGCAACTTACTAGACACCACCTCGGTGCCATCCGGATCTTGGCGCGTTGTGCTGCCTTCGGCCTATTCGCACATCGGTCCGCTACTGACGCAAACTCACAGGCCAACGGGGCGCCCCACGCCGACTTTCAACATTGTAGGATGGCCACACCAGTGCTGCAACTTGCTGGACACCACCTCGGTGCCATCCGGATCTTGGCGCGTTGTGCTGCCTTCGGCCTATTCGCACATCGGTCCGCTACTGACGCCGCCTCACGTGCCAACGTATTTTCTCCGCATTTTATACCCTATGCCGCATAACAGGTCATGTGACTTGTTTATAAAACTTTTCATTGGTTCATTTTACTTTTGGTTTCCTAATGATGGAAGGCTTGATCATATGACCTAAAAACAACACTTTTCATTGGATGAAAACTTTTTTTTTTTCCAAACGATGAAAGCCCCACCTTGTTTCTGGATGTTTCAGACTGAAGCTGGCGTCAGCATGAGAGCACCACCATCTCGTAGCTCCGTCGTAGTCATTCCGCGAGCAATCATGGCAGCCGCTCCCCACCAGAAGCCTGCAGGAGTCGGGGCCCCCAAAACTTTTGATGAATTCTCAAGGCGGAGGGGACGCTTTCGAGAATGGGGTCCAAGACCTAGCAGACAAGCGTCCGATTTCCAAGGTGTCCCAGGGCCATTTCAGTGGACCAGGCCCAAAAAGGAAAGAGCCTGCCGCCATTTTGAGAGTCCTGTGACAGCCGCCTATCGCTGCACCGCAAGAGTGGGCGCAACTCAGCTGAATTGCGGCTTTTGACACAGTGGACCAAAAACGGACGGAATGGCAACTGAAACGGTAAAGGGGCGCCCCACTACAACAGATGACACTCCACCTGGAGAGGCCCGTTCACGCCGCCTCCCCCGGGGCGCCCCACGCCGTTATTCGGAGCAGCATTGTAGGATACCAAAACCAGTGCGGCAACTTACTGGACATCACCTTGGTGCCATCGTTCTGCTGCCTTGGAACTATTCGCACAACAGTTTGCTACTGAAGACCCACCCCCCGCGACGCCCCACGCCGTTATTTGCTGGGTGGCAACTTACTAGACATCACTTTCGTGTCATCTAGATTTCAGCGCGTTCTGCTGCCTTGGAACTATTCGCACAACAGTTTGCTACTGATGACCCGCCCCACGCCGGAAATCTGGACGTTGTGCTGCGTTGGGACTATTCGCACAGCCGACCGCTACTTCGTTGTTTTTCCCTAAAAATGTTTATATGTTATTACTATTTTTGTTTTCTTGTATATATTTATAAATTATTAAAGTTTTATAATCTTACTACTTTGTCGGAGTGCTATATATTTTTAATGTGACACATAATTGTAAAAACTTTGATGTACAAAGAGTCATCCCTGGAATCTTCCGCTTCACGCTCGGTCCCCTCCCCAATCACAATACAGGATGGTTTTCAGATAATAGCAACGCTTCTGCTGTGACGGATCTCATCGAGTGTGGGCCTTGATCTACTATAACTCCTTTGAAGAGGGGTGAATCTTTACAGCTGTGGCCATAAACTACATCTGCAGGGCTAGCTGATACCCTAGGACCAGCCTGGACAATCGGACACAGAGGAAAAGGAGTGTCAGAGGGTGCAGTAGTGAATAGGGCGAAAGGGAGGTGTCGGGCGGGCACAGGGTGTGATTCTCAGGAAAGAGCAGCGCAGATGGGGGGAGGTTTATTACCCATGCATAAGACAGAGAGCGGGGGTGACCACTGCCTGGGGGAGATGCTTGCGAGGGTGGGGAGCCATGCTAAGGATCGACAGCGTGCACAGAGTGGGTCTGGTCAAGGCATCTAAAATGGCTGCCGTGCACGACAAAAGTGTGGCATTTGAAAAAAGACAAGATGGCGCAGACAATGTTTTTCAACACTTCCTGATTTCCTTCGAATCGAACGTTAACAGACGTTGGGGCATATTACCAAAGTTAAGCGATATTTATCCCTAACGATGCATTGCAAAGATTTTTTTACCGTCAGAAATTATCGCAGATAAACCTTGCTATTATCAAAGTTTATCGCAAATACGATAAAAACCGACCGCAATGCATTAATATCGCTGAAAACTCAGCGATATTCATGCATTACCGAGCTAATCCTCTTAGCCATGTTATCCACCTCCCATAGGATAACATGGCTAAGAACTGCTCAGGGCAGCTGTTACTTTTTGGAGATATTCGCGCTTATCTCGAATATTTCCAAAAGTTGATAATAGGAGATAGCGATGTTAGCGACTGTTTCCAGTCGCTAACATCTTGGCATGCCCACTTTGCATGTCATTAGTGATAAATATCACTCACATGCAAAGTGGGGCCCAAGATGGTCGCTATCTCCTACTAGCCGTCGCTAACTGGTGTTAGCAACAGCTAGGTAATACAGATATAATTTTATCTCCGCGAAGCGGAGCGCTGTTACAGATATATATCTTGTTTTTGAACGTTAATTTCTCAAAATGCACTGAAGCACATATATTGAGACCTAGCAAAGGCACATCGGGCTACCAGTCCCTAATATTTTACCAAGTTTCGTGCAAATCCATTCAGCCGTTCGATTATTATTATTATTTATTTTTTTTGCCCCGCGGGGCCCTTTTAAAACCTCCACATCAAACCTAGGGGATCAGCGAGGATCTACTATGCCCCCTTATGGTCATTTGCCCCTTCGCTTTGGCCTCCTCTTGTCTCTCGATCCTACCGAGAGACAAGATGGCGGCCGCTACGGACTGTTTGGAATGTTTACAGACACCGGAGAGCCAATCAGCTTCGCTTCGCAAAGCTCCGTAACGCGAAAAGTACGCGAAGCGGTGCGCTGTTACAGATATATATCTTTTTTTGAACGTTAATTTCTCAAAATCCACTGAAGCACATATATTGAGACCTAGCAAAGGCACATCGGGCTACCAGTCCCTACAATTTTGCCAAGTTTCGTGCAAATCCATTCAGCCGTAAGATTATTATTATAATTTTTTTTTTTTGCCCCGCGGGGCCCTTTTAAAACCTCCACATCAAACCTAGGGGGTCAGCGAGGATCTACTATTCCCCCTTATGGTCATTTACCCCTTCGCTTTGGCCTCCTCTTGTCTCTCGATCCTACCGAGAGACAAGATGGCGGCCACTACGGACTGTTTGCGGCCACTACGGACTGTTTGGAATGTTGACAGACGCCGGAGAACCAATCAGCTTCGCTTCACAAAGCTCCGTTGCGCGAAAAGTACGCGTCCTAGGCCGCTGCCCGGTCCGCGCTTACAGATATATATCTTTTTTTAAACGTTAATTTCTCAAAATCCACTGGAGCACATATATTGAGACCTACAAAAGGCACATCGGGCTACCAGTCCCTACAATTTTGCCAAGTTTCGTGCAAATCCATTCAGCCGTTCGGTCTAAAAGTGAGGCCAACCGCCCTATGGAAATTAACATGGGAAAAACGCGTTTTGGGACCCCCCTTTTTTCTCGGCCCCCCCTTGACGAACCCCCCCCAAATTTTCAAAGGCTGCTCAGAAACAAAATGTGCCATTTTCCTGAAAATCTCAGCCAATTCCGTCCACAAACGGCAAAGTTATTAGACATAGAATTTTCAAAAATCCCATAGAGAAAAAATCCTAACTATATATACCTACTGGCGACCGCCAGTAGGTAATATATATATATATACATATATACATATATATATACACAGATACATATATTTAAAAATTTAAACATTACTCGCTAATACATGTATTCACTAAGGTACACTTAATAAGTCAGTTAAGCAATCATTTTTTACAAAAATACCCATTTAGACACTTATTTACCCATTTATTCTTCCATCGACCTTTAGATATACATATAGAAAAATATTTATTTTTCAGAAAGACACACATCAGTGATGTCATCAGTGATGTAATTTGAGATGTCATTAGTGATGTCATGAGTGATGTCACTGACCATGTCATGAGTGATGTAATATGTGACATCATCAGCAGTGGAATGCGGGCGTGCGAGTTATAGTGAGTACAACTAACTATAACGGGGGAATTTCAATGGTTTTGTATGAGTGAAATGTCCAGCTAACTATAACTGATGTGAAACCTATGGTTTTTTCAGTGAATATATATATATATATTAAAAGAATATATATATATATATATATATATATATATATATATATATATATATATATATATGTATGTATATATATATATATATATATATGTATATATATATATATATTTATATGTTTATTGACCCAACGCCTGCTCTCAAATGAAGAAAGGGCACAACACACCTCTGGGATCTTTTGAAAGGCTTTAATGATGGTAACTTGCACAGTGCTGGCAGTCCTTGAAACGCATTGACATACGCGTTTCAGCCTACATTAGCTTTCATCAGTGCCAGATTTCACAGGCTCAATTCTACTTTGGGGGTCTGACAGGGTAAAGGTGATGTGAAGTCCATCCCTGGTTAAGTGCTGCTGCGCCCCTCCTCCAGTTAAAGGTGTACCGTCCTCACGCACTCTCTCTCCTGAGCAGATGAATGCAGGTAGATGCAGTCCGGTTGGGGGTCTATACAGTGATAGACACACTCCAAACATCCAGTGATGCTCCAACTGTATGGACACGGGCCACACCCCTGTTCAAGTGCCCTGAAGAGTATTTAAATGCTTTTTGTGGATCCCTTTTCAGGCAATACGTATTGCCTCCTCTCTCCCTTTGCAGCAATTAGACCATATGGTGAAAGATACTGCTGGGAGGGCTCCGTGTATTGCAGTTGCCAGTAGGTAGTTATAGTTAGGACCTTGTTTCTTTTCAAAAAGCATTTTTGTCTTTTGCCAATATCTTTGGCAACGTTTGACAAATGTTTGAAAAATTTTCAAAAGTAATGAGGTGCTCTGGTCAACCCCTGTCTTTAAAGTTTCGGGGTGATTCGTCAAGTGGGGGCCGAGAAAAAAGGGGGGTCCCAAAATGAAATTTCCCCATGTTCATTTCCATAGGAAACTTTAGACACTGCTACAGCCCGAACTGCTGAACGGAATTACACCAAATTTGGCAAAAAGTTAGCTAATGGCTCAGAAAGCGACCTTTTTAAAAAATGGTGTGAATCTATTCTGTACTTTGTAAGAAATTCAAAAATAAACAAATATTGATATCTGGGCAGAGCCTAACCACACATCTCATCGTGATATCTGATTGACTGTCAGCACTTCATCCTGTACTTGCTGGCAGCCATCTTGGGAACAACATACATGATAGCACCCCTTTGAAATGTATTGTAGTGAAGAGAAGATTTTAAGGGTCACCAACAGGAGAACTATAAAGGGTGGTAACAGACTTTATTTACATTAGAATTCATTTGTTGATGGTACCATACTCATTTTAGGAATAGGATTTATGGTGTGTTCTAAGGTTATTTTACCCTGTGAAAAACCTTCTGCTGGGATATCATGAATCACGTTTGAGAGAAAACTATTTTCTCATGCTTGTCCCATACATGTTTGGAAGGTGCTCCAGAAGCTAAAATGAGAGCATATTTTCTGTACATTCACACTGCAGCTTCCCAGAGTGTTCTAAAGAACAACTAGAGCGCTAACAGCCATACTTATGACAAAAGTATGGCACACCTGAAGCCATCTTGATTGGAATAAACTGGTAACACTTAAAACATTTAATTTAAAAAATGAACAATATGATGAGGTTCATTTGGTCATAGAAATTATGGTAAGTGATGTAGAAAGAAAAATTAGGACATGATTTAAGTGAAATCTCAAATATCTTCCTGTTATATTTCAACAGGACCAGCCTTTCAGTTGATTCCTTTGTGTTCTACTGCAGCTTCCCAGAGTGTTCTACAGAATACCTAGTGTAAGTAAGAACAGGAGTGTGACCCATAAACGCATCGGGATTGGGGTTCAAAAGTTTAAAGGAAAAACATTATCCCAACAGGTATGAATAGAAAGACAATTTATATTGCATGCACAGGGCATTACAATGGTCAGAAAAAGGAGACACGTATTCACAGGAGTTTGAAGTCCAAAAATGATCTTTAGTTTCTTAATATTCAAATCGTATAAAGACAAATTCATGCCACAAGGAATATGTACAGCACGTAATTAGAGAATTCAAATGACAACCGATAAAACTTGGTGCTCAATATGTACAAGTGATAAGTGGCGACGCAAGTGAAATAGGTGAACAGCGATAAACGGCGCAAAGTGAGCAAGGTGATATATATACAGTGACTAGCTCAACAAGTGATCAACAGTCAAACGACTTTATGTAATACAAAAAATTTGGAGAAATCTGTGATTCTTACCCCCACAAATCCATTTTTTTCACAAATTTGTTTATGGCGTCGATACATCGACGATATTCTTATGATTTGGAACGGAGATCCCCTTTCCCTGAACTCATTCAACCAATGGCTCAACCAGGCACAGGAACATCTGAAATTCACAAATGAGAAAAAAACCAACGACCTTCCATTTCTGGATGTGATAGTTCATGCAGAAGACGGCAAATTGGGCTCTACCTTGTTCCGAAAGCCTAAGGAGAAAAACACCATGTTGGAATACTCAAGCTACCATCCTAGAGGCTTACGAGACGGCTTACCATACGGACAATTTTTACGCATTAGGCGTAACTGCAAGTGGGGAAAGAATTATTTTAGGGAGGCGGAGGTCCTAACTAAAAAACGTACCCACAGAGGCTACCCACGACGTCTGGTCTCTCAAGCTAGAAAAAGGGCATGGTACTGCCACAGGGAGACACTCCTTTCACAACAACCTAAAAAGACCTTGAACCGGATCCCTTTTGTGTCTACATTCAGTCCGCATAGCAATGGAGTCAACAAAATCATTAAGAAGAACTGGCCAATACTTCGAATACATGAATCTTTCACTGATTTACCTCTTTTCTCCTACCAACGTGGCCGAAACCTCGCTAGCCACTTGGTACATGCCATCACATGGCCACAGTCCAAAAAAGAAAAACACACCATCACCGCGGCATGGGGACTGGACCCAGTGGTTGGACATTTTAAATGCCAAAATTGTAGTGTTTGCGAATTGACCAAAAATACCAAGGTCTTCTCCTACAAAGACCGGACATATAAATTGAAGACACACACCAATTGCAGAACACAGAATGTGGTCTATGCCATTACATGTCCTTGTGGCCTTATTTATATAGGGCAGACAACTCAAATGATCAAGCAAAGGATCATTCAGCATAAGAGCAGGATCAATTGTAAAGTACTTACTGCCCCTCTAGTACCACACTTCATTGATTCAGGTCACCTAGATACAGACATTGGTTGGCAAGTGATTGACAATCCGTCCCTCCCTGTTCGGGGTGGAGACATCAAGATGTTGTTGAATAAAGCTGAATGTAAGTGGATGACCATCTGTGACTCTGTGGCATCCGGTCTTAATACCCTTGATGAGTGGAATAATACCGTGACCACCTAGCAGCCCTGTTATATATTGCACTTGGTCTTGTCCATCTAATTCTTCTTGTTGCCTATTTATAGCTAGGCCATTTAGAATGTATTACTCATGTTTTCCTTATGAATAATTTTCAATTACACACTTCCGAAATACCCTGACTAGGTCTGTATAAATGTAATATGTTTATACTGCTTGTACTGGGATAGGGCTGTTCAGCAATACATGTGTGGCATTTATTAACTGTTTGAAAATATGTTTTGAGATGCTACGATCATTGTATGTAACATTTTTCTGTCAGGTTGTTGATGTTTACTACATGCTATATTAGTTGTTTTTGTCTGGGACTCTCTGGATTTCCTTAATGCATTCGAACCGCTACTATACTCTGGCCCTTTAAAGTGTCTCACTTTTTCCAAGCAGGATCCTTCCAGTCACGCCCACCCCCGCCCACTCACCGTCGACCCCGCCCCCCCAGTCACGCAGTGCTTCTTCCTAGTACTTTTCCCTCCGTAGTCAGTGTTTGTCCCTAGCTGGGATTCAGACGCTACCTGTTGGCCTCCTGACCCTTGGCTGGCTGCCGACGCGTATTGACTACGTGACCGGCTCCTGCAATTTATCTGGTAAGCTGCCATAACTTCCCGCCTCGCTGTAGAGCGTCCCATTCATGTACAATACGGACCCTGACCGTCTTTTTCGGTTGTAGGTCCCCCGGTCCACCGAGCTTCACGGTCTACGAAGTTTCTCTCCTGTGACCGTCCTAGAAGATTAAGGTATCTTATTGTAAATACTCGCAGTACTGTTTCTTACATTTTCACAGTGGGACTTGATTTACATGAATCTCATAGTTCCCGCTTTAGTATTTAGAGGCAAAGATTACTCCCTGTCAGATCCTCGGATGAGGATTCCAGCCCTCCTGCCTACAGGTAAGACCGGTCTCCGGTCTTTCACGCCCTTATTCCACACATATGCGGGTGGTTGCTTCCACTAACTAAATCCCCCCTTTATGGCTATTTGTCTTACCCATTAACCAGCATGACACGTCTCTTACATCTAAGGACGCAAAAGTCTTACACATGCACTACCATTACTATCTGCTCCTTAACCACGTCCCAATGACGGATTTCAATTATCACCAGACCCCATGTATACCTGTGTCTTTACACGCCGGTTTTTCACTAGGGTTATCTCCCTTGCCACTGTGGTTCACCTTTCACGCCCCCTATCCTCACTTGTCCATTACCATTCAAACTTGACTGTCCTAGGACCCTAACCCATTTCCTGCTTTCCCTGACAGCACTCTAAACGAGACAACCCAGTCCTGATGATGGTCCGCATTCACTAAAGACCGAAACATCGTCGACACCACAGCGCAAATTACAGGCGCATTCCGCTGTGACTCCAACTAACAAATTGCGATTTGTATTACATAAAGTCGTTTGACTGTTGGTCACTTGTTGAGCTAGTCACTGTATATATATCACCTTGCTCACTTTGCGCCGTTTATCGCTGTTCACCTATTTCACTTGCGTCGCCACTTATCACTTGTACATATTGAGCACCAAGTTTTATCGGTTGTCATTTGAATTCTCTAATTACGTGTTGTACATATTCCTTGTGGCATGAATTTGTCTTTATATTATTTGAATATTAAGAAACTAAAGATCATTTTTGGATTTCAAACTCCTGTGAATAAGTGTCTCCTTTTTCTGACCATTGTAATGCCCTGTGCATGCAATATAAATTGTCTTTCTATTCATACCTGTTGGGATAATGTTTTTCCTTTAAACTACAGAATAACTAGAGCGCTAATAGTCTTCCTTATGACAGAATTATGACACACATGAAGCCATCTTGATTGGAATGAACTGGTAACACTTAAAACATTTCATTTAAAAAGGAGCAAAATGAGGGGGTTCATTTTGCCATAGAATTTATGGTAGTGCTGCAGAAAGAAAAATGAGGGCATGTTTTAAGTCAGATCTCAAATCCTCTTCTATTTCATTAGAAAATTCTGACATGCAGACTGAAACAACCACTTTCAATACCAGCACAAGACTTCCAGTTAACTCCCTGGTGAGCAGTAGCTTTACTAAAGTGATCTAATGAGCAACTAGCAACTAGAGTGCTAACATTCTGAATTCATGGCAAATGTGTGACACATCTGAATGCCTTCTTGATGGAATCAAAGTAAACAACTGAAAGCATTTCCTACTGAGGAGACTGCAGTAAATGAGGAAATTAGGAAACTTCATAACAAACAAGTCTCCCAAGATGGCCACCAGAGAAAAAAAGAGTCCAAATGTAGCACAAATATCAATATAGTGCAGACTGGTCAGGTATTGGAACGTTACATCTTACTTGGACCCTTATTGCTTATTTTGCATGAAGTACTTGAGATTGATCTTGCAAAACATTTAACTTTACTATTCTGTTAACCTGAAGTTGCTCTGAACCGGGCTTTGTATCACCCGTTTTTACAGTAACACCACATTCTCTGCCCTAAGCATAATATTTAATCAAGTGGTCAACTGGATAAAAAAACATAAAGATAACAAATAATTTAAAAGTGTTTTGTTGCTATTTGAGAACTCAGAATATATGTCCTCATTTTTATTTTTTTAGAGCACCAACCATAATTTCTATGCAAATAAGACCCGCCCATTTCTATAATTTCTAAGGGAAATTCTTTAGATATTACAGTTTTGATTACATAAAAATGACATCAGGCGTGCCACACTTTTGTAATAAATATAGAATGTTAGCAATCTAGGTGTCTCTTGTCTCTTTCTTCACATATCTTACCTCTTTCTGTACCTCTCTTGCCTCTTCTGTAGCCCACTCTCTTCTTTCTGCACCTCTATTGCCTCTTTCTTTACCTCTCTTCCCTCATCTCACAACAAAATAATAAAACAAAACATTTTTTTTTTTTGTGAGATAACAACTGAAGTCTATGTTCACTGTTTATGCTTTGCAACGTCACATGTTTACTTAAACCAATTAAGGTCCACTAATAGTACTTGTGACCAAGGGTCTAGTCCCCAAAACGCTTCGAGTGGATTTGCCTATGAATTCTGCGAAATAAAGCACTGCTTTTCATGCATTGAAGTTTGTGTTATACTGCTTTCCAGTGAACCGCATTGGAGGCAAGGACAGTATTCTTTGGATTGATGTATAAGGTTCGCCGCCTTACACGAACCGCTGTCATAAGCGGCAGGGTCATGGCGCTGCATGGCGTCAGTCGAGCACAACCACTTGGATATTGTGTTTGACCCAGCCCACGAAGCAAGAACCTAAGCAGGTACTCACGAGGGAGTCGGCGGCTTTTTCTCACTTTAAAGCGGTCAAGTAAGTGGAATTCCCAGAAGCGGGAGGGTGTGCTCACGATTACCTTCGTTGACAGAGAGTGTTGTAAACCAGGTTAAAGGTTGATTTATAACAAAGCATTAAAGAAGTGGCACATGGTTGTGCAGATATTTTCAGAAGCAGAACATGGCAGCCAAAAGGAAAGACAAGCGTGCAGAAGCGGCAGATAAAATGTTTGATCAATGCCGCATGGAAGATAGTGCCACAACAAGCACTGGAGATAAAACGTCAACAGTTAAATTGACTAAAAGAGTTCTGTGGGATAAATTGTGGAAGGCTTTGAAGACAGAGCAGAACAAGTGGTGGGAAGCCACCACGTTACAGAAACACATCGAAGTCGGCAGGATTCCAAGGGGATTACGACTTTTCATTACCCTGATATTTTACAAACCGGATCCTGAGCTGATAACTGACTGGGCTGCCAACAACCATCAGTGCTCAACAAATATGTTGCAAATGTTGGTAAAATTTGCAAATAAGGACGTAGAGAGATTGAGTAAAGAAATTGAGGAGCACACAGAGGAGTTAAAGAGAATGTGCAATGAAGATCAATTCAAAAAGGAGATGGAAAGAGTGGAAATTAACCTGAATAAAATAGAAGCTGACATCAAGGTCAAAAAACAAAGAAAATTCCAGAGGGACCTGGTCGATTATCAAAAAGGGCAAATGATAACATTTGCCAAGAAATATGACAAATTAAGAGGAGCCATACCAATAACCGGAGGGAATACATCACAGCCAGAGGGAAGCACAGGCGGAGTGGAAGGACAACAAGTTAGTGAAATACAAACTGAGGGAAGTTTAACAAGTGGAAGTGATTTTTCAAGTAATGAAGAATTCTCTGGAGTAAAAACCAGTGTTTTAACAGAGTTCGACATGGTTATGAAGGGCAGACAAGCAAACAACAAACAGGGATTTCAAAATCCAGGAAGAGGAAATAGAGGCGGCAAAAACAACAATACCTCACCCTTAGGAGAATTGGGAAGCCCCGTGGGAAGACGGACAAGGGGCCAACTGAAAACGAAATGATGGATAAGCAGACGGTCATCAACCTCTCACAAAGAGAACTCACCAAACTAGAGGTAGAACTTTTAGCAATGGGCCTTAAAATCTGCCCCTCAAATGTTTTTAATTACACTCAGAGCCGTGTAGACCTGTTTTTCTTTACCAGAAAATTACGCATAAGAAAATTGTATGCAAGCAAGGTCTCTGACAAATGTGATATCATAGAGTATAAGTTGAGTGATATGTGTATTGCTGAGGCAGAGTTTAAACACTCTTTGAGCATTTTGTCAGAGGAGGTGTTTTGAATGTATCTAGGACCCTATTTAAATGTTCCCGATTCATGCCCTTATGTGGGTATAACAAAACATATCCTTATAAAGGCATAGGAATCATATCCATATTTAGTCATAGCCAATGCAGTCCAAATACGGCAAGGCTACTCCCATAGACTCCTAGAAAGTACAACGCGTTCTTTAAACAAACCAAGCCTCCAGCAGCCTGGGAAATCCCCCTGCTTTTGTTTTGATTTGTGCAAGAACTCCTGGAGTCCAGAAAGAACTGTAAGTTCTTAGTGACGTCTCATGTCCAATCTTACGTCAAACTCGGCATCTTCCAGGTATAAGTATACCAACGTTGCCTTAAGCAAACACACGGTGGTTTGGAGCAGAGCGGCTATCTACTTGCCCAAAGCCCAGCTGATGTGAGAGCTGAAGGAAGCCGACCCTCCCTTTTGACGCACTGAGAGAGACACTGTCTTTTCTCTTGCCGAGAAATACAGCTCCAGTGTTTCCAGTCACCCTTGCGGGTTGCTGGGAAATCGAGTCCTGAGAAACAGATACAAGACCTCCTTCATTCTATAACCAAGGTACGGAGCTGATTAAATCCTTAAGAGAATTCTTGATTCAGATTCTTGGCAAAAACTAACTTAACCTAAACTGCAGCTCACTTACTCCTTCCCACGTACTAGGCTTAGGTTAGGTACACCGGGGTAGGCGTATCTTAGAAGCACCAGTTGAGTACGTTTAGTCAATGATTTTATGTATGTATATATTTTATCCGTTTTAAGTATCATATGGCTCAGAAACCATATAAATGCTTTTACAGTATTATTTCATAATACTCCTTTTACTGTACGCACTTTACTTCATGACAAGTATTGCAATTGTGGCAATTCACTTCTCTTGCACAAGAAAGAGGACTGCTCAATAAATAACAACTTTTATTGAAAATGCCCGTCTCTCTATTTCTCTGCACTCTGGTGAAACTAAGTATGCACGATTGACTGAGTGAAATAGCTGTCTACTGTTTTCACACGACTCTAGAGATATACTCCTTGTTCTGGAGGGAGCAAAGTTGTCATGTTTATGCGGTTGTCAGAAACTAATCCCTTCTTGTCTAATCAGGAAAGTTAACTCCTTCCTGTTCATTCGAGAAAGTTTCTAGTGACCTCTGAGCTAGCTGGCATTCATAATTAAGTCTAGCATATACAATAGAGACCTAGTTGACCTCAGTCCTACGTCTAAACTATTGCTTATGTTATTCCAATGCCCAGAACCTATTGGGAATATAGGAACTACACTACATGGCGCCCAACGTTTGGTAAGGCGATAATCTAACGCTAGATACTAGAGTAACTCAGTCGTAGTTTTCACACAGACCCCTTTTTCCCATAAAAACTCCAAAAGACGTCTGGAGTGGGTAAAAGGTTAATATCCGTCAAAACTTAGTAGGATGAGATTCCTATGTATTAGTTTTTGGTTTAGTCAACATTGAAGGATACAGTGTTCCAAAATATTGTGCACCTAATCTTTGTTTCCTTGAAACTTGCTCTGCAAACAAAAAATTTCTGTCAGAAAAATGGTGGAAAGTGACGATGAAAGGGAGAAAGCTAGAATAGCAGCTCAACTTTTAGCGGATGACACAAGTCTCCAAAATGATGACCCGAATGTTATAAACATTCCGATAAACCTACGAAGAACTATAACTCTTAAACTTATAGAAAATGGACTATCACCAAGAGGTGGTACAGCCATATTTGTGGTAGAGGCCCATGAATATCGGCAGACAGAGGTATTCTATTCATGGATAAATTTTCCAGCAGCACACACTGTGACACAAGATTTCCACTATTACAAAATAAAGGAATCTGCGGATGAATATGCTCCTTTCGAGGACGTTGAAATCCCACTAACATACCAAGAGCACCTGCTCTAGTTTAATGGCGCCCTAAAGCATCAAAATGACATCACCAAGCTCGGTCCACTAGGTAGACCAGGAGCCACATGGCCGGTTCTAGCCAGCTATACACCACACCCTGACATTAAAAAAATGTCAGACCGAGAACTTTTAGCTCAGCTAAAACAACTCATTAAAATACATAGACAATTGGTCCAATATGTCATGCGGACTTCAACAGTCCAACCAACAATAAAAATTCCACAGCACACCCCTCACCAGGGGAGCACGAATAAAATAACACCACAGAATATACAATCAGCCATTGTCAAAATACCCGCAAAACGGGAACAAATTCCATTCTGGTTAGCTAAAAAAATAACTCAAATAGAGGCAGTATTTCCTGATACTATACCTCATGACAAACACAGAATTCTGACTATCTGTCTTCCAATGGGGATCGCACCACATGTGGAGGACCGTGACACTTGGGGCACAGTCTTTGCTTCGACTTACACAAAAACACATGGTGTTCCGTCTATGGCGGTTATACCAGACGTACTAAGACAGATTCAAAATGAATACAGTCCAGAACCTGCTTTAACTCTAGGTATGAAATTACTGAAAGACTTTAAGCAAGTCTCGGCTATATTACTAGCCAGCATAAAAGGAGAAGCAGCATCTGTGCCAATCTGCCAGAAATTGAAAGAAATAGATACAGCAGAACAACCTTTTGAACTTGCCAGAATCATAGAAAAATCCTATGAAGAATTAGGTAGAGATATTTTGGGTGGGAAACCACTAAAACCCCAACTAACTGAAAATCCTGAAAAAACCTTTATTAAAAATAATCTCAATACTTCAAAAAAGAAGTGGGAGGGTAATAAACAAACTACTCCCAGAGAAAAACAGTTTCAGTCCAGAGGAAGGTCTCCTCAACGGAGAGATAGATCTCCAGAACGAGGAAGCAAGTCTCCCCACAGGGAGCCATCTGAAAAAAGATAAAACCTTAGAGATAGGGATAAATTGAGAAAATCTGACAGATATCAAGATAATGATACTCGTCCCTCTTGATCTTTACAGACTTCCTCACAGAAATCGGAAAGAAGAGGACGGTCAGAACACAAGGAAGAGCACGTCAAGTCCAAAGACAAGGAACCTGCTCATCAAAGTAAAAAATTACAATTTCCAAAAAAGAAGGTAGCTAGTATTAAAATAAAACATGCCGAAGATTTTGAGGACACAACTGAAAAACGGAGAGTGGGCCCGGACAATGCTAGGCAGCACAGCAGAAGTGACCATAGCTCGCAAGATCCTGATGAATCTTCTGGAGACAGTGGACACGAATGAATACATTCAAGTGGAAACTGCAGACACCAGAGTTAGCATACCCCATAAATTGTATGAAATAACATTACGTATAGAGGGAGACAAAACTAGGAAAATAAAGGGTCTCTTTTGGGATAACCTTTCGGAAGGCTATGATATCCTTCTACCAGAAAAAGACTGACCACCAGAGTTTGTCAGGGAGTGCCCACATGGCGAAGAAATGATTATGCCTGCCTTCTCAAATCACATTCCAATACATAAAAAATACACATTTGCAAGAAAATGGGCAGTTGTCCAAGCCCCTGCATTATATAAAAATCATGTAGGATGGGATGAGGATTCTCCTCACTACAAAATCCAGTTAAAAAATCAACCTACTGCACAAAGGCAGTATCCTGTTAAGCAAGAAGCTAAAAAGCAAGTCAGGGAGATCCTAGATCAACTTGAATATCAGGGGGTGATTGCAACATGCACCTCACAAATGAACAATCCTTTGTTTCCTGTCTCCAAGCCAGACGATTCATATCGTCTAGTTTTGGACTAGAGACACCTAAACTCATGCTGCAAAACTTTTGCAGTACAAAACTCACACAGTGCAGCACTAATGAATAACATCGTGCACAAAAAAATATAAAACGACATTAGATATCTCAAATGGTTTCTTTTGTCAAAACATTGCACCTGAAAGTAGGTATTTGACTGCTTTCTCCTGTACGGGGGGGGGCAAAAACAATTCTGTCGACTCCCACAGGGATTCAAGAACAGCCCAGGATTATTCTCAGCAAGGGTAACAGAGTTACTACAAATGTCTGAGGATGAGGCATTATCCAATGTCGATGACATCTATCTTACAGACGACGACCTGGAGACACACTTGAAAAGAGTCTTGGGTTCGCATCTGAGGGTTATAAATTCAACTTTAAAAAGTCATGAATTGCCCATCTAACAGTCGTGTTTTTAGGATATGATTTATCTTTTTATTTTTTTATTTTTTTATTTATCATTGCAAGAGAAACACAAAAGAGAAAAAGAAAAAAACATTCGAAGTTCATACAACAGTGTCATCATACACAATAATTCATAATAATTATTAGTACAGAGAAATACAACCAGAAAATAAAATAGCTCATTTCTTCATGATTTAGAAGATAGTGATTACAGCCAGCCTTATCCAGACATAATTATTCCATAAGAGCTCTCCAGATTTTCTCCCTTTTCCTTAAGGAGTGAGGCCTCCTTAATTTTGCTAGTGATAGTTCCATTGTCTGAATCTCATTATTTAAGGCCCACCATTCTGTAATATGATATGAATTATCAAGTGAAGGCAAAAGCCTAGCAGACAATTTCTTAGAGAAATGTGCAGTACTCCAATCTCCAAAAACGCTGAAAAACTTACAATCAATTCTAGGTTTCCTGAATGTCGGAAGAACATACATTCTAAATTATGCAGAGAGGGTTAAACCTCTCTATGAATTAATCAAACCTGATTTCAAACTAATTAATTGGACTCAGAAACACACAGAAATTTTACGAACATTACAAACAGACATGTTAACTAAAACAAAACTGCAAACATGCGCAAATGAACGCAACCTTGTAATCCGAGTCATCCCAGGAAGATGCGGATTCACATACCTGACCTCTAATGAGGGAGAAACGGTACCAATAGCTTATAAATCACACTTGTATACACAAGCTGAAATGAAATTCACTTCTACTGAAAAAATTCTGACTGCGGTTCAAACTGCTGTAGCAAAAGAAAGAGCCCAAGGCAAAAGCATATCTGTTTTAACAGCTGTACCAGCCCTTGAGGCAGTAACAAGACCACGCATTCCAAATGCTGTGGCATTAGATCCGAAATGGATACAATGGGAAAATTCTCTTGCTGCAGAAGATGTGAAACACGCTTTTGATCCAAAAATGAAAAGACTAGAAGATCTAGAATACGAAAGTGATTGTCCTCTGTCAATCAAAATTCTGCCTCTCGAACAATATACCTGTGTAATCTACACGGACAGATTTGCACAACACTACGTTGTGAAAAAACATGTTTACAATGCAGCATGCGCGATTGTTAAAGGTCGCTGGCGCTTAGGTAAATTCAGACCGATGGTCACCAAAACTGAATCAATCAGAAACTGTACAGCTCAGCGAGCTGAAATAAGATCTTTAAAGATGGCGCTTGAAAATGCAGATCGCGAATACCCCACACTAATAGTGTGCGATTCGCATTACTGCGTCCAGTCTTACAATAATGACATGCAGACATGGATCAAAAACAGTTACAAAGATGAAACAGGTGCCACAATAAAGCATAAAAAACTTTGGGAACAAATAGTTATTTTGCAGAAAGAACTACAAAAGACTCACGTGATACATACACTGAGTCCTCAACGTGATGGCATTCACGTTGCAGGGAATTCATTGACTAACAGAGCCACAGCGGCAGCTGTCAAACCGGCTTCCGTAGCTACAAAAAAGCGTACTAAAAAACATATAGACGGTGACACGCTACTAGCAGTAAAAGCCTCAATGGAAGGCAATTATGCGGCGTTACCTCTAAATTATCCACTCGAAAATAAATACATAATTGATGCAAACTCCGTTCCTTTTGCTCAAATCCCTGGAGTGGGGGATAGAGTAATTCCAAACACGAACCAGAGAGCTTACTTGGTTCAAGAAGCACACATGGGAATATGTCTGAGGCACCAAGAGATCTTGGTATCTCTAATAGAATTACAATCAGAATACTGGTGGCCGGGGATGAACGTGCAAATTTACAACTTTGAAACGAATTGTCAGGACTGCAAGAGAGATCGCAGTTGTGAACCGGACCAGACAGCAGCTCGGACACCTCTGTTAGAAAGCACTAGGCTATCTATACGCAAAAATCCAGAAAGAAAAAGGCGATCCCATAATTATTAAGATGAGATTCATTTAGCTGAGACCCCAGCTCTCAGCTGACGCCAGAACTGTTATAAAAGATTTGCGAGTCTTTATCGGCACATACAATTGGCATGCTACATTCTGACCAGGGTCCTGTGTTTAGCTCTCGGGCTTACAAGGAGGCATGGCCAGCATGGGCATTGCATTGCGGTACTCTAGTCCATTCCATCCCGAGGGAACTGCGGTAGTAGAGAGAAAAAAACGGGACATAAATCAATCTATAACGCCGAGGGTATTAGGTTCGGGTGATGGGTGGGTCAAACATCTAACAAGTTCCAACGTAGTCTTAATAATCTGCCAAGAAATTCTCTAAAAGGTATCACTCCATACAAACTTTTGTTCGGTACTAGAATGATAATCCAGGACTTAGATTGTCAGACTTCAGTGGTGAAAGAAAAATCCTTTGACATCAAAGATCGTTTGGCTGTTTTACAGGACTTAAATGAAACAAGAAGAAGTCTAAGTAACACAAAGCTAAAGCCAACGACCACTGAAGAAAAACCACCTGTCCCAGCAAGACCTGTCTGGATTCCAAAGATTAGGGATCTAGTCAGAGAGAAGATCGCGGTGAAGAAGTAATTTGGGCCTCCTTACAGAAAAGCAGTACCTGTCTTAGCTGTCAGCGGAACAAGATCAGTAGTACTACCACCACTTGCTGGTAAAAAGGAGAACAGAGTTGTATCAATCGACCTGGTAAAACCACAACCATGTGGTCAATAATAAGTAGTAGGCCCAGTGGACTCCCAAGAAATAGCAGAAGACCAAATCGTGCTACAATCCAAGAGGTTCACACTGAGAGACTAATCACTTTTGATAAACCTACAGTAAATAAACAGGACTATGCATCAAAGCCATGGAACTTGTGCCTCTTGAAACCCAAATTGCAACAGTTCGTCAAGAAACACCCGTCTACAACGATGTAGCCTCTGAACATACATATCCAAAGATAAATGAGAATCCGGAAGCAATTCCAACAATTGACAGAACTGCATCTGGCTACTTCATCAATTTCGATGACTTTTCGGATGATCCAAGTGAACATGAAGAAACGCCAGCAACTAAAACTTTCAAAGAAAAAATGATTGAACTATTTCGTCAACTCAAAGAAACATATCTGATTTCACCATGGATTGAATTATGGATTGTGTTAGGTGTACTTTTCCTCCTACTTTGGCTCATCATGATTTTATGTTTGGGTAGATTTATTGATGGAAAATATAGTACAATGAACCCAGCAAGTCAGAACATCAACTTGGCCCTAAAGCCTCACAGATCCTCTCACATTTAAAAAAGAGAACTGTCATCAGTGAACATCACAGCCAACCCTATACCTGGGGGTATAGCATGGGACAAAACGAATTACGAAATCTATGGCCCGATTGAGCTCTTGAAATATCCACACCATTTCAATGTTTCCTTAAGTGACTTTGTGACACCAAGTACTTTCTCTGATGATTGGGACTTTAAAAATATTAATAATATGATGTCAGATTTAGAAATGTCAGCAAAATTCACAGAACATGACTATTTGCAGGGTTCATCGAACTATGAAGAAATGTATTGTTATAATCATTATGGTCATCATTATTTGCATAAATCTGCTAATCCGAGAAATGTTTTTAATTATACCCAATGGGAACATTGACCCACACCACCAAAAGGCCGTTCAAAAACATTTTATGAAAAATTCCCATACTTCTCAGGGTTTAACAACACTGATCCAGAAACGTTTTATTTTAAAATGTTAAATAAGACAGGAATGAAAAACATGTTGACAAATACTAAATTGATTTATTCTGAAATTTTTTTATGAAAAAATGTCTACATTTGGTTTTGAATTTTGGAAAAATAATATTGAAACAAAAACCATCTGGGGTACAAAAGACTGGCAGGTACAAGGTATTGAATCATTATTTAGAGCCTGCATGATCCCAGAACAGATAATATTCCTGAATGACACCATTCAACAAACAACCTGTCTTTGCCTAGCCAAGATAAAAGACTTAAACAAACCGTCTATTCCAAAGCCCATACCTGATCGTAATAGCACTACAGATGTGGAGATAGACGTATCCCACATTTTACACCAAAACAGAACAAATCCTGATTGGAAAAAATGGTTGATCTGGCCCACAGACACTAATAACTGTCAAGATAGATTCCTGAACAAAACACAGGGGTTCAAACAGACCAGGCCAGACCCAAGATATTCCCAGAGACAACATCCAGGGATAGTTACAACATACAGTGTAGGAAAACTATGCCTCGAATGGCTACAGAAATCTACAGTGCAGGAAATTAAGCAACACTTAACTTTACTTAAAGAAGGTGCTGACTTGCGAGATTTCATATTGGGACCTCGCAAACAGCGTCAAAAACGTTTCATATACGCCGGTATATACGCAGCTTACAACGAGGCTGGGAAAGTAATGCAAATTGAAACTGCTGAAAAATTGATCGTATAAATTTGGAAAAATCACTGTCTGTAGTAGACAACGGGTTAACGACTCTGTCCTCCATAATTTATTCACTGGACAGCATTGTATCATCTGCAATTGATATATTAGAGCAGGACTTGCTAATGTTACAACATGGCCAGTCCCGATTACGTTCTATTGTACAGCTAGGCTGGACGTTACAAAATCTGCGTTCAGGTCACGTGCCATGTCGTCTAATCAACAAAACGTCATTATTTTCTATCTTTAACCTTACTGATAAACAAATCAGTTTGGCACAAAAAGGAGCAGATTATACAATTCTGAGCATTGAAAAACTTGAGAGATTACCATTGACAATGTCAGAGAGACCTGTCATTGAATGGATAATACATGGTACAATTACAATTCCGCTAACAACTTTTCAGTTTCAATATTGCCAAAAGTATATACCAGCAGGCCTGTATGAAAGGTTGGGTAAAGGGTACATCAAGTCAACCTGGAAATTACCTTATACACATAAATGTTATATTGAAAGGAAAAAAGAGGTATTTCTTAGTGGTAATAACTGTAAAAATGCACTAAGCGGTACACTTCTGTGTCAAGGTATTAACTTGCATGGAGCCTGCGAAGGTTCATCCTTTCATGTCACCTGCATGGCACTCCTGCAACACAGATAGAGCCTTTTTTAAGACAGCTTTCCAACGGCAGCTACGTTGTAATAAATGACCACAGCTGTTGTGGCATGGTGCCAGGATAGGCCTATCTCGTGAGCGTTACAGGAGGCAACAATATGGCCTTCTGTGAATATCTCTTCTATTCGAATTGATACTTTAAGCAGAATGAAGTCTATTCTTTTACAAAAAACTGTGCCTTTAACCTCGTCCAAACAGACGTATGATCTGCAAGTTGCAAGAACAGCGGTAGAGATACATTCCCTATTATCGACAAATCGCCCCGTACATTCCGTAGAAATGTTAGGTCAAATTTTAAACATGTCTGATGCCAGTGGCATCGCACATGTATTTAAGACCATTTTTTCGGGACTGTTAGCACCCTTTGAAACAGTTCTGGGCATCTTCCCAAATTTTGTGCATTTTGTATTTGGCGGACTGCCTCTTCTTTTGGGACTCGTAGCAGGAATTTTATTTTTGTTCCTTCTGCTTCAATAAGGCAAGCCACAGACAAAACTCAGGCTACGATGGAAGAAACGATCCTGGCCATAAGTTACCGAGAATGGATCACTAAAGTCCTCAGCTTTGCCTGGCTAAGAAATCTGAGTACAACCTGGTTTCTTTCATTCAGACCAATCTGGCAAGATTGCATCTTACCTGTGCTTCGATGTCTGCTATGCGGAAAAGTATGCGTGTTGGACGTCTGTCCTACACTACCATCAGCAGTACTTGTGGATATCGATACTTTGCTTGGTTCGGTAACGGCTCATGCAACGTGTTGTCCCCAGGGGCTACCTATTCTGATGACGGCATTAGTTGAGACTTCACCATTACGATTAGGTGGCGCTGAGGTACGAGATGAAAGCAGCACCACACAGTTTCAACTTTCTGTGAGCATTACTGATCCAGACATCGATGATGGCAATGATTCTCACATATGCACTATTGCAGCTTTTTCTAACTTGGTCGAACTTTCACCTACTGTTGTAGACCAATTCTTCGCAAGCCTGTCTGATTTGATGTTCTCTCCTAACAACGAAAATAACTTTTAAAACAACAAGCACACAGCGTTCCCTGAACTCTGAATTCGGCCTTCATTTTTTGATAAACAAGACTACTGAAAACAATTGTAACTATTTTTTCCCCTGAAAGCAAAATTATTTTTCCATTTCCGAAATATTTACCTTTTTTCTGGCACACGGTACTCTGCTTAAAGTAGAACTATTCTTAGAGAACAGAACTTCTATTTTGAAACTCTAGAGACAATGTTTTGATTCAGCCTCTAGCACATGTACAGTCTTGTATAAATATGTGATGAAATGGTCTCGGCCTTCTTTTCTGTATTAAGAGCCATTCCATAAATGTAATTTTCGCAATTCATTCAGCCAAAATGTATGTATGCATTATCTGAATGATACCACTGCTTGAAAACCGTCCAGTACAAATACTAATTTTCGTGTATATACCATATACCATTTCAAATGCATTTTTGTATTTTGGGGTGGGTTGGAAAACACATGCATCGTTATATGTTTAGTATTGCTTAGTATTTAGTAATGATGGACATTAATACGTGGAGTGGGTGTTGTGAATGTATCTAGGACCCTATTTAAATATTCCCGATTTATGCCCTGATGTGGTTATAACAAAACATATCCTTATAAAGGCATAGGAATCATATCCATATTTAGTCATAGCCAATGCAGTGCAAATACGGCAAGGCTACTCCCATAGACTCATAGAAAGTACAACGCGTTCTTTAAACAAACCAAGCCTCCAGCAGCCTGGGAAATCCCCCTGCTTTTGTTTTGATTTGTGCAAGAACTCCTGGAGTCCAGAAAGAACTGTAAGTTCTTAGAGACGTCTTATGTCCAACCTTACGTCAAACTCGGCACCTTCCAGGTATAAATATACCAACGTTGCCTTAAGCAAACACACAGTGGTTTGGAGCAGAGCTGCCTGAAGCCCAGCTGATGCGAGAGCCGAAGGAAGCCGACCCTCCCATTTGACGCACTGAGAGAGACGCTGTCTTTTCTCTTGCCGAGAAATCCAGCTCCAGTGTTTCCAGTCACCCTTGCGGGTTGCTGGGAAATCGAGTCCTGAGAAAGAGATACAAGACCTCCTTCATTCTAAACCAAGGTACGGAACTGATTAAATCCTTAAGAGAATTCTGATTCAGATTCTTGGCAAAAACTAACTTAACTTAAACTGCAGCTCACTTACTCCTTCCCGCGTACTAGGCTTAGGTTAGGTACTCCGGGGTAGGCATATCTTAGAAGCACCAGTTGACTACGTTTAGTCAATGATTTTATGTAGGTATATAGTTTATCCGTTTTTAGTATCATATGGCGCAGAAACCATGTAAATGCTTTTACAGTATTATTTCATAATACTCCTTTTACTGTACGCACTTTACTTCATGCCAAGTATTGCAATTGTGGCAATTCACTTCTCTTGCACAAGAAAGAAGACTGCTCAATAAATAACAACTTTTATTGAAAACGCCCGTCTCTCTATTTCTCTGCACTCTGGTGAAACAACGTATGCACGATTGACTGAGTGAAATAGCTGTCTATTGTTTTCACACGACTCTGGAGATATACTCCTTGTTCTGGAGGGAGCAAAGTTGTCATGTTTATGCGGTTGTCAGAAACTAATCCCTTCTTGTCTAATCAGGAAAGTTAACTCCTTCCTGTTCATTCGAGAAAGTTTCTAGTGACCTCTGAGCTAGCTGGCATTCATAATTAAGTCTAACATATTCAATAGAGACCCATCGACCTCAGTACTACGTCTAAACTATCATTATTCCATTGCGCAGAGCCTATTGGGAATATAGGAACTACGCTACTGAGGTAGATGAAACCAGTGATCCTTATTCAGGTTTTGTGAAAGATAATGTTTCACTTGGAATGAGTGCTAAAAGTGGTTTTAAACCAAAATCAATTTTCCTACCACAGATTAAAAACGATGTAATAGATGTATTTAAAAAAAGTATGGGTAAAGAACTATTGAAAATTGCTAATGACAGAAATCATAAGGGTTGAAGTAATGTTACAGTCACACAAAGAAAGGCTTTAGAGAATCTTAAGAACGACAACACAATAGTGATAAAAACATCTGACAAAGGTGGTAACGTTGTGGTGTTATGAAAGACTAAGTATATCGAGGAAGGTCTAAGACAGCTCTCTGATGTACCAGAATATGGCAGAAGTCATTGCATGGATTATGAACATTCTGTAAACTCGTTTAATGTAAAGCTGACACAATGGAAAGATGAAGGTTTAATTGAGAAAGATGAGTTTAAGTTTTTAGAATGCAAATTTCCAAAACTTCCGGCTCTCTATTTATTGCCAAAGATTCATAAAGATCGAAATAATCCACCAGGGAGGCCAATAGTTTCATCTAAGGGCAGTTGCCTCGAAAATACATCTAGATATGTAGATTATGTCCTACAAGATTTGGTTCAGAACCTACCCTCATATGTGAAAGATTCAAGTGATTTTCTTAGGTGCCTAGAGAAGATGGAATGGGACGAAAGTTTCTCTTTGTTGTCTCTAGATGTTAACAGTCTCTATACTTGTATCTCCCACCAGTTAGATTTAAATGCCAGCAGACATTTTCTATCAGAGAGATCCATCTTGCATCTTTTTCACACTCAAATGTTAGTAGAAATGATGCAAATATGCCTCACACAGAACTAATTCCTCTTCGATAACAAGATCTACAGGCAGACCCACGGTGCATCAATGGGGACCTGCTTTGCTCCTTGTTTTGCAGGTCTCTTTATGGGCCATTGGGGAGATGAGGAAGTCTATAGGTCGTCTATGTACAAAGAAAATGTTATAAAGTGGATACGGTACATAGATGACATTTTTGTAGTGTGTAAGGGGACAGAAGTTTAAGCCACGAGATTACTAAATAAGAATGATACAATCTGCAGTTCACAAGCCACTGGTCGAAGGACAGCTTGAAATATCTTGACTTACAACTTAAAGTAGAGAACAACAAATTAGAAAGTGCATTATTTAGAAAAACGACGGCAGGAAATAGTGTCCTGCATGCACGGAGCTGCTACCCAAGTTCACTCATTCAGAGCATCCCTGTGGATGAACTGTTAAGGGCAAAACGTAACTGCAGCACAATACAAAGTTTTGAGTCAGAAGAGAAAATCATGACCGAAAGATTTTTATCCAATACTCCATGAATATCATCAACAAAGCAAAGTTAGCAGTAGCTAAAAGATCGAGAGAGTCATTGTTGACAGAAAAAAGCGTTGAAACTACAGAGCAAAAGAACGAAAAAACATGTTTCATCACAGCAAACAGTAACCAAGCATTTAAGATAAAGAAAAGCTTAGGTACATTTTTGCCAATAATTCATATAGATCCAGATATTGCGAAATGTGTGGAAATTTCCCCAGAAGTGACTTATAAAAGGGCAAGATCTTTAAAAGATCTACTCTGTAGGGCAGTAGAACCTTCCAAAATGAGAATAACTGGTATACAGGGGTTCAACACGTGCAGAAAATGCAAAGCCCGTAAAAACAGCAGAAACCTGAAGGAAGTAAAATTATCGTCAGTCAGTCAACCTTTCCAAATTAGAGAACATACATCATACAATACAGAATTTGCTGTCTATGCATTGTTTTGCCCCTGCAAAAAGACACACATAGGCAGCACTATTCACAAAGCAAAAATAAGAATTTAGGAACATCTTCGGGCAATTAAAAATGGAGACAAAACGTACCCAATTGCCCGGCATTTTCAGTCTCATCACAAACAGAACACTAATTTACTGAGTTTCTGTGTTTTATACATGATAAAATACAATGAAAGGGGTGGCAATCGAGTGCAAAGTCCGTGCAGATTGGAGTCAAAATTAATTATACAGTACAGAACACTAGTCCCCCTAGGACATAACTGCGATGAGGAACTAGCAGTACATTTGGGGTAAAAGAATAGAAGTAACTGTAAGCCACTATCATGATATAGGGTTTTTAAGCTACTGTGTTAAGGAATGTAAATGAAAGAATTTTTCTGCATTCAAGTCTTCGCAATGTTGTTCCCATATAAGAATTACCTTTCATCATGTAATAAGCACGCTTGTTTTTAATTCAATATTTTAATTATCACTGTTAGTGTATTTGGTTTACACTTTTTTATTTTTATTTTTTTATTGTGCGGAATGTTGCGGCTTGAAGAAATGCTGAAAAGCAAAAGTATCAGTAGCTTAAGAATGAAGCAGTGTAAGATAGTGGTAGTATTGTGGCATAAGAGATACACAAGCCCACTTGGGCAATGATAGATGTCGTTGAATAGAAGAACACGAGGCTCTGGTTTTTTTTTTTGCCGGTATATTAGTTTTAGAATTAATCAAGTAAAACAGACTTTTGAGAAGGAATTCTCATTCCCACTGGGGATGAATTGAACTTTCCTGCGGTAAACAGCGAGGCTAATAAAGTTATGAACATTTGAATGGGGCTCCAGATAACAGGAGCAGTGTTAGACCCATATGGCCAAAGCAGATGTGGAAATGATGTCATACTAAGGTTAAGACGGATCGGCATTTTTAGGACAGTAAACTGTATATTGTTTTTTGATGCCCGTGTTTGACATAACACTAAAAGATGATTGTGTGCACCTTAATAATCACGTTGATTACACAAGATATATTTGTTCCGCAAAATTGAAGCACTTTATTATTTTGTTGTGAGATAACAACTAAAGTCTATTTTCACTGTTTATGCTTTGCAACGTCACATGTTGACTTAAACCAATTACAACCCACTAATAGTACTCGTGACCAAGGGACTAGTTCCCGAAATGCGTCAAGTGGATTTGCCAATGAATTCTGCGAAATAAAGCACTGCTTTTCATGCAATTGAAATTCGTGTTATACTGCTGTCCAGTGAACAACATTGGAGAAAGGGACAGTATTGTTTGGATTGATGTACAAGGTTCACCGCCTTACACAAACCGATTTACAATGTCCGCACGAGTGGAGGGATAAGTCTACACAGGTTTTCCCATGTGGACATTGTAAAGCGTGCAACAGCAGCCAAATGGTCAAAGAATATTGGAACCCAAGTACTAATAGTATGAAAACCATTATCCAATTATTGACATGTACTAGCTCTTTTGTCATATATGTGCTGGTCTGCCCATGTGATCTTAAATATGTGGGCAGTACCACGCACATGGCAAAAAAAGTATCCTTGAGCATACAAGAGCCATAACCAATAACGACAAACAGTACCCAATAGCACGTCACTTTGAATCCGACCATTTTTCAGATCCCAACAAACTTTCTTTCTTCATTTTAGAACAGGTTAACCTGCATCAAAGCAGAGGTAACCAAACTTTGAAATTTCAACAAAAGGAATCTAGATATATCATAAGCATGTGCACTAGATATCCGAAAGGGGACAATTTAGATGAAGAAATGGCTGTGCATCTCTAAAAATGAATGAATCGGGTTATTATCCAGAATTGGTTGGGCTGCATCAATAAGTTAACAGTTGTGGATGAAGGAAATGTAACATATTTAAAAACTGCTATAAGATTGTGCAGGCTATAACTTGAAAAGAAACTGTTTTTATATTAGAAATCTAATCTCTTCTTCTTGTTTCTTTCTTTCATAGGAAGAAAGGGAGGGGCTCTGTCTCAGGACTGCGGCATCAGCACACTAATCCTTTCTCCATGATTTCATCCTCTACTCTTCTTTCTTCTTTTAATATATGTGAACAATTGTTCTTCTTTTGTATCACAATAAGATAAGTTTTTTATGTGCACTTATACATTGTTCATAACCTGGTAGTCCTGGGAAAGTGTTGTCCTGTATTGAAAATAATGAGGATTATTGGTATTTAGACCCTAGTTTATGTACTACAAGCACGCATGTTGAGAAGGGAATTCACCTATTTAGGCTCTGACTTATAATATCCTTGCTAATTGGAACCCCTGCCTATTACACAGAGGTTACAGGTCTTGATAGGCACTAACTAGCCATTATCAAGAAAAAACATTGAATTTGAAACAATGAGTATACTTCCCTTATGAAAATACATAGGTTATTGGTCCTGAAAGGCACTAACCAGCCATTATTAAGATGAGACCATCCATGTGAAACAATGGGTACACTTCCCTTGCGTCAACCACATGACTCTCCATTGCGAAGACACGTGAGTGTTTAATCCGGGGCACTTAATAACTATGCAAGAATTACATTTTTACTCACACCGTTCACAAATCAAGAGCCAGATTTTACATGATACACAAAGCACCGCTCACATGCAAAAGACGTACAAGAATACCTTGGGTCCTGTTAAATACTTAAAAAACACAGTGCCAGTGGAGGTAATATTAAATGTATGTAATAACAGAGACTGTGCCGATTTCATGCCTTCTGTTCGCTTTACCGCACTACATGGGTCATCATACTTTCTGCTACCTGATAATTAGTAAATGTCACAAAATTGAATTTACGCTATTTAATGAACATATACCTTATAACTGGTCAAGTATCCTAACCAAAATGTATTTATGTTTTGAAATGGTGATGTTATATGTCACAACTTAACAATGACATGGTTAGCAAACCCACTCCAAGATGGCGCACAATAATATTTAAATGGCTAGTCCTCTCTCCATTATAATGAAATGATTCATGACCAGTGTTGTTTATATGGACGAACTTTATTCCATCGCAGTTGTGTGAACAAGCACTCTGTGAAGCGAGAAACGCGTCACAACGGGTTTATGGAGTTAATAAACCTGGTTTTTCTGATCTAAAGGTCATGACCCTGGTGTGTGATTTTGTTGACCCAAGTGCTCGCTGGAACGCCGTTTCTTTGGATGAATATATATATATATATATATATATATATATATATATATATATATATTTATATATATATATATATAAAAATATAACTATATATATATATATATATATATATATGGTTTAAAAACATTGAATATACAAACCAAAAGACAGCAGGGTTCAACCAATATCAATATGAGACCATACAATGAGTTAATAAGAAAACTTAAAACCAACCAAGCAGTAATTGTCAAAAATTCCGACAAGGGTGGCAACATCGTGCTTTGGGACAAGAAACAATATATACAAACATCTTAATGACGCAGAATGTTATGCCCAAATCGACTTCAAAACCGCCAGATCCATCCAACAGGCATATCAGAAAGAACTTTATGGGTGGAAAAGGGAGGGTCTTTTATCCAGGGATGAGACAAAGTTCTTACACAAAGATCATCCAGTGTTACCCAATATTTATTTCATCCCAAAAGTTCATAAGGAAGTCTCACCGATCCCAGGGAGACCAATAGTCTCTGCCATCAACAGTCTATTTGAGAACACCTCAAAATACATCGACCATCACTTGCAGGAGTTTGTCACCAGCCTCCCTGCCTACATTAAAGACTCAACGGAATTCCTTAGGAACATCAACCAATGTAATTGGTCTGCTGAGTATTTGCTAATGACAATGGACATTGCTAGTCTCTATACTAGTATTTCGCATTCGGATGGCCTTAGAGCCATGAAATTTTATTTGGACAAAAGACCTGTTGAATTATATAAACACAATGCTATGCTTATTGCTATGGTAGAACGTTGCCTTTATAACAATGTTTTCCTTTTTGACAACAAGGTCTATAAACAGTTGAGGGGTGTGGCCATGGGGGCATGTTTCTCCCCCAGCTATGCGGGGCTCCACGTGGGCTGGTGGGAGGAACATGTCCTCAGGGTTCAGCACTCGGCTGTCTGGAATAACAACATTGTGAAATACATGAGGTATATTGACGATATTTTTATTATTTGGAGAGGCAGTATGGAAGATGCAAAGTTGTTTGTTGAAAGCATTAACATGAATAGTTCCAATCTAAAGTTTACTGCTGAAATAAGTAGGAACAGAATCAGTTTTCTGGATGTGTTAGTTGAGGTAGTGAACAATACTCTCAACACAAGCCTTTTCAGAAAAAGCACTGCAGGAAACACCATCCTACATGCGCAAAGTTTCCACCCACAACACACTATTAGGGCAATCCCCTACGGGGAATTCCTTAGGATACACAGAACATGCAGTACGGTGGAACTCCGAGATCAGCACCAGAAAGAAGCCAAAAAACGGTTGGAAGCAAGGGGCTACAAAACAAACGCTTTAAACAAAGCTATGACAAAAGCCAACAAACTTGATCGAAACTCGTTGTTGGGAGCATCCCATATGGACACTCAAATAACAAACCTTACAAAAAGCTGCAATGACATTAGACTAATCACTAGCTACAGCCGACAAGCTCGTCAGATTTCGAGTTTGGTAAGGAAACAGTAGCCTGTGATTTTAACTGACCCCGTACTCAAGGACATTTTACCTAATAAACCTACAGTTACATACAGAAGGGCATTCAGCATGCGCAATGAACTGGTTTCCAGTTCTCCAGAAATAGTCAAGAATGATGACTGGTTGTCACCCCGTAAGGGTTTCTACCGCTGCATTTCATGCCATGCATGCCATTTTGGCATCAACACTAGATCTTACTTCACCCCCTTTGACCCCAAACCTATTGCAATCAAAGCCCACTACACCTGCAGAACAGAACTAGCGGTGTATGTATTAACTTGCACATGTGATCTGAGATATATTGGGAGTACCAAATTGCCTGTGTATCAACGCATTCTCCAGCATCTCAGGGCTATTGTTAATTGTGATCAGAGCTACCCGGTAGCACGACATTTTGACCAATTTCACAATAGGAACCTGTCTCAGCTCAATTACTTCGTAATAGATGCTGTAAAAACATCCAAAAAAGGTGGAGACTATGAAAAATTTTTGAGGCAGTTGGAGTCAATGTACATCATTAGACTCAACAGCAAAACCCCTGGAGGTCTAAATATGGGAGAAGATTTAAGCAATTTTCTGTAAATGTGCTGAATGTCATCACTTACAATATGTGGTTTAAGGTTCCAATTAATCAAAAAACTCCATTATGAAACATACACCAACTCCTGATTCAGCAATATGAAATAATCTGATTAGAATATGTACCCCTTTGTGAAACGAGTAAGCAAACAGGATGTGATTTAACATCCTAGATTATGAATTTTTTAATATCACGAAACCAGTTAGTAAGATTGATTTCTTAGGTTTCATGCATTTCTATTTCTTCACATATTTATGTTTATTTGGATTTATCCGCACACTATATAAGTTGTCAAAACGAGACTGATCGCTGACACTTTGTCACTCCTTCACCATTATTAAATTGTTATTTATTTATTCTTATTCTGATGGACATCTATTGCCATGATTAATTGGTTTGAATATTTGGAGAAACTGTAGGAACATTTTAAAGGACATCCAAGCATTTGTGCTTATCTATGACACAGAATTCAATTGAATAGATGACTTGGTCTTTAAAATCTTTGTTTGGTCATGAAATTTGTATTTGCACAAAAAATATTTAGTCAATATATTTGTAAGGTGAACGCTTTAATAGTGTTCACTTTTCATTATAATTAACTATTTCTATATCAAATTTTAAGAATAATTCTTTTTTTTTCATGGATATTTACATGCAATACTAGTATTTTTACTAGCATGTTTGACTAAGCAAAGATGGCCGCTACATTTGATTGAATTTTCTTACATTATAATCGAAAAGTCCTTTTATGATGTTTACCATTTGCATTTGGGCGCGCTTTTTCCAAATTAACTCTGTATTATTTAAATGCAAGTTAGTCCATCTTACCGCGAACAGTGAGCAAAGGGCGGCCACGCCCGAAACGCATCTGTTCGTCGTTCTCTTCTGTGTACCCCTGCACCTTATGATTTGAAAATAAAAACAAAAATCACCTGAAGACTGGCTATGGACCGTTATTCTGTGTCTGCGCACTGGCGAAAGTGCTTTGGAAGTTTCGGTGCACTACAACCGGTTGGAGTGATATATATATATATATATATATATATTACCTACTGGCGGTCGCCAGTAGGTATATATAGTTAGGATTTTTTCTCTATGGGATTTTTGAAAATTCTATGTCTAATAACTTTGGCGTTTGTGGACGGAATTGGCTGAAATTTTCAGGAAAATGGCACATTTTGTTTCTGGGCAGCCCTTGAAAATTTGGGGGGGGTTCGTCAAGGGGGGGCCGAGAAAAAAGGGGGGTCCCAAAACGTGTTTTTAACATTGAGTTTTCCATAGGGCGGTTGGCCTCACTTTTAGCCCGAACGGCTGAATGGATTTGCACGAAACTTGGCAAAATTGTAGGGACTGGTAGCCCGATGTGCCTTTTGTAGGTCTCAATATATGTGCTACAGTGGATTTTGAGAAATTAACGTTTAAAAAAAGATATATATCTGTAACAGCGGACCGGGCAGCGTCCCAGGACGCGTACTTTGCGCGCAACGGAGCTTTGTGAAGCGAAGCTGATTGGTTCTCTGGCGTCTGTCAACATTCCAAAAAGTCCGTAGCGGCCGCCATCTTGTCTCTCGGTAGGATCGAGAGACAAGAGGAGGCCAAAACGAAGGGGGAAATGACCATAAGGGGGCATAGTAGATCCTCGCTGACCCCCTAGGTTTGATGTGGAGGTTTTAAAAGGGCCCCGCGGGGCAAAAAAAATAATAATAATAATAATCGAACGGCTGAATGGATTTGCACAAAACTTGGCAAAATATTAGGGACTGGTAGCCCGATGTGCCTTTGCTAGGTCTCAATATATGTGCTCCAGTGGATTTTGAGAAATTAACGTTCAAAAAAAGATATATATCTGTAACAGCGCTCCGCTTCGCGTAACGGAGGTTTGCGAAGCTGATTGGTCATTCTGTCACTGGGCTATAGTTGGGCTACATCTGGCTGATATTTGGGCTACATTTGTTTTTTTGTGTGTCTGGCGGCCATCTTTGGGCTACATTGGGCTACATTGGGCTTCATTGGGCTACATTGGGCTACATTTGGGCTCCAACATATATATAGGCCAATGTAGCCCAATATATATTTTTCAAAGTTAATTTTCGTAAAAACCACTGGAGCATATATCTTGAGACATAGCAAAGGCACATCGGGCTACCAGTCCCTACAATTTTGCCAAGTTTCGTGGAAATCCATTCAGCCGTTCGAGCTAAAAGTGAGTCCAACCGCCCTATGGAAATGAAGGAAATGAATGGGTAATTTGTAATTAGCAAATAGCTAATCGCAAACTAGGAATGGTAAAGAATCGCTATTTATTCCTTAAAGTTCGCTATTTAGGAAATGCAAAAAACTTTGATGATACATATGGCGGTTCATCTCTAACAAGATAAGAAGCATAGGGATACATTTATGATGACTGGCGCATCACCAGGGATGTGTTAGTCATTCGGTGCCGCTGTTCCGTCATCTATGGTGTGCTGCATTTACAATGCGGCGCATCATGGGGCAAAAACAGCACAGATGCGTGATGTATCTGTGGCGTAAAGGTGGCGCATTGCTGGAGTTGTTTCGCAAGTGTGATGAAGCTCCAGCAAGGGTCGGGGGTGCCCCTGTCGCAGGGTTTCTGTTCTCACACAGAACTGTGGACAGAGGATTGGAACCTCGGCGAATTAGGGTGTCCCAAAACTCACGTTAGTAATCAAAAACCCCTTAGCAAGCTAGGTACAGTGTCACATTGGATATAACAAACTCTCAATGTTTAGACAATCCAGAATATGAACTTATAGTACCTCAGGATACGTGGAACTCATGAACAGTCGGTCGTTATATATTTCTTAGAAACCAGAACATGGAGTTAAGAAGAACACATGTGTATTTGAAATGTTTATTTACTAATGCCGTCTTCTCAGGCGTAGTATCTTAGATAATACAAGTACACATATTATCAGTAGCAAAATTACCAGCATAGTTACTAGTACATAAAAAGCGAATGGTGATAGTATGTTAACATGCTGTAAATGAATAAGAGTTAGCAACACTTATAAGCAGCCGCGGGCCGTGGAGGGAGTTACGGTGAGGCAGGGAGGCGGGGAGGGGGAGAAGCAGGGTGGAGAATACAAGTACACATATTATCAGTAGCAAAATTACCAGCATAGTTACTAGTACATAAAAAGCGAATGGTGACAGTATGTTAACATGCTGTAAATGAATAAGAGTTAGCAACACTTATAAGCAGCCGCGGGCCGTGGAGGGAGTTACGGTGGGGCAGGGAGGCGGGGAGGGGGAGGGGCAGGGTAGAGAGGGCTCCACCCTGCTTCTCCCCCTCCCCGCCTCCCTGCCTCACCGTAACTCCCTCCACGGCCCGCGGCTGCTTATATCTCACCCTCCCTAATACACATATTATATTATTTGCTAAGAAGGTCTCTTTGTGTTGGTTTAGGGCGTGCCCATACTTTAGTGTCTTAGATTTGAAGGAATCACATCAGCATACACCAGCTCTCTCTTCATGTGAACCGCATCAACTGTTGTGTATGTGTGTTCGGCAAAGCAATATAAAACCCGCCTCATGCCCAGAATTGGCAGAAGTTGCACTTATGTTATGAGTATGAAGTCGTGGAGATCAGACCTCATAACAATTCTGTATCGTGTTGTTCTTGAAACTTTAGCACTCGCTGTACAGATATAGTTTAACAAGCAAAGCAGATAGTAGAGCAATAACATATTATTCTCATGTAAACCACGATGAACTACTAGGTGGAAAGCTAAAGCAACAACTAAGTGTCGTGTGCAGAAGTTGCAAAAAAGGAAAAATGGCGTTTAAACCGGTAATGAGCCCATGCTAACTTAACACGGTGTAAAGATATCCAGGACCTAGATGACACCTCCCCATGATCCGGAAACGAACTGAATAAGATAATAGAAGTGCCATCTCATGAGAGCAGATTGCAAGTTTATATGTGGACGGTCCGCAAGGTAAAGCATTAAAAACTAGGAAAATTTAATGCTAAAGAAAAATAAAACAGCCAAGTACTTTATCGAGTCTTAAGCCAATAGGCAAGGTAAATAATAAAAACTTGACAAATAAGTCAATGAATTGTCAATGAAATGCTAGTACTCAGCATATCAAACATGAAAAAGGTCTATGACATAACTGTGTATGCAAAATAAGCTGCAACAGCCTCCAATAGGAAGTCACCGTCTTCATCCGAAAACAGTTCAGCCATCCAATTTAAAAGCGGAAAAGAACATACGTGCTCTCCCAGCACCGGATCCTCTATCACCATCAGAGGACAGCTCGGTGGGTTTTCAAGAAAGCTCTGTTCCAAGAAAGACTGTGCTGCCGCCAGTAAATTCCAGGGACCAAGTAGTCCATGCATCAATGCCACAGCCATAATCCTTTCGCCAGGACAAACCAACTCGTGAGTAATGATAGGAGTCATCAGCTGATTAAAGTCGACGTCAGGAGAAACCGGTCCGCAGAGACACAAATCAATGGCCCAATCGAAATCACAGGTCAGGCAGTGAAATACAGGCTGGACACAGGTGAAGTAGGAGAATCGAAAAGATAATCCATATGCCGTGCTTAATATCGCCAACGGCATTGTGCCATAATATTCTAGCATGCGATTGCGGAACAGTGTCAGCAGCTGCAGGGTGGGAGGTTGCATAGGAGGGACATCCATATTTAAAAATGTAAAAAAGCACAAGAGCGTCCGCTGGTAATGCAAGTAAAAATGCCAATCCACGAAGCAGAGTGGAGAAAATAGAATGAAAGAAAGCAGGGATGACTCCAAAGATTTTCTCAAATGAAGTCACGAGACCACTGGTAACAACTTTAAAAAAGTGCGCCAGGGCCTTTGTGGAGGATGCGTTAAAGATAGTCCGAACCATCTTGCTGAAATTGAAAGGCAAATCTGAATTGAGAAGGGTCTGCACCTCTGTACGGGTGTTCGCTATGTGAAGCACGAAAGTTTCACGGGCCGAACTCAAGGCCACCTCTCTCTGAGACAAAAGAGCTCTTATTCTTGCCATGCCGTTGAAATCTCTCCCAAGGTTGGTATTTGTGGCCAGATTGAAAACTCCCTATGTTCATGTGTGGGAGGAAATAGAACATTTCTGCAGCAAATAACCCGTTCACTTACTGTTACCATAAAAGGAATACTTTTAATTAACTCAGAACAATCTTCATTATTGAGCATCAAATAACTACCATTTTCCAACAACTTGAACGTGGGGATGATAGCAGGAACTGGCGTGCCTTGCAACACGCAAGCCATATTTGGTCGGTGTTTGTTGCATGAACCGTGTAACTGTATGTGCCTACACATTAGTGAATGATCTGGCGTCTCAGTGCATTCCTCTCCATTCAGATAAACTTCTTGATCATCTTTGAAACATCTGTATGTGTATGGAAGCGACCAGACCTCATGAAGAAAAGCACTACCTAAAGGTTCATAACGACCTATTGGTATATATTTCATACAATTTGAAAACTTATATAAAGCAAAAGGCAGCGTTATTAAACCGTGGATAAGGCACGTTGTCAAAAAACCCGCAATCCTCTGCTGATGATGTCACTGAGCATGTCATGAATGATGTAATATGTGACATCATCAGCAGTGGATTACGGGTAAAAGTATCTCTAGTTTACTCCCCTATAGCTGTCTTTCTTTTAACATAAGTCTCTGTTTCCTTCCCTTATACTTACTGTTTTTGGTTCGCTTCCGGTTCGCGTACCGGCGAGCGAACTGGGAAGCGAACTAAGAGAAATAGAGGTGGGCACAGTTCCAAATATTGTACCAATTTTTTAATAACGGGGAGGTGTTCTGAAAAGAACTTTTTTTTTAATTGTTTTTGTTGTTTTATATTTTTTTTATTATTTTTCAGAACATTTTTTTACTTTTTTTGAATTTTTCTGAACAGTTTTATATTTTTTGGGGTTTTTCTTGGAGGGGGCAATGAAAACGATTCATTGTAAAGGGCTCAACAGGAGCAACAAAACAAAAAAAAAGTATTTATTATTTTGGGCGTTTCGTACAAACTTGCATATGATAGTCAATAGCTCTGTTGATCAGAGTGATGCTTCTTTCTCCGTAGCAAATGAATCCATCGCAAAATACGCAGATGTGTTTTACTTCACCAAATCTCATTTGTATATTTGGCACCATCTACCTGCCCTCTGGTCCCGTTACTTCCGGTACAACAGATCTTCTGGCCATAATAGGGAGATTATCTAGGTCGTTCCGAAACTGTGGAGCACTGTAGTTGTTAGGATGCCACCTAGTCATATGGCGATGCATTGTGTAGTTTCCGAAACTGTATTTTTTCTCGGTTCCTCTGGACAGTCTATCTTGACATATAAGGCAAGTTACGTATCTTGCATTTACTTTTTTCTGACCTTTGGGAATTTTAAAAAATTGCCAAATGAAGTTTTCTTTCCGGTGAGACGTCCTGGGTTCCTCAGGCAAAAACTGCCTCTCTTCGTGCTCTTCCTCCTGTTCCTCTTCTTCCTCTTCTTGCTGAATTATAACTTGAGCAGGTGGTCCACTCTTCCTTGGATGTGGTGGAGGTGGTGGGGAAGCACCAGCTGAAGCTACTAAAGAAGCCATTGCTCAGTGATCACAAAGGGTCTTTCTCTCACAATGATGAAAGTCAGAGTGAGGAAAGAAGGAGGGATTTTCATCATTTGGGAAAAACAAGAGTTCTCAACCAATCAAAAGTGTTCATTTTAGATTATATGACCTAGTCTTACATCATTAGGAAACCAAAAGTGAAATGAACCAATGAAAAGTGTTATTACCAAGTCACATGACTTGCTGTGTTTACGTTAAGCGCTTTGCAGGGCCTCCCGGTTTGCTTCCAGAAACCTGCGCTTTGCGACTCGCTTCGCGTACCAGTTCGCTAACGTAGCACGTCATATGACGTATCACGCGACAACGTGAAACGTCATGCGGACGGGAGGCGTCACGATGTTGTTTTCTAACGCGGCACTTGCGGTAAAGAAACGTTTACCGGCTCGCGGTCTATTTCGCGGCATCAAGGTCAGCTAAAGGGAAGCTTCCCGATTCGCGAAGCGGGAACGAAGAAAAAAAAATATTTAAAAAAAAATTATTCATAAACATATAAAATATATTTTTGGATTTAAAGAAGAATACATTTTACAGCTACAGATATTAGCTGTTAAAAAACCAATGAAATTCACTGAAAAAACCATAGGTTATAGACCATATATAGTTAGGAATTAGCATTTACAAAACCTTGAAAATTCACTGAAAAAACCATAGGTTATAGACCATATATAGTTAGGAATTAGCATTTACAAAACCTTATTTTACTCACACAAAACCATTGAAATTCCATATATAGTTAGTTGCACTAACTATATATCGCGCACCCGCAATCCACTGCTGATGATGTCACATATTACATCATTCATGACATGGTCAGTGACATCACTGATGACATCACTGATGACATCTCAAATGACATCACTGATGACATCACTGATGACATCTCAAATGACATCACTGATGACATCATGACACACCAATACCAGTTACTACATACGCACTCACTGATTCCTACGTCTACACACACATTCACTCATTCACCCATACAATGACTCATACATACAGTCACTTATTATTACAACACTATCATATGCACTCATACACCTATGCAGACAGTCACACACTGCCACTCATCCATGGAGTTACTCACACACCAAGTCAGTCCTGTAAAGAATCAATCACACTTCCATTTCTTCATCTATACAGTTAAACACAGAACACCATACTTCAGTGACATCACTGATGACATCACTAATGACATCTGAAATGACATCACTGATGACATCTCAAATGACATCACTGATGACATCATGACACACCAATACCAGTTACTACATACGCACTCACTGATTCGTACGTCTACACACACATTCACTCATTCACCCATACAATTACTCATACATACAGTCAGTTATTATTAGAACACTATCATATGCACTCATACACCTAGTCAGTCCTGTGAAGAATCAATCACACTTCGATTTCCTCATCTATAGTTAAACACAGAACACCATACTTTTCACACATTTACTAACACATACTTACTCTCTTATACAATCACTGATACAAGTACACATTGATATGCACAGAGTCACACACCTCCCAGCCAGCCACACACACACTCAGTCTTCCATACATGCAGTCATTCTTCAATATGTAAAACGTATTTAAACTTTACAAAAACACACAGACACTAGATGATGTCATCAGTGATGTCATTTGAGATGTCATCAGTGATGTCATCAGTGATGTCACTGACCATGTCATGAATGATGTAATATGTGACATCATCAGCAGTGGATTGCGGGTGCGCGATATATAGTTAGTGCAACTAACTATATATTGGATTTCAATGGTTTTGTGTGAGTAAAATAAGGTTTTGTAAATGCTAATTCCTAACTATATATGGTCTATAACCTATGGTTTTTTCAGTGAATTTTCAAGGTTTTGTAAATGCTAATTCCTAACTATATATGGTCTATAACCTATGGTTTTTTCAGTGAATATATATATATATATATATATATATATATATATATATATATATATATATATATATATATATATATATATATATATATATGTATGTATATGTCAGCTCCGTTAGTCCATCACAACAAACAAGGGAAGGCACTCGTGGGGGTTAGTTCTTGAAGTTTATTGTGACCTCTGCAGAAACAGACGAGTTTCAGCAGTCGCCTTTTTCAATGACATTGATTTTCAGAGAATAGTGCCCTGGTGATTTTTATTGTGCATGGACATTTTTGGGGTGATCTGTTCTACAGGGGCCGAGAAAAAGGGAGGTAAAAAAAGTGCATTTCCCATGTTAATTCCCAAAGGGATTTTAAACACTCCTGCTGCTGAGCGGATTTACACCAGATCTGAAAGGAAGCTAGCTGTTGGTCCTGAAAGTATGCTTTTTGTGATTTGGTGTAAATTTGTTCAGTAGTTTTAGAGTTATTTAAAGAAATCCAGATTTGTATATCTAGGAATGCTAAGGCTCTTCAATCCTTTACAATCTTGTACTGTGATCTGATAGCCATCTTGGGACTCTGAGCTGACCCCTTAGCTCTAGCCCTTGGGAAAAAAGCATTTTTTTCAATTTTCGGCCACAATCACGGCCTATCTGTGACTCGGGCAAGAATGTAGAAAAAAAACAAGCGTGATCTCCCGTGCTTGTTTTGAAAAGAGGCCCTGGATGAGCCAAGTCCCAGGAACATTTGTTAAAAAAATTAGGTGGGACACACAGACTCCACTCTAGGGGCTCTTTTGAGCCCCAGGGAATCAACATCTCCCCCAAGCGGGAACAGACACTCTGCTTCCTGCAAGAGGGAGCTATCAAACTGCTCCCACTTGCTGGGAGCAGAGTTTTCATCTGTTTCCATGCCTGCTGTCATGCAGGCAGGGAAACAGATGAAAAGATTGTTCCCACATACAGGGAGCTGCATATTTAGCAGCTCCCTACATGTGCTACCAATGCCGGCTCTTGCTGGAGGCAGGAGGCTGGCAGGGACCCCAGGGGTATTAAGACTCCCCACACCATCCCCAGCGGTGCATAGTGTCATGCCTGCCATCGCGGTTGGCAAAACCGAGACGACAGGCTGGTTGGCAAGATGGCCCCTGCCCCCCTACGCGCATGCGCAGCCGACAACGCATGTGCATGAATAGAGAAGGTAGCTCTTAAGCCCTCCTCTCCACCACAACAATGATTCGCGTTCGGCTTCGTTTCCGGGGGCCTTCCTGTTGCTTCCGGGTCACGGTGGTGGCATTTTCGGGCAGCGTCGGGGAAATTGGTGTTCTCCGCGTTCGAGTGTTCCTGTGGCATCCAGTATAGCGCATCTCATTCGGAGCTTTCTCCTGTGGTTTAGTAAGTGTTTCTACGTCCTGATTTGTTTCAGCGTCGGGGTTCTGGCGTTTTTGCACTCTTGGTTCTTGACATTCAGGTTAAGGATGTCTACCTGATTATTTCCTGAACTTAGGAAGATATTACTTTCAATCGCTTTTGGTCCCCTGTTTGTTTAATGTGTGGCTATGATGAAAATAAACTAGTGATTCTCGACGGGCATCGAGATTTGTTGTAGCTGTCTTCTAGTTAAAGTGAGAGCTCCTGTATTTAGCAGCACAGTTTTTTGGTGCACTTTCCTTTTAGGGGTTTTTATGAGCATCAGGCCACATATACAGGTGAGAGTGCAAATACTAAGAGGATTAGTTCATGTGTCTCTATTCACCCCTAACCATTGACATTTATATTGTTATTCACAGATAGTTCCAGGAAGTCCTTTGTTCTCTGCTGTCTTGTTTCCTTTGCGTAAAAGAACCTGAAGAAAAGGTATACAAATAAGTAATATACATCACTTAGTTTAGTGTATTGTATCTAGAATTGATATTGAATGTTATGTTGCTTTCTCTTTAAGATAGCTAATGCATGCTGGAAGTATACCGGCTTCCTGATTACATATCCTCTGCATACTTCCTGACGACCTATCCGAAGAAGACCCTCTCTTCCCTACTTTCCTTGTTTTGTTTCCCTTCTTCCCCCTGGTTACCACTACTTGTTTACCAGTTCATACCCTGGCATTTGGTGGTGTCCTGGGGAAGTTGTGGACCTGTCTTTACTTCTGTGGCACTCCTGAGGCAACAAAAGGTGAGAGCACGACACATACTGGGTGCCCTGGGTGGGCACCCAGAATGACAAGGTCAGTCCACTGGGGGATGGGGTCCACGGGGCCGAAATCAGCCTCGGGAGTTGGGCCACGTGGCCCTCTTTACCATTGACTTGAGGCCAGGCCCAGAGGATACTGTCAACGGGGCTGAAATCAATCCAGGGAGGTGGGCCATGTGGCCCTCATCCCCACTGAATTAGGGCCAGACCCCAGGAAATGGGGTAACTGGGGCCAAAATCAGCCCAGGGAGGTGGGCAGTGTGGCTCTCTTCCCCATTAAATGGAGGCCAGCCCTAAAGTATGGGGATACAGGGCGAGAATATGCCTGAGGAGGGGGTGCCCCTCCCCCATTAAATTGAGGATGGGCCTGGGGATAAAGATACTTGAAAAATAATCACAGTGCCAAATACACACAAAGTCGCTGGAGACAATTCCTTGTACTGCATTATGCAGCTGTAGTGAGAATACACTCTGGATATTTTCCCGAGTTAAAACTTAGTAATTAACCAGTAGAAACTCCTTCAATGCATGAATTGAGTAGGCATTTTGTGTGAAACTGTGGAGTCTTGTTGAATAAACGGGCAGGTTAGCTTCTACTCGGGCCATGATGCTCATTTCATACAAGTTATACCTCAACAGGAACCATTTACAAATATAAATATAGCAGGTGCCCCTGTTGCAGCTCCACTTCTGTAAAGGACAAATGATTCTAACTCACAGGCATGGCAAAGGCAACACAAGTGTGTTTTCTCTGCAATTCACATTGAAAAATTATATGAAATCCCTTGTGGAGGTGACTGCATTGTTGACCTATTGGAGCACAATCTGTGCAAGTCGGTACACTCTTGTCCTCTCCTGATGAGAGCAGAGTCCATGGTTGCCCCTTTAAAAATACTAAGAATATGAAAAGGTCTTCCTGCCTTTTACCAGAATGATGGACACCTTACCAAAAGGCCCCATGCACATTTCCTGCCAATTTTGGTGGTGTACTCCTGATGCCGAGAAATATGAAGCACTCTCAAACAAAGAAAGAAGCACTTCATATAGTTAAGAAGAAGGACCCTTGTCTGGTGGAGATTTACCTCTTGTTCCTTTGTCATCTTTTCTATAGGAAGATTCATGTTCTCACAAATTTCAAGATGTTATGTTATGTTTTGTTAATGTTGTCTTTTATAACGCACGGCTACTCAGGAAGAGTGTCCCGGCGCTTTATTGACAACCTGTGAAAGACAAACACAACACAGAAACACAATGGGAGCAGTTAAAAGAAAAAAGGGAGTCTAAAGGGCAAAGAGCCAAGTTTTCAGGCCCTTCCTAAAGGCCAACATGTTCGAGGTGCTACGTAATGCGAGAGGCAGAGTGTTCCAGAGCTGTGGGGCCCGCAGTCTAAAGGAGCACCCTCCAGTACAGGCCTTCTTCACACGAGGAACCAGAGCAAGGAACATCGATTCTGATCTCAGAGATCGAGCCGGATGGTAAAACGCGAACCTCCTTTGCAAATATTTATCCCCAGATGCGTGGAGAGCCTTATGGGCCAAGGTCAAAGCATTAAAAACTATCCTCTTCCGGATAGGCAGCCAATGAAGAGACTGCAAAAGGCCGGAGGCTCTGGCTCGCCTGTGAAGGCCAAATATGGCTCGCGCCGCCGTATTCTGGACCACCTGTAGCCGTTGCAAGAGGTACTCTGGCAGGCCAAGGTAAAGGACGTTGGCATAGTCCAATCTAGAACCAATTAAGGCCTGTACCGTTGTCCTCCTGTGTTCCTCAGAGAGCAGAGGAAGAAACGTCCGAAGCGTCCTGAGGAGGGCAAAACAGATGCCAGTAAGGGCAAGGATCTGGGATCTTAAAGTCAGACCATTGTCTATCCTGATTCCCAGGTTCTTAGCCGACTGAGACGAGCAAGCTGGAGGAGACATATCAGCCGGCCACCATTCCTGCCAGTCTGGATCCGATTGACCACCGAAGAAGAATACCTCCGATTTATCTGAGTTGCACATGAGGCTGTTCAGCTGGAACCATTCAAAAACAGCCCCAAGGCACTCACGGATACTCTCTCCATCAAAGTCCTCTCCTTTCCTGCAGGTAAAGAGGAGCTGGGTATCTTCGGCATAGGATACGATCTGGGCCCCAAAAGGTTCCGCCAATGCCGCCAAAGGGGTCATAAAGATGTTAAATAGAGTCGGGCTCAGCACCGAGCCCTGCGGGACTCCGACTCCCAAAGGCGGCATCTCAGCCGAGCAGGATGAGGCCCAGACCGTTTGCCGACGGCCCGCTAGAAACGATCTAAACCAGCTAAGCATAAAGATGAACAAGGAAAATCACATTGCCAAAACACACACAAGGTCACCCGTGACCTTTCCTCATGCTCCATTACGCAGCTGTTGTGTAAAATACGTACTTGATATTTACCCAAGGAGGTAGTACTTAGTAATTAGCCAGTAGAATGTCTTTCATTTAGGTAGATATTTTGTGCAAAAATGTGAACTCTTTTTGGCTAAAGGGGCAAGTGTTGTTCCATTCTGGCCCAGTTACTGATACAGGTATTGACACACCCACACTAATACTCAGATACCCACTCACACAGAGACACTTGCATACCCACTGACAAACCCACTCAGACATTGACACCCACTCACAGACCCACTCAGACACTCACATACCCACTCACAAAAATACTCAGACACTCTCACATGTAATCATAGACCCACTCAGACACTCATGCACCCACTCACAGAACCACTCAGACACTCCAACAGCCACTACCAGAGCCTTTCAGACACTCATGCACCCACTCACAGACCCACTCAGACGTGTACACCCACTCACAGACTCACTCAGACACTCATGTGCCCATTTACAAAACCACTTATTCTTTGTCACACCCACTCACAGTCCTACTCAGAGACTCACGCACCCACTCACAGACTCAGTGGATAAAGATTCGGGCCCAAAATGCCCTTCACCAACGGACATCATAGATGAAGATGTCAGTGATACAAAATCGAACGCGAAACAGAGACGAGCAAAAAAACGTAAAGGTAGAAAACATAAGCTCTGCTCAAAACGCGAAGGATTTAGGCAACTCTTTGGTCGATCTATTATCATGGAGCAAAATAAATCACAATCTGGGGAAGAGAAAACTTCAAGCCAGAAATCCAATGCAACAGGCCAAATATCTGAAATTCTGGAGAATCCAGTCAACTACGGATTAGACGAACAAAACAAACACCTTCAAAACGGCAAATCAGCACCTGCACAACCAGCAAGGAACCCCCCAAAGTCATCTGACACCGGCTCGTCAAATTCGCAGATAAGCAACACAAAGATCAGCCACAACCTGCAAAATACAGAACGAGGTCTTACCCCGGTTAGAATTGACAAAAGAGCAGAAAGCCAAGGAACAGGCATAGGACCGACGGAAAGCCAAATATATGATATCAATCAAGCAACTGCGACATTACATACACGGGGAGACCACACAACAATAGAATCGGCACCAGTAAATTTGACAAGCAACGTACACTTATTGGGCGGAAGGGGGAGACATACAGATCCCGAAATTCTTGTGCCCCCCCAAAGCGCAACTGACCAAGCTTCAGGCGGAACAATCAATACTGACACTTACATGGTAAAAACAAGATCAACAGATTATGTGGATCTGGAAACACCCTTAGTCAGTTACAATAGAGTGGGGAGCATAAATGAACAAGGGAATACCCCAGAGGCCATATGGTTTATCCCAGAATACATCTCCAAAGGACGACATGATATCCTAAACAGAACAAATATACTACGACTATTATCTCACATCCCCCCACTGGCAAATGTATCAAGCACAGACCTGTTATCCATTGAATTTGTAGACTCAGAAGGTACAGGAAGGGAAGCGACAAAGGCGACTTGGGCCTCGGGAAAAACAACGCAGAGAATCCTATCCAAAGCAGAGGTATTTAAGAACTGGGGAATCACGATAAAACCAAACACAAAACCAAGATACCCAGACATCCTGTTCCCAGAAACAAAGCCGGAGCCCAGGGACAACGCTGCCAGACACAGAATCTCGGTCCTTAGAGGCGCGGCAGGGCCATGTAGAACAGGTAGTAATGAGAACACTGAAAGCACCTGCTGGTTAGGAGTAGACAGGGTAGTTTTAACTGAGTTGAAAGATCTAAGACGGATTGTGAGAACTATAAAAAACAGCAACTGACAACCCGACCAAAACTCCCGGGAGCACACGCTAAACCAACTGCGCATATGCTCCTGGAACATCAATGGGCTATCAACTAAAATGCTGGACTTAGAAGTTATAGCCTACATAAGGTCTTTCGACATAGTGGCCCTGCAGGAGACATGGCTAGCCGAACCTCCACATCTCCAAGGATACTTACGATTTTTTACAGAAGCCAAAAGGTCAGCTAAGTACGGGCACCTCAAAGGTGGATTAGTGATTTACGTAGCAGCTACTAGTTTTGTCAGGATAGAAGAAATAGGCTCCTCTTCAGAAGCCAATCTTGCAATTAAGCTAGCCCTAGCACCCCAAGATGAGGAGAAAGTCAATTGTGACTGCTTGTTCATCAATGCCTATATCCATCCTAAAGGGAAAAAAAAAGCAGTTAAGGAATTATACAATTTCTTGGAGGAATGTCTTATGGAAAGGTCAACAACTAACATTGTGCTTACAGGGGATTTCAATCTTAACCTTATGGGTACGCCACAAGAAGATGCTATTCTAGCTCAAAACATATCTTGGGAACTACCATTACAAGAGAAATTTCAAATAACCAAGCAAACAAAATTAGGAGCACAGACACTTGAAGAATTGGAACATTTTAATATCAGAGCCCTAAATGGTAGATTCGCGGGAGACAGTCCGCCAGCTCCAACTTATCATTCTACAAGGTCAAACAGCATTTTAGATTATACTTTTGTTTCACTACCTCTCTTTCATTATATAACCTCGTTCCAGATAGGGAAAAAAACTGATAGTGACCACTGCCCTCAGGAAATGGCTTTGAATATGGTGAAACCTACACTTGAGCGATCAAACGCCCCAAAAGAGTCCATTCATACTGTCAATTTTAAAAAAATCAAGTATTCAGCAGCAATGGGCGAGATGTTAATAGGAAGTGCACAACAATACTTTTTGGAGCGGACTGGATTAAACGAGGTTACAAAATGGGAACAATTTACAATCATGATGTCGAATTACGCAACACAGCCCAAAGCAGCTGCAAAGATCGGCAAAATTGACACCCTATCACGAGAGTACAGAGGAAAAATCAAGGAAGCGAAAAACAGGATATACCGCTTAATGAGGGAAATACAACTAGACCCAAAAGAAATAGCAAAGCAAAACCACCTTCGGTCACTGAAATCCAATCTAAAAAAGTTGAAATGGGAAGCAACCAAATCAACAGAGGATGACTTGTGGGCAAAATTGCACTCAGACATCAAACAGAATGATGGGGCGAGGTTTTGGAAAACCATTAACTCGCTGATACGTCCAGCACACCTGGGGGTCTCATCAAATATTACAGAGGAAATATGGGCATCCTATCTTGACACGCACTTCAACCAAGAACCTCCTAAAAACAAGGTCCTATTTACATTAGATAACAGAACAGTCGACAATGCCAACCTTGCACAACAAACCCAACTGCGCACTGATACTAAAGACAAATACGAACCAAACAACATCTCAAAGCTCCAACACAGCATTGATTGTCAAATTAAAAAAGGTAGAAGGGAAGGAGCTCCGGGACCTAATGGAATCCCCCCGGTCCTCTTCAAACAAGATGCGGGTTACTGGGCAGCAGCTCTTGAACCCCTTTTCTTGGAAATCAGGTGCTTGAACATCTTGCCAGATTCCTGGAAGGGCTCTATTATAACCCCAATATACAAAGCAGGGGACAGGGCTCTTCCTCAAAATTACCGACTAGTGGCCCTAATAGACAATGAGGCGAAGTACTTTGCAGGATTACTGCTGGAGGAACTACAGGAATGGGCTGCAAAGAAATCGCTGATACCGGTTTATCAGACAGGCTTTGTCAAAACAGTGGGCACGATGACTAATATCCTAACCATGGGCCTACTAATAGACAAGGCAGAGACGAAAAAACTGCCACTACATCTCTGCTATATAGATTATAAAGCGGCTTTCGATAACATCAATCGGAATCTCCTGTGGTCTAAACTAAAGAATTGGGGGATCTCAAAACCGCTGCTGGACCTGTTAATAAACCTGCACACGGAGACCTGGATACGAATAAAGGTGGGGGACGGCTCACTGCTGTCCAGGCGCATACCGACAAACAACGGCCTCAAGCAGGGCTGCGTCCTGGCCCCAACATTGTTTAACCTGTTCTTGGGCGACCTGGCGCCAAATCTGATTGACTGCAACTCACATGCCCCCAAACTAGGAGGGCTTAATATACCATGCCTCTTATATGCGGACGACATTGTTCTCATAAGCCATACTAAAGTAGGGCTTCAAAGACTCCTGAACATCACTCAGAGCTATTCCGAGGAAAATGATCTAAAAGTCAACCTTGAGAAAACTCAATCTATGACCATCAGTAAAAGAAAAAGAAAAACCTTCACGTGGCTCTGGAACAAATCTCGCATTAAAGACACGTCAATATATAAATATTTAGGCGTGAAAATCGACAATGGCGGACGATTCATTGCACAAAGGTCTTGCATCAAAGGCAAAGGGATAGCTCTGGCAATTGCTTTAAAAACCTTGAACAACAAGCTATCTGGTCCATCATTAACACCATTGGTACAAGCTATCCGAGCAAAACTTCTGCCAACAATCACTTATGGAAGTGAGGTTTTACGAGGCAGAGATGCAACAATACTTGACAATACAATCACAGCTGCATATAGAATCATCTTTAGTCTTCCTAAGTGGACCTCCCCATCACAGATTAGGCTGGAGTTTGGCATTCAACAACAGCTCCTGGCACGCCAGGGGGCCTATATCTGTGTATGGGACAAAGTGAGGAAATCTGCACAGGGAACCTTGAACGAACATCTATGGAGGGAAATAGAGCAGACTTCGACCTCGCCTGCAGCCAAATATCTTGCAAAAAGTCTTGTAAACACCGGGCTGGAACAGCTCTGGGCATCCTCCTTAGACCATAAAACCTTCAATAAACTGGTAAAGAAATCTATCAAACACCAGTCGTGGGTACAAGACAAAACCGTTTTTGCAAAAAGAACGCATGCTTGGATGATCTTGAATTCTTACTCGGCAAAAGCTCCTCAGAACTATTTGGGCTTGGGCTATGCCAAAAAGACAAAAATGTGGTTCTTAAAATACAGATTTGGGCTGCTGCCCTGCATCCAGCATCTCCCGCACTGGTTAAAAAAGAAAGCAGGTTTGTCGTGCCGGCTATGCGGTCATATAGAAGAAGACATGACCCACTTACTATGCTCTTGCGAGAAATTGCTGGATGAGAGGAAACTCCTTTTAAAACAACACTTTATTCGGCTTGGGATACGTACACGAAGGAGCGCAGTACTAACCTGTTTTGCATCTCAGGACCCTCAATTGAGCTGCGCCCTGGTAAAATTTTTAAAGGCTGTGGGGGACAAAATGCCAGGGCCAGAATCTTGAATTGACTTGGTTCCAACTTGTCTTGTAACACAAATTATACTTAATTTCAAATACTGAGAGATAACTGAATGGCTGATATGATTTTATAATTACTAAGAACAGAACATAAATGTTCATACAATGATGGTTTTAAACATATGTGATTTTATATTGTGTTTTAATTTTCATGTTTTGTATTGCATTGCATTGGTTTTAATTAACTGTGCAAAATAAAATTACTTACTTACTTACTTACACTCACAGACTCACTCAGAGACTCACAAATTCACTCACAAACCCACACAGAAACTCACTCAGACACACATGTGCCCTCTCGCAGCAATACTCAGACACTCTTGCAGATACTCACACACACAGTAAGACACTTATGCACTTATACCCAGACCCACACAGATACTCACACACACCTACCGGTGCACACATTGAAACCCTTAAGCACTCCCTCACATATCCACTCTCAAAAGTTACAGGTAAGAAATACAATTTTAAAAACCTTAGAAATTCACTGGAAAAAAACAAAGATTAAAGGGACGTTATCGTTAGACTCCCATTTCAATCATATAAAACCATAGAAATTCAGCAGTTATAGTTAATTCAGCTCACTATATCTTGTGTCCCTGCAATGCACTGTTTATAACCTCACATATTACATCACTTGTGTCATTGCCAATGACATCACTGATTACATCATCCAATGAGTGGAAGTGTTTTGTAAATGTTTCTGAGACTTACAGATATTTTCTAACCTACAGCAAAAGTTAGTATTATTCTTTCCGCACAAGTAATTAGTCATATTATTTCTTACATATTTCATCTGAGTGGCTGTGTGACTGTATGTATCAGTAAGCAAGTGGATGTCTGAGTGGCTATATGGGTATGTGTGTGGGTGTATGAGTAGCTGTATGGATGTGTTAGTGGGTATTTGCGTAGCTGTATGGGTGAGTGGGTGTGTGAGTGACTCTATTGGAGAGTAAATGGGTGTGTGAGGGGCTACATTGGTGACTTAGTGGCTGTGTGAGTTGCTGAGTAGCTGCTTGAATATGTGTATAGGTTAGTGAGTGGAGTGAGTAGCTGTATTTGAGAGTGAATGTCTTTGGCTATAAGGATGAGTGTGTGTGTGTTTAATTACCGGTATGGGTAAGTGAGTGGCTATGTAAGTTTCTGTATGGATGATTGAGTGGGTGTGTGAGAGGCTGCGAGGTTGTGTGAGTGGGATTATATATGTCTGTATGAATGGATTTGTGGTGGCTGTATTGGTGAGTGAGAAGGTATATGAGTGCCTGCTTGGGTGGGTTAGTAATATGTGAGTGGCTGTATGAGTGGATCTATGGATGAGTGATTGGCTATGTGAGTACTGGTATGGGTCTGTGATTAGGTGTGTGAGGGGTTGAGTTGCAGTGGGAATGAATGTATGAGAGGTTTTATTGGTGTGAGTGAGTGCCTGAGTGGTTCTGTGAATGATGTCATCAGTTATGTCAATTGAGATGTCATCAGTATTGTCATCCATAATGTCACTGACAATCTCTAGGTAATAAGTGGTGCATTGTGGATCGCAAGTTTCAATTAGCTCAGGTAACTATAACTGCTGAATTTCACAGTTTTTTTATGAGTGAAATCTGAGCCTAACTATGGTGTCCCTGTAATCTTTGTTTTTTCATTACATTTATAAGGTTTTTTAAATTCTATTTCCTTACCATAACATCCCTGTAACTTTAGTTTTTTTTAAGTGGATTTCCAAGTTATTTTTCCTAACTGTAACGTTTTAGACTTAGTGTGTGACCTAGTGCATGAGTGTCTCAGTGGGTGTGAGTGTGTGAGTGCCTCAATTTGTGTGAGTGGGTGTGGGAGTATCTGAGTGGGCCTGGGAGTGGCCGCATAAGCGTCTTACTGAGTGTGAGTGAGTCAGTGCATGAGTGTCTGAGTGGGTGCTTGAGTGTTTGAGCGAGTGTCTCACTGGGTCTGTAAGTGGGTGTGAAAGTGGGTGAGTGCCTTGTGGTAAATAAAATATTACCCTGGCTTAATTTCTAGGCATTAACAATTATCATGCATCAAGTGAGAAGCAGAGTCCGTGGTATCTGAGTTAAAATGGGCTTTATTCCAATAACTCGAGTCAAAGGGAGAATATGTTCCATCACCTCTGAGGTTCAGGAAGAGTCTTCTAACATTTGTTCACCACTAAGAATCAGAAAAGCATATATTTCTCCGTTCATTGCATGGGGGCTGAGACAGAGAGCTAGGCCTTATCTGTCGCGAACGGGTTCTGTTTACATTTCCTCACCGGGCAAGGATGCCACTCTGTACAGCAAAACAGATAACTGGTATTCATAACACTGTCTTGGCAGAAGTTCAGAAAGTGGTTCAACCACAAAAAAATAAAGGGCTCAGTACGATATTTATTTAAAAATGCACAATGCAAAATACAAAATACATGGGCCTTTATTTTAGCTTAACGTTTGGGAGACTTTGATGACTTGACTTGCAGGACATGTTTGCAGAGGCCTAGTGATTCAGGCCACTACGAGAAATATGCATGGGTGACATGCACATGAATGTAACATAGGGTATATGTAGTGGACATTATTTGGTCAGGCAAAATATCATATTCCACATTCCCTCCTTGTCACCTACATAACCCTTCGGGATACATCTATATTCATGAGACCGTATAGCTGATCATACAGAATCATTTCTTCATCTTTATCCTTTGTACATGTGGATGGGGAACGCAAGCAGTGGCACAGAGGCTGCAAATCGCCAGGCCACACTGCAGACAGTGATAGTATCATGGCAAACTGCTCCTGGATCAAGTCGCCAGGGCAGATGCAGTCACATTCACTACTGCTTCAAGGGTTCTTGTTAATTTGCGTATCAGTTTACTATTTTGGACGGGGCCAACAAAGAAAAAGAAACCTTTGTTGAAATCTGTATATCGCTCCCACGCTGTTTCTGTCTGCTATATAACAAGTTCCACCCTAGTCTAAGGGCAGATGTACATAAGCTGTCTGACCACAAATGAAATAGGTATGGCGTGACGTTTTGAAAGAAGAAAGAAGAAGAAGAAGAATGTCCTTCTGAGAGTGAAGTTCCTTGTAAATAGCTCCTTGTAAATATGGTTTATGAAGAGCACGTCATTATTATAACTTGCTGAGTTTCTTGTAAATATGGCTTGTGAATAGCGCCATGTGGTCATGGTTTGTGCAGAGTATGTTTGTCAATACAATATCTTGTATTGAGAAGGCAGTATTTGTTTTAACATGCTGTATAACAAGGTGTTGAGGGATTTTGGCGTTGTTTGGCGTTTTCGGGGGGGGGCGTGTTTTTGAGCGGAAATTCGTACCCGTTCCAGTGGAGGGATTCGGCTGCTTTTTGGTGAGGATGTAGGGCATCGCTTGGACTACTGTGATGCCAAATTTGAAAAGATTCTGAGCTGTGGAAGTGGAGGAAAAAGCATGTCTTGTGCGGAGGCGCGATTTGCCATGTTATCCAATGGGCGTGTTTTCCTAAATCTATTTCGGCAGAACTCCCTTTGTTTTCTGATAAGGGGGTAGTTGGCCACATACCAAGCACTCAGTTGCATTGCTGGTCTGGCTGGTCACGTATGCATACTGGATGAATGTATATGTGAGGAAATGAAAAAGAAAACATGTAGCAATAAACTAACACCGATTATAACAATGCACAGAATAAAATAATGATCAAGGTAACAATCCATCTGCTGCGTAATGTCTTGCAGTATTATTCCTTTTTATCTCTCATCTTGCTATTCTCATATGTGATCTTATACATGTCAGAAACTGGTCTAACCGATTCACCACCGGGTGGGCTTAAACAATTAAACTACGTCTGACTTACTAGATCTAAGTTTAGACCTATACTCTTGCTGAGGGGTCTTTTCAAGCAAAGGCGGCACAAAGTCTGTTGTGTCATTAAAGTCAATGTTCTTTTCGAATGTTCCACATTGTCCAAAATAGCGCTTAACGTGATGGGCATGGATCCAGCCCTTGCGTCCCTCCACTTTCAGTGCGGTCCTCGTGGTAAGAAGCACCATCTTCGGGGTCTTCCAGCGCGGCTCGAGGGGGCTGGAACGATCAAAATTCCGGATGCACACAAAGTCCCCTGGGACTATGGCGTGTTCCTTGACGTGGGTGTTGTCAGGGAAGGCGGCAGCAACCTGTGAACGACAAGAGAGTAGTGCAGACATCAAGGAAGCCAGGTAATCTGTCAGCATGTTACTGTCAACATCAGTTATCTTTCTGGGCATAGGCGTACCCCACATATTTGGCGGTCTACCGAAAACCACTTCATACGGAGATAGGCCTGTTCTGGAATGTGCTACCATACGCATGTAAAAGAGGGCAACCGGCAGGGCTACCATCCAATCCACGCCTTTCTCTGCACAGACCTTTGCTAATTTTGTCTTGAGGGTCTGATTATGTCTTTCTACAAGGCCAGCTGCTTCTGGGTGTCTGACACAATGGAACTTCCATGTGTAACCTAACAGAAGGGACACTTGTTTCATTAATTCAGAGGAGAATGGCTGGCCGTTATCTGAATTGATCACCCGAGGTAATCCATACCTGGGGAAATACTCGCGCACTAACTGTCTGGCTGTTGTTACAGCAGTATAATCTGGAACTGGATAAGCTTCTGTCCATCTAGATAGTGCACACACTACCACCAAGACATACTTGTAACCTCTACATCTGTCCATTTGGATATAATCCATCTGGAGAACCTCAAAAGGGTGGTCAGGAGGATGAAATCCGCCTTGTTCCACCGGGATGCCTTTACCTGGATTGAACTGACAACAGATCATACATGTTCGTACTTTCTGCTTCGCTGCGGCACGCATGTGCTTGTTAAACCAGATGTTCTGTAAGCTGTCTAACATTGCTTTTTCTCCCAAGTGTGCTGGACTGTGTGCTGTGTTGATGATTACTTGTACCATAGAATCTGGTAGAAACCATGTGCCTTTTCCCTTAGTCATCCAACCTTGGTCAGTCTGGACCCCTCCTTGTTCAGTCCATTTCTTTATCTCATCTGCAGTGGCATGTGTCTGTATGTCGAGCACGTCTTGAGTGGGATCCCTGACTGTCATACATGTTGTCAGTAATGGTACCTCTGTCCTTGTCGTGTCTGTTGGTGTCTGGGCTGTAAGTCTAGCTGTTCGATCTGCCAGGTCATTACCCTGGGAAATGGTGTCTGTAACTTTGGTGTGAGCTTTGCACTTCAGGATAGAAATGGCTGTAGGTAAATGTATGGCTTCTAACAGGGCTTGAATAAGCTGGCCATGCTGAATCTTGGTCCCATGGGAGGTCAGGAAACCTCTCTCCCTCCATAAGACCCCGAAATCATGAACAACGCCAAAGGCATATTGCGAATCAGTATAAATGTTTACTTTCAAGTGCTTAGCTCTTATGCAGGCTTGTGTCAGAGCGATGAGCTCTGCTGCTTGTGCTGACAATGTGTCTATTTTCTGTGTCTCTATGACTTCTTTATCAGTGGTCACAGCATAGGCCGCCACTAACTCTCCTGTACTTGTTCTCATGCATGATCCATCTACATAGAGCGTTAAGTCTGGGTCTGAAAGTGCAATATCTGTCAGGTCTTGTCTTGGTTTCGTCACGATATTCATTAGTTCCACACAGTCATGTGATGGTGCATTTACTGTACTTGAGGGCAAAAGTGTTGCAGGATTCAGAATATTACAACGTCTGATCTCTATGTGTGGTTGAAATAATGTCAGTTCATATCCTGTCAGTCTTGCTACAGTCAAGTGTTGTGTTTGTGTTCTGTTTAAGAGAACCTCCACTGCATGTGGAACCTGTACTGTCAGAGGGTGGCCCAATACTATTGAATCACTTTGTCTTATGGCTAGGGCTGTTGCTGCAACTGATTTCAGGCATGCAGGCAGAGCCTGGGCCACTGGGTCTAGCGTGCTAGAAAAATAAGCACAAGGCTTGTGTTTTCCTGCTTGATCTTGTGTGAGAACAGATAACGCTGTTCCTTCTCTTTCAGTTACAAAAAGCATGAAAGGTTTGCTGTAACATGGAGTCGCTAACACTGGCGCTTGACATAAAGCTCTTTTTAATTCCTCGAATGCCAAGGTGTGTTCTTGTGTCCAAGGGAGGACAGTCCCCCCTGCCTCCTGTGTAGTTAACTGTATGAGTGGTTTGGCTAGAAAGGCATACTGGGGAATCCATTGCCTACAGTATGAAGTGAGGCCAATAAAGGCACGTACTTCCTTTTGTGTCTTGGGCTGTGAAAGGTTAGCAATGAGCTGTATACGTGCTTGTGTTAGCTGTCTCCCCTCTTTGGAAAGCAAGTGTCCTAGGTACACTACCTGCTTTTCACAGAATTGCAACTTCGAAGGGGACACCTTGTGCCCCTTGTAAGCCAGAAAATGTAAGACTGTCAGTGATGCATTTTCACATTCTTTTTCTGAACGTGCTGTAATCAGGATATCGTCCACATACTGTAGTAAAGCAGTGTTGGAAGGCATGTGAATGCTGTCTAGCTGTCTCTTCAGAGCCTGACTGTAAATACTAGGGCTTTCTGTAAAACCTTGAGGAGCTCTTATAAAGACAAAGCTACGACCCTTTAATGAAAATCCAAACAGGTACTGGCTGTCTGGGTGAATGGGAACACTAAAGAAAGCGTTCTTCAAGTCGATAACAGTAAAGTAAGTAGCCTCTGAATCAATAGCAGTCAACAATGAAGAAATGTCTGGCACCACTGGATATTGTGGTACTACACATTTGTTCAATTCTCGCAGGTCAATAATCAATCGGTACACTGGCAGTACACTAGGATCAGATCTTTTAAGGATAGGAATGACAGGCGAGTTACATACATTTGAGACTGTCTCTACCACTACCCCCCGTGCAATAAATTTGTCAACTATTTTCAGTAATGCTGTTTCGGCGTCAGGTGGTAACTTGTATTGTCTAATACGTGGAAGTACTACTCCTGCTTTGAGTGTGACATGGTGAGGCATAATGTCCATGTAACCTACGTCAGTCGGTCCTTGTGCCCACAGGATCTGTGGCACGTTCTTGAGTCTGTGGTCAAAATCAGTCAGTACATAATGTCCCTTAAAATCACGTAAGAACAGGCGTACTCCTTCTGGAGAACAGCAGATAACTGCTCCTAGATCTTTTAATGTCTTCATACCAAGTAAGTTTTCTGGACATGACTTAGTAAGTAGCAAGTCAGTGGTACGTGACAGTGGACCAACCCCTAGGGAGACTGGTTTTGATACTTCATTAACAATAGGCTTTCCTGAAAATCCTAGGGAAACATTCTGTGAGCCTGAGAGAGGTGCCCCTGGAACCTCGTCATGACTGATGGTAGTTCTGCTCGCCCCTGTGTCAATCAGAAACTTTCGATCCTGACCTAGAACACGACTATGTACATACGGACCCTCTTGATCTACAGGAACCTCAATAAGGGGCAAGCCTACTTCCCTCTCGAGGCTGTTTCATGAGAACTGTTGATATTCTGGATAGTCAGACTGTGTGTGCTGATACATTTGTGGTGTGGCATTAACAGGCGGTGGTGGAGGATAATTTGCTACTGTCTGTTGCGTGTTCTGTTGCGTGTTATTCTGTCTAGGAGTGTACTGTCGCTCTTTTGTCTTGCCTGTAGCAATGTTGTGTTTCAGAACAGTGCAGTCCTTTACAAAGTGACCTGGTTGTTTGCAATAGTTACAGTTCCCTTTGACAGGTGTCGTGTTATGTTTGTTTGAAGTCGCCGGTACCGTCTGGGCAACCAGCACCTTCATTTTTGTCTCTTTCATGCGTCTCTTTTCATGATCCTGCTCTTCTCTAATCCTATTCTGATGATACTGTAGCATCTGTAACATTTGTGAAGGGCTGTTTGCTTGCCAAGTACTCTCAACCTTCAGTACTCTATTCTTGATCTGGGGTAAGGAATTCTCAACTAATTTGCTCACAAAAAGATGTGGAAATGACTCGCTACCTGGCTTAAGGCCACTATTAATAGTAAAACATTTCTCAAATCTAGAATAGAAATCACTAGTGTCCTTGTCTTGCTTTTGTTTACATGCTGAAATAGCATCCCAATCTTCCTTTTTAGTAATCAATAATCTTGGCAAAACTTGTATCAGGAATTCAGGTAGTTCTCTAGCTCTATCTCCAAGACCAACTCCTGGGAGCCTGCCCTTCTCTTCTGTTTCCAATGCATCCCAACTTAACTTTTTCTCACCCACTTCCCAGTCTTTTTCCTTAAGCTTTTCATAAATCCCTGCAGGTAACAGTACTTTTAATAGCTTCAGAATGTCAGCGTACGTATAATCTCCTATGCGGAGGATGTCTTTTAATTCACGGTGAAATCCCCCTGGGTCTTTATCATGACAAGGCAACATCTTTTTCATTTCAAGAATCTCTAATTTCGTTAAGGGGGTGTAAACATACACCCGTTGTAACTCATTGGCCGCATTCTTAACGGGATGAACCTCTCGTAGGGGGTTCTGTCTGTCTATGTGTGCGTTATGTCTGTCATAGTGTAAGACTGGAGGCATGTATGTAGTCAGAGAATCTATGTACTTATGTCGTTGATCCAGGATTACATTAATTAATTCAGTACCTAAACCTGTCCATCTATCTAGTAAAATGTCGTCAAGTATTTTATGCAAGTGACCAGGATCAGAATGCTGACTTTTATACAACGTTATCAAGTGTTGAACCATGTAAATACCAGCCAAACGCTGTTCGTTCGGTGGAAGGCTTAAGAAAGTCTGAGCCACTATATCACTGCTATATATATTGGCATTGGACACCCACTGGGTGGCTGACCGGGCCAACTCTATTTCGTGTTGTGTGGGAAGTCTCTCACTCCCTATCCATTGTTTCAGTGCTTTCTCAGTAGCTTGGAATAGAGCTTCAAGGGAATACCTTTCTTTTATAGCTGGCCCCTGTTTACGGTAATCAAGGCACTTGGGTCTGTCAAACTGTCGCGCTTTTCCTACATAATTAATCTTGTCTTTTGGTTCATCTACTTCTTCTGTTGATAACTCACCATTCTCCTCAGACTCTTTTCTGTGCCTTTCTATTATTTCCTTTCGTATTTTCTTGTACATGGCATCTATCTGTCCCTGTTTCTCATGTCTACCGGCATCTATGTGATCACTCCATTCTATCAATCCTGCTTTTACATCTCCGTCCCCTTCGTCCTGTTCCCTGATCAGGCAGTTAATAATAAAACATAAGACATAGTTCTTAACCCCTACTTTTCTCTGTGCCATGGCTTGTGCTATACTATCTGGTCCCTCCCCCGTTCTAATAAAACGATACATGCTATCTAGTTGATCTTTCATGTCTGGTAATGTCTCTAGATATGCAACAGCTTGTCTTAGTCTACGTGAAATCACGACCATTGAACCCTTTCCTGGTTCTGTATCATATACACAAAATGGAATGGCTGCATCTACAGTAGGCACCCCTCCCACTGCCCCGGGACCTACGTCATCTTTTGCTAGCTGCTGCTGAAGTTGCTGGAGCTGATCTGCTGCTGGGGGTGGAGGAAAACCTGCATTAACGTAGTCCGGGAGGGAATCGTCTAGATACGAGGAAATGAATGCTTCAGATGCTGTCGGCTTTATTCTATGTACTCTATATGGTACAGGTGGTGGCGTTCGAGACCTACTGGATCTTTCTGAGGTGGTCACTTTAGCTAGTTCTTCTGACAGAACGGGATAAATACCATTAACAACGGCGTTTCTTTCCCTATCAGTCTGTTCTGTTTTGACACGTTCCCCCTCCTCCCGCAGTTCCTTTTCTCTGGCTTTTTCCCCAGCTTGTCTAGTTCTATCTGCTTTATTCAATTCTTTCTCTGTTCTCCTATGTGACTCTTTGCGCCACAATTCGATGGCATCTTTCTGAGAGGGTCTTGACTTCTTTTTCCATAGCGCTTCCTCCACCCTCATAATACATTCAGGATCCCATGTACCCGAGATTGGCCATCTATACTTTTCCTCCAGGTCCTTGGTGTAGTCTACCCATAAATCTAAAAACAAAATGGCGTCTAGCCCATGCTTATTATACATATAATGACCAGGTGTGTCTCTAGGCGGGATGTTAACTGGTTCTTCTAGTATACCTTTTCTGGTCCCTATCTGACGTAACTTTGAAAACAGTGGCATGTTTGAAACCAATATTCACAAAAATAGACTGAAACAATCAACAATCATTCACACACAAACAAATATTAAACACTAAAACAGTTACAACCTAAACTGATACAGAGAGCTAAACATGTACTTGAAAAACTTTATGCACTGAAATACAGTACAACCATACCGGTCTCAGAAATGAGACACGTCTTTACCGCACCCACGTTTACCATGGACACGTCTTTAATCTTGATGCATTCCCCATAGTGGTACTCACCGGGAAGCAGAATCTTGAAACTTGAAGGCCTCGGACTTCTACGCATGCGCCTTGGAACAGGTGGACCTCTGGAGACCTCGGACCTTGCTCTCTCACGGGCTGGGTTCTGGGTTGAGACAATCTGCTTTCCTCACCGCCTCACATGGATGCCTGGTCGCAGTCCGTCCTCCTCCTGGGCCTGAGGGAGCAGCGGGAAATCCCAATGGCGTGTACACTTTAAAGTCCGTCACGGCTGTGGAAGGGGGCAAAGACTAGACCTACAAACTCCGGCGAGTGGGGAAAGGGACATGTCCCTGTTCAAGGGCGCCAATTAATGTGGTAAATAAAATATTACCCTGGCTTAATTTCTAGGCATTAACAATTATCATGCATCAAGTGAGAAGCAGAGTCCGTGGTATCTGAGTTAAAATGGGCTTTATTCCAATAACTCGAGTCAAAGGGAGAATATGTTCCATCACCTCTGAGGTTCAGGAAGAGTCTTCTAACATTTGATAACAATGAACAGCATATATACATTTTACTCCTTGTACATAGGGAGGAGCGCTCCAGGCAGAGCAAGAAAGAAAGAGATAAGAGCATGTGGGCGTACACTTGATGAGTCATAGGTAGATGATAGGTAGATGTCATAGGTGGGTGGGTACTTAGGGGAGGAGTTTGCATGACCAGCTGGAACTCTGCCCTAATTGTGCAACTTTGAGCATGGCGTGCAATTGACGTGTAACTGGGAGGAGAGCTGACTTTCGACCTAGCAGAGACATCTCTTGTGTCAGGGCGAAAAGCACATCTTGTACAATCTGATATGATAGGGGGTGTATTGTCTGAAGCAAAAGGTTGTTCACCACTAAGAATCAGAAAAGCATATATTTCTCCGTTCATTGCATGGGGGCTGAGACAGAGAGCTAGGCCTTATCTGTCGCGAACGGGTTCTGTTTACATTTCCTCACCGGGCAAGGATGCCACTCTGTACAGCAAAACAGATAACTGTTATTCATAACACTGTCTTGGCAGAAGTTCAGAAGGTGGTTCAACCACAAAAAAATAAAGGGCTCAGTACGATATTTATTTAAAAATGCACAATGCAAAATGCAAAATACATGGGCCTTTATTTTAGCTTAACGTTTGGGAGACTTTGATGACTTGACTTGCAGGACATGTTTGCAGAGGCCTAGTGATTCAGGCCACTACGAGAAATATGCATGGGTGACATGCACATGAATGTAACATAGGGTATATGTAGTGGACATTATTTGGTCAGGCAAAATATAATTTTCCACAGCCTTTACAAGTGTATATGAGTCATTCTGAGTGAGTGCATGAGTGTCTCAAAGGGGCTGTGAGTGGGTGTGTGAGTATCTCACTGGGTGTGAGTAGGTGCATGAGTCTCTGAGTAGGTCTGTGGGAGCATGTGTGAGTATCTGAGTGGGTCTGTGAGTGAGTGTGAGAATGTCTGAGTGGTTTTGCAAGTATCTCCATGAGTGTGTCAGTCTATGAGTGACTGTGTGAGTATCTGAGTTAGTCTGGGAGTGGGTGCCTGAGTCTGTGAATGGGGTTGTGAGTGGGTGTGTGAGTCTCTGAGTAGATCTGTGAGTTGGAGCATGAGCCTCTGAGTAGATCTGTAAGTGGGAGAGAGAGAGAGTATGAGTGATTCTCCAAGGGGATTCATTTGTGTCTGAATGGGTCTGTGAGTGGGCATGAGAGTGCCTGGGTGGGTTCTACTCATTCTCTGCTCATTTTCTGCCCTTTTTCTGCTCACTTCTGGACTTTATTTTGCCTCTTTCTGCTCATTGCTGACCTTTATTTTGCCTCTTTCTACTTGTTTCTGACCTTTATTTTGCCTCTTCTGCTCATTTCTAACCTTTATTTTGCCTCTTTCTATTCATTTCTAACCTGCCGTTTGCCTCTTTCGGCTTGTTTCTGACCTTTACCTTTCCTATTTATTTCTGCTGGCTGCCAACCACTATTTTGCATTATTCTGCTAGTTTCTGATCTCTATTTTGCCTCTTTCTGCTCGTTGATTACCTCTATTTTGTCTCTTTCTGCTTGCTTCTGATCTTTATTTTGCCTGTCGCTGCTCAATTCTGACCTTTATCATGCCTCTTTCTTCTCAGTGCTGACCTTTAGTTTGCCCCTTTCTGCTAGTTGCTGACCTTTATTCTGCCACTTGCTGCTCATTTCTGACCGTTATTTTGCCTCTTTCTTCTCATTGCTGATCTCAATGTTGCCTCTTTCTTCTCGTTGCTGGCCTATATTTTGCCTCTTTCTGCTTATGCTGACCTTTATTTTCCCTCTTTTTGTTAATTTTTGAACTTCATCTTTCCTCTTTCTGCTCATTGCTGACCTTAATTTTGGCATGTTGCTGACCTTTATTCTGCCTCTTGCTGCTTGTTGCGGACCTCCATTTTGCATTTTTCTGCTCACCTCCGACTTTAATTCTGCCTCTTTCAGCTTTTTTCTCACCTTTATTATGTCTCTTTCTGCTCTTTGCTGACTTTTCTGCCCTTTCTGCTCATTTTTGACCATTATTTAGCCTCTTTCTCTTTTTCCCCCTGGCTCACAACTCCTGCGGGAGTTGGCATTGCCCCTGCAATCAGGTAGCTGCTTGACATAGCAGCTCCCTGCTTGCAAAAGCAATGTTTTCCTCTGTTTCCCTGCATGCATATTTGTGTGCAGGGAAACAGATGAAAACTCAGTTTTCAGCAAGCCAGAGCTGTTTGACAGATCTGGCTTGCAGAAAACAGAGTAATGTATGCTTTTGCTTGGTGGGAGCTGTCAACTCCCACCAATCAAAAGCAAAGAGCTACTTCCTGAGGGTGGGCACCTCAGGAGGTAGCAGGAGCCCCCCCTGAGGGGAGGTGGGGCCCAGGGCCATATATGGCTCATCGAGTGGCCACGCAGTCCCCCTCCATTGTAAAACGTTGCCCCCGGGGAGCCCCCTTAAATCCAATGGGCATTTATTTTTATGTTTTGCCCTAGGGGCCTGGCTTTACATATATTTCAAGTTCCCAGGGGACAGCTGTCCCCGGGGCTGCAGAGGAGCCATGCGGTCCCCCTGCATTAATTGAACTTGATTTGCCCCAGGGAGGTGGGAGTCCCCGGTGCTGGGTTCACCCACATACATATTTTAGAGTACCCTTGGGAGATAGCGATCGCTAGGCCTTTCATAAGCGCTTGGTGGGGACCCCAGATATCCTCTTCCTTTATATTATTGCTAATGCACCCCAGGACCTGACTCACCTGGGGCTAAAGATTACAGGAGCCCATGCTTCTTGTTTTTTTATCCTTCAGTGTGGGCCATGTCTATCACTGACATTCTTTTTTTAAAGTTATTTTTGCCTTGCAGGACCCTACCCTGCCACCATATTGTTTTAACTTTTTTGGGGGGACTCAGCTGAAGCCAAGTTCCAAGATGTCTGACAGCACTTCTTGGTTGCAGTGTTGGCAGCCAATCAGATTTCAGCATGGGGACTGTCAGATCGTTGAAAGATCAGCGTCCCTATATATACAAATTTGGATTTTTCCAAAACTGCCAAACTGACTTTTGCGATTTTACACAAAGTTTGCTTTCTGGACCAACAGCTACCTTTCTGCCAAATTTAGTGTTATTCTTTTAAGTGGTCCGGACTGTAGTCAAGTCTAAAATCTCTACAGGAATTAATATAGGGAAAATGCATTTTGGGAACCCCTTTTTTTCTCAGCCCTGCCTTGATGGATCACCATGAATCTTTCTAGACAGTAGCTGAGGCATGTGTCTTATTTAGTTTGAAAATTTAGTGAGGGTTCGTTAAATGAAGCCAAAGTTATTGGCAATACAAAAATGCTCTTCATATGGAAACTAGGTCCTACTATTCCCACCTATGGGCGATATATCAAAATCCAGAACTTTTTAGATATCTATAGAAACACACATGCTCTCCAGATGTAGCGATCTTCATAAATGTTAATGTGCAAGCAGTGAAACACTTAAAACATTTCTAGAACATGTTAATAAACTGAAAGATGCTGGGAGCAAACTATATTTGCTGAAAAGGGAAGCTCTCCTTGTCTTGAAAAAAGAGGACATGGTAGGAACAGTGGAACCCATTAGGTTAATCACCACATTTAGTAAACGAGATAATGAAGTAAGAAAAATCCTAAACAAACATCTGCATGACCTGCGCACTGATGAGAATATTGCCACACATGTGACATCTCACCCACTAGTCACTTACGAATGTAGCAAACCACTCAAAGATCTACTATGTAGAAAGATGGTTACCATACAAGATGAACATGGAGGTAGCATAAAAAGTGTGGGATTTGTGACATGCAGGAATTGCAAAGCGTGTTAGTTGAATGCTGATGTACTCTCTTTTAAGACTAAGGGTGATGTCATCGGTGACGTTATTTGAAATATCATTAGTGATGTCATGAGTAACGTCACTGACCATGTCATAAGTATTGAAATATGTGAGGTCATAAGCAGTGGGGACGTAAGTTATAGTTAGCTCAGGTAACTATAATTGCTCTGGTCTTGTACGGGTAAAATCTGTGTCTAAATATGACAACCCTGTAACCTTTGTTTTTTTAGTGAATTTCTAAGCTTTTTTAAATTCCATTGCTAAGTATAATGTCCCTGTAACCTTAGAAATTCACAGTAAAAAACAATGTTTTTATAAAGTTATTTTTCCTAACTATATCGTCCCTATAACCTTTTCTAAGTGAATTAAAAAAGTTTTTTACATTTTATTTTCTAACTGAAAATTCCAACCTTTGAGAGTGAGTTTGTGAGTGAGTGCATACATGCCTCTGTGGGTGTGTGAGCGTGTGAGTGTCTCAATAGGTGTGTGACTGGGTATGTGAGTGTCTGAGAGGGTCCAGGTGTACCTGCATACGTGTCTCACTGGATTTATGAGTAGGTGCATGACTGTCTGACTGTGTTATTGAGTGAGTTCATGAGTGTCTGCTTTGGTGCATGAGTGCCTGAATAGGTTTGTGACTGGGCACATGAGTCTCTGAGTGTATCAGTGAGCAGATGCATGAGTGTCTAAGTGGGTCTGTGAGTGCTTGAGTATCGAGGTGTGTATGTGAGTGGGTGCAAGTCTCTGAGTGGGTCTGTGAGTGGCTAAATGGGTCTGAGAGTGGGCGTGTGAGTGGCCAGGCCACATGTGAATGGGGTGGGAGGCTGTGCAGCCCTCCTCCACAGGCCAATTTCAGCCCTGGGGACCCCATCCCCCAGGACCGGGTCACGAATCAATAGGGAAGGGGGACAATACGCCACCCCTCCATGGCCATTTTTGGCCCCAAGGACCCCATTCCTCATGGCACCATAATAACCAAATCGGGGAGGGGAGTCACGTGGCCTGCCATCCTGGGGATTATTTCGGCACTGGCGACTCAATCCCCTATGGCCCAGCCTTAACTCAATCAGGGAGAGGAGCTGTGTAGACCCCTCCCTCGTCCAATTTTGCCCTGGGGACCCCATCCTCCAGGCCCCATCCATTAAAATGACACATTTTTAATAGGGGAAGGGGACCATGCTGCCCCATCTTCGTGGGCTGTTTTCGGCCCAGAAGACCCCATCCCTTAGGTTTATCTCAAATGGGGAGAGAGGCCACAAAGTCCCCTCCCAGGGCTGATTTTTGCCCTGGGGACCCCATTCCGCAGTGCCCAGCCTTTAAAAATATATGCTACCCTTGGATGATTTCAGCACTGGGGACTCAATCCCCTATGGCCCAGCCTTAACTCAATCAGGGAGAGGAGCTGTGTAGACCTCTCCCTGGTCCAATTGTGCCCAGGGGTCCTCATCCTCCAGGCTCCATCCTTTAAAATGAGAAATTTTTAATAAGGGAGGGGGACCATGCAGCCCCCCTTCGTGGGCTGTTTTCGGCCCAGAAGACCCCATCTATAGGGTTTATTTCAAAGGGGGATAGAGGGCACAAAGCCCCCTCCCAGGGCTGATTTGTGCCCCAGGGACCCCATTCCGCAGTGCCCAGCCTTTAATAATACATTATCAGAAGAGGAGCCCAGTCTTTTTCCAATGGGGGAGAGAGACCATGAAGACCCCCTTCTGGACTGATTTCGGCCAAGGGGACCCCATCCTCTGGGGCGTACCAATGGTTCCCTGGCAGTGTGCAATAGGACTGCAGGGAGAGCCTGAAAGCCCAGGCAGGGCCCCGCAGCCCCGGGGACCACTACCCCTGGGAGTTTCATTAAATATTTGCGGATGCTCAAGGCTCCCTCCAGCCCTGAGGACCGCCACTCCCCAGGGCTTTATTTTTTTAATGTTTGGGGGTCCTCCAAGGCCCCCCAAGCTCCGGGGACCACCACTCCCCGGGGCTTTTATTAATTATTATGCGGGGACCCACGGCCCCCCCACTACCCCAGGGACTGCCACCTCCCAGGGCTTTAAAAAAAAATACATACACCCGTGTGGATGGGCTCGAGCCCCCTCACATGCCCCGGGACCGCCACCTCCCCGGGATCACTAACTATGTAAATTCGGGGATCATTTACGGATCCCCGAGCCCTAGGGACCACCATCTCCCCGGGACTTTGCAATGTTGGGAGGGGGGCTGCACGGCCCCCCTTAAGCAGTCCTTGGTGGCACTGGGGATCGCCACCCCCCAGGGCCGGCTCCTGCAGTGTCCTGGGGTGCCCACCCTGGACACTGCTGTTTGCAATGACAGGGCAGGAGCCATGTGGCTCCCGCCCTCTCATTTCAAACTGCTTTTCTTCATTGAAACGAGAGCAGGAAAACCTGCTCTCACTTCAATGAAGCAAAGCACAATTGCTTTTCCACAAGGGGAGCTGCATGTCAGCAGGTCCCCATGTGGAATAGCAATGCTGGCTCCCACAGGACGCGGGGAGCCAGCGGGACTGCGGGGGCATTGGGTTCCCCCCACAGTCCCCAACGGAGAGAGCCAGCCACAGGGGATGGGGTCCCTGGGGCTAGAAGTGGCCAGGGAGGGGGACCACGCAACCCCCTCCCCAAAAATAAAGAAATATTAAAAGAAATTAAAGGACGGCTGTGGGGGAAGGGGTCCCTGGGGCAAATAGAGGCCTCAGGAGAGGGGCCATGCAGCCCCCTCCATAAAAAAATATATATTTATGTGGCCTTGCCCTGGAGGATGGGGTTCCTGCGGCTGGAATTGGCCACGTGAAGGGGGCCCACGCTGCCCCCTTCCAGTTCAAATTATTAATTTTTTTTAATGGGGTAAATCCCTGGGGGATGGGGTTCACAGGGCCCAAAAGAAGTCAAAAGAAGGGGGGCCGCACAGCCCCCCATCTAAAAAAAGAATTAAAAACACCGCGATTGGGCCAGAGGCCCCTCCCCCTCTCAGCAACACTCTGCAAATGCGCCCTGTGACACGTTTTACAATGGGGAATTAATTCCCCTTCAACACTGGGGGTCCCTGGGGGCCAACTAGCCCACCAGGTACCTCCAGTAAGCTCCACAGGGCTGCGTTGCAGAGAGGTGGTCCAGGCCACACCCCTTTTTACACCACTCTGCAACGCAGCTCTGTGGCGTTTACTGGAGGTACCTGGTGGGCTAGTTGGACCCCAGAGACCCTCAGGATTCAAGGGGACTTAATCCCCCAACTTAAAACAGGCCATGGGGCACGTTTGCACAGTGGTGAAGAGAGGGGGCGGGCCTGAGGTGACATGTATGCAAATTACAAAAAAGGAACCAGGGGTGGACAATATTTTACGGGGTCCAAAGTATGCGTCCAATCAACTTATAAACAACTAGATACTTAGTTCCCCAGGCTAGAAAGAGGTGAGAGAACAAACACGGAGTGTATGGAGCTAAGGGAGCGTGTCAGTCAGTCAGGGAACAAGGTGTTCCCTTGTTGGAACTAGGGGACCTCACACACCCAGACGGGAGCCTAGGTGTCATGCTTCATCATCGGTCTCCTGCTCCTCGTCAGACTGGCGCTGCAATGTCTGACGGGCGCCGTAGGCGCTCTTTGATGGAGATCTTTTGTTCCAGCCAGTTTTTGCGTGAGGGTGAGGGGTCTGGTGTAAGTGTAGTCGTGAGTGAAAAGGTGAGGTTTAAAAGAAGGTAAGTCAGTCCACAATGAACCTTATTTGGGGTGGCTGACTCCCTAGTTTAAAAGGGTGGGAGGGGAGAAAGGGACTGTTTAGGCTACAGTGAACTTACTCAACCCTCTAAAAAGGTCGACATGTTTCATGCCAATGTGGCAATTCTTCAGGACCTCAAGTGGGTACTACACAGTGAAAAATGAAAAATAAATAAAGTATCTAAATACAACCTCAATGGGTCAATCAGGAAGCAAGCCAGCAGGTCTTGCTCTGGAGGGGAACCTAGAAAAGATAAGTGGAAGGGTTGTCATCTCAGCTTGTAGTATGATTGACCCTTCATTTACCAGGTTCTAAACACATTCTCCATACACCATCTAGCTTTGGTATGCAGTGTTGCACATCAACCACACAAGAAATGGGGCACATCGGTCAGTAGTGCGACCACACAATGGTTAGTCAAAAGGTGTAATCGCCTGCTGACACTGCCCAGACCATGCATTCAGTCAAAGGTAGGAAGGTTTAAAAGGTTAAAAAGGACGGAGGCTAAACATGTACCACATCACATATATATTGATGACTAGAAAGGTGCTTACCCTAGGAACAACCCTAAAGGGCCCCGCAGTCTGTTCACGTGGGGCAGTTCAAGTGGTAAAGTGCCTGTAAGAGAAAAGCACATACAGGGACCCCACCGGGTATGTTCAAAAACGCATGGTAGCGAGTATCAGGTCATGGTGGTAGACGGACCGCCTGGCAAACCAGGGACGGAGAAATGCGGGTATGACACCCACAAAAGACCTGATTCAGTCCCACACTGGGGCCCTTTAGTCAGCCCTTGACGCATGCGTGCTCTGCACCGGTAGCGCTAGCAAGGCTGGATGGAGCACCGGCCCCATATGGTAATCTGAGGAGGATTAATGACCGTATATGTGGTAAACACAGAGTTTCCAGGGGCTCAGGTAATCCCCCAGACCATTGCCCGGCATACCCAAACAGAGGCACACAGCGTGCCAGAGACCGCTTGTCAGAGCCGCGCCGGGGGATATGGCCAGTATCTCCCTTTAGAAAGTAAACCCGCAATTCACCGAGCCCACTAGTCGGGAGGGGGTTTGGTAACGTTCCAAGGCTTACCTGAGACGACTACACTTACACCAGACCCCTCACCCTCACGCAAAAACTGGCTGGAACAAAAGATCTCCATCAAAGAGCGCCTACGGCGCCCGTCAGACATTGCAGCGCCAGTCTGACGAGGAGCAGGAGACCGATGATGAAGCATGACACCTAGGCTCCCGTCTGGGTGTGTGAGGTCCCCTAGTTCCAACAAGGGAACACCTTGTTCCCTGACTGACTGACACGCTCCCTTAGCTCCATACACTCCGTGTTTGTGACATGTATGCAAACACACCCTGTGGGCATTTTAAGTTAGGGAATGAATTCCCCTTCAATCCTGGGGGCCCCTGGGGGCCAACAAGCCCACCAGGTGCCCTCAGTAAGTGCCACATGCCTGCATTGCAGAGAGGTGGCACAGGCCATGCCCCTTTTTACACCTCTCTACAACACAGCTCTGTGGTGCTCACTGGAGGTACCTGGTGGGCTAGTTGGACCCCAGGGACCCTCAAGATTCAAGGGGACTTAATCCCCCAACTCAAAACATGCCACGGGGCACATTTGCACAGTGGTGAAGGGAGGGGGCGGGGCCTGAGGTTACATGTGTGCAAACAAGCCCTGTGGCGCATTTTAAATTGGGGAATTAATTCCCCTTCAATCCTGAGGGCCCCTGGGGTCCAACTAGCCCACCAGGTACCTCCAGTAAGCAACTGAGGAGGCCTGCATTGCAGAGAGTTGGTCCAGGACCCATTTTTACACCTCTCTGCAACCCAGCTCTGTGGCGCTTACTGAAGGTACCTGGTGGGCTAGTTGGACCCCAGGGACCCTCGAGATTCAAAGGGACTTAATCCCCCAACTCAAAACACACCACAGGGTGCGTTTGCAGAGTGGTGGAGAAAGAGGGCATGGCCTTTGTCTACCTCTTACCAATGCCACTGCATGGGGCTTACTGGAGGTAAAAGGTAGACTAGTTGGCCCCTAAAGGACCCCTAGCAGTGAAGGGGACTTTAATCCCCATCCAAGAGCGTGCCAGGGAGTGCATTTGTGATAGAGATAGGAGAGTGGATGGCGGTGAATTGTCTGAGAGTCAACTCAGAAAAAACTGAGGTTATGATTTTTGGACAACTGTCACCGGACTGGCCCTTCTCTTGGTGGCCCCAAACGTTTGGTGCCCCTCCTAAACCAGTGACTAAAGTAAGAAATCTGGGAGTTATTTTTGACGACCGTCTAAATTTCATGGATCATGCCAATAAAGTGGCTTCTATAGCTCACTACAAACTGCGCATGATTCGGAAAATAAGCCCCTACCTCCCAACGACTGCCATTAAAACACTGGTGAGTTCTCTGGTCCTTACATCATTGGACTATTGTAATGGGCTCTTCCTAAATACCCAAGTCAGAGTCATAAAAAAAATGCAGACGATACAAAATGCGGCAGCCCGCCTGCTCTTTGGTATTCCAAAGTTTGAACCTATATCAGACTCAATTACAAAACTCCACTGGTTGACGATTCAGAACAGAATCAGATTCAAATCACAGTGTATAGTTTATAAGGCTCTAAATAGGCAAGGCCCGCATTTCTTAACAGACCAGCTGTGTCCATATCAACCATCTCGTCATCTTCGATCCTCCAACAGTAACCAATTGACGGTTCTTCGTACCAAGACAGTCGCCTGGGGAGATCGTCGTTTTGTGGTAGCAGCTTCCAAACTCTGGAACACCCTGCCTCAGGACATAAGAACATGTCCCACTTTGCTCCAATTTCGCAAAAAACTGAAACTGAAAACATGGCTGTTTACCAAATAAGTTTCATTTCATGGGGCATCGGGTTAGAGCAGTTAAGCTAAGTATCATCTGTAGCTTGCAAATTAATCAGCACCAAGACACCTTCGGGTATATGTTGCGCTTTATAAATGTCAATAAATAAATAAATAAATTTGTGGAGTGGTGGGCAAAGTGGGCATGGCCTGGTACGAGTATTTACCAATGCTGCTGTGTGGGTCTCACTGGAGGTAATAGTTTGGGAAGTTGGCCCCCAAGGATGTCCTCGGGGGCAAACTACCCCTCTTGTTACCTCCAGTAAGTCCCACAAAGTGGGATTGCTAAGACGTCCTAAGACTCCTTTCTCTTCCACTCTGCAAACATGCCTCGTAGCAGACTACAGGATGGTGGATGAAGTCCAATTTAGTCCTGAGGGATTTTGTGGGCTAAGAATACCTCCTTGTACCTCTTGTAAGTCCTATGCTGCGGAATTCCAGAGCGTTGGTTGGACGCCCATTACCCTTTCTCCACCACTCTGCCAACGCGACGACTAATTAAAGTACTCACTCATCATATGTACTCATACACCTATACATACTGTTACACACCGCTACTCATCCTTAGAGTTACTCACACACATAGTCACACATGCAAACAAAGTATCAAACATCTATTTACTGGCATATACAGTTGTACACACACCACCACAATTACTTCTACAGAAACTTACACATACTTACTCTCTTAAACAATCACTTATAGAAACACATACTTATTTATACAGGAACTCTTCCAATCTCTCACTCTCACATATACTCACATACACCAATACTCACATATACTAGGTTAAAACATATATAGTTGCTCATAAAGACACTATTGAGACAGTCATTCACTCACCAACACACCCATACACACCCTCATCCACCCATACAGTCCGGCACACATGCTGTCTTTAACACATATAAACAGTGAGCCACTCATTCATGCATCTATGCACTAATGACTCTGACTTAGAGGTAGTTTTAATCCCCCTGCCCTATTATGTACTAGGGCCTTACAGATTAGGCCATGCTAATCACAGGGGTACCCCAACGCTTAGTGTTCCCTAATGTATGTAGGCGTTTTCACTGTATTTTAAGTGTCTTATACCATGGCACTGGCTCTAGGCCTGGTTAGTCAGAGTCAGTTACAACCAGTACCGGTCTGAAAAAGTTGTGGGCACAGGATGATTTTGCAACAAGGCCTCTGTTGGTTCTTTCTGCACATGTCATGCTTCTTCCTACACTTTTCTTCATCTTTGTGGATTTCTGTTGCTTCTTTCTGCATTTCTTTTGCTTCTTTCTGTGCGATTTTTCTTCTTTCTTCACATGTCCTACCTCTGTAGACATAGTTAGAAACTAGCATTTAAAAAACCTTAGAAATTCAGTTAAAAACCATAGGTTTCAGGCATCTTATAGTTCAAAATTAGCATTTAAAAAACCTTTACAATTCACTGAAAAAGCCATAGGTTTCAGGCATGTTATAGTTAGAAATTAGCATTAAAAAAACCTTTGAAATTCACTGAATAAATCATAGGTTTCAGGCACGTTATAGTTAGAAACTAGCATTTAAAAAATCCTTAGAAATTAACTGAAAAAACCATAGGTTTCAGGGGCGTTATAGTTAGTTGCACATTTCACTCATACAAAACCAGCAAAATTCCCCCGTTATAGTTAGTTCAGCTAACTATAACTTGCGCGCCTGCAATGCACTGCTGATGACGTCACATATTACATCACTCATGACATGGTCAGTGACATCACTCATGACATCACTGATGACATCTCAAATGACATCACTGATGACATTACCGATGACACCATCCTTGTGATAGAGTGGCAGACCTCCTCTCACCCTAATATAACATTTGATACACACACTCAAAAATACAAACTAACATTTTCAAAACAATGGACATACCATTACCAGTTACAACATACCCGTTCTGTAATTACAAGATCTACACACATATCCAGTCATTCACCAACAGTCCTGTACAGTCACTCATACATGTACTCACTCATCATATGTACTCATACACCTATACATACTGTTACACACCGCTACTCATCCTTAGAGTTACTCACACACATAGTCACACATGCAAACAAAGTATCAAACATCTATTTACTGGCATATACAGTTGTACACACACCACCACAATTACTTCTACAGAAACTTACACATACTTACTCTCTTAAACAATCACTTATAGAAACACATACTTATTTATACAGGAACTCTTCCAATCTCTCACTCTCACATATATTCACATACACCAATACTCACATATACTAGTTTAAAACATATATAGTTGCTCATAAAGACACTATTGAGACAGTCATTCACTCACCAACACACCAATACACACCCTCATCCACCCATACAGTCCCGCACACATGCTGTCTTTAACACATATAAACAGTGAGTCACTCATTCATGCATCTATGCACTAATGCCCCCACCAAACGATGCAGACACTCAGACACTCATACTGATACTCAAAATACCAACTAATAACCCATATAGACACTCATACAGCTACTCACCAGCCCATGCAGCCACTTATACACAAAGTGAGAGACTGATACAGAGATTTACATATTTAAACATTACTCACTAACCCATGTATTCACTAAGATACACTTAATCACTCAGTTATACAATCACTTTCATAAAAAGAAAATCATCCATTTAGACACTTATATACCCATTTATTCTTCCATCGACCTTGAGATATACATATATAAAACATATTTAATTTTCACAAAAACACACATTCACTGGATGATATCATCAGTAAGCATGGGCGGATCTAGCGGATCTCGCGTACGCGAAATTGCGGATTTACGGATTCGCAATCCGCGAAGATACGCGAACTCTAGCGGATTTGCGGATTTTCCCGTTTTTTGTGTTGGCGCGCGTTCGCGACGATTTTGGGACAATTTCGCAATTGCGAACTTACTTTTCGGCACGCAACGGCCGCGACTATGTTGTTTCTACGTCTGGTTTATCATCACAGGTTCACAGCACCCTCTGCTTCACCACTGCCACCCTCTGGGACACCCATGCCACCCTCTGGTACATCCTCACTGCCACCCATTAGGTTTGTTTATCACTGTAGTTTACGGGGGGTGAAAAAAGCAAGCACACCTCCCCTACTTCAACTGCCATGAATTAATTGGGGGTTGATTAATGTGTCAGTTATTTAGAAAGTTCCAGTCTGGCTGGCACCTGCTTCCTTCCTTATCTGTAATTTGCTTTCTGTTGCAGTGACATTTTTTTTCACAGGACCTTTATGGTCTACTTGTAGCTATTCTATGAGCCTGCTGTTTGGGTCATAGCAGGGTCATAGAATAGTTGCAAACTCTGGAGGGGCCCCTCAGGAAGCACTACAGTGAATGTTACAAATGTTAAGTTTGAACTTTTGCACCTGCTCATTGCTTTCAGTTTAGCAAAAACCGTTTTTTCTGCAATTTCGCGCGTTTTTTGGGGCGCGAATCCGTGCGAGATCGATTTCGGGATCCGCGAATGCTTGCGAATTTTTTTATTTTTTTTTGCGACGTGTATGTTCGCGGGCTTTTGCGCGTGTTCGCGAGGCGCTTGTAGCTATACGTTTGCCAAGTTACCCTAGCGGTCGTACACGGGCGCGGCCATCTTGTTTGCGTGACGTAATTCCGTTTCCGGCCGCTATGTGTAATCTCGCAAACTGTGCTGCTCGCTAGTACAATTTTGCGCGTGCTCGCGAGGAAAATCTCGCGCGAAGTTACCCACGCGGTTGTGAACGGGCGCGGCCATCTTGTTTCTGGGCATGCTTTCTGTATCCTCTCTGAATCTCTGTCATCCTTTGCTTGTTTGAAGTTTATTTAATCTATTTTACTTATTATCTATCCCTCTATTTTTCTAGCTGTATATTTTTGTGTTTTCTGCTACTTTTAGTTACTTTTAAACTACTTTTTTAAACTCTTTTCTTTTCTTCTTCACTATTCTATTTCTTCTTTATCATTTAAGTTTATTTCTGCCCAGACCATGGTAAAGGGAGCCGGGAAGCACCCTGAGAAGGGGAAGGGTCCCGCACCCCGTGCCCGGCTCCCGTGCGGGCGTTTGAGGGGGGAGCAAGTGGTGCCGCGGGAGATCTTCAGCCCGGAGGAAGTGGCGGCACTCATCTTCCACGTCCAGCGCCGCCTCCCCAAGACGATCCTGGGAGTCGGCAAGATCGCGACTGGCTATGGCATCCGGGAGCGCCGGAAGCGGTGGGAGAAGGTGTGCCAGGCCATGTTTCAGCTCTCTGGGGTCCGGCGCACATATAACCAGGCCACCCACCGCTGGACCAATGTCATGGACCAGGAACGGGACTTGCTGGACGCGCTCGGCGTAGAAGTCCCCGGGCTCGGTGAGTAGTAGTAGCTATTCATCACTACTCTGTTTTATCCGGCTCTGTTATTTGCAAATCTTTGTTCTTTACCAAGAGCAATAATGCTGCCGATTACATTGTAGGTAAATTATATTTCAAAATCTTCTATGCATTTCAGGTGCACTGCTCTCCTTCTCAGTAGCCTTGCTTGCTACTATGCTTATTTGTTTTGTACATTGTGTTCATTTCATTGGCCTGAGAAATTATGTATGAGTGTAGTGTAAAGATAAGAACTGCGTAATGCTAGACACTAAGGGTCATATTTTCAATTAACGGCGCATCCCTGCAAAGTAGCAGGGATGCGGCAGTAATTGTGTGCCATGCCACCATCACCACCCATTGGCCCAAAACGTCACAGAAGCCTTACGCATCTGTGCCGTAAAGGCGGCGCATTGCTGGAGTTGCGTGCCAACGATGGCGCAGCTCCAGCAATGCTCTGGGGTACCCTATCTCCCCAATGCTGCATCAAGCCGTACGTCGGCTTCACGCGCGCAGGGTTTGACTCATGCATCATTGTCTTAAAAGTGACTGATTGACATCTTGTAGATTTCCCTCAGCCACTTTTAGGATTCGTCCCTGCGCAGGTACGCCCTCCCTTGCGCCGGAACGCCCCCTGATGGCGCAGGGCTTTACAACGTGATGCATCGCCCATAATTTCTTTTTTTTTAATATATACGCCGCACCAACACCATGGCGAGTCTTTTGTTCTGCCGCAGCATCACAAAAGTCACGCAACAATGGAGGAAAATGAGCCACAAGGGACTTCTAAATCAGCCCCAACAGACTGAAGTCCACTCCTTCCTTTAGACACATGGCTATAAGAAGAAATAGTGGTGGTGGTGGGTGGATTGATAATTTGAGTATTCACTGATCTGCAAGCAGGATGGACTTTGTCTGTCACTTCGCGTGCTGCGGACTGCTGCCTGCAGTGCCAGGCCTAGGCAAACCTCTTTAGTAGTCTGTTTATTGAGTTACATAGGAACTTTCTAAGTCAACGTTCCGCAAATCAGGCAATACGAATAACGTAGTATACCACATGAGATAGATCCCGTGGAATAGTTGTCTATCTATTTGCTATTTCTCCAAAAAATGTTGTTATTGTTCTTTTGAAATGGTTGATTTGGTTGACAAATCTCATCCATGTTTTGTGGTCTTTCTTTCTTTCATGTTGTACGTCAGCTCCCCCCAAGGGCAAGAGGACACAGGAGGAGGAGGGTGCTCAGGATGCAGGCCAGGATCGGGCAGGCGAGGGCTCCTTTGCTGGCCCCAGTAAGTTTTAATTGTAATAAAGAGTACCTATTTTTCCTAGCGTTCCTCATTCGATTTTTTCTAAATCGTCTTTGATCTTCTTGTACACTGGATATAAATTCTTATCCTGGCTCTAATATGACTCCCTGTGGTATTACTAGATTATTCTTATTAGTCTGTCTGTGTAGCTAACTAAGATTGGACATTTGGCAATTCCATTGGACTCCCATTCTATTCAGCAATAGCTCTATGCACTGTCTCCTTACTGACTAGATAGTGTGGCAGAGTCATTCAGCTCTGTAGTCACCGATTATTGATCCCCAATGATCTCTAGATTATCGTACGCAGGACAAGAGAGTACGGAGTCACAGCACAGTCAAGAAGTGTCAGAGGCACTCATGCTTGCAAAAATTCCAAAACCTTTAGCTCATCCACTCTAGTCTGGAGGACCAAAAACCACAGAGTCTATTTAAGTTTAAAAGCTTTATTAAAAGTAAACACATTTATTAAAATCTACTTTGTCATAAAACTATTTAACTGAAAACGGAAAAGTGGTTAGTGCTGACAATTAATTGGACACATTTCTTGTGGTCGAGCCGAGCTCTCACCTGGTTTGAACTTGATCCTGGTCGTGTTCTTAGGAGTCAAGCTTCTGTCTGTTAGGAGAAAAAGTGGTGCGTGTTAAAAATAAAAAGCAAGCATTCATCAGTTGTGCATAAAAGTGCAGCAAGACAACAGCCTTCCCTGGAAAAAGGGAAATTTTTACTTTGGAGTAGACAGTCACAAATTATTACATTGTATTGAGTTTTTTTAACATTTCTCCTAGACCAAATATTATATAGTAGTGAGTGGTGTATTCTAACATTCTTAAATGTACTTTGTAGGTGTAACATCTGGTGACGGGGCCAGCGCGGAGGTGGCTGTGTTGGGCGAGGACTCGGAGGACTCTGGGGAGGAGGCAGTGCAAGAGCCGGCGGACGGTCCTGTGGGGGTTCAAACGGTGGTGGCGGAAACAGGTAAGCTATATATTCCTTACTTATTGAGATTGAAGACTGCATAGTGTGCTTTCTGCACGGGTGTATTACAAATCAACCAGGTAGTAGCCTCCTCGAAATGTACTTCGACTTAGCTGTGAAGTTTTTGGTGAGAAGAATCCCAATAAGTTCTTAGACGAACGTGATGGATGGGATGAACGAAAAGCGAAAGAAGGGTGTAAGTAAGTGGGACACGAAATTGTATGATGGCTGGCAAAGAAGAACGATATGTGTTTGCTTGGCCCCCGAGGTGGCTTGGAAGGAAAGAATATGGTATGGTGCATGGCTGGGTCAATGATGAAGCAAGGATGGGTGGAAGGACAGCAGCCTGGGTGGGTGAAACAGAAACTGTATGTGTGCGTATACTTTGACTGAATGGATGCCTGGAGCATGGTATTCTCTGACTCTTAGATAGCACATGTGTATCTAGAGAGAGTAGATGGTCGCCAGATGTACTAAGTGTTACCTTGAAGAGCATGTACCACCGCACCCGCACGTCCGTTCCAGTGCAGGGAAGGAAAGGAAAAGGAATTGTAAATGTGTCCAATACTACCATGAATAGTAGCAGTACTTTGTATTGCGTCTGCAATCACAGCATATATCTGGTTATTACGGTGGACACTCCGTACCTCTCTTAATAACTTTAGTTTGCTTGTAGTACGTCATTCATGTGTGGGTGTATCACTGTTCACTCAATATTAAGCAAAGCACCTAAAGTCATCCCATATGTCATCAAATACGTCCCATGTGAAGTGATAGATAATCAAATTAGTTAGCTTCTTCATTGTCCTTTTCTAGTACTCATTTGCACTGTAGGGTGAAAGGTAAATTAATTAAGCAGTAGCCCTTGTAACAGAGTATTCTCAGTGCCACCCATAATAGAAAAGTAATAGCTTCACCACCTGCATGTACTGGACCGGTACAGTAACGCAAGTCTGTCTCACTCATCATGGTGTGCAACTTTGTTTCTCGGGTGCAAGTTCACTGTGCTGTCCATGTCATTCTGCCGGCTTGCCTAAGATAACGTACCAATTTTCCTAAACAAGAGAGAAGAAGAAGAATAAGACTGGTGTACTGTCATAGTCGACTGTAATGGAAGTCCATAGTGGTCGTAGAATTTGTTCATTAAAGTACCACTAATGTTAGAGCAAGGATGCAGGAGTGGGAGGTTACATAGATACTGTCCTCAATAGTTATGTACTGTGCTTTCAATTTGCTACTTGTACTGTGACCCAACTTTCGGCTCAATCACTTTGTGTTATTAATGCTAAGGAGCATTGGTTACAGACTATGTCTTTCTTTCTTCATATAGTTGCTCCTTCCAAATCAACAACACGGAGGGAGCAGGCTAGAATGGCCCGGCAACGGAGGCTGGAGGCCACTGTCGCCGAATATCGGCGGCTGGTGGCCCTGGAGGAGGAGGAGGACACGCAGTCGAGCGATGCAACAACAACATCCTCGGCTGGGACCGCTGCATCCTCCTCCAGGTCCCGCAGTGCTCCAGCGGGACCGAGCCGGGCTAACAAAGCCAACCGCCACCGCCAAGCAACAGAAAAACCAGCTGCCCCCCACAGGAGCTGCAAGGAACGCCAACGCCACCTACGAGTCCGAATGTCCAACCTGGAGCAGGAGGTCCAGAAGTATAAGAACTTGGTGAAGGGCCTCCGCTCCGAGCTTGCCACCCTCCGCAAGGAGTATGATGCCCATGCGGCAAAATGCACCAGCACCAGCACCCTCCAGTAGTGGAGTGTCCCTTGCCCTTTTTTATAGACTTTTGGGGGGTGGGATTTGGGAGTTGGGATCGTTTTGGGACGTTTCAAAGACAATCGTTGGGGTTAGGGTGGGTCTTGAGGGAGATTATTTTGTTAGGGCTACATAAATATACATTTTTAAACTTTATCTGACCATGCCTGTTTTTTACTGCTTTTCAGTCTGGTGGGTGGGGGACGGGGGTGTAACAGTAACTTTGTTTTCCTGAACAGTTGTAGGACTTTAGTAGTACAACCGTCAATCTCTTGTCTACTCCGAAATAATACTCCATTATACTACCTCCCACCAAACGCTTATCTTACCTGTAATTAGTGTTAGAAATTAGGGCTAGGCCCAGGGCTGGCTCCACGTGAAATGTGGATTAACGTTGTCAATCCTGGGCGGGTGACATTTCCTCATTGCGGTGGTACTAGTGGTGTGACACAGTGGCAGTTGCATGCCTATGGAAAAAAAGAAAACAAAACCTTGTTTGTCCTTACTGTAGCATTACAACGGTTACGGTACGATCGAGAATATAGCAGGTGACAGTACACTAGAACAGTGCCATAATGTAGCCTAACAAATGGTAAAGTATTTGCTTGCAAGTATAAGTAACTAGTACTTGCGTTGAATTTATTTGACATTGGCTACTACTACTAGAAGATATAGTACTGAAGCTGAGTAAGTCTAGAAGATATCCTCGTATTCCTTCACCAGCCTGTTGCTATGACCTTATCCTCCCCAGCAAGTGTGTGGAATTATTGATGTCATTTTAGTCAGACATCAAGCAAAACAACACAGCCCGGGGGAAGAGGGTTAGGGTTTGTAAAATGGATGGGAATGGGGGTTTCTTTTTGGGTAGGTTTTGTTGAGAGAAGAAAAAAAAAGCAGAGCATGGACAAACAATAATTGAAGATAAAGACAATCTTTGGTTACAAACTAAAGCTAAGCACATGCAGTCACACTCATAGAATAAAACAATGGATACTGTATCTGTATTGCGTATGTTGTTGGAGTTGTCCTGTTGAATTTGGTAAGTAAGTTGCATGCAGCAAACAATTCCTCTTATTGGCGGCACTCCTCCATTCCAGCTGACACTTCGTCCATCAATGTTGGTGACCACTGACAGAAGACACCCTGTCCACTGCCTGCCTGGCGGATGTTGACTGAAACCCGGCCTGTAATTATTGAACGGAAAACAGGAAGTGCTATTACAATACCACTGATAAATAAATAAAAGGTATGTACGCTGTGTGGTTCAAAAAGTGACACTTTGATTTCCCTAATAGACAGTACAATATTTTTGAAATTGCGTGCTCTGTCTGAGTCACCTTTTTAAGGATAAATAAGTATGGCCAAAATATTATAGCGGATCTTTCCCCTCAAGGTAGGTGTACTGTAAACTGTGTTTTAGAACAAAATTTGACCTTCCCAGCAATGCTCCCACCAAGACCCTTACTAAAGCCAGTCGCAAAAATGTAGAAGAACCCCAATCAGATCTCCAAAAACGATGCCTAGCAGAAAAATGGTTACAAAACGTACTTTGAAAGTAACAGTAGGCCCAAATACAGACCGTGCATTGTATTCAAACCACTTGCAAGCAAGCAAAAGTATCCATAGCCAGCATCGCTCCAACAGTGCTCTACAACACCAGAACTGCGTTGCAATAGAACCCCCCGAAACACATGCAATCCTGCTGCTAGGGCTAACCCTAACGAACCCTAACTTACAAAAAGTGCCAAAACTGGTGTTTCCTTATGGATTTTGTCCAAAACACTTCTATCCGGTATTAGACCTTCCCAGGAATGCCCCAGGCAAGACCCGCCAACCCACCCGGAAAAAACTATCCGACAACACCCCCAAACAGCGAAAAAGCTAAATCTCATACTTACAATATCTCTCGGCCTTCGGTCCAAACGCGGCGCTGTGCAGCTAGGTCATCATCATCATCAATCATCATAACTCCTGTTTTCCACCACGGATTTCCTGAAAAGCAAATGCAATCAAGATTAGATTGTCGCAGCAGTGCTTCGACAGAGACCCCGGCCGCAACCCACCCACGAACAGCAGGAAGCCCCCCAAAACGCTACATTGAGCAAGATGACAGAAGAAATAGCAAAAAAAAGGCTGTTCCTTAAGGATTTTGTCCAAAACACTTCTATCCGGTATTAGACCTTCCCAGGAATGCCCCAGGCAAGACCCGCCAACCCACCCGGAAAAAAACACCCGACAACACCCCCAAACAGCGAAAAAGCTAAATCTCATACTTACAATATCTCTCGGCCTTCGGTCCAATCGCGGCGCTGTGCAGCTAGGTCATCATCATCAATCATCATAACTCCTGTTTTCCACCACGGATTTCCTAAAAAGCAAATGCAATCAAGATTAGATTGTCGCAGCAGTGCTTCGACAGAGACCCCGGCCGCAACCCACCCACGAACAGCAGGAAGCCCCCCAAAACGCTACATTGAGCAAGATGACAGAAGAAATAGCAAAAAAAAGGCTGTTCCTTAAGGATTTTGTCCAAAACACTTCTATCCGGTATTAGACCTTCCCAGGAATGCCCCAGGCAAGACCCGCCAACCCACCCGGAAAAAACCACCCGACACCACCCCCAAACAGCGAAAAAGCTAAATCTCATACTTACAATATCTCTCGGCCTTCGGTCCAATCGCGGCGCTGTGCAGCTAGGTCATCATCATCAATCATCATAACTCCTGTTTTCCACCACGGATTTCCTGAAAAGCAAATGCAATCAAGATTAGATTGTCGCAGCAGTGCTTCGACAGAGACCCCGGCCGCAACCCACCCACGAACAGCAGGAAGCCCCCCAAAACGCTACATTGAGCAAGATGACAGAAGAAATAGCAAAAAAAAGGCTGTTCCTTAAGGATTTTGTCCAAAACACTTCTATCCGGTATTAGACCTTCCCAGGAATGCCCCAGGCAAGACCCGCCAACCCACCCGGAAAAAACCACCCGACAACACCCCCAAACAGCGAAAAAGCTAAATCTCATACTTACAATATCTCTCGGCCTTCGGTCCAATCGCGGCGCTGTGCAGCTAGGTCATCATCATCAATCATCATAACTCCTGTTTTCCACCACGGATTTCCTGAAAAGCAAATGCAATCAAGATTAGACTGTCACAGCAGTGCTCCCAGACACCAAAAATCACCCACAAACACCCGGAACCCCGCCAAAGAGCACCCCAAAGGCAAGCAAGTCAGCAAAAACGGCAAGAAATTTCCACCTCATATTTGGTCCAAAACACTTTTGTCCATTATTAGAGATTCACAGCAATGGGCCCAAATCCGTCAACTCACCCGCAAAGAAGTACAACACCCCCACAAGTGCTGAGTCTTTCTTCATTGGGCGTAATCCAGTACTCTGCTTTGAGGGAAATCACAGTCTGGAGGAGGAGGATAGAGGAGCATGTTCTTCAGAACTTGTGAACCTGAGGAATGTAGACTGCGGCACCTTCAAATCAATAAGCAAACAAGTGAAGACAGTTCTGCTGATGGTCTTGTTTTTGGGATTAGGTGATTAAAGTTTGAATTAAATTAACTGTGCAAACCAAAGAAAGAGAGACAAACAGGAATAAAAGTGAATAAGGACGAAAAAGAAAGTTCTTGATTCATTTTCTCATTTTCAGGGCTCGGTGTCAGGGAATAAGAAGAAGATTTCGTCATCATACTCTGCGAATTCAGGCAGGATGAGGTCAGTGCCACCGAACAGAGAACAAATCCCCTCATCTACGTTGCCGTCCTCCTCGTCTTCATGCGGCGTGCTTTCTCGTACTTTGTAATCTGGTGGTATGAGGTGCTGATTCATCTTGATCTTTGTCAGCCGCTCCACATTTTTGGGCGAGAGGCGGCTCCGTTTGGGAGTTACAATGCCACCAGCAGCACTGAAAACACGTTCAGAAGACACACTTGCGAGTGGGCAAGACAAATAGTTTATAGCCAGGTTGGAGAGCTGTGGCCACAATTGTTTTTTGCCATGCCAATACTGCAATGGCTCATCATTAAGAAAGACCTCTGTTGAGTCATTCATATAGTCCTGCACCATTGACTCAAGGTCATCAACGGTTCCTCCACTTTGCTTACTTTTTGCTGTGCCTTTGACATTTTTTCGAGAACCATACCCAAGCAAACTTAGCCAATCCTCTACAACAGCCACTGATACTGTTGTGTGTGGTGCAGATGATCCAGTTGCCTTTAACGGCTGAGAGGTCACTTGTGCCCCAGCCACAGGTGCAGAAGTGGATTCTTGTGACTGGGGATGGCCTGCTGATGCTGATGCTGATGTACTGTCTTGTCCTTCAATAACCTGCCGTTCTTTTTCAAACCTCTTGGCTGACAAGGCTAACCAATTTTTGTACTTTTGAACATCTGCATCAGCAAAAGGAAAGAATGCTTCGCCTGCCAGTGCCTTTTTGTAGCGTGGATCCAGAATAGTAGCACAAATGTAATGCTGTTCTGACTTGATGTTTTTAAGACGTTCATCACCACGTAGGCGCTCTAATAATTTCTCAGACAAAATAAAATGGTCTTTTTTTTTTTCATCTTTTTCAAACTCAGAAGACACCGCCATCAGTTGGTGCTCCAGCATGCACAACAATGGGATAGCTTTTCCCAAATTACAGTCCTCCTGGCTGACTGGACGCGTGAAGAACTCAAAAGGACGAAGCATGTCTGTCAGGCTTTTTAACTATGTCCCATTGCGCCGCACCCAACCGCATGTCCTCCTTCTGAGATGTACCCTCTGTGAAGAAATAGTGATCGAGTACCGTATACTGCTCATACAGACGCTCAAGCATGTAGAAGGTTGAGTTCCAACGTGTTGCCACCTCCTGGATGAGTGCTTTCACTGGCATTTGACGTTCAAGTAGCAGTCTCCTCAGATGCTTCCGGGCCTTAAAAGAATGGCTGAAATGGTTGCACATTTTGCGGCAGGTGGCCATTACCTCGAACGCTGGACTGTGTTTATCACTCAAGAATTTTTTGAACTACCAGGTTGATACAGTGCGCCAAACACGGCACTCTAAAATAGTCACCCTGAAACATGGCCTTAACTACATTGGCGCCATTATCCGTGGAAACATAACCAATCATGCGTTTTTGGGGGGATAGCATTTTCAAGACCTTTTTGTTAAACTCTTCCAAAAGGTTTTCTGCTGTGTGACTTTTCTCCAAGCCAAACATGGCTAGTGTTGCATGTTTCCGAGCAGCTTTAAAAACTTGGTCCGGGTCAACACCTGCGTTTAGCTTTGCTTTAACACCTGAAAAAGAGACCCAGTGTGCAGTGATGCACATGTAATCAGCGCCTGCGCCACTGGTCCACATGTCTGTTGTCAGATGTATTGTGTGAACAGCACTCTTCTGCAAAGCTGCCCTAATCGCCTCCAGCACATCTTTATGTAGTGCTGGAACCGCAACTCTGGCAAAATAGAACCGGCTAGGAACCTTCCATTTAGGGCAGAGCGTTGCCACTAATTCTAGAAAACCTACCGCTTCTACAAAAGAAAAAGGGAGAAGGTCCACAGCTAGCATTTTAGCCAGCTTAGTGTTATACAGACGCGTCAGTGGGTGGTTGCGTTCATATGGCACGTCTGAAGTAAGCATTGTTCTAATGTTGCCCTGGACCAAGCATTTACGGGCTGATAATGACTTCGTTGACCCAATTTTGCTCGCTGGTGAACTTTTGTGCGTTGGTGTCTCAGTCGCTCCAACACTCTTAGTGTGCCTCACATTGGGTGTGCTGCTGACAGGGGTACTGGGTGTAAGGGAAGTGTTTGACACGTCTTCTTCCTCCTCGTCATCATCAGATGAAACATCAACGTTTCCTTGAATTCGGCCTTTCTTGATCGCATCTAGGTGCGCAAACCATTTGACAGTGTGCTGTCTCCTAAGATGACCTCTCTGGCCTCCGGTACCATAGTTGGTACCTGGCTTACCACGACTAACTGCTTGCTTACAAATGGTACAAATGGCAAACTTTGGATTTTTTGGACAAACAGTAAAGAAGTCCCAAACTGGGGACTTGAAGTGTCTGTGGGACATGGAGGAGGCGGCGCCGGCGATACTGGTGGTGGTGGTCATGAAGCTAATGCCAGATGAAGTGGAGGATCTGGATTGCCCAACTTTTGTACGTTTTGCACTTTCACCGCCACTAATTAAGGTCGAGGTTGACGGAGGTCTCTTCTTGCCAGAAAGAAATATGGAAGCGGGACGAGTTGGTGTACTACTTAACTCCAATGATTGTGGTGTTTCCACTGCCTCCTCATCGACAACATCATCATCATCATCACGCTCAGCAGCTCTTCGGGCTAGGGTCAAAATGTCTGTTTGCTGCATGCCCGCTGGGGCTGCAGTGACCTTTATGATGACTGGGTCGTCGTTGGCAGAGTCTTCATCAGCAGCAGTATCCGCCACTTCTTGTTGAGCCTCATCACACTCCATAACTCTGAGACTTTGGACGAGCTTCCTTTTACGCTTAACTACCTTTGTCGGATCACTCTCAGACGGCTGTGGTGCTGGTTCCCAAGTTTGATCCGTATCATCAGAAGGAGGTGTGCTTGAAGAAGATGTAGACACCACCCTTGATCTCTTCCTTGCTAGGGGTGTGGAAGACAATGAAGGATCATCAGGAGGAGTGGCTTCCTCAAATGATACCTCGCCTTGATTGTCGATTTCCTGATGTGCCCCTACTTCGGGAGGAACAACTATTGTGGCCACTTGTGACCCTCCATGCACCTCTGCTTGCGCATCTCCTTGCGCTGCCTCTCCTTCCACATGTACTTGGGCTTGTACTTGCACATGTGATTGTTGTTGCGGCTGTGGTTGTTCAACACTCGTCAGATGAGCTACAACAACCTGTGTTGATTGAGGGACATTGCTGCTGCTTTCTTGCGATGAGCCAACATCACTGGTCGATGGTGATTGAAGAACTATACTGGCTGCCTCTGCAGCACTCAAGGGCTTGGACTTAAGTTGGAGTGGTGGTGGTGGTGGCACTGAGCCCAATGGAGCGGGGGTGCTGCTGCCAGCTTGGTCCCCAGCAGATCCCGCTGCAGGCATACTTTTTTTTTTACTCCCAAAAAAAGGGGCGGGCGGCACACCAGTGTCCTTGGTAACTTGCTTCTTCTGCTCCTTACTGGCACCTTTCTTGCTAGAGGAGCTACGGGTTACTTTTTTTGGGGCAATCTTCTTCAGAGCAGGTCAGCAGGCAGCAGTTGCACGAGTTGCAGAGGGTTCTGTGTCCAGACGTGACGTCGCGTGACGTTATGCTGCACACACACACCGCTGCAGGACTTCTTCCTGGCACTGGTGGTTCTCTTGAGTCTTCCTGTGCACCTAAAAGCAATGGAAGACAGAGGAACATCAGTTCAGTTATACACCCCAAAAAATTGACAAAACACAGAAAAATGAGCACAATCCCATGCCATCCATGATGTTTACATTGAAGACACCCCACAGAAAGACTAGGGACATGCAAGTATGCAACACTCACTACCCCTGGGCATAATGGATGAAAAGTAGGCAAAATAAGTGCATGCCTCAGACACTGCCTCTCTTCAAAATGGCCCCTTACACCCCGAGCACATGTTGCCTGGACCAGCCAGCACTCAAGATGGCCACCACCACCACCCACATGGCCAGTCCACATCAACAGTACACCCCCAAAAAACAGAAAAACAGCCAGAAATCACCACAATCCAATGCCATCCATGATGTTTACATTAAAGAGAGTGAGACCAGACCACACCACAGGCACACTCAGTCCATGCACCACCACCCCTGGGCAAAAGGCCACACCAGCAGCCCCCAAAAAACGACAAAAAACAATAAAATAAGCACAATCCCAGCCCATCCATGGCCTCAATTATGTTTACATTCAAGAAGACACCCCTCAGAAACACTAGGCCCATGCAACACTCACTACCCCTGGGCATAATGGATGAAAAGTAGGCAAAATAAGTGCAGGCCTCAGACACTGCCTCTCCTCAAAATGGCCCCTTACACCCCAAGCACATGTTGCCTGAACCAGCCAGCACTCAAGATGGCCACCACCACCACCCACATGGCCAGTCCACATCAACAGTACACCCCCAAAAAACAGAAAAACAGCCAGAAATCACCACAATCCAATGCCATCCATGATGTTTACATTAAAGAGAGTGAGACCAGACCACACCACAGGCACACTCAGTCCATGCACCACCACCCCTGGGCAAAAGGCCACACCAGCAGCCCCCAAAAAACGACAAAAAACAATAAAATAAGCACAATCCCAGCCCATCCATGGCCTCAATTATGTTTACATTCAAGAAGACACCCCTCAGAAACACTAGGCCCATGCAACACTCACTACCCCTGGGCATAATGGATGAAAAGTAGGCAAAATAAGTGCAGGCCTCAGACACTGCCTCTCCTCAAAATGGCCCCTTACACCCCAAGCACATGTTGCCTGGACCAGCCAGCACTCAAGATGGCCACCACCACCACCCACATGGCCAGTCCACATCAACAGTACACCCCCAAAAAACAGAAAAACAGCCAGAAATCACCACAATCCAATGCCATCCATGATGTTTACATTAAAGAGAGTGAGACCACACCACAGGCACACTCAGTCCATGCACCACCACCCCTGGGCAAAAGGCCACACCAGCAGCCCCCAAAAAACGACAAAAAACAATAAAATAAGCACAATCCCAGCCCATCCATGGCCTCAATTATGTTTAAATTCAAGAAGACACCCCACAGAAAGACTAGGCCCATGCAACACTCACCACCCCTGGGCAAAGGGCCCCACCAGCAGGCCCAAAAAAACGACAAAAAACAATCAAATCAGCACAATCCCAGCCCATCCATGGCCTCAATGGTGTTTAAATTCAAGAAGACACCCCTCAGAAACACTAGGCCCATGCAACACTCACTACCCCTGGGCATAAAGGATGAAAAGTAGGCAAAATAAGTGCAGGCCTCAGACACTGCCTCTCCTCAAAATGGCCCCTTACACCCCAAGCACATGTTGCCTGGACCAGCCAGCACTCAAGATGGCCACCACTACCACCCACATGGCCAGTCCACATCAACAGTACACCCCCAAAAAACAGAAAAACAGCCAGAAATCACCACAATCCAATGCCATCCATGATGTTTACATTAAAGAGAGTGAGACCACACCACAGGCACACTCATTCCATGCACCACCACCCCTGGGCAAAAGGCCACACCAGCAGCCCCCAAAAAACGACAAAAAACAATAAAATAAGCACAATCCCAGCCCATCCATGGCCTCAATTATGTTTAAATTCAAGAAGACACCCCACAGAAAGACTAGGCCCATGCAACACTCACCACCCCTGGGCAAAGGGCCCCACCAGCAGGCCCAAAAAAACGACAAAAATCAGCACAATCCCAGCCCATCCATGGCCTCAATGGTGTTTAAATTCAACAAAACAGTTGTATCATGCACCCCTAACCAACCCTAGTCCTACTGGATACTGTGGCTACCCACAATATAATTTATTTAATGTTCTGAAAAAGTTCCAAAATTTTACTTGCAGCAACTGTAATGCCCCAAACAAACTTACTTGTGAAAGTTGATTTCTAATCCAAAAGTGATCCAAAGACAGTCAAAAAGGCCTCAAATCCAAATATCCAGCAGCACCCACAAAAAGTAATCCTTCCAGCTCCAGATCCAAATGAAAGTGACCAGGAGATGGAGAAAGCACTGGGAGGAGCCTGCTGGACAGGAACAGGAAGTTGGAGACTGTGGGGCACTTCCTTCCTCCCCCCCCCAAAAAAAATGGACTCCTTGCAAAAAAAAAGGCCATGCAAATGTCAATCTGAGGAGTGATTCTGATAAAAATCATAATTTTCTGAAGGTTTATCCTGTTTGCTGGTGATTTTCTTGTGCAGAATTGCAAAAGCTCTATTTCGCGAGTGCGAGATTGTTCCTTTCCGCCGCAACTACGTGTTCGCAATTGCGAACTCTCGTGAGGTGTGCTGTGCAAGGTGGCAAGCCGCGATTACGTATTCGCGGGCGCCAAACTCCCGCGGGATCACGCAGCAAGATCCAAAATGGCGCGTCACTCGCAAAGAAAAACAACTCGGCAAGCGCTAAATGACGGAAAGTGAACGCCGTGCACCACGCCGCGCGCCGCAACCAAGCAAAAAATCCGCCGCGAGCGGATTCACGGATTTTCGACAAATTCGCGAGAGTTCGCGGATTGCGAATTTGCCGAAAATCCGAAAAATCCGCGATCGGAGCGGATTTTACGCCCATGCTTAATCATCAGTGATGTCATTTGAGATGTCTTCAGTGATGTCATAAGTGATGTCACTGACCATTTCATGAGTGATGTAATATGTGACGTCATCAGCAGTGCATTGCAGGCCCGCACATTATAGTTAGGTGAACTAACTATAACGGGGGAATTTCACTGGTTTTATACAACTGAAATGTCCAACTAACTATAACGCCCCTGAAACCTATGTTTTTTTCAGTGCATATATATAGCACAGTGCCATCCATGCTGAGCTACAAAGAGACAACGTCTTTTGCCATCTTTAAAGAGAAGTCTTTAAGCATAGGATTAGCACAGGGCCATCCATGCTGAGCTGTAAAATGACAAAAACTTTTGACCACTTCAGGCACAGTATTACGGATTTGAATTGGTAAAATAAAACATCCAAGCCAACCTGGAATGAATGAAAGCATCCCTTAAACATGTGGTTCGCTATCATTATAGCTCTTCAGAGATGTTTAGCTTTGTTCAGACACAAGGGAGTACTCAGTACAAGTCAAAGCAATACCCTTTCAGGGTTAGAGTGCAGCCTACATTATGCAAAAATAAGCAGAAACCTCTAGGTAGTTCCAACGTTTAGATGAAGAGGAGCTCCTGTACAGAGCACTCTACAACACCAGCGACACTGAATCTGCTCACCTCACATGTCTGTTTTTCAAGCAAAGTTTTTAGGTTTAGGATTAGCACAGTGCCATCCATGCCGAGATAGAAAGGGACAAATTATTTTACAAATTCCACAGAAAAGTCTTTAAGCATAGGATTAGCACCGTGCCATCCAGGTTGAGCTGTAAAATGATAAAACCCTTTTTCCACTCCAGCCACAGTATTACAGCATTGGATAGGTAAAATACTACCCAAGCCAACCTGGAATGAATGTTAGCAACCCCTGACATGTGTTTTTCTATCATTACAGCTCTTCAGACAAAGTGTAACGTTGTCCAGACACAAGGGAGCACCCTGTAAATAGCAAACCATTACCCTTTCAGCATTGGAGTGATGCATGCATTATGAAAAAAGAAGCAGAGAATTCAATGTAGTGCCCAAGTGTAGGTGGAGAGCAGCTCCTATACTGAGCACCCTTCTACCCAGTGACACAAAGTGTTAAGCATGGCATTGGCACAGTGCCATCCATGCCGAGCTAGAAAGTGGCAAAGAGTTTTGCCATTTCTACAGCAAAGTTTGATTTTAAAAATTCTATTTCCTAACTATAACGTCTTTGTAACCTTTGTTTTTCAGTGAATATCTAAGTTTAATTTTATTTCCTAACAGTAAGCTGTGACCTTTGAGAGTGAGTGTGTGAGTGAGTGCATGAGTCTTTCAGTGGGAGTGTGAGTGGGTGCATGGGTTTCTCCATTAGTCTGTCAGTGGGTGCGTGAGTTTTTCAGTGGGTTCATGATTATCTGAGTAGGTCTATAGTGGGTGTAAGAGTGTCTGAATAGGTTTACTAGTGCCCTCTGCATGGCCCCCTGCTTTATTAAAAACAAAGCCCTGTGGACGTGGTACTACCCAGGGCTTCTGGAAGTCCAAGAGGGGGATCTATGCAGCCCCACTCCATTATCTCAACAAAAGCCCCATGAAGATGGTGGTCCCAGGGGCGCAAAGAGCCTCAGGAGGGGTGTCCTATGTACCACCCAGGGGCACTTTTGAAACAAAGTGGGGTATTTGGAGCTTGTTTTTTTTTGCCATGAAGTTCGTGAATCTGCTGCAATTTTGTTTTATTTATTTTTAAAACAAATAAAGTTTTTTTGCCAAGTTGTTGCGATCTCAGATAAACAAATTTGGATTTCTTTTAAATTCTCCAAAACTACTGAACGGATTTACACCAAATAATTGAAAGTGTGATCTATATAATCACATCTACCTTTCTGCTGAATTTTGTGTAATTCTGCCAGATATCGGCTGTAGTCGTGTTCAAAACTCCTATGGTAATTAACATGGGAAACACACTTTGTTTGACCCTCCCCTTTTTCTCGGCCCGCTTCACAGATCACCCCAAAACTTTTCATGTGCAATAAGAATTACCTGCACATTCTTTTGGGAAAATGTCATGATGATTCATCAAACTACACCAAAGAGATAGGTAAGTCAAAAAATGATTTTCCTATGGAAACATGCTCCTAACTATAACTATATACACTGTTTACCCTCTGAAATGATGTTAGCCATTCCCACAAAACTAGGGAACACCTATCAGATCCCCCATTCGTGCAAACAGATCCAGTGCAAAAATTAAGGATTTTTGTATGCTAAAAAAAATTCAAGGGTAGCCTTCCACACTTTGTAACCCCAAACATCACCAGTGCCAGGCTTACCTTGACTTCTTGACCCACTACCTCTGTGAGCACCTTACCAACTTCTTGCAAGAAGATCTTGATCAGAGGGCACTGCCAGAATATATGAACATCATCTGTCTTTTAATCGCCACCCTTAGGGCACTTCTTTGCGTCCCATCCTCCCAACTTTGACAGCTTCTTAGTCATCCAGTATGCCCTGTGTACTGTAAACAGACGATTTTTCCTCAGTGGAGCAGATTCAGTAAACGGCCAAAAAGAAGACATCAATACTTGTCATAGGGTTTCCACATCCAGCGTCGGCAGGTCCCTCCTCTAGATCTCCATTGGCAAAGTGAAAGCTTCCTTCCCTGTATGTACTAGCATCCAATACCGATTGGAGACATCTTTTCTGTGGAGTGATCTTCTTTGTTGCTTGTCCTTCCAGGCTCAATTACCTTTCCCGTCTTTACCAAATTCCTGTGCCCATCTTGACAATTGATAGTACTTAAATTTGGACAGGTTGCCCTCTGTAATTTTCAACATGGCGTCCAAGGAGACCAATACATTATCCTCTATAAGTTGAGCCTATTAATGTACTCCCTGTTCAATCAGAGGGCTCATCTTGAAGATATACGGGTGTCCCTGGAGAGTTCCTCTTGTCACGGAGTTGCTATAGTAAGGTATTGCTAATGTCTGTCTAACTTGATACCATAGCATGCAGGTTGCCTCCAATATCTTTAGCCTAACCTTTTTGAAGTATTTGGGATAGCCAAATTTAAAGAAGAAATAGTTCCCCTTCATTGGCAGGTCTCTCGCCATAGGCTTAAAAAGCTGAGTGAAGGTAGAATTATTCATAAGTAGAGATCTTATGTTCTTTAATTGGAAAGTCCGACAGTATTGGTAAAGGGCTGGGCTTGCAATTCCCCCATGTTCTTTCTTTTTATGAAGTTTCCTCCACACGATTCTCACCCCTTTAGTGGACCATATGAAGCTTCTTAGCTTCCCCTGCAGTTTCTTAAACCCCTCTGACTTGAAGTCCAAAGGTATTGCTTTGAAGATAAACTTGAATTTCGTGAGTATCGACATTTATAATATATTAGATCTTCCTAGGAAGGAGAGAGGGAGACCTCCCCAGGCCTTGAGTAACCTCCTGGTTCCTGATGCTGCCTCATTAAAATGTACTAATGAATAATAATGTACATATTTATACACACATATATTCTCGTTGGAATATATATATATATATATTTATATATATAGATATATTTATATATATATATATATATATATATATATATATATATATATATATATATATATATATATATATATATATATATATATATATATATATATATATATATATATATATATATATATATATATATATATATATATATATATATATATATATCTGCCCCAGGAGCCTTCTGACGCTGTAAACAGAAGGCTCCTGGGGCAGACGGTATATATACAACGGTCCCGGTCGCGCTGGAAGCGCACACCAACGCGAGGGACCCAAACAAACAATACAAGCCAAGTACGACTACTTCATGAATGCAAAGACATCGCGAAGTACCCACCGCAAGCCCTCCAAAAAAGATCAAACACATCCAGACCTCAGAAAATGAATCAACCGACGACAGATTGAATCTGGTGTCCTAACAAGTCTCTTTGGAGCTTGTTCTTTTGTGGTCCTGATGAGAACTCTATAAACTCTTAGAGTTCGAAACGCGTAGACCCCCCTTTTTCCAGCCATAAAAGTCTTGCAAAACAGAAGTGCTTTAAACTAACCGCTCCAAAAAAAAATTAATCTGAACGCTTATCTTTATGGCGAATAAGAAATGTTGTGTTTATGTATAAAAATTTGAATCATTGTAAATATTGTGATGTTGTGTAGGATGAATGTGTAGAGTGGGTATGAATGTAAGGCTGTTAAGCACATAGGTTAATGTAAAAAATGTCAGAGAGGTTTTTAGATTTGTATTTTTGCATATTTTTAATTGTATGATCGTCGCTATCAAAAATGTAAAAACTGAAAAATATTTTTTCTTAAATATGAAATAATTTGAATAAATAGATACCTGATTCAATCGGACCAAATAATAGTCCTTCCACTCTTTTTGTTTCAACTCAATTAGAGATAGGTAATTAGGATCAGAAAAAGCAGGTCGCAGTATTGGCAATTGTTGTAGTTAGATTGCATTCCCTACGGGTGCAGCATGCATAAAGTATTCCTGCATGTCGCGATTTGCATGGGCAACACACCAATCACTGTAGTAGCCTTCTAGACAATGACTACAGCACACCAATATAGCCATAAAGATTGCATTTTATTTTGCAACAATATGTTTTGTCTTGTCTGTCTTTTCCCCACAGGAATTTTTGCATTTTTAAAGTGTTAGTGAGTATGCCGACATTTACACCACACACCTTAGCACATGTGTAGGTACCGCACAGGTTTTCACGTGGCACCCTTCACTTTTGCCACTCACCTATCACTCACCTGGTCCTGAAGAAAGGCTTATTAACTTCTCCCAATGGGCTGACACATGTAGACCGCCACACATAGCCATCTTAATGGAAATAATCCCTGAATGGGACTACACATATCTGTTTTTAGACATATCCTGAGCCGCCAACATTAAAAGTAGAGGCAAGGATTCTCAGAGATATTTTTAACTGAAAAAATTCACCTCACATCACACTTACACACCAACATCAGCTCCGCTATAATCAGGCATCGTAGCACAACCAGTGGGCACTCGGCCGCCCGGTTGGGACCCAAATGATGAAGCATGACACCAACCAGGTTGGTGTCTGAAGGGTCTTTCAGGAACAAAAAATGGGTCCAAGTTCATACTACATACAGTGATTTAACTACTCAAACATAGTGTTTTCGTCCACATTCTTTGAGTTTAGTACGCATCCGGGGAACGGGACGCGCCCCTAGCCTTATCCATTGCTCTCCCATTGATTTTTTCTTCTAAACATAGGACTCCCCATATCATAATTCTTAGTCCTTACTGACTATTGCTCAAGGTATGGAGCAGTCAACACTCTGCTGGGCATAATCAAACAATCGACAGCTCCACCCGACCTGTCTTACCCCAGTGGGTTACTATAAACAGCTCAATCAAATGAAATTATAGTCCAAGTAGATATGCAAACTTCCATCTTCCTTAGAAAGATGGTCCACCGACTAGAGAGTCTTAGCTTACTGATGGAAAAAAACTTTAACTAAATTCTGGCAGGTACAGTGCTCAATTTAACCTTCCACTTGCTTCAAGACATATCAGAGATCTGAAAAATAAAATAAAATTAACAAAAAGGTGAATACCATATACAACAGATTTTCCTTAATTTACATTAACAGAGTCATTTCAATAGACAAGAGAAAGTGAGAAAGTGAGAGTAAAGGCATATGTAAGAATAAAAACATATGTTTAAAAAACCTTTGATTATTGACGGCTTGACATTGAGAAACTCCTAATGGACAGTGAACGTCTCATCCTAAATGTACGGATTATCCCTCATCACTGTTGTGTCCTATTGACTGCATTGTGTGATATTTGATGATCATGCTAGATTCTAGGCGTCTCAATTCTTTTGTCCTATCGCCTCCTCTCTGCCTTCTGAGAATACTGTCTAGTACAATGAATGATAACAAATTTTTGTTCTGATTGTGGTGGGTAAAGAAATGTCTCGCTATTGGGTATTGTTCGTCATTGTGTGTTATTGCCCTCAGATGCTCCAAAACACGTTTCTTAGCTTTATGTATCGTACTCCCGATATAGTATACAGGAGCATCTGAGGGCATATACCACGTATTCTGTGTAGCATGAGACATGTTTTTATATTTTAAACCGTTTGCATTCAGTGGCGAGCTTGACTTCTTCACAGTTTGTACTGTTTTTACAGGCATTGCATCTGCCACATACATAGAACCCTTGTACAGTACTGTTTCGCTTGTCATTGGGTAGCAGAGCCAGACACATCATGTCCTTAAGTGATTTAGCCTTTCGAAAGGTTATCTGTGGATAAACTTCCAAATGTTTATCAAGGTCTAAATCAGTTTTGAGGATATTCCAGAACTTCCCAAGTGATTTTTGTACTTCTCTTGACTTGTTGTTATAGGTCGTAATAAACCTAATGCTCATAGTGCCATTTGATTCATTGTCATCGGTTGTTTTTAACAGTTCTTGTATATCCCTTTAATCAAATTCATTACAGGCATTAATTATACATTTCTGACTGTAACCTCTAGCAAGGAAATGGTCAATCAACTTCATTTTCTATGCATTGAATCCTTCCACATTACTACAATTCCTTTTGGCTCTGAGTAATTCACCAAGAGGGATACTAGTGATGAGATTTATTGGGGGGCAATTCTGGGCATGTAATAGACTATTACCTGCCGTCTTCTTTCTATACAGGCAGGTGTCAAACTTGTCATTGTTCACCCGTATTTATACATTTGCAGTGTTTGGGATGACATTCTCATTGGAATAGTAGGGTTTGCGACCCTGTCACGGCCCACAATTGCAAGCGGCTCGGATTTCTGCCCAATTAAGTTGTTCGATATATATATATATATACTTATATATATTACCTACTGGCGTTAGCCAGTAGATATATATAGTTAGTATTGTTTTCCATAGGGAAATCGCAACATTCTATTGGGAATAACTTTGGCGCCGGTTGAGGAATCTTCCAGAAATTTTCCTTAACTTTGCCTCGTGGCGCTCCGGTCCTTCCCTGAAAGTTTGGGGGGATTCGTCAAGCGGGGGCCGAGATAAAAGGGGGGTCCCAAAACGTGTTTTCCCCATGTTAATTTCTGTAGGGCGGTTGGACTCACTTTTAGCCCGACCGGCTGAATGGTTTTCCACCAAACTTGGCAAAATTGTAGGGACTGGTAGCCCGATGTGCCTTTGCTATGTCTCAAGATATGTGCTCCAGTGGTTTTTACGAAAATTAACTTTGAAAAAATATATATTGGGCTACATTGGGCTATATATATGTTAGAGCCCAAATGTAGCCCAATGTAGCCCAATGTAGCCCAAAGATGGCCACCAGAGACAAAAAAAACAAATGTAGCCCAAATATCAGCCAGATGTAGCCCAACTATAGCCCAATAACAGAATGTCCCAGAGTGTTCTAAAGAACAACTAGAGCGCTAACAGTCTTACTTATGACAAAAGTATGGCACACCTGAAGTCATCTTGATTGGAATAAAGTGTTAACACTTAAAACATTTAATTTGCAAAGGAACAAAATGAGGGGGTTCATTTTGCCATAGAAATTATGATTAGTGCTGAAGAAAGAAAAATTAGGGCACATTTTGAGTGACTTCTCAAATCCTCTTATATTTCATTAAAAACATTCTGATATGCAGTCTCCCAAGATGGCCACCAGAGACAAAAGAGCCTGTGCTTAAAAACTCTGTTAGCAAAGCAGGCATTTGAGATTTAAAAAATGTTTTAATATATAAAAACATTATCCGCTAATAGAATTAGCATTTAAAAAACCTTGCGAATTCAATGAAAAAAACCATAGGTTTCAGGCCTTATATAGTTAGGAATTAGCATTTAAAAAACCTTGCAAATTCACTGAAAAAACCATAGGTTTCAGGCCTTATATAGTTAGGAATTAGCATTTAAAAAACCTTTGAAATTCACTGAAAAACTATAAGTTTTAGTGGTGTTATAGTTAGCTGGACATTTTACTCATACAAAACCATTGAAATTGCTCCTATATAGTTAGTTGTACTAACTATATTTCGCGCACCCGCAATCCACTGCTGATGATGTCACATATTAGATCATTCTTGACATGGTCAGTGACATCACTGATGACATCTCAAATGACATCACTGATGACATCACTGATGACATCATCCACGTGACAATCACATACACCTTTTCATACACTATTACAATTTTTCATCACTCTTTGTAAAATACAGAGTATCATATTTAAATCCATTGTCACAGCAATACAAGTATCTAAAAATCCACTCAGTGATTCATAGATGTATACACACATCTAATCACTTACCTATGGATTCACTCATACATGCTGTCAATGAACAATGGAACACTATCAAAAATACTTATACATCTATATCGACATTAAACAACAGCACGCATCCTATTCACATATGAAGTCATCCTACTCACTTATGCAAACAATGGATCATACTCACATATTTACTTAGCAAAACACTTATACAAACACCACTTCTTCTATTCATTTAGATAGTAAGTCATACTTAGTGAATTATAAAATCATTATTACAAGTATACAGTTATCCATACAGTCACTCACACAATCATTGTGTCTTATGTATACTTATTTATATACAACAACTGACACATACACTGCCTTTTATTTTTCTAGTTTGTTGGACCTGTACCATTGAGAAATATATTTGCTCATCACCACACCCATAAAGATATTCACTCACCCAAACAACTGTTAGAACATGTAGTTTTAACTTCATATATCTACTGAATCAACTATTCACACATCTTTGGACAGTCACACACCCCCCACCGAACCACACACTTTCACACTCCCATACAAATACTCAGTTAACTAATCAATAACTAATATAGACTTTCACATAGCTAGTAACCAACTGTAGAATCAGTTTACACAAAAACTGACAAAGTGATCCAGATATTCACACAGTTTAGTCACTATCCACTATATTTAGTGAGACATTATAAATTGGTCAAGTAAACAGTCAATTACACTGCTACTAAATCCTCCATCCAAATATTTATTTATATATATCCACTTATTCTTCAATGCAAATTGCTATATATATAATGCATATTTAAATAACGAAGCAAACCACATTCACTGGATGATGTCATCAGTGATGTCATCAGTGATGTAATTTGAGATGTCATCAGTGATGTCACTGACCATGTCATGAATGATCTAATATGTGACATCATCAGCAGTGGATTGCGGGTGCGCGAAATATAGTTAGTACAACTAACTATATAGGAGCAATTTCAATGGTTTTGTATGAGTAAAATGTCCAGCTAACTATAACACCACTAAAACTTATAGTTTTTTCAGTGAATTTCAAAGGTTTTTTAAATGCTAATTCCTAACTATATAAGGCCTGAAACCTATGTTTTTTTCAGTGAATATATATATATATATTTATATATATATATATATGCCACAATAGTGATCCTCAATTTCCGACGTACGCTAACAGCGGGTGCTCAGCGTAGGGGTCAGATCCAGACCCTGTAATTTTGCTTCTCCACACCAATAACGCGGCACTCAAAAGGGATATGCTTCAAAGAGTAGTTTATTCAGTATACATATACACACACACATGTTTGTATACACACACACCTATATATACTCATACATAAATATAAACAAATATATTTACACACATATATGTACACATACACACACACATATATATACATATTTAATGAAAAAAACAAATGTTATAGGGACGTTGTAGTTCGGAAATAGAATTACAAAAACAGAATTTCACTGAAAAATATTTAGGCTCATATTTCACTTGTATAAAACGAGGAATTCAGCAGTTATAGTTCTCTGAGCAAACTATAACTTACTCTCCCACAATGCACTGCTTATGACCTCACATATTATATCACTCATGGCGTGGTCATGTCAACACTGATGACATCCCAAATGACATTGCTGATGGTATCATCCACAGAACCACTCACAAACCCATTCACAGGATCATACATGTACTCACAAACTCACTCACTGACTCATAGAGCCAGTCACATGTCTACTCACTCATACCACCACTCACATAACCACTATCTCACCCATACAGCCACTCATGCACCCACTTACTCACCAATTCAGCCACTCACACATCTAGCCCTACAGAACTACAGACACCGACATGCCCACTCATACACTCATATACAGCCACTCGCATACTGACTCAGTCACCCATACAACTACTTTTACACTTATTCATACAGTCACTCACACAGCCACTGACTCATCCGTGCAATTACTCACACACCCACATACTTGCTCATACCGATGCTAACAGATATACTCACTCACCTAGTCAATGACACAAGACACACTTACATACTCAGCCATGCAGCCACTCTCACATTCACTCACTAACCCATACAGTCACTCACACAGTCATCCATACATCACTTAAGTACCCACTCACTCACCCATACAACCACTCACATACCCTATCAATCACGTATACAGCCTCTCTCATACCTACGTATTCACCCATATACGACTGACACACGCACTCATTCACCCACACAGCCACACACACAGTCACTCACTCACCCATACAGCCACTGACACAGACATTCACTCCCTCACATGATCACTCACACACCCATAGAGCCACTCAGACATCTACTGACACATGGATGCACACAGTCACACAGACACTCACATATTATGTGTTACAAATAGCATTACTATGTAGTAGTACACAAACTGTACTTATAGTTTTGTAGTATCTTAGTATATATCTTTAACACTTAGAAACTTTTGGAAAACACCCACACTCACTGGAGGATATCATCTGTGATGTCATTTGAGATGTCATAAGTGATGTCACTGACCATCTCATGAGTAATGTAATATGTGAGGTCCTAAGTAGTGATTTGCAGGGGCATACATTATAGTTAGCTCTGGTAACTATAACTGCTAAATTACATTGGTTTTGTATGAGTGAAATGTGAGCATAAAAATAACGTCCTTGTAACCTTTGTTTTTTAGTGAATTCACATTTTGTATTCTATTTCCTAACTATAACGTCACTGTAACCTTTGTTTTTCCAGTGACTATTTCCTCCTTGTAACCTTTGAAAATAAGTGTGTGAGTGAGTGCTAGAGTGGATCAGAGGGTGTGTGACTAAGTATGTGAGTGTCTCAGTGGGTGTGTGTGTATCTGAGTGGGTCTGGAACTACCTGCGTAACTGTCTCACTGGATATGTGAGTGGGTGCATCATTGTTTATTTGAGACTCTGACTGTCTGAATAGGTTTGTAGGTGGGTATATGAGTATCTAAGTGGGTCGGTGACTGGGTGCATGTGCTTTTGAGAAGATTTGACACTCAAGAAAGACCCAAAATATGGCAAGTAAAGCTTGCACTGAGAGAGCACAAACAGGGTCTGCACTAGTAACCATCAACCATGTTTGAAGGACTATTTCGTTACATGGTTGAGAAGGTTATGTCAGTACTTTCCCACAAATCTCAGAGAATGTAGGGGTACACCTCTATCAGTGCCATGAGATGTTTAATTAATTGTGCTGGTATTTAACTGCCTGCTAAAAATACCTCTATGGCTTTCTAAATGTGCATGTAAATGGCAGCGCAAATACTGCAGTACCTTGTTAGGCAATACAGAGCTACCTAGGTGCGACATCAACTATCTATGAGTCTGCTGCATGTATTAATAGTTCCTGGTGACTAACTGAATCTATATGTGCATCTGTAGCTGCCTCAATAGCTGAAACAGAGGCTTTATGTTTTTCTGAACATGTGTGTCAGTTGCTTTGGAGGTCGCATACTCTATATAGTACTTGGCTAAGGGGCATGCACGTGCACAAGTAACTTAGTGAACTGAAAAGAACATCTCTCATCATTTAAGCTCAAACCAGCATGTTTTATAGCATTCCCACAACATCTCTCACATGTGGCTTGTGCATACTGAAACTTGAAATTAAGACTTGACAAACAGCTTTTACATGGCAAATCAAGTTTCAAGTGAAATGCACACACCGGACCTGTACTACCAAGCATCATTAATGTTTGAAAGAGTAGTTCTCTACATGAATGGGAAGGTTGTACCCGTACTTGCCAACATATCTAAGAAATTGTAGGAGTACACTTGTAGCAGTGCCATGAGATGTTTAAGTAAATGTGCTGGTATGTAACTGTCTCTTTTAGTATCTCTATGACTCTCTAAACATGTATGTAAGTGGCTATAAACAACCAGCTCAGTACCTGTGTTACGGAAAATAGAGCAATAAAGATGTGACTACAACTATGTTTGAATCCGCTGCATGCAAAAGTAGTTTCTGAGTAAGTGGCTGAATGTATATGTGTTTCTGTGGCTGTCCAACAAAGTAGAGCAACAGAACTACAACACCCAGAATAAACAAAAAAACACTCTTTGAGAACAGCACATTATATATACCCAGGTAATTATTTCCACATGTTCTATTGGCTTGATAAGTAAAGGTTTAACTCTTAATCTAGATTTTTTACTGCCAATCACACCATGAAGTAAGCAGCAAATGTACAACATACTAATACAAAGCAACAGATTGTGAACCCACTTCTCACACACCTAGCCTGCAAATCAGACAAGCTGTTACATTCTCATACACTCATAAAGCGTCTTACTCACCTATTATTACACATACAAAGCCACTCACAAAACCACTCATATGTTGCCTCATAAAGTTCCAATATTTTCTACAAAATATTTCATACTCTCTTATAACATTCTCACATACACATATACATTTTCAATCATGTTTTTCTCCAAATTAAATGTAATTCACATACCTGACAATGTAGTTGATTGATCAAACATTATTTTTTGGTCCTGTCAGATACTTATGATACTGTCAGCAAATGTCAAAACTAATCATAATAACTGCACACCACTCTCACACAAAGCAACCATTACTGGCAGCATTTTCAAATGTGTACCCTCTGATAGTGCTTTCATTAATTTATTTTGTCACTCCATTCCTAAATGGTTAGTATGTGTTAACCCTTTTCATGCACTTTTATAAAGAATCCCAATATGTGTAAGTGTTTTGCACACTTCTGTCATTGGGCTATACTTGGGCTACATTTGAGTGAAGTTTGGGCTACATTTGGGCTCTTTTCTCTCTGGTGGCCATCTTGGGAGAATTATTTGTTATGAAGCTCCCTAATCTTATTTACTGCAGTATTCTCAGTTGAAAATGCTTGAAGTTTTCAACTTCAAATCCATCAAGATGGCGGTCAGATGTGCCATTCTTTTGGCATGAAATCAGAATGTTAGCACTCTAGTTGCTCATCAGTACGCTGTGGTAAACTGCTGATCACCAGGGAGTTAACAGGCAGTCGGCTGCTAGTGTTGAAAATGCATGCCTCAGTCTACATTTCAAAATGTTTTAATGATATAGAAATGGAAGACATTTGAGAACTCACTTAAAACATGTTCTAATTTTTCTTTCTGCAGCACTAACCACAATATCTATGACAGCCCTCATTTTGTTCCTTTTTAAATTAAATGTTTTAAGTTTTACAGTTTGATTTAATCAAGATGGCTTCAGATGTGCCATAGTTTTGTCATATGTACGACAGTTAGTTCTCTAGTTGTTCTTTAGAACACTCTGGGAGGCTGCAGTACAACTAACCCTGGGCGAAGTTTGCGTAGCCTCGAGGCGAGGCTACTCGAAGTGTCACAAAAACTCTGCAATGCTATGCGGAGTTAGGCTTGCATGCGCACATGTTCTTGCGTATGCTTGTGAGATGTTTTTGACGTTCAGCAACGTGGATTACGTGTATGGGGAAAAATCATGCCAACTTCATCACGTGCTCACCTACGGGCTCGGCCATCTTGTTTTCCTATTCTCTGCATAGTTCTGGGGCCTGTTTTTCAATCCCTCTGTAATCTTTTCAAGCCTTTGTTCTTTACACTGTTTTTCTGATCTTTTTTATTTATTATCTATCCCTCTCTGTCCCTAAGTGTATATTTTGCACTTAATTTCTACTTTTACTGCTTTTTTAAACTTTTTTCTACTGTTTTATATTACTTTCTTTTTTACTCTCATACTTCTCCTGATTTTATTTTTTACCCCTACATGTTTGTTTCTGCCCCTCTCCCACCCCAGAACCATGCCTAAAGGTTCTGGCTCCAAGGGGAAAGTGCCTGCGCCCAAGAAGAAGAGCAGCCGTCCTTTTGGCAGACTGTGCCTGGAAGGGGTGCAGGCCCGGTCTCTTTTTAGGGAGGCGGGGGTGGCTGCCCTTGGTTTTTTTGTGCAGCAGGCGGTAGGCCTGGATCCGGGGAGCGTCACCGCCAGTGGGCAAGGGTGTGCCGGGCAGTGTTTCGCTGCTCTGGGGTCCAGTGCACCCATATCTAGCTGGCCCACCGGTGGTCAGACATCTTGGACCGGGAGCAGGACCTGCCGGACCTGCTAGGTGTTGAGCTTATAGGGCTTGGTGCGTAGCTAATAGTATAATAGTAGTAATATTGTGTGTTCTGTAGACTGTGTTACTGTTATTGCGAATATAATATTTTTCCGAATAGCAAGAAGGCTGCTGGTTACATAGCAGGTAAATTACGTTTAAAAATCTTATGTGATTTTTATTCTTCTAAACACAGGTGCTCGGCGCTACTAATTCTACTTGATTGCAACTTTGCTCTTGCTTGGCTGATTATGTACGAGAGTTTACTTTACAGAATTTAGGTTAGGTAATGCTAGAGAGACTCTAGTCCTTCCTTTGTTCTCCTGTCACTAAGATAGTGGTGGGTTGATCGGTAGTTTAGTTACTTAGTATTAGTTGGTCAATTTTGCGGTCTGTGTGACGCATCCTCTGTCACGTCACGTGCTGCTGAGTGCTGCTTACTCCAGTCCTTAGTAGAACCTTTTGTAGTTTGTTAGTGAGTGCGTAATAGGCTTAGCATAACATTAGCAGCAACCAACCAGCAATTTGGTGTATGCAAAAATGAATGCATGCGTCCTCCATCTATGCATTTTGAGGACTACAATAAATGCAAGTGCAGACTTAGTGAATAATTTGCCCATCTGGAATAGGTGGGCTAGGTCAGGTGGTACTTAGGCTTAGGATTCTGGAATCAGAATGGGACATTGGATTAGTGTTAATAAATAATAACTAGACAATCAGATTAGATTGGTCAATTTTATTGCAATTGTTGTTTCCAAAAATGTTTTTTGAGCATTATTAAAAATATTTTATTTGTTTCACCCTAATCATCAATGTTTGACTTTTTCTTTATTATATCTTACATGATCAGCACCCAGGGGCAAGAAGACGGGGTCAGAGTTGGATAGAACTGGACAAGATGCAGCCCAGGGGCAAGACCGCTCCTCTACAGAGGGCTCTGCTGCTGGCCCCAGTAAGTCCTCCAGTTGTTAATATTAATAATTATATTTCCCTAAATTTTACTGGACCATATTTTTTCCGAACTATTATTTCCGTTTCCTAATTCTATTTTTTACCAAATCTAATTCGATCTGGACTGTTTCTAAATTCTTGTTATCCCTGCCTCTAACTGCCTCGGCTCTGACTCTCTGTACTACTACTATATTAGTTTGTCTGTAGCTGAGCTTGCCCAGTATGCCACTCTTTATTTTTATTTAAAAGGTTTTAAAACTCAGATTCACCAATAGCCACTGAGTCCACTCCTTTGGGTTGTCCTCTTGTAGTCTTCTTAATCTTGAGAGGCTTTTTGGCAATTCCCACCAACAAAATGCACAACCAGATATGTTACTATTTTTGATAGGATAGGACATACTACTACTAGTGTCTACTCTACCCTAGTACCCGATTTGTAATAGTGATGTATGTGGTATTTGTATGTATTTTAACTTTTTTTTCAATCTTGCTAGTGAAAAAGAATAAATGGGGGAGGTGTATATGGCATCTAAAAGATGTGTAATGTTTTTTCTATGCTTACTGACCAGTGCCGGGGCCAGAGGCAGGGCAGGCGATGCCAACCAGGAGGAAACAGTGGATTTGGCAGCTGCTACAGGGGTGGGTGAGCCAGCAGCAGTGGCTGGCGGTAATAAGTTATACTTATATTCCTTACTTATTGACAATAGTTACACACTTGCTGCAAGGGTGTACACTGTATGTTGAGAGAGACTATGTTGTTGGCAACAACAGTTGAAGACACCCTTTATTTAGCATTAGAGCAATAGCATTAGCGGCAGGAGCAGTAGCGGCCCGTATTGGGCGTCCTGCCAGGCGGTGATGTGGGGCGGGGGAGGAGCAGGGTGGAGGGTAGTAAACACCAGCATATGGATGAATGCAGGTAAGTAGACATTCATATCAATAAAATGAATTTCGTCGCATGCCCTGCATCACCAAATGCGATGCAGGGCGCACAATGAAATTTATTTTATTGATTTAAATGTCTACTTACCTGTCCCTCCCCCGCTCCACCTCACCGCCTGACAGCACACCCTATACGGGCCACTACTGGGCAGGAGTAGTAGTTGAGTAACTAAGGGCCCCTTCTATCTGACTTCAACTCAGCTGGAAAAGTTTTATGGAGAAAACTAAGTCAGATCAGAGGACCTTCATGGATGGGTTGAACATAAAGGGAAAGAAGGATGGAAGGAGGAAGGACAGGTGAGATGCAATATGCATGACTGGCAGAGAAGGATACATGGGATGCATGCATAGGTGACTGATAGGAATCAGATGCGTTGGTGGTTGAAGGATGGTTGGAAGGTAAAAGATTAGATGCCTGCCTGCATGGGTGAAACTGTATGGGTGATAGCAAGAATCATCCGGGGTGTTTCATGCATCAAACTCAAAGGCAAGCAAGGAAGGAAGGATGCATGGGTTGTGGTATAACAAAAGTTTGTTGTTGGTGAAACAAACTAAGATTTGTTGAGAGATTAAGAAGAATGATAGACATGTTTACTTTAAATGGATGGATGCCTGGATGGTATTCATCATAACATAGGTGGAGACTGTCACTGGATGAAGAGTCTTTGAAGAGAATGTAAAAGAAAATAAACTGCGCTAGAGTAGCAAAGCCAAGGAGAATAGAAGTTGCATTTCCAGAATACTCCCTTGACTCACAGCAGTTTGCAAGCACAGCATATCTATTGTATATGTATGTTTCTATCAAGCGCCTCCCTCTGACTCGAGGCCCACTCCTTACCTATGTTAATTTATTTTCTACTGTGTTACCCTGACATGGGTGGCCTATCGGCTGCATAGTTACACAATCAATCAAAACAAAGTACCTCATGTCATTCCATATATAAGCAATGATCATTTTAATCAGATATCATCTGGCTTGTTGTAGTAGACAGGGCAGGGTTAAAGTGAAATTGAGCAGTTGCTCTTAATGTAACAGAATATGGCCAGTGAAACCCATAATAGAAAAATAAGATGATTGTGTGGTCAGCTTCCCCTCCTGCAGACAGTAGTAAATAAAAATAACGCAAGTCTGCGTCACGACAAGTATGTTTGTCTTGGGCGCAAGTTGACTGAGCTGGCATGCCAGCTACAAGAAGATGACTTAATTTAGCTAAACAAGAGAGAAGAAGAAAACTGGTATACTCGAGTCCATAGTGCTAGTATAATGCCTGAAACTCCCACAAATGTTAAAGCCGAGGAAGTGGGAGGATAGGTACCACAAATGTTATGTACTGTGCTTGCTAGTGCTACTGTGCCACTATGTGTAGAATTAATTTTGAGTTACTGTTTTGCTAACAGTATTGGTTACAAACTTACAATAGTCTTTTTTCTTTTTTGAGATAGCTACTCCTTCCCAACCAAAAAAAGCAAAACCAGACAGGAAGGAGTTGGCAGCCATGGCCCGGGGCCAGAAGCTGCAGGCCATCCTCATGGAAGATCAGCGGCTGGTGGCTCTGGCGGAGAAGAAAGAGGAGGCGGTAGCAGCTGCAGCCTCCTCCAATGCCCTGGGCCTCAGCCAGACACCTCGAGTGGTACGGCGCCACAGTCTGCCAGCCACTAGCCGCCAGCCGCACTTCATCCAACACTACTGCTCCCCGTGGATGCAATTGTCGAGCTTTCAAGCGCCACATGCTCCTCCGAATGGTGCGCCTGGAGGAGCAGGCAAAGGTAGTCCTGGTGATTAAGCGGCGACTGCAAGCCCCCCGATAGAGATCCTGTTGGATTGCCCATTTTTTTTTTTTTTTTTCGGTGGGTGGGCTTTGGGTGTACGTTGGGGAAAAGTTGGGGTTTATATATATATATATATATATGGACAATTTTAATTTTGAATTTAAAGGACATTGATTGGACTCTTTCTTTATCTTTTTGGACAGTGGTTGGGGTTAGGGAGAGGAGTGGGTCAGGTATTGTGGGATATTTTACATTAGTTTATTTTGTTAGGGAATTAAATTATATTTATACTTAAACTTTACATGCAATGTAAATGTTTTGTGGGGGGTTACTCTTTTATGTCACATTGTTTCCTTACTTTGCTGCTGCAGAGCCGCAGCCAGTTTTGATTTAAATATTCTGCCGATTTTGTAACACACGGACAGATAGATGCGGTACCCTCACTGCGTACTGTTAGTGTCCCCTCCTAGTCTATGCAGCCTGCAACTAGACATAAGGGTGTGTGTGTGTGAATTACTTAACTATTTCCATTATTAATTATGCCTCTCCCAAACTTCTTCTCTTACCTGTGAATGATGTTTAAACATAGGCACAGCGATGGCTGCATGGAGATGATGGTTTGGTTTGCCAAGATGCCATGGTTGTGGTGGTGGTAGTAGTAGACACTGGCAGTAACATTTGCAAAAAAAGAAAATGAGACTGTCAGTCGCCTGAGAGAGACTCTGGAAGAAGTAGTAGAACAAAGTACAGTACAGAACACACGAAGACTGCCAAACAAGAAACATAATCGTGGCGGGGATAGCCTAGTACAACAAGTTACAAACTGTAGTTGACTCGAGTCACTCGACACAAGCATAACCGTTAGTCCTGTAAGGAGGATGATGATGAATCCAATTGATGCTCCCAATTAATTATGATGGATTATGTTCCTTTGGGAAAAAAAATGACTTGCAAATGAACTGAGCATGCGTGGGCAAGCAGAAGAAGATCCTCACCCTGCCTTGAAATTGGACTAGTATTGCTTTCACCACATCTGCCCCAGCAAGTGTGTGGTCAGTTATTAGTGTAAATTTAATTTAGTCACACCTCATTACAAATCACACAGCCTGGGGGAAGAGGTTAGGGTTTGATGAATGGTTGGGAAGGGATATTTGAGGGGAAGGTTTAACAAAGACAAACACTACACATGGACATCAACAACTGAACACACACAATCTTGGCAGACGACCATCATATATCTGTTATGGGGGAAAAAGGAAATGCATGCATGATGATGACTTGATGGTTAATGATGATAAGCAGTACTTACTAACTAGACTAGTAGACAGTGCAGGGCAGCAGTATATTTTTAATTATAATTATGCAATTTGCCTTGCTTGTCTACCCTCAGAGAGACCCAAATTACATACATTTTATATTCTGTTGTACCAGGCTTCCTTTTAAAGCTAGCAAAGAAAATTAAAAAATAGCTGTTATGGGTCAATTATAAGCAAAAAGCTAACATAATAACAACAACACACAGTCATAATGATCGGAGAGAAAAAATACATCAAATTATTTAAAAGATGATGAATGATACAAAAGGTACTGTATGTTATCCTGGTCAAATTGGAGAGTTGCATCTCAGCATTCCTCTTGGTCCTCCCTTTCATAGACGCTGCATTTGTCAATCTTGGGTGCAACTGCCTGCCTGGCGGATGCGGATTGGTAATTGAGTGTGACTTGTTTTTTCTCAGTTTAGCACAGGGTAAAGGCAGGCCTTTAAGTGTAGATGGAAAAACAAAAGGGATATTGAAAAATCAAGGAGAAAAAAATGAATAAATTACGGAGGAGTGCAAATACATTAAGAGGAGGCATGGCTAAATCATGTCTACACTGTTGTCTGTTTCCAGCATTAACCTACAACAGCAACAGGACAGAGCAGGCCCACGGCGCCCACCCTTCACTTAGCTCAGATTTTGACTGTGCCAGTGTTGCGATGCAAATAGCACAAGGTAAGTTGTAGCCACTAACCTCGGAAGATCATCAGCAGGAACAATGACAAATAGAAAGGTCCTCCTACTCCCCTGGGCGAAGCCCCACTACAATGCACAAATGCACCCCGGGGAAAGGGGAAGTGGATAACACAAAAAACACTGCAGGCCAAATGGTTCCTCCTAGTCCTGCTTCTGTTTTCGGGATTTCAACGTTCAGCACAGAAGCGAAGGAGCCCCCTTGACAGGCAACTATATTTAAGAATGAGAAGCCAGGAGTTAGGCAATGAAATATAAGGAACCATTCACACCATACTTGTATAAAGGTAACTCCATCTACTCACAAGCACAACACAGCAGTACACTAGAATATTGGCAGAGAGGTAATTAGTACAAATGATTCATCCGGCAACTCCATTCCCTTCTCTCAATGGATTAAATACAGTAGCGCTGGTTCAGATTGCCGAAAGAGCCAGCAACAACAGCATCAACAGAAAACCACAATGCTGTTTCTTCACAGAATTTGCGTTCGAACTAAAAAACAAAATCAGCAAAAGGTAATACGAAAATAACCATAAAAGACAGGTTCCAAGAAAAGCGCTCCTGCGCAGCTTTCCCCTTTTTACACCTAAAAATACCTGTAGTTGTAGAGCGCTGAAATGCGTCTTGGTCCTGCGGTAATGAAAATACCCCTCTCCCAGTTAACACACTGGAAATGCACATAGGACCTTCGCAGTGCGGGGGTAGGAGAACAAAAGTATTTGTCCACTCAGCAGTGGCAGGCTGGAAACAGAACACGGGGACTCGTCATTCCAGCGGGGAATACCATCCGCTTGCCGATGTTCAAGACACGTACTGAAAGTTTATCAAGCCCCGATCCTGTAGAGAGGAGGGGCTTTGTAGCATCGGTTTGGGCAGCAATGCCGGATTCTACTTCTGGTGTGACACACATAAGGCTTCTGGGCTCTGTAGTGCCTTATGTTCCACTCTCCCCCTAGTGGTCCCTCACGCATTGCGCATTCAAACCCATTCGTTCCTTTGATGGAATTGTAAGGGGGAAGCGTGCCAAGTACTCTGTGCCCTCGTGTATGACCCGTGATTGTGACAGAACCCCCCCTTAATGACCGCCATCTCAGCCGTTGTTCTGGCTTACCAGGATACTTAGCATGAAAGCGTTCCAACAAGAGAGGGCAGTGTAGCTTGTTGGAGGGTTCCCAGGTTGTGTCCTCCACCCCATACCCCTTCCAGTCCACTAGGTACTGCACTCGACCTCTGATCATTCGGGAGTCTAGTATTTCTCTGACTTCGTACTCTTCCTGCCCGACTATTTAAAGAGGAATGGGTCTGGACGGTAGTCTCATATTCACGGGACAAGGCTGGAGCAGAGACACGTGGAACACAGGATGTATGTGCCAAGATTGGGGTAAAGCTAGACGTACTGCCACATCTTAAGTAGTGCTCCAAGGTTTGATTGAGTCTTTCTGTTTTTCCATCGGTCTGGGGATGGTAACTGGTGGACAAACGGACCTCTGTGTTCATGGTATCGCAAAGCGCTCTCCAGAAACGAGAAGTGAACTGTGTTCCACAGTCTGTGATAAGGATTCTTGGTAATCCATGTGCTCTTACCATATGCTGTAGGAAAACCACTGCTAGTTCGGAAGAGGTAGGTAGTCTTTTTAGCGGAATGAAATGCCCCATTTTAGTCAAATGGTCAATAATTACCAGGATGGTGGTATATCCTTCACAGGGCGGGCATTTCAATGTGTGCCAAGGGAAAGGAGGTATAGATATAGGTTGTAGTAAGCCCACTGGTTTAGAATGGCTGTTTTTTCCCTGGGCACAGATGGTGCAGTTCTTTAGGTATTCCTTTGTGTCCTTTCACAGCGTGGGCCACCAAAAGGATCTCTCAATACTGGCAATGGTTTTGTATTCCCCTAGGTATCCTCCTAGTGTAGAGTCATGAGCCCAGGCCAGCACGTGTAACTGCAGAGCTGCCTGTGGCACATACAAAGCATGGTAATGGTACAGCAGATCCCCAGTGGTACTTCTATGGTCAGGGTTTTCTTGTATCCATGTGTGGCTGTCAATGTTAGCTGAAGACACCTTAACGTCCTCAAGAAAGTCCTGAGATATAATGAAGGCAAGGTTTTTTTCCGGGAAGGCAGAAGCAGGGAGTATAGCAGGTGGTTCCATTAAATCATTTGTGAGATGTTCTGTGGGTTCCTCCCATCAGGATAGGGCGTCTGCCTTACCATTCTGTGTTCAGGGCCTATACTTAATGACAAAATCATAGTCAGAGAAAAACAGAGGCCATCACAGCTGGCGTGGAGTTAAGACTCTAGCAGTTTTCAGGAACAGGAGGTTCAGATGGTCAGTGTATATTTAGACAGTGTGATATGCTCCAAGAAGGTAATGCCTCCACTCTTCACAAGCTCGTTTTTTAGCAGCAGCTCTTTATCAGAGATAGAATAGTTCACCTCACAGGAGGTAAGTTTCTTGGAGTAGAATGAATCTGGAGGTAGTTGTCCTGTATCCGGGTGCCATTGAGACAACACTCCTCCCAATGCGTACTGTGATACATCCGTTTCTACCACGAACGGCAAGCAGGGGTCAGGATGACGCAAGATGGGAGCCTGGGTAAATCGTTCCTTCAATACTTCAAATGCTTGGTCTGCTTCTCTACTTCAAAAAAACGGGGTGTTTTTCCTTATCAGACTGGATATGGGGTGTATTAACTTGGAAACAACTTTGATACCCCAGAAAACTCAGTATGGATATCACATGATGGGGTGCCTTTCTTTGTGTTATCGCTTCCACCTTGCCCATATATATTTGGAAGCCTCGAGCGTTGATGACATACCCCAAAAAGGCGACTTCCTCGACATGGAACAGGCATTTTTCCAATTTGGCGAATAACGAGTGTGTCTTGAATCTGTCCAATACTGCTTTCACATGAAGAACATGTTCTTGAAGGTTAGTTGAAAAGACAAGAATATTTGTCAATATAGACAATACAAATGGATTCCAAAAGCCCTCGTAGTACTTCATCCATAAAGAATTGGAATGCCACAGGGGCGTTGCACAACCAGAAAGCCATCACCTGGTACTCATAAAGACCGAATTTGGTTCTGAAAGCCTGTTTCCACTCGTTGCCTGTCTTGACTCGCACCAGGTGATAGGCGCCTCGCAGGTCTAGCTTGGTGAAAATGTGTGCGCTTTTCAACTGGTCCAGCAATACCGGTATCAGAGGCAACGGGTATCTGTTTTTTACAGTAACTTTGTTCATCACTCTGTAATCAATGCATGTCCTTAACTCATCACAGCCCTTCTTCGAGATAAAGAAAAGTGGAGAGGAAACTGGGGAGGTTGAGTGTCTGATAAAGCCAGAAGCAAGGTTCTCTTCCAGGTAAGACCTAAGGTAGTGTGTCTCTGGTTCTGTGAGGGCATACACCCTCCTACAGAGGATGTCGGCTCCCGGGATTAGATCTATACGACAGTCGTAGGGTCTATGGGGTTGTAGCTGAGTCGCTTTTTGTTTCTCAAAGACTGTCTGATAGTCGCCATACGCCTCAGGTAGTAAGGTAGAGCAGTAGTACCCAACTTCCCCACATCCTGTGGCTAGTAGCTCAGCCTGAGTTCCAGTTGTGTTTTCCTGGCACAGGGACTGTTTGGTACAATGCTCCTTACAAAATGCGGACGTCAAGGATACAGTGCATTCTGTCCATCGTATAACAGGATCATGCAGAGTCAACAAAGGCATACCTAGGATAAGGCGGAAGTGAGGAGCATCGATGAGGTCAAATTGTTTGATTTTGTAATGATCCTTACCATATTGTGTGGTATCTGACGGGTCCAGAAGTCAGTGATTTCCTTCTTTTAGGACCCTTAGCCCAGGCTCGGCACTCTGATGAAATGCCTGCTTTGTCCACAATACAGACAGAGATTTTGCTGTTGCCTTTTTTCTCTCTCCTCCATGGTAAGCAGGCCTTGGATTCCACCAATTTACATGGGTTCGGACCCATCCGATGTCTTGGTGTGTTCTTCGAGGGTTGGTCGAGGTCTGGGGACAACGAAAAGTGATTCTCCTCGGTTTCTGTCCCCTTTTCTTTCTTGTACTCGATGGTCCAGTTGAACAGTGAGTTCAATCAATTCCTCACAGGTTTGAGGCAGCTGTACTAATGGAGAAAGGACATCTTTTAGTTCACTACGTAGCCCTTGATAGAAGAGAGTCGTCCGTTTCTCCTGTGGCCAGCCGGTTTCTACCAAGAGGCAGTTGAAGGTAGTGATGTATGTCAGTAAGTCCTGTGATCCTTGTCGAAGGGTGATCAGTTCCCGGTCCAGAGACATCAGATGGGTTTTTCTATCGAATAACTTCTGCATCTCTACACAGAAGTCCTTGAAGTTGTGTAGTACTGGATCATTGCACTCCATCAATGGAATAGTCCAGCTAGAAGCGTTGCCCCCATGTATGACATCATGAAGGACATCTTAGATGTGTCGTCTTGAAATATTGCTGGTTTACAAAGGAAATGGAGTCTGCTTTGATTGAGGAAGGTTTCGAATTTCTTCGGATCCCCGTAGAAACGTTCAGGAGGTGCCAAAGGAATACCAGGGTCTATTTCTATTTCTATTTCTATTTAAGCCATTTGTAAAGCGCACGCAGACCAAGGTTTCATGGCGCTGATCAGAGTAGGTTGTGGACGGAGACTGAGTCATTTTTGTTCATTCATGTGCCCGTGTAAACAACCAGGTCTTAAGATGTCTCCTGAACTGAAGTAACTCAGAACAGGACCGGATATCGAATGCCCGCGTATTCCAAAGTTGTGTCGCCAAAAATCCAAAGCGGCGGCCTCTGTAATGCTTTTTCTTAAACCTGGCACTCACTAGGAGGTTCTGATGTTTTGAGCGAAGCTCACGAGTGGGGTTGTGCTTAGTTATCAAGTCATTGATGAAAATAGGACTATAGCAGTTCAGGGCCTTAAAAGTTAAGCAGGCAGTTTTAAAGGTTGATCGTTGAAGCAATGGGAGCCAATGCAGTTGTTTCAGTAAGGGTTTGGCCGATTGCCATTTAGGTAATTGGTAAATCAGTCTCGCAGCCTGGTTCTGAACCAGCTGGAGCCTTTTTACTTGGTACAGGGTCTGTATAACATGAACTATGGGAGTGGCTCCTGGGGAAGGAGGATTTGCTGCTGTTGTGGAAAAGAAACCTGTGCCCTGTGAACCACCCCCTGGGGATGATGCAAGTGGGGGAAGTGTCCACTTTGAAATATATGAGCCCTTCCCAGAGTTGTTGGATTTGCCATTTCTTCAGATGCCCGCTACCTCTCTATGTAAGGTTCCCATCTTGTTTCTTAACTCTTGGGTTTCTTGGCGTGAGGTATGTACTTCCTGCTGAAAATCCAAAAGGGTCTCCAACAGCGAGGCCAAAAGCACATTAGTATCCATCACTCAGGCTGACAATAGTCGTGGGCTTGACAATCTGTTGCGACGTCAGTAGCACAAGGTAATTTGTAGCCACTAACCTCGGAAGATCATCAGCAGGAGCAATGACAAGCAGAAAGGTCCCCCTACTCCCCTGGGCGCAGCCCCACACAGAGTGAAGAAGACACTACTATGCACAAATGCACACTGGGGAAAAGGGAAGTGGATAAAACAAAAAACACTGCAGGCCAAATGGTTTCTCCTAGTCGTGTTTCTGTTTTCGGGATTTCAATGTTCAGCACAAAAGCGTAGGAGCCCCCTTGACAGGCAACTATATTTAAGAATGAGATAAGAAGCCATGAGTTAGGCAATGAAATATAAGGAACCAATCATACCATACTTGTATAAAGGTAACTCTATCTATTCACAAGCACAGCACTGCAGTACACTAGAACATTGGTAGAGAGGTAATTAGTAGAAAGGATACATCCGGCAACCCCATTCCTTTCTCTCAAGGGATTAAATAAAGTAGCACAAGTTCAGATTGCCGAAGGAGCCACCATCAACAGAAAACCACAATGCTGTTTCTTCACAGCATTTGCATTCAAACTGAAAACCAAAATCAGCAAGAGTTAATATGAAAATAACCATAAAAGACGGGTTCCAAGAAAAGCATACCTGCACAGCTTTCCCCTACGCACACCTAAATACCTGTAATTGTCAAGCGCTGAAAGGCGTCTTCGTCCTGCGGTAATGAAAACACGCCTCTCCTAGATAACACACTGGAAAGGCACCTGGGACCCTCGCAGCACGAGGCAGGAGAAGAAAAGTATTTGTTCACTCAGCGGTGGCAGGCTGGAAACTGAGCACGGAAACTCTGCGCTCCAGCGGGGAACACCTTCTGCTTGCCGGAGCTCAGAAACACAAAGTCACTTGGCGGTGGCAGGCTGGAAACAGAACACGGGGACTCGGCTTTCCAGCGGGGAATACCTTCCACTTGCTGAAGCTCAAGACATGTACTGAAAGTTTTTCATGCCCCGATCCTGTGGAGAGGAGGGGCTTTGTAGCATCGGTTGCGGCAGTAATGGTGGATTCTACTTCCGGTGTGACAAACATAAGGCTTCTGGGCTTTGTTGTGCCTTATCTTCCGCTCTACCCCTAGTGGTCCCTCATGCATTGCGCATTCAAACCCATTCATTCCTTTGAAGGGATTAGAAGGGGGAAGCGTGCTAAGTACTCTGCGCCATCGTGTATGTCCAGTGATTGCTACAGCCAGACAGAGCACACATATAAAGCAACATAGCATTTTCCTAAGTAAGTAACTAAATCAATACACGGCTATCAGTCATACCACAACTACACTTGTGACTCGACTCCACCACTACACAGACATGTAGGTCTGATGTGGTTGTTGTTGACTTGTTTACATTTTATGCCCTGAGTTCTTCCATCAATCATCTCTGACCCAACTGACTGACTGCGAAGATACTATTTGGTCCTCATCACGGTGTTGTTCAACTCAGTCTGTAGTGTACAGAGTAAGTCCAGATTCCATATTCAAAAATACAGTGGATCGGCCTGCAGTAGCAGTGCAATTTTGTGATTAAACAACCAGAAGGGAAACATTGACCTGAGTCACTTTTAGTGTGTAGATTAAATACTAGTACATTTCATACACAACAACAACAACACAAACACCAATCACTCAGAGTCAGCATCTAATGCATGCTATCATTCATTACCTGTTCTCATCTTAAGTTAAGGGGCAGTCCCTCTAGGCTCGGAAAGGAGGATAGCTATAGTCATGTTCCACTTGTTTTGGAGGGACTAGTCGAGGCAACATTTCTTGTACTATTCTCCATTCAATGTTTGGCTTGAGGGAAATGGATTTAGGGGTGAGTCAGGATGGAGCAGGAGTCGGAGGAGTGGGTTTCTTTAATAAATGCATACGGCAATAAAGACAGGACGGTGGTGATGGATTTGTTGTGAAGTGGAGTTGAACCAGAAAGACAGAGACACACACAAATAATAAAAGAAAATAATGAAGAAAGAAAGTAACAAGTTGAAAGCCTAGTTGTCAGGGAAGTAGAGCTCGTCCTCAAACTCTGGGGGGCCAATCAGAATTAGGTGATCATCTAACACACTACTTCCGTCACCTAAGTCGCTGTCCTTATCTTCCTGCTGTGCATCAGGTATTGTGTAATTCAGTGGTATAAAGTTCTGATTCATTTTGATCATGGTTAACCTCTCCACGTTTTTGGCCAAGAGACTGGTCCTTTTCACTGTTACAATGGCACCAGCAGCACTGAAAATATGCTCAGAAGAGACACTTGCAACAGGGCAAGCCAGATAGTATATCGCCAGCCTGCTGAGCACTGGCCATTGGCACCTTTTCCCATACCAATACATCAATTGGTTTTGATCAATTTAGATCTCTGATGGGTCATCCAGATAGGCCTGGACTGTCTGCTCAATGCGCAGGGGTGCTCCGCTTTCCTTTGCCTCTTTTGCCTTTGCAGCAGCACTGGACCTAACAAACCCTTGCTGTAGAAACCATTCCTGTGCCGATTTTACTGGTGCTGATGATCCTGTTCTTGCTGTTGTTGATGGTTCTTTTGACTGCTGTGAGCCAAACGCACTGCCCTCAGGCTCTGAAGTTGAACTTGCCATGGGCTGCCCTGCAGTACTTGTTGTGGGCTGGAGTAGCGTGCCTCTAATTCCCAGCTGTTCTTTTGCAAAGCCACTGGCTGCCTCAGCTATCCAAGTTTTGTACTTTGCAACACCCACTTCTGAAAAAGGAATTAATGTCTAAGGGTTCACTACTGCTTTGTACCATGGAGCCAGAATTGTTGCAGAAATGTAATGTTTGGCTGACATAATCTTAGTTTGTACCCCTGTATTTTCAGCTAAGCAAAGGGCTAAGCTCTCCACCAACACATAAGCTTCAAACTCATATGCTTCTTTTTTTCCTCAACACCTGCGTATGTTGCAGATACCACCTTTAGCTGTTGCTCGAGCATGTGCAACAATTGGATAGCTTGGCCTCTAGTAGAGTCTTCCTTGCTGACTTCACGTGTGAAGAGCTCAAAAGGAAGTAGCATCTCTGTCAGGCATTTACCTAGGACCCATTGGTCTATCTCAACAGTCATGCCTTTCACAGTAGCATCCCCTAGTCTTTGCATGACGTAGTCATTGATTGGTCTGTACTGCTCAAACAGATGATCAAGCATGTAATAAGTTGAGTTCCAATGTGTTGGCACCTCCTGGATGAGTGCTTTGACTGGCACTCAATGCTCACATAGAATGATCCTCAGCTGCTTCCGGGCTTTAGAAGAATGGCTAAAATGAGTGCATATTCTTCTGCAGGTGGTTAGTAAATTGCTGACCTGGTCTGCTTTTTTCAGAAAGTCCTAAACAATGATGTTAATGCAGTGTGCAAAACAAGGGACTATGAAATATCCACCAGTGTGCATGGCCTTAACTAATTTACTGCTATTGTCTGTGACAACAAAACCAATGTTAAGCCCTCTTGGGTGCAGCCATTCAAAGACCTTGCTGTTAAACTCTTTCAAAATGTTTGCAGCAGTATTAGATTTCTCCATGGCAAACATGGCCACAGTTGCATGTTTCCGAGTGGTGTAAAAAATCTCAGCAGTGTCAACACCTGCAGATATCTTTTCTCTAACCCAACAAAAGAGATCCACTGTGCAGTGATGCACATGTAATCAGTGACGTGGCAACTGGTCCACATGTCCGTTGTCAGGTGAATACTGTGTACAGCACTTTGCTGCAAAGCGTGTCCAAGCAATTCCAGCAGGTCGTGTGTAGTGCTGGAACAGCAACTTTGGCGAAATAGGACGAGCTGGGAACCTTCCATTTTGGGCAGATGGCTGTCACGAATTCCAGAAAACCTACCCCTTCCACAAAAGTAAAAGGGAGAAGGTCCAGCGCTAACATTTTAGCCAGCTTCGCATTGTACAAACGTGCTGTTGGGTGGTTGCGTTTGTACTGCCCCTCCGACCTAAGCATGCTGAGAATGGTAGGCATGATTTTTTCCTTTTCTGGCACCGCTGATGCAGGTGCCTTCTTGAACCCAGATGTTGTTAGGCTCAACGCCTTACTTTTTTTCATTGCAGGACTCCGTTGCTTTGGAGTCTCAGCCTGACTCTTACTACGGTGCCACTGAGATGTTGCTGAGGCTGATGATGATGTGAGCGGTAGTGGTACCACTGCACTGCTGGGGGCAGGACTACTTTGTGTACCAGAGAAAATGTCTCCCTCTTGTTCACCTTCCACCGCGATCGTATCTTATTCTTCTTCTTCATCTCCACCAACAGTAATGGGTGCAGTTTTTTGGCCGCTAAGATGCGCCTCCGACTTGATCAACTGGTGTTTTTTCAGCTGGGTTGTGGGGCCTCCGGTACCATAGTTTGTACCAAGCTTAACCCAACTAACACCTTGTCGACAAATTGAGCATATAACAACATTCTCCTCCTTACTGCTAATAGAAAAGAAGTCCCAAACTGGGGAGTTGAACTTTCTTGCGCTGCTGGAGGTGCCACTTGCAATTCCGGATGAACTGGAGGGTGTGCGTGGAATTTGACTCTGTGCAGTGCCACTACCTACTGAGGTGGTTGTTGTGCTGGATGTAGGTCCCTGCCGGGCCTTTGCAAATGCAAATATGGAAGCTTGAGGTGGTGTTGGTGTTACCTGTGTTGGTGGTATCCGTGCCACATCCCTGATAGCAATTTGGGATGGAGGGATGTCGGTCTCCATCTCCAATGAGGCGGGAGTGATGTTCATGATGACTGGCTCATCATCATCCTCCTCTTCTACATCTAATTCCATAACTCAAAGGCTTTCTGTAACCTTTCTGTTCCCTAGCCTTGTCTTGTGGCATGTCTCACTCTTAGACTGAGCTGGTGTCTTTGAAGTGGCATCTAGATCATCAGAAGGGGGGCTTGAAGAAGAAGTTGATGAACTAACCCTCCTTTTCCTTGCTGGGGAGCTGTAATATAATGGATCTTCTGAAAGAGTTGCTTGATCTTCCTCTTCCTCTGCAGGAAGCTCGATTTTCTGAACTGCCCCTCCTTCGGGAGGAACAACTACTATTGTGGGCGTTGGTTGCGGCTGTTGTTGCGGCTGTTGTTGCCCATTTACCTGCTGAGCTTCTTCCTGCATTGATTGGGTACTACTTTGCGATAACGATAAGTCAATTTCAACATCACTACTCATTGGCTTTTTCGCAATTAGACTGGCTGCCTCTGCGACACTCATGGGCTTGGGCCTAGGTTGTTGGGGTGGGCCCACTGATGCGGAAGTGCTGCTCCCAGCTTGCTCCCTGGACACCGCTGCTGCAGGCTTAATATTTGTTTCCCAAAAAACAACTTGAGTGGCACACCAGTCTTCATAAGTGCCACTTTAATCTTCTGTTCCTTCTTATCACTGGCAACTTTCTTGGTACTGGAGGGCCTGGTACCTTTCTTTAGGGCCATCTTCTTCAGATGTCAGCAGGACACAGTTGCACAAGTTGCAGAGATGTATGTGGTCACACGTCATGTGATGTCAAGCACATCAGGACTTCTGTCTAGCAGTACAACGGGTGATGATGACACTACCTTCTCAGTCTTTTGTGCACCTAAAAGCAAAGAAGCCAGAAGAACATCAGTGAAATGTAGCTTTTGTTGTTGTGGTTCAATTACTACTAGTACAAACAAACAAATATAATATATAACTTAGTGTGTGGTGGTCACACTTGTTAGTGTTATATTATTACATTTTATTAAGTCAGTTATTAAAAACATAACAACAGTGTAGCCATTTGTGAGACTTTGACAACAAGGGCTTTGATGGTGTACTGTGTACACTCAGGAAGGATAGGAAAGAAGAAGAACAAAAACAAAAATACAAATGTAATGGAAGTTGAACCTGTTTGTCAATAATTTGAGCATCAAATCATTCAGGGAGCTGCAGCTGGCAAAGGGGATTGAAGCAGTAAGCCAAGAGGAACAATGGAAAGATATGTAGGCCTATAAGGCAAAAGCAGCACACTACTAAACTACCACCACAAAATGGCCACTAGCCACATGGTCACTAACAGTCACAACAAGCAGGAGGCCTGGAAAACAATTAACTCAAGCCGACCTATAATATGGCCGGACAAAGGAGGCATGCTAAACAACACAGCTTTAATGCAAAAATGCAAAAACGAAAATCCACAGGGCCACAGAAGGTTGGAAGGTTACACAACACAAGTACAACCACGCCACACACACACCCAACAAAGGCATTTATTTAACACACACCCAAAAAAGTGAAATACCCCCCAAAAAAACACATTTTGCAATTCAATTCAAATACCATCCATGCCATAGATTGAATTTAACAGACACCACAGAAACAGTTGTTTCATGCACCCATGAGTAGCTCTGGGCCTAATGGCTGAAAGGCATATTGACAGACTAGGCCACAAGCTTGCAGGCCTATGGCAAAAGCACACAGGCTGGCTCCACAAAATGGCCACCAGCCACATGGCCAGGCCACCTACAACAACAAGAAAGGGAAGACAGACAATGCAGGCCTATGGCAAAAGTACACTGCCTGGCTTTACAAAATGGCCGCAAATCAAAAAGGAGAGAGAGGACTAGGTAAGCTAGTCCGAATCCCCTGGTTATATGTAAGAATATCAAAAGGGGACTAGCTAAGTTGTGTTAATGAGACTCAGAAGGTACGTCTGTAGGCAAACCATTTGGTTTGGTCATGAAGCCCTTACACACCAACCTAGTAGGGACACCGGAGCAGGACGATAGGTCGCAGGAGCACTCTGATCAGAAATACCGGTCTTCTCTCCCTGCCAGGTGACCCAGGGGGCTTTAACAGCAAGTAGCAAGTTAAAGCAGAGGGAATCCCCCTCTAACACGTACAGCACCTTAGCGAGTGCGACACTTTTATCACACACTAAATCACTTAATATAGTTTATTTTTCACCCACACATACTCATTGGTCCTGAGGAAAGCCAGTTTTAACAAAAGGCCTGGCTGAAACATGTAGACCACACAGGACGTAGGAGCTCTTAATACACTCCACAACGTCCGCAAGCCTTTTTTATCTGCTAACAGGGGCCCAGGAATTAAAATTATCCTTATACCCTCGGGAACTGGGACCACCTGCATAGCTTTTAACATCACGTTCATACCCACTACTCACTGCACACTCAGTAAGCATACCAGCTCCTCAGTAATCTGGAGTCGCAGCACACCCGGGACACATTCGGTGTCACTGTGGTGGGCCCGATGATGAAGCATGACACCAACTAGGTTGGTGTGTGAGGGCTTCATGACCAAACCAAATGGTTTGCCTACAGACGTACCTTCTGAGTCTCATTAACACAACTTAGCTAGTCCCCTTTTGATATTTTTACAAAATGGCCACCAGCCACATGGCCAGGCCACAACAACAAGAAGCATAAGACAAGAAGAACAAAGGAAAGATATGCAGGCCTTTATGGCAAAAGCAGCACACTACTAAACTACCACCACAAAATGGCCACCAGCCACATGGGCACTCACAATCCCAACAAGCAGGAGGCCTGGAAAACAATTAACTCAAGCAGGCCTATAATATGGCCAGATAAAGGAGGCATGCTAAACAGCACAGCTTTAATGAAAAAATGCAAAAACAAAAATCCACAGGACTAAAAAAGGCTGGAAAGTTACACAACACAAATACAACCTCACTCATACACATCCAACAAAGGCATTTATTTAAGACACACCAAAAAAGTGAAATAACCCCAAAAAACACATTTTGCAATTCAATCCAATGCCATCCATGCCCTAAATTATGTTTAAATTCAACAGACACCACGGAAACAGCTGTTTCATGCACCCACGAGTAGCTCTGGGCCTACTGGCTGAAAGGCCTATTGGGACAGACTACTGGGCTAGTGAATTAAATAAATATTGCAAATTGCTTGTAATAGTTAGAGAAAATATAGTGAACTTTGCAACATGTTTCCTTTATAAAACAAAACTAGTAGAACAATTACATACAAAGAAAAACAACTAGGCTCCTACTGAAACTACAATCCACCCACAACAATAAATAAACTAAAATAAACTATGAAAAGTACATAAAATGAAGGTGCAATGCCCCAATCAAACAAGCAACACCACTTCTCCAACTTACTTGTAAAATCTCAAATCCGAAAGTCCTCAATCCAATGATATATGATGCAGCAGGCACAAAGAGTGATCCTTCCAGCTCCAAATCCAAATGAAAAGTGAACGGGGCATGGACAAAGCACTGGGAGGAGCCTGCGGGACAGGAATAGGAAGTTGGAGACTCTGGGGCACTTCCTTCCCCTTCAAAAAAAGAAAAAAAGAAAGTGGACTCCTTGCACAAAAAAATACAACCAAATGTCAATCTGAGGAATTTTTTTTAATCCAATCATCATTTTTAGAAGGTGTTAGGCTGCGAGAGAGATATTCTTCTCCTGATTGCAAATTCTGTGTGTTCGATATCGCGATATTCACAGAACTTCCGCCGTAAGTCAAATGGCGCACTAGAAAGACGTGTTCGCAATCGCAGACTCTTGCGGGACTGTGCGGCTGTCTACCAATTCTCGTGGCACACGTGAATGGATAGGAAATCTCGTAGGTGAACACATGGATCCCGGTAAGTCGCTACTGCATAAGCGAAAATGCATTTTGAAAGCGTGAAGAAGAAAAAAATTCCACTCCGCTGCGGAGCGCAGAGTTTTCAGTAACTCCGCATTCTACCCAGAATTCAGAGTTGCCAAAAATCCCCAAATTCAGCGAGGAGAGCGGATTTTACTGCCCAGGGTTAAGTACAACAAAGGGAGGGGGCGTGGCTTGGACGACAAAGGAGATGGTCGTCTAGGTCCGTTAGCTCCGCGAACCCTGAGCAACTAAGGCGATTCTGAGCAGCCAAACCCGATGGTCTTAACCTCGGAAAGGAATCCAACGATATATGAATAAAAGAGCTACAAGGTGAGCCCGAAGGAAGTACTCGGAAGGCACAACAAAGAAGAAAAGAACCCTCAAAAGAGGGGAGCCAAGAAGTGAGGAAGAAGGCAAGATGGCGACTGTGCCACAATAGACCGACTCTAGCACCAGTACCAGCAACCGTGCCCACAAAGAGAGCAAGGAGGAGATAAACCGGACCGATCCTTGGGCAGACTAACTAACCAGCTCCTAGCCGGCAGAGCAACACCACAAAAGTGGAGAACAGACGGAGGCTCGAGAGAGCGAGCACCGCGTGATACAGCAAAAACGCACTAATGAGCAGCGGCATAGTGAGTCGAACAAAGTGGGAAAACCAAAAAGGAAAAAAAGCATCAGGTACGATCAGGCACTTACCGTGAGCTCTCAGAAAAGAAAACGAAACTGAACCCTGGGGGCGGCCATTACTGGAAGCGGAAGTCGAAGGCTGCAGGCACAACGAAGCAGGAAACGGAAACGGCAGCACCTGGGAGCATGCGCATAGCAGCGCGAGATCGGAGCTAGCTACACACCTCCTAAAAGAGCGCGATCGGCGGAAGCAAGGGAAACGTGAGGCACCACTCAGAGGACATCCGCTTCGAGATCCAGGGGCCCAACGAGCAGTTGCCACAAGCAAGGAGTGCAACGGAGCTCGCGACAAGACCGAAACAAGCACAAGTAGCTGCAGCGGTAACAGTGCCTAAGCAAGTTCAAGTTCAAGTTCAGGAATTTATATAGCGCACTACTCACCCGGAGGGTCTCAAGGCGCTTGGGGAGGGGGTTCATAATTTATCGAATAGCCAGGTTTTAAGTTCTTTTCTGAAGGAGAGGTGGTTCTGTGTAAGACGGAGGTGAGTGGGGAGTGAGTTCCAGGTCATAGTCGACAGGTAGGAGAAGGATCTGCCTCCCATGGTGGATCTTTGAATACGCGGAACTGCGGCGAGGGCTTGATTGGTGGATCTGAGTTGGCGGGAGGGAGTGTAGAAGGACAGCCGGGTGTTGAGGCATTTGGGTCCTAGTTTGTAAAGGGCCTTGTGTGCGTGGTTGAGGAGACGGAACGTTATTCTTTTGTTGACGGGGAGCCAGTGAAGGTCTTTCAGGTGGCCGGTGATGTGATCTTGGCAAGGGAAGTCTAAAATGAGTCTCGCTGATGCGTTTTGGATGCGTTGGAGTTTTTTCTGTAGTTTGGTTGTGATTCCGGCGGCGTAGAGGGTGTTTCCGTAGTCCAGACGACTTGTGACCAGTGCGTGGGTGACAGTTTTTCTTGTCTCGCGGGGGATCCACCGGAAGATTTTTTTGAGCATACGAAGTACGTTGAAGCAGGAGGATGAGACGGCATTGACTTGTCTGGTCATCGAGAGTGAGGAGTCTAGGATGAAGCCAAGGTTGCGTGCGTGGTCTGTGGGTATGGGTGCTGTGCCTAGAGCCGAAGGCCACCATGAGTCGTCCCAAGCAGTGGGGGAAGATCCTAGGATGAGCACCTCCATTTTGTCTGAGTTAAGTTTTAGGCGGCTTCTTTTCATCCATTCGGCTACTTCTTTCATGCCTTCGTGAAGATTGGTTTTGGCATTGATAGGGTCTTTGGTGAGGGAAAGGATCAGCTGGGTGTCGTCGGCGTAGGAGATGATGTTAAGGTTGTGTTGGCGGGCGATGGGTGCGAGTGGACTCATGTAAACATTGAAGATGGTGGGACTGAGTGATGATCCTTGTGGTACACCGCAGATGACTTCGGTGGCCTCTGATTTGAATGGGGGAAGTCGGACTCTCTGAGTTCTCCCAGATAGGAACGAGGTGATCCATTCCAAGGCTTTTCCCTGTATGCCGATGTTGCTGAGGCGTTGAATGAGGGTGCTGTGACAGACTGTGTCGAAAGCGGCGGAGAGGTCGAGTAGAATGAGGGCCACTGTTTCTTTGTTGTCCAGTAGTGTTGGGATGTCGTCTGTGGCTGCGATGAGGGTGGTCTCGGTGCTGTGTTTGGCTCAAAAGCCGGACTGTGAGGGATCGAGGGAGTTGTTCGATTTAAGGAAGGCGGCGAGTTGGCTATTAACGGCTTTCTCAATGACTTTGGCAGGGAATGGGAGGAGGGAGATGGGGCGGTAGTTTTTAAGTTCAGAGGGGTCTGCTGTGGGTTTCTTCAGGAGGGCGCTGACTTCGGCGTGTTTCCAGCTTTCTGGGAATGTAGCAGAGTTGAAGGAGCAGTTGATGATGTCACGGCGATGGGGTGCGATGATGGAGTCTGCTTTGTTGAAGATGTGGTGGGGACAGGGGTCGGTTGGGGAGCAAGAGTGGATGGAGTTCATAAGGCGGATGGTGTCTTCAGTGGTGATTGGGTTCCAGGCGCTGAGGTGGTTAGAGGGCGGTTTAGGTTCAGAGGGGGGTGGAGAGGATTGTTCGTTGGAGATGTTCTCGAAGCTGTTATGTATGTCGGCAATTTTGTTGTAGAAGAAGGAGGATAACGAATCGCAAAGGTCTTGGGTGGGAGTGATGTCGTTTGAGGCTGCGGTGCGGTTGGTGAATTCTTTGATTATGTTGAATAGTTCCTTGCTGTTATGGGCGTTGTTGTCGAGTCGATTTTTGAATGCTGATTTCTTGGTGGATCGAATCAGTTGGTGGTGTTTGCGGGTGGCTGCCTTGAAGGTGGTCATGTTATCGGTGGTTGGGTTTTTTCTCCATGTTTTCTCGAGAGTACGGCATAGCTTCTTGGATTTCTTTAGGTCATCGTTAAACCAGGGGGCCTTTTTGCTGTCCTGTTTGGTGTGATGGTTTTTCAAGGGTGCTAATTCATCGGCGCTGTGAGTGATCCATTGTTTGAGTTTGGTGGCGGGTGGGTTTTAGTTGAGTGATGAGAGGAGTTGGTCAGTGGTGACTTTGTTCCAGTTTCTTCGAGGAATAGGTTGTGGGGAGTTGTGGGTCTAGGTGGTTTTGTAACTGAAGTGAACGCAACTGTGGTCCGTCCAATGGAGAGCTGTGGTGTGATCGAAGGAAATGTATTTGCTGGAGGTGAAGATTGGGTCGAGTGTATGTCCGGCTATATGGGTTGGGGTGTCAACTAGTTGTTTGAGTCCGAGATTCGCCAGGTTGTTAAGGAGGGTGGTGGTGTTGATGTTGTTTTTCTTTTCCAGGTGGAAGTTGAGGTCTCCCAGTAGAATGTAGTTCTCGGAGGCGAGGGCATGTGGACTGATGAAGTCAGTGATGTCTTCGCTGAAATGTTTACGGGTTCCTGGGGGCCTGTAGATGAGGGTGCCTCTAAGTGTGGTCCTAGGGTCGGTGTGGATCTGGAAGTGGAGGTGTTCGGCGGTTGAAAGGTTATCGTCGGAGCTGGTCGTGATTTTGATGGTGTTATTATGGACGATGGCGATGCCTCCTCCTGTTTGGTTGGTGCGGTCTTTTCGGATGATCTTGTAAGTGTCCGGGATGGCTATGGCGATGTCGGGTGTTGATGATGCGTTCATCCAGGTTTCTGTGAGGAAGGCGACGTCCGGTGACGCAGTGTCGAGTAGGTCCCAGAGTTCGGTTGCGTGTCTGTGGACCGAGCGGGTGTTCAGCAAGATGCACTTCAGGTGGTTATAATCGGAGATGTGTTCGGATTCGGTGGATGTGGTATTGTTATTGATGCTGGTAAATTTGCAGGAGTGGCAGGCGAAAGGACCGTGGGTACGTCCCGGGGCAGCTTCGAAGCATTGTGGTGTATGTCCGGGGTTGAGGGCAAGGAGAGTAGCGGCGTCATATGTTATGCGGGAGGTGTGGGTATTGCGAGGGCCAGGGGGTTTGGCGCAGGGCGCGGTCCAGGCGCGGACGGGCGCAGACGGGCTTACCTTTGGCGCACCTTCGGCGCGACCGCTGCGCGTGACCGCTGCGCGCAAATGCATCAGACATAAGAGGAAGGTGGAGAGGGGAGGGGCGAGGGAGGGTCAGCTGGGAGGCGGGGGCGGGGCAGATAGCCGGGCTGGGAGGCACTACAAACAACAAACAAAATGTCAGCGAGCCAAAAGGCAATCAGGGCGATATTGGGGCACAGGCTAAGCAATGCAGCAGACAATGCGAGATAAATAAATAAATAAAAGTGCACAATTACGCGAGAATCGGCAAACAGGCAGAGTACAGCAGCACTGGACAATAATAAGCACACGAAGCGCAGTCTGGCTGCACAGCGCTCCTAACAATCAAATTATTCCTTAGTAGCGCGAGATGCCACAATGCTAGCAGTACACAGATGTCAGCTTTTGAGCAATTATAGTCCGAGCAGCGCTACGATACCAGCTCGGGTCAGGAGCAGCGTGGGGGAGCGACCGCCTTCGTGAGGCTCAGGACAGTCTCAGCGCTTCAATCGGAAGGTGGGATCTGAGCTCGTAGTGGGAGGGAGGGTCAGCTGGGAGGCGGGGGCGGGGCGGATAGCCGGGCAGGGAGGCACTACAAACAACAAACAAAATGTCGGTGAGCCAAAAGGCAATCAGGGCAATATTGGGGCACAGGCTAAGCAATGCAGCAGACAATGCGAGATAAATAAATGAATAAAAGTGCACAATTACGCGAGATTCGGCAAACAGGCAGAGTACAGCAGCACTGGACAATAATAAGCACACGAAGCGCAGTCTGGCGGCACAGCGCTCCTAACAATCAAATTATTCCTTAGTAGCGCGAGATGCCACAATGCTAGCAGTACACAGATGTCAGCTTTTGAGCAATTATAGTCCGAGCAGCACTACGATACCAGCTCGGGTCATGAGCAGCGTGGGGGAGCGACCGCCTTCGTGAGGCTCAGGACAGTCACAAGCAAGGTTGTGTACCTGAGCAAGCGAATTCGTTCCGAGACCAGGGAGCAAAGGGAGGGTAAGCCTGCAACACGCGACTCTATCGAGTGGGAAAGGAAGATCACGAAGGAAACCGGAGCAAACGCCCTATGCCCTAAACACCGATTGGAGACCAGATTTGTGCAGCATTAACGGTAAAAAAGACGTCCTGAGGCAGAACAGAAAGTGGAACCTTTCAGTGGGCGCCGCCATTACCGGAAGTGACTCCTGGCCACGGAAGAAGCAAAAAACAGGAAGCAGGAAGCAGAGGAACGGAAAGTGAGAGAGCACCAAGCGGTGTGGGACCCGACGATCCCTGCGACAGCGCCAGTGTAGGAGAACGCAGAGGTGCAAGGGGGACTGGTGCTGCACATCGCGAACCAGAAGGCACGAAAGAAGAGGCCGGAAGCAAGACGCGGCGAGAGGAGCTGCCGTGGTGTAGAGCAGCGAGTCAAACAACGGCATTACCCAACAGCCAGCCGCTGATACTCTCGACCCTCGGCAGCAGAGTATGATATTAGCAGGGAGCAGGGAGACAATATAAAAGAGCCAGACCAGTCCGCAACGCCTGTAACCCCAATCACAGCCTACTGCATAAAAAAAATGAGAAAGGTGAAAGGTGCAATACCACCTAAACACAGCAGGAGTCCAGGACCTAAGGCGTACTCAACACTCGACACACCGAGAACCAGGCCCAAGGGTAGGCGAACGAGACAAAGCACGCGCTGTCAGGGGCGAAGACAAGGACCCGGTTCATTAGAGAACCAAGCCGGTTTCGAACAAACAGTACGTCAACTACCGCCCCGGCTTCAAGATCCGTACCAGCCAAGGCACTAGCAGAAACGCAAAAAGAAGGCAGGCTAGGCAGCGGGCAAGTGAGAAGATGGATAGGCATGATGTCGGGACAAGAAGGGAAATCTGCAGGCGACCAAAAAAAACTGAGGAAGGAAAACCCAGAATCACCTATGAAGCTGAAAGGAGAAACGGCAAGCCTAGAGACAATCCTAAGGAAGATTAATGAGGTAAAAGATGTGGCGAAAGAAACTAAAGTCACAATTGACAATATGCAACTGGAGCTAGCTGCGATACGAGCCGATCAACACAACACCAACACAAGGATTGAAGCTGCTGAGGGGAGAATAAGCGAATTGGAAGACGCAATGGGTAACAACACCAAAACCACAGCGGTGTGCTCAAAGATCACTAAGGCCCTACAAAAACAACTGACTGAACTGGACGACCGGGCCAGAAGGGGCAACATAAGAATACTGGGTATGCCAGAAGGAGCAGAAGACAAGGCGGGATCCCTTTCAGCCATGCTAGAGGAAGTGCTGCCAAAACTAACAAGTCTGAAATTTAACAAACAGTTCGAGGTCAATAAAGCATACCGGGTGCCAGCAGGCAAACCGACACTAGGGAAGGGCCCCAGACCGATAATCTGCTGCCCACTCAGAGCTGAGCATACCGAGGCTATCTTCACATTTGCCCGGAGAAACCAAAACTTAACTTGGGCGAGCAGCAAGATAGTGCTAACGCAGGACTACTCCAAGCCAACTGTGGAGACCAGAAAGGGCTTTCTAGCCATGAGAGACACCCTACGCAAAAGGAACCTCAACTTCAGTTTCGCAGGCCCCTCACGCTTCAAGGTTACAGACAACTGGCAGACACTGGTTTTTGAAGAGCCAGAGGATCTGAGGAAGTACCTAAGAGAACAGCCAACAGAGGAGATGGAGACGAAAAACCCGGCAGCAGTAAAAAGGAGAGCCTCACTGCACGAGGCGGACAAATCGGAATAAGGCCGGAACTTATGCACACCTACACAGAATACTACCTCATCGATATATACTACCTCACCGATATCTACCTCAAAAGGCACAGGGTTATTACCCAAACGACAACCCATGATCTTTGACCTATGGCCAAGGAACTGCAACATGCGGCAAAAGCCCCCTCAACAAAGAACTGCAAGGGAGCAACAAAGAACGACAAACAAAAGGGTACAGCTACCTCACAAGGAGCCCTTAACCAAAAGAGAAGGTGGACAGAATGCAGAGACCTACTCGCAGACAGAGAAAATCGTTGGAAAACGAACTGTATTCCAGAACAAAGCACGAGAACCCATGGACCAATTTAGGAGAACACCATGAATAAATGAAGAACCGTCAATATAACCTCAGGGAACATGCGGAGCAAAAGGAACTTTGTCGCCGCACACCCACTCAGCAAGTAAGGGGGGGAGGGCGGAGGGATGGGAGGGGGGCACGGGAGGAGGAGGGGGGAGCGGGGAGCACATACATGAGGTTAATCTACTTCTTTTCTTCTATCCTTCTATCTATCTATCACCCACACGTTATATCAGGAGAGGTCAGCGCAAAAGAGGAAATAGACAACCACACAAAAAAGAGGGAAAGAGTAGGACCCAGGACAAGGAGGCACACAGAACAGGGCCATACAAAACGCCAGATGCGCAACACAGCAAATGACACACAATAACCAATCCCAACTTACCACAGATATCAAGGTAGTGTCCCTGAACGTAAAAGGCCTAAATCACCCGGTGAAAAGAAGGAAAGTCCTAGACTACCTGGCAAAATTAAAAAGCGACATATATGTACTACAAGAAACAAGGCTAGAGGCAGAGGATATAGGACGACTCAAAGCGAGCTGGATAAGCGAAGTTATAGGATCACCCGCACAGAACAAAAAGAACGGGGTTGTAACAATAGTAAGCAAGAAATCAAAGTTAGTACTGAGTAGCTCACAGGCAGACACTGAGGGTAGAATGCTGGTGACCAGTCTGATGAGAGGAGAAGAAGCGGTACACGTGGCCAACATCTACGGCCCTAACACGGATGACAGGCCCTTCTGTGACAGAGTGGAAGAGCAACTAAACACAATACCAGAGGGGGAGGTTCTAGTGGTAGCCGGGGACATGAACCAAGTCCTTGACCCAGCCATCGACAGGCACCCACACAGATTAAGCCAAACACCACAAAAGGGCAATATCCTAGGGAACCTTTGCATTAAACTAGATCTCAAGGACCCATGGCGGCTCCAAAACCCGGAAGGCAGGGAGTACACATTTTACTCAAACCCCCACAACTCCGACAGCAGAATAGATTACATCCTGATATCAGACACACACACCCACCTCATTGACCACACAGAGATAGGGATACGAACGATTTCAGACCACTCACACATTAGCCTAGTGCTATCATGGAGACACAACGACAAGCCAACACGCAGATGGAGGTTTGATGACTCCCTGCTCAGAAACACGACAGCAAAGGCAGAAATGGAGGCAGCAATAAAAGAATATCTCGCAATTAATGATACTCCCGACACAGACAGAAACTCACTATGGGATGCACTAAAAGCCACAATCAGGGGGACGATACTCGCCATCAAGGGCAGGCTGAACAGAGAGAGGAACAAAAAGATCGTAGACCTTGAAAAAGAAATCAAACACTTAGAGTCAGGGCACATAGCGAACAGGGAGGATAAGAACACCCTCACAACCTTAACCAAATGGAAGTACGAGCTGAACAGAATCCTCAGTGAGAGAACAGGGACCTGGATAAACAAGTATAAAGCCATCAACCTATGTACAGCAAACAGGGCAGGCAAAAATCTCGCATCCTACCTTAAGTGCAAACAGAGACAACATTCAATTGCAGCCGTCAAGGACGGTAATAACAAATCCCAGACCGCAAACAAGGAGATACTCAGAGTGTTCAAAGATTTCTATGAACAAATCTATAAAAGAGACACCACCCTAAGGGACGACGGAGGCAAAGAACTCCTAGAACGAATATCCACACCAACTCTAACAGACACCGAACAAGAGGTGCTTGACTTACAAATCACAGGGGACGAAATAGGGCGAGCCACTGCCAGTCTCAAAGACAACAAAGCACCAGGGCCAGACGGCTTTACAGCTGGCTTCTACAAACAGTATCTCCACATACTCAAGCCCACAATGACAGAGGTCTTCGCGAACTGTGTGCAAAATGGGCGCATGACACCATCGATGGCAGAGGCCAACATAATAGTTATACCAAAAGAAGGCAAAGATACACAGCAGGCAAAAAACTATAGACCAATCTCACTTATAAATGTAGACTGTAAAATCTACGCAAAGATCCTTGCAACTAGGCTCAACGCACACCTACCCGAGCTCATACACTGCTCGCAAGTAGGCTATCTTAAAAACCGCATGCCCCATGACAACACAAGGTTGCTATGCCACATAATAAACCACTCCTCCAAAAGCGGCAATGCGGCAGTGATGATAGCCCTAGATGCAGAGAAGGCATTCGATAGAGTGTCCTGGCCATTCCTAGATCAGTGCATGCAAAAATTTGGGCTAGGCCCCAACTATAGGAAGATGGTCCTGGCGCTTTACAACGAACCCAAAGCGCTAGTAGTAGTCAACGGAGGGACATCTGACCCACTTCGCCTAGAACGGGGAACGCGACAGGGGTGCCGACTATCTCCAGCCCTGTTCCTCCGAGCAATAGAACCACTCCTAAGTATGATAAGAACAAACACTGACATAGCGGGGATACCATTGGAAGGGGAAACTTTCAAACTGGCGGCCTATGCGGACGATGTGCTAATCATCACTGAAAATCCCGAGAAATCAATCAAAGCCCTGATGGACACCATAGAGAAATATGCACAAGTCTCGGGATACAAGCTAAATAGGGAAAAATCAGAGTGCAAACCCCTAAACGTCCACACCACAAGGACAGTACTAGGTACATCGGGACTGACATGGCAGAGAAAACCCATCAAATACCTAGGCCTCCTTTTTGAGAGGGACCTCAGGTCCACACTAGACCAGAACGAACAAGCCATACTCCGTAAGATCAAGGATAGAGTAGAAGGATGGTCACCCAAATTCACCACATGGTGGGGAAGGGTGGAGACGATCAAGATGATGCTTACACCAATAGTGAACTACATGCTCAACATGCTGCCGCTGGTTAACACGGAGTACTTCCACAAGAAATTGGATAAATTGCTCAACACCTTCCTATGGAAGGGGAAGAAGCCCAGAATTAGCCTACAGAAACTGAGATTAACAAAAGACTTAGGGGGCCTAAACTTAACAAATTTCAAAACATTCTACACAGCATGCATAGCAAAACAGGGACTATATTGGCTCACCCCCAAACAAGACTACACCCCGGCCTGGGTCACACTAGAAAGAGGACTACTGGGTGGCATGGAACCCGTCGCACTTCTGACAGCAACCCGGCACCCTGACATCAAGCACAACCCCATCCTAAGGAGCACCAGGAAAGCCCTCCTAAGTATAGACAGACTACTAGGCACAAGTATAAAGAACACCGAGATGGAATCCTTATGGCACAATCCCAGAATCAAGTACAGAGACAAAACACTAGACATGCACTCATGGTATAGGCATGGCATACCACAGTAAGCCACCTTCAAAAGCAGGGCACACACACCACTTTTGACACGTTCAAAAGGAAACAAGAAATGGACAGCATTGAACTGTACAACTTCCTAAAGATCAAGGTAGCAATAGGAAAGGCAGACCTGAATAGACAAACACCGTCAATCCTACAATACGCCACAAACCTCAACAGACTGGGGCACCAAATAGCACACCTCTACAAGGCCCTGAGCCCCAAATCCACCAAACTTAATAATAAAGTCATGTCCTACTGGGGAACACTAGCGGGTAGGGAGCTGAGCGAAGAAGAGAAGGCTGACATCTGGAGATCCACGTCAAGAAATAAAGTAACGACAACCCTCGACCAGACCAAATTCTGGCTGATACACAAGGCATACTGGACCCCCGCCCGCCTAGCCTCCATAGGAATCCGCGAGAGCGATTCCTGCTGGAACTGCAACAAACAAACGGGGGATCTGGCACACCTTATCTTTCACTGCACCAAAGTCAGGAAGTTCTGGGGGAAGATTGGCACACTGATAAACGACATCACAGGGGTCGCACTACAACTAGACTTTCATAGCCTAGCAATAGGGTTCATGGCTCCCTCAATCACAGCAAAAGAAGACAGAGACCTGATTGACCTGCTGCTGACAGCGGTGGTCAAAATGGTACTGTACAACTGGAAGGACACAGGGAAGGCCACGTTCAAAGCCTGGTTCAACTGGGTCACCTTCCTGAGGGGGGCGGACACCATAACGGCGAAGCACACACCGAAGACGCACAGACAATCAAACATGTGGGAGTCTCTAGACAACTACCTTTCTTCGCACAAACCCCCATAGACAGCACAGCCAGGTACACAGCCTGACAATCACCACATGCATATCACTCATCCGGCAGTAGAAACACCACAAGCCCTGTAACGATCCAGCGCTTTTCACTCTTCCACTCTCTCTCCTTTCCTTTTTTTTCTGCTGCGGTCGGGGGAAGGATGTAACAGCGACAAACATCGGAATGAGGGGGGACGGAGGAGCAAACGGACCAACAATGAGGGGAAATGCGATCGAATGGACTAACGCCAAGAGGACTATGACCAAGAAGACCCCCCCCCCCCCCCCCGGGCGTTTCTTTTCATTTTCTTCTTCCCATGTATATGTATGCTCCATGTAAATATAATCTTTAATAAAAAATTACGGAAAATAAAAAAGTACAACTAAGGGAATCAACTGACAGGTTGGCCCTGTTGAAGTACAACAGGTAGATATTTGAGAGCTCACTTAAATTGTATTTTACAAAGTGAACCCCCTCATTGTGTTTCTTTCTAAATTAAATGTTTTAGGTTTTACCAAATTGATTCAATCAAGATGGCTTCAGGTGTGCCATACCTATATCATAAGTAAGACTGTTGGTGCTCAAGTTCTTCTATAGAACAGTCTGGGAGGCTGCAGTAGAACACACAGGAATCAACTGACAGGCTGCTCTTGTTGGAAGTACATGATTTACTGAGAATGTCAGACTTCATTCTCATACGGCTGTGAAAAATAGTGTGAATTTACAGAAAATATGCTCTCATTTTAGCTTTTGGAGAACCTTCTGTAACCTCTATGGGAAAAACAGTTTTCTCTCTAAAATGTTTGTTGTATACCCAGCAGAAGGCTTTTTCACAGGGTAAAATCACCTTAGAACACACAACAGTTCCTAAAATTAGTATGGTACCATTAACAAATGATTTCTCCTCTTTGTGACCCTCAAAACCTGCCATTCACAACAATGCATTTCAATGCAGTGCTATCATGTATATTGGTCCTAAGATGGCTGTCAGCACTTTCTGGTTGAAGTGCTGGAAGCCAATCAGACCTGATCATGAGATATACGCTTAGCCACCGCCCAGATACCATTTTTTCTTTTCTTTAAATTTCTCAATAACTACTGATTGGATTTACATCAAATAACTGAAAGTGTGATCTACGAAAAACAATATACTTCCTGCTAATTTTAGTATAATTGCATCCAGCGGTTTGTGCTGTAGCCATGTTCAAAGCTCCTATGGGAATTAACAAGGAACATGCTTCCCCCCCTTTTTCTTGGCCACCGCTTGATGGATCACTCCAAAACTTTCCATGCACAAGACTCACTATAACACTTTTTGGGAAATTTTGTGAAGATTCATCAAGTGACGTCAAAGATGCAGGCAAGTCAAAAAAAGCTTTTTCTATAGACACCTGGTCCTAAATATAACTACCTACTGCCAGCCACCAGCAGGTAATGAATATATATATATATATATATATATACACATGAGAGTATTTTGTTTTCTTTGAGTGAGCCACGGCAGTCCAGGCTATCTCCAACCTAGAGGAAGGAAAAGAGGAAAGGTAAATCCATGGACTTGGAGAGAAGAAAACTTTCCAGATATACTTGGAAAACTGGAGACAAAATTAACAAGGATTTCTTCTTTCTGTTGTTTTATTTTTTTTTCTGTTTCCAATAGACACCAGGGATTAGAAAGTTATGCATGTCAAGGAGTGGACCATTGGGCAAGGGTCACTCCCCATTTTGGAAGTGGAATGTCCTGTGTTTGGAGCCCTCCAGGGAGCAGATTGACAATGTTCTTTTTGCCCAGGGGGCGGAACACCACTAGACATCAGGGAAATATTAATTTGTATATGTTGGTGGAGCACCCCCTTGGGCAAGGGTTGCTCCCCACTTTAAAACTAGCATGTCTTCTGTTTCTTCCCCCCATGGACACATTTGCCATTTTTTAGGCTGATCTGCTCCCAAGGGTTTGGAAAACTGTTGCTCGTGGATTGTCTCTTAGTGCAATCAATCTGAGCGCAGTTTTCGGCACTCTGCGCGATCCCTGCGGACCGCGGAGTGCAGAAAACTCTGCAAACTCTGCAAACTCTGCGAACGGAGTGGAGTTCACCTCCCAGGCCTATAAATAAGGCCCCTGATAGCAAATGCAGGTGGGTCTCAACCTTACATGGACACAATGTGGGCCAGTGGGTAACGTGCCCAGATGTCCCGTGTTAGCGGAGCGTGATCACTGTGTCTATTGATATGTACTGTGTCCTGATTGGCTATGTGTTCTTAACTTTGTGTGGCATTTGACTTTATGATTTTTTGGGAATGTGCACACCCCTCACGCCATGTGTGCTTTATTGGTGCCTATCTCCCTGGACCATTGGAGGGTCGTTGTACTCATCAGGGGGGGTGGACTTGAGGTTCCTGTTCATGCATTTGTCTGCCAGCTATGTGCCACCACACTTGTGACCTGTAAATCACTTAACTCTGGCCTAAGCTTCAGAGCCTGCCTGACCACATATTTCTGAGTCGGGGTTGATGGAGAGTTCATGACGGGCGAATTTGTAAATAGTGATGCAATTTCGCTCATATATGGGAGTGTATTATTATAAACATTGTCATTGATGTTATCAATATTAATAAAACCATGAGACAACAGAGAAATAATCATTGAAAAACCAGATGATTCAGCACCCACTAATATTCATAAAAAACATACATATCCATTAAATACAGTTATTTGATTAAGTCATATCTCAATAACATACTGCACAGACTTCGTCTTGATTTTCCTTTAAAATTGTTTTTCTTTATTCATAATCTTCTCTTTTTATACAAAGCAATTTCCCTCGATGTAGTCAATGCATTTCGTCTCAAACTGAGACTACAAAACACAGACAATATCTACAAGTTTAAAATCACATTACAAAATCTTTGGACATTTTTACGTACAACGCCATAGATAAACATGTAATACATATGGTAATCAGGACTTTTCTTCCTTAATCAAATACATCATTAAATGTTAGTGCAATCCATTTAGATCAAAACCCAATTCAATACCTATACTTGCTTTGCATCGTGCTGTTTCTTTAGACCTGCTTGTCTAATGACTATCAATTTAAATGAGGCCACTGATCTCAATTAATTCATCCTTAAAGATTAAGTAAAATGATCCTTGCTCTCATACTAGTCAGAATATCACTTTCCATTTGTAGAATGATATTCATTTATTAAGTATCATTATGGATGGGCTTATGCTTATATCTCACATGTCATAACTAAAATTTACTTTGGCGTCTTAGTTTTCACTGTATATTATGATAAGCATAAGGATCATTCTTGGGCCACAGAGAGCATTGATTGTAATCTTGAAGCATGTAGCTTTACTTCATCCACCATCCAAGTAACAGTGTACACCGTCGCGGGTTAAAGTCGCCTTGCTGTATTCAGCAAAAATAATATCTTTCTCACGAGAAGCATCTAAAAAGATTTTGTGGGGGATATCCATAATGGAGCTAGTGTCCTAAGAGCCTTCTGAACAACACATATACATTGTACCTTTTTTTTTTAACTATCTTGACTTTCAGCTGTGGCAACAGAGTGTGAAATGTCAACAGATCCACACTTGTTTATAATTTAAAAAAAGAGAATTATCTTAAAAAGAGAACAGGGCACGCAGAGAAGTGTGCCCCCCACCCCCCAACTAGGCAAAAGCACTCAATGACCCATACTCAAAACAGATTTAACAAAACATTGTTAACATTTATAATAATACCATTTTGTGTACGTTGTAAGTAATGCATGTCAAACCCAGCAAGGAGTTAAAATAAGTGCCCGTTCCTGTAGGAATTCATTCCACACCTCCCAAGACTTACCAGTGAGTATCATAGCTCACTAATGGCATAGTGCAGTGTAGTAGAATATCCAACAACCCGCACTCCCAAGCCCAGGGGTTTACATGCTGTATAATTAGAAACACCTGTGGTTGCCGTCACAACCAGAGTTACTAGTTTGTGTAATGTAGTCAAATTGCACACCACGGGACAGTTGTGCTTCTGGAAACCATTATAAATTGAATGATGTGCGAGGCTTTAATGTTGCCTGTTTTTCATCTTTATGTACGCTACAAATGATCTCAGACATGTGTGTAAGTGAACCCTTAATGTGAATGGAATTCTTGAATTGATGTCCACACTGTAGGAACAACATGAAAACATTGTTTTACTGACAGTGATTATCACAATGGTGTTATAACTCAACTTGGTTGCATTTTACAACTTTTTGTTTTGCTGGTTTGAAATGGAACATGCATATCCTAAATGTCTAGAGGTCTTCGATACAAGCAGTTTTGTGCCTGCAAATTTTGATACACATATTGTTTTTGTAATCCATTGAAAGGCATTACCCACTCTGATTGAATGGAGTGCTTCACTGTTAACGACTCCATTCAAATGCCATGCTTCCACTCCTTTCATTATATTATATCCATGGGCAAAAGTATCTTAGAATCCTGAATTTGAATATACACCATATAAGTTAGATTTTAGCTTGTGAGAATATATATAAAAGTACACACACATATTTGTGGATTTAAAGATTCCTCTTGAGAATGTGTGATTTTTCGTAGTATGACATTTCTTTTCACTAATAATGTCTTCCTAATGTCATTAATATTTTCTGGGAGACATCGGTGAGCCTCCATATATGTTTTAAGACACGTTGCAGAATCATGATATTCATTAGAGAAGACATCCAATATATTAATATTAAAAATCTGTTTAATCTTATAACAAGCACTTGTGTCTTCTCTTGAACAGGTCTCAGGACCATCACAGGTCCTGTCCCATATGGGAAGAATGACACAGGATTAAAGGAAATGCATGCACAAGACCAACAAAAATTCACATAGACTTTTTAAACTTTGCAACGTGTGTGGATTTGTTGACATCTCATACTCCGTTACCACCACCAAAAGTGAAGACAGTTAAAAAAAGGTACAATTTATATACATTGCTCAAAAAGGTTCTTATGATACTGGCCCTTGCTCGTTTTTGCTATCCCCTCAAATTCGTTTTAGATGCTTCTCATGACAAAAATATTCTTTTTGCAGAATACAGAGAGGCAGCTTTAACCTGCAACAGTGTACACCTTTACTTGAATATTAGGTGGAGTAAAACTAAGGGGCATATTATCACGGACCGGTGTTAAAATTATCGCAGTTTTATCGGCAGGAAACTGCCAATAAAACGGCGATAATGGGTTTGATAATACGTCCTTGTTAATTCCCATAGAAGCCCATGTTCTGATGTTAACATGGGCTTCTGTGGGAATTAACAAGGGCATATTATCAAGCCCATTATCGCTGTGTTATCGGCAGTTTCCTGCCGATAAAACAGCGATAATTTTAACACCGGTCCTTGATAATATACCCCAAAATGTTTTAAGATTATAACTAGCGCAATCTATGACCCAAGGATTATCCTTCTGGTTATCATCATATACAGAGGAAACTAAGACTTCAAGATACATTATAGTTATAACATGTGAGGTATAAGCATAAGCCCATCCAGGATGATACGTAACAAATGAAGATCATTCTACAAATGGAATGGGATATTCTAACTATTATGAGAACAAGGATCCCCTTACTTAATTTTTAAGACTGAATTAAGATCAATGGCCTCAGACTAGACTATAAGAGAGCTATCAAAAATAGGAAAAATATTCTGAAGAAAGAGGCCTGGGATGCCTTACATAAAGCATCCTTACAGAAAGATGGCACAGTATTCTGGAAGGAGGTGAAAGCGCCTTACTTGACTGCTGTAGGAGGACCGTCCATTGAAATCTCCATCACTAAAGAACAATGGATTAAACATTTCTCCAAACCATATAATGGTGAGGCTAATCACGATGTGATGGGTAGTAAAGTTGGAGAGGATAACTTTTAGTACCATCGTTTCCCCACTTAGACCTTTAGTTTACCTTGGACGAGGTGAACCGGGAGCTTTTTGCAAGCCATCGTGGCAAGGCTCCTGGCCCAATTGGGGTACCTGTCGATTTATACAAGTCCAATACCCACCGGTGGGCCCCTATAATTGTCCAGGTAATTGCTGCTAGCTGTCGTACTCTGTTTCTTTCTGCCTGGGTGGAATCCACCATAGTCCCGATTTTTAAAAAGGGGGAGTGGCAGGATCCAGGATTCTACAGACCCATATCTTTGCTGGATGCTATGACAAAAATAGTAGGACATATATTATTAGAACGCTTACAGGACTGGGCTGAGAATAATTCGGTTTTGTCCAACTTACAATATGGTTTCCGTTCAGGCTTGGGAAAGGTAGAGCAGAGCTTAAATCTCTCAATATTAGTGGGGAAATACACTAGGGTGAAACAGGGAAAGTTGTTTTTAGCGTTTGTGGACCTCACAGCAGCCTTCGACTGCATGAGCCACAGAAAACTCTGGTTAACATTGGAAGATAAGGGGGTTGATCTACAGATTATTTTTTGAAGTGTTTTTATACTGACACAAAGGCTCGAGTATGTTATGGCTTACAGGGCGAGTGCTCAGCGCTGTTTCCAATCAGAAGAGGGGTGAGGCAAGGATGTGTCCTAGCCCCTTTTCTTTTGAATCTGTATAGCAATGGTCTGGGTGAGGCACTCCTGAAGGTAATCAGGACTTTCCTCAAGTAGCCAGACATCCAATACCAGCACTATTATATGCAGATGAGGCAGTATTGATGTCCCCCACACAAGTAGGCCTTCAGAGGACTTTAGTTTCTTTCGCTAGTTTTATGGAAGAACTTGGGCTGAGAGTAAACACTTCAACGACCTTCATAATGCTGTGTGATTACGGTACCAAGAAGCCTAGAGATATGTTTGTGGCAGGGCAGAAGATCGGGGTCGCTAAGATATTTTCGTATCTCGGAATTCTCTTTGACCAAAATGATACCTGGGCACAAGCCGTCTCAGAAAAAAATTAGGGTTAATAAGATCAGTAAATGCATTGGCCAACTTTGCTAAGAAACTAGAAAGGAGACCACCAATCATATTGATTAAGATTTATAAAGCAAAGTGTGTCTCCTCTGTTGTTTATGGGGCAGGGGTTTAGGGACTTGCTGATCTGCTTCCAATTCAAAGGGCAGAATTTTATTTTTCTAAGATATATTTTATCCGTTCTGAACAGTTCCTTATCAACCATTTGCCATGCAGAGTTGGATCTTCCCTTTATATCTGATCTAATAAAACTAGAACGAGTACTTTTATGGCACAGCCTCTGGACTAGGGAAGAAACAAAGTTAAATCAAGATATTCTGACTGACACTATAAAATTAGAAGGGGCCTTAAAGATTGCTTGGCTGAGATATGTCTGGAACCTTTTACATGATCTAGGCCACTTAGAATATTTTACCAATCCAAAAACTATCAACATAACGAGCAAGGATCTAAAAAGGGAGGCTCTGGGGCATCTGGACATGATTAGAATACCCTCAGAGATTATAAAGCTGACTGTTATGCACAATCAATTAATGTTAACCACTTTTAACATCCAAACCTATTTAACTTTTGTACCTGGTGTTTATGACAGATTCTTATTGACTAGATTTAGGCTGGGGGTTTTCACAGACTTGTTGCTATCCCCAAAATGAATGATTGGGCACAAGATCTTATATGTGTACTTGTGATAACAACTCAGCACAGTCCACAATACACATACTTTTTGGTAAATTTTACCTTGATGCTCGGAAAGTTTGTCTGCTACCAATCTTGAAATCACTGGGGCTTCATCAATGCCGAACGGCATTCCTTGAACTACAACTGCTGGACAATGTGCAGAATGTTTGCAGGATTTTAACTTTTTTAAAGCGAGTCTTGAGTCAAAGGAAATATATGTATATTTATTCTTTTTTTATCTGTAATTTGAAATATGATTAATTTCATTATGTATAAACTTTGCTTTCATTTATGGTTGACTTTTTTTTAATTGTGTGATATTTTAATTGATGAAATAATTGTTCTCTTTTTATGTGCTTTTATGATTGTTTTATATGGCAATCGAATAAAGCTTTCTTTGATTTGATTTGATCAATGGCCTCATTTAAATTGATAGCCGTTAGACAAAATGGTCTAAAGAAACAGCAGGATGCGCAGCAAATACAGGTATTGAATTGAGTGTTGATCTAAATGGATTGCCCTAACATTTATTGATGTATTTGATTGAAGAAGAAAAGACCCATGTACTATATGTATTACTTGTTTACCCATGGTGTTGTGTGGAAAAATGTCAAAAGATTGTTTAAAGTGAGTTTAAACAGATAAATATTGTCTTGTTTTGTAGCCCTGAAGAAGTCTCAGTTTGAGATGAAATGCATTGGCTACATCGAGGAAAATTGTTTGATATAAAAAGAAAAGATTTAGAGTAAACAAAACTAATTTTAAAAGAAAACTAAGATGATGTTTGTGCATTATGTTATTGAGATATGACATAATTTTAATCAAATAAGTATATTTAACAGATATGTATATATTTATGAATATTAGTGGGTGCTGCATCATCTGGTTTGTCAAACCTTTTGGAGATTTTCTCCAGTGTAAGAGACTAGAGAGACTGATCCACCAGGTACGTGCACCACTGTTCTTTACTCACAGCCCACAAGGTATCATATTATTTCAGTCTCTGGTTGTACATCACTAGAATTAATTATTGGTATAGGGTGGTGGAGCTGCCACTTGGGCAAAGTTATTCTCTCCATTTTAAAACTGTCATGTCCTTTGTGATTTATTTCTTGTCCTCATTTTCATTTGTGAAATTTCTTCTTTTCATTCTACTGCAAACTTTGAATTTCCTTTGTGGTGACTCCTGCTTGCAGTTTGAACATTGGTAGATTTGCAGTTTGTGTAGTTGCATTTATTTGGCAAGTAAACCTTTTTATAATGTTTAAGTCAAATCAGTATTGTTGCCCTTGAATGTTTTTTTTAATGGTTGTAATTGTTGTAGCATACTTAACCTATGTTTTACTGTGTTTCAAATTTGTTTTTCAATTTGTGCAACTTCTGTGTTGTCTTGTCTCAGGTGGAACTTTTTTTCTATTTGGTGCATGCGGAGTCTTTGCAGAGTAGGTGCAGTTGATCCTCAGTCTATCTCTCTTTGGCAACTGAGAGGTATCTTTTTGGAGCATAAAGTTCATTGCATGGTTTGTTTGTTTTTTTCAAATCACTATTTGTCAATAGTTATATTTACTGTTTGATACAGACAGTTTGTTGAGTTCTTATTTGGCACAGTGTTGTTTATTGTCTTGTTTTCTGTATCGTTTTACTAGTAGGCATTATGGCTGCCCACAGGTTGACCAACCATCAGATTGTTGTCTTGCCTTTGGACACAGCTCTGAGACTAATTCTGCATCTGAGGCAAAGGACCAAGTTGAACTTTGGGCAAGTCATTTTGTGCCCGAGATGAATCATCTGATTATGTATACACTATCAGTGTTGATGAAACGCTTCTTTTAGAGGAGTACACCGGTATGCCAGTAGTGAAGGAGGAGTAAGCTGCATTGCTACCAGGGGTGGAAGGCTTCCTATTGGAAGTGCTGAACCCTGGGTTGCCCTTAATATAGTGCAGCCTGTTTTGCTTAATCGTATTGCAGGGCGTGGAGTCAATACAGAGAACTGTTTGCCTGTGAATTTCTTCCAACTGTTTATTGATTATGTGTTTTTGGATGATGGTGTTGAACAGACTAATGTGTATGCTGAACAATTTTTGACGGACAACAGTGTCACACTTATGATCAACTCTAGTGCTACCCTGTGGACTCCCTCAAATCTCCATGAGAATAAGCAGTTCTGGGGGTTACTTTTGCTGATGTGATTGATTAGGTAGCCATCACTGTCTTCATATTCATCTTCTTGAGTCCCTTAATGGCAACCGCTATATTTCCAGCATACATGTGTCGAGGTTGGTATTTGCTTCTAGGGTGGGTGCCTCATTTTGTGGATAATGGAATGACATTGCTACGAGATCAGCCTGATTTGACAGTCACTTCAAGATTCGAACGGTCCATGGCCATTTAGTAGATCATTTCTCAGACATATATGTTCCAGGGAACATATGTGTGGTCCTGTTCGACGGAATGTTTGGAATTCAGAAAATACATTGCCAGCCATAGAGCATGTTATAGTATTAAGCTGTATATCCTGTGTGAAAGTGCCACTGTATATATATATGTTTGCAGGGTGTACACTTTCACTTCTGAAGTCAGTGAAAAAATTGTGTGGGGACTTGCCTGAGGCCATTTCAATAAAGGTTATCATATATACGTGGATAATTTCTATGCAGGTGTGCAATTATTTAAGGAATTGTGCAAAGTGAATACTGTGGCACATGGAAAAATCCGCTCTAAACGTAAACGTTAGCTTCAGATCTTGTGTGTGAAAAACTTTAAAGGAGACAGAGTAATGCTTGCATAGTAATGAACTTCTTGCTTTGACATTTTCAGACTTAAGAAATGTCCACATGCTCATGACTACTTATGATGAAAACACTTCACCTGTGACTGTTTAGGGTCAGGGAGCAGAACTGCACGAACCTGTGTCCTTTTTAGACTACAACAGGCAGATGGGAGGTGTAGATAAAGTAGATCAAAGATTGGAGCTTTAAAATGCTGCTCAAAAGTCATATCTGGTTGTTCATTTGTTTCATTTGGCATCCTCCTTCAATGCTTATTTTGTTTTAAAACATGGTTCTCCAGATTCCAAGGTGAGTTTTGTTCAGTTTCAGCAGTCTATAATAGACAGTCTTGTTGCAGTCGAACAGGCAAGTGTTCCCAGAATTGGAGTGGTAGAGGACCTCACGCACCCCTTCGATTCTGGGAACACTTGCCTGCTGGATTGAAAGATCGCCTTTTTCTGAGAACATTACACCATCACCCAAAAAAAATACTTTCCTTGTTGGAGATGTAGGGTCTGTGTCTGAAGATGAGTATGAAAGGAGAGTTGTTTGTACTGCCCAGAGTGTCCTTCTAATCCTGACGGCTTACCCGTGCTCATATGTTTACATTGTACCATACGGAACTCAAGTATTGGGAGCAGCCATGAGAGTAATGCAAAACTGACTGTGATCAGTATTGAAATATATTTTCTATTCAGATACTTGGATGGTCGTAGTTTTATGTGATTAGTTACACCTGTGCACACAACCATGGTTGGTATTTCATCTTTTACCAATATGTTGCTTCTTTCTATTAGGAAACAAAAAAGTGCTATTTTTAGCTTGGTGTTGTATTTTCGCCTTCTGTGCTTTGTGAGCACAATCTGTTGTACAAGGTATTTTAGAAATGAAAGTGGTGTGGAACTTTATGATGATGTCTGAGTGGCAACTATGTGTGTGGTGTTTGGCTGGTGGTGTGTTGGTGGGTGGGTATTGACTTGCTGCTGATCACTGCATTATGTCTATAATGTATATCGAAGAGCAGGGGGTAGAGGGACTGAATCTACTGTTATAGATGTTTTGAATACACACTTGGCAGCCCTTCCCCCTGATGCGCACAAAATTGTTGCTGGTGATTTTAATTGTCAATTTGAGCCATTGAGTTTTAACACTGATGGGGATCCAGTGTATGAAGAAGACCAAGGCAGGTCAGTTCCCCAATTAATTCTTCCTATCATCAGGAGGTGGACAGCTATTGTAATTCAGCTCTATGCACTCACTTTAAATCACGGTATTCAAGCCTGTAATGGGAGAGCACCCTCCGATAAAGAAGGAATGCATACATTTAATCATCCGAACCACACCAGCCTTATCAATTACATATGTTAATTCTTAGACGTTGGCCCAAAATGGTGGATGTGTGTATAGCCCCACGAAAGGATAGCGATCATCATGCCTTAGACCTACAGATGAGTTCATTGGGGACTTCTCTGGCCAGCAATTCTACTGAAACCTTTGACAGGTTGCTTAGGGCCAGACGTTCGACGGTATTTAGCATGCGCAAATGGGTTTGTGACCCGTTTGAGCATGCTAAAAACCTGTGGCCAATGTAAAAACACTATTTTGCGAGTCGCAAATAAATTGTGACTCGCAAAATAGTGCTTAGCGACTCGCTATTAGGAAGGGGCGTTCCCTTGAGAATAGCGACCGCAAAGCCATATACCAATGTTTTGCAATTGGGGTCACAAAACACATGCAAATGACCACCCTCTTCAAGAGGGTGGTATTGCATTCGCAAATGAGAAGATGTCCCCAGGGGACCCTTTCCCCTTTGTGACGGGCTCAGAAATTGTTTTTAAAGAAAGACATTTTTTTCTTCAAAGGCATCCCGTTTTTCTTTAAGGAAAACAGGCTGCATTTTTTAAAAAAAACCTGATTTATTGAAAAGCAGTCCCAGACATGGACGTCTGCTAAACCCAGCAGGCCACCATCCCTGGGAGGGCCAGCCATTCACAATGGGGTTGCAAATTGCGATTGGTTCATTATTATTCATGAGCCTCGCATTTTGAGACCCAATTGGGAATCGCAATCAGTGTCTCTGACACTGTTGCAAATTCCATATTGCAACTCGCAGTTTGCGACATGCAATTGAGTGCAAATTGTGAGTCGCAATTTGGAATGGTCGTATATCTGGCCCTAAGTCCTTCTAGTAACTGACACAGACTTAAATGGAGCTCAGTTGTGGGCTCCTTGGTTGTAATGAAGGAGGTCTATGGCATAGTGGCATTAGGGTTTGAGGCTTTGCAAGTCTTGGTTCAGTCCCAGGCCGACGTAACTACGGCTGAGACTATTTCTTTTGTCCACGATGCCAGGTTTACTAAACTGAGAGATAGCTTCTTTGTGGAATCAAAATCTAATAAGAAGCCAAAGTCCGCTAAAACATGGTTTAATAAGGCATGTAGGGAAGCTGGGCAGGTTCTATCTAAAGCCATCCACGACCAGGAAAGGACATTAATATGAGAAGCTAGGAAAGCTTACAAGGCCACCATAGCCTGTGCCAAGAAAGATTGTGTTATCGACAGCTGGACCTCTATGCTGCATGCCATTAAGGAAGTAGACCATCGTTCCTTTTGGCATATATTAGCTAATGGAAGGCTGGTTAATTATTCCTCTACGGAAAATAACATAATGGCTGCAAACTGGGTCACCCTCTTTTCAGAGCTCTACTCTCCCCTAACCTTATTACCTGAGAATTCATTAAATGAGTCTGGCCAAGTGAGTGCAGTGAATATTAAACTAGTGACTGTAGTCATTAGACCCTTCTTGCACTACCTGTGGCAGATATCCATCTGCATGTGAACAATGCTTAATGTAATCTTATGTGTAATTTTTCCCTTTGGCTATTTTTCAATTACTGCCATTCACTAATATTGAATTAATATACCCAAATTCTATACATCTTAGAATACATGGTAAAGATTCGCCATTGATGACATCCAATCAATGATGTCCAATGATGTCATCAATGGCGAATCTTTACCATGTATTCTAAGATGTATAGAATTTGGGTATATTAATTCAATATTAGTGAACGGCAGTAATTGAAAAATAGCCAAAGGGAAAAATTACACATAAGATTACATTAAGCATTGTTCACATGCAAATTGTGTACTAGTGTCAGTAAATGTATTTTATTTTATTTTAGTTTTCGCTTGCACACAAATATCATATGCATTAACATTAACATTTATCACTATCTGTTTATATTTGGCCCGCACATTTTTTGTACTTGAGTTTACACTTAACAGTCAGCATTCTTGCAGGCATTTCATCATTTTTTTCAGCTACTTGATTTTCATAATAACAGTAAGCATCCGGCTTGGAATTATTACGGTCTTCGCTTCAACTTCATCACACAGCTGAACAAGACTGCTCCTTTATAAGATGGATAAGGGATGTTTTCATCCATTGAAAACAGATTCAGAAATTGTTAGTAGGAGGTTTCTACTTTTGTTCATATTCGGTTCATTTATTTCTTGCTTGCACATTATTTGAGTGAATATCTTTCCAAGATGGCGGCACCTTTATTGCTTTTGACTCAGGCCGTTTTTTAGGTCTTTAGGCGGAGTTACTTCTTTTATCAGTATCCGTTTTAATATACAGATACCGATATCGTAACTTTCTACCATCAGCTTTACTTTTTTCAAATTTAAACGTATTTATCACGGTTGACCTAATCCGTTCTTGGGTATCAACAGTCCGTTTTTTTTTTTTTTCTTTCTCGCGATATTCGTCATAAATAGTTCACTTCCGCAGTCCGTTCTTTACCTTCACTCGCGTCTTAACGCGGGCCGATTTTCAGACGTTTTGGACTACGATCTTCGAAACTGGACGCCAGGTTCCATTCCCGATTCTCCTTAGAGAGGTATGTGGACTCAGTGACCCCCATAAGCAACCATGTTCCAAGATTGGCGAGTCAAAGACTGATTTTCGTTTTATCATTATTTTTTTAGCATTTTTTGTTAACCTGAAATCGGACCAAAATATCTCAACCCAGCGCCATTCCAGTTAAGCGTCTTGGTTGTCACGTTGCTTCATGATGAAGGTAGTTTTCCATAGTATGAATGTTAAGACGATTCCCGTTCCTAATGACTGATGAGTTTCCTAAATTTATGCATTTCTGTTTTATTTATCAGCGGTAGAAGAAACCATCGTTACATAAGAAATTATTTTTTTAACGTGAAGTTTACAGAGTCTGCTACTTATTTTTCGGTAGGTTGACATTCTTCAGTTTAAGGGTGAATCAATCAACACAGTCTAGTTCGAGATTATCATATCAATTTCATTCACCTTTAGGTTTCAACTTACCCCTTCATACGTTTTACGCTGGTGAGACGGTTTCCGGGATCGAACTCCCGGCAAGATTTCTACTTATACCTGTGGGTACACGGATTAGATTTAGGGTAGGTTAGAATATTTTGCTTCCTCTTTGGTTTGATCGTCTTGTTCATTACACGTTATGTTATTTAGATCCATCAATTTATTTTAATCATTCATTTTTGGACAGATCGCACAAATTAAGAATATCACAGCGGTGAAACAGGTCGATCGCCATCAGCACCGTTTGGTCATTTCCTCAACACCGCATATATTTTGAAATACAGGTATGGTTTTTAGTACGTAGTTCGTGGTACCCGTTGGGACTCATGTTTAGACAGCTTTTTTCCATAGCATCTTAATATTTTCTTTTCTTTTAGAAACCGTGCACCGCTCGTATTGGTAACACTTTACATCGAAATATTTTCATCACGGTAAGGATCTCCGTAGTTCTTTGTCTTTTTTCCTACGCTCAACATTTATTTACAGTTTCATCAAGGTTTTTATGTAATGAAACATCCTCTTATTTGGTTTAATTACAGTTTGCATACATTCAACATACCTTCCGGACCTGGTACACTGTTTTTTCTGGTTGACTTAAACACTGTAGCATCATGAGGAGCACTGTACTTTTGTATTTCAATTTTTTACCTTATCATGTTCAAAACACATGTATGTCCTGCATCTTTTTTTTGGCTATGTTTCTGTCTTAAACACATTTACTGTTCATAATTTGAGAAATGCTTTATAAGTATTAAGGAAATTGCAATGTAAATTGTAAGTGCTGAATGACGGGCTTTCTCAAAATAGGTTATCGTTGTTTTATGTTTTTCAGCTCCCCTGACGAAGGGAAATATTCCCGAAATGCATTGGGATTTGATTTTGCACTTGTTTTAATTCATTCATTTTGTGTCAGAAGCATTTGCATTGGCTTTCTAAAAAAACACCAAGCAAGATTGATTGCTTGCAGAAAATGTATACAACGGATGTTCAGAAAATCATGAAAAAATGAAATGTTTTATTTCAAATTAAAAGAATTTTGCAAACAGAACTAAGTATCAGCAAATTTGTAGTTTACACATGCAGATGGATATCTGCCACAGGTAGTGCAAGAAGGGTCTAATGACTACAGTCACTAGTTTATTATTCATTTCAATTTCTGTGGAGGGTGGCTCCTCCTTCCCTCTTAGCACACCCAATTAAAACTGAGATAAGTACAATCTAAAACTGGAAGATAAATTACCTACAAAGGAGTGCACCGCTCAACCCCCATCTCAGGTGAGTGCAGTGGCAGTGTTTTCCCTGTGTGACTTCCCTGACCACAATAGCATCTCTATAACTCTTCTTGAGGTTAGGATTGCTTTGCACTGGAATATCCCCAATAAAGCTCCAGGTCTTGATAAGGTTCCAGGAGACTTATTTAGGGCTGAAAAGGACATTTGGTGTCCGTACTTATACTTACATTCTTGAATGCTGTTCTGAAAGATGCTCCTATGCCTTCCACCTGGGCAGGGGCTGAGATCATTCCAATTTTTAAAAAGGGTTCCCAGTCTCTCCCTGCTAATAACAGGCCCATCAGCCTCATTGACAGTACACAGAAAATCTTTAGTAGGATCATCTTGGCTAGGCTGCATGAGTGGCTCACTGATGCTGCTCTACTGACTCCCTTACAAGCTGGCTTTAGAGAATGTGTCGGTGCACTCAACCAAGTTTTTCGTCTTCAGCTGCTGCATTGGAAGTATGTATTACTTAGTGGTTGCCATCTGTATGTGACGTTTGTTGACCTCTGGTCAGCACTTTGACCTTATCTCTAGGGATGTTCTTTTGAAGGTGCTGGGTGATATGAGTATCCCCAAGTATCTCTTGATGGTCTTGATCGGGTTGCACTCTGTTAACTTTGCACAAGTGCGCTGCGGGACCCAGGGCAAATTCACAGATGCTGTCCCGGTTAACCGGGGTATGAGACAGGGATATATATAGGTCCCAACATTATTTCTGCTCTTTATAAATGGTCTGGCGTTGTACTTGGCCGATTGTGAAAATGATGCACCAAGTCTGCAGGAGTAAAGATACCGGCCGTATTGTTTGTGGACAACACACTCCTGATCTCTAGATATCTGATGGGCCATCAAAAGCTTTTGGCTTAGTTTAGGTGTTTCTGCAAGCAGAGGGGGTTGGAGGTCAACATCAGCAAGACCAAGTACATGGTCTTTAGCCCTTGTCCAACTGCTAGGGCAAATCCTGAACTGCATGGAGTTCGGCTGGAGTGAGTTCCAATATTTGATTACTTGGGGGTCACAATAACCAAACACTTTGATTCGTTTCGCATTTCATTCAAGGCTAGTTGAAGCTCGAACAGTACTCAATTGGTATTCTTAGGTCCCTCAGGGGCTCCAAATTCGCCCTCTTTCCCCATCTCTACAAATTTACAATATGCAAGCTGTGGGGGCTGCATTGTATGGAGCGGAACTTTGGGGCCACAGAGATTATATCTCGCTGGATAAAGTTGAAAACTGCTTTATGTGTTCATTGACTGACCTTCCTGTTAGCACCCTGCTCATTACTTTGCGCCTAGACTTGGGACTTAGAGCACTTAATTAAAAAATATTGTTTTGACCTTTATTGTATTGACACAGAATATGGGTGACACCGGAGCTATTAGCCTATCGGCAAGGCCAAGAGGATGTCCTCAGGTTATCAATGCTCTAGAAATACCATGGGTCAGGTACATTCAACAATCCTTTACCCAACTTGACTGTGTGAATCTTTGCACCACCCCAACAGACCTTAGTGGTGTCACTAAGACTACCATTAAGAGCTTGTATTGGCAGCATACGACCTTCACGTACATTGGGCAAATTGGATTTGGTTCCCTAGCTTCTGTTTTTTTTAATTTGAAGTAGATTTTAAACTGGAACCATTTTTGGATGAGGTCAAGCCCCTATCAGCTAAGACATTGTATTTGAAATTTCGTTATTGGACACTTCTTTTGTGCTCTTTTACTTCTAAGTGGCGGTGAGTTTCCAGGGACCTGCAAGGAACTTGCCCTCTTTGTGTTGGACCCTATTAAACAATCAAACATGTTCTGCTCTTTTGCCCAGCTTACAGTGGCTATCAGGCAAAATGGATATTTCTACTTTGCCGGCTTCTGGGCATATGAGACTATAGAACAGTAATTTGGAGTTTGAGAACTGATTCTAGGCAATCAATAGTGTTTGCGGTCTCACTGTTTTTGCTATGCATGTGGAGATAAATGTCCAAATATCTGCAGTCCAGCGATACTGGTTCCATTGCAGTGTGATTTGCACACATTTTGAACATAAATTGTTGTGGTTGTTGAGATGATTCTTTTAGCTTTTTATTCAAGTATCAATTGAAAGAATTAAAAATGTGTTTTTATGTATTTTATGGCCATGTGCTGATTAAAGCAAAGACTCGATTTGTCACAGCTGCAGCAAGGTTGCACAAGTAGTGGGCAAGTAATTATAATTAGATATGCATACCCACTGCATAAAGTAATCAATTTGTCCCTTTCTGTATTGTCGCATGGTCGATTAATGGTAGGATGTATTGGGAGTTGCATTATGCACACAATATAAGTTATGTTACGAAATGAGACTGTTTATGCTGCTAGTCTTAGCTGCTCTTTTAAATTCTGTACATCTATTATTGAGATATCTTCGCTACAACCATAGGATGACGACAGCTGCAGCTGTTTTTGTTTTGGGAATATTTGCACATGGTTTAATGGCAAGTTGTTTTTACATAGTTTTGTTATTTAAGATGACTTATCATGGAGATTTTAACATTTGGACATTTTTAATTACGATCTTAATGAAATTGTTACAATACATTGTATGGTTTCTTTTATCGTTTTTTAACCGAATAAAGATCTTGCAAGTAAGATGTATCTGAACTGGCAACAGAAATGGATCAAACTAAGGTCAATGGGAGTCCTAGTATAGGGACTCTCATTGACCTTGATTTGATCTGTTCCTGCCACCAGCGCTAGACCCAGATACACAAGTGGGGCAGCATTTTTACTAGGTTGAGTGGTGGAATTCTTGATGACATGAATATTGTAGATTTCTGCTGATTCCGGGGGTTTATGTCATAGAAATGGAAGGAAAATGCATACTTTTAGGCAAAGTTTGAGGTTTGCAGGGCATTGGGTATAAAACTCTTTGTGGAATCCACACAAGGCACCCCACCCTTGACTCCCCTGGGTGTCTAGTTGTCAGAAATGTTAGGTTTGTTATGCTTTCCTGGGTAGATGTTGATCCCTGGCCAAAAAATGCTGCTACCTCAATTGCTAAATAAGATCATTTTTGTGGCAGAAATGTTGATATTGCCACATTGTATTTGGGGGCTCTAAGTCTTTCACTAGTAGACTTGAGGGACCATTAGTTGGTAGGAAATGTGTGGCTCCCCTCAGATTCCAGAACTTTCCAATACAGAAATGTGAGGAAAATATTTGTTTTTAGTCAATTTTTTAGGTTTGCAAGGGCTTCTGGGAACAAAACCCAGTGAGAGTCATGCAAGTCACCCAACCATGGATTTCCCCTGGAGTCTAGTTTCCAAAAAATATGCAGGTATGCTATGTTTCTCTATGTGCTGGCTGAGCTAGAGCCCAAAATCCACAGCTACCCACATTGCAAAAAAAAATGGTAATATTTTTATGGAAAGAGATTAAGTGTTTCTGTTGAGCTTTGGGGCCTTTTCTGTAGCAGGCACTAAGCCTACCCAGAAAAGTGAGCTACAATTTTTATTGGGTGACTTGGGGGAACATTAAGTGGTAGGAAATGTGTGGCTCCCCTCAGATTCTGAAACTTTCCATCACAGAAAAGTGAGAAAAATTAGTTTTTTAACCAACGTTTGAGGTTTTCAAGAGTTTCTGAGTATGAAAACCTGGTGAGAGCCATGCAAAGCACTTCACCCTGAATTCCCCCAGGGGTCTAGTTTTAGAAAATGTGGAGGTTTGGTAAGTTGTCCCACATTGCAAAAAATGTTTTCAGTGGAAAAATATGATTTATGTAAGTTGTGTTTTGGGCCCTTTCCGGTCATGGGCACTAGACTTACCCACACAAGTGAGGTACTATTTTTATTGTGAGATTTTATGTAATGCTGGGTGGCAGGAAATGTATGCCTCCCCTCACATTCCAGACGGTTTCCTAAATGAATTGTGAAGAAAATGTGTGTTTTCAGTCAATGTCTGAGGTTTGCAAAGGCTTCTTGGTAAGAAAACCCAGTGTGAGCCACATAAATTACCCCACCCTGGATTCCCCCAGATGTCTAGTTTTTTTAAATGTGCAGGTTTGCTAGGTTTCAAAAGGTGCCTGCTGAGATAGGCCCCAAAATCCACAGCTATCCATATTACAATAAAGGGTCAGTTTTCAGTGGAAACAATGTGGTGTCCATGTTGTGTTTTGGGCTCTTTTTTGTTGCGGCCACTAGGCCTTCCCACACAAGTGAGGAACCGTTTCTATCAGAAGACACGTGGAAATACAAAATAGTGGAACATTTGTCATTGCCAGTTGTATTTCTCTGCATTTGTGCCTTGGAAATGTAAACCAGTGTGGAGAAAAGATTATATTTTGAAAAATGTTCTCTGAATCACATGCTAGTATTGGTACCCACAAGTTCAGAGATGTATAAATAACCACTGCCCCTTAACACAATATTTGTTGTCTATTGCAGAAATACATAGGCCTCCTTATCACCCATTTTTCACTCTTTATATTTCACCTTATGAATTGCTCCATACCCGAACACAATGAAAAATCATTGTAAAGTGTAGCACCGTTGTTGGCTCTGGTTACCTCGGGCTCTTGAAAAACCTACAAACCCTATATATACCCACAAGTGTTTACCCGATGTAATGGCATATTGTTTTTATAAATCAGCCATTGTGACAAGAAGTTACAAATGAAAAAGTTGTCACAAATTGACATTGTTTCCTGTCAATTTTCAATTTCTTTTTATTTCAACTGTTAGTTTCTTTGAGAAAACCTTGAGGGATCTACACATATTATATCTTACTGAATTCATAATTGTGTCTACTTTTCTTTAGCCTATAGCTTTCTGGAATCACCCATGGGTTTCCACTACAAATTAGAAGTAGGTTGAAAGCAAAAAAATAGGAAAAATGGGCTGCCATTTTGGACAATGCCAAAACTGTGGTTAAAAAAATAGTTTTTGGGATTCAGCTCTGCATGTTCCCGAAAGCTGATGCCTTTGTTCGTGAAAAAGCAAGGCACTTTTTTGTGGAGCACTTTTTTCATTTAAAAAAAAAGTTATATGTTGACAATTTTTTGGTCCCCTACAATGGAATCCACAAACCATGGACACATTTGGATTCCCCAGGATGTTGGAAAAAAAAGACACAAAATTGGCGTACACACCTTGAGTAGGAAAAGTTATGGAGGCTTAAACTTGAACTACCTCAAATACCCTAAAAATGGCTTAGCATTGTAGTGGGGAACGGCTTAGCAGCCAAGGGGTTAAAGTAAATATATTTTTTGATTTTTTTGAAGTAGTTTTGATGTGTGACAATTGTGTAGAAATATATGATACATAGGAGCCTGCAATCCCTGTATAAATGTCTGTCTCTAATTTCCTTTTTACAGGTGACATGTCACCTGTAATAATGACATAGTTGCTCAACTGTAATAACGTGTTACAGTTAAGTTATGATGTCATATTGTCGGCTGGTATGAGCAGAGGATTTTCTGGGCTACTTGTTTATTTTTTGCACACCAAAGGTCATTACAGGAAAAATAGAATCTCTCGGCCTTTTTCTACACATTCTGAGCTTCAGCACTTTTTTCAACTGACCCACATTAATCTATATGGTCCCAGAACTCCTCAGTGACTTGTAATATTCTTCTTATGTATGGCAGGGCGTAGTTTAACCCATCTATCTTTCTAAATGATACACAGCTGAAAAGTGGGATATAAACGATGCTAGCACTGTGCTTGCTCATTAAAAGAACACATCAGTCCACGGAGAAATAACTAAAATCAAAACATAGACTTTATAAAGCGGACTTTAGGTTTTTATTCAGCATGGCTATATGGAGATCATGGTCATATTTTACATCAACTAAATGAATAGAGCAAGCCATTTTAAATGGGTTTCTTAACCCAAGGTCCGCACATTGTTTTGTAGCCTGAATAGCGCTGGAGTTCGAATTGCTGCAAGACCATTAGAGCAGGGAGGGCTTGATTCGAGCGAGTTTAGCAAAGATGCTTCAAATATTGTTTATTATATTCAGTTAAAGTGGGCACAGTGACAAAAAATTTACTTTCGCGTTTCCACTGAGTGAAGGTCACTACTACGTGTTAAATTATGCTTATACGTATTTTTCCAGAGTCTGTTCAATTAAGAGGTGCAAGGGCTATTTCTACGACTAACATACAAAGAACACAGTGCCGAATGTTGTTAATCCACCACAATTTTAACAGTCCTGTATTGTTTCCTTGATGCCGCCTCCTAGCAGAGGTGAGAGCTCCTGCCAGCAGTAAGGCTTTGTGACGCAGCAGACGGGGTAATGGCTTTGATGGTACAATGTAGTAATATCACTAATATGGAGATGTGGCAACATGAAAAAAGTGCATACATTATACTTATCCTGGAAGCAAGAAAAGAGGGTCTGTCTCATTGTTGTTGGGACTTTTTTCTGGTGTGACATGCGCTTCAATTGGTTGATGTAACATGTTTTGTAATTGGTGCACCCTCTCCATTCTAGGTTGGAGTAATATTGTTTCCTTGCCGCTGTACTTGCTTGCTGTCCAAACAGGTGACCAGAAGCATACCACGAGACTTCGATCCTGCAGTAAAATCAAGATTTCTCTCACACTATTCTTGGAATTCACAGCTTTGATAAGTCATCGGCTCCTGTGTTTAAACTGGTTTAAACTGGTGTTTAGCCATTGCCTAAAATTCTGATCTAATTTGATGGTCACTGATTAGGAGAATCACTGCCATGTCAAAAGCTTCCAAATGTGCTCCAAATATACATTACTTCAGCCTCAGGTATAGTGCAGTGTGGAGCACCATTAATTGACTAGGTTGATTCAGCTAGGTGACAAGCGGCCCATAATGCTTTACTGCAATAGCCAGTGAGAAAGAATTACGGGGCATATTAGCAAGAACCTCGTTACAATGATCGCTGTTTTAGTGGCAGGAAACTGGCGATAAGGGGCTTGCTAATATGCTGAATAGAATTCCAATAGAAGCCCAGGTTAGATGTCCTGCACATCTAACATGGACTTCTATTGGAATTCTATAACGCATATTACGAAGCCCAGTATCGCCGTTTTAGCGGCAGTTTCCTGCTGCTAAAACGGCGTTATTTTAACAAGGTTCTTGCTAATATGTCCCTACGTCCATAGTGCAACAATTGATTAGAAGCGAAGGTGCAGCAGCAAGAAAACATATTGGGGAATATCAGCAAGGGCTTTATCTCCGATTTCTTGACTTTAAAAGCCAGAAAAGCGGAGATAAAACCATCGCCCTATCAGCATGAGGATGCTAACATGCATATTCGCATGTTAGCACCCTTTTGCACTACGCCTACCTTTGCATCTCTGTTAACATCTGCTAAATTCTTGACTTAGCCACCCCTCACATAGGGGGTGGATTCTGCTGATACGACCGCAGGGTCATATCAGCAAAGTTATTGTCGTTTTGCAGGGAACATTGCTGGAAAACCAGCGATGTTCGCTGGAAAATGGCAATTTCCCCGCTATCGCAGGAATTTTAATTGCCTTGGAGCTACACTTTGCTAATAACACGATATCTCCACGATAAAAACCGGCGAAAGCGGGCATTAGGGAAAGGAGCGCTAAGCAGGCTTTGCGATAGTTATCGCAAAGCGTTGCTGATATGCCCCATTGACGTTTCTAGAAAGGGTAATAGTTTTGGTGGAGACACCATTCTTGCTGGTTTCTGAGTCTTCCTTTGCATTTAATCCTAAGACGTTGTATGGTTAAAGTGAGAGACAGAGGTAGTATTTGTTGCCATATTGGTAATAATACATTGGTTTTAGGTAGCAAACTCAATACTGACGTGTTGTGGTGGATATCGGCTGTTCATTGCAAGAATTACTATTAAGCTATAAAATGGTCCCTACTGTATTGACAGTTCAAGAATGATAGGGATGGAAATTCTTTGCCTGCAGGTAACAGACAAATTTTAGCAATGAGTGCTTAACTAAGTAATCCTTAGTAAAATTATTGCATCGGATGTGTTCGGTGTATACATATTTTAGTAGCTAAGAAGAAGACCCTCTGCTAAAAGGACAAACAAAACACTGTGCCAAGCGTGAGTCTATTTGGAAATTCTCAGTTGTCAATCAGCAGCCATCTTTTGAGAAATCAGCTTCAGTGCGGATAAAGCCGTTATTAATCACATGGCCCGTTCAACTTGATGGATCGTCACTGTACCTTTTTATTGTATGGATGGCCTGTACTCTGGTGGACACAGGGCAGTGGTAGTTTTAATAGTGATTAAATATGTTTTCAAGGGGTATATTGTGATCTTACTCAGAGTCTTTTAATTAGATTTTAATGAAGAATTAATACTTTCTCAAATTGGCAATTGTGCTCAAATAACGAGTCCTGATATCCGTATTTATGAGTTCAAAATACTTTATTAAGATTTTATAGCCACAAAACACAGACATACAAAAAAAATATTAATAAGTTGAAATATCTAATACAATACGTACAGTACAATAGGTTCCTATCCAATTCAGTAGATATGAAGTTAATCTTAACAATCGAAAATTAAAATGGGGTAGGAGGGGAAGGGAAACATTCAATAGTAAACCATTGTGTGAGTTATAAATAGAGCTACTATGTCATATCTATTATTATAATATAAGTACAATAAACAGGAAAACAATCTATAAATATATCATAAAGATGACAAATAAATATCCACAGGAATCCAGAATGAATGATAAGAAATAGAATTATGACTAACCCCAGACAAAGATAATTGGGCACCCCTTCTTGTAAAAATAACCCAAGACCACTAAGCATGAACTGATAATTTTGAAATATCTTTCCAACAGAAGGTAATGAATTCTAACGCAACTGCGATTAAGAAATTAAGAAGTTTACATTCAAGATCACTTAAATCCTGCGATAAAATAACAGATTTGCATATTAACCGTTTATATGATATGTCTTCTTGTATACTTAATATCTTTTTAATAATATCCCAGACTTCTGTCCAGAATTTGGTGAGTAAGGGACAATTATAAAGCATATGTTGTAGGGAACCAGGGTGTAAATTACAATGCCAACACATTTCAGATTAAAGAAGTTTAGCTGGAAATAAACGTAATAGAGTCCATAAACAATTCAGTAAAATATAAGATCTGGTTTGGTAAAGTGAGACAGGTAACCATCCAAATATATTACTAAGCTATATATTTTCCCATGTATCATTAGATAATGAAAGTGATAGTTCATTATTCCAGAACATTGTAATCATATTTATGTCACTTCCTAAAGTATTGGACAATTTTTTTATATAAAATAGAAACACCATGATCAACCGTTGATATAGTTTTGGTATAAATGTATAAATCGGTAAACAACCTTTACAACGCAACTTTTACATCGCAGAGCCTTTACAACGCAACCATTACAATGCAAACTATTACAACGCATTGCTCTGGGGGGGGCGCTCTAGGATAGGGAATAGGTTAATTTACTATCCAATAACCTTCCCTAGTGTCCACGGGGACTGGAGTTGGAATAGTAAATTAAACTATTCACTATCCAGCACCCCAAAGCACTATGCGTTGTAATGGACTGCGTTGTAATACTTGCGTTGTAAAGGCATGCGATGTAAAAGCATGCGTTGTAATGTCATACATCCGTATAAATCAGCTTTAATATTAGATGGAATAACTTGCAAAAAAGACTCTAAAATCGAATTACTTAAATATTCGTATTTTATAAGTTCAGAATTAGATAAACCAAACTTTGTTTGTAAATCCGCAAACGGTATAAAAGTGTTATTAGAATAAACATCGCTCGCAGTGAGGATTCCTGCTCGCATTTGTTTCCTGACGCTACAGGAGTAGCTCACCGCCTAATCTTGCTCCAGCCCCTGGGGAAGAGGGCCCACACCATCTGCGTGGCCGCAGAGGAGGCGCGAGGCGCGGCTCCGGGACTGCGAGGCTCAGCGTTAGTCACATCAGCTGTTGCCTCTTCCCGTGGAGCCGCGCCCCCTCCCAGTGCCCCGCCCCCATCAGGACTGCTCTTAACCTCTCACGGCCCCGCTGCGCGGGTGCCGCTCGCAGTGAGGATTCCTGCTCGCATTTGTTTCCTGACGCTACAGGAGTAGCTCACCGCCTAATCTTGCTCCAGCCCCTGGGGAAGAGGACCCACACCATCTGCGTGGCCGCAGAGGAGACGCGAGGCGCGGCTCCGGGACTGCGAGGCTCAGCGTTAGTCACATCAGCTGTTGCCTCTTCCCGTGGAGCCGCGCCCCCTCCCAGTGCCCCGCCCCCATCAGGACTGCTCTTAACCTCTCGCGGCCCCGCTGCGCGGGTGCCGCTCGCAGTGAGGATTCCTGCTCGCATTTGTTTCCTGACGCTACAGGAGTAGCTCACCGCCTAATCTTGCTCCAGCCCCTGGGGAAGAGGACCCACACCATCTGCGTGGCCGCAGAGGAGGCGCGAGGCGCGGCTCCGGGACTGCGAGGCTCAGCGTTAGTCACATCAGCTGTTGCCTCTTCCCGTGGAGCCGCGCCCCCTCCCAGTGCCCCGCCCCCATCAGGACTGCTCTTAACCTCTCGCGGCCCCGCTGCGCGGGTGCCGCTCGCAGTGAGGATTCCTGCTCGCATTTGTTTCCTGACGCTACAGGAGTAGCTCACCGCCTAATCTTGCTCCAGCCCCTGGGGAAGAGGACCCACACCATCTGCGTGGCCGCAGAGGAGGCGCGAGGCGCGGCTCCGGGACTGCGAGGCTCAGCGTTAGTCACATCAGCTGTTGCCTCTTCCCGTGGAGCCGCGCCCCCTCCCAGTGCCTTGCCCCCTTTCAACCCGCAGTCTTCATAACCAGGACCACAAACGCGCATCGCGGGACGCGCGCGGGTCGGAGCCCGGGGCGAAGCCCGGGCCAAGGGCGGGCCCGTTGTTGCCCGTTAGTGCCCGGTAGAGACCGGACCGGGCCACTCCTCTTTCATCTTTGAACCCGCATTCAGGTAATCACCATGCCAGCAAAAACAAGAAGTTCCACCAAGCCCAAATCCAAACACGCTCAAGAAGTAGCTCAAGTAACAGGCCCCATCGATTTATTCATCACACGGGTCAACGAGACAATAAATCAGAGTATAGCCCTGATGGAAAAGAGAGTATCACTTGATCTTATGAGTGCTAATGCGAAGCGCTCCTCTCTAGGCGCTATTGCAAATGTCACCAGCCCGATTCAACTAAACACGCAAAATTGATCTCTTCCGGTGTCTCTGTCAGTACCAGACATAAACTTAGTTCCGTCGGTAGTAAACCTTTCTGTTACACAGTCCGAATCAGACCTCTCCATCATGTTTGATGATTTGGAAACAACCCCTGACCTAGCTATCTGTCATACACAAGGGGATGCCCAATCATCCGGTAACCAGTTTCAACAAGGGGAAAGGGAAGGAGCAATTCTTCACATGCATTCAGCAACCATCGAAGAAGTTCCAACTAATGCTCCTCGTCTAGAACAGGCGTTAACTCTCGGTAACCCTACAGTGTCTCCTACCTTACCATTATCCTTAGTAACTAATCAGCCTCATAAGGCAGTTTCCAATGATCATTTAGAAAATCAATGCAAAACCTGTAGAGTCACCTCACAAGTTCTCACTACAATAAAAGATTTGTTATTCCAACACCTAAAGCCCATTCAATTGAGTATTAGGAATCTCGAAGCTCAGCTTACCATCATCTCGGCTACCATCCTAGACTCAAACACCCGTATAGTAACAAAGGGTCAGCATAACATGTCACAGCCACCTAAAAAACAGCCACAAGCAAACACACAGAAAACAGTTAATCACACAAACCTTCCGACATTAGCACAGAAAAAATATCCACAAAACACTTCATTACTTACATCTGTTACCAAAACGCATCAACTCCAGAAAGAGAAACCTCCGGCTATAATACCTAAGCAAACAGTAAACGCAGATTCAGACATGATAGATACCCCAGATCCAGCGACAAACACTGATAGTAATAGCGCCAGCTCAGGAAAAAGGTCCGAAGTCCCCCTACCTAAATCACTGCCCCCTCAAACGACCCCGAAAACCATACCCAAAAAACCTACAGTAGTCAGACGTCCTGCTCACTTGCCTCCGGAAGCCACTCCTTACACAATAGTTCTCACAGGTGTACCAGAGCTAACAGATGACACGACCGAAACTGCATGGTCTCTTAAAAACAAAGCCATGCAGTGGTTAAGCATCAATAGGCCTCTCGAATCACATTTATCTGGAGGGATCACAACAGCCCGTAGGGTAGTCTGGATTGGTAAAACAACAAAGACAACCCGCGGAGACTGCATTATTGTAACGTGCAGAGACCCCTCAACAGTGGAGTACATCTGTGCCTGGCCCCAGCTTGATAAAAAAGGGGGGATTGACGCTCGTCATCTCTCCTTCTTTTATCCGCCAGCAAAACACCAACGTAACCCCATACCCTGGTCATGGCACGAGACGCCCAAAGAACCATGGAACCAGGAGCCATGGTACCAAGTGCCATGGAGACACTCGGAACACTCATATGACTATGTAGGAAGGGGTGGACCGAGAGAAATGCCCAGAGAACGTCAGAGGCCCTACTGGCAAGAAAGACCCTTCCAAACATATGAAGGATGGCAGGGCTTCCCAACACAAAACCGTTTCGATTCCCTGGAAATGGTCGATTGACCATTCAAGGACACAGTTAGACATCCTAAAATCGATGTCACATTGCAATTTCTGAATTTTAATCACTACTCAACATTCCAAGAGTCATCGCTAGGGAGCTATGAAATCATATCACAGGAACATCACAATATTTCCCTTACCAAAACTGGAAAACCTCCCCATATCAGTCAGGGATTACCTAATGTCTCACAAGAGGCCCTAACTACCATCTGCTCAACAGAACCTGTCAATAACACAGGACTCTGTCTACAGCAACTGGTAGCTTTTAATAAGAACCCAAAAAAAACTTCACACACCGTCACGGAACCCTCAACCCTGACTTTGGCCATTGCTTATTGGAATGTCGCAGGCCTCATTACAAAAATAACCTCATCTATGTGGCTTGACACAGCAAAAAGCCACCAAATTCTGTGCCTACAAGAGACTTGGTGCATAACTCCCCTGCATATAGCGGGCTATAAAACCTTTTTCACTCAAGCAGTACCTAGTAGGATGGGCAGACCAAAAGGCGGGCTTACGACCTTTATTTCAAATACCCTACCACTTACAGTGAAATTGTTAAAGGAAACACCTTTCTTTCAAATCTTACAAATCACTCAGTTAACAACAATGAAAGGTGACCTATACATATATATTAACTACTATAACAATTCAGGTAATGTGGAATGCTGCTCACACCTAGATGAACTAGTTGCATACTTACTCTTATTTAAAAAAACACACAATAAAGTAACAATTATTTCATCTGGGGTGGAGACTTTAATCTCACGCTGTGTCCAAAGCATAAAAATGGGAACTGTGGGCTTCATAACGAACATGGAAACCCCATCCCTCACTTTGAGCACACGCCAGGGGGCAATAAGCTAAATGAAATCCTCTATACCCTGGACCTTGACTTTGTTAACGAACTAGTCAACCCGGAGCAGGCCTTCGCACCCACCTTTCATGGGCGAGGCTTCATGTCAACCATCGACTATATTTTAGCTTCAAACTCTTGTAGAGGGCAAATAAGTGATTATAAAATTGGGACCAACCCAATCAGCGACCACTATCCACACAGTATGGAAATCAACATGAAACAAGCTGGGGTACCCTCTTTAAAGGCCAGTTCTTTAGACCAACAATCGCTTGCCATGAAGAAGCTGAATGGGTATGCAATTAAATGGACAAAGATCGATCCGGAGGAGATGACGCAGAGGCTCCTTGCAAAAACACAACCCTGGCTAGCCAACTGCCTGTCCCCCGAGGCATCCCCAGTATCAATAGTCACCTCTTTCCAAAACATCCAGGAAGTAATAAGGGATGAGCTATTCATTAACTCAAAAAACAAGCGAAAACTCCCTACCTCGAGATGGTTCGACACCGCATGCCGGAAGGCACTTACGTCTCTCAAAGAATCCTTACGACAGCAACCGAGAGACCCTCAAAAAATCTCCAAATTAAGGAAAATTTACAACAGTGCCCGGAAAAACCGTAAAAAACAGATAAAGCACGATCTATGGCTTCGACTACATGATAGCGCACTAAGGAAAGACAGTATTGTTTTTTGGCAGACCATAAGATCACCTCTCCTGGCCAACATCAGTGACCCTGACCATCTTGATGTGGCAATAACCGAGGATGCCTGGGTCTCCCATTTTTCTAAAATCTTCGGTATATCATCGGATGCCACACCAACAACCCAAGCACAGGAAGTTGAACAAGAAAAGACCAACATCTATCCAATCAACCTACGCTTTACCCTAAACGAGGTAAGAAAGGCGATCAAGGCTTCGAAACCAGGCAAGGCCCCTGGCCCAGACGGGGTCCCTATGGATCTGTTCCTACATGATGTCGACTATTGGTCGAAAATAATCACATGCGTCATGGCTGCAGTCGTTTCAATCGGTCTCTTCCCCTCGTGGTCAACATCGACACTATTGCCCATCTTTAAAAAAGGGGACCGAAATGACCCAGCGTGCTATAGGCCGATCTCCCTTCTGGACTCCATGGGCAAGATTGCAGGCCGAATACTCCTGGACCGATTACAATCTTGGGCCCGGGAGAAAAATGTCATCACAGACCTGCAATATGGCTTCCAGAAGGGGCTCGGAACGGTCGAACAGGCCCTAAATCTTGTCCTTCTGGCAGGAAAGTACGCATGCGCTAAAGGAGGTAACATCTTCCTGGTCTATGTAGACCTAAGCGCGGCGTTCGACTGCGTACAGCACCCAAAGCTATGGCAGATTCTAGAACTTCTTGGAGTGGACCCACCTATATTAGCCTTTTTAAGAGAGTTATATACTAACGCAGAAGGCCGAGTCCGATTTGGCATTGGCGGTGAACTATCACGACCCTTTAAAATCTCAAGAGGTGTAAGACAGGGATGTGTACTGGCTCCCTTCCTGTTCAACCTATACACAAATGGGCTTGAACAGGCCATGCTGGAAGGGAGCCAGGACCTCCCACAGATCGAACATCGCCCGATACCTATTCTCTTGTATGCCGACGACTCGGTCATTCTGGCACGGACTCCAAATCAACTCCAACGGCAACTAAACAAATATGTGACCTTTATGGATTCCCTAGGACTTAAAGTCAACATTAAAAAAACCTTTACAATGAACATCGGTCCAAGGCAAAGAGTCTTCAAGCCCATACTTATCAACAACAGCGTACTTGAAAAAACATCGGTGTATCCGTATCTGGGCATTCTAGTGGATGACACAATGACTTGGCGCAAGGCAGTGGAAGCCAGAAACCTTAACTTCCGCCGTGCCATATCAGCACTAATTACCTTTTCAAGGAAATTGGGCAAACCGGCTCCTGCGGAATTGATAACTATATATCACGCGAAATGCCACAGTGTGGCTACATATGGAGCAGGTATCTGGGGCTATGGATGTATTGACCAACTCCAGGTCTCTGAAAATGCTTTTATTAAATACGTCCTAGCCCTACCTCAAAGCTCCCCGACCCTAGCCTCACACCGGGAACTTGGTATGGAGTACATTACTGACACCATACGATGCCAGCCTATTCTACTCTGGCAGCGCATATGGTGTAACCCTGAAAGTCATATCACCCGGTCCCTCATCACAGACTGTCTTGGCCTAGCGTACTGGCGGAAAATTCCGTGGCTCGTCTACATTCACAAATTCTTCGTAGATATGGACTGTGAGCACTATTTTCTAGAACCACCCTCTATCGAAGACATCTCGAAGAGTCAGCTGAAGCAGACATGTATGAGCCATCTAAGGGAACTTCGTAATCAAGCAGAGATTACCAAAACACAAAACGAAAAAATTCGTATTCTCCAGTCAGGGAAACTCATTCAGCCCTACCTGACATACTTTCTATCGAATCATGAAAAATTCTTAATCACAAGATTCCGGTTTGACCTTTTTTATCGTTTGGTCTCATTTCCGGAAACGAATAACTGGTCCCGGAATTTAATGAGGTGTCCTTGTGAGGGAGTTTCTGAACAATCCACGATCCATGTCGCTCTTTTTTGCAAATACTACAGTCTAGCAAGAAAAACATGGATTCTTCCTATTTTACGATCCAGCGGAATAAGACATTCACACCTAGCACTTTCCCACTTACAATCTCCGAAATCCCCACATGAAGCGAAACTGATAGCTATTTTTCTTAAAACAGTAATATCAATCCGTCGAAAATCCTTTAGCTAAAACCTGTATATTCTCACTTTTACAGAAACAGCATTATCATTATTTTGAAACTCCTTTTCTCATAGTGATTTAAGTTTTGAGATTCTATGTATGACGCTTATAATGATTTTAATTTCATGTTTAAAAATCACCTTTTCTTCTTTTAAAAAAATGTACTTTTATGATTATATATATCTATAATCGAATAAAGTTGATGAAATGAAATGAATAAACATCCTTAAGATAAAAAATACCATCCTTAATCCATGAAAACCAAAAACTAATATTTCTCTTCAATTTAATAACACTGCTATACCACAATGAAAATTTGTCAGTACTATACATGGGATTTTGAAAAAGTAAATCTAAATTGTTGAAAATCCATTTGGAGGGTTTAAGAATAACCGATTTATGAAAAAATTATGACTTGTTAGACATAGTTCATAGATTGGGTAATGGAAACAGTTTTATAATAGATTTTTCAATGAGAAGCCACTTAGGCTTGAAGAGCCATGCAGAGCCACATGTGAGGAACTCACCGGAAACTGCCACTGCAGCTTCAGCAACTGTGAAGAGGACATGCATGGATGTTCCAGTTGTGCAGATCCTGCTGGTGTGGGTACAAATGATTTTCCTGGCCAGACATAACTGGGGAAACTTGCCTGCCGGATGGTGCTTCTCCACTGTGACAATATTGACTTAATAAGAGTCGGAAGTGGGTCTCATGAGACTTGAACTACTAGTGGGGCTTAAACTAAATGTCACCTATAATGAACAGGGAATAACCACCACCACTTTTGAGAAGGGAGTGGGACTTGTAGGAAGCTGGCTCTGTATATACTATACCAAAGTTAGGTATAGTGTGCACAGAGTCCAGTTGAACCCCAAAGGTAGCCAGAGGGAAAGTTAGATAGTACCTTACTCTCTATTTGTGGCAGTGTGGTCGAGCAGTAAGGCTTTATCAGAGGACAGTGTTAAGCATTTGTTGTACACACTCAATCAGCAAATTAATTCACACAATCAAAGACTGAACTTCAGACCAATTGTTTTTGTATAAAAATATTTTTTTCGTTATTTTATTCTCTAGAATCAAGCATCCCTGGCACAAGTAAGCAATGCCTTTCAGAATACAGTACATATTCTTTGTATAGGATTTTTAGTAAAATTACAGGTAAGTTACTTTTGAGATTGCTTATCTTACACAGTGCAGTGTGCCTGGACACTGCACTGGGACATTTCCTGTAAACAGGTAAGTAAAAGCGTTTTTGTTAGTTAGTACAATTTTAAAGAATTTCTTTAGATTTTCCAACTCCACACTGAGAAAAACAGTCATTGTTATCCTATGGGGGAAAATATGGTTATCGGTTTACAGGTAAGTACTTTGTTGTGGGAGTTGGTGTTCTGGGGTTAGACTCAGGGGTCCCCCACGGTCAAGGATGCACTCTTCTTACACCCTCAGCGGCACTAGGGCGCCGGGTGCAGAGTGGTGAGGCCCAATGTTATTCAACAGGGAATAGGGGGCCTCCGATTGGTGGCTGCTGAATAGCAGGCCACTGGATTGTGGGAGCAAAGCTCCTGGACTTGAGCTCAAGGCAAATGGGGGTTTATGCCAGCACAAAAGTTGCACCCTCGGCTGCACTGGGGCGGCCGGGTGCAGAGTGCTGTTTTTGCATTGGAAGCCCTGTAGCTTTCAATGGGGAGTCCCCGGTTTGCAAAAGCACTGCAGATTTGGGGACGAAGGTCTTCTGGGTGTGACCACCACTTGGAGAGGTAAGTTGGGATCTTGGGGGTTGGTTAGGCACTGTCGGTCGGGCCACCCAAGGCTGTGGGGCTTCAGGTGCATGGGTGCCTTTTAGGGTCGGATCTTCTTACCAGCTCCTGGTCGTGGTTGGGGGGACCTTCCGGTTTGAGGCGGCAGACGTTGGCTGGAGGCTTGAGACAGGTCAGGGATTGCTGGATCTTGGGTCAGGATCACCGGGGAGACCTCCTTGTGGTGTTTGCCCATTTGAGCTTGGGCCGTGGACGGCGGGTGCAGTTTGGTGCGGATTTGCAGTTTCCGGCCAGGGCCAGAGGTTGCTGATGAACGAATCCGGTGTTCACAGGAGACACAGTCTTTGTGGTTGAAGGCAGGCCGGGCTTTCGAGTTTTCGAGGTTGCTGGCTGCAGGACACACCAGGATTTTGCAGGAGCAGGTTCGAGGTGGAGACAGGCCAGTGGGCTTGGGCCAAGTCAGTGGGCGTCTTCCTCTTGTTATCTTTGGCACGGATGTTTGGTCCTTCTTTTCTTTTCTTGTATTTGGTTCTTGTCTGAGGAAGCAAGGTCAGGGGTACCCCTAAATACTAGATTTAGGGGTGTTACAGGTAGGTAAAAGGTTGGGACCAATGGGTCCCTTCCCTGGATGGGTACACCCCCTATTATGCCACCCTCCAGTGGGAGGGGGAAATAAGCCTTTCCCTGGCTGGCTGAGTGGCCCCCATCTGCAAGATTGCAGGGACTAAGAGTTGTGCTTCATCTCGCCGCCCCCACTTGAGGGGTGGAGTTGGTAGAGGTGGGCACACCTCTCTTCCTCGCTTGTTTTTCCTGCCAGTTTTCCCACCCAAAGTGTGGGTCAGAACCAGTGGGGGCCAGCTGCTGAAAGCAGCAAGTGGCCTGGGGAAGCTCAAAAAGGCGGCAAGCCTTTGAAGCTTCCCCTTTGTGGACCCAGCCCATCCTGGGAGAGGAGACTTGGCACCTCGTCCCAGGATGTGCAATGTTTCAGGCCCCCGAGAGCAGCAGGCTCTCGACCCAGGGGTCCAGAAGCATGTCTGGTGGTGGCAGCTGAAAGCAGTCACTCAGCATGGACACTAGTCATAGGTTGCTTTTCAGGGGACATCTCTAAGGTACCCACTGTGTGCATTTTTCATTAAATCCCGCACTGGCATCAGTGTGAGTTTAATGTGCTGAGAAGTTTGATACCAAACTTTGCAGTTTTCAGTGTAGCCATTATGGTGCTGTGGAGTTCATAATGACAAACTCCCAGCACCATATACTCTTAATTGCAGCACTGCACTTACAATGCCTTAGAATGGACTTAGAGACTGTAGAGGTACAGGGCTCATGCACCTGTACCCTCATCACTGGTATAGTGCACCGAGCTAGAGGGGTGACTGATCTATGCTAGGGCAGTGGGTTGTAGGTATTGCACACAGGGATGTGTAAACTTCACTTTGTTCTGCACCAAAACACGTAGCCTGCAAAGGCTGTATGTGAGTGTGAAGGTACATGACCTCTAAGGGTGGCACAATAGGTGCTGCAGCCCTTGGAGGCCTTCTCTGGTCACAGTACCCTGGTACCTGTGGATCTATTTACTAGGGGCTGACCTGTGGCCAGAGATGCCAATTGGGTTTAGACTTCAATACAGTTACATAGGCCCTGGGTACCTGGTTAGCAGAAGCCCAGGGCACACTCAGTCAAGGCACATCAGCAATTAAGCAAAAAGTGGGGGCAACGATGCAGAAAGAGGGCACTTTCTCACAGGACTCAGTATGCCACCTGTTTAAACACTAGAGCCCTGAACACATGGGACTGTGTGTATTGTTTGTCAATGCCATATTTTACTTTGTTGGTAAATAAATGCTCCTTTTTTCAAAAAAGCAAGTATTCGGAGTTCTAGTGTGTCATTGTATACAGTCTACCACTTTGCAACATACCCTACATCGTTATTCTTGTAAAGAGCTCTGTCAATCGAAAGGGTCTTGTTCACGCAATATAAAACTCTAAATAAATAAATTCTAGAGATATTACATGACAGAAAGCACTGACCTCCCAGAATGCATGCATTTGTCATATGAAGACAATTCTGGGGTCACCCTGCCACTTTGGTGACTCTACATAACCCTCAAATTTTAATGGTGCTATCTGTGCCTACCATAGTGACTGTGGGTAATGGGGAATCAGCGTTCAAATTCAGAAAAGAAACCTTAAGGATGATAGCAGACACAAAAATGACTCATCTCTGACTTAGAGAGGTAGTGATAAAAAATATTAATCAATCAAAGGACTTTATTTCGATCACTGAGGATCATAAAAGTGCTCCATAAAACTAGACAATTACAAACAAACAATACAAATAAAACATTTAATTATAAATAAACATTCACAGTCTATTTACAGTCACAGCAAAGTGAGTCAGTCAAAGCGCATCAGTGTTTGTGCAAAAAGTGAGTTCACTATTGTAGCAACATGGTTGTAAAAATTGCATAATTGTTTACAATTTCGAACTTCATCATGGTGTACTCAAAAAAGAAAAGAATGGATGTTTGAAACTATACTCTTTTTTTAAGAGGAAAATAGGACATAATATTATAATAAAAAATTGACAGCCTATTCACAGTACAGCAATATAGGTCGATCAAAGTGGATCAGTGTTTGTGCGGATACATCCTTGTTAATACTTACAAACCTCATACTGAGAAATTTTAATAGAGAAATTAAAAACTTTTTAAATTACTATGTGCTTATGAAGTAGGACATACCCCACAATAGAAACTTTATGGCGCCATAGAGTGTGGTGTGCCATGAAACCTACACCTTAGTTTGACAAAATTGTTTTTATACTTTTATGATATTGTATATCAAATAAAGTTATATACATACATACAAAATACAATCATACATGTTGTATTTGTTTTCAACATTCTGTATACCTCCTTGTATATCCTAACTCCCAGATTTCTGCAAAGGGGGCAATCCATTTAAGTCAGGGTCAGGAGTACAAGGGACCAAAAAATATAACATGTTCAGGTGACTCAGGAATCCCTTGGCAACAGAGGCAATGTTCTTCAGTTCTCTCTCCTGCTTTACACCAATTTATTTTAAAGTAATTTAGAGGTAGGCAGTCATACCTACTCTGTAGGTAAAGTTTCCTCGCTAGCGGGGGCTTCATTTCATCCAGTGTAGGCTCAAATAACAGAGTCTGTTTAAAATTCATAAAATCATTCGAAAGGGATCCCTTGTAATTCATTGTCTGGTCAGTTTAGATAAAACCCCACTATTTAGCCTTAAGACTACATTTATTATTCTGGCTAAGGGTTTCTGGATCTCTCCAATAAGCAACCAGTCCTAGCTTAACTAGCAGATTCTTGACTGTGAGCATCCAGGGAATCTTGTCCACACAAGATGCTATCATTAGCTCACGGAGACCCACCCCTTAGGAGGCGAGTGCTGCAGTGGTCCATAGACAGTGCCAAAACATAAGTATCCGCAGGCCGATTTTATGTAAGATCCTCTTCTGGCCAAGATCTAAATAGAGAAGAATCAACGGAGTAGACTTCGGAAGATTCACTAGTGATCTTAAACATTTTTGTTCAGTAACTGGGAGGTTACTATAGTTAGAGCAACCCCAGATCTCTGCACCATATAAGGTAGCACCTAGGGGTTTAGTGTTATACATTTCTAATGCTGGAGCCAGCTTTCTAGATCTAGTTCTCCTATGAATTTTCAGAATGCTTGCCATTTGATGAATCAGAGTTAACTGTGCTTTATCCAATTGTGGGGCTCAACTCATATTCTTTGAGAGTTTAATACCCAGATAATCAAAATCTGTAACTAATTCTAGTGATTCACCGCCCACATACAGATGTTTCTTACATTTGGTCTTTGAGTTAGATGAAAACAGTGTCGTATTACAAAAATAATCTATGGAGCTATACCTACCAATAGCCCCTAATTAACGTCTTATCAAATAATCAGTCAGTTGGCAGTGAAGAAAAGTCAATCGTTTATTAGACAGCCAATACTCTTTAGAGGAGCCTCTCCGTATGTCACCCAGCCAGTGCGTGGAGAAGACTGACGATTCACACTCAATACATGGCACATATACTTTTGTTGCGTTACATGAGATCACCGTACATGGAAAAATACTGGTAGGTACAGCGGCTTAAAGGAAAGACCATATATGGCACACAAAGCTCATTTAGAGGTCGGCTTCTGCTATTATTGGGGAGGGTCGGGAGGGGTGAATACCTTTCATCTCAGTGCCTGGGAACACGGGTACAGCACCTCCAGGAATGCGCTTGTCACCTCTGAAACCAGATGCGACCTTGGGTCTCAGAACAGAAAGAATAGTATGAATTCAGCTGTCTGTATAACTCAACTAACAGGGCTGACTTGACGGCTCGAGGGTGGCACGTGACCACCGTCCGAGACTAATACATGCACCACAAAATGGAGTCTGTTTGGTTCTCAGTCTGCGTGCAGAAAATATAATGCAGGAGCGGGAAAGGAGTTCCTGTATTGACGTAACTAATTAATCTAAACTATGACATACATATATATATAGATACATCGTGCTAACACAAAAGATTACGATAAATGTAGAGAATCGATTTCATCCCTCAGAACCCCCCTTTTAGCATGATGTAGCTAATCAAGAGAATCAGACCCCAAAAATACTCTTGTCAATCTGCATCATCTCTCGTATTTCTTATGTGATATGTGGTTTGCTAAATTTTGAATGCTACACACGATGCGTATTACGCCGCCGGACCTCCGGGTTGTCGGCCAGACGGCTGTGTTCACCTGATACTGTAATGTATGCTTCTTGATTTACGCGGCTGGCCCCGAGGGGTTGTAAGCTGTAAGCTGTGTACGATGCATTTAGTACAATAAAGGTCTTTTAAAAAAAAAAAATCTCTCGTATTTCTTGTTGGACCATTTGGGCTTTAATTTTAGTTGGGGATAGCTCTGTCACAGAGGAAGTTAATTTTGATGTACAGTAAGAACAACAAGCAGGTCCACAGTGTATGCAGAGAAAACAGGCAAAGATGACACCTGCTATGCCAGCTAACACCAACAGAATCTTCCAACCCCAGGTAGACAATAAACTCCAAAACCATCCAGAAAGGGAACAAGTACCAGTGTCTGCATGTATTTCAGACGCTAAATGATGCAACTTTTGAATAGCCAAATGGACAGAGGGGGCGGAGTCAGGGATATACACGCAACAGGAGCTGACGATCACGCGGCAGGCTCCTCCTCGATCTGCTAAGATAACGTCTAGCACCATACGGTTTTGAAGGGAAACAAGTCTCGTAGCCTGAAGCTCTACTGTCAGATTGGTTAGTATACCAGCTGTGGTATTTATAACTCTCTCAACTACCCTAGATAGGCGCCTTACTTCTTTACTAGTGATGATGGGCCCCCAAATAGGAAATACTCCCTTGACAATGTCGAGAAAGTGCTGTTCAGGAGTATCAGTTTGATCTATCTCAGGTGCATCTAATTCCCATTTATCTCGTATTACAGTCAAACTTTGTCCATCTAATCGATGATCCTTATGATAATTGGAGGGTGCTATATAAACAGGTGGATACAGAAAAGACAAGTAACAATGACCTGCCCATCCCCGGTGAAGCCATGTGTAGGCATTCTCGCCACACACGAAATAAACATTTGGAGGGGTTAACAATGGAGGGCTGTTAAATGTCCGTAGTCGATAAGTATAATTACAACAACTGTCTCCCACTGAGATGCAGTCCAACCTGCCAGAGGGAACTTCTTTTCTCTGTCCCTCTAGAGCCTCACAGGCAGGTTCCTATTGTTCATCAAAAAGAAGACAGATCCTTGCAATGGTTTTATATACAGTTGCAACCTGGGCCCCTCTTGAGCTTCTTAGTCTTTCTTTCTGAACAAAGCAATACAATATTCCAGCTCTCAACGTGTTCAGTCCAGTGTCTCGCTCAGCACCCCCAAACTAATCTAGCAATACCCTAGTACTCAAGTCTCTCCCTATCTCTTGCCGTGTTCGTCTGGGGTACAGTGTTGTTTTCGGTGCCGCAGGTTGTAGCGAACATGCCCAGGTGACTCCTGGTCAGCAAACAAAACAGATGAAGTGACATTTGTAATGGCTGATTTGTCATGAACTCCTTGTGCAACAACAGGGCCAACTGATTCTGGGGCCGATCCCACTGTTGATGATGAGACCCCTTTCGTGCCCAATGCTCCTCCCTCTTGCCTTTCAGTTCATGGGGCGTCAGAAAAAGGAATAACACCAGGAGCTCTTTCACTTTCCTGGGCCAAAACTCCTCCCGGGTTCTGTTGATCAAAAAGGAAGCGGGAAATGTATTTTCTTCAGGTGGGAAACACAGATCCAGTGTTTCCGACCGTTCACCTTCACCACTGTCCGAGTAGCCAGCAGGATCCGACCTGACTCGGTCCACCTAGGCTCCAGGCTAGATTTCCGTTGATAAATTCTCACCAACACCCACTGGCCGGGTTCCAAACGATGTCCGGGACCCTCCGGCAGGGGCTGCAGCATGTCTGACACCTATTGATGAATAGAGCGAAAGTCTTTAGTCAAAGTATAAAAGTAATCAGTCATCATTGGATAATCAATTTCTCGAAGGTTTCTTGGTCGTGGAACACCCCGAACATTAGCTGGCCGTCCAAAAATACCCTCATATGGTGATAGTCCTGATCGGGTGTGGGGGGTGATACGTAAGGACATTAAAGCTAAAGGCAAAGCGTCGGGCCACTTTAACCCGGTGCTTTCCTGTATTTTGGCCATTTTCAATTTCAAACTTCCATTATATCTCTCAACCAACCCTGCAGACTGGGGATGCCGAGCAGCATGACATTTCTGTTTGATGTGTAATCCATTACAGATATGCTTGATAAGATCTGCATTAAATTGCCCCCCATTATCTGACCAGATCACTCTAGGTAATCCGTATCTAGGGAAAAACTCCTTAATCAAGGCTTTGGCTGTCGCTAGAGCAGTGTTTTCCTTGGTGGGGTAGGCTTCCACCCATTTACTGAACGCGCAAACCACCACCAGAACATATTTCAAATTATTCACTCTTTCAAACTGAATATAATCCATCTGAAGTACTTCAAAAGGTAGGGTCGGGGGTGCACAATTTCCACTGAGAACAGGTTCCCGCCCTCCTGGACTATGTCATAAACAAACCATGCAATGCTGAACTAAATGGGTTGCAGTTTTGGTAATACTAGGGTTATTCCAAACTGGATCTAACAAAGCACAAATGTCTTTTGCTTCAACATGCACTGTTCCATGAGCCATAATTACTACAGCATTAACAAATGCGGTGCGAAGCATCCATCTTTGTTTCTCACTTAGGTCAATCCAACAGCCATTATCGTCCAACCACCCCACCTCATTTTCCCAACGGGACAGTTCAGCAGAAGTAGCTTCTTTCTGTATTTCTCTAAAACTTTCCATGGTGTTATCAAACATATCAGACTCCACGACCCTTCTGGCCGAACTTACATACATGGGAGATACTCTAGATCTAGCAGTTTCCTTCGCTATTTGATCAGCAAAAGCATTCCCTTCTCCCACAGTATCCACTATTGTCTTGTGTGCACTACATTTTACAATCACTACCTTTCGAGGCAGAGTCAAAGCAGTTAACAACCTTAAGATCAAAGGGCCATGTTGTATTCGTTGGCCATGTAAGGTGAGGAACCCCCTTTCCGCTCACAATTTTCTGAAACTATGAGCCACGCCAAAGGTGTACTGGCTATCAGTGTACATTTTTACCCTCATTCCCTCACTTAACTCACAGGCTCGCAACAGTGCTATTAACTCAGCTGCTTGCGCAGAATGATAGGGAACTCGAAAAGCCTCAACTACAGTGCGAAGGGTGGTGATTGCATAAGCAGCTGCCGTTGTGCCATCTGATAACTTAAAACAGGAGCCATCCACATACAACTCCCCTTTGGGGTCTGATCAGGGCGTGTATGTGAGGTCCACCCGTCCCTTTGTTCTTCCTCATTCCGAAATATACAATCATGTATGTCATTGTTTTTTTTGTCCGAAATGAGGGGTAGTATCGTGGCTGGGTTCAGAGAGGCGCACCTTTTGATAGTGATATGGGAAGCGAATAAAGTCAATTCATATGCAGTAAGACGTGCACTCGTAAGGTGCTGAGTCTTAGTTTTATTCAAGAGTGTGTCCACAGCATGCGGTACCATCACTGTGAGGTCAGAATTTAAAACAAGTCCTTCCGACTGTTGGATGGCCACCGCCACCACAGTAGTAGACCTCCAACAGCTGGGAAGTGCTCTGGCAACATAATCCAATACTGCCGAAAAATAAGCACAAGGCCTTTGCTTACCACCAAATCCTTGTGTTAACACAGAAAGCGACCAACGGTCCACCTCGTGTACCTAAAGCACAAAAGGCTTTCGGTAGTCAGGAGTTCCTAGGACAGAAGCCGAACAAAGAGCAGTTTTCAAAGAATCGAAAGCCTTCTGACACTCATCAGTCCAAGGTAAAGGTTCATGCACATCCTTATTGGTTAGATATAAAAGAGGTTTAGTAAGAAGAGAAAAGGTAGGACTCCACTGGCGACAGTAAAAGGTTATGCCAAGAAATGCGCGAACATCACATTGAGTATGAGGAATAGGCATATTAAAAATAGTAGCTACACGTTCAGGAGTTAGTTTCCTCCCCTCTTTCGACAGTAGATGACCGAGATATGTCACCTTCTGTCCACAATATTGAAACTTAGAAAGATACACTTTGTTACCGTTGGCTGCTAACTGCGATAATAATTTAACCGTGGCTTCCTTACAGCCTTGCTCAGTGTCTGATGCCACTAAAAAAATCGTCCACTTATTGCAGGAGGACGTTCCCTGGGGGTAAAGGGGCACATACATCAAGGGTTTTTGCATTCGCAAACGGTGCGAATTGCAAAAATCGTCCGTTTGCGAATGCAAATCCCTTTTTTGGGATGCATTTAGGTTTTTGCTTTTTTCGCAATGTAAGAAATCGCAATTTATTTGCGATTTCTTAAATTGCGTTTGCAATTAAGAAATCGCAATTTTGCGATTTCTTAAATGCAATGTATGATTTTTTGTAAATTGCGAAATCGCAAATAGGAAGTGGTAAATTACCATGAAGTTAACCTTCATGGTAATTTTCGAAAACTTTCGAAATTGCACAAAAGTGCATTTTTGAAAGTTTCATTTTACACACACGTGTGTGTGAAAAAAGTACTTAAAGGTACATTTCAGGGGTGCAGAGGGGACCTTTGGACCCCCCCTGCACCCATGAAATTGCATTCTCATTTTGCGATTCCTTAATTGCGAATCGCAAAATGAGAATGCCTTCACAATCATTCCTATGGGTCCATAGGAATCAATGGAAAGGGATTCCTTAATTGCGATTCGCAAATTGTGAATCGCAATTAAGGAAAATTAAGAAATCGCAAAAAAAATTGCGATTTCTTAATGCATAGCCGTTTGCGATTTCTTAATTGCGATTCCTTAATTTTGCCAATTAAGAAATCGCAAACGGGAATAATGATGCATGTGGCAGAAAGTCAATTAGCTAAAGAAAGCATTCTTCAGGTCTATAATGGAGAAAAACTTAGCTGTTGGGGGAATCATAGTAAGAATTGTTGTGATATCTAAGACCACTGGGTATTGAGGTACTACTCCTTTATTAATTTCGCGCAGGTCAATTACAAAATGATAAGTATCAGCATAATCAGGGCCACTTCCCATAGGGGCCTTTTTCAAGATTGGTAATATAGGGATATTACAGGTATTAGAAACCGTTTCTTCCACTATACCTTTGTCGATTAGATCCTGTATGATTGTCAATAATGCCTTCTCACCAGCCGGCGAGATTTTATACTGCGGAATATGGGGTAGACGAGCATTCGGTTTTAAAGTGATAGAAACTGGCGGAATATTCAAAAGGCCAACGTCCGTATCACGAGTCGCCCACAATGTAGATGGAATGACAGCAAACTCAGGAGGGAGGGGCTCATTTTTCGCAAAACTCTGCCGAGTATGCTGACCAGGCGTTTGAATAGTTAAATACACTCCATCAGGGGAACAATAAATCTTCGCATGCAATTTCTTCAGCAGGTCCAATCCCAGTAATTTTCCCCCACAGTGTGACGTCAACAAAAATGTTCACCGTGACTGGACCTATGGTAAGCAGGAGAGGCTTAGAAAGGGTTCTTACTACCAGGATTCCAGAAAACCCGACTGAAACATTATTTTGCCCGGACAGAGCAGCCCCTGGGACCAGTGAACGAGCGATCAAACTATTCATTGCACCCGTGTCTACTAGAAAATCCTCAACAGTCCCCTTTAATTGCCCTTTAACATAAGGCCCTCTCTAATCGACGGGTACTGCCACTTCGCCCCTACTCTGTCAGTGGCTGTCCTACGCATAGCAATACCTATCTGGCCCATCAGTTCCATAATCTTCATTATAGTACTGCCTCCCTTTTGAATTATCAAAACAATTTCCCCCTGCCTCACCTCGTATCACCTCTTCTCTTCTTATATCACTCCGATCAACTCCTCCTCGTCCTCTTCCTCTGCCTCTCACGGCTCCGTTTTGTGCTAAGAGGAAAGGACACTGAGCTCGCCAATGCTCTTCCTGTTTACAATAAGCACATTGGTTTGCTCCCAAAGAAACAGCTGGACCTCCTCCTCATCCTGTTCCCACCCCTCTTGGAACAAACCCTCTTCCCCCTCCGTCTCTACCCCATCCTCTGGCTACTTGCTGTCTTAAGATCCTTCGTCTTCTTGTCAGACTTATCTTTGCTCTTGTTTTCCCTATGTTCATAATTTTGGGCCATACTCAAAATAACAGAAGGAGTAGAGGTGGTCCAGGTACTTTCTGCTGCCTGAAGTCAGGCAGATATTTCGGGCAACAGATTAGTCACAAAACGATTAAAGAATAATCTTATCCCACCTTCCACTGACAAATCTTGCCCACTAAAATCAATGAACACCCCTCAAATCGAGTAAAGAAATCAGACACACTCTCATCATTCTTCTGTTTGCAAGCGGTTAATTTATCCCAATCCACCTTCTGGGGTGGGATTAAAGAATGCATATATGTAATAATCCGACCCGGCAAAGCTAAAATTTCCGGTCTTGGTTTATCTCGGGGTTTCCGATCCTTGTCCCAGTCTTTGATTTGATCCCAAGTTCCTCCCAACTCGTTAACGTGAGGATGATCGTGCACCTGTCGCCATACATCGACAGGGACCAGTAACCCGAAAAAAAATTCTATATCAGCTAAACTCATCACGGCCGAAAAAGCGGCCTCAGTAAGTACCTTATAATAAGCAGTGGGATTTTTCCCGAGGGTCGGGTAGCTGGGACATCAGGGAAAGAACCTCTCTTCTTTTCCAAGGGTATAAACCCATTGCTCTTGGAATCGGGCTTCAACGCGAGCTTGAATGATTTGATTACTATTGTCCCTGACCTCAGGGATTTCGGGGTGATAAATGGGATGAACTTCCCGCATGGGATGTTGAGAGTCCCAGCTTGGGCATTTAGTGAACAGCCTTTCCCGATACTTCATTATGGTCACCAGATTCCCATATACATCTTCTAATCCTAATTCAAATTTATGTGCCCGGTCCACAATGTCATACAGGACCTGTGGGGTCTCCCATCTGTAAAACATTGTTCCCATAGGGAAATTAAACGATTGGCCATAGTTTCTAAAGCATATTGCTGCATAACTGGTTCTAATCCTTCATATTCCCCCATATATCGGTAACTGTATAGATGGCGTTCCGCACCCATTGGGATGCTTGATCTATTACTATCTGTTTCTCCCTCGAACCCACCGTAGCGCGGGTATACAACCGTCGGGCGCCCAGAGTCCCAGAGGCATTGAAGGGGGTCGAATCAATCATTGCGGGTGTCGACGTGGCCGACAAAGAAGGCCAAGCCAAGGCCAGTGAAGCTAACATTACAGAGGACATAATGGGAGGTGACGGTCCGCCAATCAATAATGTAGCCATGGCTGGTATTGGGGAAACAGGAGTGAAAGTTGGCCCCATAGGGGTAGAGGCGGTAGTGACAGCCGGGGCTGTAGCTTGTGGGGCGGACGAGGTGAGGGCCATTACAAGTGGCATCGCAGGATATACTCGTTGCGGGGCATAAGGAGGCGGAGGACGCACATCCAATGGATCCTCAATTTCATCGTCTGGCTCAGTTCGAGCTGTGTAACTTTTATCGGCCTTTAACCTAAACTGTCTATCTATGCATTCAACATTGTTCTCAGTTTGTTACCTTTCGTATGCTACAGCCTTCTGGGTTATGGTCTGACCATTTTTCACTTTGAGCAACTTCTCTTCCCTTATACGACGGCGTTTCGCCTCTTTCTGCCACAGCTTTAAAAAATCGAACATTGCCTGCCGGCTTCTTTTGGAGAATAATCGATCCTGTAAATACTGTATCTTTTTCTCATCGAATGATCCAGTTAAAGGCCATTGCAATTCTACATTATCCTTTGTGTATTTGTGCTACAAATTATTAAACAAAATAGGCGTAAGGCCATGTTTTACATACATATCAAAATTTGGGCTGCTCTCTGGCGAAGCAGGCTGGCTTTCATCCAATCGCCGCTCTTACGGCGGCAACAACATCTAAAACATATTTTACTAAAACATGACATTTTGTTTATCAACAATACACCCGCTAACAAGCTCTCAAACATGGCCATGCTCACTCATACTCAATCTCTCCTCAAACAGCGTCTAACGTATCGGGAGACGACCAAAACATACAGTATCTTACATTGACATGTCTTTTTCCAAAACCAAACAACCAAAGAACGGAGCACGTTCACTCCCGTTCGTGGAGAACTCGTAGCTTTTGACCACCAGACCAACAGATACCAGAAGCAGGCAGTCCAGAGACTACCAAGAGGCCATCAGACAGGAACTAACCACAGACCGGCCTACAGACCATCCCGCGATCTCCCTGGTTCACCTTCAGTACTATTCTGACTGAGCCCGCTGCCTTAGCGTCGCTTCAGATGTGTCCAAAAGGCTTCCCAGTTGCAACCACGGGTCTTACCGAGAACAGTCCAGCAGGGTGAGCACCACAAGGGCCTCACCAAGGCGTCTGATCAAAAACCTCTATTATTCACCAAACAAGTCTGTGGAGCATCTGCCCGTGCAGCCTCAATGTCACTCCGTCAGACCTCCAAAGTTCTCAGTGGTACACCGACCACCAAAACCAAATACAATTAACTGTTTCCAAGACGCCGCTCAACAGCGTAATCCAAAGACACCAAATCAATACACTCACCTAGTGCACACAGGTCTGATTGCGTGTTCTCCACTGCCCACTCCTGAAGACCAACACGGTCAGCTACTGGGTTTCGCCCGTAGGACTCCAGCGAGGGGTCACTAGCAGCTGGGGCTCTCTGATCGCGAAAGCGGAGTTCATCCAGAATCATTAGTCAGTCCACCCCCTCGACCAGAGTTCCCCTTTCTTTGTCCTTTCTTGCCCCACTTACGGGAGGACGACCCCAAACGCGAAGTCCCACCAGAGTCGCCAACTGTCGTATTTCAAAAATAATCTATGGAGCTATACCTACCAATAGCCCCTAATTATCGTCTTACCAAATAATCATTCAGTTGGCAGTGAAGAAAAGTCAATCGTTTATTAGACAGCCAATACTCTATAGAGGAGCGTCTCCTTACGTCACCCAGCCAGTGCGCGGAGAAGACTGACGATTCACACTCAATACATGGCATATATACTTTCGTTGCGTTACATGAGATCACCGTACATGGAAAAATACTGGTAGGTACAGTGGCTTAAAGGAAAGACCATATGCGCCACACAAAGGTTGTTTAGAAGTCGGCTTCTGCTATTATTGGGGAGGGTCAGGAGGGGTGACTCCCTTTTGTCTCGGTGCCTGGGAGCATGGGTACAGCGCCTCCAGGAATGTGCTTATCACCTCTGAAACCAGATGCGACCTTGGGTCTCAGAACAGAAAGAAAGGTATGAATTCAGCTGTCTGTATAACTCAACTAACAGGGCTGACTTGACTGCTGGAGGGTGGCACGTGACCACCGTCCGAGACTAATACATGCACCACAAAATGGAGTCTGTTTGGTTCTCAGTCTGCGTAGAGAAAATATAATGCAGGAGCGGGAAAGGAATTCCTGTATTGAAGTAACTAATTAATCTAAACGATGACATACATATATATATAGATACATCGTGCTAACACAAAAGATTACTATAAATGTAGAGAATCGATTTCATAGCTCAACAGCATGCAATTAGTTTTGGAACTATTTAGCTCCAGCCCCCTTCCCAAACAAAATTTATGAAAATCATCTAGCAGCTGCTGGAGCCCCTGCGGTGTCTTAGAAATGTGATCTGCAAATAGGAGAGCAGAGGCCCATTGACCTATTCTCAAAGCATCACAGACATCCCTGCTAAAAAACCTAATGACAACGTTAATGAACAGGGTAAACAGGGTGGGTGCTAATACACACCCCTGCCTAACTCCTTTATAAATATGGATCACTCCAGTTGGGGCCCCATTTTCACCCCACCTCACTTGTGCCAGAATATTAGCATGACGTCTTATTAGAATATTGAGAAAAGGGGCTGGCACTCCTATATTTTCTAGTACTTCCCACAGTTTTGCTCTCAGTACCATATCGAAAGCGGCACGTAAATCCACAAGGGCAACAATAATTTGCCCTTGCACATAGTGACTTCTCTCAAAAAAATGCACATAAAACGGAAAATTTGGTCTAGGGTACTTACTTGTGCCCTAAAACCAGCCTGCCACTCTGAAATAATGTTACCCTCTCTAATCCACTCTTGGAGGTGGACAAGGACCTGTTTACAAAACATTTTTTGTAGTGAATCAATAAGGCTGATAGGCCTATAGTTCACCGGAAGAGCACGGTCCCTCATCTTAAAAATAGTCACTATCTCTGCCACCTTCCACAAGGGGGTTATTTCCATACCTGAAAGAATACTATTAGAGAGTAAGTTGATGTAAGGTCCCAATGTTTTAAGATCTTTACGACCAGAAACACAGGAGCTAATTGCTACTTCTGTCTCACTGAGTGAAAATTGCAAATCATTAGGCTCAAAATGAGCCCCACTCACAGCTACGGTATCTCTACCATTAGAAAGCCTAAGGTTGTGTGTGTATAGGTGGCTAAAGTGCGCAACCCACTCCTCAGGTTGGATGCAGAAGTTGAGTACAGATTTTTTACCCCTAGACACGACATCTACGCTTTTCCAAAAATCCCTAGTGTTCCTATTTACCAAGGCATTGTGCAGATCTGACCATAACGATTCTTCCCACTCCCTTTCTGCTTTGTTGATTACCGCCCTATGGCGTGCCCTAGATTTCATAATCTGGACCTGTGATTTAGATTTTATGGCATCCAGAAACTCACCTTTCGCCGCTCTGCAGGCAATATTGTACCAGGACTCGATTACAGGGCAGGTGTTTTTCTTGTTTCTTTGTTTACCCAGGATCTCTTATAGTCTCCCCTAGCTTCTCATGTATATATAGCATTTTTTCATTTCTCATTGTAGTAGAGAGTGTGGACAACTGATCAAGTTCAGCCTTAACCATTCCCTTAATAATGGTTAATGTCACTGGATTGTTAGCTACCCAATCCCATTTAATAGTTCTCAAGTTATTAGTAGGCTGAAGTTCACCAATATCACTATGGCCCCTGTTTCCAAGGTGTGATGTTATCTTGATACTTAGTGATAAACTGAGGACATTGTGATCACTACCAGAGCGATCGATCACCTCCATGTCTATGACCGCAGCCCATAACTCGACTTGAGCAATGAGGTAGTCTATTGTACTACAATGACCCGGTCTATTAGAAGTTGTTTTGCCCTGCCAGTCTGATGTGCACGTACCATTAGTGGCTCTAAGATCAAACTCAAGGGTTAGTGCCAGAGGCTGGCCTGCTTTGGTTGTCCATTTTACTTTGGGCTAATCTAAGTGGGGTCTACACCATTAGTTAGTCAAGTCAGTGGGTAAGTCGTGGGTGGCAGCCGCTATTGACTCAAAAGTTGTATTGAGATCTCCCGCCATCGGTATTAAGTCTCTTGTCCTCGGGGGGAGGAGCCAAGCACGCGAGCGAAATGGTCGCCTTGTAGCTCGGCTCCGTCAGCCCTCTGGCCTGACTCACATATCCTGCTACATATCCTGCCCAGGGACGATACATTTTCGAAGAAAGAGAAATGCAACACTTTGCTCCCACTCACCGTCTGACCTGGAGGCTCCGACTTGCGGTGGTTCCGGAGTTGTGCCCTCTCGCGGAAACCGGGGCCTTTGTGAAGCTGAGGCCGGGGCTTCGCCTATTGGATCCGGCCTGGCGTTGTGGTGACTGTTGGCCCCGGCCGAGAGACTGCGCCACGAGAGAGAGCCACTGTGAGAAATCCCCGGTGATCCTGAACCGGGCCTGCTTTGACGGCCGTGAGGCTGGTGAGGGGCGCGGTGCTCCATGGACTAACCGTGTAAAGGGGTTTCCCCGCCGCCGCTCCGTCCATCGACCCTGGACCCTCGCGCTCGAGCTATACTTTTGAGGAGCGCCGGCTCGAACATAGGCGACCTTCCGCTTGGTGGGGCTCTCTTGTCTGCACCGCGGTGGTCATTGCCGCGACCCCCCCAGACATCTGTAAAGGCCTACGTTTGTGGACTGTTCCGGGGGTGGCGGAGAGTGAAGAAGGGGTTGAATTTACAAAATGGCTGCCGCAGTTTGGAGCTGTGGATTTCCTCCTGATGGCGATCTCCGGTTGCTAGATTGCGCGGAAATATGGCCATGTGGATGTGAGCCTACGATCGGCGACGTTCTTGCTGCCTTGAGATCTTTACACGCGACCTGGGCCCCCGGTGCTCCTGAGGACTTGTCCCGATCCACCGCCATCTTGGGTGAACGCTCCTTCACGGTCCCCTCTTGCCTCGGTGATACCATTGCCTCACCCTCCTCGATGGCTCCGAAATATGGTGCTGCTATCCACCAACGGATTTGTACATCGGCGGCTTCAAAACCTCCTGCTCGATGTTCGGAAACTGGAGACTTAGACACTGTGCGAGGGCCCGATCATCCCCGGGTGCCTGAGAAAGATGGCGGACTGTTGCTTGTTTTTACCTTGATGAGGTCTTGTTTCTATTTTGCCAGTATACTCCCGCCTTTTCGAACGGCGAGACTGCACTCCTGTTTTTTATTGCCCCAGTTGCTGTTGCTGATATATTTGGATGGCTTACTTGAATTTTTATTCACTCGCTTCTTCATTGACCTTTCTGACCAGCATCTGTATCGTACTCTTTTTCATTTGTGTGCTTGCCTCGCATCGTATTGCACGCTTCAGGCTGTTGTTTGGTGGGTGGTAAATGCAGTGAAGAAGGGATTGGGGTGAGATGCATGGTCCCCGAAAGATTATTGGTATACGAATTCATGCCGGAGTTGCCCATATTCATAGTGCTATGAGAAACCTCTCTGAAAGTTTTATTGTGCTCGAGTCTATATCGTTCTGGTACACATGTACTGTAGTGTATGGTTGGGTGGAGGGCTGTAGCCGACCGTATTTATTTCTGACCTTATGCTCCTCCCTCCTATTTACTATTTTGTTTCCGTAATTTTTTTTTTTTTTTTTTTTGTTTTTGTCTTCTGCTTCTTTTCTCTCTTATCTCCACTATATTTCGGGTTCTGGTTTAGGGCGACAGGCGCTCTGTTTGGAGGATAGGCCGTAGCCTTCTGCAGGGGTGCTGGGTGGGATGGGTGGGTTGGGTCTCTCTCTTTTTTGTTGTTTTATTTCCTTCAGTTCTATGGCCCTTTTGTATATCTTTATGGGGGTGCCGCGTCTATCCTTTGCCTCCCGTGGTATGATTGGGTGGGATATGTGACGTCGCTGTTCCTCTTCTTGAAGTTCTGCTGCTTCTGATGCGACTCCCATGCCCCCATCGTTGCAATTCCCCTGTTCCTATGTGTGTTCCTTGCTATGGAGAGCTTGTTCCGACGCGGCTTTCCTCTCTTTTAATCTGTGTTTTCTTTCCTTCTTATCTTTCCTTTTCCCTCTTCCTCCCCTCCCCTTTTCTCTTTTCTCCCCAGGTTCGTATGGCGGGCTAGTTTTAATGATATTACTATTCCGGCCCCCCTGTTCTATATTCAAGTGCTATTGGGTGGTGGGTACGCCAAGTTATTATTGATTGCATATTGATTTGTGCTTTCTACGTCTGTCCTTCTACCGATGTGTATAGTATTGCCATTTCTACATTGCTGCCCTTTATCCTTTGGCTGTTAATGATTTGTGCGGGGTATCCGGATATTGTTTTGTTCTCGCTGAGCCTGCCATACGCCCTATCGTTCTATTATAAAATTAACCTATATTACTCCTGATTGCTGGCCGTATAGATCCTCATACTTCCCCCTCTCTTTTAGCGACTATATTGAATGTACAATTTTACTCTGATTCTGTGACTATTATTTTGGAATTTTTGACTGCTTTAACATGTCGTGGCCGGCCAGATCGGTTGTAGGCCCAGCCTTGTATATCCTTTCTGTACAAATAAAGGTTTTAAAAAAAAAGTCTCTTGTCCTCGGGGTCAAGAGCTGTTGCTCAAGTTGGTAGATAGTGGCTGTTTTATTGTTTCTACCCGCTACCCTATTCTAAACATTTGTTAATTTTATAGACAAATCAGAGGGTAACAAGAGTCTAAGAGCGAGAATATCCTTTGAGGTACAGGGCCAAGTGCTAAAAGTACATTGCAGCGTAGATTTAACCCAAATACCCAATCCCCCTGAGGGTTTTCCCTTGGAGCTCTTAATCATGTCAACACAAAAGGATGTATAGGCATATGTCATGGGTGTCTATAAATTCTCCCCATTGAGCATCAGGCAAAAGTTTAGCAAAACTTGCTACGTTCCATGAGGCTATCCTCATGGAGAGGCAAAGTAGTGCTGCTACAGGCGTCCCGCGCTGCAAGAGCCCTTCCGTACTTTTCAAGCAGCCTCCTAGCATGCGCAAATGCTGTGGCTGTGGCGTCAGGAAGCCGCAATAGAGGGCTATTGTTGTGGTCCCCTGGGAGGAAAAGAGGCAAAGTGGTGCCGCTACTGCTGTCTCGCACTGCGGGAGCCCTTCCGTGATTTTCAATTGCCTACTGGCGCGCGCAAAGGCAGTGGCGGTGGCGGCAGGAAGCCACAATGGAGGCCAGTTGTTGCGGTCCCTTGGAGGGAGCGAGGCAAAGTGGTGCTGCTAAAATAATAACACAAGAAATTTTTGAGGCCCTGTAACTGAATTAGTGTACTTAAATACATTGACAGGCATTTCTGTTGCCAACAGTCGTGGTAATGCCAACTTTAGTAGCAAATATTAAAGTTGGTGCAATTTAAAAGCTCAGTGTAGGATTTTCACTATGAATTAGCTGTCTGCTGTGAGGTGAGCTACTGCCTTTCCAGGTCCTTTCTCTCAACATCCCATTAATGCTCTTGACTGAGTGTCCTGGGTGTCCAAATTATACACTTGGAAAAAAATGTAATGTTCAGATCAGGCTGGACCCCTAAATACTTGAGCTAACAATAACCGCAGAGGTATCTAGTTCAATTTTGGTACTTTTTGAGGAGTTGAAAATATTATTGTGTCTTATTTTTGTAGAACTGAAATGGTTGATATACACAATGGTGTTCCACTATTTTTTCGCTATGCTTTTTTTCATAATAACTAACAGCTATTTTTCAATAGGCTAGACAGTTCTTTCAGCTTAATAGCTTGAAGGGCAGAACTGGTGTCCAAAGTTTGAACCTTTTCTATCTGTGTTGCATAAGCAAAGCCTGTAGGGACTGTACAGCTGCAATGACACATAGCTGTTTGATTTCTGAGGTCTTTGAGGTCTATGTAATCTGATGTACCATTCTTTGGTCTGACACTTTAGTAAATAAACTCACTGTGACCTAAGGATAAGCTCTACTATCCGTAGCCTGTGCCTGGAAGATACATGTAACCTGAGTAATAGCTTTGCTATTTGAAGCTTGAGCATATACGGTCTTCGTAAACTGAGAGATATCTCCATTGTCACGGCCATGAGCCGGTAAGATTGATGTAATCTGAGGGATGGATTTACTTTCATAGGACTTGGTGTTTGTCAGCTCTACCCATGATCCATCATCATCCCATGTGATGGTCACCCTCCTCATCCCTAACCAAGTAGTGCATTGCTGGAGTACATTGCGCTGAAGTTTCCCTCAGGACCTGTGGAGATACAGACTCGTCCCTCCACATAAAGAGAATATTTCTAGCCTTCCTCCACAAGCAGTGTAAACCACAGGGCTAATGATAAACATAGACAATAGGTCTCTTCTAAGTGATAAAACAAGGGGCCATTACCAACATTATTTCCAGTAGAGCTGTGGGAGTGTCCAACAGAGCAAGATTTATTTCAGTTGTTTCCCCACAATGTTATTGTCAACAGCACCAGAACAGACACCGAGCAGTTCTTCACTTCAAGACCTTGGCTTTTTTAGAGATGGAATCCTATGCCACCCACGTGAATTCCAGATGGGACCAGTTCATATTCTGGATGGACGGCCAGATGGTGAACTTAACTGGGCTATTCAAGCCTGTCTTCCGTCCAACTCAGTTGATTCTAACAGTACCGCCGAAGAACAAATATAGCCCTTGATGAGTGATCATCAGAATAGCGCCAACTTGTCTTTGCTAAGCGTTTTTTCTGCTCAGACCTCCTGCAACTACTTCAGAAGAACCAAATAAACCTTCTGCAGAGGTGACGCCTTTGTCCATGGAAGGAGTGACAATGCTGGATTCATTCTTACCATTGCTCACTAGAAGGTATGGTTCCTGAGTAGCTTGCCTTTTATCGCCCTGCCCCTCTATGATTGTAATTGTATTTATATAGCGCTTATGGTGCTTTGAAGTGCTTTTCGGTGAGTAGTCCGCTACTCTGGAACCCAAAGGTGGGTTAGAAGAGGGAAATATAAACTGGTATTGGGGTGGTGGGAGTGTTAGACATGTGAGTAAAATGTAAATGTAAATGTATAGTATTTATATAGCGCACTTCTACCCGGAGGCCTCGTAGCGCTGTATTCATCCCTCTGTGGAACCCATCCTGGGTTTCCTGTGAAATGACCACTCCTGGGCACCCCCAAGGTGAAGCTAGACATCCCAGCGCTGTTGGGGCCGTTGTGGAGATTAAGCAAGCTATTGCCCAGAGACACATAGTGGGACCCATGATTAGACTAGGCACCGAGGCGAGGATTATCAGGTCCTGGGAAATGGAGTCCAAGAGCCGCCGAGGCAGGAATTGAACCCTGGTCCCGGGCCAGACCTCAGCATCAGGGTCTGCCACTCTAACCATTGAGCCACGCTTCTCCACATGTTGGTTGGATGTATAGGTTAGAGGAGGGAAGATTTTAGAAAGGATTATTTGGTTGATTATAGTAGTAAAAGAGGTTTAGGAAGAGTCAAAGAGCCTGTTAGATGGATGAATAGGACAAAGGGTAGATGGGCAGGGGAGAATTTGGAAAGGGTTATTGAGAGTTCATAGTAGTAAAGATATTTGGTATGTCAGTAAACAACCTGGACATTTTGGCAGCTGGTTAAAGTCCTCCACTAGAGTGATATGCAAGAGCAAATGACTGAGACTGCTTTTGGATCCTGCTTACAATTAGTGATACATCCACTTGCCTAATGTATATCAGGATTCAGTCTGGTCATCTAGCTTTATCGGATGTATAAGTAGGAACCTAAAAAGCCTGGTGACCAGTAGGCCTATCAGAAGAGGTCTTGGGAGTCCTCCTCCACAATCAGCTGAAAATGCACATTCAATCTGAGGTATTATGACTTGATTTTAGTGTTGGAGTCGTCTGCAGGGCTTTTGCTAACTCCTTCTGTTTCTAGACGTGTTGTTCCTAGCTATAGGACATCTTTGAGCTCTTTTGGACTGTTTGAGATATTTTGTTTGATGTTTTGGTGTTTTTTTGTATGCTTATTGCAAAAAAACAATTGATGGGCAGAATGTTGAACAATGTCAAACATTCACCCCAGTACAGAGATTTGGGCCTAAATCCATCGTTTTTTTTGCTCCCCATGCCAGTCCGATTTATACCCAGCCATATGCATATCAGTCTTGCCCATGGGAACAGTCCAGCCCGACCTGCCAGGCCAAGTTCAAACTGGGGTGGCGTGGAGAGCAAAAGAATGACTAATTAAACCCAGATCTTTATGACTGGGGGTAAATGTTTGCATTGTTCAGAATTACGGCCATCGTGTGTTCCTTTTGCTTTTGTTTGTTTATGCATGGTGTTTCTTGGTGTCAAGGGCTGATGTGAACAACATGATGGAGGACATGATGTCATGTCAGTGCTGTGTTGTAAGTATTGTTTCCATATGCTTCTAAAACCACCCTTCCCTTCATTAATGAATCACTACCTCAAATGTGATCCATGCCAAGTAGATGGTGTAAATCCGAGGTTTCAGTTTGATATCACGTTATGCAGAATATTCAAGGTAAATAAAAAATGGTAGTAGTACAGAGCTGGCAGGTCTTATAGCAGCCCGTGAGCATCTTCCTTTTCTTATCAAGCTGAAGAAAACTGGTCCAGGCTGCGCCAGATAGCCAATGATTCATACATCTTGACATGTCCCAAACATTGCTGTATTAGAATCTGGCGTGTTTTTTCCAGGTCTTTCAAGGGTTGAAAGGAAGGACTGTGTTCGCCCTTCAAATGCAAAGGGCGTTTAAAAAGTGAAGATTCATTTTTACCAGTTATGTTAAATTACTGCTTTCATTTACTGCTTTCATTTATATGCAACGAGCAGCTTCTGAATAATAGCTCTCTCTCGCCCTAAAGAGTAATGTGTAGTGTTTTGTTGCAGTCATAGATTTTTCAAGGGTTTTCGCTAGGGAGCACATTAGGCGTTTGCTTTGAACATTATAGACATGTATCTAAGAGGTTAGAATAAAGATGTCATGTGTGTATTATGCAGCTCTACCGCATGTCATTTAACAGACATGTTTTCCATAGTGGTGGGTATAACCTGCATAATTCCATGTAGCATAATCATGTAGAATTACTTAACAATTTAGTAAGATTACGTAGAATTACATAAGAAGAGTAATTCTGCATTTGGCAGTATTTTCTTAGCACATAACATGCTGCCAATGGGCTCAAGAATGCATTTTGCACTAAAAATAGCTTGAAATGCTAGAAAACGTGAATAGTGAGCATGTGCAGCTGTTGGCACTCACTAAGGGGCATATTAGCAAGAACCTCCTTAAAATGATCGCCATTTTAACGGCAGCAAACTGCCGCTAAAACGGCGATAATAGGCTTGCTAATTGCGTTATAGAATTCCAATAGAAGCCCAGGTTAGATGTGCAGGACATCCAACCTGGGCTTCCATTGGAATTCTATAACGCATATTAGCAAGCCCATTATCGCTGTTTTAGCGGCAGCTTCCTGCCGCTACAACGGCGACAATTTTAACGAGGTTCCTGCTAATATGCCCCAAAATGTGCACTTGGGTATAGAATTTTCCTTCAAATTACACTTACCATTTAAAACTATTTTTTTAGCACAAAATGCACCCTTGCTTTCAAAATCTGATATGAGCATGCATTTTGTGTATAAAAAATAGTGCTAAACCTAACAGAATACAAATAGCGAGTGCGGGCAGGCCTTGCGCTCGCTAATTGTGCTCTCACTGTAGGATTTTTTTGCCCCAAATTAATCTTAATTAACGCAAGCAGGCATAATTGCATTTTTATTGGCAATGCTGTATCAAAGAGTAACGCATATCCTGAAATTATTCAGATTACTCTGGCGCAACTGAAATTCCGCCCAGGCCTAACTTTAAAGTGAAGAGAGAAAGGGAGGCGTGTACATGAGTTCACGCACCTATTACATAAGCGGAGAGAGACGATTACAACACCACAAGAAGGTTCACACATTTATCTAATTCATGAATCTTAATCTATACAAGTTGTTTCGGGAGGAAAAATTGCATGTTAAACGTCCTCTGAGAGGTATGGGAGGTTCCTATATTGATTGTGGCGTGCTCGGAATTCCATAGCTGATCATGACATAGCAGCCATACCACACATTACTAGTTCAGGCTATCAAGCATACTCCAGGCTCATTCCAACTGCAGTGGTAATGGTCAAGTCAGGCGCAAATGGTGTTTGCACGTATTTTTCTATCTATAGAGATATAAAGAACAATTTCCTCCAGTTATTACCTGGGAGAATTTGTGCTAGAACAGTGGGGAAAGGGGGAAACAGCATAGTTTAAATGATTGCTATGACTATGACAATGACCATTACAAAGAAGAAAACTTCAAACATTGCAAACTCACATTGTACCACAGTGTGTCATATGATGATGGCTGCCTTCAAACAGATGGAGAGCTGATACAAGGAAGTACCCTGAAAATTGAAATATTCCCCACTATGAACTGAAGCTCAGATGGCACCAAGCAAGCGAAGAAAGTGAGTCCAACTCTTCCTAGAAGAGCTCCCTTGCCTCTTCCATCCAAAAATCCATCCATTCATCCTTTCATCAAACAATCCACGTACTAAAATCCACTATTTCACCTTTCAATCTTTTCCCAATCCAATGGTTGACCAGTCTATCTATCCACATATCCATCATCCATCTAACAATTCATCCATGCATCCATCCATTCATCGATTCAGACATCATCCTTTGACTTAACCATCCATTCATAAAGTAAGCCATCCATCCACACTCTCCGATTTCCCTTTACTATTCCATCCTTTCACCTGTCTATCCATCTACTTATCCCTTCACACACTCATCCATCTACCAATTCATTCATCCACCCACCCATCCATCCAGTCTATCCCCCTTCCTGTCTTTCTTTCACTGTTTACTCCTTCCACCCTTCCTTCCTTTCAATATTCCTCCCTTCTTTCCTTTTTCTATCTACCCATCTTTTCCCGCTTGCTCTCCTATCAATGCTAGTGATGGAGCAAGGATTCACACGTAAAGCGACTTGCTTGTACTCATGAACATCGAATAACGTTAATTAACTAATCAATATGTTTGTCTTAATAATTTGACCCTTTTCTCCACATTGTTGGGTATCCGAGTGAAGCTTGCTTATGTGTTTTCTAATCCTAATACGCTGCAAAATAAAATGGCTGCTGCTACGCGGGAATTTCTACTGCGCATGCGTCGGTCATACCCATGTGACGTGACGTACTCGCAGCTTTGGAGGGAATCTGTTCGCATTTGCGCACTAGAAGCTAAGATGGCTGCTTTGTGTTCTCACATGCAAGAAGCTTGCATTTCTGCTTTTGCTAAGCTGTTCGTTCTGCTTAACACTAATGCTATAGTTTATTATAAACTAATGGGTATAGAGTAGAAGTTCATGGTATACAGTGTATTCATTTTTTTCTGTGTTCTAAAACTGTTTCTTTTCCATTTCATGGTACATTACGAAACATGGCCTGTTCTCCCTTGGTGCACTCCATCTTGCTTAAAACTGCGTCTGCGCGAGATCACAGAACACCGGCTAAGATGCGCCTGGGAAGACGAACCCTAACCCAGCCCGAAGAAACTGAACTGTACTAAAATAATTACATTGTATACAATGTTAAATTCACCATTGTTATGTGTAAAGCATATGTCATGAGAACCTGAAATTTAATGGGCGTAGACGAAATTTAAATAAGGAGACTGAGAAAGTTTAAAATATTATGTGGTGTGATGACCTGTCCTTTTCCTTGTCCAATCAAAATTGGGATTCTTACACTTGCAACATTTGGGGGGTGGTACACTGACCTGGAAAACAGTATAACCAGCGTAGGTTTAGCTAGAGAGATTGCCCGACTTGTCCGAATAGCTGACCTGTCACTGACCCAATGCACTCAATAGCTGATTGAGAACAGAGGTGCTGCGGAGCACTCTGTCAGAAGACTCGCTGACCCAATCGGGGTTCTGGGACCTTAAGTGCTGGCGAAGCACTTTGCTGGGGAAAACGATAACCCAATATGGGTTCTGACTGATAGCTGCAGAGAGGGTGTAGCCTGAACTGCGGGTGCTGGTCTCAACTTTTGGTGGTCCGGTTTTGATCCTAATCTGGTCTATCCTGTCCTGGTTTCCATACTGCACCTGCTGGCCTACTGGCAACTGCATTCCTTGGGGTTTCTTCTGTCCTTTCAACTGACCCGTGGCCAGGGTTGGTTTTCACTCCGTTCTAGGTAAATATAAATCTGTGTGGGAAATAAATAAAACCTTTGTGTCCTTTCCTTACCCTCCTTGAATCTTGCTAGAGTTATAATTGCATATGTTCCTTTTTCTCCCCTCCTTGTGAGACATATAAATCGTGATTCTTGTTCTTTTAGCGTGACCCAATTTTCTCCTAACCTTTAGAGCTGAAGATAGAGAACTGTTCATGGAAATATAGATGTTCCTTTTCTTTACCCTCCTTTAGCCGAACTAAAGTGGTTTCTCTAAATTATTAGCGTGTTCCCTTTCCTTACCTTCACTATAGTTATATGGTAAACTCAGTTACGTCACTATAATTTGTGTTCCCTCTTTCTCACCTAACCCGTTGAACACTATCAAACTGTGATTTATAGCATGTCCCTTATTTACCCCGTCCTTTAGAAGATACCTCTTTAAGCCTGATTTCTGTGAGTTCATTACAGTATGTTCCCAGTTCTTACCTTCCCTTTAAAATTCTAAATGGTTGGCATAATATATCTCTTACATAGTTATACACTTTTCATGATTCTGGTTATTGATAGCTTGCTTGCTGTAAACCTTATGCTCTCAACTCTTGATGAAGATTAGATAAAGGTTTTCAAAACTTCTTGAGTCTGTGGTTATTATAAAAGAGTGCAGATGTTATGGTAAATTTTGACTGTTTGCTTATCTTTTCAACTAACTCCCTGATCCATTGTGATCACAGGTACCAGTAACAAGGATTGGTAAGTCAATGGTATAGGAATGGGTAGTATTAAAGAATAAAAAGACTGGTAGTAGAGTGTAGGTTACCCGATTGAGTAAATATGGTGAACTGAATTATGGGCCCAGGTGTGCATTGGTAAAATTATAGTCGGGTGACCTGCGCGCTCTAGCAGTATTTTTCTGGTAGCAGATTGATGGTTAGGGATTAGTTAAAATAGGTAGGTAGGTAAACTGCTGCTAACTGTGAAAATTAAAATTGCTGCTAAATAAGTATCGATTGATCGAATGTAAATTGTTTTGTAATATTCTGAAATGTTTTGAAATTTTACTGAGATGCTGCTATATTGATCTATGTATTAACAAAATCCGTTTGTGATTGTTATATGTTTGTCTGGAATCCCCAGGGGCAGAATAGCGGGTGGTAAATGGAAGCCACATCGCAGTGAGGTCACTTATTTGCAGGAAGTTAGTGCATGGTTGTGCAGAACTGGAAGCACTATTTAGGGTTTTCTGTATGAATGTGTGAATAAATGAGAGCAAAGAGCTCGCTGGCAAAACTTCTATTGTGATATCACCTAGTAAGGGTCACACGGAAGGAGTAGCAGGTTCGTCTGAGCTTGATTGATAGCAAAGGCGTTCGCTGGTGAAACTTTGGCCTTAGTAAAGGGTAGGCAGAAGGGATCTATCCGCAGTGTATGAAAAGTAAACAAAAGAGGTTTACTTGCAGTGAAATAAATCTGTCCTTTCTAGTCACTCGAGTACAGTGGCAAATGTTTAATGGTGTAAATTAAAACAAAGCACTTGCACTTTAAATAAAGAATTGAATTGGGTGTCAGTTGCGGAGCTGCACCGACGTCACTCAGTGCCGCGCTGGTACAGCGGGCAGTTAGCTGAGAGGGTATTGTAAAGGAGGGGAGAGCACAGGAGCGTGGGAATTCGTCTCACGAGAAAGGCCGCGCACTCATTGGTTGAGATTATTTTGAAATCGCAACGTTGGTTGGTTGCAGAGAAATAAAAGAAGTGTTAGTATTGGAAGTGATTTTGTAAACAAAGTAATTTTGTGAAAAGTATATGTGGTATCCAAGCCATCCAGAGATTAGACCTGATCCAAGATATCAAGGTTTTGTGATAGAACAGTCGATAAAAGGTAGATCTCACATTATGTACGGAAACAAGAGAAAAATTACACTTGTAGACAGAGTTAAGAATTACTTCAAGAAAGACAAGCCCATCAAAACTAGAGAGGGAGTCATTATTCCACCACCAAACACTCCAGCATCATTTATGATGTTTGACAGAGGTTATCACTCCTGTGTATGTTTAGAGAACTGGGTAGAATATACTAAAGATGACGTAATTTTAGCATTTCCCTTAGAAGGTACATTTAATGGAAGAATTTTGTTCAACTTGAGGACCCGAATGAATGATTTACATCCCGGACCTAGATTGACGCAATACGAAGCATTAGAGGAATGGGAAATAGAGGCTTTTGAGCGAGACAGACCCAGTATTGACAAAGGGTTGAGTAAATTCTATCCTAAGGTTCAACGAGAAACTAAAGACAAACAAATGAAGTGATGGAGACAGAACATGTTAGTAGAAGGACTATACCCTGTACTACGAGTGGGAGAGCTCACGGGAGGTAAGAGGACAGAGAAAACAAAACATTTAATGACTTGTGGTGATTCAGACAATGATTATCTGGAAGATTTGTTAATGAAGAATCCACCACCTTATAATGAGGAACCCAGATCCCTAAGTACGAGGAACCCATTTTTGAAACCAAACTATAATGAGGGACCAAGTATGGCAAATCCAAGTGCTCCGAGTTTTAACCCTCCCTTAATTCCGCAGATAGTACATGAAACCTCCATGGAAAAGGTATTACAGGTTAGGGAACGAGAGGCTTTAATCAAACAAAGAACTGAAGTAATCCAGAAAATCTCCCAATTAAATACCAGTCCTGAAGCTCTGACAATCCCAGTAACTATTGGCCCAGTTGTTCCTTTGTATGGGGATAAACAAGCTAGTCCAAAGGCTCCAGTTATAACTACATATGTAGTGCAGCCAAGAAAGGAGGCCATGGTAATAGACGACCAGGCAAGTGAATGTGAATCCGTAATTTCCTTAATGGATTTACCCATAAGGGAACCAGAAGGCAGTTCAATGAGAAAGAACACTCCTTTAAGTTCGAGAGAAGTCCAGATTGAGTCATCTTCTGGTACCAGAAGTGCCACGGTAGTGACTCCTGAAGAAATAGACCGATGGACCCGAGAAGTAGAGAAACCGAATCCCCAGCCAAAACCATTAGATATATATAAGCTAAGAATAGAATTAGAGGAACTGATGGCTGGAAATGTGGGATTAGACAGTCTGAACACTCTTAGCGAAGTTAAATTTTTATTCATTTGCAAAAGTTTCACCCAAAATACCAGAGTGTACCATGAAAAATTAATGGACACTGCAGCTAGCATGGGGATAGACATTGGCAAATCTAAAGTGTTCCAAAAACCCTACAGAGCAGAATTCTCAGACAAAGATTTAGAAAACATGAATGTGTCAGGAAAAAAGGTGCAGATAAGAGAATTACTAAACCTGTTACAAAAATGGGGAGAGTTAGAAAAATGGAAAGCCAGGTGGGCAAAGAAAAAAGAAGAGATTAGATCAAAACAAATGACTTCTGAATATGTCCTAAAGGAAGCAGAAAAGATGGAGAAATGTTATCCTATGTCAGAAGTGCCAGGTGGAGGTTATGTACATGTGCCGTGGTCCCGACAGGATATTGTATCCTCTACAAATGACTTCCCAAAATTGCGCGAAAAACCTGTAGAATGGTACAGACAGGTCGAGAGATTTGTAAAATGTTCAAAATGCCTTCTGAAAGACTTGGATGGTTTCTTTGACATTGTAGTTCCCGCAGATGTGTGGACAGAATGTAAAATTGGTGTTGATTGGCCTAGTGAAGAGTACCCAAGAGAACCAAAGACAGGGGCGCCTTCCGAGGACGTCATGAGAAAGTATAATCAGGTGATGTTGTATTTGAAAGGAAAGGTGCCTGCCAAGGAGACTGACTAAACCAGAATAGATAGAACTACTCAGAATCGAGATGAAACTGTACATTCATACTATGAACGTCTGTTACAGGTGTTCAAGACGTGCAGTGGCCTGGACAATATGGAGATGAAAGACAAGACCCACTTCATATATCGATTTGTGATAAGGGTTAAGACCTGAGATCTCACAGTATATCAAAGACAATAAAATATGTTGGCAGGCTAAGCCAATTGATGAGGTCCTTAAATAAGCTAAGTACTGTGAAGATGAGCTGGAAAATAAACGAAAAGAGTTGAAAGAAAAGGTCATGTGGGCACAGGTAAAATTAGCAGAGCACCAAGAACAGCAGCTGAACAAATTGACTAGTAATCAGTCAGCGCCCCGGGAATGGGGGAAAGCTGAGGGGAAAAATGAGCAGAGAAGAGGCAAGAAAAAAGTTTCCCTGCCACGGGTGCGGAAAAGTGGGACACTGGAGGGACGAGTGTAAGGCTGTGCAGAATGGTAATATGCAAATTAATGATTTAAATCCATAGACGCAGAATGAAATACCACAGAAGACCCAACAGCAGATAAAACAGAATCAGTTGCCTCGAGCACCTAGGCCAAATTATAGGAGCAAAGCACAGCAGGGTGAAGATACCACACATTGGGAAGGAAGGGAGAATAGAGATGCAGCAACTTCACAATTTCTGGTAAATGACACATTCCTCTGTGATGAACCTTACTGACGGTGCCTGAGGGGGGGGAGGAGGAGTGCGTGCTTGGCGCCTCCTTGCCGGTGGACCAGTCAGGGCCATACATTGAAGGAAAGGTTGAAGGAAATGATGTCACCTTTCTGTTGGACACTGGTGCTATCCGTTCTACTGTGAGAACAGCAGACGTAGTGGAGAAGTGTGGCTCACTGGTTAGAGGAGGCAGACCCTGAAGCAGAGGTCAGACCCGGGACCAGGGTTCAATTCCCGACGCGGCAGGGTCTTGAGCCCAAAATATCCACGGACTCGATAATTCTCGTTTCGGTGCCTATTCGAATCATGGGTTCACACTCTGCAGCTCTGGGCATTAGCCTGCTTAATCTCCACTACGGCCCCCCGCGGCGGGATGCCTGGCTTCCACCTTGGGGGAAGCCAGGACGGGTTCCCAAGGCAAGCGCCGAGATGCCTACGGGTAATCGAGCGCTATATAAGAACGCATATTAATAATAATAATAATAATAAACCTACCCCTCTCGGGAGAAGCGATCCAAGTAGTGGGCGCTTCTAATAAACTAATTAGTACCCCAGTTACAGAACCGATGGAAATTAAAATAGGGAATTTTAAAGAGATGCACAGATTTGTAGTCTGTGATTCAAGTCCTGTAAACTTATTAGGACGAGATTTGTTGTGCAAAATGAACTGCACCATCTTTTGCACTCCAAATGGTGTTGAAATCCAGACCCCAGATGAAGACGGAATATACAAACTAATGTTAGCAAGATCAGACTCAGAAATGAAATGACTGGCAATACAAGACTTACCTGAAGAACTCCAACAGACAGTGAAACCGGAAGTATGGGATTTTACTGGAAAAGATGTAGGATTAATGACAAATGTTGACCCAATTAAAATAGCCATAAAACAAGATGCAGTCTACCCAAATACTCGACAGTATAAAATGAGTGCAGAAGTGAAAGCAGGGGTTGCTATAGAAATCAAACGGTTGCTTGAAGCAGGCATTTTGCAAGAAGTGTTGAGCAGTCCTTGTAACTCACCCATAATTGGCATAAAGAAACCAAGTGGTAAGTACAGGGTCATACAGGACCTGCGCAAGGTTAATAAAATTGTTGTTCCTTGCTGTCCTGTCGTGCCAAACCCTGCAGTGATTCTATACCAAATACCATGGAATGCTGGATGGTTTACCGTCATTGACCTATGTCATGCATTCTTTTCGATTCCATTGCATCCAGACAGCAAATTTCTTTTCTCATTTGAATTCGACAGCCATGTCTACGCCTGAAATCGTGTTCCTCAGGGGTACACAGAAAGTGCTTCGATTTTTAATCAAATTCTGAAAAAATGCCTTGAATCTCTGATATTGCCCGGGAAATCAGTCCTGGTGCAATACATAGACGACCTCTTGGTGGCGTCTAAAATCAGGAAAGACTGTGTTGTTGACACCATTGCCTTACTGAACCATTTAGATGAAGGAGGACATAAAGTGTCGCCAGAAAAACGACAGTTTTGTACTTCATCAGTAGAATATCTGGGGCACCAGATAGAGAGAGGTGTAAGGAAAGTTACCACAGAAAGAATTAGAATAATTCGAAACATGGAGCTGCCCAATACCCAGAAAGAAATCAGAATGTTTCTTGGAGTTGTAGGATACTGCAGGCAGTGGATTGTGGGATTTGCAGTCCTAGCAAGACCATTGATAAAAATGACAAAGAAAGGAGCTAAGGACCCCGTGGAGTGGGATGACAAAAGCATGACTGCTTTTGTGAAATTGCGAGAATGTCTGTGTACAGCTCCTGCATTGGGAATGCCTGACTACTCAAAGAAGTTTGCATTGTTTTGTGACACACAAGACAATTGTGCACTTTCAGTCCTGACCCAAATTCATGGCTTAACAAGACGTCCAGTGGCATATTTTTCTTCCATATTGGACCCAGTGGCAGCTGCATTACCTGGATGCCTGAAATCAGTAGCTGCGGCATGCATGAGTCTTGAACAAAGTGAATCCATTGTAATGGGACATCCTGTAACGGTGTATGTTCCACATGCAGTTGTAATCTTGCTGACAAGAACAAAAACAAAGTATCTCACACCTAGTCGGCTGACTAAGTACGAGAGAATCCTTGTAGGTGCAGGAAGTAACCATTGCCAGATGTAATATTCTGAATCCTGCTACCTTATTGCCTAATTCACTCTCAGCAGAAGTAAAGGGAGAAGTTGAACATGACTGTATTGACCTGACTGAGTTTAGTACAAAACCACGTCCAGACATAAAAGAAGAGCCCTTAACTAATGCAGAATTTGAGCTGTTTGTAGATGGCTCTTGTATGAGACATGAAGAGGGAGGCCTAAGCGCTGCTTACTCAGTGTGTACTCTATGAGGTCCAGTTGAAGCATCCTATTTACCTGGAGTCAAGTCTGCACAAGTAGCTGAATTGGTTGCATTGGCAAGAGCCTGTAAATTTAGGAAAAATTGGAAAGTAACCATATATACTGATAGCCAATATAGTTATGGGGTTGTGCATGATTTTGGCCAACTGTGGATGCAAAGGGAGTTTCTGACTTCATCAGGTACTCCTATCAGAAATGGAAACTATGTACAAGATTTACTGGAAGCAATCCAGTTACCGAAAGAATTGGCTGTGGTCAAGTGTGCTGCTCACAAATCTGGCAATGTCAAAGTGACAGCAGGTAATCGATATGCTGACCAGTTAGCCCAAAATTGTGCAAAATGCAAAATGGCTATCAATAAGAAAGCTGTGGTGAACGGAAACAGCTGCCAACTTATGATGCTAGAAGGAATAAATACATGGGAAGAAGTGAGAGATTTACAGGACACAGCAGAGCCAAAAGAAAAGGAAAATTGGAAATAATTTGGTTGTCAGAGGAGGGTGGAAGATGGTGTTATTGTTTACCTTATTGGGATGCATGTGTTACCAGACTGTTTGCTTGCTCCTATGGCTAGGTTAATACGTGGAGACACAGATTTGGGAAGAGATGCTATGATACGCATATTTAGACAGGCGTGGTTCAACTCGAAATTCAGGAACATAGCAGAAGCACTCTGCCAGAGGTGTCTGGTCTGTCAGCAGTTTAACCCGGGAAAGAAAACGGTAGTGTTGCCCGGGAAAATTGGAAAGGCAGAGGGCCCTTTTATACGACTACAACTTGACTTTATTCAGGTACCCCCTTGTCGAGGAATGAAGTACATACTTGTCATTGTCTGCTTGTTTTCAAAATGGGTTGAAGCCTACCCTACACGCAGGAATGATAGCATCACAGTCGCTAAACTGTTACTTAGGGAACTTATACCTTGGTACTGATTTCCAGTTACATTTGAATCAGACAGAGGAAAGCATTTCCATAGTGAGGAATTCATTTATAATGTTAATTTTAAGCTTTTGTTTGGCCAGTTGCAGACATAAGAGTCCCATACTGTAGTTGCTAAAGCTAGAATTCACAATGCCTTTGAGTCGTTATCATAAAGTGGAAGATAAAGGACTAGATATACGAAAGATTCACGGAACGTATCTGTTGTTTGAAAGTGGGAGAGCAGAACAGACCCATCTCTACTAGGATTTGATGTGGTTTTCCACGCTCCCTGGGCTGGCACACGTTAGGATGCCTGGTGCCAGTGCGCGCGTGCACACACACACACACACACACACACACACACACACACACACACACGTGCCATAGTGCAAGGGTGTGTGTGTCTGTAAGGAATAGTTTTTGTATAAGAAGGCATCTTTCCAGTACAAAAACTATCTTTTAACACTTTTACTACTTTGTTTGTGTGCTGTGCAATGCAGCACGCATGCACAGTAGGAAAAATAAGGAGAAATGAAAACTTCTCCTCATTATGACTGCCTCAAGGAGGAGTAAGATTTTGGCATAAATAATTGTCTGCAACATGTTTGTCGATAGGGATTTGCATACAAACCCACACAGAGATCATGAAATTGCCCATGTGCTACCCATGGATCATCCCCTTGACTCAGTGTATCAGAAAGCAGTGCATAGTAGAACTTTATGTTATTTTGTTAAACTAATAACCATAAATCCTGATTTGCGTTGGACAGCAAATCCCAGCATAACATGGCAAGCATGAATAAATCATAGGTCAAAGTGAGATGAAAGCCACTCCACAGAGTGCTTTTCTGGGTGACAGAAGGAGTCTCAGCATAGCTGATGTCTATTGGAGGATTTATAATCTCTCCAGGAAATCGGCGACAGCCTCAGAAGCTTTGAAGGGTTTCTGTGAAGTAGGATTAACTATTGTGCTTGTTCGGCACAAAGCCTTTTCCATTCCTTAAACCTGCCCTTTTAGATGACACTACACAGCTGGTTATGCAGTAAAGATCTGGAAGTCCCAAGTCCTTACCAGACCCCCCTACTTAGATATTAAAAACATTTCATAAGTTGGCAGATGTGAACCTTGGAATTGGCCAGTAGAACTGTCCATGGAAATATTGTAACTGCAGTAACAATATTTCTCTGGGGGCGGGGGGTGGGGTTACTGGTCAATTTTATTGAAGGGCATAAAATAAGGGGTTTGATACAGAAACCACCAAACTCCACACAGAATGGTTGTGTGTTTCAATTGGTCACTTAAGGAAGGTGCGATCACAAACTGACAATTGGTAGTATCTGTGCAACAGGAAATATAAGAATTTTTTTAATGACTAGCTTACGTGCTAAAAGAGAAGCGGTGCTTAATTTGTAAAAAAAGAAAAAAGAAAAATAAGTGCCATGGTGCTTTTCAGGAGGTCACCACAGCTTGCACCCCCAATTACTACTGTCAGAGCTGCCAGTGACAGTACCCATCAACTATTAGCTATCACGCTGCTACAAGTCTGATAATTCAGACAGTCTGTGGCCCCCAAAGCTATAAGAATGGCCTGGGCAGCTGGTATTAGTTGTTTCTAATGTGTATTGAATTAATAAACAACTGATGCTCTGCTAATATCTTAATTACACAGACAGTGCCACCATGTGGCAGCTGCCATAAGTGCCAATGTTGACAAGTAAGTGCCTGTGCCAAGCACCGTAAACCAGCGGCTCAAATTAAGCACTGAAGAGGAGGTACCAGGGGCGGCCTTAGGCATGGGCAAGCTGTGCACCTGCACAGGGCCAACAAACCCCAGGGTCCACCACGCCAATATATATCCTTATTATAATTATCCTCTGAGGATGGATACATATTTGCTTGGCGGCCCCTGGCAGGGATTTGGCGGCCTCTGGCTCTGTTCCACTTCTAAACACCCTGACCCCCCCTCTTTACTGGCCTCCGTGCTCCGCCCTGCCCGGACCTCCTCTTCCGGAGCCCCCTACCTACGCTCCCTGTCCAGGGCCACCATGAGCCTAGAGCCGCCCCTGGTGGTACTCTATGAACCAGCCACTTCTTGCATCTGCCAAGTCTGTTTTCACCCATTGTTACACTTTAATCAAGAGCAAGAAAGTAAGAAATATTCACCTTAGCTTGCCAGTCAGCCCCTAACAATAAGCATTTTCTTCTTTTAGGGTTTACTACTGAACTTTAGTCCCACGCCTGTAAAAAAGGGCCCCTTTACACACACACAAGTACTGAAAGCGCACACATATTTCTCTATATTTTCTTTCTCACAAAGCACTGGCTACTCCATTTTGCAGTTTATATCAATCCTAAAAGGATGAAAGGCTGAATTGATCCAAATAAGATTTGCAATGTAACATTCAGTGCCCTCTGAATACCAAAGCAGGAACATTTCTACAGGTAGGCTATTGTGCCAGCTGTATCCACTGGTTAAGTGCATCTGCTGATGCAATAAAGCAGGGGCAGGTGCCCACAGCAGGTTAAAACATGAGACAGTCACTGGTATAAGGGTATAATACTGTGAGATACCTGAGGTTGCTGAATGAGTTCTGTGTCTAATCTTCAGGGAACCTCTAACTCAAATGATCATAAAACAGCTTGGATGTTTTTTGTGTCTGCCCCAGAGCATTGTGTACTCTGCAGATCATTCTGGGAAACCTGAAGGACATCTCTCAGTGGTTACGTTATGTTATCCCAATATTCATGCATAATACGAGGTTCCAGCCAAATAGCTTACTGTTTAGATATGAATCTAATAATTAATATTAAATTTGAATCCCTGCAGACTAACTCAAACTGTTGAATTTCTTTTCAGGTTCATAAAATGAGCACACCTGAATTACGTATTTGAGAGTCAAAACAATTCCATCATGTATATATATATATATATATATATATATATATATATATATATATATATATATATATATATATATTACCTACTGGCGGTCGCCAGTAGGTATATATAGTTAGGATTTTTTCTCTATGGGTTTTTTGAAAATTCTATGTCTAATAACTTTGGCGTTTGTGGACGGAATCGGCTGAAATTTTCAGGAAAATGGCACATTTTGTTTCTGAGCAGCCCTTGAAAATTTGGGGGGGGTTCGTCCAGTGGGGGCCGAGAAAAAAGGGGGGTCCCAAAACGTGTTTTTAACATTGAGTTTTCCATAGGGCGGTTGGCCTCACTTTTAGCCCGAACGGCTGAATGGATTTGCACGAAACTTGGCAAAATTGTAGGGACTGGTAGCCCGATGTGCCTTTTGTAGGTCTCAATATATGTGCTCCAGTGGATTTTGAGAAATTAACGTTTAAAAAAAGATATATATCTGTAACAGCGGACCGGTTAGCGCTCTGGTTCGCGGACTTTTCGCGCAACGGAGCTTTGTGAAGCGAAGCTGATTGGTTCTCCGGCGTCTGTCAACATTCCAAACAGTCCGTAGCGGCCGCCATCTTGTCTCTCGGTAGGATCGAGAGACAAGAGGAGGTCAAAACAAAGGGGGAAATAACTATAAGGGGGCATAGTAGATCCTCGCTGACCCCCTAGGTTTGATGTGGAGGTTTTAAAAGGGCCCCGCGGGGCAAAAAAAAAACAAAATAATAATAATCGAACGGCTGAATGGATTTGCACGAAACTTGGCAAAATATTAGGGACTGGTAGCCCGATGTGCCTTTGCTAGGTCTCAATATATGTGCTCCAGTGGATTTTGAGAAATTAACGTTGAAAAAAAGATATATATCTGTAACAGCGCTCCGCTTCGCGTACTTTTCGCGTTACGGAGCTTTGCGAAGCTGATTGGTTCTCCGGCGTCTGTCAACATTCCAAACAGTCCGTAGCGGCCGCCATCTTGTCCCTCGGTAGGATTGAGAGACAAGAGGAGGCCAAAGCGAAGGGGGAAATGACCATAAGGGGGCATAGTAGATCATTCCTGACCTCTTAGGTTTGATGTACCATTTTGCCAAGTTTGGTGTAATTCCGTTCAGCCATTCAGGCTGTAGACGTATGTAAATGTCCTATGGAAAATTGCATGGGGAAAACACATTTGAAAGTGTTGAAATTTAGAACCAATTAAAATGTTACTTTGGTTTTGTATTTGTGTGTGATGAAAGTTAATTGGTTATGTATATATGTCAAATGAGAGGAAACCACAGCCATTTTGTGATACTACTGTCTGAGGTACATTTGTGAGGAATTTTTGGTGGTGAATTTCTGGTGTTTGATTTACACAGTACTAACACTTCTGCTACTTTTAAAAAGGTGAGTTGTTAATTTGTAAGGGGAACTATGTTGTACACTTGAAGATAATTTGAAAAATGTTTTCTGTTATTTATTTGCAGTCCTTCTGTTATACTAAATACTTGATGAAGTTAGTTTTATATTATGTATTACTAAAAACGATAAATGAAAGTGATTATTTTTTTCTGCAATTTACAGCAAGCAATTTCAAAATAAAATGGCTCACAATGAAGAGACCGTGGCAATTTCTTTTGAATTGTCCACTACATTGATTGAAATTGAGAGCACCAATAATGAAATATTGTCACAAGGAGGACATGACTTGTATGATTCCATTAGATTGATTGAAATGGACAGCACCAAGAATGAAATATTGTCACAAGGAGATGACTTGAATGATTCCACTACATTGATTGAAATTGAGAGCACCAATAATGAAATATTGTCACAAGGAGGAGATGGCTTGTATGATTCCATTAGATTGATTGAAATGGACAGCACCAATAATGAAATATTGTCACAAGGAGGAGATGACTTGAATGATTCCACTACATTGATTGAAATTGAGAGCACCAATAATGAAATATTGTCACGAGGAGATGACTTGAATGATTCCACTACATTGATTGAAATGGACAGCACCAATAATGAAATATTGTCAGAAGGAGGAGATGACTTGAATGATTTTTTTGATCAATCTCTTGATGGCGAATTTATCGAGTGTTTGGAGACCATAGAGTTACAAGAATCATCATTGCAGACTTTTAATGAGGAGATTCCAGATGAGATGATTGAAGAGGAAATTACTGATGAGGACATGTTACTAGTTGTTTCAAATTTAGAAAATTCTGAAGAATACATTTATATTTAGAAATCAAAAATTGTTTGAGACATTATTTATTTTTATTTTTAATTTATGAGGTTGTAGCGAAGTGATTGTAGTATAAAATGAGACTTATAGTATAGAGTGCAACATTTTTATGTTACATGGTAAGTTTACTCATATTTACTTCCCTTCTGCCACTATATTATCTCCAATGTGTATTTGACATGTCTTCTTCATCTCCGGCCTCCTTTCTCTCACTGTGTGTCTCCGATGCATCTTATCGCTGGTATTTTGTGTAATTACAGAAGAGAGTAAAATAAAATAGTTCGGAACGTGAAAAGGGGGCAAAGTAGAGTACTCCTCACCCCCTAGGCCTTTTTAGGCGGTCCCAAAAGGATCAGTTTCTGCTTTCCTGAGAGATTATGGTATGAGTTCCATATACCACAATAACTTGCATTACAACATGCAAGATATCTATCTCCTATTACCAACTTTTGGAGATATTCGCGCTAAGCGCGAATATCTCCAAAAAGTAACACCTGCCCTGAGCAGTTCTTAGCCATGTTATCCAATGGGAGGTGGATAACATGGCTAAGAGTATTAGCTCGGTAATGCATGAATATCGCTGACTTTTTAGCGATATTCATGCATTGCGGCCGTTTATTATCGCATTTGCGATAAACCTTGATAATAGTAAGGTTTATCTTCGATAATTTCTGACGATGCTTAGTGGTAAAAAATTGGTTGGTAAGCATCGTTAGCGATAAATATCGCTTAACTTTGGTAATATGCCCCAACGTCTGTTAACGTTCGATTCGAAGGAAATGAGGAAGTGTTGAAAAACATTGTCTGCGCCATCTTGCCTTTTTTGAAATGCCACACTTTTGTCGTGCACGGCAGCCATTTTAGATGTCTTGACCAGACCCACTCTCTGCACGCTGTCGATTCGTAGCATGGCTCCTCACCCTCGTAAGCATCTCCCCCAGGCACTGGTCACCACCGCTCTCTGTCTTATGCATGGGCAATAAACCTTCCCCCATCTGCGCTGCTCTTCCCTGAGAATCACACTCTGTGCCCGCCCGACACCTCCCTTTCGCCCTATTCACTACCGCACCCTCTGACACTCCTCTTCCTCTGTGTCCGAATGTCCAGGCCGGTCCTAGGCTATCAGCTAGCCCTGCAGATGTAGTTTATGGCCCCAGCTGTAAAGAATCACCCCTCTTCAAAGGAGTTATAGTAGATCAAGGCCCACACCCGATGTGATCCGTCACAGCACACGCGTTCCTACTATCTGAAAACCATCCTGTATTGTGATTGGGGAGGGGACCGAGCCTGAAGCGGAAGATTCCAGGAATGACTCTTTGTACATCAAAGTTTTTACAATTATGTGTCACATTAAAAATATATAGCACTCCAACAAAGTAGTAGGAATATAAAACTTTAATAACATATAAATATATACAACAAAACAAAAACAGTAAAAACATTTAAACAACGAAGAGACCGTGGCAATTTCTTTTTAATTATCCAATAGATTTATTGAAATTGACAGCACCAATAATGAAATATTCTTGTCAGTAGCGGTCTGTTGTGCGAATAGTTCCAAGGCAGCAGAACGCGCTGAAATCTAGATGGCACGAAAGTGATGTCTAGTAAGTTGCCGCCCAGCAAAAAACGGCGTGGGGCGCCGCGGGGGTGAGTGAGTCCAGTAGGCACCACAGCTATTCTTACCGGCATTGCAGAATTACTGCTGGGGACAATGCCTGTGCTGTAGCAGGGTCACAGCAGAAACAAAAAGGATTCTGTTGAAGATGTTGTTGGTTTTCAATTTGAAAACAGTTCTGGTGTCAACTGCTATGCTAATGTAGTGGTTAATGTTTTGTTTTCTCTAGAAAATGTAAAAGAGGGGGAGGCAGTCCAAAGTTCCGTTAAAAGGGCAAAGGAAAGGATCGGTGGTTTGAACTATCAGTCAAAAAGGGGAGGGGGTGCAATAATTTTTCCTACCGGGTCACACTGTGCTTTCACCGGAAGTAAGGTCTGCAGGATTGTAGTAATTCAAAGTGAGGCTGGCGCCAGCATGGGAGCGCCGACGTCCCGCGGATACAGTTTCGTCACTCCACGGGCGATCATGGCAGTCATTCCCCATCGGGGGTCGGAGACTCCCGCGGCTCCTCTAGAATCTTCAAGGTCGTGGAGGACTACGGTGGTGGAGTCAACCAGTGACCGGGCCATTTCTTTATGTTGGGCCCGCTCTTGCCAGGTCGACCGCCATTTTGAGAGTTCGGCAGCTACCGGCGATCGCGGGGTCACATGAGCGGACGGGCTCCACCCTGCCGGGCGAGACGTTGCAGCATGGCCACAGTGGAAGAACCGTTATCTAGGTCGTTCCGAAACTGTGCAGCACTGTAGTTGTTAGGATGCCACCGCCTGGAGCGCTGAGGGTGCAGCTGGGAAGCCTCCACCTGGGGAGGCGGGAGAGGCCTGTTCGCACCGTCTCTCCCTCCCAGTGCACCCCACGGCGTCTCGCTTGAGATTTGTTATGGCCGGACCAGGCGATGAGGACGAGGGGGGGGTCGGAGGCATGTGCAAGACATCCCCCTCCAGTGTTGTCGCAGCCATTATAAAAGAAAGAAGTGTCCCGTCCGTCTTCGGGCCGGGCTTCCGGTGGATGTCGGCCGGACGCCCCTGGCTCTGGCCCCATGAACGGGTTTCTTGGTTTATCGGCTGCAGCCGGATCCCGTCGGCCTCGGCCCCCCGACCGTTGGTGGTCGGACCGGAAGAGCATGTGGCGGGACTACCTGCAACTCTCAAGGGCCACCGCGGCCGGACTGGGAGAGAGAGGGGAGGGTCGAGGAGACATTCCCCCCCCCCTGCAACTGTTCAGCGTTGTAAAGGCAATCCCCTGGCCGGGTCCCGCTGGTCTCGGCCTCTCCTCCGGCTACACCCTACGTTAGGATCTCCTGGCCGAGGCGTGGCAGCATGACCTGCCTTATATGGGCTGCTCCCGGCTGGGCGTAGCCGGAACCCTGCCCCACCTTGGAAGTTTCCAGAGTGGGGGTGGATGTTCTACTGACTTGCATTTTCCCTAGTCTATCGATTTTTTTGGCGTGGCAGGCGGTGGGACAGCGAGGGGTGATTTGGTTTCTCTTACTGTTTTTCTGGTCTCTCACCACTGGCATATTTTAACGTTTTCTTGTTTCTAGGACATTAATAGGTTTTATCATTACGTTATGTTATCGTTTCTTTGTTCGTTGTTTAATAAAAGTTCATGTTCATCAGTGGCCTACTGATTTTCGTTTTCCTATTTTTTTCTTTCCAGGTTGTTTCATGGTAAAGTTTCTGTGAACAGGATACAGTGATCACTTCGTTATTATTGCATATGTCCTTTTCACTAGGGGTGCTCTCTGGTCGGGCCAGATGACGTATCTCTAGTAAATGGTCCGGGTGAAAAAGGTGCATCAATCAGTGGGGAGTAGATAGGCATGACAGATTACAACGGGGGAGAACGGTCCGCATTACGTACCCTTTCACTACTTGCAAAGATTTTCCTACGTTTATTTGCAAACAGGGAATACCTCCAAAAAGAACTAATTCCCAAACAGTCAATGTTCGGACAATCAATCAATCAATGAGGAATGAAATAGGTACGACGTGTTAAAGGCTTGCGTTACCTACCCTTCACTATCTGCAAAGGGAGATAGAATATTCCTATTCTTCCTCGTTTGCAGGTAGAGAAGATCGTTAAGAGAATTAACTTCGAACAATTCAATGCTCGATTGAAACAATCAACAAGGGGTACTGTGAACACAAATGAACGCCGCTTATATACATACGCATTGCTATTTTCAACAGGTTGTTCCTAATGTTTCTATTTTAGCGAGGTCAAAAGAGATCCCATTAGTGGCCTACTGATTTTGCTCGATTCCTTTTGTTTTTTTACACGATTTTTCGCTATCTGCAAAGACTAAACAGAGTATTGCGACTCTGTGCTTGTTTGTAAATAGAGAATGAACCAAAGAGAACAATCAATCAAATGGAGAGAGAAGCAGGCACGACGGATTACAAAGGGGGAAAGGGCTGCGTTAACTACCCTTCACTATCTGCAAAGAGAGAGTACTCCTAATAGAAATGAGGGGTGGGGGGCAGCAATCAAAGCAGATCAGTGTGCATAAACACGAAAAAAAAAATTCTTACCACGTACTTGACATTCGACAGCTTATGATATTTGCTATTAAAAAACCATTGAAATTCACTGAAAAAACCATAGGTTATAGACCATATATAGTTAGGAATTAGCATTTACAAAACCTTGAAAATTCACTGAAAAAACCATAGGTTATAGACCATATATAGTTAGGAATTAGCATTTAAAAAACCTTATTTTACTCACACAAAACCATTGAAATTCCATATATAGTTAGTTGCACTAACTATATATTGCGCACCCGCAATCCACTGCTGATGATGTCACATATTACATCATTCATGACATGGTCAGTGACATCACTGATGACATCACTGATGACATCTCAAATGACATCACTGATGACATCACTGATGACAACATCCAGTGACTATGTTTCTGTAAAGTTAAAATATGTCTTACATATTGAAGAATGAGTGGATGTATAAGTGTCTGGACGAAGGATTTAGTAGGTGCATGACTGAATGTATGAGTGAGTGATTAAATGTGTCTCACTGAGTGCATGGGTTAGTGACTAAACTGTCTTAATTTGTGCATCATTATGTCTGTTGTTCTGTAAACTGCTGCATGTGTTGATCAGTAGCTATATGAGTAACTATATGGGTTATTGATTGATTGCCCAAGTATTTGCATGGGAGACTGAGTGTGTGTGTGGCTGGATGGGAGGTGTGTGACTCTGTACAGATCAATGTGTACTTGTATCAATGATTGTATAAGAGAGTAAGTATGTGTTAGTATATGGTTGAAAACGTAAGGTGCTCTATGTTTAACTGTATAGAGTAGAAAATGGAAGTGTGATTGATTCTTTACAGGACTGACTAGGTGTGTGAGTAACTCCATGGATGAGTGGCAGAGTGTGAGTGTCTGTATAGGTGTATGAGTGCATATGATTGTGTTGTAAACATGAGTGATTGTATGTATGAATGATTGTATGGGTGAATGAGTGAATGTGTGTGTAGACGTAGGAATCAGTGAGTACGTATGTAGTAACTAGTATTGGTGTGTCAATGGTTTCAAAAATTATACTCTGTTTTTAACACTGGGTGAAACAGAGGTTATATTAAAATGTGAGGAGATGCATTGTATTGTCACATGAATGGTATCATCAGTGATGTGATCATTGATGTCAAGTGAGATGTCATCAGTGATGTCATTTGAGATGTCATCAGTGATGTCATCAGTGATGTCACTGACCATGTCATGAATGATGTAATATGTGACATCATCAGCAGTGGATTGCGGGTGCGCAATATATAGTTAGTGCAACTAACTATATATGGAATTTCAATGGTTTTGTGTGAGTAAAATAAGGTTTTTTAAATGCTAATTCCTAACTATATATGGTCTATAACCTATGGTTTTTTCAGTGAATTTTCAAGGTTTTGTAAATGCTAATTCCTAACTATATATGGTCTATAACCTATGGTTTTTTCAGTGAATATATATATATATATATATATATATATCCGAATGACTGCTCAGGAAAACCGCTTCCCACATGGAACTCCAGCAAGCAGAAAACAAGCAGACACGGACCCAGACTGTGTGCAAAAACTTCTGCGTTTATTTGTTGTCGGCCATAACGCGTTTCACCACCGGAGTGGCTTGATCACATGACAGCGCTAACCTATCAACGGACCACTTAAGAAGCTGCACCAATAGCACGTGACTGTGAAGTAAGTGATAGACATAAAAGAAATCTTTATCGTTCCCAAGTTACAGGTAAAGTACACTATTTATCCAAGCTAAAACAAATGCGTTTTTCAATAGGTTTACAAGAGCGGCCACAGAGTGAAGGAAAACATTCAGAATTGCTGTATAAATACATGTATTCTAAGAGGACCAAAAACAAAAAACCAATGACCATAAATATATATACATATTTGACTATCAGAAAATATATGTATGTATATGGTTATGTACAGAAATATATGATATCTATGTTAAAATCATTTAATATATGTACATTTATAATGATAAACAAATCAATACTGATTGTATTAAAAAATGTCATCTCAAATGCCTGAATGCAACATGGCAAGAGGTATTATGGTTTCCAACTTTGACCAAACATGAAGAAATTGCGGGGGCCCCTGTTTTAATAGGGTGTTGTGATGTACTGGAGCGCCTGCCTGGTTGGGAACAAATGTGCGCAAGTGCTGAAGGTGATAAAAAGTAAAAAATTTAAAAACCGAGTTTTTGGTAAGGAGAAGTGGTTGGCGGCTATAGGGATTCTAAGGATGTTTCACAAGGGAAATATGAAAGCTCGCCATAGTGATAAGGATGTTGGTGTGGCAACAGGATCATGTACTGACATGAACTAATGATTGTCAAGTAGAGGACACTGGATGAAAAGGACGCAAGGGGTAAGGCTCCAGACAACTGACAGAATGTTTTGAGCAAGACTTAATCCCCAACGATCACCAATGTTTTTCTACAAAGTCTCAAGGCACAGTCTCAAGGGGAGAGAATGTGACCTAACGACTAGGAGGTCAACCTCGTGGCCTGGGAACTGGGTTTGAGTTGTGGCAGGAATGCTCAACATTCTGTGATTCTAGGAAAATCACTTCAAATGAACATGTCCGTCTCTAACATAACTGGTGCTCTTGTAAAGTGCTCTGATAACTTCAGGTCTAATTAGCACTATAGAAAACCTAACTGAAAAAAAAAACAACAAAAAAGCACAGAGTGAGCACAGGAAAATATCAGAATATACTGCCTCATCACCCAAGACCCTCCATGGGCATCCGAATCCCACAGCGCATGGCCTTCAGGCATGCACAGCAGAAGTGAGGTGCATCCTGAGTCTCACAATTGCTTTCATGGGCATCTGACCTCCAGTGTAATTACCCTTTGTTTCTCTCTAATATGTTCTGTTGTGTTCCCAGTGTCATCAAAGTACCTTTAACATACCTTTGACATCGGTGCAGGTCTCCACTTAATGTGTGCAAATGTGTCTATGGCGCACCATTTAGAGTCCTATATTTTGTATTTTTCTGCATGATGTTGTGATACATGAAACAACAACAAGGTGATGGATGGAATGTTTGAATTAATCTTAACCACTGGCAATTGCTCGGGCTGCATCCCAATCCATTGTTTGTTGCCCACCAAGCCACCTCAGTTTGGACCCAGCCGTAAGTAAATCAGTCTTGACCCCGCTACATTGGGAACCGTCCAGCCCAAATTACCAAGCCAGCTCCTCTCTGAACTGGAATACAAGCAACAGAAAACTGGTGTCTTCCTGATTTGGACTCATTAGCCATGTGTAGCTTGATTCCAGGGGCACAGTAAGCACGGGATCCAAGTCTGAGCACTATTGTGGCTTATCAAAACCATTTAAGAGGTCTACTAACTGAAGGCTGACATTATTTCCTTGCAAAGATTCCCCACCGCTAGCACCTCTAGTCTCCGCTCATTTGCCATGATCCCCTTTCCTCTAGCAGCATGACATATCTCGTCAGGGCTCTTGCGTCCCCCTCTTGTCCACTATTCCCCCTATATTCCCTCCTTACTGCTTTCAAATGGCCTAAAAACACTATAAGCACTAAATAGGTAAACATAAACAGTACTGCACACTAGGAATCTCACATTGGCAGCCATGCTTGACATACTGACACTATCATTGGGACACTGAGAAGGCTTCAGTAACAGTGGGGCACTGACACACAATTCTGGTGCCATGGAACAAAGAGACACGGATGTAGTTATACTTAAACTGAGAGAGGGACACTGGCAACCTGTAAGGATTGAGTGCCTGCATTCCAGAGCTATCTGTGTTGAATGCTGACATGGGGTGAATGTAAACGTTCTAGGGATCGGCAGTTGCTGCCTGTTCCGAGTGTTGTCAGATGATTAAAGCTTACCTGCATTATGAGCTGTCTCTTTTTCGGTGGCGACAAGCTACAACATCAAGGAACCTGCAGGTGGGGGACTTTGACCTTCATGCTGGTGGCAGAGGCTGAGGCTGTTAACTGATTAAACTGCTGGGAGAAGCAGTTTGGCATTGCTGCATTGGAGCCCTCCGCCGTGGCCTCCGGGAAGCCTCAGGACCTGCTACTCAACTGGTCAGTGTGGTGAGGGGCGTCAGCAGCCAGCTCTTTGGGTTTGGCCAGATACCCTTGTGCTTGAGCAACCTTTAGGAGGGTGTGAGGAGCATTGGGAACTAGGATAGTGTCTTCTCTGCTATGGCACTTTCAGTCTTGAGTCAACCCACACACAAGTCATCACTTTGGCAACATGGCATCTATTTTCAATTGGGAATCAAATCCATTGGTGTGTCCAGTCATGTTTGATGCACACAGCACAGTCTCTGATTGCATGGTGACAGACACACCTCAAGAGCTCTGTGTGCATCAGCCTGTTACATAGTCAGGTTTAGACTCTGTCCCTGCAGATTTGTTTATGCATGACAAAGATCTTTGGGCTACCTATATCCAGTTGTTAGCCAATGGTATTGCGAAGGGCTCGCCTATCCCTGATACTTGGAAGGGAGCCGAGATCATCCCTATCTTTAAAAAGGGGCCATGCTCGGACCCAGGTAACTATAGGCCTATTAGCCTTATCGCATGCATACAAAAAGTATTGGCGAGGCTTGTACTGCAGCGCATCCATGGATGGATAGATGAACAGGACATATTGTCACCCTTGCAGGCAGGATTTCGTAGTCACACCAGTACCATTAACCACGTTTTTAGATTTGTTTTATTATACTGGCGCGTAGTGCTCCTTGGGGGGGTATGCTTTTCGCAGCCTTTGTTGATCTAAAATCAGCGTTCGACTTGGTTCCTCGTGCTAAGCTGTGGAATATCCTACAAGAACAGGGCATTCCAAATGAAATTCTGTCTTTATTAATTAGAATGCACGAGAACAATTTTGCACAAGTTCGATGGAATCAGCAGGGTAGCGTCACTGATAAATTCCCCATTGCCAGGGGAGTACGTCAAGGATGTGTCCTGGCTCCAACGCTTTTCTCGCTATACATCAACAGGGTGATCGGGTACTTCGAACAACAACCAACTGATGCACCAAAGTTGGCAGGAAGACTGATCCCCCTGTTGATGTTTGCGGATGACACCCTACTAATATCAAAGACTCAGCAGGGACTCCAGAGAGCCATTGGAGTTTTTGAAGCGTTTTGCGCAGACCATGGCCTTGTCATTAATACAAGTAAAACAAAATGTATGTTACTGCACAATCGAAAGCATATAAGAGGGAAGGTCATCATGGACGGGGTTCAACTAGAACAGACCCAGGTTTTTAATTACCTGGGCATTACCCTGTCATATAAACTAGACTGGAAGCAGCATATTAATCAGTTAGCTAGGAGGCATGCACAATTGACAGGAGCTCTCATTAAGGAATTATTTTCTTCACACACTAGACCCATCAGTCCGGTCCTAAAGATCTATAATGCAAAGGTTGGAGCAGCAGTCCTTTATGGGGCTGAACTTTGGGGGCCTAGTAATCTTACAAAGTTGACGGTAGCTCAAAATAAATTTCTCCGCAACATTACTGGTCTCCCAATATCAACCCCTTTGTTACCTCTCCATTACGATCTGGGATTCCATAGCTTTGAGGATATGGCCAGGTACAGATCAGTAGCTTACTGGAGGAGGTTATGGGTTACTCCAGAACTCTTCCAGTACGCTCAGGGTTTCCTTGAGGTTAGAGCCTTGGACAAAACTCGTAAAATAAAATGGATGAGAGAGGTAAAAACAATCTATATGGCTATGGGTTTATCTCAATTATGGGACGACCCCGAAAGGAATGCCTTCCCACCTAAGAAAATACTTCGAGATATGTATTGGAACATGGTTGAGACCAAGTGCTTTGAAAGTCGTATTGATCGATCTTTTACTACTGACTTCCTAGATCTCAAGCATTCACCGGCTCTAGAACGTTATTGGGACTGGATTACCGTCCCAGGGGACGGGAAGAAGTATCATCAGCTGAGGGTGGGGACACTACCTTTAAATGCTCTAACTGAAAAATGGTGTAAGAATCAAACTTCGAGGTGCCCCTTTTGTCCTGATCAAAAAGAAAATATTGGTCATGTCTTGTTTGCTTGCCCTGAATATAATGCCCCCAGACGATCATGGCTAAAAACGATTTGTGCCCAGTTGGGCCTTAAATCTGCGAATGAGGCTGTTAGGATTTTAAGAACTGATAAATCGCAGCCAATTGTTATAGCCATGTCTAAATTTCTTCACTGGATGTGGATAATTCGGGCTCGTAAAATGAGCCTGGAATAACCCTAGGGCTAGTTGTTATATGCTGCTATTTAAATTTGCACATTGTATTAAGTAAAGGATATACTATGCACACCTTGATAAGTAACTGTCATATTATGCACTGATGAATTTCGTTTTTTCTTTTAATAACTGTTTTAATCTTTTAATATAATATATTTAAAAATTATGTAAATAAGGATGAGTTAGGTTGATATTTTAATATTATGTGAAATGACTCATGGTGGATCTTGTATTTTTCTGTGCGGTGTGGGGGGTAAAAACAAACACATTTTTTAATTATGTAAATGTCTTTTTATGATTGAAAAAAATCGAATAAAGACTTTTTTGACTTGACATAGTCGCAGGCACATTTGAAGTGTTATTCACCACTGGACATCATGGCAAACCTGGGCTATTAAGGTTAGTCATCTCATCTTGTATCTATCTTATTTTGTAAGGTATTTTGACCACAAGTTAGTCAGTTACCAGTGCAATTTGTATCACGGAAAAAATATCTCCACCTCCATAATTTTTATCTTTTCCTGGCACTCCACCAATTGTTTGGGAATGATGGCATGAAGCATTTGAGGGTTACCTGGAAGCCATTAACTGGGATACTTTTACTTCTAAAGAAAAGAGGGCATGACTGTTATACAATCTGGGCACTGAAGGGAGAAATGTACCCAAAACCCTCCCGATGGAAACAGCATTGGTTTGTGTTGGCTCTGGGGAGAATGGAGATGAAGCTGTAGTAGATAAGTATGCCTCCATGGTATGTACACTGAACAAAAGATTTAATCTCAAAAGGTATATTGTCCTAGAGCATCACAAAAATTCTTGCAGCACTGTCAGGCTCTTGGAGAACCCGTTGATGGCTTTGTGACTGTGCTGTGCACATTGGCTATAACATGCAACTACCGTGACCTCAGGGATGAAATCAATACAAGGCCAGTTGATCAAAAAAATGAACAAGAAAGTTCTGGAACATCTGTTGTCTATAGAAGATCCCAGTTTGGAAGCAGCACTAGCCATCACAAGGGGTATAGAACATTCACTACATTGTATGAAGTAAATAAGGTGGAGTGGTTTTAAGAGCAAGGTGAATCAGATGGTGAAACTAGCGGAGAAAGGAAGTGTAAAAGTCACTGATAAACCTTGTACGAATATTGGGCGAGTCAGTATCAAAACAGCCCGTGAATGTGTTGAGTTGTGTTTCAGGTGTGGGAGCAAAACACATGTGAGGGAAAAAGGGCCATTTTGCCAGAGTGTGCAGCTCATATGAATGTCAGAAAGGGCAAAATGACATGGGGGCAGCAAAGGCCATTGAGGAAGACATGTCTGACGAGGATGAAAGTATAGTATTGATGTTATCTCCGTCACACAAATATGAGATCGAACAAGTGTCATCTATGCATAACATGAAGAAAAGGAAACCTCCCGTTTGTGACATCACCATTAACGATGAGAAAGTGAGAGTGATGGCTGACTCTGGTTCACCATTCACTTTGATGGGTGAAACCGATTTTGCGAGGTTGAGAGTTCCTGGTCTGAGTGAGTCACATGTTAGCATTTTTGCATATGGGGTAAAAAGGTGGAGGTATTGGGTCAGCTTGAAGCTTGAAACTACCTTGAGTTTTGATGGCATGACAGCAATGGGAACTGCGTTTGTGGTGAAGGATGGTTCTAACCTGTTGGGTTAGCATGAACTAGGGGATCTAGATCTAATTCTCATTTGCTGGCTGCCCCCATTGTTATCAGATGATTAAAGCTTACCTGCATTACGAGCTGTCTCTCTTTCGCTACGCCACATGGACACATCCACAAGACAGTGATGGAAACATAGACACAGAAAAAAAAACTGCCAGTGGCACATTAATACTCTGGCACACTGAAACAGGAACACCAACACAAAATGAAGAACATGAACACTATTAGCAGCACTAAGCTGGTAAACCTGGCATTGACACAAACATAATGACAATGAGGCACTGACGCTGGGACACTGGTTCCTTGATATGGAAAGACTTAAACTGAGATTTGGTCACTGTAATTCACAATGGAACACTGAGATGAGGATGCTGATTTGGAGAAACTGACACTAAAACACTGACATTGATAACAGGATACTGAAATGAACATCCTGACACTGAGCCATTGGCAATTGCAGATTGACACTGATGCAATCCTATAGTGATGTTCACACAGAGACGCTAACATTGTAACACTGGAACATTGATACTAGGACATTTAAATTGAGGCACTAATACATGAACACAAACTGAAACTTCTATGATAACATTGCTGTAAAAAATACAGCAATATAAAAATATCACTGCAAAGACGTTGTGGTCCTAAATATTGACTCTACATATTTCTGATTTAAAGTGCAAAAATATTGTCTGCAAAATATTGAATCCCTAATTATTGAAATTACGTAGGTAATCATATATTTTTTAAGTATTTTAAAGTATAACAACAATAATAACTTTAGAAATATTACATATAGATACATAATGAACAAATATAAAAATGCAAGCAATATATATATATTTAAAAATGTATAAATAAATCAAATTATTGTAATTTAAAATATTATATATAAATATTTTACAAATATAATTACAATGTTTTACATACAACATAGATGTGTACATTTATAATAAAAAATTAATAGGACTTACAATTATACAATACAATACATTTATTAAATCATCAAAATTACATCTACAAAACGCATTATTAAAATTCATAATATTTAAAAATACAATAGACATATGTAATTATAATAAGAATAATGTAAAATAGCAGCACAAAATAGTTTTTAAGAAAAACAAAAATTTAATTAAATACATACCCACGAATAATAAAATACTTAACAATAAAGAAAATAAGTACAATTATAACAAAAAGGGAAAAAAGTATTTACAATTCTACATACAAGCTAATAAGTATAACAATGTGAAATAAATATAAAACAAAACATGTAACTCCAATAAAATAAAGATTACATCCAAAAATCAATAAAAGAAAATTAACATTTGCAATTTCAAAACCAATTATATTAAAAAAAGTTAATATTTAGAGGAATAGAAGTTGATATTCCCACTCCATGTTACTATTCTAACGAAAGAAAAATGAAGGAAACCATTGACAAACACTAAATTCTGGCCCATTGGCATTAACATGGAAGACACAGACCATGGATATACAAGATGTTTAATGCACTGTACATGCCTGGCATGTATTTACTTATTGATATTTTTGGAGTGCTAATCAGCTGGGGAGTAACAAAGTGCCAGATAGGTGTGTGTCCGAAGATATGGTTCAGGTTCATTAGGGAGAAGACACAACACCAACCACAAAATATTGTTACACTAAAATAGCGATGTAAAAATATTGTAATCAAAGCTATTGACTTTACATATCTACAAAGTAAAAGTCAATAATACTGACTTCAAACAGTTCAACAGTAAAAAAATGTAGTAAGAATAAAAATATCTATAACCATAACTCAGACTACAAAATATAGTATTTTAGATATAATATTGCACTTCTCCAAAATATCGTTATTACGTTTGTTTAGATATTCAGAACGGATCACTGATACAACATTGATTCCAAAAACATTGCACTACAAACATTTCAAGACATCAATATTGTATACAAACATATTGATACACAATACACAAAACAGAAATTACACTAACATCAATAAAAAAAATTGGGAACTGTTTCCATGCTCACACGGCTCCCGGCCGTCATGAGTCATGGTAGTCATGGGAGCCGTCCAAACATTGCCGCTCCTCCCACGCGCGATTGATTCCCCGCCTATGCGGGCAAATTAATCAGTGGGCAGAGTTTGGACGGCTCCCGGCCATCATGAGCACATGACTACCGGGACTCATGATGGCTGCGAGCCACCCTGAGCACCGCGGCACCGCTCCCACACCCCCGTCACACAGCGGCAAAATTAACTCCACAGCGAAGGTCTTAAAAAGATTTTGATGGCAAAAATATCAACAACAAAATAAAGAAAACAAAAATATTGATAACATAACTTTAAACACATCAAAAACATCGATATAAACAATATCAACAACACAAACATCGATAAAATACATATAAACTATATCGAAAATTACATATAAACAATAATAAAAATTCCATTAGCAACAATATTAAAAATAAAATATACCAAAGATTTTAAACACACAACATAAATATTACAGACTAATAAAATGAATTAAAACAAGTAAATAAAAAATCCAAAGACAAACAAATAAACAAACAATACAACATTAAAAATGTCACAACTACAAAAATTTCAAAAAAGCTATCTCAACCAATACAATTAAAGTACACGAATACAAACCAGTGGAAAACTATAATTAATTAAATAAACACTATAAAACCAATCAATTAATTAACATAAAATTTACCGTATAACGGACAACCATGGAGAAAGTGCAAACCTTTACGAGAGAGAACACAGAACGAAGAACAACTACACAAACAACTATTCCGATAACCCTTCAAAAAGGCAAGCACAACACTTTGTAACTAAATAAATAAAATTAATGCTAAAAATAACTAACATGTTTTTCTTTACATTTCATTGATTTAACTTCACTAAAATTCATCCTGGAAAATTTAACCCAAAGATTCATGAACACAACAATGATAAAATCAACATTATAAGAAATATAGCAGAAAGGAAGTATATGACTTAACCAACAAATAAAGAAAATTAAATTTATTTGAAAATAAAACATAGCTAACATGTTTTTTTCTTAACAGCTTCTACAGAAATCAACAAACCCACAGCATCAACAAAAGACACTTTATCAACTAAAAAAGTAAGTATATTTTCTATTTACAAATAAAAAATAGACTCTAAATAATACAAATAATACAATTAATCAAAACGGTAATGTTTTATTTTATATTTCACAGATTCTCCTTACTATAACTCCACCAAAAGAACTCAAAACTAATATTACATTTGAAAACAAGTTCAAAATTTATAATACTAACTATATAAATTAATCAACAAATAGTTACCTATTAAATAAAGATACATTTAATAAAAGCAAATATTACTAACAAATACTTTTATCTCACAACTTCTACAAACTTCAACATAGAACAACATCAATGAAATAAAGTTGGACAACTATAAATTGTAAGTATGTATTTTTCTTCAACTCAAACAGTGATATAACTAAATGTACTAAAAATATAACCTTTTATTTCACATTTCACAGATTGCACTTCAACATAACTCCACCTAAAAAAATTCAAATCATGAATTAACTTTGAAAACAAAGACAAAAGCACCATTAAAGAAAAATATAAAATAAAGTAAGTATATCAATTAACCAACAAATACAACAAACTAATAATAGACTGTCACAAAAATGAAAAATTAAATATAACTAACACATATTTTTCTTATTACAGCCTCTACAAACTACAAAATACAACAAAATCAACAAAGAAACTTCTTTTCAACTAAATAAAATTAAAACTAAATAAACAAATTAAAATAATTAAATATAACATTTTAATAAACATAACATTTTGCTTATCAAACAACAGAAAAAAGAGAGTGAATAAACATCAACAATAAATAAAATATACATCAAGAAAATTAAAGCAAAACACATGTAGGTATACTTTTAAATATAATAATAATATGAACATAATATAAACATGTTTATGATTCAAAATTGTATAATCAAGAAATATATATAAACATATATTCACGGATTCACAAAAAAATTGCAGAAGCAGCAAAATGCATAACTTCACAAAAGAGAAAACTACTTCTGTGCTACATGAGCTACACTTATACACAATAAAAAATAACTGGAAACAAAACACATTGGAAATGTAGCAAATATTACTTAAATTCTTGCTATGGGTGAGCCAGTAGAAAATAATGTAGTTAATATCAGAGAACACAACGGTCTGCCAAAGGTGACTGAAATTGAAATCAGAGATGCCCTAGAAACAATAAGAGAAGCAAGTACCAGCTCCCAACTGACCAGTTCCCAAATACTCAAAAACATTTTAACTATGGTACCTGAACATGCCACAGGACAACTACCATCTATCCTCACTCTGAAAAGATGAATAGCCAAAACTAAAAGAGCTACAGTTCAAACACCACACACCCCACAAACTTTTGCAGAAATAGAAATGTTCCCAGAATACACTATCACCAACAAAGATGAAAAATTCCTTCTTCATTACAATAAAAGTCATGAAAAAAGAAGTATCATCTCCGCCACCAACCACAACTTACAGAAACTAAAAAACTGTGAAATGTTGATGATGGATGGTACATTCAAAGTTTGCCCCCAAGCCTTTTTATCTATTATATAACATCCACTGTGATTATGAAGACAGTAACATCCCCTTCATATACACACTATACAAAACAACACCTACATAGAGCTCTTAACAATAATAAAACAATACACTGACAAATACATTCCACAAAAAATTATCGTTGACTTTGAACAAGCAATGATTCAATCAATTTTAAAAATATACCCTCACACTGCAATACAAGGTTGCTGGTACCACTTTAACCAAAGTATCTGGAGACACCTACAAAAATCTACTTAAAGTATAAATTATGCAACCAATAGCAACTTTGCCTACCAAATTAAAAAGTTAATAGCCCTGGCCTATGTACCAACAACTGAAGCAGCCAACCATTATAAAATACTCCTTGAAAGCCCTTTCAGTCAGTCAGTCAGTCAAACAAAACTTTATTTGATTTGTTAAAACCTTAAAAGTACATTCCACATTCCGTGATAAGAGAAAGGAAAACAGCAAACATGGTAATATTCAACAAGAAAAAGAGCAGCAGCATAACAAGATAATATTAAAACCACAATTACACCTCAAGATACTTAAAATTAACTTCTCTTGTTCCTTTTAAAACGGAGTATTATAACATTATTTGTTAAAATCGCTAAAATTTCCTATATATACCTTCTTCAGAATGCAGTTTTTACTACTATTGTCCCTTAGTATCTCTACCTTTATTCAGGGATAAGGGCTACACTATACATGTTCTTCTGCGCCTTTGAGGAACCACCTAACTTTATTCATATATTTCCCCAACGCGCAGGCTATATCTAAAGTCTCCATTTCCACCAAAAGAGTGGCAGCTTGCCTTCTGTGCGTAATCTTATATTTTTTTAAAATCGGACATAAAAACTCCTTTCGAAAGTCTAAAAATCTCGTACAATCTAATAAAATATGTGACATATCACAAGTGGTTCCTAAAGTGCAAGTGCATTTCCCATTACTTCCTATCATTAAATTTCGAACCCCGTTATTTGCATAGCATGGGTTTATGCCAATTCGCATTTTCAGGACTTCTCGCCTCAAACTATGGCTGGGTAACCGGTCCACGTAAGGGAAGTGTTGACTGCTCTCCCAAGCCACTTTCATGTGTGCTACCGAGGTCTTTTGAGCAAGGTATTCCCGGTCATAACTACGGGACATATTGACCCCCTGAGTCTTTAATTCTTTTTTCCTAAATATTATGGGGTCTTGTGGCAAACATACCCTCAAATCTAGCACCCCATAAGCCTTGCTTATTGAGGCTCTTACCTCTTTTGCCCAGGGGAGCTCACTATTGATAATTTCCTCCTTTGCCCATTGGGAGATTTTAGCAATTTCCCCTACTCCCAACCGCTGCCAGAAGCGTACAAGGCTCATACAGACTGTAATAGCCCAGGAGGTTATTCCCAGCTCCAGTCGTGCTGCCTGCACCATAGAGGATTTTGGCAGAGCGAATAAGCTTTTTAATATATTTCCCTCTTCACTATCCCAGGAGGTCTTGCCACTGAGATAAATAACCTCGGCTCCATACAGAAATTGTGGGGGGACCATTGCTTGATAAGCTTTTAAGACCGGTCTATCTGACCTTTCACCATAGGTGTTATTAAAGCTTTTTAGGCCTTTGACCGATGCCAATGCCCTTATTTTTAATGCTTGCAGGTGTGTATGCCATTTCAGGTTACCTTAGAACCACATTCCCAAATATCTATAGTTGGTCACCCTCTCAAGCAAGGTTGTGCCAAGATACCACGAGAACTTCACTTTCCTTCTCCCAAAACATACTATTTTGGTTTTATCCATATTTACCACTAGTTTTTTACTCGTACAGTAATCATTAAACCTATTGAGTTTTCTCTGGAGACCTATCTCCGTTTGATCCATTATTACTAGGTCATCGGCATAAAGGAGGCACGATATATGCCTTCCTCCCAACTTCGGGTTCGCCCCTCTGACATCTCTTAATACTTGGGGTAGGTCAGCTAAAAACAGGGAAAACAGCAGGGGGGCTAGGACGCACCCCTGTCTTAAGCCGTTTCCAATAGGGATTCTCCTGGTCAGTCCTCCATCCGTGTCCAATATTATCTGTGCCCAATTTTCTGTATGTAATGCTTGGACAAGGGCCAGCAGGTCATCCTGTAGTTCATACCCTGTTAGTGTTGACCACAGCTGGTCCCTGTCCACAAGATCAAAGGCTGCACGGAAGTCAACGAAACAGCAGAATAGGTTACTCCTCTGATCAATTGACTTCCGTGCGATGGACCACAGGGTAAAACAATGGTCAATCGTTGAGTGGCCTTCTTTGAACCCCCCCTGCTCTGGGGGTATTATCTGTTTGTCTTCCACCCACTCCTTTAGAATCCCTAGGATTACCTTAGAGAAAACCTTTTCGCCTATATCCAAGAGGTTTATTAAGCGGTAATTTTTAGGGGTGTTTACATCGCCTTTTTTATGGATTGGCCTAACAATAGCCCCTCTCCCTCGCCCTTTCAATCAAGCAAACAAAACTAAACTAAATCCCTTCCTAGACTACTTTGAAGACACTTGAGTGGGAAGGCTCGCTAAGTCAGGGCACTATAGACAACCCAAATGCCAAATCCCATGGTGGAAAGTCTACAATAGCACTTCAGCTCAAACAAGCTAAAGCCAACAACACTGGGCAAGTTTGGCATAATACCTTCCATGCCACAATAGGAAGAGGACAACCAACCCTATATAAACGTATAGCAGCTATCAAAAAAGAACAGAGTTATCAAGAGCTAAGACTAGAGCAATCCCTAACTAAAATTGACCCTAAACTCAGTAAACACACTAAAACAAAGTATGGATAACTACAACACAAAACTCAACTATTTTCAAACACCAAAGGGCTAGAATACCTAGACATGCTAGCTAAATCCATACTTTAAATAAAAAACAGTTCTAAACATTAGAAAAATTTTAAATGACAAAACATTTAAACAACATACCACTACTCTTTTTAAAGAAATTATTATAATTATGTCATTTACAATTCGAAAAAGAACACAAAAATATATGATTTAATATGATTATTAAAATAAAAAAGAAGCAAACAAACCAATGTATCCAAAAACATTTCCTACCCATAATAATAAAAAATAACTTACAATTATGTAGCATAAGAACATCCTGCAAAACCAGTGAGTCCATAGTAGATACATTGATAGACAAATCCATACAAAAATAAATCCCCCCCAAAAAATCAAAAAAACAACTGCAGAAAAAAGGCTCCAACGAGGCAATCCTCTCAAAAAACCAAACCAAGATAATTATTTTTAAAAAATGAAAAGCAAAAATAGAACTGTTTAAAAAAATGCTCCCACAACGCAATCTTCTCCATAAAGAAATCCTCCAAAAACACAACCAAAAAAGCTCCAACAAACCTGAAAAATTAAATGTAAACAAATTTGTTTTAAAAAAACAAAATACATTTTCCTTTAAAAAATAAAATAAACGTACCATCCCCACCATCCATTCACGCAATGGAATGCCTGTAAAGAAAAAAATAGAACCCCAACCCACAATAACATATATAAACCCACAAACATTAATGTTAACATTAAATACGAGATAACATAATTAAACACCACATAACTAACACTACATAACACTCTACTTCTATCCAAAACTACGTCAAATACATAAAACTCTAAGGTTGGTCATTAGCATGACGGGCGAACTTTGTCCGCCCGCCATCCCATCGCAAAAGGGAAAAGGAACTGCCCACCAGAAGGGCGGGGGTCCCGTGGGGGACATTAGGATGCGCCCGCCACAGTGGCGGGCGCTTCCAGCATTCCTGTCATTGTGGCAGGCGGTGCAGTCAGCACCGCCCGCCACAATGCCAGGAAGGCATGCTGTGCACGTCAATGCACAACATGGCAGGCACCGCGCGGTGCCTGCCATGTTGTGCATGGAACTGCACGGGGGTACCATAGGTAGCCCCCATGTGCACCCCCCACCCCCCTTAATCCCAGGGGCCCACTACGGGCCCCCAATGACAAAAACCACCTGCCTTTCCATGGCGGCAACGCCGACAAGGTAAGACACAACCCAGCAGACATGCTAATACGGATGACGGTGTCTCCCAGACACCGCCACCCTGTTAGCACCTTTTCCGCCCGGTCCACTCTGCGACCGGGCAGAAAACCAGCGGACGGTCTTTCCGTCCGCTGAGGTCCCCCCGCTATGGTAATGTGGCGGGGGATAAATGGAGAGCGGGCAGTGGTTTATAGCGGGCGGATGGCCACTGCCTTACGGGCGGTGGCGATCCGCCCGGCATACTAATGACCCCCTAAATTACCAAAACAACACCTAACTACACCAAAAACGAACAAATACCCTAACAAACCTAACTGCACTACTACTACCGCTCCCCTACCCTAAAACTACCTAAAAAGTAAATTAAATCAAACTTGCCGTAACCAATGAAACAGAGCTCCGAACCGCGAGGTTCCAACTTCCAAAGTGACCTTAAAACAAAACAGCTAGACAGAAAAGTGAGGAAATCAGAAACAAATAGCTGATAAAAAGACTTACTCTCCATAGAAAAGAATGAAGAAATATTAGAAAAATATTTACAGACTTAAATGTATATTACTAATAAATGTAAAACAAATTTCAAATGTTGAGAAAATATTTAAAAAAATGTAAACTATATATTAAATTTTTTTTCTTCAAAAAACCAAAAATAAAGTAATTAATATGTATTAAAATTTCATATACTGTAAATGAACAAAAATATAAAAATGTTTCATTACAAAATATATGTTAAAAAATATATTTGTTATAAAAATGGAAAATTCTTTAATATATTATATATTATGTTATTAAAAATAATACTCAATATACGAAATAACATATCTAAAAAATAAATGTGTTAATTACATATTAAATAATTCTATAAACACAATTAAATTATATACTATGTATTAAAATAATGTCAAAACAGATGTGGGTCCCTTGCTCACTTTGCAACTGGATTCAAGCTAGCCTGGCTGATGACGGCTGATTAGCCAGAAACCGGTCGCAGGATGCTTGTTTCTGGTCCAGGGAACACATGGCTTGGCAGTTCGGGCTGGACTGTTCCCATGAGGTACAGGGTCAGACTGATTTGCATATGGCCAAGTCTGAACTGGGGTGGTGGAAGGAGCTAAAGAATGATGATGGATCAAACCCAGATCAGTTGACTGGGGGTGAGTGTTTGAGTTGCTCAAAAGCTCCGTCCATCATCCCCTTTGGTATCGCTTTGTTCGCCCTAAGTTGGCACGGTATGCCCAGACGTGGGTCCCTTACTCACTTTGCCACTGGATTCAAACTAGCCTGGCTGATGATGGCTGATTAGCCAGAAACCATTCCTAGGATGCTTGTTTCAGGTCCAGGGAATACAAGGCTTGGCAGTTTGGGCTGGACTGTTCCCATGAGGCACAGGGTTAGACTGATTTGCATATGGCCTTGTCTGAACTGGGGTGGCAGAGTGAGCTAAAGAATGATGATGGATTAAACCCAGATCCATTGACTGGAGTTGAGTGCTTGCAATGTTCAACACTCCATCCATCATTCCCTTTGGTTTTGCTATATATCACATGTAGCAACACAAAAAAGGAAGTAGGAGTAAAAAAATATGGAGCTATAGGAGCAAGTGGCAAAGGCACAATGTTTGAAAAACTGCCCTCACCTAGAAACTTGTGGCATGCTTCATCATTGGGCTGCTAAACAACACCCCTGCGCAGACCAACACCTGTTGTGGAGCAATAGGGAGGAGGGAAACAATACAAACGTAAAGAAAAGTTGAGATCAATCAGGACAATTATAATTGCAGATTATAGACTCTAAAACTGGCTCAGAAATGTCCAATATCTTATTTTATTACCGAATTCCCTTGCCAGGATTAAAACTTAAAGTTGAGGATGGTGGTAATATGACTAATATATAAAGAGAGTTGGAGTAATGTTTTAGTACCTAACCTGTGAATGTGCTGCCATGTGTTTCAGTGAGAGCTTGCTCTCTGGGGATGTGTGAATATGTGCACTGATAGATGGGATATCGTACTACGGGTGATGGAGGATGTGTGGCATTTACTTGAATCACAGGACACACGTTTTGCCATATGTGGCACTGTTACAGGGATGATATCAACATGCCATTGTATGGCCAGTCAGATTGGTTGAATATAAAAAAAGCAGGTGATTCACCCATACAACACCTTTTATGAAGTAACCAACTATCTGCACTGTTGATGCGTCACATGTGAGATAGGACTGTACAGTGCAAGCAATACTGAAATATTGAAAACAGATCTGTGGAAGTGAGAGGCCTGTCATTAGGAAATCACACACCTTGGAAAGGTAGGTCGATGAACATAAGTATCAGGTCAAGGGGTCACAGCAATCCCCATTCCAAATGTAGTTCATGTGATGACAATCTGGGATACAATTGTTTGGGACAACTCAATTTGTGCGCATCCAAGAACCTACAGGTCAACATGGATGTAATTCTGTGAATCAGTTGTATTGACAAAGAGACTCAGCCCCAGCCTGGCACTTAGTTTTGACTTTGCACAGCTTATTGTCAGGCCTTGCTCTCTGCTAACTGAGCATACTGATGTCACATGACAAGCACATTTCCAACATTTATAAATGGAAAATGTCAGTTTGGGGTGGTCCAACAAGTGACCTAAAGGCTGTGGGGACATTGAAGGGGTCTGTGAGGTATTGCTAACTCTCAGACAACAGTTTGGAGAGTCCTGATTTTTGCTAAGTGTTATGTGGGACTGTACATATAACTAAAAGCATCCTCATCTGCTTCAGACAGAGTACATACATAGCTCATTTTGTAAAGGCTATACAACTGTCTTCACATTTAGCATTATCAGAGTTGCATCAATGTCACAAGTACCATGAAATTAATTAATGCATAGATGGCTACATAAACGCCAAGCAGAATCTAAGGTTTATACACACTAACCATCCTAATGGTGATGTTATATTCGCAATATATAGTGCTCAACAATCCCTAACAAGAGTGTCCTTTGTAGGGACCAACACATAATACAAAACTAAATAGACCTAACTATGAAACTCAAGGGCACATTGTATCCTGAGGAAATGGCAAAGAGGGAGTTACCCAGAGTACCATATGTATGTTAGATAGTTACCTGTTCCTCTAATGAGCCATAGAGCTGGCCATACAGGGAAAGAACCTCATCAATCAGAATATCCAGTTCCTCTGCAGAAAAGGCAGCGGCCCTCTCGCATGTGTGGCCTGGCATGATTGCACCCAGAGGTGACAAACAGCATCTAAAGTGGAGGAGGTGTTGATACCAGAAGTGTCAGTAGGCAAGTGAAGTATTTTTCAAACCATGGCATACATGTCCTAACATACACTGTAATCAGTGGAAAAAGACTCCGCCATTAGTTCTCTACTATCACAATCACTAACGTTGTCCTATGGCTGTGGCATCATTGATTTAATCGCCCACAAATTATCTGTGTGGTTTATTACAATGCACAAATCCTATATTTGCGTGGTGCACTGTCCACCGCCTTGGACAGTATTTTGACCGAAAATATCCAAAATAACAATATTAAGGTGCTAATAATTCATTTTTAGATGAATAATTTGCACATTTATGTTACAGACACATGTGAAGGCCATAATGGGGGTTATTGGTGGATGTTGAACAGTAGACAAATAATATGTAAATAATGTGTAATGCTTTCGAAATCAGTTATATTTTTTCACATAACTTTTGCCCTACTCTTCAAGTATGTCAATCTGCACACTATGGCCAATGTTTAAATTTGTTTTCACTCCAAACATAGGTATCCTGGGAAAAGGGGGAGATGACAGCCTCCAGTTTTCCACCCTTTTCCAGACCTTGAGACCACGGAAGAAAGGGAAATCATCAGGAAGTTTTATTTGGATAGGCAAACCATACTGGATTTAAATCATCAGTTCGAGCCTGATCTCCTTCCTTGCAACAATAATCACACATGTATCACACCAATTGTGAAACTTATGGCTGTATTGCATTTTCTGGCCACAGGTTCCTTTTTATACACTATGGCAATATCTGGTGGTATGTCACAACCAATGTTCAGTTGTGTACTACAAGTTGTGCTTTAAGCAATGATGAGATAAATTGACAGCTACATCCAGTTCCCCAGACGTGAGGATTTAGCCAATGTGAAGGTTGACTTCTATGGATTTGCTTGCCTAATACATGTGATTGGAGCCATTGATGGCACACATATTGTCCCACACCAGAATTATATAAACAGTTCTTTATTGAGTCACATTTTTTTTTTTACACATGCTATTTATATCTTATATACATTAGTTATCTGTACATCCTAAATATATACATTAAGCCCCAAACCGAATATATACATTGAATTCATTTCAATCCTACTCATTCCACACATACCCATACGCATCAATCAAACCATATACAACACAACACAAATTCCATCATACTGGGATACATGAAACAAAACAATAAGAACAAAGAATACAATATCTATTAACACAAGAGACAAACGTTAAGGAAAAGAAGCGCCGATGCGCATTTTGGAGTAGGGCAAGGGTCCGAATTCCTTCTTCAGGGAGCAGTGGATGTAATTCTTTATAGATACAGGATTCCTCCGAAAATATTGGAACACAAAATTGTGTAAATACCAGAAGGGGCTCAGACTCAATATCAAAATTGCAAGCCTGGAATATAGAGTAGCTGAAGGGATCTTAAAGGAAAGGTAAATCCAACTGGCTGCCTGCAATTTTACAATTCACCAGAGCAAACAAAAACGGAGCTCAATCTTCTACACAATTAACATGGGGTTCAATCTCTTTCCGGGATTCAGGGCAAGCAAAAAATGCCTGCTACAGGGGCTAGAAGTCAATCTAAATCAGACTACAGTCCACAGGGAGCAGGGCTGATATCCACGTTCCCTTGATGGGCTGAACGTCGTACTCTTCACACGATACGAAGGGGTACCACCGCAAGCCAGGGAACAAGTTTACCGTAACTGGAAGCACTTCCATTCTATCTACGTGCAAGTTGCCTGCTTACCAGATTTGTATATCTCTAACATCTCTGCCTGGTTCCTTGGATCAGCCTGTAATTCTTTTCTACTGCAGAACAGCACTATACCTGAGTTTGTGTCACAACTATTCACTGAGAGGGCCTGGCTTGTTGGTAAGTATGATCTGTCTTAACTTTGTGTGGGTAATGTCAGGTAATATAATCAGAAAGTGTATAATGTATTGCTGCACTTATATCTGTCTTTCATCTAAGAGACTCAGTCTATCCCAACTGGCCATGGTTGTTGACACCGATTAGGAATCCAAAACGCCAGGGGAAGTCAGCAAGACCACGGAAGGACATGACAGTGACTGCTTTTTCAATAAAGCAGTTTTAAAAAAAAGAAAAGCATCCCATCTTCGTTAAAGGAAAACAGAATGCCTTCAAGAAAGAAAAATGAAATGTTTTTGTTTCATTTTTTAAGAGTAGACAGTGGTCTGTGGGACTACTGCCTGCTCTTAAAAAATATTTTCGCATCCATTCACAAAGAGGAAAGGGTCGTTTGGGGACCCCTTCCCATTTGTGAGTGGCCTATATCAACATGAAGTAGGTGGTAAACTGCAAGTGTTTTGCGACCGCAAATGTGGTCACAAAAAAATGGTACATACATGCTGACTCGCTATTAGGAAAGGACTCGCTTGGCATGCCCCTTTCTAATAGCGACTCACAAACACTATTTTGCGAGTCACTGACTCACAAAATAGTGTTTGTAAATACCACCACTCTTTTTTGAGGTTGCAACTAGGCACATTTCCCGTTTGGGACTGCAAAAAACAGTTGTACATCTGGCCCTTTCTGACATTCAGTGTGGGTTTAGATTAGGTCTAGACATGACAAATACATTGTAGCTAAAAAGAGTACATTACATTTAGCTTTTATGGACCTTTTAGGTGTTGACCATGAAGAGTGTACATTTCCTATGAGACCTTCACCAGAACGTATTGGTCTCAGTGAGACATTTGCTTGGAGGGGAATGTTCATCATTCTTTAAGCTAAGGAGAGGGGTTCAACGGAAGTGTATACTTGCTCCTTTTCCTTTTTATCCTACATAATAATCAGTTAGAAAACATTTTGATTGTTGTTGGGCATGATCTACCCTACATTGGTAGGCGATGGAGCCCTGCATTCCTTTACACTAATGGCACTGTCTCATTAGCAAAAAAGGCATTAGGCCTTCAATGTTTATTCGATTGATTTGTGGCTTTTGTGGATTCCTTGGATTTAACTACTAATTTTAAGAAATGCCATGTGATGGTGATTGGTCCTAGACACACTAAATTATGTACTTTTCTATAGCCTCTTATTTAAGGATACATTCGCGTTTATTCTCTCTAAATTGTGCAGAACCAATTACAGAGAAGTGTATTGTGCCTCCCTAAAAGCCCTGCCTCTTTTATCATTCATGAAAAGCTGGCTGTTGGTTTTCCGACTGACATCCTTAAAAGTGACCTCTCTTGCAATGGATTTCGGTCTGGCTTGTTCCAGAAGCCACATTTAATTGCTTGTTATTAAAGGACTGTCACTCTTTGTATGAATCTAATACAATTCCTTGGTTTTTCCTGTTAAGAGATCTTTTATTGAGCTAGGGTGACCTGATATTTTCGACAACCTATAAAAGCTTGTGAAGGCAGATCTTTGGACAAATAAATTGTTCTGGATCTCTCTAAGTCCAATAAAGAAAAATTGTAATTGGCTAAATTGTCCATCAGGCCAAATATCATATTGAAAACTATGCCAGCACTTGACCCTTAGCTGAGTCTTGGGCTACCTTGGCATCATTGTTTTCTGTTAACTAGGGGCCTCATTATGATGCTGGATGAATGGACCCTCCGACCGCCATCTTCGCGAGACGTTTCCTACTGCCGAGGCCAGGAAGCTTTCCCTCTCCATATTACGATGCAACCGCTGCTAAAGTGGCAGTTGCAGCTACGGCAGAGCACATAACACATATCCCCGAATATGTTGCTGCAAATGTGTACCAAACTCACTGAAAACATGTGACATGTACACACATGAATAACATATGTGGGGATATGCCTTGTGCACCCCACACCCCATTTCTGGAGTGTGGCAGTATGTGGAAAGTCCAGTCAATGGGGATACATACTGTCAAAGGACGTACCTAGATTCCGGTGCCCACAGGATCGTTGTCATCAGGTTTCAAATGCCGAGCTGTAGCAGGGACCTGGAGGAAATGATCCATGGTAGAGACTGCAGGAGAGAAGCAAATTGGGGTGAGGATGCACCCCAAATCCTTCATTTCAGTCGACTCGAGGCAACCACCCATACTGCCATGGTCAGGTCGTCAGAACTGCACATCATGATCCGAACTGCAGTCAGAGATCTCTGTACAGCTCTATGGATGCAGTTTGTCTCCACTACCATCTTGCCGGTTAGAGAAAAGCTGTTGGAGTTGGCGGTCTTTCATCAGCCTTTCTGAGAACACGATCCATGCACCGTAATCCAGCTGTCGGACCGACCGCATCCGAAGAGACCTTCGACAGTCCGATCGCCTCCGACAGGACCACAGAAGCCGGTTCAAATGTGCATTGTAAACAGGCCTTTGATTTGGATTCAATACGGTTAATTGTTTCCTGATGGTTCCAAGAGGTTGGCAGAAAGAATGTTCCCGGGAACAATAAACTTTGACCAGGATACCTTGCTTTTTATAATGTTTTCTCTTTTTACAAGTTTTTGCATGAAAAATGTACTATTCCTCTTTTAAAAACAGAAGCATTTTACTCAGGTTAAACCTGACTTGGTATACTTAGAACTGTTATCAGAACAAAGCACCTCTTTTTATGTGGCTTGTTTTCTTGCAGGTGCTGTCAGATTGAGAAAATTGATGGGTTTGGTATGATTAACTGATATATTTTAATTTGTTATGCCTTTTACTATAGATGGTAATTATTTTTTGGCGATATGGCTTGTTTATGTCTGTAATGTTTTTACATGTAAAATTATTGATATACATCTCTGTTCTAGTAGACTTGACTATCTATATACGTTATGTTTTTATGAGGTATGATAATTTACATTTACAAATTTGTAACAAAGATATGTGTTTATTGTATGTAATGGTTGTTGTCTTTTATGTTTTTTTCTAAAAGAACAGAATAAAGAAATAAGATGATGATGAATACACGTGCTAAATACCTAGGGCCTCATTTATGAGGCTGTGCATGTGTTTTGCGCTTCGGATGCGTCACTTTTTGTGACGCATCGGCGGCGTAAAACATGCGTCGTGTTGCGCACTATTTACAAAGTGACGCATCTAAGCAGATGCGTCACTTTGTAAACCCCTGCGCTACATTTTACCTGCGTCAGGTATAATGTATGCAAGGGGGGCGTTCACACGCAAAAAGCCTCGTAATAGTGACGCAGTGAAATCTATGAGATTTCACTGCGTCACTTTTAGGATGCTGTTGCGTCAAAATCTTGCGCCTGCCTCACAGCAGGCGTAAGACTGACGCAAGCCCTTTCACATGGGGCTTTCCCCATGTGAAAGGAAGCATTGTTGGAGTTGCGTCACTTTTGTGACACACCCCAGCAATGCGTGACTTTTGCGCTTACAGATACGTCAGAAATACTGACGTATCTGTAACTCCTTGCGACATGATGCGTCATATTATAAATATGACGCATCAATCATGTCGCAGGGAGAGCGCAGTGAAAAGTGACGCATCGCTGTTTTCACGCAGCGATGCGTCACTTTTCATAAATAAGGCCCCAAATATTATGTTTAACTCGTGATCAGATGAGATTGTAACTTCATGCGATATTTGCCCTGGCATGTGCTAATCCCCTCCACGCCTATCTCATTTCCAGGCCCATAAGTATTAAAGTGTTCCCATGCAGATGTGAATAGGATTAACATTTGTCTTTAAACTTGCTCTATGTTGCTGAAACATGAAAGAGTTGCACATGGTCGGTTGCCTACAATGCAGACAAGGTAAAACAGTTGAACATAATTTTAGGGATCTATGTATAGTAATAGGATGACCCACAATTCGTGTAATGGAAAGCCTCTTCCTGGAAAATATCTTTTTTCTGCAGGCCATTTTTACGTCATCACGGCTGTGCGAATTTATTTGGAAAACAACTTTTCAATTTCACTTGACTTTGCAGGCAAAGTTATTTTATTTATACCTCCCTTTTGACAACAAACCCATTGCTCAGTTCAGGCTGTTTTAATGGTAAAATTCAACCTTATGTAAGTTTTCTAAATGTGGTATTCAAAACAATTTACTATAAAAGTCTGATTCATGACCTTCTTTGACTCATCATTCTTCAAGTTCAACATCAGCCAAGAGGATCAAACCAAACTGCCAAAGAAAAAAATGTCAAAGGTAAAACAGCAGTATCTGTCCATAACAAGAAAATCTCAAGTTAGCTAGTTAAATAAATGCCCCTTTTTAACATTTTATTTCATGTATTAAAAATGCATATATTCTTAATTCTGAGGAAGATTGTCAGTTTTAACTTCCTGCCTCACATTCAAGTTCCTTCCTCTGTGCCTTTCTTTATTGACTCCCGGATCACTAATTATGTGGCATTTTCGCCAAGTCGCAATCACTTGCTAAATTTGTCTATAGCTTCTGGGTAATTTAATATTGAGCACTGCTATTAAGCTTTAATGTCTAACATTCTAATTGGTCCGTGGGAATGTTAAAATATAAACGAACAGTCTGTAACGTTACATTGGCAAAAACAGCGATGAGAAGGAAACATGCGAATGACAGAAGAGAAGGTGAAAAGGTCAAAAATTTGCGAAATAAAATAAAATGCATGCAGATAAATCCTACTTCTCACAGCAACCAAGAAATGTCAAGGAGTTTTCATGCTTAATGAGCACATGAAGCCTTGAGTGCACCAACTGTAACATTTTCGCTAATTGGCTGAAAAAAATCTTGCCTTCAATTTTTTTTTTCTGAAAACAAAAAAAAGAAATCAGTGATAGAGAAGAGATTCAGTCTCTTGTATGATCTAAATCACTCCCCTTCAATTGTGCAGGATTTATGGGGTATTTTTTGAAACAGGCAGATCAGACAATATGTCAGGAAGGATCTATTTTTGCTGCGGTGGTTGACATTTCCTTTGACAGTTAACAATGGAGCTAATGCAAGCTGCTGCAGAACGCTAATAACTCCGGCTTTGTTTTATTCAATACAAGAGCTTCTGCAAGGAAAATATATAAAATCCATCCATGTCAAAGACTGAGGACTTCAAGCCTCTAGACACTTGTGTCATGGTAGAGCGGTGCAGGTCTGACTTTCTCACCTACTGTGTTTTTGAGATGCAGCAGTTACTTTTCATCAAAGGGGACTCGTTCGCACTGTTGTCGCGGGTGTGCCCCAATAGCATTAGTGTTTGCCTCATGAGCCGGGGCTGGTCAGTGAAAATCTGCACTTTAGTGTTAGTCGGAGCTGGTCTGATGAAATTTGCACTTTTGTATTAGACTCTCATAATGGGCATGTACGTCTCCACAATGATGTGGCATTGACATTTAGCCCATGATAAAACATCATTTGTCGGGTTGCTTATGATGCTCTCTCTTTTTCCAAACTCTACAGGTGTACTTGCTAGCAGCAGGGCCCCCCCCCCCAACTAGGATGGAGAAGTGTCACCCCCCCTGCTACCAGTGCTGCAAAAGTGAAAAATAAAGCAGTAATAAAATGAATTGCCGTTTTATTTTTCACTGCTCCTAGCTCAAGCAGTGTTTGGGGGTGGGGCATTGGTGCTGGCTGGCAGCAGGGGAGTGGTGCTCACTCGCCCAGTTTACACTGCACAAGCAGGGCCGGACTGGCCATTGCGGGCACCGGGCATTTCCCTGGTGGACCACCAGGGTGGGGGCCGGTTTGGGGCCCCTGAGGGGCCGTTTTTGTTACTGGGGCTCTTGAAGCAGCAAAACCCCCTCCAAGGGCCCAGAACTGAAGTTGGCACCACTTGGCAGGTCAGAACTTAGAGCAGAGAAGTTCTGGGGAGCTGCCGATGAAGTTTTTGATTGCCCTGAGACTTCCAATAGGAGGCAAGCACACACAAGCCCTTGGGGAACTTTGGAAAGCAGAACTCCAGAAAGCAAAGTCCAGTTCTTTCATTGCTCACAGACAGAAGCAGCAACTGCAGGCCAACCCAGAAAAGCAACACAGCAAAGGGGCAGTACTCCTCCTGACAGTTCTTCAGATCCTCTTCTTGGCAGAGTCCTCAGTCCAGAAGAGTTCTAAAAATGTGGGGTTACAGGTCCAATACCTGTATCCAGGCCCGGACTGGCCGTTGCAGGCACCGGGCAATCCCCCGGTGCGCTGCAAGGGTGGGGGCCGGTTTTGTGGCCCTGGGGGCCTTTATTGTTACAGGGCCGTTTTTGCAGCAAACCATGCCAAGGATGCTAGGTCTGATACTGACCCTCAATTTATGGTGAAGATTCTTTACTTACTGTTGGAAATCATGGTGTGATGAGGCCCACATTTGGCACTGCTGGTCTTGGCATAATGGTAGTAATTCTTTGCCAATTGTTGGCATCCATGACATCAAGGTGTCTGCTGCCCATCCTTGATATAATGTTAGCTGTGTCATATTAGTGATATTTATCAGCATATTATGGACATTCTTGACATGACAGGGGGAACAGGTGGAAATGAGAGTGAGAGGGAGCAGGAGAGTGGGATAGAGACTGAGAAAGGGGCAGGCAAGAAAGACAGCTGAGAGGTGAAAGAGAGACAGGTGAGGGAAAGTTAGAGAGGGTGATCAAGAGGGAGTGGTATGGAGACAGAATGAGAGAAAAAAGAGAGACCAGCCAGTTGGTGAGAGAAGTTAAAGGACGGAGGAGGAGAGATAGGCAAAGGGAGATAAGGGGGAGGTGACATCAAGAGACAGGAATAGAAAGGGAAATAAATAGAGAGGGAAAGGAAGATGTGAGGAAGTGTGAGAGGAAAGACGGAGATAGCTGAGAAAGATATGACAGCAAGTGAGAGAGAAAGAAAGAGCAAGAGAGAAGGAAAACGACAGAGAAAGGTGAGAGAAGGAGAACAAGTGAGTCGAGTAGGGTTGCTACCTGACCGGTTTTCTACAGATACCACCGATGTTCTGATATCTCAGCTGGTAAAAAATAAGCAAAATCACCTAAAGCTAGTATTTTTTGCCCTTATCGGTACATTCTTCAAACAGCAAATAAAAACAGAAATCATTTTTAAATGTGTTCTAGAGCTGCACAATGATCCCTGACTTGGGGACTGATTTAGATATTGGCAGATGAGTTACTCCATCACAATGGTGATGGATATTCCATCAACCGAAATGTAAATCCCATAGGATATAATGGGATTTATATTTTGGCCGATGGGATACCCATCACCGTTGTGACGGAGTAACTCAGCCGCCAAGATTGAAATCAGACCCTTAAGTAAAGTAAGCAAAGGTAGAAAAGTCATGTCCTAAATGAAATCACAAATGTTGTTTAAAGTCCAATTTAGTATCAAGCCTGGACCTCATCAGACTCTTAAAAACAAACAACCACAAATGGTCGGCATTTTTCTCTTAAAGGTGGCTTCCTAGAGTCAGGCGATAGAGACATCTGAGAAAGACAGCAGCAAGGTTTAATGGACAGGTGATTGAAAGCATGTAAGATAGATGAAGGACACCAGAAAGATGACAAAAGGGAGACGACAAGCAAGAGATGAGAAAAAACAGAGCAGGACACCTGAGGGGAGACAGGACAGGGAATATGTGATGATAATAGTAGGAGAGAGAGAGAGAGATGACACAGAATTGATGAAAAGACAGGGGAACGCAAGACAGGAAGAGAGTAGATGGGAAAACAAGTAAATAAAATACACATTTTCTTGTGAAATATGTGGGCATAATCTGGCACAGCATAATTCGCACAGAGGCTTCCATAAGCTATTATAATGAATAATTCTGCTGCAGTATGATATAATAGGCATGTTTTCTGTAAAAATATTAATCAACAGTCCTTCTGTGGAAAAATATGTATCAAAAAAGTTATTGACCCGGATTCATTGATAAAATGTTTGTCATAGTCTCCGACATTTTGATCAACATTTTCTTTGAGCATTAAACTTCAGCAAATAGTTTTGCGCGCCACCCATAACATGAAGCTCCATTCTGGTGGGGACTTAGGGGAAAACATAACTTGATTCTGATTAATTCTGGGGGGCCTCAGTTATCTTTCTTAACTGGGTAGGTACTGTTGGCGTGGAAGCATGGAAGCTTTGGACCTCATAAAAATCTCCAAGACAGTCATTCCTACAAGAGCAAAAAAGACTTCAGTGTTCTGAAGTATCCCTAGGGATGGCAAAATAAGATATGGATTAATGGAATAAAAGGCAAAGAGGCAGAGTGGATGAGTATCCGGAGCTGCACTGACCTTTCGTCGCAAGCGTGCTTTCTTTTTTACACTGCCGATGACTTCGTGGTTCACCTCCTGATGTGATTTGATTGTTAATTTTGTGATGTACATTGACACTTAAAATTGAGTATCTTAGTCCTGCGGAATGTCTGCTACAATCGACAGTTACTCTATATTTCAGAAAGAAAAGCTTTCTGACGTTTTCTGAAAACAACCAAATTGATGTGCAGCTGTTGGTCTTCATGGATTTCATTCCAGGGTATGGATGCGGAATCATCAAAGAAACTACCCCATTGTCAGCCGAACATCCTGTTGGTACCTCTAAGAAGAAACCAGAAGACCTTAGTACTCGAGTAGGAGAGTGGATATGAAGAAGGCCCAAGCAAACGTATTAAAGATTGACCAGTGGCAAAGACAGAGGACCGTAGAGGTCACCTTCTTCTCAACCAGAGGCCAGTGCAATTTGTCCAATTTCTGGGATGTTCACAGGGGTGGACGGTAGACGTATAACTCCCTGTCGCGTAATCACAAGGAATTACCTACCAAATTAGCAAGGTAACATAAAATTACATAAGAAGAGTAATTGTGCATTTCGCCCTATTCTCTTAGCACAATAAAGCCGTATGCAAGGATGCATTTTGTGCTAAGAAATATTGCTAAATGCAACAAATAGCAGCACGAGCAGCTGCTAACGCTCACTAAATGCGCACTTGAGGTAGGATTTTGCCCCAACTTATTCCCGCTTTTAGCGGTAGTTTCTTAGCACACAATACAGCCCTGGATCCATAATGGATATGAGAATGCATTTTGCACTAAGACATAGAGCTAATTGCAATATAACATGAACAGCAGCACAAGCAGCAGCCTGCGCTCACTAAATGTGCTCTCACGGTGGAATTGTTCCTCTAAATTACTCTTAATTATGCAGATGGGCATAATCATGGTATTATCAGTAATTCCACGTCAAGGAGCTAGTTTAAAGTGAGCCAAGGAGGCCTCTGGCCTGATCTGTCGTGCAGTGGTATTGTGAGTGCTCAGTTATAGAATGTATCTACACTCTCACCCTGTCATAGGATATCTAAAGGGTATATGTCGCAGACAGTTTGAGGAGGCAACCAGATCTTAGGCTACAGGGTACGTCATAGATAGGTATGGACAAGATCATAATTACACCACTGAAATTCATGCAATTCCCAAATGTGGTCTTGCTAAAATAAAAACAATTTTCAACATTGTGCACTATGTATTTTTGTATAATTTGTACCCATAGGAAATGGTTCATGCAAACAATTGTTATGAAGAGCATTGTTGTTTCGTCATATTCCAGAACCTGGAAAGTGGAGTCTTGTGTCTAAATTGTGTAAAATTGAATGCTGGCAGTTTCAGGCCACATGTCCTTCCTGGTGGTCGCTCCCGCGGCTCTGTATCTTGAGCCTGATTACATATACCTTCGTACCAATCATGCCTAGCAACGCGCATAACATCAGTGAGGAGACATGCTGTGCACAGCACTCTCTACGACTGTGGTGATTGCAACCGATGGGCGGTGAGTGCATGGCCACTCTATACAGCTGTAGAAATGGTTACCACCACAATCCCAGGATTTCTACTATGAAAGTAACTAAGTGTGAGGCTGTTCTATGGGTTTTCCTGAAGACGTGACCCATTTCTGGAGTGTACATTTAGGGTTTAATGTAGTTTGAGTTATTCCTTGACTGACACTGCCATTATTTCAAGGGCAGTGAAACGCTTTCTGTTGGGCTGTGTTATACATAACTGTGTACTTGAAGGAATTCGGGGGCGCAGCCAGCAGACTTGCACAGACATTTAAACAAGCATTGGCATACCCAATTGGTCTCGCTTTTGGGACCTTATAAGTATTTAGTTCTGTAGAAAAATATCCTTTGATCAACCGTTGCATGGCTAAACACATTTAAGGTCCCAAATGTGAGACCTATTGGCTATGCCAATGCTTGTTGAATTTGTTGCAGTCTCATAAACGTTTGGGCATTCCTAAATAGAGAAACATTTCATAGAACAGGCAAGATTAAATAATTGCCTGAATTATGAATTTCCTGCCTTTCGGAAGAATAGGAGTAATTTGGCTTAGGTCTTAATACAGGTAGAGGTGACTTTATTTACCTGAGGAATAATGGAGAGTGACTTATCAAGCCAAAAACCAAGACTGCCTGTACTCAATCCTTAAGGAACTATTACATCCAATCCAATGGAAGGACTGCCCTACACATTTCATAGAATTTGGAACTAAACACAGAATGATTGATATTGGTAAATATTGAAGGTTGTTTTACATCACGTGTACACAGCTAGAAAGGCAAACAGGTTCTGGACATGATATTCTTCCTACCTAGACAAGAAGTGAACAGAAGCTCTTAGGAGGGGATGTTTAGATTCATTTTAGAGCCTCTGGGACAAACTATGGAGTGGCCTTAGGTGATATAAGGACTGGCCCTGACTGTACGGCTAGATCTTAAGAGAAGAGTCTTGGTGAGAGAGAAAGGATGCTACCTAAGACTCCATCTCATTTGAATCACTGTCAAGAAGCTGCTGCCCATTTCAGTTTCTGAAATGCTAATGTCTTTGACTTCTTCTCTTGGACTGGTAGGCCGTGTAGGAGATAATGCCAGCCAGGGAGGTTAGTCATGTAGAAATTTGAAGAAAAACACACTTAAAAATGGCAGTTCATTGGGAAATTCCCGTTAACTCTTTGCTGCAAGTGTGATAAATGCCAGTGTATCCAAGGGCATCTAAAATGTGTTTTTATGTGACAATCAGAGACACATATGAAGTTCCAAACTTGGAGAGCTGACTGACAGGAGTTTTCACTTTCTACTGATTGGTCTGTTGTCATTTTGTAGACAAAGTTAGACTTATTGACAATTGCATCACCCTGGAATTCGTGGAGACAGGTACTGAGGATGGGGGGTAAGGGACAAAATCATTTACAAAGCCAGCCATGCTCCCAGGGAAAGGAGCGAATGACAGTAGCTGAACGGGGTGTGTTCTTGCACTCTCTGGATTAAGTCGATTACCCACTGCAGTCTGTCGCTTTCTGTCCTTGTCATGAAGATTGCATAGTATAGCGTGCATACTGCTTCACCTATGACAGCCACTTGGGTTTGATGTGGATGTGTTATATTGAGAGGTCCAGCACTTAAGTCTTCTTTCAGGGATCTGGAGCAAGGCTAAAGGTGGACAACACAGCTCCAGTTTTATGCACAGTATCACTAATTCAGATATGCACTGAAGGCTAAACTCAGTGACATGAATGCTCCAAATGAGCAAAAAGTAGAGTGACTGTACCAGTGTTCACCCAAATCCCTGATGATGGCCTTGAGTGCTGATATTGGTGAGTGGGGTGTGTGCACACAACAGGGCCCACATGGAGCACCATCCAACTCTCTCTACTTTTGCTGCCATTAGGTCAATCCCGAAATCCATTATTGTGATTTTGAATGCAGGTGTGAGTGAGTGGGGTGTTTGTGTGAAAGCCTGAACCTGTGTGGGACACCCTTCATTGCACTCTAATATTGCTGCCATTGGCATGCAACCACAAATCCTTGATTGTGGCCTTGACTGCTGATGTGGGTGAGAAGGGTTAACCTAAATAGGGTTGGCCAATTAATTCCACTCCACTGGCAGAGTATGCGGAGGTTTCCCCTTCCGAGTTCCCAAAAACTTTGTGAAGCTTTATCTGTCATTGTAGTTCTCCACCAAAACCCTGATTGTCGCATTGAAAGCTGATGTGGGTCAGTAGGGTGTGTGCATAATCCAAGACCTGCATGACAATCTGCTGCTTTGCTGTTGCTGTTAATGGGGTGTTCCCCAAATGCCTAATTGTGGCCATGAGTGCTGATATGGGTGAACGCGGTGTGTGCATGAAGTCGGACTTGTGTGGGACATCCTCCGCCTTGATCTCCTTTGATGGCACACTCCACCAAATACCCGACTGTGCCCCTGTATGCTGATGTCGGTGAGTGGGATGTGTGCCTAAATCTAGACCTGCATTGGACACCATCTGCCTCACTCTGCTTTTACAGCCATTGAAGTGCTCCCTTAAATCCCTCTTTGCGACCTTGAGTGCTGGTATGTGAATAAAGCTTGACCTACGTAAGAGACCACCTCCTTGTTCTTCCCTAAATTCATATTTGTGACTCGGAGCACTGATGTGGGTAAGTAGGGTGTGTGCCCCTGTGTATCACACCTTCCACCTCACTCTACTTTTGCTAAACATGGGTTGCTCCCTCAAGCCCCTGTTTGTAGCCCTAAGTGCTGATGTGAGTGAGTGAGTGGGGTATGTACATAAAACACCGTCAGCCCTAATTTTCTTCCATTTGGGGCGCTCCCCAAAATCCCTGTTTTAGTAGTGAGTGCTAATGTGGGTAAGTGGGTGCGTGCATAAAGCTGGGCATCTGGAGCACAACCTCCATCTCTGTCTGCTTTGATAGAGAGCTCCCCATATCCTAAATGTTGATAGGGTGAGTAGGTTATGTCATTGACTAGGACGTGCATGGGCCCCCAATTCTCAGTTTGGGCCCTAAGTCCTGGTGTAGGAGAGTGGTGCGTGTATATAAAGCTGCACTTGTCTGGGTCACCTTTTATCTTGCCCTACTTGTGCTACTGATGGGGCACTCCCTAATCCGCAATGCAGCCCTGACTGCTCCTGAGACTGAGCGGGGTGTGAACATAAAGCTGGCTCTGCATGGGACTTTCTCCAACTCACAGTACTTTTACTGCCCTGCCATTGGAGCACTCAATTAAATCCCTGATTGTGGCCCTGACTGCTCATGTGCATAAGTGATGTGTATGCATAGAGCAAGAAATGTTTTGGACACGCTCTGCCTCGCTCATCTTTTGTTGCCATTGGAGACCCCCAACTCTGCATTTGCAGATTTTGGGATGCACCCACCCAAATCTCTATCTGTGACTGCTGAATTTGGTGAGCGGAGCACGTGCATTAGCCTGGAACTCCTTGGGACACCCTCTGTCTTGGTCAAATTGTGTTGCCTTTGGGACATTTTTTCGAGTATCTCTTTGTGGCCTTGAGAGTGGGTATGGCTCAGTGAAGTATATACATAAAGTTTGACCTGCATTGGAGATCTTCTTCCTCACTCTGCTTTGCTGGAGAGCACCCTAAGATCTCTAATTGTGGTTTTGAGTGCTGATGTAGGTAAGTGGAGTGTGTGCATAAACCTGTACATCCATTGGAGGGGTGCCGCCTAGCTCGGAGGTCGCTGACTTTGGAGCACTCTCCCAAATCCCTCAGTGTTATTGTGAGTGCTGATGTGGGTGAGAAGGGTGCATGCATAAATCTGGACCTGAGTTGGACACCCACTCCCTTGATCTGCTTTTGCTGCCTTTGTGATGCTTTCTCAAAGCCCTCATTGTAGCTTTGAGTAATGATGTGGATGAAAAACAACTTCCGTGAAGGAATGAAGGCTGTCTCTGAATGGATGAAGAACAGTCACCTGAAACTGAACTCGGACAAGACAGAGGTCCTCATCCTTGGTCCGACCCCCTCCATCTGGGACAACTCCTGGTGGCCGGCCTAGCTGGGAGCGGCGCCGACACCCACCCACCATGCACGCAACCTATGGGTTAATCCTGGACTCATCACTGTCAATGACCCAGAAAGTCAACGCCGTCTCCTCCTCCTGCTTCAACACCCTCCGCATGCTTCGCAAGATCTATAGATGAATCCCCACCGGAACCAGAAGGGCAGTCACCCAGGCCCTCTTCACCTGCAGGCTGGACTACAGCAACGCCTTCTACGCGGGAACCACGGCAAAACTCCAGAAAACGCTTCAATGCATACAGAACGCTTCCGCTTGCCCCATCCTCGACATCCCCCGCCACAGCCACATCAATGCCCACCTGAGAGACCTGCACTGGCTCCCCGTCAACAAGAGGATCACCTTCAAACTCCTTACCCATGCTCACAAAGCACTCCATGATGCCAGACCAACATACCTCAACAAACGACTCACCTTCTACACTCCCAACCACCAGCTTCGCTCCACTGATCTCGCCCTTGCCACCATTCCACGCCTCAACCCAACGACCACCGGCTCCAGATCCTTCTCTCACCTCGCCGCCAAGACTTGGAACACCCTCCCCATCCACCTGCGTCAGGCCCAGGACATGCTGACCTTCAGGAGGCTCCTCAAGACCTGGCTGTTCAGTTGCAGCTCCCCCCCTTAGCATCTTGAGACCCTCATAGGTGAATAATGCACTCCTCAAATGCTTGATTGATTGATTGATGAATGAGGTGTGTACATTAACCTGGACCTGTGTGGGACTCCTTCTGCCTCTCCCTGCTTTTGGTGTGTTTGGGGTAGTTCCTAAAATCCCTGATTTTGGCTATGAGTATGGGGTGTGCATAAAACTGGACCTGCATTGGCCATCCTAAACCTGGCTTTGAGTGGTCCCTAAATCTTTGATTACAGCCATATATGACTAGGTGAGAGGTGTGAGCATAAAACCGGAGCTGTGTGGGACATCTTCTACTTAATTCCCCATTTTCTGCCAGTGGGGTGCTCCACCAGTCCCTGATTGTGGCCTGAGAGTTTATGTGGGTGCGAGGGGTGAGTGCTTAAACATAGATGTGTATGGGACGCCATCCGGCTTTGCATGCTTTTGCTGCTGTTGGGTCAATACCCCCAAATCTCTGTTTGGGCTGATAGTGCTGGTGTGGGTAAGTACATAAAGCTACACCACCATGGGATGCACTTTTCCTCTCTCTACTATTGCTGCAGTTAGGGAACTCCCCAAAATCTCTGATTGTGGCGCTGAGTGTTCCTATGAGTGAATAGGGTGTGTGTAAAGCTGCACCTTCATAGGCCCTCTTCTACCTCATACTACTTGATTATTGCCCTGAGTGCTGATGTGGATGAATGAGGAGTGTGCATAAAACTGGACGTGATTAGACACTCTCCAATGCACTCTACTTTTGCTTGCATTTGAGCACTATCAAAAATCCTGATTGTGGCAGAGTGCTAGTATGGGTGAGGTGGGTGTATGCTTGACCTTGATCTGCATGGGCCAACCTTCATCTTGCTCTACTTTTGCTTCCATTTCGGCACTACCCCAAAATCCTTGATTGAAGTCCCGAGTGCAGGTATGGGTTGATGGGGTGTATGTGCATAAAGCTAGTCCTTAATGGAACACCCTCTGCCTCACTCTACTTTTGCTATCCCCAAAATACCTGATTGAGGCCATGAGTGCCGATGTGGGTGAGTGTGGTGTGCTGGGTAATCTGGATCTGTGTGGGACGTACTCAGCCTTGCCCGACGTTTACTGTTTTTGGGGCGCTCCCCCAAATCTACGATTGTGACCTTGAGTGCTGATGTAGGAGAGGTGTGTGTCTATGTGCTTAACTTGCTCCTGTTTTGCTGATGTTGGAGCACTCCTCCAAATGTTGCCTTGAATGCTAGACCTCTATTGGACATCCTCTGATGCGTTCTACTTTTCCTGCCATTGGAATGCTCCTCCAAATACCTGTGTGTGGCCCAGAGTGCTAGCATCAGTATGATGATTACAAAACCTTAGACCTGTGTTGGACTCCCTCTGTCTAACTTTACTTGTCCTGCCATTTGATTTGGAGCACTCCTGCTTAACTCCTAGTGCGGCCTTGAGAGCTGGTATGGGTTGAGTGGAGTGAGTGCATAAAGATGGACCTGCATTAGACATCCTCCACCTCCCAGTACTTTTCTTGCATGTACAGTGATCCCCCAATACCTGATAGTGGCCCTGAGTGCAGGTATACATCAGTGGGGTGTGTACATAAAGCTGAACCTGCATAGGGCATCCTCCACCTCACTCTACTTTTGCTCACATTCAATTGCTTCCCCCAAATGCCTGATTGTGGCCCTGAATGCTAGTATGAATAAGTGGTAAATGTCCATAAAGCTCAACCTGTGTTGGGCACCTTCCAACTTGCTCTACTATTGCTGCGGGGGGCTCCCCCAAGTTGCTGATTGTGTCCCTGACTGCTGATGTGGGTGAGTGGAGTGTGTGCAAAATGTTGGACGTGCATGACCACCCTTCTCCTTGCTCTAGTTATTTTGCTGTTGAGGCACTCACAACATCCCTGATTGTGGGCCTCAGTGCTGGTGTGGATGAGTGGGGTAGATGAGCAATGCTGAACCTCTGTTGTACTCTTTTCACTTCACTCTGCTTTTGCTGCCATAGATGCATTCTCCCAAATTCCTTAAGGAGCCCTGAGTGTTGCGTGGGTGGAGGAGGGGGGGTGTTTCTGCAAATCTGGGCTTGCAATGGACACCCTATGCCTCACTGTACCTGTGCCTCCATCGGAATGTTCATATCCCTTAGTGTTGCCTTGAGTGAGTATCTGCGTAAGTGGTGGTTTGTGTAAGGCTGGTCATTCGTGGGACACCCTCCAACGCACCAAATCAAGACACTCATTTTAGCATATAGGTTTTCTGTTTGATTTTTAAGCACTGCATTAAACTCCCAAGTTAGAACTGCCTAGTTAGACAGATTTCAAATGGTGGATTGCAATTCTTTAAAAATCCACTGGCAAGCTTGTGAGCTAGGTTTGATCCCAAAGTCAAATGCCCGAAAACTGTGCTGCCTAATATTATCCTTATGTATAGGTGCCTCTGAGCTGTGCCCTGGTGTCAGTCATGATTATGGCTGACTCCCAATTGTTTTTCTCAATGCGAAACTCTCGAGTCAGCGCTGACTTACAAGTTTCAAGATGGCCCCAAAAAAATGTTTTGTGTTAATCTAGCCAACCACATTATGTAAAAAACTGTGATTGAAATGATTGACTTTTGTGTTTTAACTAATATATATAGAAGAACATAAGTATCTCAAAATCTACTGGACAGATTGACGAAAAATCATACAAGCATTGGCATAGCCAATAGGTCTCGCCTTTGGGACCTTCAAAGTGTTTAGCCACGCAACAGTTAATGTTGTTGCACCAAGGATATTGTGCTGCATAACTAAATACTTAGAAGGTCCCAAAAGCGAGACCTAGTGGCTATGCCAATGCTTGTTCTGTTTATGCTCACTCGCTTGGTCACTTAGATCCTTTTCTGGTTCTGTTTCTTCACTTGGGACCTTCTTAAAATTTACTTATTATTCACCCTATTATTAATGTTATAGGAATTCTTTACAATGTGTGACTTATACATTTCGGTTGAGCTGAATCGAATTTGATATCTAAGATAATGATGTACTGGTTGTTTTTTCGGCACTTCAAATTGAAAAAAGATTACTTCTTTAAGGAACATTTGTCTGTTTTATTATACATTTCTTCTGCAAGTTAAGTGAACACAGAAGTCTGTGACATCAGACCGTGTTACAAATGAGTTCCAAGTAAACACTTGTTTTCAGTTGCTATAATTATAGACAAGTTCACCTGGACATACTGGGTCGCTCTTGTTCCTTTTGACTTAAAAACTATCCTGGTCATGTGTGCTTTTTGCAATTCTTTTGGATTTTCATTGTGCCATGCCATGTGCTCCTTGTCCTGTATGTGCCAATAGATATGGTGAGTTTAGAAGCCAAGTAGTCCGGGTTTCCTATCTGAACTATTGAAGATCACCCTACAAGCTCTCAGCAGACTCTGACAGAGAGAGGAAGCCAATGAAGATACTTCAAGGAAGGTGAAATCTATTTACATTATCTTTGGTTGGTAGGTCATTGAGCTGCTGTGTGTACAATGGCCTCAGTGCGGACTCGGGGAGACCAGCAAGCAAAGCCTGGCCTCTACTAATGTGCGACAAGACAAGATCTTGGACTGCAGGTCAGAAAGTCAAACATCAAGTGAAGGGCGTAGTAGTGATTTGAACATAATCAATAGCTTGGAAGCCTGTGCATTATTTGGAAATACTGATGAGGGAGACTAGAAAAATTATCAGAAATTATGTGTGATACATTGTTGTGCTTGTTGCTCGAATAGGGGAGATCTGTTGGACCCCTGAAGGTCTCTGTGGTAACAGTGGTCCTGGAGGAAAATCTAGGAGTCACAAGTGCCCGCTCCGATTCTCCTCCACAAGCACATCGGTCTTGCCCTCACCCTCCGATCGATTCAAACACTTCCACTGTCCTCTTTTGGCTTTCTAACTCTCCCCGCTTACATTCAGAAGTTGGCCCAGAGCTAGCTGTATCACGGATTCAAGCTGCACCTCTCTGGTGTAGTCAACAAGGACAGCTAGAGTTGGCTTTAGTGCCATTCACAGGGGCCACAGACTTACTTTTGCAGCAAGTGCAACACTGATTCTCTGTCTAAATTACAGGGCCTAGGCCTAAGTACAGAAACAAAACTGATTGTGAACAATTATCTAAAGTACCTTGACAAATGTAAAAGTAATCTGGAGGGAGAGAGGGCCGGGTGAGAAGATGGGGCAGAGAGACACTTCCCTTCCTGCTTCCACACACCCATATTGTTCAAGCAGATTTTAACGTGCCTTCTCTTCAGCACCTGCAGAACCATCACCCGGCCTCATCACCAGCAACTCTGACTGCTTTTCAGCGCAGGGTACCTTCCTCTGTGAGTAGTGCGCTCTACGAATTCCCATAACATCAGTATGGAAGCAGTGTACAGCATTCTGTTGTGTTGTAGCTAGGTCTGTGCTGTTAAAATACCCTTACAAAAATATTACATGGCTTTGTATAGTGCCTAGCTCCCGTGCATGTGGTATACAAGCACTTTCCAGATATGGGCGGCCTTTATGGTTCTAGATATCTCTTTGATCACAGCCTAGGTGGCCTGTTAGAGCTGTATATGGTTATGTTGTGTAGTTGGCCTACTAACACTGTTGATGGTTGTGTTGTATCCTTGGCCTGCTGGCATTGTATTTGCTTGTGTTGTGTCCTGTATTGACGGTGAGAAGCCTCAAACCCGTTCGGTGCTGATCCACGCATAATAAGCAGACTGCAAGCGGTCTAGCTGCATTAGGGGACGGCAACCCGGTTTTTATTTTAAAACGACGAACTTTGTGGATGTCGGCATATTAAATATCAGTAGCGGATCTCGCTACATGCAATCAACAGTACCACTCAGGCAACTGGGAAGCAAACTCATTTAGCATCTCGTTCTGTGCCTATTTTGAATCAACACAAACCAGAAATAGATAACCATTATATGGTATCGTGGACAAATGTGAAGTCGTGAGGTTTTGGGCTGACCCACCAAAAGATATTTTATATGAATTGTGGGAATTGAATTTTCAATCCTGAAGAAGGTATTGGCTTTAAAAACAAGTACCAAACCGAAACACGTCGATGCACTCTGAGTTGTGACACATTAAGTATTTAGGAATACAACTACTCCAATTACAATATGAACATAGGATTTGGAGTTTGATCAGATTCTCTGACTAATGTTGTCACCTCATTTTTGATTGGAATCATTTTCCTTATTAATTTTCCCACTGTATGTGTATTATTATGTGTATTATTATATGTATATTTTTATTGGTATAACGTTGTATATTATGTTTTTTATATATTGAAATAAACTGTACACCTTTTAATTTATTGTTATTGTTATCAATTTGCTCCGTATCTGTTGCTCAAACCAATGTTGTGTGAAATGATGTCAGTATAAGCGTTGGCTGTTTGTAAGTTCACCCAAAGGGGAAAACTTTTTTGACAATTTGTCTTTTGGTACCCTACCCCTTTGGATACTGGGTCCCTCTCTTATGTTAGAGAGAGTGTGTTGTGTCCTTGGCCTGCTGGCATTGTATTTTGTTGTGTTGTGTCCTTGGCCTGCTGGCATTGTATTTGCTTGTGTTGTGTCCTTGGCCTGCTGGCATTGTGTTTAGTTGTGTTGTGTCCTTGGCCTGTTGACACTATATATGGTTGTGTTATATCATGTTTAGATGTAAGTGTTATAGATCTGGTTAGAATAGACCAATGCCTCGTTCTGTGATGGACTGTATTGACTAGAGTTCAGCTGTGTTAGGGGCATGGAAGTCTGCACACACTCTACCTGTGAGAACAGCCTACCAATAGCCCTCGCCCTGTATATACCCAGAAGAAGGACACTCACAGCGTACCATGAGACGTTAAAAATGATGGACATGGCCCCATCTTCCACAGCCCTGTAAATACCCAGCACCCCATACGGTACCCAAGAATGATCAAATGTTAGGGTGGCCCTGCTCGGAGTCAAACCAGCAGTTTGCACATCTCACACATTTCTGCAACAGGCGCATGAACCCGCTAAGCCACGTCTCTTGGTAATGGACCCCATTAGAACCATTGAAGGCCCGCCTAGCTGGTAGTAGAGAGAGGGAAAGAGGAAAGACAATAGAGAGGAGTGAAGTAAAGGTGGGGGAAAGAAATAGTGAAGAGAATTCTGGGTGAAGGTGGCGAGAGGGAACAGGCACACTGAAGATGGAGAAAAAGAAAGAGATGTATGCAAGAGAAATAGGGCAGGGGCCATAATAGGGTAAACGGAGGGAAGGCAAAGTGGGAAGAGTTACCTACAGAAAATGGGGAACGGGAGGGTAAGAAGGGAAGAGGAGACAAACAGGAAAACAGAGAGGAAAGATAACTTGAGCGGAGGAGCTGAGAGGACAGGAGAAAGAAGAGACGCTGCTTGTTCAAACAATCGCGCACCTCTCACGGCAGAAGGGGAGAGGAGAGGGGCAGCGCAATTCACTTGCGGGAGCTATAATTGCTACCATAGGGTGGCGCTCTCACCCACAAGTGAATCACCATACATGCATGGATTACCACTGAAGGCAATGGAACGCGTGCACGTGTTTGGCTGAAAAGCCGAAGCGATAGCAATAGGTCTTTTTGCCTATGCCGCACAAGTGCGCTGCGTAGGCGAGACCTAAAAAAGCACGCTTTCAAAACAGAATCCTAATTTCATGCCAAGTTTGGAGGAAAAATGTTCTGCAGTTTTTGCAGTTTTTTTGCCAAAATTACTAGTGGTCCTAGATTGGTAAATTATATATATTTTCACCCTCATTAATGTTTTCCTGAGTGCAAATCTTCACAAAACTTGCCACGCCGTAACTTAGCTGACTGAGTTGATAAACGGCCAGGTTTTGTGGAGATCAATCCAGCAGGGTCAAAATGTATATGCAAATCCAAAAATTCAGTTTTCTATGGGAAGTATGGATTAATCATAACTACAAAGTTGCGACCACAACTGAGAGACAGACAGACAGACAGGCAGACAGACAGACAGACAGACAGACAGACAGACAGACAGACAGACAGACAGACAGACAGACAGACAGACAGACAGACAGATAGATAGATAGATAGATAGATAGATAGATAGATAGATAGATAGATAGATAGATAGATAGATAGATAGATAGATAGATAGATAGATAGATAGATAGATAGATAGATAGATAGATAGATAGATAGATAGATAGATAGATAGATAGATAGATAGATAGATAGATTGATAGATAGATAGATAGATATTTCGATTTTTATAAAGTACTATTATAAATCAATATTTAAAAGCAACCACGAAATATGGAAAATATTTGACAGTTCTCTGTGAAATGCAGACTTTCTCATCATCATGGAAGCCCCTAAAACACCCTGCAATGCTGAGAATCAGTATGCGTGGCAGGTAGTGGCAGCTGTCCCTTAACTTTACTTGAAGGGGACACAGTGTGTAGTGATGCACATGTAGTCTGTAGCTTGACAACTGGTCCACATCTGTAGTGAGATAAAAGCACTTTGTAGCTCTCTCATTCATTGCGTTAATAGCCAGTCACAACACTTGGTGGTGCAGTTGTGGCACAGCCATAGTTAAAACACAGCACCTGCTTGAAACTTTCTATTTTAGAGACAGGGAAACCAGTAATTCAAGAAACCCCTCTCTTTCCACCAAAGAAAAGGGGAGGCAATCAATCACCAAAATATTTGTGCCTTGGCAGTGGGAAAAATCATCTGTGTCTGGAGGCTCAAGAGACCACTCCTTTGATCTTTCTGTGACATCCAAAAAGTGACCATTGAGACTTTAATCCTTTTGAGGTTGAGAAAATAGTCACCATTGTGATTTAATAAACATCCATTTCCTGTCAGAATTTTCTGTTGCTACCTTCAACTTAGTACTGGGATCACGTTTTATCTTTTGCCTCCGCCTTTATGTTCTTTTCTTTATTTAATGCTTTCTGGCCCTAGTTTTGACATTTTATTGTAGTGCCTTTTATATGGCATTGCAATATGCACATGAGGGTGGGACGTATCTCTGTATGTACTCTTAAGATCCCCAAAGCATGAATATTCAGCATTTTGTGTCACATAAATAAAAAAACAAAAGATAAATGTTTCTTCCCATGCAACTGTATTCAGATGGTATGTCATATAATCATGTGAGGCAATATGATGCAAATGTAATTCCCAGTAAAGTTATTTTTCTTCAGGTCTTTTGGCAACTTCCTTAACACTTTTGTCTTGAGGCGATTAGAATAGTATACTGCGGCTACACAGGCAGAGGCCCCTAATGGTGTCTGGCAGTGGCGGCTCGCAGCAGTAACACTGTGGGGCGAGAAAGCGGGGCAGGGACTGGGCTGAGTGGAAGGTAGTGGAATCCGACATACGAAAGCAAAGGTAAACATAAATAAATAAATAAATACCTGCCGTCGTATGTCAGACTCCACTACCCCCACCCAGCCCCACCCCCGCCCTACCTCTCCGCCCCACTGCATTACTGCTGCGAGCCACTGATGGAGCAGATTTCATCTGCAGTCAGGCATTGTTTTATTTTTGTGCTACAGACAGGCTGCATTTAAATTGCCACGCACATTTTGGTGCAGGGTAAAAACATGGCACATGAAAAACATGAAAGTGAGGCCTATTCACTTCAGTCTGAAAATGCTTTTGCTGAATTAACATGTGGTTTACAGTGTAGAGAAAAGTGGCCTTTTTAGCTGTGAGGATTAATAGAATGTGTTTCTCTCTTCCCAGCTCATCCATTTAATCTAGATTTATTATTCCTGTCTTAATAGACTTTGACTTGTTGCATATTTTGATAAACATTTTCAGTTAATAACACCTCTTTTTATAATGTGTGTGAATTAATAATACACGTGGGAAACATAATGGAATGATTTACATGAAATTAATATTATCTTTGTGTTTGTTTTATTTTTGGGGCCTACACAAAACATGGCTGCCTGTGAATCCATCAAGGCTATGACTTGCAATTTAATGAGAATGGAGCATGCGCAGACTGTGGCAGCTTTCCTCATGACAAAAAGTCAAGGACAACCTTAACTGTACATTTTTGTGACTGTGCCAATGTACCAGTTAGTTAAAAGTATCCGTTCTGACTACGCTGTGGAAGGAAGGATGAATTAGAATGAAACATTTTTCCTAGTAAATGTTGCAAACATATAAAATGTATTAAGTCATTTGCGCTTCTTTTGTTAAAACTGGTGAAGTCAGGTTTTTAGAATGAGTCAGGGGGAGTGAGAACTCATGTCATAATGACTGACCAATCACGTACAGGTATCCTGAAAGATGCTACATCTTTGTGTAGTCTGCCAATAATTAGGGTATAAATACTGTCCTCTCTGGGTGGGGGCTGGCTATCTCAGCTCAGCTGGCTTCTAGGCTCATTAGGGGTGTGTGAGCCCTTGAGAGAAGGACCAGATTAGGCCAGACATCCTATGGGTTAGGTACGAGAAACGTCCCGGGAGATTGCTGAAAGGGCAGGTTTGCGTCCGAGGAGATTCAGGGGGAGCTTTCTTGCTTCCACGTCATATCTTGGCACATCAGGCCGCATTCCTTTGAGGTCTTGTGAAGGGCGGGCTGTCTCCCTCCTTTTTGTTCTTTAGACACAGAGATTCACATGAGCAGCAACAGATAGAAAGGCTCTTTAGATTAGATGCTAAAACTTTAAGTTTATGTTTTGACTAATTAATTAGGTCTAAAAGATTTATTTGTTTTATGCATTTATTTCTCTCAATGGGAGATTTTTTGCAAACTATTTAATTATTGATTAGCTATGCAAGACTATTTTTCTTAGAAACTCTTTAAGACTTTTGCGCCACATTTTTCATAACTACATGTAATGCTTATATGCAGACTGTAATGTGTTCTGTATTATTGATATTTTTCCTGTTTTCCAAATTCTGTAACCTGATTGATATTTTACTAATGAATAAAGGGGCCGAGAAAAACTTAACTTTTGACTAGAAAATAAAACCCTTTAAAATACTCAACAACTCTCTTTATTGGCTTGAATAATAAAATTGCATTTTTGACTGTTCAGGTTTATTTAAATCTCCTGAAGGTAATACATGGTGTGAAGGGCCCAACACCTTTTGAGCGGTAAATTAGAGGTAGCATGAGGGTTTTGCATTTAGAAACTACCAGAAGAAATTACCGCTCCATCAGTTTTTGGTAAGCAGAGGATGGTCATTATTGATTAGTTTGGTGATTAGTAATTATTGATTTCACCATCAACTATTTAACTAATGGATCATTGACCTTAAGAAGGGAAATAAAATAATTGCCCAAGTTAGATAAATGTCCAAGTCCTGATTCCTGACTCCAATGCTCAGAACCTGAAGACTGGCAAAGCAGTACTGGCAGGTGATGCAAGAAGTGGTGTGAGTATCAATAGGGTTGTGAAATTTTGTTAATATGCTTGCATGTTTTTTGAAGTGTTGAAAATAGTAAGGATGTTTACTGTTGGTGACATTTTGCTCATTTTGAATTGATGGTGTTATTGATTATATTGGTAATTTCATAGGACATAATCTTTTTGGTTATTGATTACATGTTTTAACTCTTCATGTTAAGTTAGTGTCTTGTTCTGTGTTGTCTGGAACACGCAGGTATGCACACCTGTGGAATCCCGGGAAGGAATAGCGGTTGGTAAATGGAAGCCACACTGCACTGAGGTTACTCGTCTGTTGGAATAACACTGAGAAGCTAGGTAGGGCTGGCAGTGTTAAATTAGGGACTATTTTCTGTGTGAGTGAGTGATAGCAAAGAGTTCGCTGGTGAAACTTTGGTCTGATATCACCTAGAAAGGGTCACACTAAAGGAGTAGCAGGTTCTTCTGAGCTTGATTGATAGCAAAAGGGTTCGCTGGTGAAACTTTGGACTAAGATATATCCTGAAGGATAAGTCCAAAGGAGTAGCAGGTTCTTCTGAGCTTGAGTGAAAGGTAAGCGGAAGGGATTTACCTGTAGTGTTTGAAGAGTAAACGGAAGGTCTTACTTTGTGAAGGGTAAGCGGAATGTGTTACTCGCAGTGAATAAATCTATCCTTTATTTAGCACAACAGACAGAGTAGCGAATGTATTTATGTTGTTACTAACAGAGTTATTGATTAAGAGAAATATTGCAGTAAGATATTATGGAGGGTCAGTGGTAGGAGTAAAACTGACTATAATTGAGACTGACAGCTTTGGAGAAAAGAAATTGCATTGAACTATTGCAAAAATGAAAATGTTTGAAGGTTTAAAGAAGCTGTTAGGAGGTAAAGTGAAAAATTTGTTTTTTATTGGTGATGCTCCTGAAGGAACACCTGTGCATTTTATGTCTACCAATTTGGGACAAAATACATGTATGTGGGTTCACCAATGGTGCAAGATTACTGAAACAGAAGGTGCTTTGAGGTTTCCAAAAGATGGTACTTTTGAATTGCAAATTATTGACAAATTAAGGGAAGTGTTATGTGAAATAAAGACACCATCGAAAGCTGCACAATTTGAGGCCTTAAGCCTGTGGGAAAAGACAGCAAGAGAGAGAGCAAGTGGGGATAAAAAGGTAAAGCACCAGATGCAGGAGAAGAAAATTAGTGATGAAAAAGAGCTTCAAATAAATAATGATTCTGGGGATGAAATAATGGATGCATTGTTAACTGAGTGTCCACCACTTTATTTGGTTCCCGTGAAAAATACTGAAAATAGTACACCAGTAAATACTACAGGGGCTACTGCTTCTATTGAACAGAGAGAAATACAGACTGAGAGAACTGTGCAGACATTTTATATTGACCCATTACCTGTTGATTCAGTACTGACAGTGATACCTCCAGGTGTTACTGCTTCAAATGTACCTGATTCAGTCCAAGAATTGCAAACTGCAGATGCACAGATAATGCCTAGAAAAATTATGACTGTCCCAATTAATATGGTCCCTACTGAAAATGTTGAAAGAGCTGCAGAAAAAGTGAATTTGCCAGGGTTTATTTCAGAAACTCAGAATACAGAGATTATTGAACAGAAATTACCCCAAGCACTGAAAGGTGAGAGAAAAATGGTATTTACAACATCTGCAGCCCAGGATAAAATGAATATATTTGAAAATGGGATTTTTCACACCTGCTCTGAGGAAGCAGCAGTAATTAAAAAGATATAGAACATGGGAGAACATATTAACACAGACCATGAAAAAGAGAGACAGCTTAGTGTTTTAAATTCAACATGTGAACATGAAGAAATTAACTGTTCCTGCTGTTTAAATAATGACAATGTGAACCAGTGTCAAGAAAAAGAATAAATTTCCCTGAGTAAGGAAACAGCTACATGTTCATTAATTACACATAATGGACTGACAGATTTGGCTCAAAAATATGAAACTGATGTTTCAGGAAGTTTTCCATTTCAGAAAAGTTTTAGGGTACACATGGATGAGGAAGCAAATGAGAAAATGTGTTCTTCAGGAATGCATTTGCACATTGCAGAAATAAAATATGGTTTTAAATGCAATGAGCTTGAGAAATTAGGAGACAAGTGGGCAAGAAAACATGAAAAGAAAAAGAAACCACCAGACCTAGCAAGGAAAATGGATAAGGAAAAGAAGCCACCAGATTTTGTTGAGAAAAATAATAAGCAGAATGAGGGAGAAGCTTTTGCTTACTCATTGAGAGAAAAGGTGGGAGAAATGTATGTTCCTATGCTACAGAATAAAAGTGAACTTGCAGCATTTCTGAACACATTCCCACAATTGAGAGACAAGATTGTGCTGTTGTACCCAAAAGTTGATGGATTTGATGAAATTTTAAAAGAATTGTACATTAATTTGGAAATGTTCTTTTACATTGACATGCTGACTAAATTGCGGTTTGAATCTAAAGTTGTTGTTCACGGGCCAGGTGAGGAGACAGTGAAAAGGGTTTACATGAATGCACCATCATTTTCTGTTGTTATGGAGGAAAATATAGCAGTGATTTATTTCCTAAAGGGCAGAGTTGATGTTGATTGGGTACAGATTAAAAGAAACCAGGATGGTAGTAAAGGTGTTTTGGTTAGTGCAAATTCAGGTATGGATGTTGTACTGCTGGAAAATGTGTCCTTTTGCCATCTTTATAACAGATTTGAGCATTGGAAGAAGAAAAATAAATTTAAACATGATGCACAAAAACATGGAGAAATGCAGGTGCAAAATATGCCAGCTAAGCAAATGCAAATGTCAGTTCAGAAACAGGTACCTATGGCAGGAATTTTTCAAGCACAGATGGTCCCACAAAATATGGAAAATGCCAACATGAATTTAAATAAGTTGTCCAGAGCCAATGTGAATTATTTCCAGAGACAAAATCAGAACCCAGTTCAACAGGTTGCTTTGTTTGCAAATGAGAGCTTTAACACTCACAATTCTGAATGTACCAATTCCATTGAGAAGGCAGTGGAACGTCCAGATTTAGTTGCAGGAGTTTTAAACAAAGAAATTACAAACAAAGTTTTAGAAGAATTTGCCCCAAAATTAGGCCCATTTGAGGAAGATTGCAAAACTGCTGTTTGTGACTCAGGCCTAGCAGAAAAACAATTATTTTGCAAAGTAAGCAGCTCAGATTACTGTACATCAGATAATGTTATTTTTCAGATTCCTGATGAGGATGTACATTTTAAAATGGCCCATCAAGAGACAGTTGTAGCATTGTTTTCAGAAAAGACTGTTGAAAAATTACCTTCTGCTTTGGAAAAAAAAATAAACACAGAAATAAGAGAGTTCACAGAGAAGGATGCCAGCTTAATAAAATGTGCAGAACATGTCTTATTAAAATTTGAACCAGATGACATGTATTCAGGAACACAATCAGTTGCAGGAATTTTACCAATGAAAGGATTTTTGATGGAATTGATTAGAAGTTTGTGTAACTTTCTCATCACAGGTTCACAGAAAATAAATGAAAAGAACAGAATAGTGCAGCAGATTAAAAGCATATTTTTTCCATGTTGTCCTGTGGTACCGAATCCAGTCAATATATTTTTTCACATTCCATGTGGTGAAGAATGGCTTATTTTTATTGATTTTTGCCAAGTTCATGTCACAGTGCCATTGGATGAGAATAGTCAGGAGTACTATCAAAAAGAAGATGAATATCTGGGACACAAAATTGGAAAGGGAGGTAGAAAGGTGTCACCAGAGAAGGTGGAAATAATTTCCAAGATGAATCCACCTCAAATTCAGAAAGAAGTCAGGACATTTTTGGGAATGGTTAGCTGCTGTAGAGAGTGGTTACTGAACATTTCCCTAGTGGCTAAGCCTTTACTGAGGCTGACACACTCTGGTGTGTCTGATCCGCTTCCATTGGACAACAACTGCACAAAAGCATTCCTAGAGTTGAAAGAGAAAGAATGTCGCGCCCCAGCACTAGGAATGAAAGTTTATTTGAAAGAAAATACACTAATTTGCAGTGAGAGGGAGGGCTGCGCTCTCTCATTGCCTATTGAAAAAGGTGACTGTGTTCAAAGGTCTGTGATGTATTGCCCAATGACCTTTGACCCTAACTTCACAGAAATGTCATCAAATGAATTGGATTATGATGAAACTGAATACGAGTGTCTAAATATCATGAAAATATGCATAAAGCCAAATTCAGACTTTAAAGATGAACGTCTGAGTCAGCCCAACAATGTCCATTTTGTAGATGGCCCATGTTTGAAAGGTAACACATTAAAAGCAGCACATGCTGTGCTCCTTATACATGATGTTGTCAAAGCTTCATGGCTTTTAGTAATTACCCCAGCCCAAAATTCGAAATTGATTGCCCTTACCATAACATGCAGTATATCTGCTCAATTGAGAGTCACTGTTGTCATGGGAGAAAGAAATGCTAATTCAGTTGCACAAAATTGTGTTCTGTTAGCATATACATTCTATGGAATCTTCACAGATGAATTAAAAGAGGCTCAAGAAAATGTTTTTGAAGCAGCACAACAGGGTTGTATCAGAACTGTTTTTGAGAGAAATGACATCTGCATAGTGGCAAATGTGTTATTGCAAAGACTGATGCCCAGGTACAGATTGCCAGTTTCTCTGAAATCAGATCATAATGTGGGCTTAAAGATAATAAGTGCAGAACAACAGACTGGACAAGGAATGGATTGTAGCTATCTGCCTGAAGTGTCAAGCATAATAAAGCAACACAATGGCAGCACTGAGTTACCTTTTGTAAAAGACTGTTTTTCAGCATCACCAAAGTGTCTTGAAAATGCATATGCAAATGCACTTGTGGAAAACACTGAGGAGAACACTAGCCATTGCTGTGTAGGTCTGGTTGATGTGCAGTGTGCAGTTTCTCACCAGATTGCAGCTGTTACACAAGATCTGCATAATGGATGGTGCAACGGCTTTGATCTGAGAGATGCTGTGGTGAAACATCTGAATCTGATCAAAGTGAAAATAAGAGTGAAAGGCCTTGGTTGAAAAAAGTGCAAAGGATTGATGGTGCTCTGTCAGAGTTTCTCAGCACCTAAGTAGTCCAATTTGCATGGAAAGTATGAGCCATACTAATGACAAGCTGATGACAAATGAGCAAAGAAATGCTGAAACTGTCCTGGTGAATTCTCCTTTTTTATTATTTTAGTTACTTATTTTAAAGAAGACTGTTCCAAGAAGCTACTTACAGAACTCTGCACTAAAACAATTGAGCGTGGCTATATATGATCTGATTACAGAAAAGACTTGTGTTTGCCTTAGAAATAGAAGTAACATTCTTATATGCTCAGCTTTTGCAATTAAAAAAAAAAAAAAAAAATACTGTCACTAGTGAAATTAAATATGTGTGATGAATTATAAATCATGTTATTATGCTTTGAATTATCAGAAGGGTGGATTGATGGAGCAGATTTCATCTGCAGTCAGGCATTGTTTTATGTTTGTGCTACAGACAGGCTGCATTTAAATTGCCACGCACATTTTGGTGCAGGTTAAAAACATGGCACATGAAAAACATGAAAGTGAGGCCTATTCACTTCAGTCTGAAAATGCTTTTGCTGAATTAACATGTGGTTTACAGTGTAGAGAAAAGTGGCCTTTTTAGCTTTGAGGATTAATAGAATGTGTTTCTCTCTTCCCAGCTCATCCATGTAATCTAGATTTATTATTCCTGTCTTAATAGACTTTGACTTGTTGCATATTTTGATAAACATTTTCAGTTAATAACACCTCTTTTTATAATGTGTGTGAATTAATAATGCACGTGGGAAACATAATGGAATGATTTACATGAAATGAATATTATCTTTGTGTTTGTTTTATTTTTGGGGCCTACACAAAACATGGCTGCCTGTGAATCCATCAAGGCTATGACTTGCAATTTAATGAGAATGGAGCATGCGCAGACTGTGGCAGCTTTCCTCATGACAAAAAGTCAAGGACAACCTTAACTGTACATTTTTGTGACTCTGCCAATGTACCAGTTAGTTAAAAGTATCCGTTCTGACTACGCTGTGGAAGGAAGGATGAATTAGAATGAAACATTTTTCCTAGTAAATGTTGCAAACATATAAAATGTATTAAGTCATTTGCGCTTCTTTTGTTAAAACTGGTGAAGTCAGGTTTTTAGAATGAGTCAGGGGGAGTGAGAACTCATGTCATAATGACTGACCAATCACGTACAGGTATCCTGAAACATGCTACATATTTGTGTAGTCTGCCAATAATTAGGGTTTAAATACTGTCCTCTCTGGATGGGGGCTGGCTATCTCAGCTCAGCTGGCTTCTAGGCTCATTAGGGGTGTGTGAGCCCTTGAGAGAAGGAACAGATTAGGCCAGACATCCTATGGGTTAGGTACGAGAAACGTCCCGGGAGATTGCTGAAAGGGCAGGTTTGCGTCCGAGGAGATTCAGGGGGAGGTTTCTTGCTTCCACGTCATATCTTGGCACATCAGGCCGCATTCCTTTGAGGTCTTGTGAAGGGCGGGCTGTCTCCCTCCTTTTTGTTCTTTAGACACAGAGATGCACATGAGCAGCAACAGATAGAAAGGCTCTTTAGATTAGATGCTAAAACTTTAAGTTTATGTTTTGACTAATTAATTAGGTCTAAAAGATTTATTTGTTTTATGCATTTATTTCTCCCAATGGGAGATTTTTTGCAAACTATTTAATTATTGATTAGCTATGCAAGACTATTTTGCTTAGAAACTCTTTAAGACTTTTGCGCCACATTTTTCATAACTACATGTAATGCTTATATGCAGACTGTAATGTGTTCTGTATTATTGATATTTTTCCTGTTTTCCAAATTCTGTAACCTGATTGATATTTTACTAATGAATAAAGGGTCAGAGAAAAACTTAACTTTTGACTAGAAAATAAAACCCTTTAAAATACTCAACAACTCTCTTTATTGGCTTGAATAATAAAATTGCATTTTTGACTGTTCAGGTTTATTTAAATCTCCTGAAGGTAATACATGGTGTGAAGGGCCCAACACCTTTTGAGCGGTAAATTAGAGGTAGCATGAGGGTTTTGCATTTAGAAACTACCAGAAGAAATTACCGCTCCATCACCACCACTGGTGTCTGGGTGTTATTTGGTGTGAGAAGGGTATGTGTGAATGTGTGCACATAGGTGAGAGATTCCCTGCCCGTGAACACATCTCCGGAAAGTCTGATGTGGAATTTCCACTTCCTAGACATATTTTGTGCATACAGTCACAATGCAAACCAATGCAATGTATGACGTTTCTGAAATTTAGTATAGGGTGAAATTCACAATTTTCAAGAAAGTCGCAGGTAAAATAAAACTTTTTTATGAGTCTATTACTTAATTGTTTTGTCTCATAATCATATTTATGTGTGCCTTACAAGCCCTTTCTTCATTTGACATGGCCTCTCGATTAGCCTTCCTGCAGCGTGAGGAAGGGAGTTCTTCCCCCACAAAAAATTGTGGAAAAAATGGGTGAAAATTATGCGTTTTCAGCATATCGTTAAAGACAGCCTGCTACAACTTATTTTTTTTTAATAGTGTGAATAGGCTCACAAAGAGGCACCGACTGCTCCTGCACTCACTTAAACACATCACTTATCGTGCATTCACAAACACTTTGTTCCTCTCTCCTTGCACTCATGGACACACACTGCTTCGCTCACCCAAAACTCACACAAGCATACCACTCAACCTGCACTCAAAAAGGCACACCAACCATCCAGTGCACTCACACCTCTCATCCTGCACTCATGAAAGCACATCACTCATCTAGTGTACTCATAAAGTCACACAGCTTACTGTAGGCTCACACAGACACACCATTCACAACCCCCACAAGGGCACAACGTATACTCAAAGACTCACCCTTACTCACCTGGCATTCACACATGCACACCACTCACCCGCACTCAGTTAAACAAATGACTCTGCACGCATACAAGCACATCACTCATAAGTCACTTTGCACCCACACACAGATTCCAGGCTACAACAGCACTAAGCCCTCCCTGCCGCACACCCAGTCAAGCAGAGTCCAATGGGAGGACTCTTCCTGCTTTGTGTTGGGGAGGAGGTGTTGTCTCAACCATCACCAACAACTGTCATTTTTCCTCCAGTACATACTTCCAAAAGCAACAAGCATTTACAATGCAATGGTCTCGGCAATATTATAGGTAGAGCTATTGGCATTGCTCATTTTTTTTTTGTATCCCTAAATAAATGGCATTGTCATTTATATTGGCAATAGCTTAATTGCTTGCATATGCGAGACCTATTGCATTAGCAGAGAGAGAGTGAGGTAGTGAGATAGAGAGAGAGTGAGGTAGTGAGATAGAGAGAGAGTGAGGTAGTGAGAGAGAGAGTGAGGTAGATAGAGAGTGAGGTAGTGAGAGACCGAGAGAGTGAGGTAGTGAACGAGTGAGGTAGTGAGGGAGAGGGATGTTCTGAGGTAGTGAGATAGAAACAGAGAGTGAGGTTGTGATGTAGTGAGATAGAGAGAAAGTGAGGAAGTGAAAGAGAGTGAAAGTGATTTAGTGAGATAGAAAGAGAGAGAGTGAGGTAGTGAGATAGAGTGAGAGTGAGGTAGTGAGTTAGAGAGAGAGAGTAAAGTTGTGAGGTAGTGAGACAGAGAGTGAGGTAGTGAGAGAGTTCCACTTTGTGGGGCTCATCAAATATCGGTCACATTTTAAGATTCGCATTACTGTTCCATCCTGGATGATCCGTACCTTATAGCGAGTATTTCAGGCTCAAGATCCAGAAAGCGCCCCCCTCAAATGTCCGCCCTAAGATTGATGACCCCCTCGCACAACCCTGGAGGCAGATGCGGCCGAGCAGGGTGGAACCAGGGGGAGCGGGCCTAGGAGCAGGGAGAATAAACAGGGGGAGGGAGGGCCGTGCACGGAGAAAGGAGAGCGCGTGGAGAGGGAGAGATACGCGAGGGGGAAAAGAGGAAAGAAATGATGAGGGAAGTAAGGGCAAGGGCGAGGCGAAAGGCAGAAGAGAGGAGGGTGTGGCGCAACGGCCAGAGCTCGCGACTTTGGAGCTGGGGAACTAGCTCAGCGTCTGCACAACATATGTGATTCTGGACAAATCACTTAATCTCCAACTATCTACGGCGCTGAGAAGAGGCAGATGCGGCCGGGCAGGGTGGAACCAGGGGGAGCGGGCCTAGGAGCAGGGAGAATAAACAGGGGGAGGGAGGGCCATGCAACGGAGAAAGGAGAGCATGTGGAGAGAAAGAGATACGCGAGGGGGAAAAGAGGAGAGAAATGATGAGGGAAGTAAGCGCATGGGGGAGGCGAAAGGCAGAAGAGAGGAGGATGTGGCGCAATGGCCAGAGCTCGCGACTTTGGAGCTGGGGAACCAGCTCGGCGTCTGCACAAAATATGTGATTCTGGACAAATCACTTAATCTCCAACTATCTACAGCGCTGAGAAGAGGCAGATGCGGCCGGGCAGGGTGGAACCAGGGGGAGCGGGCCTAGGAGCAGGGAGAATAAACAGGGGGAGGGAGGGCCGTGCAACGGAGAAAGGAGAGCGCGTGGAGAGAAAGATACGCGAGGGGGAAAAGAGGAGAGAAATGATGAGGGAAGTAAGGGCATGTGCGAAAGGCAGAAGAGAGGAGGATGTGGCGCATCCCAATCACGTTGTTTTGATTAAGTTTGCCGTAGTGGTGGTTTCTCCGGCCTCCCTGCCCTACATCGGCAGCTGCTGCCTGCTGGGATAAGATACATCAATATTCCACTATGGCGGTTGCTAATCAGGTACAAAATACAGACATTAGGATCCTGTTTTTATTTCAATAGGACAGCTGATAATCGTGCATAGAACGCTAATTATAGGATTCCATATACTATTTCTTTTTCATCATGGCAGTTGCCAATCAGGCATAGAACAACAACTATAGGATCCCACGTCCTATCTCTACTTCAATCGCCACTCTAGCAGACCAGAAACGCGTCATGTAGCTAAGACGCGAGGGTCCTTTAATAAAAACAGGTATGTTTCTCCTGCCATTCGTGGATGCAATTTACAGGCCGGCTGTTCAGAATATGGCAAACTTGTGAATATAAAGGTTGGTGCAAAGAAATGGTTGTGCCATTTTACTTTATTTTACGGTCTGGGAGATGTATACCTTAACCATATGTCTGGTTAATGTACTCAATTCCTTACATGTATATCTTAATTGGGGATAGCCGGGATGCACAGAAAACAGCAACACGAGAGGGGACGGAAGGAGGGGGCAAGGGGGGGACGGACACAAGGACAAGCACAACGAGGAATGGCTGTTTTGATTAAGTTTGCCGTAGTGGTGGTTTCTTCGGCCTCCCTGCCCTGCACTTTATGCCTAACCTCCGCCATAGTTGTCGTGCCGAGGGTCACATTGCGGGTCACCGGGAGAGCCGGGATGCACAGAAAACAGCAACACGAGAGGGGACGGAAGGAGGGGGCAAGGCTCGGACTGCCTCCGCCTTCTGCACGGGTCTTCCAGCGCCGCATCTCGTGCGAGGGTCACATTGCGGGTCACCGGGAGAGCTGGGATGCACAGAAAACAGCCACACGAGAGGGGACGGAAGGAGGGGGCAAGGGGGGGACGGACACAAGGATACAAGCACAACGAGGAACGGCTCACCTTCACTGCGGGTGAAGAAAAAATGGCGGCCGCAAGCTTCCGAATTTTTCGGAATCGGGGGCGTGGTTTTGTGGTTCTGAGTGACAGACTACGTCACTGTCTAAAGAACAGCAAAACTCACTCCCCCGAATCCGAAAGAGACGGGGCTAAATTAGAGTGACGCATCTCTCCTCCAATGGCTGGCCTCCGTTTAGGAAGCCGGCCAATGGAGGAGAGATGGGGCAGGGAGGCGGGTTAAACCGCACTACTAAGAAACATTAAATCTCCGACCCCAGACTGCGCAAGCGCAGCCTTTAGGTCCTCGACCTAAAAAGAAGAAAGCACTTGAAAGTGTGCTGAAAGGCCGCTGTAATGATCACTGGCTGAGTCAACAAAATCAGAAAGGTCACTTTACAAATTAATTCAGAAGATTTTTACATGAAGTTCTCTTTCAGTTTCGCATACACGCCTTTTCAGACACTAAAAACATTACCAAATGTCAGGTATTTTCACCTACGTGACACAGCTGTCCAGCTCTCCCACCTGGCAGCTGGCAGATTAATGGAGACGGGTGGGCTGGGGTGGCAGCCAGACTACAATTCAGCGTCAATCACTGTATGGGCACTTTAAGGTGATTTAATATAGATTAAGACTCCAGCGCTCATGGTGACAGCATGCCTCGGGACGTACAGATGGCATCTGACTACAGACAGACCAGCCTCTTCGAAAAAGGATTATAAACTGTTTCCCAGTGAAACACTGCACAGTTATCCGTCATGACCTCTGAACCTGGCAGGGCCCAAACCGCCAACCACTCTTTTCCCTGTGCTCAACCCCAATCAGAGAACCCATTCTCTCAGGGTGCTGCACACTGACCACTGTGCAGAGCCGTCCACTGCAAGAAGCACTATGCTGCGAGCTCGGTAGAATGTATAAATTGTGAAAAGTTGTTGACATCAACCCAGCAGTATCCAACAGCAAAGGACAAATACATGAGCCATTTAGGGCTAGAGGTCCACAGGAGGCAGAGAACAGGCAGAGTGATGAACCTAAAATGAAATATGTTTTCGATCATTTTTACTTACGACCAGTCATTCAATATTTGTTGGCCTTTTATGCTTGTTGTGGTAGTTTACATTTTAGCAGCCTCTAGGCTGAAACCTGCTGAGCTCTGCCAGCTCCTTTTTATTATTAATTATGGCAATGGAACTGAGGCTTCTGACTGATGTCATGTGAACGCCACAAACCCCTGGTAACTGAGGCATTGCTTGTAGAACCAGTAAAAAGTGCAAACGTGCTGTATAAAACATGTTTAAAAAAAATGTGGGGGGCGTGGCTTGCAGCCAAGCATGGCGGCAGCGTAAACCGAGAGCTCCCTAAGGCATTACGGCCTTTTTTGAAATCCGACACATTAATCCGTGGCATCGCCCACCTGAAGAAGCGGTGACCGGGTCCGGTGCAGAAGCGGCGCCGTTTGGTCCGACCCAGGCAAGAATCGGATTCAGGGAACTGCGTCCTCGAGCCCTGCAAACTTTGGGCCTGCGGCTGGGGTGCGTCACCAGCCTCGAGTGACCGGCCGACCCCGGCGGAAGTGAGGGCTGACCGGGCTGATTCCGGCGACGCCCGCCGACCTCCAGACCGAGACGTCGCGAAAGACCCCCCCGCGCCGACAGAGGCTGGAAAATCCTCTGGGGCACCACCGATGACTGCACCGGCTGAGGCGCTCACCAGAACCACGCGTCGGCGCCTGAGTGAAACGGCGTCCGCGAGATAGCGCCTGTGACCGAGCTGCTTGAGGCGCCTGGCGCGGATGCGGACCCCCCCCCCAGAGGAGGTGAGAACTCGTCGGCGCGAGGGACACTAAGTGCTCGACCCCCCGCCCTTAGCGGCACCACTACCAGACGCATGTGGCGCTGAACATCCACGTGCACACCGGTGCCCCCGGGGCATAGGCGGAAGAGGGAAGCATCGTAGGAGCAGGGAGCAATCCAGGCAGCCACAGGAGCAGCAATAGTCCCAGCTGGTGAGGGGGGCGGCAAGGGACACTCTGGCCGCATAAACAATACCTCAGTGCTCTTACTAGGCCACTAAACACGACACGTCAATGCCAGCGGCGGCCTTACCACCTGGACAAAAGTAAGCACGACCGCCACCAGAACGCGACCAGAACTTTGCCCCGACACTGTGTGGTGAACGCACACGAGCGGCGACACTACAGGACGCGCCACCCTGAACAGATGACCACTTTCCTGGCCAGTGCAGCCACAGAAGATAAGCGCTAGACTCGACGTGCACGACTGGTGAGAGGGCTGCGACATGCAGACGACTACACAGTGGGGGACTCAGCGGGGTGCGAAACGGGCACGCAGTACTGACCATCCCGGCTGGAGGGAGCCGTGATTAGCCGGAGCGAGGTATTCTACCTGATCCGCAGGAAGACGGGAGACACACCGAGCGGCTCTTCCCGGACCCGCAACGAAAACGACCAGCAGCACGCGGCGCAGTGACCACAGTACTCGCAAGAGCTGGGACCGGTTTCCAAACACCTCGAGACATGGCGGGGAAAGGAACGAGGAGTGGATCAACCCAGGCCAGACTGGATAAATTCGCCTATAGCCAGCACGGACAATCGCAGGTGCCTGGGCGTAGTTCCACGGGCGCTACTCAAGAAACTGAAGGGACCAAGAAGGTGACGCTAGAAGACATTATGAAAACCCTCTCTGAGGTGCGGACGACAGTGGGCTCCATATCCTCCGAGTTTACCCTGCTGCGAGCGGACTTCCAAAAAATGACTGAAAGGGTGTCACAGGTGGAAGTGGTTACCAAATCCCTTGTGGAAGACACTTCGGACCTACAAATAGCTATGGAACGTATGGAGAAGGTCACCAGGCACCTGCAGGAAAGATTGGACGACCAGGAAGGGCGTTCTCGAAGAAATAATGTACGCATCCTAAATCTTCCGGAAACAGAGGGTAAGAGAGCAATGGACCTCTACGTCGAGGATCTCATCAAAAATAAGTTGCAACCTAAAGGCTTGTCGCACTTCTTCTCTGTTGAAAGGGCACATAAGGTGCCTGGTGGCACGCCCACACCAGGGGCGGCGCCACGGCCTGTGTTGGCTAGACTGTTCAACTTTAGAGACAGAGATGCCATTTTGCAAGCGGCGAGAGTCTCACCACCAGTTAAAGTTCAAAACTCAACCTTGGCATTCTTCCCGGACTACACAGCGGATGTAGCCAGGCGCCGGAAATCATTTACCGAGGTCAAAAAGGCGCTAAGAGACAGAGAACTGCAATACTCGATGTTATTCCCGGCTAAATTGAGGATTATCGCCGAAGGGAAGACGTGGTTCTTTGACAAGCCGGAAGTGGCACAGGACTGGCTGGACGGCTGGAGACAGGTGGGAAGACCCCCCCGGCCACACAGGGATCGACCGCACCATCGCAGCGGAGACCACGCGAACAGACGGACCGACCAGGAGGAGCAACGAGAGGATGTCACGGAAGCGTTCCCCGATGGGACTCAATGCCCAACTGACTCAGGACAACCGGGCCCAATCAGAGGTCAGACTGAGGATGGGTTGGCCCAGATGCAGGCTGCGGACCCTGGACCTGGTGAAGCGGAGTAGGGTGGGCAGAGCCGGTGCCTGTAGGGGACTCACCGACCCCACGAGCAAGTAAGATAGTTGGGAATGGGTTTAAGCACTCTGCAAAGTTGGGGAAGCGGGCGGGGATGTGTCCGTGGAGCAGGGGAGCAGGGAGGGGGGATGGAAAGGGAGTTTTCAGTTTATGTTAATGTTACTAGTCATCACATACACCACATGGTACATGCCCGCGAGATATAATACACCGCCCCTTTGCACTTTCGCGAAGCGATGCGCTTGCACTGGACCCATCAGCCTGTCCTTCAAAATACTACCCACACGATCCAATGACCCAACGGTTAAGCACTGCACCCGATGAGGGCGCTAGTACAACGATAGAAGTACCCCCCCTGCGCCTGCTCACATGGAACGTCAGGGGACTGGGGGATAAAATAAAAAGGGGGTTGGTCCTGCAAGCAGTTAAGCGCCAGAACCCTGATCTAGTTCTGCTCCAAGAAACACACCTATCCGGGACAACCTGTAAAGCCCTCGATAGACGGGGATATGTAATGGCAGTACATGCAGAATTCACAACAGGGTCCAGGGGAGTAGGGATACTTATAAAAAAGACGTCACCCTTTATGGTGGAACACCGCCGAATGGACGATCAGGGCCAATTTGCGGCATTGCACGGCCAGTGGGAGGGGAGGCCCCTCAACGTGGTGTCCGTTTACATCCCCCCGGCGCTCCACTCTATAGCATTGCCTGCCCTAGGTAAATTCCTCCTAGACCTCCCGGAGGGAGACACAATTATAGGGGGGGATCTCAATGCGATAATAGAACCCACGTTGGATACATTTACCATCAGGGACCGCCCCCGAGGGACCGCAACGCTCCCTGGCTTTCTAGAAGCGATGGGCATTACAGACATATGGCGGCAATTATACCCTGCAGTGACACAATACACATTCTACTCTGCGGCGCACAATAGCCTATCACGAATAGACTACTTCCTGTTCCTGGGGGTTGGACTGGGGAAAGTTGACACAATGGACATCCTGCCCAGAGGTATATCTGACCACTCACCCATATTGCTGTCACTCACCACCAAAGAAAAGAAAGGCGCTAGAATCTACCCTTTATACCCCAACTATTTAAAGATCCCTAAGGTGAGGAAGAAACTCAAATTGGCGACCGCACACTATTTTGAAGAAAACGCAGGAACGGTTTCTTCACCAACGGATCTATGGGAGGCGTACAAAACTGTCCTGCGGGGGGAAGCAATTGCAGCCATAACGGGTCACAAACGAGAGTCCCAACAGGATCTCACAGAACTCGAACTGGCACTCCACAACGCGAACAACACGCACATGGCGAATCCCACCCCGGAAACAGCACACTTCCTGCAGTTGCGACAGCAGCAATATCAGGCCCACCTGAAGACAAAAGTCCTAGGATACATCACAAGCACAGCACATAGAATATATGATGTGGGTGATAAGGCCGGGAAAATGTTGGCATGGTTGGATAGGAGAGGGGGTAGTAATAGAGGGATACAGAGACTTCACGCACATAACGGACAGCTGCAGACGCACCCAGAAGAAATAGTACGCACATTGGCGAGCCATTTTCAAAAGATATATACCCCAGAACATGACATCACTGCATCAGCGGCGTCACTCTCGCTTGAGAACATTGCTATCCCCGGGCTCACGCACGAGGCAAGGCAGGAACTAGAGGCTGAACCGACAATGGATGAGATTCAACTGGCGATTCAGGCGCTGCAGTCGGGTAAAGCACTGGGTCCTAATGGACTGCCGGTAGAATGGTATAAGTCGATGGCTTCCGATCTTAGCAAACCACTGCTAGAGATGTATCTGGAGAGCCGGGATAAGGCAGAATTGCCGCTGGATCAGCGTACAGCCACGATTGTGGCCATACTGAAGCCCGGGAAGCCTCCGACCGAATGCAACTCATACCGCCCGATTTCTCTGCTAAACGTAGAGGCCAAGGTTCTGGCAAAACTACTGGCGAACCGTCTGATACAACATCTGCAGACACTGATCCACCCTGATCAGTCAGGCTTTATGCCTCACAGGAGTACAGCACTGAACCTCAGGCGGGTCCACGGGGTGATGGCACGTGCGCACCTTCTCCCGGAAAAGGCGGTAATTCTCTCCCTTGATGCCAAAATGGCTTTCGATCTAGTGGAATGGGAATACCTCTTTGCAGTGCTGGCCCGTATGGGCTTTGGCCCGAACTTTATAGCATGGGTAAGACTACTTTACACGAAACCGGTAGCGCAGGTGGTGGCGAACGGCCACATCTCGCGGACATTCCCGCTGGGGAGGGGTACTAGACAGGGGTGCCCTCTATCGCCCTTACTCTTTGCCTTAGTGCTAGAACCCCTAGCTGTCCTGATTAGAGCAACGCCGTTGCTCAAGGGAATCACATGGGAGGATGGATGGGAGGATAGAATCTCCCTGTATGCGGACGATATGCTCATTTACATGGTTGACCCGGAGACCGGGATCCCGGCCTTATTAAATCTCTGTAACACGCTTGGGAAATCGTCAGGCTATACCCTGAACTGGTCCAAGTCGGTAATATACGTACTGAAGGGTCCGGAGCCGGTGTTGCAGGAGGGCTGCCCCCTGGCGTTGACGGCAAACTCCTTTAAATACCTGGGCATTGTCATTACAAAGACTGACACGGAATTTTTTGATAAAAACTTAAAGCCACCTATGGAACGCCTGCGCGCAGACGTTAAACACTGGGCGACCCTAGCACTGACACTCCTCGGACAAGCGGCGCTATATAAAATGATGGCGCTCCCCCGGTGCCTCTATGTACTGGAAAACACCCCATATCTTGTCACACCGAGATACTTCAAGCAGGTGGCGGCGCTGATCTCCAACCTACTCTGGAATAATGGCCCGGCGCGTATAGCGTACGACAAGTTGGTAAAAAGTTGGTACGAGGGGGGAATTGCTCTACCTAACATTCAACTGTATTACTGGCAGCCCAGCTTAAAATAATTAACCAGTGGATCCACGCCCCGCGAAATGATCCAGCTTACACTGCGGACTGGTCACAACTGGGGACAGAGGGCATGCTGTGTTGTATAACAAACAACGAGTCAAAAACCTGTTGGGACCGACGCAACACACGGTGGCCCTATGGCATATCGCGCAAACACGGTTGGGGTGGAAGGGGAAAATCACCAAACTAACACCGCTATGGGACACGAAATCACTAGGAAACCTCAGATTCTGTAAAGGCTTTACACAATGGTACTACATTGGAATTTCCACAGTGGGGGACCTATGGGATAAGGGAACGGTGATCACATTCCCACAGCTTCAGCAACAATATGGCCTGAGCCCCACAGAGACATTTAGATATGTGCAGATACGCCACGCACTGCTACAGGCGATCCCGACAGGCACTGAGCTACCGGAGTCCTCCCAATTAGAGGATAGGCTGCTTACTGATTTTATGCAACAAAGCGCGAACTCCCTCACGTATAAAAAACTAGTCAACAACCTGGAAGATCCCACATTGAGACTAAAAGAGAAGTGGGTCCGGGAAGTGGGTGAGGTGGATGAGGCAGAATGGAATGAAGCACTAGCCTCCCCGAGAGAAGTGGGCATTTTGGCTAAATTCAGATTAGTACAACTAAAAATACTCCACCGCATTTACTACACGAGGACGCTACTCCATAAGATACATAGAGCACCCCACCCATTTTGCCTCAGGGGTGTGGGGAGGAGGGGTCTCTGTTCCATACGCTATGGGAATGCCCACTGATACAAGAATTTTGGAAACAGGTCATGCGCACAGTCTCACAAGCACTTAAAATTTCTGTTCTACCAGAACCTCGCAAATGTTTGTTGAACATATGGGATCCCAACGATCTGAATAGATATGGGCAGATTTGGGCTACGTTGGCCATTACAGTAGCTAAACGGGACATTGCGCAGAAATGGGGTGCGCCAGAACTGCCTACAGCGCACAGATGGGCTAACAACATGGACATGCTGATGATCACAGAAAGGGAGGTCTATGTACTCAGAGCCTGCCCCCGCAAGTGGAACAAGGTATGGGCAGCATGGAATGTCTATAGGGGGAGATCTGTGAACCCCTTCCGGAGGGAGAAGATCTGGACTCAGAAGAGGAAGACGAATAGATAACTGGGGGGTGGCTGGCAAAATTTCCGGGATCAGAAGGGATATTGTTCTGCATTAGATATGTTGAATGGCGAGACAAGGGTTTTCTGGGGTGGCGGGTTATTCAATGTCCAAAGGTGCTGATGATCGAACTGTGATGACTTATGTTTAAGTTTAAAGTTTCAACGTTCTGAAGGTTAATGAGATATGAAGTGCACATCGGACAGCATTTACAGCCTGCGTTCAACAAAGACTTCGACACAAATAGTTATGACCCCGAACGTTTTGGGATACCCAAAACAATAAATATGTAAGAAACATGTGGCAGATATCCTACCCATCAGGCGAACAAGTACATGTGTGCAGAATTAAGATTCGACTGTGTTACTGTATGTACATTCTGAACTTTCACAACAATAAAGATTGTTTTTAAAAGTGAAAAAAATAAAAAAATGTGATTACTATTACACAGTAATTTGATGTAGAATATAGGATGAAGGCCTCACGTTTTGTGAATAATTAGCATGTCTTTAAAATTAAAAACTGGATATTCGTGGGTTTAAGATAAAATCACATGCACTACTGGCTTGGTGAATTCAGCCAACAGCTCTTCCCGACAGCAAGTATCTCTGATGGCTGCAGCCTGGGGTGCGCCACACAGCATTAGCATCTGACTCAATGATTTATAGTGAGGGCGCAGGAGGAACTTACCTGATCAGAACTTGCTGCGGATCAACATGGAGAGTTCCAATGCTGGCACCGTCATTCATTGCCCAATTCCAGATGCACTGCAGGAAAAGAACTCATGAAGACAATGGAGGCACCTCGGGTGGCGAGTACACCCACCCTGCGAGAAAATATCAATTGGGCGCTTGTGGTGCAAAAATCTTATTTACAACAAAGAAAATACAAAGAAAAAATACTAGTTCCTCGTATAGGCAAGTTTTATGAAGTAGCCTGCAAAGAGTTGCTGCTCTTATTTTTTAGAGATTGGAGTACGCAGTTTGCTTCATCTCTCACCTATTCCTAATACATGGTGGTCTCCACCCCCAGGCTTTCCTGTCCCACACAGTTCACAAGCATCCGATGGGGAAAGGTCTCACATTTGTGTTCATGATGCACCCTTGGTCCACCGTGCCTCTTATGGTTACAGCGCTGTATTGGCTCTTTCCTGGGCCACAGTACTGAACGCTCAAATACACGCAAACGCATCGGCATTAGACAAGGTAGCCCTACCACCCTGACGTCATAAGGCTGCCTTAGGCCTTCAGGGCGAGTTTACCACAGGAACCCGGTGACAGAGATCTCCGTCTGGCAAAGTATAGAAAAAGGGGCGCCTCCCCGTTTTTTAGATGGTGGGGATGTGTAAGTCTAGACTTTGCAGTAATTTTACACTTGGCTTTTGTGTACAGCACAAAGTAGTAAAGTTCAAAGTGTATTAGTGACAGTGGTCGAAGTGGGCGGGATCGGCAGGGCACGGCGTGCCCCTACTTCTTTCATTTAACTGATTCCGTTCCCCTACTTTTTTGGTTCAACACTCATCCCAGGGCCAGAAATAGCCAAGGCCCAAAGATAAGGCTTGCCGTTCGTGGCAGTCGTGGCAGCTCGGGGAGGCAGGACTAGCAGAGAAGGAAAAGGACACTCTTTCTTCCTTCCTGCCCCCCGCCCCCCCCCCCCGTAGTGTGTGACAGCCCGGGCACACACTCAGCCGCACCCGAGCACTTCCCAGGTCTTTGAAAGGCCAATTACGTGTTAACGAGGCTTTGTTGCTTTTCACCCCTGCTTGAGCCCCTGCATCCTCACTCTGCATATTGCTGAAAGAGTCAGCTCTACCCCCCTCCACCCCCCGACATTTTTCGTAGCTCCTTATCCTTAACCCCCAAATACCCCCCCCCCCCCCAAATTTGGCTCTAGTTGTGCCTCTGCTGCCCGGAGAAGGCGACAATAAAGATGTAATCATTACTCCGGTGATTCATTTCCTTCCTAACGAGAGATGCAGTCCACTTCTCCTGCTCTGCAGCTGCCCACCACCCCCAGCAGCTGCCCACACCCACTTTCTTACTCTGTCCCACGCTATCTCCTGCTCCTCCTCACTTATTGAAACTATTCCATTACAAATTCTTGTTTGAGGTAGTATCCCGTCGTCAAACTTTAAATAAGCCCATCGCGTATTTAGCTATACCAGACTTTTTGTCAAGTAACACTGTAATGAATCTGTGTCTTTTTTCCTAATTTCAGTGGTTTTAATTAATCAACCTTAGAGGGACGAAAAGCTGTGCTGGCCACAGTGACACAGGAGTTCATGGGTTTCAACTGCTTTACAGATTTTCTCAATAGAATCATTCCCTCACTCGGCTATTGTGATATTTGCATGAGGTGCCAGATGCATCAGATTGTAAGATATCTCAGTGGGTTAAGGGACTTGCTGCAGCGATCCACGTGTAATCAAAGTCACTGCTTTCTTTCAAACTAATGGAATAGCTCAGTTGGTCAGTGTGTTTGATGCAATGCACTGTGCGTGATCTGTATGTCACATGTTTGAATCCTAGCAGAGTGCTCTGTGGGCTCAAGCATATGATAGAGATGTAGTGACCACCTGTAGGGCATAGGTTCTGTTACTGATAAGAAAGCGAAGTGTGTTATGCACATGCTGCAATCATCTGATTGTCGTGTCCGTAGCATACATTTGAACCCCTGCAGGGCCAACTCGTGTTTTCATTCTTCTGAGGGCGATCAAACGAGTACATTTGGGAAGTAACTAACGCAGTATTTTATGCTAATTAAAGGGTAGTTAACAATTACTTTTATGTTCTATGCCATATATGTGGACATTATTGGCTGAATGTTCACATACACTTCAAATATATGAAATATATTGTCCATTCAGAAGACCTGTTTTCCGTACCTACTGCTCTAGAGGTGAGCTGCAGCACATTTTATTTTTGTATGTCAACCAGCAGAAATACTATGTTTGCCTGTTCAGAGGGCTGGAGCACGGAGACACAGCTCTGTTGGGCCCTAGCTCACGTGTGCTCTTGTGCTGCAGCCACCGACCTCCCACCCCAACTCCCAGGATACTTAAGTGCCTAAGATAAAATTGGCACTGTGTGTCCTCGGGTCAGTAGTTACTGAGAGGGCTGGGACAGCTCTCTGCACTACTCCCTTTTGGGCTGGGCAACCTTTGGTTGAGCAGGAGAAGGGGTAGATCTGCCTATGGTGGCGAGAGGGAGTAAGTTGGTGATACACCCTTCCTAGGGCTGTGCAGCATGGTGCCACCAGCTAGACTCAGCCTCAGAAACATGTCCACTCCTTTCAGTCAGATCACTGAATGCCCGCCCACTCCCGTTTGTGTAACAGACTAACATATCCAACACTCAAATTAATTTCATATTTCACTATACTAATTCACCACTAATCTTTTATGGGTTCCGGCGTAGCGTGCTAGTCACTGAAAAAGCGCTTCAACACCCCATTCAGAGGTAGCAAGCACTATATAAAGGCAAACTTTTTTCCCTCTTCTATCTCTACACTATCCTTCTTGATCCAAATAACTGACTAACATATCCGCCACTCAGATTATTTTTCATATTTCACTATACTAATTCACCGTTAATCCTTTATGGGTCCCGAAGTACTGTGCTATTCACAGAAAAAGTGCTTAGATGCCATGTCAGGGGTAGTACGCGCTATAAAAAATGCAGTTACAATACAATAAAAGATAGAGTGGTCTCAAAATGGCCAGATTGATTTTATTCACCAAAACATTTGATTTTATTCACCAAAACATATTAGCTCCACTCTACACTCTACTAAGTTTGCCAGTGAAGCGCTGCTTGTTTTCTTGTCTTCCTTTGAACAACATTGTTTTCCATGGGTGGAGAAGGGCACCATTCCTGGAGGTACTGGATGCGTTATGTTTGCAAGTATATTATGTTTCTAAAATCACTTGCTGCCTCCTAGGTCAACATCGTAACATAGGATAGTGAGCTATTAATTGTCATCTAAGAATTGCAATCAAACTGCAAGGTACAAATTAGAGAGTTACGTTTTTCCCCCCGAGTATTTGATTATCCTAATGTTGCAAAGGTTGTTCATGAGGATAAAATCAATTCTGATTATTAAAGAGAACCCCAAACCATGGTATTACGTTCTAAATTCATAGTTTGTGTTTTTCCAGACCGATCACTATTAAACCATACTGCTTACTAGTACAGTGTCATGTGACTCCTTCACCTTGTAGTACTTTTTCTTATGTATTTCCTACAGAGTGATTTACACACATATGATTGATTGTGTGTAGTGTGTGTGATGTAAAGTGCTCTGACACCCTACACTGGTATCAGTGACGCTGTAAATCAAATCAAATGCATCTGAGCGAGACAGTGGTTATGGAGACTCGAGGGGCACTGTTGAAGGGTGGTAGCGAGGGAATCCATGGCGGAGGGAATCATTGGGGGGCACCCACAAACATTGTCACATAGGGCTCCACAGTGTTAAAGCCGGCCTTGCCCTTGAGACCAGTCTGCTGCAGCCATTGGTATCTCCATTGGCCTTGTTTCAGCAGTAGTAGGTGCAACTCACCAGGGGTCGGCGATGCACGCGCACCAAACATAGTTCACAAACTTCACGGTCTCGCTGCTTCATGCACAAGCACTTTAAACATGTGCTAGCTGCTCTGGGGCCACTGGAATTATGTAGCAATGGAAGACACATTTATTCTGCAGTGCTGACTAAATTATGCAGCAAAAAAAGCTGCAACGTAATGCTGCATATTTTCTGATACTTTATTATTTTTACACATGCTAACAGTCTGCAAAGATTTTCCCGTATTAGTGGCAGTGCATCATACAAATGAAGCAGTGAGAAGCATGATCAGTCAACCTTTGCAAAGGGCTGTCCACTTCACAGAAACACAAGTCACGTTTGTTTGTAACTTTTGATCAGTTTGAGCTACAAACAATTTATTAGTTAAAATCGTGAAATTATACAGCAGGTGATGCATTATGTGGCAAATATTGCAAAGCCATAATTGTATAGAAAACATTTGCCAACTAGGATATTTTGTCATTCATGTTTGAACTAGTCTTGTGGAAAAAGGGAGAAGTGCTAATGACAGAAACTCCATCACTCGGAGACAAATGGCTTGTGATTCCACTTTTAAGCATATTTGGGACATTCTGTGATTGGAAACAAATCCCACTTTGTGAATGTATTTTAATGTTAATAACTCATATTAAACCTTAACCCCTTCCATGCTCATGACGAGCTCAGCTCGTCATGCAGTACACTGCTTGTGTGTTCATGACGAGCTGTCATGAACAATGGGAAAGAAGGATCTGCAGCACAGAGGATGAATTGCTGTAGCATTGATAGTGTTAGATATATGTGTATCTATTGGCTGAATTAAATAACGTAATAAGCTGTAGCTGCGTCGTCATATGCCAAACAAAGACAACAAATTTGAATGATTTGCTCTTCATGGCCACACCTCTGACTCTGCCCACTGACCCAATCCTTTGGTTGTTCCCGCCCCCTGATCTCCGCCCACAGTTCCCCTACTTTTTCCCCCCCACTTCGACCACTGATTAGTGAGTTTACATATGTAAATTACTCTCAAGCGTAAGTTACCTTTGTGACTAGCTGCCTATAAATGTAAAAAATATCCTTGTTACTGAAGTTTGTGGTGAAACAGTTGTCACACCTAAGGGGCGCTGTCTAACCCAACGCTGTAAAATTCCAATGTGTTATTTATCAGAAAAAGGAAAGCAAAAATTCCGAGTTTATTATTTCACTAAAGAAAAGTCTTTCCGTTTTGTGTCTCCTATCCTGTAATTCCCCAATTTTTAATATGAATAAACACTTCACTGAGCAACTTTACCGAAAGCGTTAAATAAGAAGACGCAGCAATCCAAGCAGATGTGCAAATTGAAGTAAAGTAACACATTATTTACAGGATAATTAAGTGATAATTCCCAATTCGAGCCGTCCAGTGTGTGTGACGGAGGTGTGCATCAGAGCTTGAGCTGCGCAGCTCTGCTACTGATGGCAGCGAGTGTATTCGCACGTACAGTTCCACAGCAACACCAAACACGTCAAGATTAAAACCTCGCGGGAGCAGGCAGGGCGCATGTCAGAAGACAAACACCTTCTTAAGCCGCATACTGACACATGCCTTTCCAAAACATCAACCTTTTTCTTTCCTTTGCGCACGACTAACGAGTCAATAAAACGGCCCCTACAGGGCTTTATCTAAAATTAGACGGGGGAAGACGTGACACTCCAATGGGCCTGTTCACAACCGCGTTGACCTTATGAAAATGTCTCCTTTAGGGCTACCAGCAGTACTCAAAGGGATTCCTGGCAGGTGTACATATCTTTATTGCTTCGTATTGCTCCACCAAAAGTGCAGAGACATCCGCAGTAGAAAATCGTATGCAAGGGATGGGAATATACATTCTAAACTGTGGTTACGCTTGAACGTTTGGGAACACTCACAAGCGTGTTTATGAGCGTTTCCAAACTCTGACCCAACTTCATCCCACTTTAGAAATCGTTTGAGATTTACTCCTGCCAAGGCCTGAAGTTATTGCCTTCCCAGGATGAAGGGGAATGGACCAACGCAGATTTTATGGAGAAGAGTTTTCTCTACAGGGAAAACATTTTACTCTTTGGAGAAAAAACGTGCATTTGCACAGGAGGGTCCATTAACTCTGCAAAATTCAGTCTGTAGAATTCCGCGAAGGGGGAATTTGACATGTTAAAAAACGTGGCCTGTGGTATTGCCTGAAAACCTGCGCGCCTGGTGCAGCTATCCAGACTTAGAATGCTGGTCAATATAAATATATATATATATATATATATATATATATATATATATATATATATATATATATATATATATATATATATATATATATATAAATATATATATATTACCTACTGGCGGTCGCCAGTAGGTATATATAGTTAGGATTTTTTCTCTATGGGTTTTTTGAAAATTCTATGTCTAATAACTTTGGCGTTTGTGGACGGAATCGGCTGAAATTTTCAGGAAAATGGCACATTTTGTTTCTGAGCAGCCCTTGAAAATTTGGGGGGGGTTCGTCCAGTGGGGGCCGAGAAAAAAGGGGGGTCCCAAAACGTGTTTTTAACATTGAGTTTTCCATAGGGCGGTTGGCCTCACTTTTAGCCCGAACGGCTGAATGGATTTGCACGAAACTTGGCAAAATTGTAGGGACTGGTAGCCCGATGTGCCTTTTGTAGGTCTCAATATATGTGCTCCAGTGGATTTTGAGAAATTAACGTTTAAAAAAAGATATATATCTGTAACAGCGGACCGGTTAGCGCTCTGGTTCGCGGACTTTTCGCGCAACGGAGCTTTGTGAAGCGAAGCTGATTGGTTCTCCGGCGTCTGTCAACATTCCAAACAGTCCGTAGCGGCCGCCATCTTGTCTCTCGGTAGGATCGAGAGACAAGAGGAGGTCAAAACAAAGGGGGAAATAACTATAAGGGGGCATAGTAGATCCTCGCTGACCCCCTAGGTTTGATGTGGAGGTTTTAAAAGGGCCCCGCGGGGCAAAAAAAAATAATAAAAATAATAATTGAACGGCTGAATGGATTTGCACGAAACTTGGCAAAATATTAGGGACTGGTAGCCCGATGTGCCTTTGCTAGGTCTCAATATATGTGCTCCAGTGGATTTTGAGAAATTAACGTTCAAAAAAAGATATATATCTGTAACAGCGCTCTGCTTCGCGTAACGGAGGTTTGCGAAGCTGATTGGTCATTCTGTCACTGGGCTATAGTTGGGCTACATCTGGCTGATATTTGGGCTACATTTGTTTTTTTGTGTGTCTGGCGGCCATCTTTGGGCTACATTGGGCTACATTGGGCTTCATTGGGCTACATTCGGCTAATTAGCAAATAGCTCATCGCAAACTAGGAATGGTAAAGAATCGCTATTTATTCCTTAAAGTTCGCTATTTAGGAAATGCAAATAACTTTGATGATACATATGGCGGTTCATCTCTAACAAGATAAGAAGCATAGGGATAGATTTATGATGACTGGCGCATCACCAGGGATGTGTTAGTCATTCTGTGCCGCTGTTCCGTCACCTATGGTGTGCTGCATTTACAATGCGGCGCATCACGGGGCAAAAACAGCACAGATGCGTGATGTATCTGTGCCGTAAAGGTGGCGCATTGCTGGAGTTGTATCGCAAGTGTGATGAAGCTCCAGCAAGGGTCGGGGGTGCCCCTGTCGCAGGGTTTCTGTTCTCACACAGAACTGTGGACAGAGGATTGGAACCTCGGCGAATTAGGGTGTCCCAAAACTCACGTTAGTAATCAAAAACTATTTAGCAAGCTAGGTACAGTGTCACATTGGATATAACAAACTCTCAATGTTTAGACAATCTAGAATATGAACTTATAGTACCTCAGGATACGTGGAACTCATGAACAGTCGGTCGTTATATATTTCTTAGAAACCAGAACATGGAGTTAAGAAGAACACATGTGTATTTGAAATGTTTATTTACTAATGCCGTCTTCTCAGGCGTAGTACCTTAGATAATAAAAGTACACATATTATCAGTAGCAAAATTACCAGCATAGTTACTAGTACATAAAAAGTGAATGGTGATAGTATGTTAACATGCTGTAAATGAATAAGAGTTAGCAACACTTATAAGCAGCCGCGGGCCGTGGAGGGAGTTACGGTGAGGCAGGGAGGCGGGGAGGGGGAGAAGCAGGGTGGAGAATACAAGTACACATATTATCAGTAGCAAAATTACCAGCATAGTTACTAGTACATAAAAAGCGAATGGTGACAGTATGTTAACATGCTGTAAATGAATAAGAGTTAGCAACACTTATAAGCAGCCGCGGGCCGTGGAGGGAGTTACGGTGGGGCAGGGAGGCGGGGAGGGGGAGGGGCAAGGTAGAGAGGGCTCCACCCTGCTTCTCCCCCTCCCCGCCTCCCTGCCTCACCGTAACTCCCTCCACGGCCCGCGGCTGCTTATATCTCACCCTCCCTAATACACATATTATATTATTTGCTAAGAAGGTCTCTTTGTGTTGGTTTAGGGCGTGCCCATACTTTAGTGTCTTAGATTTGAAGGAATCACATCAGCATACACCAGCTCTCTCTTCATGTGAACCGCATCAACTGTTGTGTATGTGTGTTCGGCAAAGCAATATAAAACCCGCCTCATGCCCAGAATTGGCAGAAGTTGCACTTATGTTATGAGTATGAAGTCGTGGAGATCAGACCTCATAACAATTCTGTATCGTGTTGTTCTTGAAACTTTAGCACTCGCTGTACAGATATAGTTTAACAAGTAAAGCAGATAGTAGACCAATAACATATTATTCTCATGTAAACCACGATGAACTACTAGGTGGAAAGCTAAAGCAACAACTAAATGTCGTGTGCAGAAGTTGCAAAAAAGGAAAAATGGCGTTTAAACCGGTAATGAGCCCATGCTAACTTAACACGGTGTAAAGATATCCAGGACCTAGATGACACCTCCCCATGATCCGGAAACGAACTGAATAAGATAATAGAAGTGCCATCTCATGAGAGCAGATTGCAAGTTTATATGTGGACGGTCCGCAAGGTAAAGCATTAAAAACTAGGAAAATTCAATGCTAAAGAAAAATAAAACAGCCAAGTACTTTATCGAGTCTTAAGCCAATAGGCAAGGTAAATAATAAAAACTTGACAATTAAGTCAATGAATTGTCAATGAAATGCTAGTACTCAGCATATGAAACATGAAAAAGGTCTATGACATAACTGTGTATGCAAAATAAGCTGCAACAGCCTCCAACAGGAAGTCACCGTCTTCATCCGAAAACAGTTCAGCCATCCAATTTAAAAGCGGAAAAGAACATACGTGCTCTCCCAGCACCGGATCCTCTATCACCATCAGAGGACAGCTCGGTGGGTTTTCAAGAAAGCTGTGTTCCAAGAAAGACTGTGCTGCCGCCAGTAAATTCCAGGGACCAAGTAGTCCATGCATCAATGCCACAGCCATAATCCTTTCGCCAGGACAAACCAACTCGTGAGTAATGATAGGAGTCATCAGCTGATTAAAGTCGACGTCAGGAGAAACCGGTCCGCAGAGACACAAATCAATGGCCCAATCGAAATCACAGGTCAGGCAGTGAAATACAGGCTGGACACAGGTGAAGTAGGAGAACCGAAAAGATAATCCATATGCCGTGCTTAATATCGCCAACGGCATTGTGCCATAATATTCTAGCATGCGATTGCGGAACAGTGTCAGCAGCTGCAGGGTCGGAGGTTGCATAGGAGGGACATCCATATTTAAAAATGTAAAAAAGCACAAGAGCGTCCGCTGGTAATGCAAGTAAAAATGCAATCCACGAACCAGAGTGGAGAAAATGGAATGAAAGGGAGCAGGGATGACTCCAAAGATTTTCTCAAATGAAGTCACGAGACCACTGGTAACAACTTTAAAAAAGTGTGCCAGGGATTTTGTGGAGGATGCGTTAAAGATAGTCGGAAACATGTTGCTGAAATTGAAAGGCAAACCTGTGTACGGGTGTTCGCTATGTGAAGTACGAAAGTTTCACGGGCCGAACTCAAGGCCACCTCTCTCTGAGACAAAAGAGCTCTTATTCTTGTCATGCCGTTGAAACGTGTCCCAAGGTTGGTATTTGTGGCCAGATTGAAAACTCCCTATGTTCATGTGTGGGAGGAAATAGAACATTTCTGCAGCAAATAACCCGTTCACTTACTGTTACGATAAAAGGAATACTTTTAATTAACTCAGAACAATCTTCATTATTGAGCATCAAATAACTACCATTTTCCAACAACTTGAACGTGGGGATGATAGCAGGAACTGGCGTGCCTTGCAACACGCAAGCCATATTTGGTCGGTGTTTGTTGCATGAATCGTGTAACTGTATGTGCCTACACATTAGTGAATGATCTGGCGTCTCAGTGCATTCCTCTCCATTCAGATAAACTTCTTGATCATCTTTGAAACATCTGTATGTGTATGGAAGCGACCAGACCTCATGAACAAAAGCACTACCTAAAGGTTCATAAAGACCTATTGGTATATATTTCATACAATTTGAAAACTTATATAAAGCAAAAGGCAGCGTTATTAAACCGTGGATAAGGCATGTTGCCAAAAAACCCGCAATCCTCTGCTGATGATGTCACTGAGCATGTCATGAATGATGTAATATGTGACATCATCAGTAGTGGATTATGGGTAATAGTATCTCTAGTTTACTCCCCTATAGCTGTCTTTCTTTTAACATAAGTGTGTGTTTCCTTCCCTTATACTTACTGTTTTTGGTTCGCTTCCAGTTCGCGTACCAGCGAGCGAACTAGGAAGCGAACTAAGAGAAATAGAGGTTGGCACAGTTCCAAATATTGTACCAATTTTTTAATAACGGGGAGGTAGTTCTGAAAAGAACTTTTTTTTTTATTTTTCTGAACATTTTTTTAATGTTTTTGAATTTTTCGGAACAGTTTTATATTTTTTTGGGTTTTTCTTGGAGGGGGCAATGAAAACGATTCATTGTAAAGGGCTCAACAGGAGCAACAAAACAAAAAAAAGAAGTATTTATTATTTTGGGCGTTTCGGACAAACTTGCATATGATAGTCAATAGCTCTGTTGATCAGAGTGATGCTTCTTTCTCCGTAGGAAATGAATCCATCGCAAAATACGCAGGTGTGTTTTACTTCACCAAATCTCATTTGTATATTTGGCACCATCTCCCTGCCCTCTGGTCCCGTTACTTCCGGTACAACAGATCTTCTGGCCATAATAGGGAGATTATCTAGGTCGTTCCGAAACTGTGCAGCACTGTAGTTGTTAGGATGCCACCTAGTCATATGGCGATGCATTGTGTAGTTTCCGAAACTGTATTTTTTGTCGGTCCCTCTGGACAGTCTATCTTGACATATAAGGCAAGTTACGTATCTTGCATTTACTTTTTTCTGACCTTTGGGAATTTTAAAAAATTGCCAAATGAAGTTTTCTTTCCGGTGAGACGTCTTGGGCTGCTCAGGCAAAAACTGCCTCTCTTCGTGCTCGTCCTCCTGTTCCTCTTCTTCTTCTTCTTGTTGAATTACAACTTGAGCAGGTGGTCCTCTCTTCCTTGGAGGTGGTGGAGGTGGTGGGGAAGCACCAGCTGAAGCTACTAAAGAAGCCATTGCTCAGTGATCACAAAGGGTCTTTCTCTCACAATGATGAAAGTCAGAGTGAGGAAAGAAGGAGGGATTTTCATCATTTGGGAAAAACAAGAGTTCTCAACCAATCAAAAGTGTTCATTTTAGATTATATGACCTAGTCTTACATCATTAGGAAACCAAAAGTGAAATGAACCAATGAAAAGTGTTATTACCAAGTCACATGACTTGCTGTGTTTACGTTAAGCGCTTTGCAGGGCCTCCCGGTTTGCTTCCAGAAACCTGCGCTTTGGCACTCGCTTCGCGTACCAGTTCGCTAACGTAGCACGTCATATGACGTATCACGCGACAACGTGGAACGTCATGCGGACGGGAGGCGTCACGATGTTGTTTTCTAACGCGGCACTTGCGGTAAAGAAACGTTTACCGGCTCGCGGTCTATTTCGCGGCATCAAGGTCAGCTAACGGGAAGCTTCCCGATTCGCGAAGCGGGAACGAAGAAAAAAAAATATTTAAAAAAAAAATTATTCATAAACATATAAAATATATTTTTGGATTTAAAGAAGAATACATTTTACAGCTACAGATATTAGCTGTTAAAAAACCAATGAAATTCACAGAAAAAACCATAGGTTATAGACCATATATAGTTAGGAATTAGCATTTACAAAACCTTGAAAATTCACTGAAAAAACCATAGGTTATAGACCATATATAGTTAGGAATTAGCATTTAGAAAACCTTATTTTACTCACACAAAACCATTGAAATTCCATATATAGTTAGTTGCACTAACTATATATCGCGCACCCGCAATCCACTGCTGATGATGTCACATATTACATCATTCATGACATGGTCAGTGACATCACTGATGACATCACTGATGACATCTCAAATGACATCACTGATGACAACATCCAGTGACTGTATGTTTCTGTAAAGTTAAAATATGTCTTAGATATTGAAGAATGAGTGGATGTATAAGTGTCTGGATGAAGGATTTAGTAGGTGCGTGACTGACTGTATGAGTGAGTGATTAAATGTGTCTCACTGAATGCATGGGTTAGTGACTAAACTGTCTTAATTTGTGCATCATTATGTCTGTTGTGATGTAAACTGCTGCATGTGTTGATCATTAGCTATACGAGAGGCTATATGTGTTATTAATTGGTTGCCCAAGTATTTCTATGGGAGATTGAGTTTGTGTGGGGGTGGCTGGGAGGTGTGTGACTCTGTGCATAGATGTGTGAGCAGTTGATTCACTAGGTGTATGAGTTCAAGAGTGCATGTGGAAAAAGCTACATGGGCGGTTGACTGTGTGCATGAGTGTATTGATGAGTGAATGGATATCTCAATGCTACATGTCATAGTAAGTACATATGTAAAACACAGTACATGTGAGAGTTGGCATATATAAATAACTGTGCATGAGAGCCACTGAATGTGTGAGTGGCTGTATGGATCATTGTGAACTTGTATCAGGGATTGTATAAGAGAGTAAATATGTGTTAGTATATGTTTGAATAAGTAAGGTGTGTATAACTGTATAGTTGAGGAAATGGAGGTGAGATTGTTTCTTTGCATGACTGACTAGGTGTGTGAGTAACTCCATGGATGAGTGACAGTGTGTGAGTGTCTGTATACACTGAGTGTATCTAAGGTTATATTAGAGTCTGAAGAGGTTTATCGTATTAGCACAAGAATGATGTCAAATGAGATGTCATCAGTGATGTCATCAGTGATGTCATTTGAGATGTCATCAGTGATGTCATCAGTGATGTCACTGACCATGTCATGAATGATGTAATATGTGACATCATCAGCAGTGGATTGCGGGTGCGCGATATATAGTTAGTGCAACTAACTATATATGGAATTTCAATGGTTTTGTGTGAGTAAAATAAGGTTTTCTAAATGCTAATTCCTAACTATATATGGTCTATAACCTATGGTTTTTTCAGTGAATTTTCAAGGTTTTGTAAATGCTAATTCCTAACTATATATGGTCTATAACCTATGGTTTTTTCTGTGAATATATATATATATATATATAGAGAGAGAGAGAGAGAGAGAGAGAGAGAGAGAGAGTGAGGGAGAGAGAGAGAGAGAGAGAAGACAATGCATGTCTTCACCTTTAATTTTTTTACCTGAATAGGGCCCTAAGAGACATTAATGATTGAAAAGTGTAATGAGTACATGACTGTACCACCCATGTTACTCGTCAGTGCTCCTTTTTTGTGCAATCTCCCTTTTGTTTGAAAACAATGGCCTTTCACATCGTCCTCCTCCCTGGTCTGTTTTATTGTGTGCCCATTTTATTACACTTTCATTCTCATTCAGATCCCTCCACTCTGGCCCCTCCCATACTTCTCATAGCCTCTGCTACACCTTCTGACATTCTGTAAGGATCTAAAGTGAGATTATGATGCCATACGCTCGATAGAGCAAACAGTGTGACAAATGGGCTTCCACACAGGAGCATTAACTTTGACATGGTGACACTGATACAAGGATGCAATGAGACTAGGACAGGAGCAATTACATGCGGACACACTGTGACATTGACCTCAGGACACTGTCACGCAGGGACCATTCTCGTAAAGGAAAATCATCATGGATATGGGGACACTGATACTGACACTGACACTCTGAAAGTGGCACATAGACACCAACACAGACATTGACACACATACACTGGAAAATCACAACAGACAATATGACACCTTCACGGGGAAAATGAAGTTTACAGTACGAACACTAACACACTGATACTGGGACACAAACAATGGGATACTGACAAGGGGGCATTGACAATGCAACACAAACATGCTGACATGGCATGGGAACAATGACAGAGGACACAAGCACAAGGAGACCACATTGAAACAGATAAGCCGATAATATGGCTCAGGGAGTTAAGCACACACTACAGATGTCTGATGTGACCTACAGGGAACACATTCAAAACCGGCAAGCATAGCACCTTATTTGGCCGATAGGATACTCTGTTGAAAAGTGGAGGATATCCCCTCCACTGTATTACAAGTGCCAGAGGCTGTACTTTCAATAAAGAGGATGGGAAATCTGTCACGTTTGTGATGGAGTATGCCACCCCCCAAACTTTAAATAAGGCCCATCGTCTTCCATTATTTTGATCCTGATATACTGAGGACCATAAAATAGATACAAATAGGCGCAATCTGTACTGATAAGCATTATCTAAAAAATATTGTAACATTGTTATCATTGTCAATTGGATCATGGCTGGAAAAAACATTGATGCTGAGATGCTGAGATGTTGAGAAATTGCCTTGAAACAAAGATGATAATACAGACATTAACAATGAGAAAGGGACATACAACACTGGAAAAGAAGAGTAGAAACTAGGCCGTGGAGTCAGGGTACTGTAATGAAAATGATCACTGGAGATACATTTAATCAGAATAAAATTAATAAAGTGTTTTACAGTGCCATGCCTACTTTCAACCCACTGAGCCACTAACCCAGCTAATAATTCAGTTACATTTAAAATGATCTAGGTTATTCATGTTTAGTGGGGAGTGTTTCTTTACAGGATTTCAGCCTCTTGTTTAAATAACAAAAAACATAATTGACAGAAAATATTTTACTGTTTCAAGCTATATTTGTGATCAACGTTTAACATTTAATATTACATATACATGTATTCTAGACAATTTATAGTTAGTCTGTGACATATAGAAAACTGGAAAAGCTGCTAAACTGACAATTGTTTGAGTCATTTCAATTTTTCAAGCCAATACAGTTAACATGTTTTCGCTATACTGGAGTTTCCCTTCTTCAGGACTGTATAAATCATCCGGCTACAGGCATTCAAAGTGCAAACAATATCCATAAGGAAAAATCCCAAAATACCCAAGGAAATATAAAACATAAAGAGATGGACAAGAGAAGACACAAGAGCCAAGTGATAAAAACATATGCTAACATATAATTACATAATGCAAACGTAAACACTTAGGGGCTGATTATGATGGCGGTCGGACGAGTATCTGACCGCCATTGTTGTGGGAACGGGACCAGCTGACAGGTAGTCGGCGGTTCCACCCACCAAATTATGGTCCTACCGCTGTGGAGGCAGTTGGAAACATGCCTCTTAGCATTGAGGCTTGCGCCACGGGCCCAGAAAAGTCCCGCACCACAAACCCCAGTGCCAAAAGGCATGTTTATAAACTCCTTGCACCCTGCGGCAGGCACCATGCGGTGCCTGCCACACAATGCAGGGATATTTAGGGGGGCACCAGTGGCAATAGCTGAGGGCCATGAAGTACAGAGCATTTTCATGTCGGAAGAACCAACGTGAAATGGATGAAGGAAAGGTGGATTGTAATCCCCACGGCGGCGCCTGCAGAGGCACTGCCTCCATTGTGGGGTTTACGATCCGATCAACTGCCTGACGGGCTCCTTGAGCCAGTTGGAAGCTGTCAGTCAGTCCCTGGGGCAATGCAGTCCAACTGACCACATCCTAATGTGGCAGTCTGTCCACGGTTGTAGATGTAAGTGGAATCGACATCGACACCAACAGCACGTCAGTGTCGGTCCCACCAACATCGTAATCAGCCCCTTACATAGAATAATAAATATATCAGCCAACAGTCAACAATAACATTTTACAATATTTCATACATCACAATCCTACATATAAAAACATATTCAACTGTTTCATGTATCTAGTATTTAGTAAAAAATGATGGCTCTAGATGGACAACAGTACAAAATATGTGATATATATTAGTGCATTAGCTGATTCTGGATGGCCATACGTTTCCCAAGTTAAAGAAAGCAACATTTGAAAGCACTTGCAAGCTATTAGCATTATGAAACTATTTTTTACAATATTCATAATTAGATATCATTATGAACAATGTGCCAATATGCTTTCATAAATAACCAATGTATAGTGTGTGAGTACCAATTACATATGTACACAGTACTTCAGACCCTTGATGGGGGTGATTATCTCTCCTCTACATCTTCTATACTCAGTAAATTGCAAAGCTAATTTCGATCATTTGAGAAAATTTGTTTTAGCTAATAATGTTGAAAAAGGAGAAGAATGTCTAACTCAGTGGTCATGAGTAAGTTAGTCTTTGTCATTGTATATCTCCTAGATACTAACCTCTTTCAGAGATGATTAATGAACAAAAACTCAACTGATGGCTTTTAGGCATGGGAATAATTTTAATTACACCTGAGTAATCGAAGTAATTTTGGCAATTCCATGTTACTCTTTGGTGCAAAATTACCAATAATTATGCGATTATGTCTGCTTGTGTAATCAAGTATAATTTGAGGAGAAATGAGCACATTTTGAATGCAAAGGTGCATTTTACTCAAAGAAAATAGTGCTAAATGTCAGAAGTAAGTTGGGGAAAATCCTACCCCAAGAGCACATTTAGCATGCGTGAGTGGCTCCTTGTGTTGCTAGTTGTGCTCTGTTGCATTTGATGCTTTTTCATCTTCTTCTGCATCCATTGGCATTTCGGCATGAAGAAAATAGCAGCAAAGGCAAAATTAATCTTCTCACATAATTCTGACTAATCTCACAGATTGTTTAGGCAATTCTGAATGATTACGCTACATGGAATTACCTGTTTTGCCCACCTACGACCTTCGGATGATATTGAAACTGCTCTCAAGAAACTCGAAGGCGAAACCAGGAAAGTTATAGATAAAATTGCCCCACTAAAGTCTTTTAAACCCAGGCCAGCTAAAAAGCAAGAAGTTTGGTTCTCCGATCATTTAAGAACTCTCAAATTAGGGGCTAGGAAATTAGAAAAAAGATGGAGAACATCCCATCTCTTAGAGGATAAGAATAAATACTGGAGCGCATTATCCTCCTACCACAAAGCGATACGCTTTGCGCGGAAAGCACATATTGCATCTCAAATACAAGAGGCAGGAAACTCCCCCAGGGTTCTTTTCCAAATATTGCAAACATTCGCGAAACCCACAGCATGCGAAGCCCGTGACATGTCATCCCAACAGCTGTGTGATGAAATTTCCTGTTTCTTCACAAATAAAATCAACAAAATCTATGATAAAATAATATGTACAAATCAGGCTTCATTGACTAATAGAGCACCCCCCCTTAATCTCACAGAATGTATATCTGATGCACACTCTATGGACATCTTTCCCCCTATTTTGTTTCAAGAAACGTCTAACTTTATAAAACAGATTAAAAGTGGGAGTCCAGAGGATGCTATTCCTGCTAGATAAATGCCTGCATTGGATGAACAACTATGCCCAATGATCACTGAATTAGTTAATCTTTCACTCATCTCAGGCACTGTCCCTAAGGAATGGAAGCGAGCTCTTGTCAGACCCATAAGGAAAAACACCACCTTACCATGGTCTGACCTGACAAATCTAAGACCTATTTCCCTGTTACCATTCTTGGGAAAAATGATAGAAAAACATGTCAATCGCCACCTATCCGGACACATTGAACTAGTAAAAGCGCTGGATGAATCCCAATCAGGATTCCGCCCCAAATACAGTACAGAATCCACCTTACTGTCTTTTACTGATGATCTCCACGCCTACCAGGACAAGGGCCTCTCAGTCATCTTGGTTCTATTAGATCTATCGGCAGCGTTCGACACCGTGTCTCATACCATCTTGACTCAACGGTTGTCGAACGCTGGCATTAAGAACAAAGCCCTTGACTGGTTAAAGAGTTTCCTAGCTGACCGCACCCAGAGAGTCACCATGGGTGCATATCGCTCTGCGGAAATAGAGATTTCCAAGGGGTTGCCACAGGGCTCTTGTTTGAGCCCCACTCTTTTTAATATCTATGTGGCACCCCTGGCAGGAGTACTGCGTAGATACGGCTTTGTTCCCGTATCATACGCAGATGACACGCAGCTACTTTTCCCCTTCAAAACTCTTTCCACTGAGGTTAGGAACTCCTTCTCTTCAGGCATGAAAGAAGTGGCAAAATGGATGTCTACCAACTATCTCCAATGTAACGTCAGCAAAACAGAGATCATGTTATTTGGGGAGGCTAAAATACTATGGACTCCGGAATGGTGGCCACTAGAACTAGGAGCAGCCCCTGAACCTAAGCAGGTCGTGAAGAATTTGGGAATTCGGCTTGATCACGACCTGTCATTAAAACAACATACCAGCTATATTTCAGGGATATGCTTCCACACCATCGGTCTGCTCCGCAAGGTCTTCCTGCTCCTACCCGACTCAGTAAGGAAAACCCTTGTTCAAGCACTGATCCTTAGTCGGATCGATTACTGTAATGGTTTGTTACTTTCTGCCAACGAAGGAGTGCTGGATAAGCTACAAGTCATTAAGAACACGGCAGCCCGCCTTGTTCTGAATGCCCCCCCGAGAACTGCTTCCAAGCCCCTCCTTAAACAATTACATTGGCTTCCAATCCGACAAAGGGCAAAATTTAAAATATGCTGCCTGATCCATAAGTGCTTGAATGGACAGGGGCCGATCTATCTTGAGCGGAGATGTATTCCTTATGTTCCAGCACGATCCCTCAGATCAAGTAACAATCTCCTCCTCGTGGTCCCCCATGTCAAAAAGGTCAGACACGGAGGTAGAGCCTTGTCTACCACTGGTCCCAAGCTATGGAACAGACTACCCCTGGCTTTAAGACAATGCAAAGAGCACCTAATATTCCGTAAACTCCTAAAAACTGCTCTGTTTAAAAATGAAATCTAAACTCCATCATCATATCATGTGTACTGATTTACCGGTCAAAAAGCGCAGAGATACTCCTGTCGGAGTGGATTCAAGCGCTATATAAACCTATAAATAAATAAATAAATAAATAATGGTTTATCTAGATCAAAAAGCCCAATTTTAAAACCTATGACAGTAAAGAAAGACAGAAATGTATTGACTACTTGTCAAAATTAAGTTAATCCAATATGTTGTATAGTATATAGGTTTATGAAGACTAACCTTTTCATAACGATTTTTCACAAGAATATATATTTGTATTTATCCATTGCTTCTTTTACAAATATGCAGGGTGTCTAACTTTTTCATCATCTTATTTAAATAAAGACTTTGATAAGGCAGTCTAGGGCCATCGAAAGGTAAATATATAATACATTAAGGATTTTAGATCTTAAAAGAATTTAAAGATAAATGTAAGGATTAGGTTTTTAAATAAATTTTAATGAATACTTATAAAATAGAAGAGCTGTAAACTTCCTTTCAAGACACAAGGCATATATTATTTAGCACTGCCATTTTCAATCTCTCTTTCTACTGCCTTTAAAACTTATTGAGGCTGATTTGCAAACTGCATTTTTTGTTTAGTAGCACTACAATAGTACTCACAAAGTACTACAAAATGCTCTTCACAAAGTTTACAAGTATAAATCACACTTTCCTGGCTGTCACCTCTAACTGTTCTTCTTCCATCGGAACAGGAACAGGAAGCACCCAGGTGCCCAGTCCCTACCAGCTAATCACAACGCTGCTGATAGCAGTGTCGTGATTGGTCTGAGCACCGTGGTTCGACACTCAGATAGGTAGTGGGAGCCTGGGCATGTTGTCCACCCAGGCTGTAATACATCCTGCGTGGAGAACATGCAAAGTACGCATGACAGTTTGGCTGGCCCTAGATGGCTGCACACATTGTCATGTGCGCTTAAGTGCACATACCACTCCTCCCCCTGCTGGCTGACATCCAAGCCCAGCACCACCCGCCCCTTAAATAAAACAAAATCATTATATATTTTGTATCGGGCAATGCTCCTCCGCCTTAGCGGAAGAGCAGCCGCTGGGGCATACTTACATCCACATTGGAGGGATTTAAGGAGGAGTAAGGAACGGTTAGGGGAGGGTTAGGGTAGTGTTTAGGGAGGGAAATGCACCGACTGGCAAAAAAGTAAACTATTACTATTCACCAACTGCACTTCAAATGTTACTACAGCCAAAAAGGAACCCAACACAATAGTAAATTACTTTAGCTGAGAGCTGGTTAAAGGTCAGCACCACACATGGCAAACTACTGGCCCTGCAACACTGTCCCACACAAAAAGTGGCAGTAGGGATATAAAATAAAACCCATAATAATGTTAAATTGCATATAATTATTTAAAATTGTTTAATATGGGGCGTGGCCGGGCAAGGTGGCCGGGTAGTCGTATTTTGCCTCGCCTCCCATTCCGCACAACAATCCCGCACTCTAAAGTGCACTAAACATCTCCAAACTGAACACACAAAACTCCTACCTGATGCAGAGCCTGTAGAGCGAGGACTGGTGTGTCGCGGAGTGGAGTGGACACCCCAGTCGGCTGTGTCGAGATCCGGGAGCCCGGCGGAGGAGCAGCGCAAGATGGCGGCTGCCTTTGCAGTAAGAGGAGAGGCTCCTGATTAGGGGGTTCTCTCTCACTGCAGCCACATGAGAACGGGGGATCGTACCCCCGTGTCTGTGCCCCGGCGGGAGCAACAGTCGCACCGCGGCTATTAAATCTGATAAGGAAGGACGTGTGGTTATGATAAAGGGTACACTCAGAGAGAGATTGTGAACTTTTATTGCAATTTACACACCCAATGTAGGCCAACAAGCCTTTTTATCCACACTCCTAGTCCGGATTGGTGAGTTTGCGGAGGGGCAGCTAGTCCTCCTGGAGGATTTCAATCACACCTGGCAGGCTGAGCTAGACTGTAACCACACTCACAGACCAATGATCAGCGTCTTTCCCACAAGTGTCAAAAAACATTAAATGATCTTGGCCTTCGAGACTCCTGGCGCACGCTATATCCCACGACTAGAGACTACACGTTTCTTTAACATGTGCATCACACCTATTCCAGGCTGGATTATATTTTTATCAGTCAAAGTCTGCTGCGGTCCCTTAAGGCAGCACAAATTCTGCCCCTCTCGATCTCGGATCATTGCCCAGACTCAATATGTCTTAGCTGGGGTCACATCACATCCGGTATTCCCAAGTGGTATTTCCCGTTGTCCCTTACACAGGATAAACTGCTTTGGGAAGAGCTGAGGGGAGTGATCAGGGAATATTTTGAGCTGAACACGCCACAAGATACCTCGGCCTTCACTAACTGGGACTCGTTTAAAGCAATTATTAGGGGTAAATGCTTAGAACTCAATGCCACCTTGAACAAGCAAAGAGTGCGAGAGAGGGAGGGCTTAGAAGCAAAATTGGAAAAGGCTGAAAAAGATCATAAGAACGCACCCACTAGAAGATTGTAACGTACACTCACAACATTGAAGGGGAAGTTTAAGGCAATTTACAATATTAGGGCAGAATTTACCCTTCTGCGGCTTTGCCAGACATCCTACGTTCAAGGGAACAAAATAGGCAGCCACTTGGGCAGGCAACTCACGGAGAAAAGAGAAAGGGAATGCATTGGCAACATACAAGACGGGGAAGGGAAGTTAGTATCCTCTGGTGCAGGGAAAGACAGTTTTTTTGGGGCTTTCTACAAACGACTATACACAGGGGAAACACTGGACATTGCAGCCCAAAACTCATACCTACAGTCCCTAAACTTCCCTAGGGTCACTCTGGCCAGGAACGCTAGTCTCAATGCACACATCACACAGGAGGAAGTGAGCGCCACTATCAAATCTCTCAAACGCAATAAGGCACTGGGGCCGGATGGTCTAACGGCCCACTTCTATAAAAACCTATGCGCCGGAAATCCTCCCACACCTCACACAACTTTTTAACTCAATAGCGGATGCAGGTGGGTGACCCCCTCCATGGCCGAGGCAGTTATATCTGTGATACCTAAACCGGGGAGGAACGAACACTTTTGCTCTTCCTATTTTCCAATTGCCCTACTCTTTTTTTTTTTTATTCAGTTCTTGACAATCCATTCATAACATACATGAAAAAACAAGAAAGTCCATAAAACAAAGATACAAGCTGCAGACCAATTAATATAATATTACAGCATCTTAAACGAAGAAGAAAAAAAAAAAAGCAGCATACCAAGAAATTCATTACAAAAAGATTTACTCGAAATATGTCCCCCAAATTTTTATCAAATTTACGCAGTCCCCCAATCCTTTGTGCATATTTCATTTCATTTTTCCTCACTCTTTTCATTTTCTCATACCATTCATCTATAGACAGAATTACATCTGACTTCCAATACTTAAGAATCAGAGATCTGGCCACCGCGACTACAATGTACACCAGTTTCGCCTGTGGCTCGGCTAACTTAAGGTCTAAATCAACCCCATGTATAATCAAACTTTCGTACTTATTAATCGTGCAGTGCATGTGAAGTGTAAGCAAAGAAAAAATGCCCTTCCAAAAGGCCCCTATTCGGGGACAATAGGCTATTATGTGGGACCAGTTGGCCTGATCTACTTGAGAGCATCTGAAACAGGAGGGTGACGAATTGCTAAACATTCTAGAAATGACCGCCGGTGTATAATATAAAAGCCATTTACTAAAAAATAGCATTCGCCTCCAATTGGCATCTCTCAGTACTGTGAAATTAAACGTATTTAGTGTTCTCCACGTATTAGGTGTAAGATTAAAACTTTCATGCTTCTGCCATTTTATAATTTCTTTTCTACATATGTCCTCTTCTCTGCTCTGCGCCAGACTTCTTCTCCATTTTCCTGGTTTCATTAATAATGAGGACCAAAAAAGATCCCTGGAAGGATCTGAGGCCGCGCATATCAATGCAATGTCTGTTTGAGCAAAAACTTTATAAAGTAGATTATATGACCCCATAAGCAGAAAATGTCCTCCTATTCGGGAAGACATCTCATTAAGCGTTAACCAGGCATCATTTTCTACAAAATTCTCGAGAGAGACAACCCCAATCTAACCCAATTCTGAATAATTTCTGGCCCCATGATTATACCAAGACCTAAAATTGCATCACTCAATGGAGTCTTTTCGCTAATGAGAGAAAGAGAGTATCTCTTCAGAATGGGGTCTCGTTTTTTGAAAAACCACTTCAAAACCTTATACCTAACTAATTTGGGTGATTTAGGTATGGACAATGGAGAGGAGATTTTAGCTTCCTTACATATTATATCAAAAAAAATTTAGAATAGGGGCTGACTCAATGTTAGATATTTAAATCTCGACAGATACTGCGCAAAATAGGCAAAATAATAGTCTCGAAGATTTGGAAGACCACCTTGTTCCTTTTCTTCATACAAAGTCTTAATCGCAATGCGAGGAGTCTTATTAGCCCAAACGAAAGCTGGAAATATGGATTCTATTTTTGAAAAGAAAGTGCCCGGTAACGAACAAGGAATAGTGGAAAACAAAAAATAAATAGGGGAAGTATCGACATTTTAATTAAAGCCACACGGCCAAGAATGGACAAGGGTAGAGTGTTTCAACGTGTAAACAGATCACGCACCTTTTTAATTAAAGGATCAAAATTCAGAAAATATAATTCACTTACTAACGGCATAAAAAAAACACCCAGATATCTTTTAGGTCTATTGTTAATACAGGATTGAAAGTCCGGATGTAGTTCGGGAGTCATATTGCCGCAAATTAGGATCTCGGTTTTCTTCGTATTTCTTCGGTACCCCCCTAATGCTTCAAATTCTGCAAATACGGAGAGAGCCTGTACTTGCGAATGCATCTCAGGTTTGAGGAGAAGCATTATGTTGTCTGCGTATAGTTTGATTTAATCCATAGAGGCCATAGGGGGTAAAATATCTATAGAGTTCCTGATTGCAGCAGCCAAAGGTTCTATAAAAAGGCGAAAAGAACCGGGGATAAAGGACATCCCTGTCTTGTCCCTCTTTGAACTGAGATTGAGCCCACCATTGATTTGTTAATAAGTACATGGACTTTCGCTCCTTGATAAAGATTTTTAACTAGAGTTATAATTTTTGAGGGGATTCCAAAAAATTCCAAAATAAAGAAAAGAGTGTCCCATACCACCAAATCAAAAGCCTTTTCTGCATCCAAAAGAAAGCCGGCACCTTGCGTGTTTCAAAAAATCTAAAGCCTCCACCAAATAATGAGTGTTGGTAATCAGTTGCCTGCCAGCGATAAAACCATTTTGATCTGAATGTATCAGTTGCGGAGAGATATGATTAAAGCGTAATGAAAGTAACTTAGTAATGATTTTATAGTCTGCATTTAACAAAGTAATGGGTCTATAAGAATTGGGGTAATTTGCATCCTTCCCTTTTTTTAAAAAACTAACCACGGTCCCATAAAAAAATGAAGATGGGATTGGGCTGCCTTCCAACATAGTATTAGACAATAAAAGTAGTAATTTAGAAATGGATGGAAAACATATAGCAAAAAATTCTGCAGGAAGCCAATCTGGACCACATGCCTTGCCATGTGGCAGGCTTTTTACTACAGCCTTTAGTTCCTCGGTCGAAAACGCCGATGCCATCACCGCTTGATCCAAATGAGAAAGAGAAGGTAAATTATGCTTAACTAAAAAATTGTTTAATCTATTTTGATCCGTAATATGATGTGAAGTATAAATTCCCTGATAATGAGACAACATAATCTGTCCAATCTCAGCCGCCTCTGAGGTAACAGTATCGCTAGGTGGGGATTTAAGAGATCTAATTAGATTCGCAGCCGATTGTTCTTTAACCTGCCATGCCAGAAATTTCCCCGTAAAATTGCTATGTTCATACATTCTTTGGGCTTGTCTACAAAAGATTTCTTCACTTTTCTCATATTAGTGTAGACTCAACTCATGTTTTGCATCATTTAGTTGATTATGTACCGTAACCGATGGGTTATGATACATTTGCTCCACCAGGTCCTGAATATTCTGCTGTAGTGAGTTCTTTTTATCCCTGAAGGCAACTGACTCCCGCACATCCCTCCCAATCGCGACCCCCCGAATAAACGCCTTAAGGGAGTCCCATACCACATGGATAGGGGCGGTCCCCAAATTTCGCTCAATAAAATCATCAATTTCATTTTTCAGGAGGGTCATCCAGGTTACATCAGTCAAGTACGATTTATTAAACACCCAACACTTTACAGCCTTGGTATTCTCCTCGAGTAAAAATTCTAAAATTAACATTGCATGGTCTGAGAAGCCATTATGTAAGAATCTTTGATGGCTATTCTTGAAATTCGAAGAAATCAGAAAAAAATCAATACGTGAAAATGACCTATGTCTTCCCGACCAGCAAGAGTACTCTAATTTACGGAGATTTGAAGATCGCCACGGATCTACAAGATCTAGAGTCTTAATATTATTAGATATTGCCTTAAACGCTCTAGGTTTTGATTGTTTTTTACCGCCGGTGCTAGAATCTAGACTAGGGTCCATTAGAATATTGAAATCTTCCCCAATCACAATATCCCCTCCAACCGTCAAGAGAGATTGAAACATTTCCTCGTATCTTTCGGGATTATCGGTAAGTGGGGCATAAAAGCTTACGAATGTGATGGGGGAAAGCCTGTTCTTAAATTTACAAGTTACCCAACACCAACGACCCCGACTTCCTGCTTTTGATTGCAAGAACTCTATCTCCTTGTGCTTATTGATAAAGACCGCAACTCCCCTCTGTGACTCTGAAAAGAATGAGAACCCCCTATACGAGGCCCATCCTCTTGAGGAAAATTGAATTTTGCCCTGTCATGTGTCCCTACGTGTTCCCCATCGTATCTTATATGTGCATGATCAATATGCATATTTACCCCCTTGACCGATTAAAGATGCAATTATAGTTGTGTCCAACGTTAGTATGCTAGTTATCCAGTCCTCGCGAAAGCAACGAGTATTAGGCCTATGATGCCAACGTCTTTACATTGTGCACGTTAAATCATCGAGTTGTCCCCGTTTCTAGGCCTCAAAGGGCCCGGACACCAGATTCGAGTCTCAAGTCTCCTGAAACCACTCCGAGGAGCGATGCAGCCCCTCCCGCATCCCTGACCCTTCACTTACTCTCTGCCAAACAGCACGGTGCCCGGCCTGGCCTGCCTGCCTGTCTGCCAAGAATATGTTATGCCTCTAGTTATCAGTTCAGCTCCCCGGCTTCACATTCCTAGCTAACGAACCATATAAACATCTTCAGCTATAGTCTAGCCTTCCTGTCTCCATGCAAGAGAATTACTGAATTAGTATCCATAGAAGATTCATAGCACACGCAATACATGTAGAATATATGCCTGCACCAGCCTTAGTGTTAAGTAGCCTTTGCCCTGATGACTTTTAGATTCAAGCAACATGTTCTCCAAACACCAGATATCAGATATGCTATAGGTACATGTCGTCCTGACATCCCAGACTTTAGTCTCCTCTTCTAGTGCCAGAAGTCAGAGCCCCAGCTCTCCCCAGTTACACGTCATGGCCCGTTTGCGCGCACCAGTAGGTTAAAGGTTCCAGCTGCCCAGGTAGCCCCCTCCATGTATCCACCCATTTATGACACTTCTGTGACGTTTACATCACATGTCTTCGTGCACGCTCTGTGCACGCCTTCTTTTCACGCTCATGTGTCCTTATCTTTCGTTTGTCACTTGTTACGCCTACTGTATGCAATGCAATTGTACTGTTTTACTATATATACTGTATGATGTTAATGAGATGCTGCAGCTGCCATTCCCCTTTCCTTGTGTCTGTCCTTTCCTGAACCTTTGCAGGTGATGGAACCCGATGGTCCATTGGCTCGAGCCATCTGATTAAAGCCTATTCGACTCAGATACCAGGGATCCTGCCTCTTATTTATTGAGCTATCTGTTTCAGTTAATGCCTAGAAAAATAGTACCGGTAATTAATTATTTATTTACCACACTCTAAACATTGAAAAGTTGTCAGCTTTTGAGAGAGGGATGTGTGTCTCTTGAAGAAAAATGACTTCGGGGTTTTCCGTCAAGACCCACTTCTCTATTGCCCACATTTTACTTTTATTATTAAGACCGTTCACGTTAAATGATACAACTTTTATACCCTTTTTAGCCATTTATACCATTTTATCCATTCTTGTGAAATTTAATCAAAATGAAACTGTGAATACTCCCTCCGTGCATCTCATGCTTCAAAACTACACTGTGTTCTAAATGCAGAGCCAGATCAGCTTTTATCTTAAACAAACATACTAAATCGAAACAAAATTCTGCCAAGAACTGTACTTTTTCCAGAAAGCCCCCCCCACCCTTCTCCACCTGTGACACCCTACTCGCTCTACCACCCTCCTCCCACGCGTGTCACAGGAACCTCTCCCTTCCAATGGAGGTGTCATGTTGTTACACCCCTTCAACCTTTCTGCCCTGTCCTACCCCCCCATCCCACCAAAATATTAACAATAAATCAAGCGATGGAAAAGCTAACAACTAAATGAAAATCACGTACAAGAATTCAGTCTTGTGCCCCAGCCTAGCCATTTTGCATTCCTTGTAATAGCTCCTATGCAGCCTCAACATCCGAAAGCATATAGAATTTGCCTTTAAAGAGCACCCTTAATTTAGATTGCTGAGCAATCATTGCTTGAGCCCCATGGGCTTTGAAAAGATGTAGTAATTTAACAAATTCCTTCCTGCGTCTTGCTGCCACTGCAGACATATCGGAGAAAATCCGGCATTTCACAGTAGCATTCACCGGAAACTGTCGCTGGCAAATTGCTCTGGAAAGGATTTGCTCCTTTACTTTAACATCTGCAAAATTTATAAGAATAGTACGAGGAAGCGAGGAGTTTGAGGGGAGATGCGCAGGAACTCGGTGCGCTCTGGTGATGGTCAAATCCCCTTTAAACTCCGGAATCACCCCCTGTTGGAGAAAAGATGAGACCCACTGAAGCATATCTGACCCCTCAATTCCTTCCGGGACCCCCACCATACGTAAGTTAGATCGTCTATTGTAGTTCTCCAAGTCATCCAACTTATTCTCCAGAGCCCCAGAAGTTTTGAGTGTATCTCCAGATTCCTTCTTAACTGCGACCATTTGATCCTCCAGTGAGGAAATCCTTTCCTCCGCCTCCGATAAACGAGCAGGAAATGTGGACACTAGTTCTTCAATTTTATCCATTTTGTTTAGCCTCTGATGGATTGCTGACAGTTCCTCAGTTTGTGATCTTTTTATCTCCCTTAACTCATCGAGGATTAAGTTAAGCATGTCTTTTACGGACATCTTAATTTCTCCTTCAGTTTCTGTATCCATCTCTAATAACGGAGCAGTAGAGCCTGCTGCCTCCTGTAACAGATTTTTATCTGATATAGATGTCGATTGGAACATTGTATTCATAAGGTTCTTTCCACCTGAAGCCCCAGAGTTCAATACTTCAACTGTATGTTGTAATGAATCAGAAGGGGGAGTCGAAACAGAAACAGAAGGGGATGCTGCTGCTGCATCCAATTGTGAGGGGGAACTGAATTCATAGAGGTGCTCAGATCTGAACTACAATCCTTTAAATTTACTGCAGGATTCTGAATTGTTGCCGCAACTGTGACAGATCCCAGCGTCAAGTTAGTCTGCATTAGAGGGAGACATTTTTTCTCAAACAGAGGAAATTGTTTAGGAGGAGGAGGTAGCTGTATTTGTGGGGGTATTTGGGGGGGCTGCGGGGAGGAAAGAGAGCCGGGCTTATCTCCATTATGGATCCCGGTAGCATTGCCCCCCTTACTCAACTGAGCCAGTTCTTCTGATACTTGATCCTCCGTCTCCGAGCCATCCGAAGACTGCACTGAATCCGCCTCCCTTGTGTTATCTCCCTCTGCTAACTTAGCCATAGCCTCAGCCTCTTTCTCTTGCTGCCGGCGTAGCTTAGCTTTGCGTGCATTCAGCATTTTACCCATACTGACAGCGCCTTAATGTTCAAGTTCATACGGGATAATGCTGAGACTTGCACAGTCTAAGAAAACAAAGGCTTTTTTTCCCTTCTTTTTTTTTCACTCCGAGAACAGCTACCCCCTTAAGAAGTTAACAGAAGTCTAGTCACAGCTGACAGCAAACCCAAGCGTGACCTCTCTGACCCTCTCTGTTCCTTTAACACTCCACGAGATTTACCAGTCTTTAAATAATATTCAGCAGTGTTTAAACAGAACTGTCTGGCTTAATAAGCCTTACTTCGCTCTTCAGGCTAATCCGGCTAACAAACTGCGCAGAGTTGCTTTCTCCAAAACACTCCACTTCACTGGATTTTATCCGTATTTTAGTGATGTTCGACAGAGTTTAGCGGATTTAGAAGTGTTCACCGCCTTAATAAGCCTTACTTCACTCTTCAGGCTAATCCCAATAACGAAAACTGCCCAGTGTAACTTTCTTAACTGCACGCTCCTACACAGTTTTTCCCAGTTATTGGTAACAGCAGCAGTAGAGTACTGTATCTTCTTCTACACCTCCCACGCTGCTGTAGTCTGCTGAAGTCTCACCTCGAAACACTCAAGGGGCCTCTACCGGCGGAGAAAAAACGCTCACTTTAAGCCGCCATTCACCACCTCCAGCTCACTTCAGGAAGAGGGCTTCTTTCGGATGCCTTCGCCGACGGAGCAATAAATCCTCAGCAAATCGAGCAAATCAATACTCTCCCGTGATTCCGCGCATACACTGACTCGGGCATTCTCCAAATCAGGAGGGAGAAAGGGCGATGAAACCCCGCCGAATCCTTTCCGCTCTCTCAGCTACTAGCACCATCCGCCATCACAGCCTTGTGTGGGAGGGAGGGGCCGCAGCACAGCAGTCAGGTGCTACGTGGAGGCGTGGAACTCCACCGTAGGCTCCGTGTCACCAATTGCCCTACTCAATCTAGATGCAAAACTGTACTCTGCGATATTGCCGGGATAACTCAACGACCTCATGCCAGACCTTGTCCACCCGGATCAGTCCATGTTTATTCAGGGACGGCAGACCTACGACAATATACGACATACAATTCACCTGATTGGAAAGGTGACAAAATGCAGATTCCGGTGGTTCTCATGGGTCTAGATGCCGAAAAGGCGTACGACTGGGTGGACTGGTCATTTCTTTTTAACACACTCACACACTTCGGCTTTGAGGACAGATTTATCAACATGATCAGGGCCACTATATGCAACCCCGCTCCTGAGTGCAGGTTAATGGATGCCTGTCTGCCCCGTTTCACCTCACTAGAGGGACCCGGCAGGGGTGTCCAATGTCTCCCCTGCTGTTCACCCTCAGCATTGTACCACTGGTGATGTGTATCAGGGAGAACCCAGAGATAGGAGGGAATCCTTTTTGGGGGACACCCACAAATTGTCACTGTTTGCGGATTACATCCTTTTATCTCTCACTGGCCCACTACATTCACTTTCTAGCCTACAGAGGGAATTGGCTAGGTTTGAGGCAGTGGCGGGGTATAAAGTTAACGTAGATACATCTTCTATTCTTAATCTCACACTCCCCGAGACCGAGGCTCAGCTGTTATGGGATTATACCCCCTTTCAGTGGTCCTAACGGTCTCTTCAATACCTGGGTGTCCAGCTGACTCCGTGAATGGAGGGATTCTACAAGGCTAACTACCCAGCCCTACTCCTCCAGCTTCAAGGTGACCTCAAACAATGGAAACCCCTTTTCATATCTTGGCTGGGTCGCATTCATGCGATCAAAATGACAGTACTCCCCACATTTCTGTACCTCTTTTAAGCCCTGCCCATTGAATTGGATTGAAAATCCTTACCCAAAATCCGATCTCTCATCACCTGGTTCATTTGGCAGGGCGGAATGACTCGCCTACCTATCCACACACTGAGACGAACGACAGCGGAGGGGGGTAGGCATACCTGACTTTGGCCTCTATTATAAAGCTACCCAATTACGAATAGTGGCGGAATACTCCAAATGTGAATTAGAAAAGCATTGGCTCCACATGGACCTGGCCATAGCGGAAAGTACAATCTGGGATCTCATTTGGAAACCCAAGAGGGATAGACCTGCTAACGCTTACATCAGCACTCCCACAAGCACCATTCTGAAGGTATGGGATTCCATATCTGGGGGAAAAGAGTGAACTTTGTTCCCCACTCCATACACCCCGATTCACTTTAACCCGGCTTTTCCCCCAGCTCTTCAGGAGGGTCACTTCAACTGCTGGTGAGAAGGCAGTTGGCTCATGCTATCAGACCTTTTTCACAACTATGATATATGATTGTTCGAGAACTGTCGGAGGGAATTCCACTTGGAACCCGATGAACATTTCCATTACCTTCAACTCAAACATTGTGCTCTCAACCCCCAGGTTCGGGATGCGGCCACAAGAGAGAGAACGGGATTTGAAAAGTTTATACAGAGTGTGGGCACCATGAGGGGCATCATCTCCTTTTTGTATTGCTCCCTACTAACTGCCGCCAGAGCTCCACATCCTAGGTACATGACCATGTGGGAGGAAGTAGTGAAAAGAGATATGTCTGACAAAGAATGGGCAGGCCTTTGGTCAGATATTGCCAAATTTAATTTCTCCCTTGAACTACGAGAAGCCCACCTAAAAACGTTGATGAATTGGTATCTCTAGAGTACAAATGGTGGCTACTGGTCGCTTATCTTACCAAAGGTCTACCTCCAGCGGTTTGCCCACCCTCCTTACGAGACAAGCACCTCTTCCAATTCTAAGTTCTACACTGGCGGCCATCAGTAATCCCTCAGGGATGCGCTCGTAGCGACGCCCTAGATACAGCTCAGCCCCAACAATACCACGGAAGATAACTTTCACATACCTCATGGAAAATGAGCACTACACTTTAGCCACCACCACCACTTTTTGTTTGTAGAGGGGGGGTTGTTTGAGAGGGTTCTTTTACATTTGAAGGGATAGTCCTCTGTACACCTCGCAAAAGAAAGACGGGTGAAGCTTGTAAATCTTTTCATTCTGCAATAACCTAGGCCTCTACAATGTTGGAAAAGGAGCCTTAAATAATATAGACTTTATAGAGTAAGGCCACGGTCCAGGTTATTGGTAGCTGCAGGTCCGCAACACAGCTTGGTTCACTATGCACAGTAATCACCCTTCATCTTATATGTGATTTATTGTTAAGACCTGTATACCAAATGCTTATAAAAAACAACTTTGAAAAAAAATAGTTATTATATAAATAAATATAATTTAATGCTAATGCTAACAGTAAACATATTTATTCATACAATATTTTGAAAACTTTTTTCTAATGTGTAAACTAATGTAACATGAACTTGTATTAAACTATAATTAAATTACTTTTCATTATCCTTTACAACGTTTTAAAAAATCCATACTAAAAAAAATTGGTACTATTTTTACTATAGGTTGGAATTTATTTTTTAATTTAAACTTCAGAATTGTTTTAATTTAAATTAATTAAATATTTAATTCAAAAGTAAGTTAATAGCACTGTTGCATTTTTTATTGTATTCTACATTTAAAATAAATGTATACTAATAATTTACATACTATTTTTTTAGGTAAATACATTTTTTGCTTGTCACTGTACTTAACAATAAGGAGACTCTCCAGTCAGGGTATAAAAAGATTTGAAAATACACATTAAATAACATGCATGTCATCTCGTTGAACACTAATTTGTATTTGACATGTAAATGCATACATTGTGTATCTTTGCCTTACTCCTAACCAACGTACATTTGCAATGCTTTACTCTCTAAGTTCACACACTTACAATTACTGAACAATGTGTTCAGTAATTGAACAATGTGTTGAACATTTGACATCAAGATATATATACTAGTTCTACTTCCTTTAATACGATTTGAAAGCTGGTAGGAAAAAAGTCTCTTCACAGTTAACCAATGTGTGGAACCTGTTGTGAACCTATGTTTGCAATGATGAAAAGTGACTTTTGAAATAGCTCAACTATTACATACCCTTTCACTTACTTTGAATGGCTAATACCACCTCTGTATTGTGAATTAGCAATTTTAAGGTGTACAAATTCACAACATTTTAGTATGAAAGCACAGGATTGTGATAAATTTGGTAAAGTGACCACACTGTCTGCTTAAAAAATATGTAAATATGTATTGTTGCCTCAAGATTTAACCAAGTTGCTTATTTAATATTCCTTTTCAGCACAACAAGAAATTGTTTGTGATGTAGTAATGCCTGATGTAAGCCAAAAAATGAATTGCTCCATGTAACAAATCTTGAAGGCTGTCTCTGAGCACATATAGGACAGTAATCTTAACAGTTCTATATTTGTGATCATCCAGTACCCATGTAGGTAGGATCGAGAGACAAGATGTGGTGAAAAACGAAGGGGAGAATGAAGGAAAGGGGGCAAGGTAGACCCCTCCTGACCCCCTAGGATTGATGAGGGGGATATTAAAGTGCCCCGCGGGGGAAAAAATAAAAAAATAAAAATTTTCGCAGTAGAGGCGCGTCCCGGTACGCGAACCGGGCAGCTCACCGGGCAGCTAACCGGGCAGCTAACCGGCAGCGTAGCTGTCAACATTGTAAACAGTCCGGAGCGGCCGCCATCTTGTTTCTCGGTAGGTTCGAGAGACAAGATGTGGTGAAAAACGAAGGGGGAAATGAAGGAAAGGGGGCAAGGTAAACCCCTCCTGACCCCCTAGGATTGATGAGGGGGATATTAAAGTCCCCAGCGGGGCAAAAAAAAAAAAAATCGCGATTTTTCGCGGTAGTGGCGCTTCCCGGTACGCGAACCGGGCAGCTAACCGGCAGCGTAACGGGAGTCCGCCATCTTGTGTTTTTGGAGCGTCCGGTTCGCGTACCGGGTAGCGTCCCGGTAAGCGTAACAAGAGAAACAGTAAAAAAAAAAATAATGGAATAGATTATCAAGAAAACTTTGAAAAATTGTAGGGACTGTTTGTTTGATGTGCCTTTGCAAGGCCTCAAGATATGTGCACGTGTGGATTTTGGCTAATTAAGGTTAAAAAAGATATATATATCTGTAAGCGTGCTCCGGCGTGCTTACGTTACGGGTTTTGTTTGCGCTGCAGAGCCGATACGTCACGGTTATGCGACGTGTCATGAGGCGTCTCACGTGGCTACGTGATACGTCACGTAATAAAGAATATATTTTACAGATATAGATATTAGCTTTTAAAAAACCAATGAAATTCACTGAAAAAACCATAGGTTATAGACCATATATAGTTAGGAATTAGCATTTACAAAACCTTGAAAATTCACTGAAAAAACCATAGGTTATAGACCATATATAGTTAGGAATTAGCATTTAAAAAACCTTTTTTTACTCACACAAAACCATTGAAATTCCATATATAGTTAGTTAGTTGCACTAACTATATATCGCGCACCCGCAATCCACTGCTGATCATGTCACATATTACATCATTCATGACATGGTCAGTGACATCACTGATGACATCACTGATGACATCTCAAATGACATAACTGATGACATCACTGATGACATCTCATTTGACATCATCAGCAGTGGATTGCGGGTGCACGATATATAGTTAGTGCAACTAACTATATATGGAATTTCAATGGTTTTGTGTGAGTAAAATAAGGTTTTTTAAATGCTAATTCCTAACTATATATGGTCTATAACCTATGGTTTTTTCAGTGAATTTTCAAGGTTTTGTAAATGCTAATTCCTAACTATATATGGTCTATAACCTATGGTTTTTTCAGTGAATTTCATTGGTTTTTTAAAAGCTAATATCTGTAGCTGTAAAATGTATTCTTCTTTAAATCCAAAAATATATTTTATATGTTTATTAATAAAAAAAAAATTATATATTTTTTTGTTCGCTCCCGGTTCGCGAACCGGGAAGCTTCCCGTTAGCTCAATTTGATGCCGCGACCCGGTCCGCGAACCGGTAAACGTTCCGTTTGCGCAACTGCCGCGTTAGAAATCAACATCGTGACGCGTCGCGGAAGCGCGACGTATCACGTTGTCGCGTAATTCATCTTATGACGCGCCGCGTTAGCGCACCCGGAAGTGCTCCGGTATGCGAACTGAGACGCAAAGCGCAGCTCCCCGGAAGCGATCCGGGGCGCGTCGCGAAAGCGCGACGTATCGCGTTGCCGCGTAATGCGTCTTATGACGCGCCGCGTTAGCGCACCCGGAAGTGCTCCAGAGCGCGAACCGAGGCGCGAAGCGCAGCGACCCGGAAGCGATCCGGGGCGCGTTCCGCAGCGCGTAACATAAGCGTAACAGGTCATGTGACTTGTTAATAAAACTTTTCATTGGTTCATTTCACTTTTGGTTTCCTAATGATGTAAGGCTAGGTCAGGTGACCTAAAAATAACACTTTTCATTGGTTTAGAACTATTGTTTTTCCCAAATGATGAAAACCCCTCCTTCTTTCCTCACTCTGACTTTCATCTTTGTGAGAGGAAGACCTTTTTTGATATTTGAGCAATGGCTTTATTGGTAGCTTCAGCTGGTGGACCCCCACCACCACCACCACCTCCTCATGGGAAGAGAGGACCACCTCCACAGTTCATCAGCAACACAGAGGAGGAAGAGGATGAACAAGAGGAAGAGGAGACAGAGGGACCACAGTTTTTAGTAGAGGAGCCCCGGGTTTCTCATCCTAAAACTAGTTTTATTTGGCAGTTTTTTTCAATCCCTGAAGGGCAGAAAAAAGTTAATGCTAGATATGTGACGTGCCTCATATGTAAAGAGGACTTATCTAGAGGCACCTTAAAAAAGTATAGCTTCGGCAACTACACCATGCACCGTCACATGAACAGGTGGCATCCATTAAACTACAGCCGGGCAGAGATGCGTGACCTGCAGGACAACCCACCAACTCCTGTGGCCACGACATCAACACAGGTATCTTTGTCAGGACCAGAGGCACGGGAAACCGTGCCAAACATTCAGGACAACTTTGTCCATATGAAGATTACCTGTTTGTATTGCGGTACATTACTGTCATGTGCCAATATGAGCATTAACTTAATCAACAGAGCATTTGAAAATCACAAGTGCTCTAAACGCTCCCAGAAAGTAAATATTTTTGCTCCTGTTGAGCCCTTTCCAATGCCTGTTTTTTGTTGTTTCCCCTCCAAAAAAAAACCAAAAAAAACATAAAACTGTTCAAAAAATACAAAAAAAACAAAAAATGTTCAGAAAAATAAAAAAAAATATAAAACAACAAAAACATTAAAAAAAAGTTCTTTTCAGAACTACCTCCCCTTTCAAAAAAAATTGCTAGAATGTTTAGCACTCTGGCAAGCTGTATTTCTTTTGGTTCGATTCCTGGTTCGCGAACCGGTACGCGAACCGGGAGCGAACCAAAATTTTTTTTTTTTAAAAAAAGAAGAGTAAGTATAAGGGAAGTAAACAGAGAGTAATGTTAAAACAAAGACAGCTATAGGGTCTAAACCAGAGATACTGTTTAATAGATTTATTTACCGAAGAAAAGAGGGAAGAGGATATAATTGTGAAAAACAAAATAGATAAGGAAGTGAAAGAAAAAAAGAGAGTAGAACAATAACAAAGAAGAGTTTCTTAGAGAATATGAGTGAATGTTCAAAATAAGATTAAAACATGTGGAATAACAGAGAGAAAAAACAGAAAGCAGAAAAGAAGAAGTAACAGAAAAAGAATAATTGAAACAGCAAAGAAATGTAAATAACATAGGGCCATATTATCAACATAGGCAATAAAAGTTTTGCAGCTTTTATCGGCAGAAATGTGTCGCTTAAGCCGCTTTTGCGGCAGAAAACTGCCGCTAAAACCACTTTTGCAGCAGTTTTCTGCTGATAAAAACAGCAATAATTTTATTGGCTGTGTTCATAATATGCCCCTTAGTGTGCTTCAACTACACAGAAAAAGCATAATGAACAAGTAGTGAAAGAGTGATCAGTCAAAGACACTAAGAGTAATAGAGACGGAGTGAGTGAACAAGAGTGAGGAACTATGAGAAGAAAGGGACTGAGAAAAGGAGTGGAAGGAGTAGAGTAAGTAGGTAATAGAGAAAGGAATGAGGGAAGTAGCAAAGGCAGGAAACTGAGGGTTAAAGAAATGAAGCTGTGGAACTAATAGTAGGTGAATGTGATAGAAATGTAACGAAAAGACTACAAAACATTTACCTTATAATTGTCGTTAAATTACTCACTTTTTATTTTTATACTTTCAATCTGTGAAAGAGAGAACAAACATTTGAAAAATATTAAAACATGTATTTAAAAATTAGAAAAGACAAGGGAAAAGATTGAAGGAGAAACAGTTTTTCAACAACTTTGACACTTACAGAAGCTTCTGCTTCTCCAGGCCCCCCACACAGTCCTAAAGATATACATTTTAAACTAACAGTATCTTGATGCAGATGAAGTGAGGCCTATCTTAGAACAAGGTGCTTTTTTTGCACTGCTGTTGTTTCACAAAAGTGTCACAAGACACTAACATTTTAAATGATTCTTTCAAGATGCCAATAAGATGTGTCCTATCCAGAGGTTTGTTTGAGGTGAGGCCTACTCAGGGTTCCAAATGAAATTTCGAGTTGTTGAAGAGAACAGAGGACATAATACATGTGAAGGTCTACCAATGAAGTAAATCATGTCCACTTCACTCTTGAACAAACGCCAGACCTCTTCTGTGTCCGTGGACAGACCTAAAGTTCATCTGCACAATGTCATTCGTAAACTTAGGAAACACAGGTGATGTAATTGAAAAATGTGGAGTTTCTTTTCCTCATTTCACAATCACATCACCTGTGTTTCCTTTGCTTAGGTATCTCATAGTGCAGATGGAGTCTAGCATATCAAAGAGTACACAAAAGTTGAGCAGTGTATACAACAATTTTGACATTTACAGAAGACTCAGCTTCTTATCTTGTTGGAGATGAAGTGAGGCCTGTCTTGCAACATGCTGCATCTTTTGCATCACTGCTGCATCGGTTTCATGTGGCACGGGTTTTTTACAGCATGACACATCTGCCTAGATGCATCAATTTGTAATTTTGTCGCCTCATAGCAAATCTTTTCCACCGCCAATGCGTCACAAAAGTGACGCACAGTGGCGCAAAAGAGGCATACACCTATCATAAATCTGTCCCTAACATTTTAAATGATTAATTCAGGATGACGATAAGGTGTGGCCTCTCCAGAAGTTTGTTTAAGGTGAGGCCTACTCAGGGTTGCAGATCAAATTTACGCTTGTTGAAGAATACAAAGGACATAATACATGTGAAAGCCTACCAATGAAGTAAGTCATGTCCACTTCACTCTTGAACAAAGGCCAGACCTCTTCTGTGTCCGTGGACAGACCTAAACTTCATCTGCACAATGTCATTCGTAAACTTAGGAAACACAGGTGATGTAATTGAAAAACGTGCAATTTCCTTTGCTCATTTCACAATCACATCACTTGTGTTTCCTTTGCTTAGGTATCTCATTGTGCAGATGTAGTCCAGCATATGAAACAGTACCCAGAAGTGCAGCACTGCATGCAACAACTTTGACACTTACAAAAGCTTCAGCTTCTGCATGCCCCCTACACAGTGCTAATTATATACATTTTAAACTGATGGTATCTTGCTGGAGATGAACTGAAACCTATCTTGCAACATGGTGCATCTTTTACACTGCTGCTTAAAATGGCCTAAGACACATGAAAGCGTTTTTTTAAGGCCCTTGCACCATTTCTGGGTCACATTTAACATGGCTATGTTAGTCAAAGAATCAAAATCTAAATTTGCCAAGCACAGATGGGGGCATATTTACAAGGACCTTGCTCCACGGGGAAAGGTCTTAAATTAAAATGGGAAAAATAACATCAGAGAGACTCAAATGCCTTATAAATATGCCCCAAGCAACCTATGAAGCTCTAACAGTACATTTCAAGAAACCTAATATTTTTCAAAAAACGATTTTAAACACATCATAGAAATCAATTTTATACCTACATTCATCGGGACATGACTTACAATGCCCTAAGACACATGAAAGCGTTTTTTTAAGGGTCACTTTTAACATGGCTATGTAACTCAAAGAAACAAAATCTATTTGTAAAACACTTGACACAAAGCAACATTTTAAATACACAACTTTCTTCATAATTTTCTCCCTAAACCATACTATTCTCTATCTAAATTAAATGAATCTTTTCTCACCTTAGCAAATACTTTATGAGTTTCAAAACAGTCTCAGAAATACACCAATTTGTCTTCGGCAGAACAAAGCGTATGCACTCCAGAGGCTGCAGCTATAGAAAGCACAGAAATGCTGTAATTCTTCACACATATCTCTCATGTCACCCAATCAAAACTCTTCCCTCACTTTTTTCAAATCAAAACCCTTCCCCCCTCTGCCCTCTCTGCCTTTTTTGCATAGCAACCACCTCCTGGAAGACCTCTGGTGTTTGCAAGTTCACACAACAATGTTTCAATTGAACTCTGAACTCTCAGTGCACCTGCGTATCCAGTGCAATCTTTCATTAAATGATTTTTTTTGACCATTCAAATTACATCTTTCAAAGAACTCATCCATGCACCCTAACTTTCTGTTTTCAGCAATCAAAATCCACCAATCACTGTTACTGCTTCATTAACACAGAAACTCCACCGTTTTTTTCATTTTAAACTCTTATTTTTTCAACTGCCATTTCATTACCACACTTCATCTGACTGCAGCAGAACCTTCTCTCACCATGTTTTCTGTCTGGATTGTTGGACATAGTTACATCTATTGGGCTCAGAGGTATGCTGAGAACAGAAATTTACCTAACCTCAATTTACAAGATGTGGAAATTAAGTGGTTTGGCCACAGAGGATTAAAATGTCACCAATTGATACCATTGGTGAAAACCTTTATGCATTTGCCAAAACCTGACCTGTTAATTGTGCACTGTAGAGGTAATGATTTGGGCACTTTGACTGGAGTAGGTCTGGAAATGCTTTTAAAGGACACCTTTGAGCAATTAATGGCACTTTTTCCTCAAACTGCCTTGGTATATTCAAATATATGCCAAAGACAGAAATGGAGGTGGTCGAACCAATTTTGTCCACAAATTGAGAAGTCGAGGAAGCATGTAAACAAATCTGTTTCAGCTTACATGAGAGACCATGGAATGGGCTCCGTGTACAATAATAACTTGCGTTACTACATGCAAGATATCTACAGAGGAGATGGAGTTCACTTCTCAGATGAAGGGAACAGAGTTTTCATTCTGAATTTAAACATGTGCATTGGTACCTACTTATAAGTACCTAAATGTACCATAAACCCAAAAGCTCTTCTCAGAGCTACCCTACATCTGATCACTCACAATTATTATTTTACTCTAACTTTTTTTACTAATTTTCAACAAAGTACGCTCCCCGGAGCGCTACCCGGTACGCGAACCGGAAGCTAACCGCGCAAAATTCATATGGGCCTCCTCAGCCATCCTCAGAAAACCTAGGGGGTCAAAATACGTCTACCGTGTCCCCTTCTACCCATTCTGAACATTATGTGCCCTCCATCTTGTATCTTAATTCGACCGAAACACAAAATGGTGGACTCCCGTAACGCTTAAGGTTCGCGTACCGGGGCGCTCGCCAGTTCGCGTACCGGGGCGCTCCCCGGGAAGCGCTCCATTAAAAAAGGTGGGAAAGTAATTTACAGAAGAAACCCTTGAGACACTTTCACCAAATATAGATTTGCTCATACTACATACCAATCCCTACCATTTTCACAAATTTGGTTGAAATTCCATTTAGCCATTTAGCCTGTAGACCTCTCTAAATACCCTGAGGTAAATTACTTCACAAAACACATCTGAAGTGTTGGAATTCACAACCAATTAAAATGTTACTTTCATTTTCTATTTTTTTTTTTACCTGACATTTGATTGGTTATGTACCTGAATATATATAAAGGAAGAGAAGGAAACACAGCCATTTTGCCTACTACTTCCTGGTGTACATTTCAATAGGATTTTCATTAATCACTTCAACTTCTTTGTAAAGGTAAGTTGTTATTTTAAAAACTGAAGTATATTGTGCACTATAAGTAAGTTGTTATTTTAAAAACTGAAGTATATTGTGCACTATAAGTTAATATGGTAAACTTTTTCTGATAGTTATATACTATCCCTCTGTAGTAGTTATAGATTTAGATAGACTTCTCTGTTATAGTTATGGATGGAGTTAGGTTTCTCTTGTATAATTATGAATTTACTTACGTTAAATCACATACACTTTTTTATATTCCTACTTCCACTCTGATACTATACACTGCCCAAAGATAAATTCACTGTTAAAAACTGCCTATCTAAAATTAATCCCAACAGTGCCCTATCTCTACTAATATATTTTTTATCCAAATTTCAGACAAAATGGAAGGCGAACACAAAGTTTCATTTGAAATTGTCCTGCAAGAGACCAACCAAGAAATAATTGATCCAAATTATATAGAATTTATGGATGAAACTTGGGACCAAGAACTACTGCAATGTGTGCAAGCAGTAGATGTCCTCCTTGAAAATGAGGACATTTTACACACTCAAACATTACAAGCTATGTTCAATGAAAATAACGACATTTCAGACAGTGAAATGTTAGACATTTTATTAAATTTTGAAACACAATAAATAATTGCTTAAAAAAATAAAAAATAAATAAATAAATAATCAACAAAACCAACAATCAATTAACATACAGTATTTTAAAAGTCTATCATTCTTTTTTCCTCATAGTACGCTTCCCGGGCCGCTTCCCGGTTCGCGAACCGGGCGCTATCCACGCAAAAAAAAAAACATTTTTTTTTTTTTGTTGCCCCGCGGGGCCCTTTTAAAGCCTCCACATCAAACCTAGGGGGTCAGGGAGGATCTACTATGCCCCCTTATGGTCATTTTCGCCTACCGAGAGACAAGATGGCGGCCGCTCCGGACTGTTTAGAATGTTGACAGACACCGAAGAGCCAATCAGCTTCGCTTCGCGAAGTTCCGTTACGCGTCAAGTACGCGAACCGGGGCGCTGCCCGGAGCGCGCTTACAGGTATATATCTTTTTTTGAACGTTAATTTCTCAAAATCCACTGGAGCACATATATTGAGACCTAGCAAAGGCACATCGGGCTAACAGTCCCTACAATTTTGCCAAGTTTCATGCAAATCCATTCAGCCGTTCGGGCTAAAAGTGAGGCCAACCGCCCTATGGAAATTAACATGGGAAAAACGCGTTTTGGGACCCCCCTTTTTTCTCGGCCCCCCCTTGACGAACCCCCCCCAAATTTTCAGGGCCTGCCCAGACAAAAAATGTTCCATTTTCCTGAAAATTTCAGCCAATTCCGTCCACAAACGCCAAAGTTATTAGACATAGAATTTTCAAAAATCCCATAGAGAAAAAATCCTAACTATATATACCTACTGGCGACCGCCAGTAGGTAATATATATATACATATATATATATATATATATATATATATGAAAGCTCAAAAAAAAGAAAACCAGCACTCGCGGGGGATTAAATCCCTGTTGGATTTATTGGCACAAAGTTAATAGGTTTAAAGCTGTTGTTATAATAATTTGGGTGCATTTAAGAAATCTGTGTTTTACTTGCATTTTAATTCACTTTCGTCGTCACTGCACCGCGAACCCTGCTCCCCACTCTGAGGAATCGGCGCTGACGCGCTTTCAGAGAGGGTAACTGCCATCTTGGGTGGATTCCAGGGTAGCGCTCCAGTTGTTCGCTGTCTCCCGCCCTCCCTGGCATTTAAATCGTGCTGAAAGCGCACGCGCACAGACTTAGTGTACTTACTCTCCTCTGAGGCAGATAGCCGGGGGTTCTAGGCTGCTATTACGTTTTTAAAGCTGTTGTTATAATAATTTGGGTGCATTTAAGAAATTTGTGTTTTACTTGCATTTTAATTCACTTTCGTCGTCACTGCACCGCAAACCCTGCTCCCCACTCTGAGGAATCGGCACTGATGCGCTTTCAGAGAGGGTAACCGCCATCTTGGGTGGATTCCAGGGTAGCGCTCCAGTTGTTCACTGCCTCCCACCCTCCTCTTTCAGTGCAAAATGGGCACCCGACCCAGGAGCGCAGCGGGCGTGCCAAAGGCGCACCAAAGGCACGCCTGTCTGCGCCCGTCCGCGCCAAGTCCGCGACAGGGGCAGGACACTCTGTACAAATCGTGTCTGCTCTAACCTACACTGGAAGTGATTTGTACAAGCTAAACACTAATGGTAAATGCCTCTGTCGTTTTTCCATGGCGCAGATATGGGGTCCGTTTACATGTAGATCCTGTAGATGGACCACACCCTGGCCTGCGCTTGAGTCCCTATTAGGTGTAGACACCATTTGGATAGGTTCCTCCAAACTTAGGGATGGGCTGATTAATGCACGTTCGATGAGTTGCCACAGTCAGGATATCAGGGATTTAATCCTGGATAGAGATCTCGATGTCCTGTTTGTAACGGAGACGTGGCTAAATGACACTTGTAATCCTGATTTAGTGTCTGCCCTTCCTTCAGACTTCACCATTTTTAGGCAGGATAGGAAGAGTGGAAGAGGTGGAGGAGTGGCTTTAATTATTAAAAGCTCCTTGAAGTGTCACACATTTGAGTTAGATCCCCTGAAGGGAGCAGAGGGAATTGGTTTTTCCATTATGCTAAATCCATCTTCTTCTTTTTCAGGAGGTTTGGTTTATCGCCCTCCAGGTAGCGCTTCCATATTTCTATATTCTCTCGGCGAAAGCCTAGGACAGCTTTTGCTGCGCTACCCAAATTTTACACTTTTGGGGGATTTCAACCTCCAGTTGGAATCCAAAGCCGAAACACAAGTGATTAACTTTCATCAGACTTTGGATATTTTTGGTCTGCATCAACTTGTGACACAATCAACGCACTCTGCCGGGCATACTCTGGATGGGATATGTTCGAACTTTTCCCCTTTGAAAACACACTCCCCGTGTTGCAAATTTGGACAGATCATTGTTTGATTCCTTTTAATGTCTGTGTTCCCTGCCCGGGGAAAAGAACTAGGGTCAGTCAGCAGCCTGTTACCAATTTAAATTGGAAGAGGGTTGCTGAAAGTATCAAGTCTAATCCACCACGGCAGTCACAGGCGCCTAGCTTGTCCGGAGATGTGTCTCAAGACTCTAAAAAATTTCACTCCTGGATGCAACAAGTCATTTTGGGGTGTGTTTCACCAAAAAGCCCCCCTAGTAAGGGTAGAAGTGGAAAAAATGAACGCCCCTTGGTACTCACAGACGCTGGCTGAAAAGCACCTATTATGCAAAAAGAGTGAACGTAAATGGAGAAAAACCTATGACCCATCAGCTAAATCTCTCTATGTGCAGCATAGGAAACCTTACCTTGTTAGTATTAAAATGGCCAAGAAGGAATACTACGTCAATGCTATCAATGAGGCTCAGCAAAAGCAGAGGACGTTTTTCTCCATAGTGAAGTCCTTCACTCATCCCAAAATTCTCCAGCCGGAAATTCCGCCATCCTTAGGCTTCTGCAATCAAATTGCTGATTTCTTTGAGGAGAAAATTGAGCTTTTACAGAGGGATTTTTCTGCTCTTCCTTCTTCCTCCTCATTTAGTCACCAGGAATTGCTGGAGACTAAGACTTATACCTTAAGCTCCTTCCAGCCGGCCTCTCTCCTCCATACGCGGGATGTTATCTTGGCTTGCAAATCAGGAGCACCCACGGATTCCTGTCCCCCCCAGATACTACACCAGATAATGGACGTAGTCAACCCTACCATCAATGCGATAGTCAACGCTTCACTTAGTTTGGGGGTAGTACCTCTTGAGTGGAAAAAAGCAACTGTTAAACCTTTAATGAAAAAACTTAACAAATCCACTACCGACCTTTCTAATCTTCGACCAATTTCTCTTCTTCCGGTTTTGGGGAAGATAACTGAACAGATGGTATACTTAGAACTAAAAAATTTTGTTGAAACTCACAATATCCTACACCCTCAACAGTCAGGTTTCCGGCCTAGACATTCAACCGAAACGGCCCTCATAGAACTCACCGACTCCATTAAATTTTTGCAGGATAAGGGTAGAAACGATGTCCTGATTTTATTGGATCTTACAGCGCCGTTTGATACCATCTCCCATAAAATTCTGATTGAAAGGTTGAGACTCATAGGTATAACAGGAGCGGCCTTGGCTTGGATAGTGTCATTCTTGTCTGATAAATCCCAAACCGTTTCACTGGGCCCCTTCCGTTCCATGGAATAAAAGGTTTCATCTGGAGTTCCGCAGGGCTCTATTCTGAGCCCACTTTTGTTTAACATTGACATGGTCTCCCTCATGGCATTAATAGAGTCATACGGAATACTTGTAACATCGTATGCCGATGACACTCAATTGATTGTCTCCATGGATAAGAACTCCACTAACGCGGAACAGAACTTGAAGAGCTGTCTGACGGAAGTCTTTTTGTGGATGGATAACAAGCACTTAAAGTGCAATGCCAACAAGACGGAGATTTTACCTTTGGGTAAAGATGTCCATTTCTGCCCTAAGGATTGGTGGCCGGAAGACTCGCCTGATCCTCCTCATTCAGTAGAAACAGCCAGAAACTTGGGAGTCCTATTTGACTCCGCTCTTTCTTTTGATCAACATGTAAGGAACGTGGCAGGAAGCTGCTTTAGTGTTATTAAATCTCTAAAGAAATTTTTTGATTTCCTGCCCACTGACGCTAGAAAGACAGTGGCAGTTACCCTCATACCTTCGCGTTTGGATTATTGCAACGGCCTGATGGCCGGGGCTAAAAAAGCCACGCGGAAAAAATTACAGAGTGTGCAACATGCAGCTGCCAGACTGGTACTTAAATTACCAAGGAAATCCTCTGCCTCGGCGGCTCTTAAGACTTTACATTATCTACCCCTGCATAAGAGGATTTTGTTTAAAATCCTTTTGACCACCTTCAGAGCCCTCAATAGGACGGGACCAAAGTATCTTTGGAGACGTTATACCCGTTATGATCCTCCAAGAAGTCTAAGGTCATCAGGCGGAAATCTGATTAACATCCCTAGATTTCACTATAAAACAAAGGGGGGGAAGACCCTCTCCGTGCTGGCCTCAAAGGCTTGGAACACCATGCCCAAAGAGCTCAGACTCCTAGCCCATGAGAATGTCTTTAGGAAGCAATTAAAAGCTTGGATTTTTAATCTATCCGATGTCTTTGTAATGGCTTCCATCTAGGTCCTATTATTGTATTGTACACTATTTTAGCGCCAGGATGCTCCTTTCGGAGCGATAGTCTGCGCTTTACTAATATCCAATACAAATACAAATATAAATACAAACGTGTTTCAGCGGTACTCCTTCATCAGTGTAGGGCGGCCGCCATGAAGCTACTCAGTTAAATAAACAAACAATTATGCGATCACGTGGGTTGTGTCACTATGAGACGCCATCTAAATATCAGGCATAATGTGTGTTCGTTACAGAAAACCCAATAAATCATAAATTCAAATGAAGAATGGCGTAATTCATCAGCATTTCTCCACAGCATAATCAAAATGCATTATCACACAATCGAGGCAGAAGACTAGATAACTGTCGCGATACAAGAAAATCAATGTCTGTAACAGTCCCATAATTATACTAAAACATAATTTAAAACCAAAACACAACATGATTAGGTCTAGGGGCTGCAGCCAAATTCATCACTGTCCCATTGATGCATATTTCATAATATCCAGATAACGCCCTGGATGGGCATGACTTCTCACAGCGATAACAAATAGCCCCACCGTGTAAGACCAGACAAAAAATATAGCCCTGAATGGGCATAGTGAAAAAAGAATAAAGTCAAAATAAAATAAAATCAATCGCAGAGACCATACAGGCATAACAATAATAAGCTGTGGAGGCTGACTGAAATTAGTCACCAAGTGACACATGATCCCATACTCAAAAACAACAGTGATATATACAATATTTACAAGTGTACCCTGAGTTCTTCCCCCATGTTCAGTCCTGAAGGAGTTTCAGTGGCTAAATCTGTAATGCAGCGAGACTCTAGTCTCCTCAGGCGTTTTTCCCTATCACCGCCTCGCGGGTCTCGAGCCACATGATCTAGACAGAAATACCTCAAAAGTTTACGGTTGCTGTTGTGGTAAGCTTGGAAATGACGTGCTACGGGGTAATTACTGTAATTGTTTTGAATGTCCCTCTGATGTTCCAATATGCGTATTTTGGCTGAATGAATCGTGCTGCCTACATACCTAAGGCCACAAGGGCAGCTTAGGCAGTAGACAACGTAGGGTGTAAGGCAATTCATGAATTTATTGATTTTTATAGGGTCTGTTCTCCCAGATATGAAGTAAGAAGTAGTCTTCTTGCTATCGGCACACACCTTGCATTTACTGCATGGGTGGAAGCCTGTAAGTCCCTGTATGCCTTTGCTTATAGTTGATAAGTGACTTTGTACCAGATGATCTTTAAGAGATCTGGTTTTGCGGAAGGTCAAGGAGGGATGAGAGGGAATATCCCGGCCGATAATGGGGTCAGATTTCAGTATATTCCAGTTAGAGTACATTATTCTCTTTAGACTTTTTGCCGCATTGGAAAAATTTGTAATAAGCCAAATATTACTGGTATCAGTAGTTCTCACATTGGGGGCATCCGTAATCAGATCAGTTCTATTTTTAGATTCAGTTTTTTCCATGCCTCACTCAACACCTTCTCCTTGTAACCTCGCTCCTGGAACCTGTCAAGACATTCTTCGCCAGCCTCTAAAAAATCTTCTGATCTAGTGCTGTTGCCTTTTATGCGCAAGAGTTCCCCATACGGGATGCGGTTTTTTAGCTGATGGGGTGGCTACTGAGTGCATGAAGCACTGAATTTCCCGCTGTGGGTTTCCTAAATAGTGCTGTTTGCATCTTACCATCGGCAGCTACAAAGACCCTGACATCTAGGTAGGTGACTTCAATTGCACTGATATTGCCAGAAAACCTTAGGTTCAAATTGTTGCTATTCAAATGTTTGATGTATTCTAAGACTGACTCCTTACTGCCTCACCAGACAAGAAAGAGATCGTCTATGTACCGTCTCCAAATAATGGTTTTCTCAACCCAGTGGTCACAGGAGTCCGACCATGCCGCCCGCTTCTCCCACCAGCCAACGAACAAGTTCGCATAGCTGGGGGCGAAGCAGGCTCCCATGGCCGTCCCCCGTTTTTGTCTGTAGATCTGATCCTGAAAAATACAAATATTATTAAACAGGCAAAAATGTAAAAAGTCAATAAGCTTCTCACTGTGTTCAGCAAATCTTGATGGTCGTTGTTTCAAAATCTGTCGAAAAGCATCTATGCCTTGTTCATGAGAAATGCTAGTATATAGACTGGCTATATCAAGAGTGACCATTAGGAAGTCAGACTCTCATGGGCTTCCTTCAATGTATCTCAGAAAGTCTTTTGTGTCTCTTGTATAAGAGGGCAGTTCTTGTACAAATGGAAATAGATAAAAGTCAATAAATCTAGACATGTTCTCCAGTAAGCCACCAATAGAGGAAATAATCGGGCGTCCTGGCGGTTTCTCCGCATCCTTATGCACCTTGGGCAGGTGATAAAAGGTAGGTAATCTCGGGTGGGAAACTTGGAGAAATCTGTACTCTTCCATAGAAAGCATTCCTTTTTCATGCCATTTCAGGATCAGTGATTCATATTGGGTAATATTCTCCATATATTCTTTCATAGTGATTGGCAGATAGTTATCCTGATTACTTAGTTGTAACAGGGCTTCATTGCAGTAGTTGGTATGTGTCTGCAAGACTACATTTCCGCCCTTATCGGAGGGTTTAATTATTAAACTCGTGTCAGACTCAAGATCCTTCACAGCCTTCCTTTGTTCATATGAAAGATTCCACAGTGGTTTATTATTGCCTCTCTCTTTCTCTCTGAGTTTGCGAAGATCTAACATCACTTTTTCATGAAAGACGTCTATCGTATCTAATGGTGTCTGTGGTAGAAATTTGGACACTGGTCTGAATGGGCTAGCTTCTCTGGTTTGTGGACTAGTGGGGCTGGTTCCAGTGGCTGTAATTTCTGGATTGTTGATATTCGTATATATGTATATATATGTATATTACCTACTGGCGGTCGCCAGTAGGTAGTTATAGTTAGGACCTAGTTTCCATAGGAAATCCGCAACATTCTATTGGGAATAACTTTGGTGCCGGTGGACGAATCTTTGCGAACTTCTCAAAGAAGATGGCCCGCTCCGCTCCGCTCCTTCCCTGAAAGTTTGGGGGGGATTCGTAAAGTGGGGGCTGAGATAAAAGGGGGTCCCAAAACGTGTTTTCCCCATGTTATTTTCCAAAGGACGATTAGACACGGCTACAGCCCGAACGGCTGAATGGAATTATATAAAATTTGGCAAAAAGGTAGAGTCCGGTTCGCAGATTATGCTTTTCTTTAAATGGTGTAAATCCCTCTAGTAGTTGCTGAGAAAATTAAAGTTGAAATCAATTATATATCTATAAGCGCGCACCGTGCGCGCACCTTCCCGTGCGCGAGCTGAATTCTGATTTGCTGTTTGACGTCTGTCAACATTCGATTCGGAGGAAATCAGGAAGTGTTGACCGCCATTTTATCAGTGCGAGTCAACATATTGTAGAGAACAAAGGGGCAGAACATGGAAAGGGGGCAGGGTGGAGACTTCCTGACCCCCTAGGTTTTCTCAGGGGGTCCATAAAGGACCCCCAAGGCCAAAGAAAACATTCTTTTTCTAAAAAGTTGTGAGGTGCGCGCACCCGGTCGCGCACCTCGATTTACAAGAGTGTGAAAAACTATAGTGGAGATCGTGGAAAGGGGACAAGGTAGAGACTCCCTGACCCCCTAGGTTTTCTCAGGAGGTCCATAAAGGACCCCCAAGGCCAAAGAAAACATTCTTTTTCTAAAAAGTTGCGAGGTGCGCGCACCCGGTCGCGCACCTCGATTTACAAGAGTGTGAAAAACTATAGTGGAGATCGTGGAAAGGGGGCAATGTAGAGACTCCCTGATCCCCTAGGTTTTCTTAGGGGGTTCATGAAGGTCTTCAACGGGCAAAAAAAAAAAAAAAATTCGAGAAAATTAATACCGCTAGTGCGCGCTCTGTGCGCGCACGTCGACAAACAAACACAAAAAAAATACAGTTAAATAACATGTTTGAGAGTTTAGATGTTGGTTGGCTTTAAAAAGAGCCATTGTGTTTACAAAGTGTTTTTGGTACCTACAAGTAAGTACCGATTCAGAGTCGTAAATTCAAAATGAAGACTCTATTCCCCTCATCTGTAAAATGTACTCCATCTGTCCTATAGATGCCTTGCATGTTGTAATGCAAGTTGTTGTGGTAAATAGAACCCATGCCATAGTCTCTGAGGAAAGCAGAAACAGACTTATTCACATGTTTCCTTGCTTTCTCAATCTGTGGGCAATATTGGTTGGACCAGTTCCATTTTTGTCTTTGGCATATATTTGAATATACAAAGGCAGTTTGTGGGAAAAGTGACATCAATTGCCCAAAGGTGTCCTTTAAAAGCATTTCCAGACCTACCCCAGTCAAAGTGCCCAGGTCATTTCCACCACAGTGCACAATAATGAGGTCAGGGTGTGGCAGATGTAAAAAGGATTTTACCAATGGCATCAATTGGTGACATTTTAATCCTCTCTGGCCAATCCGCATAATATCCACATTTGGTAAATCAAGGTTGAGTAAGCATCTATTTGCTGCATACCTTTTACTCCAGTATATATAGCTGTGTCCTATAACCCAAATTTTTAGCATTTTGAAGGCAGATCCAGTAGTACTCAGATGGACTCTGTAAGTGAAATGGCAGTTAGAAGCTGAGAGTTTAGAAAAAAATGTGGATGAGGTTCAGTGCACTTGAAAAACTAGAAATGATTGGTTATTTTTTACAATTCAAGATTGAAAACTAGGGTGCATGCAAAAGTTTTTTTAAAAGGAAAATTGCTATTGGTTGAGAAAAAATTATCAAAACTAACAAAGCAGTGGATAAGCAGGTGTATTTGAAGGTCAAACAGCCTTGCTGGTTTAATTTGCAACATTGAGATATGAACTTCTGGCCTGTGTCTTCAGCCAGGTGCAGTATGAGGTGTTACCATGGTAACAAGCAGAGAGGGTTAGAGGGGGATGGTTGTAGTTTATGTGACTTTGAAAATATTGAAAGTTAGAACCAATTGAAATGTTAGTTTGATTTTGAATTTGTGTGGGAAGAAATTTGATTGGCTATGTTCATGAATATGGGTCTGAAATGAGAGGGAATCTGTGGCATTATTGTGAGGCTGCAGTGACAGAAGCATTATTCAGAGATTCTGCATAAGAAAATCTGGTTTGTGACTGCCACTGTTCTAAATCTTCAAAAGCATTTTTAAAGGTGAGCCTATAACTGTTTTTCACTGCATTTCTCCTTTTATTATGCCTTAGTCACTATAACTGTTTCACTCCCTCACAGTCTGTCACTGTCCTTATTTTTTCTCTTTCACTGTTTTATTTTCTTTCTACTACTCTTCCTTTTCTTTCCTCTCTTTCTATAAATGATTTCCTCTCACTTACTACTTTTTACTTTCTCTTATTATGTTTTTTTTCCTTACTCCTCTTCCCTCATACTGATATCTAATCCCTCACTGTTACTGCTTTTCATTCACTCTCAGTCTTATTCTCCTTCCTCACTTTCTTTCCTTCAACTCTCTTTCTTGACTTCATCACTTCATCTCAGTTATTCCTTTTCATTTATTCGTTCTCTTTACTTTTTCCCTCTTTTTCTTCCTTACAACTGTTAGAATTTTCAGTTTGTCATCTTGTAGTTTTGTAACCATGTTGGTGTACTGTAGAAATGCCATAGTGTTAGACCTGTCAGCCCTTTGGGTGGTCCCTCCTAATTATTTATTTATTTTTGTCCTCTTTCTGCCTCCTATATTTTATTTTCCCCTGTTGTCCACCATATTTTGTTTTTTTGTGGTGATGTCCTTAGAGCTCTAGGTGCCTCTTATTTTATACCATGGAGGGGTACAGGTGCTCTTTTAAACTGAAGGTGGTAGGATAGTAAACCTTTACAAAATGGAGTCCTGCCAAGTGCTACCTCAGGGCTTGGGGCCATTGGGTAATATGAGGGGTTCCAGAACTTTCTGGTCCACTCTAGACCCTCTGGACCTAGGCTATAAATATTGGAATGTTGTGCGGCCATTTTGTAGAGAGAGAGCTGAGCTGAGGAGAGGTGGTACTAAGGTCAAGGGTGAGCTGGAGTCCAGGCTGAGGAGCGAGGAGGTGAGAGCATGGTAGAATGTCTAACAGCCTCTGGGGCAGCTTCCTCTTTACTGTCTGATACCTCCCTCAACCGTGGATCTGACCCGGCAGAGCTGTCTGCTCACGATGTTCTTGAGGTACAAGAGAAGAGAGACTTTCCCCCAGTAAGGATCTCTAGATAAGATCTATGTAGATATGACAAGTAAGCGTGGCTGGGATTGCCTTATAACGGGGATTACCACAAAAAGAACTTCTGTAAAGTCAATTCCCCATTTGGTGGTTTCTAGTGGCAGGGCAAAGAGATTTCCCCTCAGCGACTGTGAGCCTTGCCAGTATCTGCCCCCCCTTACTCTTCGTGGCTGTAGACTTACCAAGGCCAGTCTGAGCTCCCAGTGGTGGCTGCTTCCCTGCGTCTATGTGAGTCGGATCGTCAGGTCTGCGAGGGCTCGTGTGAGGTGGAGGTGCTGCGCTGAGGAATTGTTGATGGCAGCGCCTCCCAGTGAGAGCCGTAGGTGAAGAAGCCGAGGGCGGGGTGAGAGAGGGGGGCCCGTGCGAGACTTGATCTCTGACGGAGAGAAGCCATCGAGTCCGTAGGATGTCTTGTCATCGGAGCTGACCCGGCGCTGAGGATTTGAGCTCGGAAGGGGAAAGGCAAGAGTGGGAGAAGGCAGGAAGGGAGGAGCCCGAACCTCCGAGGGGCGTGGGGAGGAAGGGTCGCTCAAGCACTGAGGCGCTCCAGTTACCACGGAGTCTCCCTGTATGGATGTGGCCGCCTTTAGCATACTGGGCCAGAATTAACCCCTACACTCCCCGGTTTGACGCCGTGAATCCTCAGTCTGCTGGCATCGGCCGGATGGTCCTGTTGAAAAGTAAGCAGGGTAGCAGGCTGGGAAACCGAGGGTATTGAAACCTCTCTGAAAACTCTCCCTTCACGCATAGAGGCCGGAAAACTGAGGGAGAACTGTGGAATCATCATACACTGTGTTAGTTAGGGAAAAAGAACTGAATGTAGCAGTGCTTTCAAGGGAGGAGGGTTAACACCTTTGAATGTATGCCAACTTTGACAACCCTCTCCCTACGCTTATGTGAAAGTGAGAAGAAGGAGAAACCAAAAGGGAAACTACATTTAGGGTGCCATATTGTTGTAAACCACTAATGTCATTGGGGACTTTTCTATTATGTATGTTAACAGCTAATATTTACTGATTTTGGCTATGGTGCTTTAGCAATGGACAGTGACGAATTCTCCCACTAACCTGAGACAAATTTGAGTAAGCCAATTCTTGTATGGGATGTGGTTGGAACCTTTTGCCCTGACGTAAAACAAAGGTTTAAGGGAGATTCTTAGTAATATGAGAGTTGGAACATGTGGTGTAAACTCAGAGTCAAGTACATTATAAGTAAAATGGTGAGATGTTAATGTAAAATAACTGCTGGAAGATTGAAGTGCCGAGAGTTTCGCTGAACTCTTATGTATTTGGAGAGTAAGTGTAACATGTAAGACAAAACAAAGTGGTGCTCTATTTATGCAAATAAGTAAAGGTGGAAGTGCTTAATGTATTAAAAGTTTGAACTACTGAAGGAGTAAACCTATCAAAAGATTTCTATAAAGCATTTCTATTTTTCTAACAAGGTGTAGTGTCTTCTTTTAGTGGATGGGCGCTGGGTTACTGTGATAAGTGCGACGCAAGCTTAACATGATTGCCTTTGAGATAGTCCTTTAACTCTGTGCTAGGCTACCCTATGTGGACTGGTAACCCCAGGTCTAACATATTGGTGTTCAGCGGTGGGATTAGAGCTTGTGCTTGCGTCCACTTAGTAGTAACGCGGTGTGCACCACATGCCTACACCTGGAGTTTTCCCCTAGCGGACTCCCTAATTAAAAGTTGTTTTTTTTCTCCAAATTCTTTCCTGGTGGTGGGTGGAGGTAGCTTTTAATTATCGCCTTTCTTGACTCCTTCTAAGTGACTGTCAGAGACCCTGTTGGGAAAATGGAATTCGAATTGGAGGAGTTGGAGACCTACACTGCGGCCCAACTCAGGGAATTCTGCCAAAGTAAGGGGGTGTTTTTCAAGCGTGGTGCTAAAAAGGGGGAACTCCAAACCAGCTTGAGAGCATGGGTGGCAGCTCATCCAGATGGGAGGAAGGAGGAGGAAGAGGGGGATCGGGACACTGTCATCGGAGTGGATGTACTGTACCAAACCAAAGTGGGGAACCTACCAACAGGTCCTAGGACACTTTCGAGGGAGGGCAGTAGTGTCTCTGTAAGGAGCTTGACCGAAGCCGAATGAGCTGACCGGAGAGAGAAAAGGTAGTTGAAGTGGGAGCTAGCTAGGTTAGAGAAGGAGAGGGAGGAAAAGAGGATGGCTCATGAGTTGAGTCTCAGGGAGTTAGACCTCAAGGCCCTGCAAATAGGGACTCCTAGTACTCCTGTTGGTTGCAGCGAACCCAAAGAGATAGCCAGGGAACCCAGACCCTGTTTGCCAAAAGACATAGTCGCCAGCTACAGTGCAGGGGATGATATTGCGAAATGGTTGGCTGCCTATGAGGTCTCGCTAAGAGCCCATGGGATATTGGAAAGACACTGGGGGGGTGGCCTGTATAAATACATGCCTCCTGCAGGAAGGGATGTGCTTCTGGCCCTAGAACCGGAGGAGCAGACTAACTACCCCACCATGAAAGTGGCGCTGATAAGGAAGTTTGGGCTGACTCCTGAGAAGTATCGACAAAAATTCAGGAACAGCCACAAACTGGCTACACAGAATTGGGTGGATTTCCTAGATTATGCTAAAAAGGCCTTAGAGGGTTGGGTGCAAGGCAGCGAGGTGGAGGACTACGAGGGGTTGTATGACCTAATCTTAAAGGAGCACCTACTCGAGAAATGTTTTCCCGAGCTGCGACAGCACCTGGTGGATAGCAAGCTTACCAGCCCCAGGAAGCTTGCTGAGGAGGCGGACATCTGGGCTAGTACCCGGGTGTCCTCAAAGGGGACTGGAGGGGATTCCCAAAGGACTGGTCAGGGCGCTCCCCAGAGGAAAGAGGGGGGTGATAAAAAGAGGGAGTTCTGTAAAGGCCCCCAAGACAATTTCCAAGGAAAGGGATCAGGTTCATTTCCAAGGCCAACCCGCCGAAAAACCCTCATCCTGACCATAGTCAGCAGCCAAGGGTTGTCCGCTGCTATGAGTGTAGTGGGGTTGGGCACTATAAAGGTGATGTTAAGTGCCCAAAGAGACCACCCCCTCCCACTGGAGGAAAAGCCCCGGGAGTAGCTAGTGTAGTGCTCGGGAGGAGTTGCCCTTAGATAAGGGGGGGAGTGGGCGGGAGTCACCTTAGTGTCCCTGGGAGATCGGGAGATGGTTCCTAAGATCCAGGTGGCCTCAAATACTACCAAGTATGGGCAGGGGGTCACCATCAATGGCCAAAGAGGGGAAGCTCAGAGAGACACAGGAGCCAGTATGACTATGGTAAGGAGTCATGACGATTTAAAGCGTATGAAATCCAACTGTAAGATCTTTGAAAGGAAATGGGGACGTTCTTACTCCGCTTCCCGTAAAGTTGCCTATAAGGAAGTCCTTAGAGACTACCATAACCAATGTAAAATGACCAGAGCCGCCTTTGTTGCTAAAACGGTCACTAATGCTCAAAATTGTCCTCGTACTCTTTTCTCCGTTGTGAAAAAATTAACAGGAGCGGACTTGGTACCGGCTCCTCCTGCCCTTCTAGAGGCTAAGTGCAATTCAATTGTGGAATTTTTTATAGCAAAAGTGGAACGTATCTACAACTCATTGAGTCCCCCTACATCTGATGATGCGTTGCGGCTAGAGCCAGTACTTACTCCAGATTATTTACCTTTCCCGACGGCTAAATTTACAAACTGGTCTCCCTTTGATGATGCTTCCTTTCTTTCTTGCTTGATTAGCATCAAATCTGGCTCCCCACGCGATCCGGTACCGGCCAAAATTCTAAAACAACTCGATCCTGGTCCACACCACGTGCTAAAGCAACTCCTCAATCTCTCACTATCTGAGTCATATGTTCCACAGGAGTGGAAACATGCTATGATTGTTCCTTTACTGAAAATGGCTGGAGCTGATGTTACCAACCTATCGAATTTCAGACCAATTTCATTGCTTCCTGTCCTTACAAAGATCCTGGAAAGGCATATTAATACACAACTAACCCATCTTGTTGAGAGCTTGGGATTTTTACATCCGTCCCAGTCATGTTTTAGAGCCCATCATTCAACCGAAACCACACTCCTAGGAGTCACCGAGAGTCTGCGACACAGTGTTGATCGCGGTGAGACGTCCGCTCTCATTCTTCTTGATCTGAGCGCGGAGTTCGACACTGTGTCCCACTCCATCCTTCTTTCAACTCTTCGGTCCCTGGGTGTGGAGAGTGCTGCTCTAGCCTGGATAGCCTCTTTTCTAAGTGGTCGTACTTTCCAGGTCTTTTTTGCCTCTGCCTCCTCTATAATTTGTCCATCGGCCTACGGCGTTCCCCAGGGGTCTATACTAAGTCCTTTACTATTTAATATCTATGTGAGACCCCTGGCCACTATTGTGGAGGAAGCCGGTCTCACTCTATACTCCTACGCCGATGATACACAAATTATCTTCTCTCTTTCCAACAAGAAGGGCAATGAAACTTCTGCTTTGAAAGTAGGTCTGATCCGAGTCTTCGATTGGATGAGGAGCAATTTTTTTAAATTAAACGGTGACAAGACCGAGGTTAGGATACTGGGCAAGGGTAAGGATCTCTGGGGCCCCCACCATTGGCCCAAGGAAATGGGATCTACCCCTCAGCCCGTCTCTGTAGTACGCAACATCGGGTTTCTCATCGATGATAAACTTACAATGAGACAGCAGGCTGTGAAGGTGGCCTCCATTTGTTTTGCCACCTTGAGATGGCTTCAAAAAATCTTGTGGATGTTGCCCCCTTCTACACAAAGAACTGTAGTCCAGGCGTTGGTTGTTTCACGCCTGGACTATGGCAACGCCCTTAATCTAGGAGCTGACCTGACAACCGTAAAAAAACTCCAGGTTGTTCAGAACGCGGCTGCTCGGCTCCTTCGCAATGTTCCTAGGAGAACATCTGCCTCTTCTGCACTTCGTGACCTTCACTGGCTCAAAGTCCCGAGTCGAATCAAATTTAAAGCCCTGTGCCATGTTTTTAAAATCAAACAAGGCTCAGCCCCCAAATATCTTCAGGGCCTCCTTCAGGCCTACAAGCCAAATCGAACTTTGCGATCTTCAGGGAATGGTGATTTTTCCGTTCCCAGATTTAAGCTAGCAAAAATGGGAGGCCGCTCTTTTGTCCATCTGGGTCCTAAATTTTGGAACGCTCTTCCTGCGACCCTGAAGACGGAAACCAATCTTCTTCGTTTCCGCAAGGGACTAAAAACTTGGCTTTTTCAGCAGTGAGCAGAAGATTTATATCAGCAAAATCAGCATGTTAGCTCTTCTTTAGTCTGTCCCTGAGCACCGGGAAACCCATTGCGGGTAGCTGTGCGCTTTATAAGTTTAAATAAATAAATCTGGTGTCTCCAGAGCAGGTGATTCTACTTGTACTCCACCCCGCCGCGAAGGCTGACGGCAGAATGGGTCACTACCCGGTGGCCGGGGTTCCATTTGAGTGGGAAGGGGTTGCAGGTCTACTTCGAGTTGCCGTAAGCCCTGCCGTGCCAGTTGATTGTCTGTTGGGGAATGATATGGAGCACAATGCTTGGAAGGAGGTGGAATACCGGACTCATTCTGAGATGCTGGGTACACCTGACTGGGCTTGTGCCATCACAAGGTCCGCGACTACCCGGAGGGGGAGTTCGCCAGGGCTGGAGCCTGGAACAAAGGCACAGCCAGCTGCCAGAAAGGGAAAGAACCGGGGACAGGAGAAGCCTGCCTCGACATCCAAGTCTCGTGAGATGGATAGGCCACCTGAGGTGGTGGACCTGGAGTCCACGGAGGGGGATATTTTATCACTGGAGAACCTACCAATCCCTGCCGAATGGCATGTGGAGGGGGGGCCCACCAGGGAGGAGTTTTGTAAGGGCCAGATGGAGTGCCCTACCCTTGAGGGACTGAGGCGACAGGCCAAAGCCCAGGCAGCAGGTAACATTATTGGGAAATACCACATTTACTGGGAGGATGGACTCCTCTACAGTGAACCCAAAGTACCGGTGCACGGTTCGTCACGGGCCTTGGTTGTCCCTCAACGTTACCGAGCCTTTCTTTTAGAACTGGCTCATGAGATACCCTTGGCAGGACACTTGGGTCAGGAGAAGACCTTTGCCCGGCTTGACCCCCACTTTTATTGGCCTCAGATGAAGGTGGCGTCCGACACTTACTGCCGGACATGTGTGTCTTGCCAAGCCAGTGGGAAAACAGCGGTGAAGCGGAAAGCTCCCCTGGAACCACTTCCTGTCATTAGCACCCCCTTTGAAAGGGTGGGCATCGACATTGTGGGGCCATTGGATCCACCAACTTCAGTTGGTCACAGGTTTATCCTGGTTCTGTTGGATCACGCCACACGGTACCCAGAGGCAATTCCTCTGCGGACCATTACTGCACCTGCAGTGGCTAGGGCCCTGATGGGGATCTTTACCCGAGTGGGTTTCCCCAAGGAAGTTGTGTCCGACAGGGGGACCAACTTCATGTCAGCTTACATGCGGGCTATGTGGAAGGAGTGTGGGGTTACCTACCGGTTCACCAATCCTTACCACCCACAGACCAATGGTCTAGTGGAAAGGTTCAACAAAACCTTGAAAGGCATGATCAGAAGTCTGCCTGAGAGCCTGCGGAGGAAATGGGACGTCCTCCTACCCTGTCTGTTGTTTTCCTACAGGGAAGTGCCACAGAAGGGAGTGGGCTTCAGCCCCTTCGAACTTCTGTATGGGCATCCTCTTCGTGGACCTCTCAGCCTGGTGAAAGACGGATGGGAAAAGACTCCCAGGAAGCTTCCCCAGGACGTGGTGAGCTATATGCTGGCCTTCCGAAGCCAAATGGCTAAGTTGTGGAAGCAAGCTTCTGACAACTTGGAAGCCAGCCAGGCATTGATGAATGAGTGGTATGACCACAATGCTCACCCTGTGGAGTTGGAGCCTGGCCAGAAAGTGTGGGTGATGGAACCTGGAGAGTTGGGCGCCCTTCAGGATTGCTGGACAGGCCCCTTTGAGGTGATTGAGAAAAAGGGCAAGGCCACCTACTTAGTGGACCTTAAGACCTCCAGGCAGCCCCATCGGGTGCTCCATGCCAATTGCCTCAAACCCCACCATGAGAGGTCCGAGGTCAACTTGATGATGGTGACTGATGGAGCAGAGGAAGAGGAAAGTGAACATCTCCCTGATCTATTTTCGTCTCAGGAAAAGGATGGGTCGGTGGAGGGAGTGATTCTCTCCCCATCCCTAACTCCTGAACAGCGTAGGGACTGCCAACAGGTCCTGGAGCAGTATTCCTCGCTGTTCTCCCTTATCCCGGGAAGGACCCACCTGTGTACCCATGATGTGGACACAGGAGAAAGCCCACCTGTGAAGTCTAAGACCTACCGGCTGGCAGATAAGGTGAAGGCCAGCATCCACAGTGAAGTCGCTAAGATGCTGGAGCTAGGAGTAATTGAACCTTCAAGTAGCCCCTGGTCCAGTCCGGTGGTTCTGGGACCAAAAGCTGCCCCACCGGGCACCACTCCAGAACTAAGGTTCTGTGTGGATTACCGGGGACTGAACTCAGTGACCAAAACTGATGCTCATCCGATCCCTAGGGCGGATGAGCTCATTTAACGGCTGGGAGCTGCCCAATATTTGAGGACTTTTGACCTCACATCAGGGTACTGACAGATCTCCCTTACAGATGGAGCAAGGGAAAGGTCAGCCTTCTCCATGCCTGAGGGCCACTACCAGTTCTGTGTGATGCCCTTTGGACTCAAGAACGCTCCTGCCACCTTTCAGCGGCTGGTGAACAAGGTCCACTCCGGGATGGAGGCCTTCTCTACTGCTTATCTATATGACATTGCCGTCTTCAGCAGCAGCTGGGAGGACCACTTGTGTCACCTACAGGCTGTTCTCCAAGCCCTGTAACAGGCTGGCTTGACAATCAAGGCCAGCAAATGCCAGATTGGGCAGGGGTCGGTGGTGTACCTAGGCCACTTGGTGGGCAGGGGAACGGTGCAGCCCCTCCAGGCTAAGATTGAGGCTCTCATGGCCTGGGAGCCCCCCAAGACCCAAACTGAGGTCCACGCTTTCCTGGGCCTCACAGGATACTACTGTAGCTTTGTGAAGGGGTATGGCACCATTGTGGCCCCCCTAACTGAACTCACTTCCAAGAAGCAACCCCGATGGGTAGTCTGGACGGAGGCTCGTCAGCAAGTCTTTGACACCTTAAAACAAGCAATGTGTGTGGCTCCTGTCCTAAGAGCCCCTGTTTTTTCTAGGGAATTCATTGTCCAAACAGACGCATCAGAGCATGGCATTGGGGCAGTGTTATCGCAACTCAATGAAGAGGGTCTAGATCAACCTGTTGTCTTCTTGTCTAGGAGACTGCTTCCCCGGGAACAGAGGTGGAGTGCAATTGAGCGGGAAGCCTTTGCGGTGGTATGGGCTCTGAAGAAGAACATCGGCCTGGAGTGGACCACGCCAATGCAGACGGTCTCTCTAGGTATTTCCGCCTTAGTGATGAGAACTCCCAAGGGGTTGGGTAGCTCTCCCCACTTTCAGCTGGGGGGGACGCGTGTTAGACCTGTCAGCCCTTTGGGTGGTCCCTCCTAATTATTTATTTATTTTTGTCCTCTTTCTGCCTCCTATATTTTATTTTCCCCTGTTGTCCACCATCATTTTTTTTTGTGGTGATGTACTTAGAGCTCTAGGTGCCTCTTATTTTATACCATGGAGGGGTACAGGTGCTCTTTTAAACTGAAGGTGGTAGGATAGTAAACCTTTACAAAATGGAGTCCTGCCAACTGCCAAGTGCTACCTCAGGGCTTGGGGCCATTGGGTAATATGAGGGATTCCAGAACTTTCTGGTCCACTCTAGACCCTCTTGACCTAGGCTATAAATATTGGAATGTTGTGTGGCCATTTTGTAGAGAGAGAGCTGAGCTGAGGAGAGGTGGTACTAAGGTCAAGGGCGAGCTGGAGTCCAGGCTGAGGAGCGAGGAGGTGGGCACGCTGTAGAGGGTCTGACAGCCTCTGGGGGCTGCTTCCTCTTTACTGTCTGATACCCCCCCTCAACCATGGATCTGACCCGGCAGAGCGGTCTCCTCACGACATTCTTGAGGTACCAGAGAAGAGAGACTTTCCCCCAGTAAGGATCGCTAGATAAGATCTATGTAGATCTGACAAGTAAGCGTAGCTGGGATTGCCTTATAACGGGGATTACCACAAAAAGAACTTCAGTAAAGTCAATTCCCCATTTGGTGGTTTCTAGTGGCAGGGCAAAGAGATTACCCCTCAGCGACTGTGAGCCTTGCCAGTATCTGCACCCCCGCTCACTCTTCTTGGCTGTAGACTTACCAAGGCCGGCCTGAGCTCCCAGTGGTGGCCGCTTCCCTGCGCCTATGTGAGTCGGATCGGCAGGTCTGCGAGGGCTCGTGTGAGGTGGCGGCCCTGCGCTGAGGAATTGTTACGGCAGCGCCTCCCAGTGAGAGCCGTAGGTGAAGAAGCCGAGGGCGGGGTGAGAGACGGGGCCCGTGCGAGACTTGATCTCCGACGGAGAGAAGCCATCGAGTCCGTAGGATGTCTTGTCATTGGAGCTGACCCGGCACTGAGGATTTGAGCCCGGAAGTGGAAAGGCAAGAGTGGGAGAAGCCAGGAAGGGAGGAGCCCGAACCTCCGAGGGGCGTGGGGAGGAAGGGTCGCGCAAGCACTGAGGGCTCCAGTTACCACGGAGTCTCCCTGTATGGATATGGCCGCCTTTAGCATACTGGGCCAGAATTAACCCCTACACTCCCCGGTTTGACGCCGTGATCCCTCAGTCTGCTGGCATCGGCCTGATGGTCCTGTTGAAATGTAAGCCGGGTAGCAGGCTGGGAAACCGAGGGTATTGAAACCTCTCTGAGAACTCTCCCTTCACGCATAGCAGGCCATAAAACTGAGGGAGAACTGTGGAATCATCATACACTGTGTTAGTTAGGGAAAAAGAACTGAATGTAGCAGTGCGTTCAAGGGAGGAGGGTTAACACCTTTGAATGTATGCCAACTTTGACAACCCTTTCCCTACGCTTATGTGAAAGTGAGAAGAAGGTGAAACCAAAAGGGAAACTACATTTAGGGTGCCATGTTGTTGTAAACCACTAATGTCATTGGGGACTTTTCTGTGATGTATGTTAGCAGCTAATATTTACTGATTTTGGCTATGGTGCTTTAGCAATGGACAGTGACGAATTCTCCCACTTACCTGAGACAAATTTGAGTAAGCCAATTCTTGTATGGGATGTGGTTGGAACCTTTTGCCCTGACGTAAAACAAAGGTTTAAGGGAGATTCTTAGTAATATGAGAGTTGGAACATGGGGTGTAAACTCAGAGTCAAGTACATTATAAGTAAAATGGTGAGATGTTAATGTAAAATAACTGCTGGAAGATTGAAGTGCCGAGAGTTTCGCTGAACTCTTATGTATTTGGAGAGTAGGTGTAACATGTAAGACAAAACAAAGTGGTGCTCTATTTATGCAAATAAGTAAAGGTGGAAGTGCTTAATGTATTAAAAGTTTGAACTACTGAAGAAGTAAACCTATCAAAAGATTTCTATAAAGCATTTCTATTTTTCTAACAAGGTGTAATGTCTTCTTTTAGTGGATGGGCGCTGGGTTACTGTGATAAGTGCGATGCAAGCTTAACACAATTGCCTTTGAGATAGTCTTTTCACTCTGTGCTAGGCTACCCTATGTGGACTGGTAACCCCAGGGCTAACACATAGAAAATGTTTTGAGAGCAGATAGTATTTATTTTACTGATTTGCAAGCTATACTGTCATGTGTCTAAGATCACACTGTGAGTGAAGCTTGATTTGAAATGAATCTGGGTGAATAATTTGCTTAGTTGATGTGTTTAAAAATATGGGAATACATGTATTCTTGAAGTCAGTTAGGCTTTAGGATATGTACTGCTGGAGAATCTTAGGCAGCATGTCTGTCAGGCCTCATAGTTCCCAAATAGGCTCTATGCTGTGCAAGAAAGATCCAGGGTGTGCTGTTGAAATGAAAAAGGAATGTTATGTCTTGCTTATATATATATGGTCTGTTTTTTTGCCAGTAGAGGCAGTGAGATAGTATGAGCACAGACACAGATAGTGCAAGCAGAGAAAGACATGGTCGATTACATGTAACATCTTGGTCATGTGTCTAAGATCAGACTGTGAGTCAAGCCTGATTTTAATTGAATCTGGGTAAATAATTTGCTTAGTTGATGTGTTTACAAATATGGGAATACATGTATTCTTGAAGTCAGTTAGGCTTTAGGACATGTACTAGTAGAGAATCAAAGGGCAGCATGTCTGTCAGGCCTCCTAGTTCACAAATAGGCTCTAAGGTGTGCAATAAAGATCCAGGGTGTGCCGTTGAAATGAAAAAGGAATGTTATGTCTTGCTTATATATATATGGTCTGTTTTTTTGCCAGTAGAGGCAGTGAGATAGTATGAGCACAGACACAGATAGTGCAAGCAGACACAGACATGGTAGATTACATGTAAAATCCTGGTGAAAAACGTTAAAAGTGATCATTTTACTAAAAACCATTCATCACAGTCATTTCTTTAAGACAGAGAACACAGCCCATGTGTTGAATATTAGACAGATTTGTTGGCATGAGCTGGAAGCCATTTTGTATTTCGGGCAGCCATTTTCTTTCCCATGTGCTCTCTCCTACCTTTCTGTTAACTGTCCTTGTAGTCTGTCTAGAGACAATCTATGTTTAACATACTCCACTTCTCACATGCCCAGAAGGGCCTAACTAACAGAATGCACCTACTTCTCTAGTATAAGTGTCAGACTATTTTGACCAGGATCACAGAGAGTGTCTGGGTGAAAGAAAGAATTATATTTGCACGTTTTTCTTTAATCTGTAAAGATGGTGCAGAGAGAGGGTGAGATAGTATGAGCACAGACACACATAGTGCATGGCGAGACAGACATGGTAGATTACATGTAACATCCTGGTCATGTGTCTAAGATCACACTGTAAGTCAAGCTTCATTTTAAATGAATCTGGGTGAATAATTTGCTTAGTTGTTGTGTTTAAAAATATGGGAATACATGTATTCTTATAATCAGTTAGGCTTTAGGATATGTACTACTAGAGAATCTTAGGCAGCATATCTGTCAGGCCTCTTAGTTCCCAAATAGGCTCTAAGCTGTGCAATAAAGATCCAGGGTGTGCTGTTGAAATGAAAAAGGAATGTTATGTCTTGCTTATATATATATGGTCTGTTTTTTGCCAGTAGAGACAGTGAGATAGTATGAGCACAGACACACATAGTGGAGGCAGAGACAGATATGGTAGATTCCATGTAACATCCTGGTCATGTGTCTAAGATCATATTGTGAGTCAAGCTTGATTTTTAATGAATCTGGGTGAATAATTTGCTTAGTTGATGTGTTTAAAAATATGGGAATACATGTATTCTTGAAGTCAGTTAGGCTTTAGGATATGTACTAGTAGAGAATCTTAGGCAGCATGTCTGTCAGGCCTCTTAGTTCCCAAATACGCTCTAAGCTGTGCAATAAAGTTCCAGGGTGTGCTGTTGAAATGAAAAGGGAATGTTATGTCTTGCATATATATATATATATATATATATATATATATATATATATATATATATATATATATATATATATATATATATATATATGGTCTGGTTTTTGCCAGTAGAGACAGTGAGATAGTATGAGCACAGACACACACAGTGCAAGCAGACGCAGACATGGTAGATTACATGTAAAATCCTGGTGAAAAACTTTAAAAGTGCTCATTTTACTAAAACCATTTATCACAGTCATTTCTTTAAGACAGAGAACTCAGCCCATGTGTTGAATATTAGACAGATTTGTTGGCATGAGCTGGAAGCCATTTTGTATTTCTGGCAGCCATTTTCTTTCCCATGTGCTCTCTCCTACCTTTCTGTTAACTGTCCTTGTAGCCTGTCTAGAGACAAACTATGTTTAACATACTCCACTTCTCACATGCCCAGAAGAGCCTAACTAATAGAATGCACCTACTTCTCTAGTATAAGTGTCAGACTATTTTGACAAGGATCACAGAGAGTGTCTGGGTGAAAGAAAGGATTATATTTGCACGTTTTTCTTTAATCTGTAAAGGTGGTGCAGAGAGACGGTGAGATGGTATGAGCATAGACACACATAGTGCAAGCAGAGACAGACATGGTAGATGACATGTAACATCCTGGTCATGTGTCTAAGATCACACTGTGAGTCAAGCTTGATTTTAAATGAATCTGGGTGAATAATTTGCTTATTTGATGTGTTTAAAAATATGGTAATACATGTATTCTTGAAGTCAGTTAGGCTTTAGGATATGTACTAGTAGAGAATTTTAAGCAGCATGTCTGTCAGGCCTTTTAGTTCCCAAATAGGCTCTAAGCTGTGCAATAAAGATCCAGGGTGTGCTGTTGAAATGAAAAAGGAATGTTATGTCTTGCTTATATATATGGTCTGTTTTTTGCCAGTAGAGACAGTGAGATAGTATGAGCACAGACACAGATAGTGGAAGCAGACACAGACATGGTAGATTACATGTAAAATCCTGGTGAAAAATTTTAAAAGTGCTAATTTTACTAAAACCATTTATCACAGTCATTTCTTTAAGACAGAGAACACAGCCCACGTGTTGAATATTAGACAGATGTGTTGGCATGAGCTGGAAGGAATTTTGTATTTGTGGCAGACATTTTCTTTCCCAAGTGCTCTCTCCTACCTTTCTGTTAACTATCCTTGTAGCCTGTCTAGAAACAAACTATGTTTAACATACTCCACTTCACACATGCCCAGAAGGGCCTAACTAACAGAATGCACGGGGCTCTCAGCTGTTATTATTCACATAGGTCTGATGATGCACCTCAGGCACAGGGCTGACGGCTGTTATTAGTCACACAGCTCTGATGATGCACCTCAGGCATGGTGCTCACAGCAGTTATTATTCACACAGCTCTGATGATGCACCTCAGGCACGGTGCTCACAGCAGTTATTATTCACACACCTTTGATGATGCACCTCAGGCACGGGGCTGACCGCTGTTATTACTCACACAGCTCTGATGACTTACCTCAGCACGGGGCTAACAGTTGGTATTATTTACACAGCTCTGATGATGCACCTCAGACACGGGGCTGACACAGTTATTATTCACACAGCTCTGATGATGCACCTCAGGTATGGGGCTGATGCAGTTATTATTGACACAGCTCTAATGATGCATCTCAGTCACGGGGCATTTAGGCTTTACGATATGTACTGCTAGAGAATCTTAGGCAGCATGTGTGTTAGGTCTCTTAATTCCCAAATAGGCTCCATGCTGTGCAATAAAGATCCAGGGTGTGCTGTTGAAATGAAAAGGGAATGTTATGTCTTACTTATATATTTATATATATGGTCTGCTTTTTGCCAGTTAAACATAGTTTCAACTTGTTCCATCTCCTTTTCTGTGTGGAGTATGGCTGTCTCTGAGAATGCACTTTTTTTTATCTGCATAGGCCAGTTTATGATATGGGTGATTTTCTTCTTTGCTTTCTTAATAATACTGTTTGCTTTATGCAGTTCAGTGTCTGTCTGTATTATCTCCTGAAAATGTTTTTGGGAAATGAGTCAGTTTTCTGCATTGTAATGTTGTAGTGATATACATGGGGTATATTCTGTGTCTTAAATTCATTTAAAATCAAGCTTGACTCACAGTGTGATTTTAGACACATGACCAGGATGTTACTTGTAATCTACCATGTCTGTCTGTGCTTGCACTATGTGTGTCTGTGCTCATTCCATTTCACCATCTCACTGCACCATCTTTACAGATTAAAGAAAACCGTGCAAATATAATTCTTTCTTTCACCCAGACACTCTCTGTGATCCTGGTCAAAATAGTCTGAGAGTTATACTAGAGAAGTAGGTGCATTCTGTTAGTTAGGCCCTTCTGGGCATATGTGAAGTGGAGTATGTTAAACATATTTTGTCTCTAGACAGGCTACAAGGACAGTTAACAGAAAGGTAGGAGAGAGCACATGGGAAAGAAAATGGCTGCCAGAAATACAAAATGGCTTCCAGCTCATGCCAACAAATCTGTCTAATATTGAACACATAGGTTGTGAGCGGTTTTAAAGTTTTTGACCAGGATCACAGTGTGTGTTTCTCTGAATGAAGGAATTATATTTGCAAGTTTTTATGTAATCTTTCTTGTTTGGGTTTTTAGTAGCAGATAGTATTTATTTTAAAGAATTGCAAGGCATACTGTCATGGGTGTAAGATCTCACTATGAGTCAAGCTTGTTTTTAGATGAATGTATCTGAATAATTTGTGTTTAAACATCTGTAAATGATGTCTTTTTGAACTGAGTAAGGTTTTAGAACATGTAGTATAAGTTATTTCTATGTAGCATGTAACGTGGTAATGAAATTAGTGCTTTTTTGTTTTTTTTGCGTTTGGTGCTCAAAACAAAGATTCTGGAGTGTGGTTGAGAGTGTTTTGAATCTTCAAAACCATTTATAAAGGTGAGTTGGTAATTTGTAAAGGAGATCTATTTTTGTGCAGTTTAAGATAATAAGAAAAAATAATTTCTCACTGTTTCCAGCATTTCTTCTCTGTTGTACCATTTTATCTTCTGTGTGTACTATGTCTGTGTCTGCTTGCACTATTTATGTATGTGCTCATACCATTTCGCCGTATCTCAGCACCATCTTTTTTGTGACTGCTCCATGTGTTCCTCTGCTTGCAGCCCGGCATCATCTATCCTCTGCCTGTAACAGTTTAGTCTCTGCCTGCGTTATTTCATTTTTTATGTGCATCATCTCTCTATCTCTGCCTGTACCATCTGTCTGCACCCTTTCATGTGCATTTGTAAAGGCCTATTATGATATGGTTGCTGGTGTGTGTTACACAGTGCTACCATGATAAATCTTTTCCCTTTCTGTCTGTAGTTTTGCACCCTCTGCTTGTATTATTTTTTCTCTGTCTTCTCTATCTCTGCCTTTGTGAGCTCAATTTAGTCTCTGCATGTAATATTTCAATGTCTGTTTCCAGCATCTCTTCTCTGTTGTATTATTTTATCCTTTGTGTGTACCATGTCTGTCTACTTGCACTATATGTGTCTGTGCTCATACCATCTGACCGTCTCTCTGCACCATCTTTTTTGTGACTGCTCCATCTGTTCCTCTGCTTGCAGCCCTGCACCATCTATCCTCTGTCTCTAACAGTTTAGTCTCTGCCAGCGTTATTTCATTTCTTATCTGCAACATTTCTCTATCTGTGCCTGTACTATCTGTCTGCACTCTTTCATATGCATTTGCACAGGTCTATTATGATATGGTTGCTTGTGTGTATTAGACAGTGCTATCATGTTAAAACTTTTCCCTCTCTCTCTGTAGTCTCACATCTACTGCTTGTACCATTTTCTCTCTATTTCTATTATATGTCCCTCTGTGGGCTAAATCACGTAAACCATGGACTGTGTCATGATTTAGGAGAGATAGTTGAAGAAAGTTCAATGCAGTATGTATCTCAGGCCTCTTAATTTTCATATTGTGTTCATGCTGTGCAATTTAGATGCCGGGTGTGCTGTTCAAATGCAAAAGCAACTGTCTCTGTAGCAAGTAGTAATCATTTCAGTGAATTTTCATTTGTACATTCTGAGTCCCACCTTCACAGTTTATTGTGTTAAACCCAGAAATTTCAACAGTTCTACAGTCCTGAAAACCCTGAAACAACACTCACAGTAAGACCCCCTTTGACTGTAGTAATTATTTTACTAAATTGCAAGAGATAGTGTTATGTGTCTAAGATCAAAGTGTGAGTCTGTTTTCATTTAAGAGGAAGGTGGCAGATTAATTTGCGTAGTTAGTGTGTTTAAAAGTATGGGAATATATGTACTTATAAAATTGATAAAGGTAGTTTTGTATTATCTAGTAATGAAAACAATATAATTAAGTGTTTATATTTTTTGCAAGGACCAGCCACATTATTATATTGGTGCAATGGAAGAGCATCAAGAGAACATTGCTTTGAATTTTGAGATCTCATGCAAATTAATAGAGGATGTCAAAGATGGACCTTTTCCAGAGGAAATTCATACTGAAACTGAAGATTTCTTTGATGAGAGTTTGAACAGTGTTTTTGTGGAAGCGGTAGAAGATTTTGAATTTGGAGATGTAAATGTTGTATTTGATGAAAATGAAATACCGGACAAAGTCATGTTGGGAGTTTTATTGCAATATGAAATGTTTGATGAACAAGTTTATAATTTATAATTAAAAATTATTTGAGTGAGTCTTTTTGTAGTATTGTAATAATTTGGATCGTTGATGTGTTTAATAAAAATGAGATTAGATATTCTGATGAAGTGTGTTAGGGTTTAGGGTCAGAAATATTAATCCCACTATGACCCCCTACACCGCCTGAAAACCACTGTACTGTTCTTAACCCTGAAATAATATTCTCATCAAATAATTCTATAATGTTGAAACAGTAATGCACTGCCATAAAGTCAGAAACAGTACTCACTACATGATTTCCTACTCTGTTCAGAGACTGTTGCTATGCCTTAATTTTACTTATAAAGTGAACCAGTGTTTACATTATTTAGTGGTTATAATTTCTATATAGTATATTAGTAGTGGTCTATAACATTTTTTTCTTTTTTCACAACAGATTGTAGTTTTCTACAGAAAGAAAAATCAACATGCCGAACAAGAATGAAAAAAGAAAAAAATATAAACAGAATTACTTTTCCAAGAAAAAACAATTAGAAGATTTACGTAATCAACAAAGTACGGACAAAAAGAAGAGTGCTCCTGGTAAGAGAACCAAGGATTTCATAAATAAATTAACTCAAAGAAAAAAAAGTTTGAATATTTTGGAAAATGAAAAACACTTGTCAGTATCTACAAGGAGAAATCAGAGGAAAAAGAAAAATGTTTCCCAACTATGTGGTTAGCAAATAGTCTATAATAATAGACGTACTAATCAGTTGGTACAAATCAGGAAGCGCATGTTTTATAACAGAGTTGTTTCGAATTTATTAAAAAATGTAAAGATTTCTAAAAGGAAAGTTGCTTTTTATAAGAAAAAAAAAATATTTGAGAATATTATTGAACGCGCATTTGATATAAAAAAGAAGTTGTTTGTTTTAGTAATTAATAGAATAAATACACTCAATAAGGCAATCAATGTCTTAAATCTTAAAAGCTAAGAGTAAATGGAAAAGAGAAATAAATAGAAGTCATTTTTATAATGTTTTTTGCATGCAGTTGACACCAGTATAGTTCAAGTTCTGAGCCATTTTTTAATGAAGAGAGTTACTTTCAGAGTAATGATTTGTTGCATGCAGTTGACACCAGTGGTCGAGCATATGAGGTGAAGGACGGTTGTCCTACTGAAAAAGAGAAAATTGTGCCTAGAAATGCAGAAGAGGTGATAGCTGATGAAGTTTTAGGGAGACGTTCTAATGCTCGAGTGTACACTTGGAATTGTAGTAGTATTTGTAGTGTCCGACAGGATTCATTGATTTGTTTCGTAATTTCTTACGTAAGTATGCTAAGAAAAGTCTTAAACAAAAGGTTAAAATGTTGCAAGAATTAGACCCTTGCAGAGTGAGAGAAAAAACAGGTCTGCAAGGGCATTCTCTGGCTTGTCTTTCTAAAAAAGTATGCCAGAGTGTTTTTCACCATTTCAGGATGTTAGCAGTGCATCATACCGAAGTGAGGAAATTAGTGAGAAGGTTGTATTATGCAAAAAGTCCAGCACTTAAGCTCAAACAGTTAAATAGTGCTCTTTTGCATGGATCAAAATTAGATGTTAAGAACATCTGTGAAGAAGTTGAGGCTAGTTACTTTGATCCAGAAGAAGACAGTGCAGAAACTGATACAGTAATAGAAGAAAATGTGGTAGAAAATGTACAGAATTTTAATACAGAAAATTTTGAACAAGAAATAACAAAGCTTAAGGTCATTTCAGGTGAAAAGCCGAACTTTTCTTGTGTGTGTTGTCGACGCGCTCATTACAAAAATCAAACAAGGTTAGTTGATTTATGTTTAAAAAGTGAAGAGGAAAATAATAGTGAGTGGAAAGATTTTGCAACTTATTTGTTGGTAGAAAATTGTTTTGATTTGGGTTGTGATCAACATATTTGTAAATATTGTTATAATAAATTAAATGAAAATAGAATGCCTGCTGGAGCTGTATATAATAATCTTGAGTTGGTAAATATTCCATCTGAACTGATGGATTTAAATAGCTATGAGAATATTCTGATTCAATGTGTGCATCCATTTCAGCCTATTGTTCGTATGGAGCCTAAGACAGGGAAATTGCCTCCTTCAGATTTACATAGAGGATTAAAGGGAAGAGTTGTATATTTGCCTCTTGATTTAAAGAAAAACATTGAGACAATTGGGAGTTCATTAGGATGGATGGCGGGCTTTGCCCGCCCGCCACCCTTGCGGTAAACGGAACCGCCCGCCTAAAGGGCGGGGGTCCCGATATGTGCATTAGGATGCGCCCGCCACCGTGGTGGGCGCAATCCTCATATTTAACATTGTGGCGGCCGGTGCTCACTGCACCGCCCGCCACAAACTTAAAAAAGAATGCACCATTTGCATGCACAAAGCGGCAGGCACCGCGCGGTGCCTGCTGCTTGGTGTATGCAAATGCTGGGGGGTACCACAGGTACCCCCCCTTTGCACCCACCACCTCGGACTTCGCCATGGGGGCCCGCAGGGGGCCCCCAAAGCAATGACCGCCTGCCTTTCCGTGGCGGCATCACCGCTGCGGAAAGGCACCTCTGGCCACACATCATAATATGGCTGGCGGTGTCCATTGGACACCACCACCATATTATTTCTTTTCCGCCCCGGTCGCCTTGAGACCGGGGCGGAAAAGCGGCGGAGGGTCTTTCCGTCCGCCGAGGTCCCCCCGCCATACTAATATGGCGGGGGGGAAACGGGAGATGATGGCGGGCGGATTGCCCCCACCAGGCTGGCGGTGGCCACAGCCAGCCTGGCTGGGGCAATCCGCCCGCCATCACAATGGGCCCCTTGGTGTTGAAAATGTGGAAGAGGAACCTCTAGGTATTCTAGTTAATGGTGTGCCTACAAAGAGTAAGAAAATCTGGCAAGATTTAGTGGATGTTAGAAAAGTCAAAAAGGCAACGTTGTATTTGGTCAAAAACAATCAATACTATAAAAATGTATACGTAGGAGAAGAGGAAACAATTGTAGTTGAGGATAATGATTTGTCAGCTGGACAAATTGAAAAAGTGGATGTGTCCAGAAGTGAAGAAATTTGTGAACATTATAGTGTTCATCCACTGCATTCCAATTATTTCAGATGAAAAAAGCAAAAGGTAGTCCCATTAGTGTATGGGAAGAAAGCTTGGAAACTCGTTGTTTTCCTCAGTTATTTCCAACAGGTGAAGGTGCACAACATGATGACCGACATGTGCAGATTCCTGCATCTGAATACCGGACATCAAGATTATATGCAGAAGATCCGAGGTTCCGTCAATGTATTCCATATTTGTTTCATCTTCTGTTTGAGAGTGACTTGTCTGGACTTTCTTATGCAGTGGACCATATACTAAAAAGTGGAGTACATCTGCAAAATGTTTCGGCAAAGGATTTTATGGATAAAGTCCAACAGAAAGACAGTGTTTTGGAATCTCAGCTAATTAATCTCATGGCATGTCAGCGTGGTACTAACGAGTATTGGTACCGTCATCATGGGGATTTGAAATGTATGCTAAGAAACTTAGGAGCTTCTACATGGTTTCTTACTCTAAGCTGTGCTGAGTATGCTTGGGAAGATTTACTTGAATTTCTTTGAGAGGCAAATGCAAACATAGAAAATATAGAGTACAAGACACCTAGAGAACTGTGCTCTTTGGATCCAGTTAATGTATGCAGGTATTTTAATCATAGATTTGAAGCTATGATGTCTTTTATAACAAACAAAAAAAATCCTCCTCTTGGCGAGGTTCTGGATTTTTCTGGAGAAAAGAGTATCAAGCGAGAGGTGCTCCTCATATTCATATGCTATTATGGATCAAAGATGCTCCCAAATTTGGAACAGACTCAGATGACACTGTAATGTGTTTCATTGAAGAATATGCAACATGTGATATACCCAAAAGTACAAAAGATAAGGACTTAAGAGGAAAAGTCTTACGATTTCAAAGCCATCGTTGTGGCAAATACTGTCGACGAAAGTTCAAATCAAAGGATAAATTCTATACCAAATGTCGTTTTGGATTTCCACGACCAGTAATTACAGGAAGAGTGAACAATTTTATGTCATCTTTGCGACATACTGTTACAAGAAGATCACCAAAAAATACCTACAATTTAGGAAGAAGTGAAGAGTCCAATTACATAAATGACTATAACCCAGTCATTTTGTCCATGTGGAATGCTAACATGGATATTTAATATGTTGCAGACAACTCTATTGCTGTGGCTCGATATGTATCGTCTTACATCACCAAATCTGAAAAGACGGAACTAAAGGAAATGTGGGAAGAAATTTCTCATGAAAAGAGCCTAAGTAAGAAATTGTATAGCTACAGTGTGAAAATGTTGTCTCATCGAGAAATTGGAGCATATGAATGTTCTGATCGATTATCATCTGCAAGTCTATATGCGAAATCTAGAACAATCATTTGGCTGAGTTTAGGTCTTGCAAGAACACGAAACCGAGTTTTGAAACCTGTTCAAGAAATTGAATATTTAGCAGAGAAAGAACCACATAGTACAGACATTCTGAAGACAAACCTGTTGGATACATACTATCCAAATAGAAGTAATCAGCTTGAAAATGTTTGTCTGTATGAAGTGCTGCAAAGCTACACTTTTAAAAGGAATATTACAGAAGATATCGATAAAGGTGTATATGCTGTGATTGGATGTGAAGGATGTCTGGTGAAACAAAGAAAAGGACATTTGATTAATCACCGAAAACTGAGTTGCGAAACTCCTGACAAAAGGGAATTTTACTATTTAGCTCTTTTGCAACTCTTTAAGCCAGAGGAACTACTTGGAGACTTTGACAGTTATGAAGATTCATTCAACGCATCTAAAAATAGTATAGAATGTCCTGTTTTTAGTAATTATCTGCAAATGTTGAATGACGAAATACAGCAAGAAGCAACAATTGCAGCGGAGATTGCTAGAGACAGTTCTCAAGACAGTGAAAGTTCTGCTTATTTGAGTCAAGATCCACTAGGACAACCAATTATCCAAAATGAAGCAGCCACTGCCATGGATGAGGTGGAAAGAGCCATGGAACAAGCTCAAGAGGATGTAATAAACTTAGAAGAATTGGAAAAACAACTAAATCTTGAGCAAAAAACAAATATATGATGAAGTGACAGAGCAGATTGAGCATGGTTTACGTCATGACAAAAAAGAATGCTCATGTATGTCATTTCCACCTGTCCGAATATACTTGAGTGGAGAAGCCGGAACTGGTAAAAGGTTTCTAATTAAAGGAATTGCAACATATCTACAGCAAAGAACTGAGTCGTCAATCTCCTGTGTTGTCACTGCTCCAACTGGGTTGGCAGCACACAACATTAAAGGGATTACTTTACATCGTTTATTGATGCTGCCAGTAGAACATGAAAATAAATTAGAGTACCACAAGCTATCTGGAGAAGCTTATTGTGAAGTTTCTAGAGTCCTTTAAAAAATGAAACTTCTCATTATTGATGAGGTAAGCATGGTATCAAATTTAATGCTTGCCTTTGTGCATTTAAGAATGCAACAAATCCTTAAAACAGAGTATGATGTGTTACTTGGGGGCAAACACGTCATCGTTTTTGGAGATCTACTGCAGCTAACTCATGTGAAAGGACAGCCAGTATTTAAAACAGTTACACATGAAGACACCCGAAAGTGCCTGGGAAGTATTGGAAATGTTAATATATGGTCGCATTTCAAATATACAGAACTCATTCAAAATATGCGACAGGCAAAGGATGCTGATTATGGAAATATTCTTCAAGATATAAGAATTGGAAAACTAAGTGAACATGCCAAAGAAACTTTACAGGCACGATTCCTTTCAAGTTTGTTTCCAAATGAAAATGTTGTGGCAGAGAATATATATAGTAAAGTAGCAGAAGATAAGTCAGTTATTTGCTTGATGCCAACTCTACAAGAATGTTCAATCTTCAATGAAAAAATGCTAAAGTTAGAAAATCAAGAAATTAAGAAACTGGAAGCTAAAGATAGAATAGAGCATGAAGGAAGTACTATTATTTTGTCAGAAAGGTTGAAGTTGAAATTGGATTCTTTAGAGAAATCAATATCTAAAACTGCTGGTTTAGAAAATAATCTGTATGTATGTTTAAATTGTCGAATTATTTTACGAAGAAATTTACATGTGGAAAGAGGTTTGGTAAATGGAGCAATGGGTAATGGTGTTGGTTTTGTGAATTACCCAAATAGAGATGAGATTGAATTTTTAAAAATCAAATTTGATGGAATTGAAGAGGTACAACAAGTCAGCCGTTGTTCAAAACGATTTTTGCTTGTGAAAGATTTATATGTCCGACAAAAACAGTTTCCTGTTTGTTTGGCATATGCGGTGACTATTCATAAATCTCAAGGTTTAAGTGTAGATAGTGCTTTGGTAAATATTGGAAGTACTGTGTTCAAAGAGGGTATGGCCTATGTTGCTTTATCTCGAGTTAGAACTTTATCTGGATTGTATCTGATTGATTTTGATGAGACAAAGATTAGTGCAGATCTAAATTGTGTGAAGGAGTATAACAGGTTAAGAAGAGAATATGCTCCAAGTTTACCTCAATATCCTTTAATTGAAAAGCGTGTGGTAGGATGAAAAAGAAGATATGAGAAAAAATGTAGTGAAGTGGTAAAGAAAAGAAAAAAAGTAGATGAACCTGTAATTGGAAGCAAAAAGAAAAAGGATACTACTGAAGAGGTTGTTGGATTTCAGTTTGAAAAAAAGTTCTGGTGTCAACTGCTATGCAAATGTAGTGGTTAATGTTGTTTTTTTTCTTGAAACTTTACAGCAACAGATTGTTGAAAATCGGGAGCAAACATTGTGTTGTTTATTGAATTCTGTGTTTGAGAAATGTAGCAGTGATAACACTAAAATAGAAAATGTTTCTGATATTCGAAATGTTTTAGACATATGTGCTGGACTAAATCAATTTTCTCAGAATATTCAGTAAGATTGTCAGGAATTTCTAATGTATATGCTTGCTGCTTTACAAGATGAAGGTGTAGATATTGATAGTCTTTTTGGCCTTTCTTATAAATGGCAACATGAGTGCGACAATTGTTCGTTTTCAAGTAGTACTGACATACACACTGAAAGATTTATATATTTAACATTACCACACTGTAAAGGAGTGTCTTTCAATAATCTAGTTAGAGAAGCAAATCAAAACATGGTCTGTTCTCAATGTAACTCAGAAATGTTATCAACATTATTTATCCGAAGATATGGACAGTATGTAATTTTAATGCTCCAACGATGCAGACCTGATGGAACAAAATTGACAACTTCAATTAAAAATTTTGTGGCTTCTCAAATATCAATTTCTGGAAGAACTTTTGTAACTGTTGCAATTATCTTCCATGATGGTCCTTCTACAACATCACCAGGACATTACACAGCTTATTTAAAATCTCCAAAGGGCTGGACACACTTTAATGATACTCAATTGACTTTTAAAAAACGTTTGCCTTTTGACTTACCAAATTCTTACCTAGTGTTTTTGCAACCCAAATTTTTGGAAAATTAATTGGCCTAGGAAGATTACTGCTGTTAAAAAAAGAATACCCTGTTGTTCAGAATTAATTTGTAAGTGAGGGTGACCAAATTAAAAAAAAAACTTGTATTTGAGATAGTGAAAGCATCAGGTAGAGGTTTTACTAATGTTAGATGGTAGAGAACACGTTGGAACTTTTGATTCTAAAGGTCGGGAAAAGAAAGGTTAAGAGTACAATTAAGTAATTTGCAAACTAAGGACTTTACACATACTATTTGGCCATGAGGAGAAGTATCTCAGAACAAAATGACTACTTTGGGAAAATGTTGTTAGAACATGCTTGTATGGAAGTTTATTTAGAGGGTATAAAAAATAAGTGATATTGTTTTATTACTTTGTGATTGTTGGAGATGTAGCATACTTAAACAAGAAATTGCGAATTAGAGAAAAACATTTAAGATATGTTTTTTTTAATATTTACATTATGTATTCAAATGTTGTATGGGGTTTTTTAAACACAATCTTTTTGATTGTGTTTTTTTTTTACCCGCTGTCATATGATGAGTAGTATTGCACTCACTGTTTTAAGTGAAATTCAATACATTCTGAGAACAGCAAAATAAAATAATTAAAATATTGTACAAAATATTTTGTATTTTGTATTGTGAAATATACATTATAGCTGAATTGTTTCTTCTCTTCCACAGATATTATATTTATAAGGTAAGAACAACATACAAAAAAACTTTTTTAAGAATCTCTTACTTATCTTTCTCTCTTTCCACACCCTTCTAAAACTTCTGTCACTGTCACTGCCTTTCACTCAATCTAAGTCATATTCTCCCATTTCATATTTTCTTCTCTGTTCAGCATTGTCATTCCCTTTCTCCTGCTCCTATTTCCTAAGTTTCACTTATTTCTTTCGCTCACTCCATCTGTCAATCCCTTTCCCTTATTCCCCTTTCTTCAATGTCTTTTGCTAATTTGCATACCTTGAGTCTCTCACCTTTTTCACTCCATTTCTCTCTTCCTCTCTTTCTTTTTCTCATTTAGTCTAACCACTTCATTTCCTTTCATTCACACACTCTACTTCTATATGTCTTTCACTTACTCTCTTTGTATATCTCTCTGTCATCCTTCCTCTCTTTTCCTTTCTATTTCTTTCACTCATGCTTTTTTTTGTATTATGCAATATATATTATAACTCAATTTTTTCTTTTCTTCCATAGATAGTATATTTTTTAAAGAAAATATATTATAGAGTTGCCATTATTCATAAGGTAAGTTTCACAAATAAAAAATATTTTTTCATCAGTCTCTTACTTTTCTTTCTGTCTTTCACATTCTTTAATATCACTTTTTCTAACCTTCTTTTTCTGATCTTACTCACCTTTTCTTGTTTTCATTACTGCCCTTCATTCACCTCTACTCTCCAAAAGTACTCTTCCTTCACCATTGTCTGTTTCTTACTTATGTTTCCTTTTTCCTTAATCACTTCCTTGTGTTGCTGTATGGCTCAATGTCTTCTCACTCCCCCCTAACTTTCTTTCTATTACATCATCCCTCAGTGACCTTCAGTCACTCCACTTCTTTCATTCCTTCACTCCATTTTGTTCACTACCCTTCCTTAATTCCCTTTCTCACTATCTTTTGCTTCATCCATCTCTAAATCTCTTCCACAATTTTATTTACCATAACTCAATTTTTCTCTCACTCACTCCCCGCTTCTCATTTTCACTTACCTCCCTTTTATCATCCTCATACCCCTTCCCTCACCATCACTCCACTTCTCTTAACCTTCACTCCCCTTACCCTACTCTATTTCCCTCTCTCAGTCCCTTATACTCCTTCCCTGTCTCTGCCCTGCTCCCCTTCTCTCACTCACCCTCCCTCACTCTCTTTCCCTTAGTGCCCTTCCTTTTACTTTTTCACTCCTCTTAACTCACTCCCCTACCCTTAGTCCCTTTCTTTTAGTCACTGTTTGGCTCACCTTTCCTCACTCATCATACTCTACTTTCCTCACTCACCATACTCTCCTTTCCACACTCATTCCCTCAGTCCCTTCCTCTCCTTCACTCAGTCATTTTAGTCATTCATTTATACACTACACATTCTCTCCCTCTCTCTCTCTCCCTCACCCTTCCTTTCTTTCACTTTCTGTTTCCTTCACTCCTACTTTCCTTTGTATTGTGAAATATATATTATAACTCAATTTTTTCTTGTCTTTCGCAGATACAATATAATTTGTCATTATTTATAAGGTAAGTATGACAAAAAAAATATCTTTTCATCACTCTATTATTTCTTTTTCTCTTATTTCCTTTCTTCACTCTCTCTCTTACTTACCTTCCTTTTGTTTATGTTAGTCCTCTTCCATCATTCTCTTTACTGCTCTATATTCACCTTTACATTCCTTCTCTCACCATCAGTACTCTTCCTTCACCCTGAAGTACCTTATCTAACTCCCTCTTCCCCTCTCTGTCCCTCACTTCTCTTTCCTATCTTTCTCCATCACTACCCTTGTCTTGCTGTATTGATCAGTCTATTCTCACTCTCCCGTTACTCATCATCCCTCACTCTCTTTCAGTCTCTGCACTTCGTTCACTCTCTTTCCCTCACTTCATCCGTCAGTCCCTTTCCCTTACTCTTCTTTCCTCATTTACTTTTGCTAACTCCCTTTCATTTAGTCTCTCACTTCTTTCACTTCATTTCTCTCTCTCTCTCTCTCTCCCTTTGTCTCACTCAGTCTAATCACTTCATTTCCTGTAAGTCACTTGCTCTCCCTCTTTTTCTCTCTCACTTTCTCTCTCTCTTTCTCTTTCCCTGACCCTTCCTCACTTTCCGTTTCTGTTTCCTTAACTATTACTTTTTTTTCATTAAGAAATATATAATATAACTAAATGTTTTCTTTTCTTCCACAGATAGTATATATTTTTTTTAAATATACTATAAAGTTGTCATTATTTATAAGGTAAGTTTGACAAACAAAAAATACTTTTTCATCACTCACTTACTTTTCTTTGTGTCTTTCCCATTCTTTAATCTCTCTCTTACTAACCTTCCTTTACTCATGTTACTCACCTTTTCACGTTGTGATTAGTGCCCTTCATTCACCTCTACACTCCTTTTCTCTTCAAAGGTACTCTTCCTTCACCATAACTGACCTTGTCTAACTCCCTCTTTCCACTGCCTGTCTCTCACTTCTCTTTCCTATCTTCCTCAATCACTACCTTGTGTTGCTGTATTGCTCAACCTGTTCTCACTCCCCCTTACTCTCTTTCTATTACATCATCCCTCACTGACCTTCAGTCACTCCACTTCTCTCACTCTTTCTCTTCGTTTTCCACACTCCCCTTCCTTTATTGTCTCCCTCATTCTCCTTTCCTTCATCCGTCTCTAAGTCTTTTCCTCTGTCTCAATCAGTATAAGTGATTTACTCCTTCACACTTCTTCACTCTCTCTTTGTTTGTCTCTGTTACTGTCTGCCTCTCTCTCCACCAGTCTTCATTTTCTTTTCTCTCTCATTCCATAAATCCTTCTCTCTTACTACTGTTTCCTGTCTCTTAATATGCTTCTTTTTCTCTCCCTGTCACTGCCCTTCACTAACTCTCACTCATCTTCTCCTACTTCATATTCTTATCTCTGTGCAACACTCTTATTCTCTTTTACCTGCTTCTATTCTCTCACTCCCCCTTACTCTCTTTCCCTCACTCCATCTGTTATTCCTCTTACCTTACTTCATTTTCCTCATTCACTTTTACTAACTCCCATTCGTTTAGTCCCCCACTCACCTTTACTCCATTTAACTCTCCCTCTCTTCATCTGTGTCACTCAGTCTAACCGCCTCAATCCCTCTCACTCACTTGCTCTCCTTCTATTTCTCCCTCATTCTCCTTCCCTCACCCTCATACCCTTTCTGTAAATGTCACTGCCCTTTATTCACCGTCACTCCCCTTCCCCTACTACCTTTCCTTCTGTCTCTATGTCACCCCTGTTATCTTTTCTGCTCTCATTCCCTCACTCTCCCTCACTCTCCTTCACTCATTTAAATCCTCAGTCACATTCCCTCACTACGCTTTCCAAAGTCCCTCCATTCCCTCATTCAATTTCTGTCATCCTCACTCCCCACTTCTCACTTTCCCTTACCTCCCTTTTATCATCCTCATACCCTTTCCCTCACCATCACTCCACTTCTCTTATCTTCACTCCCCTTACCCTACTCTATTTCCCTCTCTCCATCCCTTATACTCCTTCCCTGTCTCCGCCCCCGCTCTCCTTCTTTCACTCCCCCTCCCTTACTCTCTTTTTCTTAGTGCCCTTCCCTTACTTTTTAACTCCCCCAACTCACTCCCCTACCCTTAGTCCCTTTCTTTTTAGTCACTCTTTGACTCACCTTTCCTTACTCACCATACTCTCCATTCTTCACTCATTCCCTCAGTATCTTCCTCCCCTACACTCATTCATTTCAGTCATTCATGTATTCACTACACATTCATTCAAACAAATAATGACACAGTGTGTTAGAAATACAGCTCTTTTTGGAGAAGTGAGTTAGTTCTGAAAATAACTTTTTTTTTGTTTTTTGTTTTATATATTTTTTTGAAAGTTTTATATTTTTTTTCTTTTTTCAAATGGGAACAGGAATCTTCAACTGCAAAACTGTTCAACAGGTACAAAAGAAATCCAAAATTTAAAAAAAATCATCTTCTCTGGGAGCATTGATGTTCATTAATTCTCCAGTCAATCAGAGTGAGGCTCTGCTCCGCATACACAATAATTTCAAAGCATTTGTTGCATCTCGTGTGGACTTTTGTCAAGAATGGTCTTAAGTCCATCTCTGCAGTGGATGGAGATGCAGGTGGTCCTGCAGATGATGTGCTGGCCACAGCTGGTGGCATTTGTGTGGCCAGGGCTCTTGTTGATGCCTGTGCAAATTGCACAGGGTGCACTTGTCTAACATGCCTTATCATTGTATGTATTGAAAAGGAGTACTTTTTTGAATGGTTTCCCCTTGAGAGAACAGTGCCACATATAGTGCATGTGACTTTCGGGGCATTCACTTTTTTTAGCCCTTCAGGAAAAGTAAAAAAATTCCAAATGAAAGATTCCTTCCCTTTTCTTTGAGGTAACTGATATTCTTCCTTAGAATCAGAAGATGAATCCTGTCTTGCAGCCATTTCAGAAAATTCTCAGGACAGTTGCAAAGGCTCCTTCTCCCATGAGACTGAAACAGATAGTGAGGGAAGTGGAGTTTTTGAAGATTCTAGAACAGAAACTACTTTTAACCAATGAAAAGTGTTGTTTTTGAGTCACATGACTTGACGAGCCCGCTCGGGTGCGCGCACTTCGCTTCAAAATGGCGTTTTACCCGATTTACATAAAAGTTTCAAAACATGAAAAGGAGGCAAGGTAGACACTCCCTGACCCCTAGACCTTCTCAGGGGGTCCCAGAAGAACCCCGATGGGCAAAAAAAACCTTTTTTTTTTTTAAATCGCCAGTTGCGCACACCCGGTCGCGCACCTCACTTGAAGTTGTGAGGTGCGCGCACCCGGTTGCGCACCTCGCAATTTTTTCAACAAAAAAAAGGGACCCCCTGAGAAGCTCTAGGGGGTCAGGGAGTGTCTACCTTGCCTCCTTTTCACATTTTGAAACTTTTACGTAAATCGGGTAAAACGCCATTTTGAAGCGACGTGCGCACCTCATTTCAAAATCGCGTTTTACCCGATTTACATAAAAATTTGAAAACGTGAAAAGGAGGCAAGGTAGACACTCCCTGACCCCCTAGACCTTCTCAGGGGGTCCCAGAAGAATCCCGGCGGGCAAAAAAAACCTTTTTTTAAAACAATTGCGAGGTGGGCGCACCTGGGCGCACACACCTAAAAAAACAATTTTTATTATTATTATTATTAATACATTATTATTTAAGAAAACACCTGAATATATGACATTTTTTTAAATCATATTTTATATAATGTGCACCATACTTTCGTAAAACGATTGTTGGACACCTTCTTTCAGACACTCTTTGACTCCCCTTTCCTCACTCACCATACTCCCCTTCCCTCACTCATTCCATCAGTCCCTTCCTCCTCTTCCCTGTCTCTGCCGCAGCTCCAGTTCTCTCACTCCTCCTCCCTCATTCTCCTTTCCTTACTGCCCTTCCCTTACTTTTTCTCTTCACTTACCCCACTCCCCTACCTTTAGTCTCCTTTTTTCAGTCACTCTTTGACTCCCCTTTCTTCACTCACCATACTCGCCTTTCCTCACTCATTCCCTCAGTCTCTTCCTCCCATTCTCTGTCTCTGCCCCTGCTCCACTTCTGTCACTCCCCCTTCCTCATTTTCCTTTCTTTACTGCCCTTCCCTTAGTTTTTCACTCCCCTTAACTTACTCCCCTACCCTTAGTCCCCTTCTTTCAGTCACTCTTCGACTCCTCTTTTGTCACTCACCATACTCCCCTTTTCTCACTCTTTCCCTCAGTCCCTTCCTTCCCTTCACTCAGTCATTTCAATCATTCATTTATGCACTACACTTTCATTAAAAAAAATGAACAACACAGTGTATTAGGAATACAACTCTTTTTAGAGAATTGAATGAGTTGTAATAATAACTTTTTTTTTCTTTTGGTGTTTTATAATTTGTTTTCCTTTTTTTCAAAGTTTTATATTTTTTTTGTTTTTTTGAAGAAAATTCAGGAACTGCAACATGGAAACTGTTCAACAAGAACAAAATAAATGAAAAATAAAAAAAATTATCTCCTTTCAGAGCATTTATGATCCTGAATGCTGCGTTCAATTAGATTCAGGCTCTGTTCTCCAAAAACAATAAGATCAAAACATTTGTTGCACCGCATATGTACATGCGCCAAATATGGCCTAAGGTCCATTTCTGCTGTATCTGGCGATGGAGGTGGAGCTGTAGATGTGCTGGCCACAGCTGGTGGAATCTGCTGGGCCAGAGCTCTTGTGGCTGCTTGGGCATATTGCACAGGGTGCACATTTTTTACATGTCTGATCATGGTTTGGATTAAAAAGGAGTATTTTTTTAAAGGGTTTCCCCTTGAAAGAACAGTACCATAAAGGGTACACGTTACTTTAGGGGCATTTACCTTTTTTAATCCCTCAGGAAAAGTAAAAAACTTCCAAATAAAAGAAGATTTCCCCTTCTTGGCTTGCTGGCTATATTCTAGGTGGGAGTCAGAAGAAGAAGATGTTGTTTCCTGTCTTTCTGCCATCCTGTTGTTTTTTCTGCTTCCAGCTCCAAAAAGGGTCCTTCTTCCAGGAGAATAAAGCAAATAGTGAGGGAAATGGGTGGGGTTTTTGAAGATTCCAGAATAGAAACTAGTATTAACCAATAAAAAGTGTTGTATTTGAGTCACATCACTTGACGTGCGCGCTCTGGTGCGCCCACCCGGGCGCGCACGTTGCTTCAAAATGACGTTTTACCCGATTTACATAAAAGTTTCAAAACGTGAAAAGGAGGCAAGGTAGACACTCCCTGACCCCCTAGAGCTTCTCAGGGGATCCCTCAAGAGCCCTGACGGCCCCAAAAAACCTTTTTTTTTATTTGCGAGGTGCGCGCACCCGGTCGCGCACCTCGCTTGAAGTTGCGAGGTGCGCACACCAGTCGCGCACCTCGCAATTTAAAAAAAAAAAGGATTTTTTTGCTCGTTGGGGTTCTTTACGGACCCCCTGAGAAGCTCTAGGGGGTCAGAGAGTGTCTACCTTGCCTCCTTTTCACATTTTGAAACTTTTATGTAAATCGGGTAAAACGCCATTTTGAAGCGAAGTGCGCACCTCATTTCAAAATGACGTTTTACCCGATTTACATAAAAATTTCAAAACGTGAAATGGAGGAAAAGTAGACACTCCCTGACCCCCTAGAGCTTTTCAGGGGGTCCCTAAAGAACCCCGATGAGTAAAAAAAAAGTTTGGTTTTTTGGGAAAAAATTGCGAGGTGCGCGCACCTGGGCGCGCACGCCTAAAAAAAACAAATTGTATTATTATTATTATTATTATTATTAATACATTATTATCTAAGAAAACACCTGAATATATTAAATTTTTTTCAATCATATTTTATATAATTCAGCCGCCATTTTGTGTTTTTTTAAACTGGGTGAAGGGTTGCGCGCACGGTGCGCGCACGCAAAAAAATAAAAAAAAATAAAAATAGTTTCAGTGTTTTGATGTTGTATTTATATTCATAATAAAAAAACAAAGATTTTCACACATATTTTATTTAGGGGTTAGCATTTAAAAAATCTTGCAAAATCACAAAAAAAAAACATAGGTTTCCCACACGTTATAGTTAGGAATTAGCATTTAAAAAGCCTTGCAAATTCACTGAAAAAACCATAGGTTTCACACACGTTATAGTTAGGAATTAGCATTTAAAAAACCTAGCAAATTCATGGAAAAAAACATAGGTTTCATATCAGTTATAGTTAGCTGGACAATTTACTCTTACAAAACCATTGAAATTCCCATGTTATAGTTAGTTGTACTCACTATAACTAGCGCGCCCGCAATGCACTGCTAATGACGTCACATATTACATCACTCATGACATAGTCAGTGACATCACTCATGACATCACTGATGATATCTCAAATGACATCACTGATGACATCATCCTTGTGAAAGAGTGGCAGACCCTCTCTCAGTGTAATATAAGTTTTGATACACACATTGAAAAATAGAATCAATTTTTTTTTTAAAAAAAAGCAAATACCAATACCAGTTACAACAACCTTTTCAGAAATTGCTAAATCTACATTCACATTCACTCATTCACCAACATTTCTACATAGTTACTCATACACATACTCAAACTTCATATGTACTCATTCACCTATAAATTTTGTTACAAACCGACACTCATCCTTAGAGTTACTCACACACATACTCGCACATGCAAATAAATTATAAATAGGGCTCCCGGTTTTATGGTATTTATTTTTTTGCCATTTCCGTCTGTATTTATCCATATTTATTTTTTGGGCATTTTTTCTGTATTTATCCACATTTATTTTTGCCACAATAAAAGACGATGCTACAGCTAGTATTTTTCCACATTTATTTAAATTGACAATGCACACATGCGCTCACTTAAACTGGCGATTTGTTGTGGCTTTAGCAGTGCTTTGAATGGTCCGGTACTGAGTAATTTGAATAGGAGAGTAACTGTGCTTCTCAGTTCTGCTATAAAAACACTTTAGGATAGAGTACAAGCACTTATCAGGAGCAAACATGTGCCAGTGCTTCTGTATTTCCATCTAAAGCCAGCTAGAAATCTGCCTTCAAATGTCTATGGTTTTCACACAGAAAGTAAGTACATATATTGGTGGTGGTGTGTTTGTGTGTAGATAGACAGACAGATAGATATATCCAAGCTACACACCACATCCTTTTGATACATATTATATATAATATATATATAATATATATATATATATATATATATATATATATATATATATATATATATATATATATATATATATATATATGTAATAATTAAGGACGTGGCATGTAGCTTGGGAGCTCTCTGCCACCGAAAGCTGTTTTCAATACCCCGGGAGGGGAGCGTCGGCTCCTTCTCTGCTCATAGCTGCCAAGGTTTCACATTGCTATATGTGACATTTTCATAATTTAAGTGTAATTATGAGTGACATTTCAACGACTATGAGTGACAAATTCTCACAAGAAAAATCAAGCAATGAAGATTAGAGGAACATATAAATATCAGAAATTACACCCATTTGAGCAACGAGAAACTCTAAGAAGAGCTTAAAACTGCTACAAAGCACCTGAAATGGAAGGGCATCAACCAGAGATACACTGCTGACTCGATTTTTCAGTAACTGAGGGCAGGCAGACACTGCTGCTGCTCAGAAGATGACCTGATCATTCATGACCACGCGCTAGCCTAAAAAGCACATTTTATAGCATGGGCCAGCTTGGTATTGAAACTACCAGAACCCCATCACTTCTGTATCTCTCCCACCCCGAGAAAAATACCAGCCTTCTGTTCTCATTCTAACATTTTACAAAGGCCCAGATATGATTCTCACAGCCATCCACGTCACCAGTGGAAAGCAAAGTAATTTTTTGTGCCAGAACAACTAAGCATGTGGGAATAACACGAGGTAAAATTAGTGGCAGCTGCAGCCACATTCAGCGCCCCCTTCAGGCGACATCGCAGACTGGCCCTTTTCAGGGTACCACACTGTGCACCTCTGAGCGGGGGCTGGTTTATTCTACAGCTTATGGTTGTGCAATGTATTGCAGAATGTATATAGCGCTTCATACCACTGATGAGGCCTGAAAGCGCTCCGATTCACATCTGCTTCATTGGCGTGCAGGGTTGGTAGGCTGCTGCTGGGTATAGTTTGGCCAGTAAGGGGGTCTCTGGTGCAGGGTATGACGTTCAGCCTTGTTGGTGAGGTGAATGTCCTCTGTACTGTTCTATGTTTCTAAATCAACACAAGCCGACATTTCTATTTCCAGTGCTGCCACAGATGCCCGGCTCCGTACAAATGCACCCCGCGTGACCTTGGAGCTGTTGGCTAGAAATGAAGGCCGATGCAGTCTGTGATTGTTCAGTTTCCCTTAGGTCCAAAGTTCTGTCCTCGGTAGGTGCGTAAATTAATATTATTTACAGGGCACCGCCCTGGAAACAAGAATCCCCACTTGGCAGTAAAAGGCAGAAGATCTCTGGTGGATGCATGCCCGCCTCTGCCAACGTGTGCCAGGTCTGCGTGTGCACTCACTCGCCGAGCAGGGCACCGAGGAAGTCGTTTTCTCTGAACAATTAAATCAAAAATCTAATTTGGACCTCCACAGAGTCAAAACGAGCTGCTTCCTTCCATGACATCCTAAGCGCCTTGAAACCCTCTGGGTATGTAGTGCGCTATACAAATTTTATGACTTGACTTGACTTGACTTACTCACATTTAGGAGATTAATTAGCCCTGGAGCCAAGTGAAATATTCAGGTTCGAATACTGTCTGCAAACACCAAACCAGTTCAGAGACTGCTGCCAATTTTTTATCCGTGAAAACCTTCCTTCCCAGACTGTGTGAGAGCGGGGGAGGTTGTAACATTCAGGTGACAAATAGCTCAGTGGGTTCAGCCATGACTACTGTCGAAATCTCACCCTAATCCGCACCTCGGGCGTTTTGATCCCTGCAGTTCATGCTGCTCAGGTCGATAAAATTATGGATCAGAGCATAAGGCTCTTCGAATAGCACAATACATAACTTTAGACGTGCAGGCTACAAGAGGCCACCTCTTGCTAGCCAGAGGGGGCGAATGGCATGCGTTTGAAACAATCTTGTTTACACACTGCCAGGACCGACAGACAATATAAAGTAGTGACAGATGAGAACACGCATTTTTTTTCTCTGGCTGCAGCACTGTGAATTGAAGGGCTTAAAATGTGCACTGTATGGAGCCTGGCACAGGAGGAGTCAGGGGCGTTGGGGGAGGCCACGGCATGGGGTGAAACAACAATAAAGCCTAATTAACAAGTAAATGGTCTTTCAAAAGACCTGTGAAGTACTCGGGTGCGGCTGTGTGCGCGCCCGGGAAGGAAGCAGAAGCAGGAAGGGGGCTTAGCTGGATTCGAGCACGGCAGTGTGGCAACATTTTTTAGTATTTTTCCGTTTCTACATATAAATACAGACAAAGGAAATATAGATTTCCGTCTGTATTTATATGTAAATATCCGTAAAAACGGAAAACCGGGAGCCCTAATTATAAAACAACCATTCACTTGCTTATACAGCTATACATACACCACTACTCTTACTTCTACAGAAACGTACACATACTTTTTTACTAAAACAATCACTTATAGGAACAAAAACTTATTTATACAGAAACTCTTACAATCTCTCACTCTCACACATACTTACCTATATGCATCAATTCTCACATATACTAATTTAAAACATATGTAGTTACTCATAAAGATATGATTGAGACAGTCATTCACTCACTAACACACCCATACACACACTCATCCACCCATAAAATCCTGCACACATGCTGTCTGCAAAACATATACAAACAGTAAGCCACTCATTCATTCATCTATGCACTAAGTAATACCCCCCACCAAACCTAACAGACACTCATACTAATACTCAAAAAACTAACTAATAACCCATATAGACACTCATGTAGGTACTCACCAACCCAAGCAGCCGTCTATAGATAAAGGGAGACAGTGATACAGATATTTACAAATTTAAACAATAATTGCTAATACATGTATTTAGTAAGATACACTTTATAAGTCAGTTATACAATGAATTTTAAAAAAACATCCATTTAAACACTTATTTAACCGTTTGTTCTTCCATCAACGTTTAGGTACACATATATAAAACATATTTTTTTCCAGAAAGACACACATTCACTGGATGATGTCATCAGTGATGTCATCAGTGATGTCATTTGAGATGTCATCAGTGATGTCATGAGTGATGTCACTGACTATGTCATGAGTGATTTAATATGTGACGTCATTAGCAGTGCATTGCGGGCGCGACAGTTATAGTGAGTACAACTAGCTATAACGTGGGCATTTCAATGGTTTTGTATGAGTAAATTGTCCAGCTAACTATAACTGATATGAAACCTATGGTTTTTTCCATGAATTTGCTAGGTTTTTTAAATGCTAATGCCTAACTATAACGTGTGTGAAACCTATGTTTTTTTCAGTGAATATATATATATATATATATCCATATTACCTACTGGCGGTCGCCAGTAGGTAGTTATAGTTAGAACCTAGTTTCCATAGGAAAAGCATCTTTTGATTTGCTGATAACATTGGCATCGTTTGACGAATCTTTGCGAAATTCTCCCCAAAAAAGTTTATCCAGGTGAGCTCCTATTCTGAAAGTTTGGGGGTGATTCGTCAAGCGGGCTGAGAAAAAAGGGAGGTCCCAAAGCGTGTTTTTCCCATGTTAATTTCCATAGGATATTTTGAGACAAGCTACAACCTGAACTGCAGAACGGAATTACCCCAAATTTGGCAAAAAGGTAGTGCTTGGCTCAGAAAGCAACCTTTTTTTTAAAATGGTGTAAATCCGTTCAGTAGTTGCTGAGAAATTAAAAAAATAAGAGTCAAAAAATCTATTTCTCATAGGAAACTTAAGGCAAGGCTACAGCCCAAACTGCTGAACGGAATGACACCAAATTTGGGAAAAATGTAGTGCTTGGTTCAGAAAGCGACCTTTTTGTTAAATGTTGTAAATCCGCTCAGTAGTTGCTGAGAAATTAAAAAAATAAAAGTTTTGATATCTATGGCCACTGTGGATTCGTGAACCCTCCCGATCATGAGCTTTATTCTAATTGGCAGTCAACACTCCAAACCAGGAAGTGTTGGCAGCCATCTTGTGACCCGGTAGAACCGAGTCACATGTAAACAGAGAATCAAGCAGGAAACATAAGAAAAGGGGGTAAGGTAAAAACACCCTGGCCCCCTAGACCTGCTCAGGGGGTCCCACAAGGACCCCCGGGGCCAAAAAAAGCATTTTTGTTTTTAAATTCCGGTGGAATTTGTGCTGGGGTCGCGAATCCGGCCTTCCCAGAGCTTATTACAATGTATGGAGGGGACACTTCAGCCCCCCGCAGCCCCAGGGACCGCCTCCTCCCTGGGGCTGTAAAAAAAAGCGTGGGGGTCCCAATCCCCCCCATGCTGCTCCGGGGACCACCACCGCTTTTATAAGAAAATGCGGGGGGCTCACAGCCACCCCGCAGCAAAGGGGACCACAACCTCCCCGGGTTTTTTTTTTAAACTAAATAATTCAGTGTGGGGGGCTCGAGACCCCCACGTGCCCCGGGGACCACTACCTCACTGGGTCAAAAAAATTGGAAATTGGGGGTCCGTTACAGACCCCAAAGCCCAGGGACCACCACCTCCCTGGGGCTTTCTAATTGAAATTGGCCCCCCTCTTGGAGCCAGTGATGGCCCTAGGGACCGCCACCCCCCACGGCCAGATCCTGCAGTATCTCGGGATGCCCATGCCCGGGACACTGATGTTTGCTATGGTAGGGCGGGAGCACGGCTCCCGCCCTAACATAGCAAACTCTGCTTTTGATTATGGAATCTCTCTTCCAAAATCAAAAGCAGAATTGCTTTTACACATGGGGAGCTGCATGTCAGCAGCTCCCTTTGTGGAAAAGCAATGCCGGCTCCCACAGGAGGTGGGGAGCCAGCTGGACTGTGGGGGGATTTGGGGACCCCCCATTGTCACCAACGGAAAGGCCAGGCCCCGGGGGATGGGGTCCCTGGGGCCAGGGGTGATATGGGAGGGGGGCCATGCAGCCCCACTCCCCAATAAAATAAAAACCAAAAAACAAGGCAGAGCCCCGGGGAATCGGGTCCCCGGGGATAACAGAGGCCTACGGAGGGGGGCCACGCTGCCCCCCTCCTTCCTAAAGTTAAATAAAAAAAATATATATATATATGGCAATGCCCGGGGGGATGGGGTCCCTGGGGCATAAATCGGGCTCAGGGAGGGGAGTCACGAGGCCCCCTTCCCGATAAAAATAAAAAAAAATAGGGGTCTGGCCTGGGGTGTGGGGTCCCCGGGGCCACAAAAAAGGGAAAATAAGGGGGGCCACACAGCCCCCTTCCAAAAAAAAGGAAATAAAAGCAGGATTTGGGCCGGAGGCCCCGCCCCCTCCCTGCAGAACTCTGCAAACACGCCCCCTGGTGCGTTGTAAGATGGGGAACTAATTACACTTGAATACTGAGGGTCCCTGGAGGCCAACTATCCCACCAGGTACCTCCAGTATGCGCCAGGGAGCTGCGTTGCAGAGAGGTGGTCTAAGGCCACGCCCTTTTTTACACGACTCTGCAACGCAGCTCTGTGGTGCTTACTGGAGGTACCTCGTGGACTAGTTGGCCCCCACGGACCCTCAGGACTAAAGGGGACTTAATCTCCCAATTTACAATGCACCAGGGGGTGGGTTTGCACAGTGGTGCAGAGAGTGGGTGTTGCCTGATGTCACAAGTGTGGCAATGCGCCCTGTGGTGCCTTTTAAGTTGGGGAATAAAGTCCCCTTGAATCCTGAAGGTCCCTGGGGGGCAACTAACCCACCAGGTATGTCCAGTAAGTGCCACAGAGTTGCATTGTAGAGAGGTGTAAAATTGGGCATGGCCTCAGACCACCTCTCTGCAACGCAGCTCTGTGGTGCTTACTGCAGGTACATGGTAGACTGGTTGGACCCAGGAACTCTAAGGATTCAAGGGGACTTAATCCCCCAACTTAAAACATGACACAGGGTGAATTTGCGCAGTGGTAAAGGGAGGGGGCGGGGCCAGAGGTGACATGTGCAAACACGCCCTGTGGCGCGTTTTAAGTTGGGGAATTAAGTCCCCATGAATCCTGAGAATCCCTGGGTCCAATTAGTCCACCATGTACCTCCAGTAAGCACCACAGAGCTGCATTGCAGAGAGGTAGTCCGCGGCCATGCCCCATTTTACACATCTTTGCAATGCACCTCTGTGGCACTTACTGGACATGCCTGATGGATTAATTAGCCCCCAGGGACCCTCAGGATTCAAGGGGACCACCACCTCCCCTGTTTTTTTTTTTTAACTAAATAATTCAGTGTGGGGGGCTCGAGACCCCCACGTGCCCCGGGGACCACCACCTCCCTGGGTCAAAAAAATTGGAAATTGGGGGTCCGTTACAGACCCCAAAGCCCAGGGACCACCACCTCCCTGGGGCTTTTTAATTGAAGGGGGGCGCCTGGCCCCCCTTTTGGAGCCAGTGATGGCCCTAGGGACCGCCACCCCCCACGGCCAGATCCTGCAGTATCTCGGGATGCCCATGCCCGGGACACTGATGTTTGCTATGGTAGGGCGGGAGCACGGCTCCCGCCCTAACATAGCAAACTCTGCTTTTGATTATGGAATCTCTCTTCCAAAATCAAAAGCAGAATTGCTTTTACACATGGGGAGCTGCATGTCAGCAGCTCCCTTTGTGGAAAAGCAATGCCGGCTCCCACAGGAGGTGGGGAGCCAGCGGGACTGTGGGGGAATTGGGGACCCCCCATTGTCACCATCGGAAAGGCCAGGCCCCGGGGGATGGGGTCGCTGGGGCCAGGGGTGATCTGGGAGGGGGGCCATGCAGCCCCACTCCCCAATAAAATAAAAACCAAAAAACAAGGCAGAGCCCCGGGGGATTGGGTCCCCGGGGATAACAGAGGCCTACGGAGGGGGACCACGCTGCCCCCCTCCTTCCTAAAGTTAAATTAATTTTTTTTTTATATATATATGGCAATGCCCGGGGGGATGGGGTCCCTGGGGCATAAATGGAGAAGTGTGGCTCACTGGTTAGGAGCGGCAGACCCTGAAGCAGAGTTCGGCCCGGGACCAGGGTTCAATTCCCGACGCGGCAGGGTCTTGGGTCAATGTCCGCGGACTCGATAATTCTCGCTTAGGTGCCTATGCTAACCATGGGTCCCACTCTGCAACTCTGGGCAATAGCTTGCTTAATCTCCACAACGGCCCCAGCAACGCCGGGGATGCCTGGCTTCACCTTGGGGTGCCCTCTCACAGGGAAAGCCAGGACGGGTTCCCCAGCGGTATACAGCGGCAGGACGCCACGTAACGAGGTAACAGTGCGCTTTACAAGTAAACATACATTACATTACATTACATTACATTACATAAATCGGCCTCAGGGAGGGGAGTCACGAGGCCCCCTTCCCGATTAAAAAAAAAAATAGGGGTCAGGCCTGGGGTGTGGGGTCCCCGGGGCCACAAAAAAGGGAAAATAAGGGGGGCCACACAGCCCCCTTCCAAAAAAAAAGGAAATAAAAGCAGGATTTGGGCCGGAGGCCCCGCCCCCTCCCTGCAGAACTCTGCAAACACGCCCCCTGGCGCGTTGTAAGATGGGGAACTAATTACACTTGAATACTGAGGGTCCCTGGAGGCCAACTATCCCACCAGGTACCTCCAGTATGCACCAGGGAGCTGCGTTGCAGAGAGGTGGTCCAAGGCCACGCCCTTTTTTACACCACTCTGCAACGCAGCTCTGTGGCGCTTACTGGAGGTACCTCGTGGACTAGTTGGCCCCCACGGACCCTCAGGACTAAAAGGGACTTAATCTCCCAATTTACAATGCACTTGGGTGTGTGTTTGCACAGTGGTGCAGAGAGTGGGTGTGGCCTGATGTCACAAGTGTGGAAACGCGCCCTGTTTTGCCTTTTAAGTTGGGGAATAAAGTCCCCTTGAATCCTGAAGGTCCCTGGGGGGCAACTAACCCACCAGGTATGTCCAGTAAGTGCCACAGAGTTGCATTGCAGAGAGGTGTAAAATTGGGCATGGCCTCAGACCACCTCTCTGCAACGCAGCTCTGTGGTGCTTACTGCAGGTACATGGTAGACTGGTTGGACCCAGGAACTCTAAGGATTCAAGGAGACTTAATCCCCCAACTTAAAACATGACACAGGGTGCCTTTGCGCAGTGGTAAAGGGAGGGGGCGGGGCCAGAGGTGACATGTGCAAACACGCCCTGTGGCGCGTTTTAAGTTGGGGAATTAAGTCCCCTTGAATCCTGAGAGTCCCTGGGTCCAATTAGTCCACCATGTACCTCCAGTAAGCACCACAGAGCTGCATTGCAGAGAGGTAGTCCGAGGCCATGCCCCATTTTACACATCTTTGCAATGCACCTCTGTGGCACTTACTGGACATGCCTGGTGGATTAGTTAGCCCCCAGGGACCCTCAGGATTCAAGGGGACTTTATCCCCTAACTTAAAACAGCCACAGGGCGTTTGCACACATATCACCTCATGCACCCCCTTCCTTCACCAGTGTGCAAACGTGCCCCGTGCCTCGTTTTAAGAGGTAGTTTCAATCCCCCTGCCCTATTATGTACTAGGGTCTTACAAAGGAGGTCATGCTAATCACAGGGGTACCCCAACGCATAGTGTTCCCTAGTGTATGTAGGTGTTTTCGCTGTATTCTAAGTGTCTTTTAGCATAGCACTGGCTCTAGGCCTAGTTAGTCAGAGTCACTTACCACCAGTACCCATCTGAAAAAGTTGTGGGCACAGGATGATTTTGCAACAAGGCCTCTTTCTGCTCCTCTGTTGGTTCTTTCTGCACATGTCTTGCTTCTTCCTGCACTTTTCTTCGTCTTTGTGGACTTCTGTTGCTTCTTTCTGCATTTCTTTTGCTTCTTTCTCTGTGTTTTTTCTTCTTTCTTTACATGTCCTACCTCTGTAGGCATAGTTAGAAATTAGCATTTAAAAAAGCTTTGAAATTCACTGAAAAAAACCACAGGTTTCAAGCATGTCATAGTTAGAAATTAGCATTTAAAAAACCTTTGAAATTCACTGAAAAAACCATAGGTTTCAGGCATGTTAGAGTTTTAAATGAGCATTTCAAATACCTTAGAAATTCACTGAAAAAATCATAGGTTTCAGGGGCATTACAGTTAGCTGGACATTTCACACATACAAAACCATGGAAATTCTCCCGTTATAGTTAGTTCAGCTAACTATAACTCGCGCCCCCGCAATGCACTGCTGATGATGTCACATACTACATCACTCATTACATAGTCAGTGACATCACTGATGACATTATTGATGACATCTCAAATGACATCACTGATGACATCATCCATGTGATAATTTCATTCATCTTCTCACACCCTAATATAACTTTTGATACACCCACTCTAAATTACAGACTGCCATTCTCAAAACCATAGACACTCCAACACCAATAACTACATACTCACTCACTGATTCTTAGGTCTAGACACACATCCACTCACTCCCCCGTACATTCACTCATAGTTACAGTCACTAAGTACAGGACTATCATATACACTCATACACCTATATAGGCACTCACACACCACCACTCATCCATAGAGGTCAGTCATGCAAATATTTAACCACACTCCCATTTACTCACCTATACAGTTATACACACACCAGCTCACTTACTCATAAAAATACTAGCACATTCTTACGGTCTTATACAATCACTTATACAAGCACACACTCATACATACAGCCACTCTCATAATCATTGGCTCCCACATATAACCATTTAGATACTCGAACACACATATATACTGCCTTTCACATATATAGTCACTCACACATGTACCACTGAGATATAATTTCACTCACTAACACACCCATACATACACACACTCACCCACCCATACAGTCCATCATAGATACACTCTTGAAACCATGCACCCAGTGAATCACCCACTCACACATCTATGTACAGAGTCACACACACCCCACCCACACAAGCACTCAGGCACTCATACAGATACTCAGACAAGCAATCAATAATTCATATAGACACTCATGTAGCTATTCACAAACCCATGCAGCCACTTACATACCAACAGACAGATGGATACAGACATTCACACAGTTTAGTCACTAACCCATGCTTTCAGTAAGATATGTTTAATCACTCACTTATAGAGTCAGTCACAAACCTACTAAATCATCCATTCAGACACTTATACACCAACTCATTCTTCAATATGCCTTTCCCTATATATATTAATCATATTTAAACTTTACAGAAACACACACTCACTGGATGATGTCATCAGTGATGTCATTTGAGATGTCATCAGTGATGTCATCAGTGATGTGACTGACCATCTCATGAGTAATGCAATATGTGACGTCATCAGCATTGCATTGCAGGAGAGTGAGTTATAGTTAACTGAACTAACTATAACAGGGGAATTTCAATGGTTTTGTATGTGTGAAATGTCCAGTTAACTGTAATGCCCCTGAAACCTATGTTTTTTTCAGTGAATTTCTAAGGTTTTTTAAATGCTAATTTCTAACTGTAACGTGCTTGAAACATATGGTTTTTTCAGTGAATATATATATATATATATATATAAAAAAAGAAGCAGAGAACACTGGGTAGCTCCCAAGTTTAGATGGAGAGCAGCTACTGTACGGGACAACCTACAACACCAGCAACATTCTAAATTTGATCACCGAAGGTTACAGGGATGGTATAGTTAGGCTGAGATTTCACTGTTAAAAAATCAGTGAAATTAAATGCACTTTTTATGACCTCACATATTACATCACTCATAACATGGTCAGTGACATCTCTGGTGACATCAGTGATGACATCATCACATGAGTGTAACTGTTTTCTAGGAGTTTATGGGTTTTAAACATATATACTGGCCTACTACAAAAGTTAGATTAGCATACTAGGTGTACTAGTTATGAGTGATACTATTTCTAACATATTTGATATGAGTAGCTGTGTGACTGTCTGCATCAGTAAGTGAGTGGGTACCTGAGTGCCTGTATGGGTGTGTGAGTTGATGTCTGAGTGGTGTATAGGTGAGTGAGTGGATTTCTGAGTAGCTGTGTGAGTGGTTAATGAGTGGTTGTATGAGTGGTTGTGGGGATGTGAGTGGATGTGTGAGTGTTTGTATGGGTTTGTAAGTTGGTGTTTGAGTGGTTGTATGGGTGTGTGAGTAATTGTATGGATGTGTGCATGAGGTACGAGTGGGTGTGTATGGGGGTGTGTTGATGATGTCAGCAGGGACGTCATTTGAATTGTCATTAGTGATGTCACTAACCTTGTCATCAGTGATGTACTATGTGGGTCATAAGCAGTGCATTGTAGACCATAAACTATAGTTAGCTCAGGTAACTATAACTGCTAAATGTCACTGGTTTTGTGCAAGTGAAATCTGAGCCTAACTATAACATCCCTGTAACCTTTGTTTTTTTTTTATTCATTTCAACGTTTTTTATGCTATTTTCTAGCTATATGTTACATAAAGGCACCTATGCTGAACGTTGTCAGGTCCGATCTCGAAATCACTCTTTCTAAACCACATTTCCCATCAAGCTTAGAACCACTTCTGGGACAACATGATGAAGTGCTTCCGGCAGCTGGGCGGGGATTTATTGGAGCCTTGGCTATGGACTGATGCCGGTTATTCTTCCCTCGTTGGAGAAGACGGACGTTGGTAGCGACGATTCCCAGGTGGTGGGATGAGGATGCCACGGCACCAGTGCCTGGTTGTGCAACACCGTTGTTTGATTTGGGGTATATTTACAGCTGAAGCTTCATTTAGTCTTTGTGCCTCCTGGAGCTTGGTCCCGTGTGTGCAGCTCTCGCGGCCGTGATGGAAACGGACTGAGTTTCTGCACTTTGTTTGTTGTAATCCTCTCAGATGTGATGGAAACGACTTGACTGCACATTGTTTGTTGTAAGCTTCTCTGTCGTGACGGAAACGGCGTCCTAGGGGGTTTAAACTTGTGAATGTCTTCAAGCCAAAGCTGTGTTAGAAACAGCAGTGGGTTTTGAATTAAGTTTGACGAAGCTGTGTTGAGAAAGGACAAGGAGGATTTTGCACATTTGGAATCTTATGCTGTTGGCCATGATGGAAAACGACATGAATCTTTTATAGTTTTCCATGCATTACATATTATACCTCTTCATGCGCATCTTTTGAAATACTGACTCTATTGTTTCTGCTACTTTATTGCTGTGGTTATCATATATAGTGGATCATACCTGCTTTGATTCCCTATTTTCTTTCATGCCTTGTGGTAACAGGGGTCATATGAAAATTGAGGGAATAACCCCTCTGAAGACATTACAAGCATATGAAAGGGTGGGTATTCTTGAAGGTGTTATGCGAAGGTTCTTATCTCTAGAGCAGTATAGCGTGATACTTAAATCTCCCTTTGTTTTATTAGATGCACAGTACAGCCCATTGTTTATTGGAACCAAGAAAGAGAGTCAACATCATTTCTAGAAATCCTAGGAAGAAGAAACTTAGTTATTTTCTTTTACAGGTACAGATTAATGGTATAGAACAGCATGTAACAATTGATATAAGTTTTATGCAAAGCTTTGTTCTAATTGTATGTTCTCTCCACAGATATCCCTCCCGGCTGTCCCGATCCTTTCCTTCCCTCGCTTGATCATATCAACCTTCTGTGCTATAAGAACATACAGAATTGAGGTAATCAAGAGGTGGAGCCTTTTTTGCATCAAACCAACTCATGGGTACCATCCAACCTGCGTGTAAAACTATCAGAGCTGACACTATAACATCATTGTAACCTTGTTTTTTTCAGTGAATCTCTACATTTAAAAAACGTTTTAATCTTAACTGTAACCTGTCACCTTTGAGAGAGGGTGTGTGATTGACTGTGTGGGTCTGTGAGTGCCTGTGTGTGTGAGAGTGAATGCGTGAGTGTCTATGTGGGTCTGATTGGGTCTGGAATACCTTGTGGTCCTGTGAGTGAGTCTGTGGGTACCTGTGTTGGTCTGTGAGTACCTGTGTGAGTGTATGAGTAGGTGTGTGAGTACCTGTGTGCCTCTGTCAGTAGGCCTGTGAGTGACTTTATGAATGTCTGAGTGGGTCTGTGAGTGCAAGTGAGGCTCTGTGAGTGGGTCTGTGAGTACCTGGGTTTGTCTGTGAGTAGGTGTGTGAGTGGTGCTATGCATTTTGAGCATTTGCATGCTTAGGGTGTATAAAAGGGAGAACTATGGACCTTGCTCTCACAAAGAGACAAGAAGAAAGAAACAACTCATCACAGTTACTGAACATCAGATTGTGCTTGAATCGTTCAACAATGAATTCACTTCCATTAAGCATTTCATATAATTTTTCAATGTGGAAAACGAGAGGAAATATACTTGCTTTACCTTTGCCATGCCCAAGAAGTTAGGATTGTTTATGCTTTACTAAAGTAGAGTTTCAACTGGGGAATCTGCTATGTTTGTATGTTATGTTATGTTATAGATGCTTATAGCCTGGCTGAAGAAGGGGGAAATACCCTGAAACCGGTCCCAGGCTGCTTGTTTCTTGTCCAGGGAGGACCTGGCCTGGCAGTTCGGTCTGGACTGTTCCCATGGGGCACAGGTCACGACTGATTTGCACATGGCTGGGTCCAAACTGGGGTGGCGTAGGGGGCAAAAGAATGATGGATTTAACCCAGATCTTTTGACTGGGGGATAATGTTTGCATTGTCAGCATTCTGTTCATCCTTTGTTTGCTGTAACACATATATGCTTATAGAGCTCAACAAATACCCTTAGGTGTCAAGGCGCTAGCTAATGGTGAATTGATATGGGGCCTGATGGATATTTAATTTGCGAAAAGCCGGGCTTTAAGAACCTTCCTGAACGACAACAGATTTCAAGTGGCTCTGATTTGGAGGAAAAGTGAATTCCACTCTTTAGCTGTTGAAATAACAAAGCTTCCCCCTCCCCCAGTTTGAAAGTCTAAATCTGTTGATCTTAGTTTCTGGGCACCCAAGGATCGAAGAACTTTCCTAATTCTTTAAAGGAGTGCTGTAGAATAACCGGACTGATGCCATGGAGTGTCTTATGGGCCAGGCATTAGTGCCTTGAATTTCACACATTGCCACCCGCGGTCCTTGCAGGTAACAGCGGTGGGACATTGGCGCCGCGTGGGGGGTAATTCGAGGGACAATGCAGAGGGAAAATTAAATAAATAATTAATTTTCCCCCTGCATCATCCCTCGAAATACCCCCCCCATGCAGCCCCACCGCCCCACCACTGTAACCTGCACAGACCACGGCTGCACATTGCCTAACTGACAGTCAGTGATGTATGATGATAGCCTGCGAAATGGGAGAATGTTAGGGAGTCCGATTCTGGGTTCTGCATTTTAACTACTTGAAGCCTATTTATATGCTGATGCTGCATGTTTAGGAAAAGGGTATTGCAGTAGTCCAGTTTAGCTAATACTAAAGCTGACATTACAGTTGGGAATTTAAAGGGATGAAAGGAAAGATCTTTTTAAGCATCCTCAGTGCAAAGAAAGCATAGGATGTAACTGCATTCACCTGTAGTCCGAATGTTAGCTTATTGTCCATTACTACTCCTAGATTTTTAGATTTTTTTCACAGGAGTTGTAAGTGGGCCCAATTCCATTGGGGGGACCATGGGGAGGGGTTAATATCGAACAGGATAACTTCCAATTTCCCAGAGTTTAGTTGCAGACAATTTTTGTGCATTCATTTTCCAATTTCTCTCATGCAAACGGGGAAGTCCCCCCTCTGCCCCCCCAGGGTATTTGTAAGGGCTTCCCATTGAGGTTCATTTCTGCAAAATCAGCACCAAGGCCAGAATCAAACTTCATTTTTTCCTAGAAGAGTCGCCATTTTTGCCCAAAACATCTACCAACTGGATTACTTTCATCTGGTTAATTAGTAAGTACTACCTCGTTGGGTAAATGTATTGTGCATATTCTGCACTACAGCTGCATAAAGGACCATGAGGTAATGTTTCCAGTGACCTTGTCTGCATGTAATTGTGGAAATGAAAGTGTTCCTCAAGCACTTCATCCACAAATCTACAAAGAGGTGAATCTCCACCAAACAGGGGTACTTCCTCTGAACTAAATGAAGTAAGTGCTTTTTTGTTTAGTGGAGGTGTCCTCATATTCCTCTGAATCAATATTGCATCACCAAAATTAGCTGAAAATACACTAGGAGACCTTTTGTTAGGCTGTCCATCAACGTGGGAAAAGGCGAGAAGACTGTTGCAAACTTCTAAGGAAAATGGGACGTGGCCTAAAGGGAGGACCATGCAGATAATTTTGGGGATTTGCGGACTCAGGGTAATTGGAACAGAGAATCATGGAATCTGCTCTCACCAGGAGACAAAGTGAAAAAAAATCACTCGTCACAGTCAGTCCAGATCAAATTGCGCTCCAACAGATCAATGATGCATTTACCTCCATTGAGGATTTCAGATTTTTTTTCACTGTGGAATAAAAGAGTAAACTCACTTGATTTGCCTTCCCAAAGTCCAAAAAGTAAATTTTTTGTTGTTTTTAAACAAAGGGAGGGGCTCCCTTCCTGTGCTGATTTTTGGCCCCAAGGACTCCATCCCCCGGGGCCCAGCTTTGTAGGCTGGTGCCCCAAAGATCACCAGGGCACCCAGTGTGGTCTGATGGGGACTGCAAGGGGAGTCTCAAGACCCCAGCTGGCTCCCCACCTCCTGCATGAGCCAGGATTGCTCTTGCACACTGTGAGCTGCTAGAAATGCAGCTCCCTGTGTGCTGGAGACATCGTTTTTTCTGTTTCCCTGTCCGCATGACAGCAGGTACAGAAACTGAAAAAAACTCTGCTCCCAGCAAGGGGTAGTGGTTTAAACAACTCCTGCTTGCTGGGAGCAGAGTTATGTTTGATCTCCTTACTCCCACCAAGTGAAAGCAAACTGCTATGTCCTGGGGGTGGGCACCTGGGACATAGCAGGATCTAGCCTTCCGGGGTGGTGGTTCGCAGCCTCCCACCTTTAGTTTTCATGGCTGGCCCCGGGGAGATGGTAATCCCCAAGCCCTATCTGGCCCGGGGGGCATGTGCCCCCCACCCTACAGTTTTTTAAGTTATTTGGCCCTGGGGATGTAGCGGTCCCCAGGGCCCATAGCACATCTGCGCAGGACCCCATTATTGTTTTTTAAGCCCCGGGAAGTGATTGTCCTAAGGGGCATAGTAATTCTCTTAAGTCTGCATGGCCCCCCCTACAGTATGTTAAAAAAGCCCTAGGGAGGTGGTGGTCCCCTGGACTCAACAAATCCAATGGAGGAGAGCCTGCCTGGCCCCACTCCAACATTTAAATAGAGCCTGGGTGGCAGTCCCGTAGCTTAAAACAGTGCTAGTAGGGGGCCCTCGTGCTCCCCCTCCTTTATTTCTTAAATGTGTGTACATGCCTCTGGATCTGGGCACACCTAGGGGTTCTTTTGAAAGCAAGCAGCATGGTAAATTGCGATAGTTTTTTTGGTTTTTGAGGCGGAATTGTGACTCAATCGCGATTTTTCAGCAACAATTCTAATAAAAATGCTTTTTGCTCTTGACGGGTCCCACGGGGACCCCATGACCACTTTTTTTATTAAGCATTTTATTTTGGGTGTTGCCAGCCAAATAGATCTCTGCACAAGATCGGGAGGGTTCACAGAGGGTTTGTGTCCCTAGATATAGAAATTTGAATTTCTTTTAATGACTCTAAAACTACTGAATGGATGTACAACAAAATACACTCCTTCTGGATCAAAAGCTAGCTTTCTGCCAAATTTGGTGTAATTCCGTCCAGTGGTTGGGCTTATAATCATGTACAAAATCCTGATGGGATTAATATGGGAAACAACCTTTTTTTGTTCCATCTTTTTTCTTGGACCCAGCTTCACAGATCACCCTGAAACTTTCCATGTTCAAATAGAATCATCAGAGCACTTTTATTAAAAAAATTGTAAAGATTCATCAAACGGCAGCAAAGATATAGGCAAGTCAAAAAATGCTTTCCCTATTTAAACATGAACCTACCTATTAGTATGTACTGGCAACTTCCAGTGGGTTATTTATTTATTTATTTATATAATTAGATATAGATATATAGATATATATATACACATATATATCTATATATCTACCTATCTATATATATATTGATTCATTTATTGATTGATTGGTTGATAGGCAGGGCCGGATTTAGGGCAGTGCAACTTGTGTGGCCGCACGGGGCGCTGACCTGGGAAGGGTGGTGCTGACCTCAGGGGGGGGGCTGTGTTTAGCAAAAACTAAAGATTTAAAAACACCAGCTGCAGAGTTCCTCGTGTGTCCAGCTTTCAAGCAGTAATACAAATGTCAAGATAACTATTTGATTAGTTCCTGCTAGAGAGAGAGAGAGAGGGAGAGAGAGAGAGAGAGAGAATGTTATCTACTGGCAGTTTTGACTCACCATAAAATAGTGCAGAGGGTTAATATGCCTGCTGCAAAGAACCCGTACCATGCAAATCACAGATCTGTATTTTATGTGTATAGCTGGGTGGATTACTGATTTTGTAATCAAGGCTTTTTGTTGCTGCAGTTCATAAGAGATGGCTTTAATGTAGAACAGTGACTGTTGCAGACTTTCATGAAAGAGCTGCATGCACATTGCATAAAATAGGTTAGGACGTTACGTTATTTTTCCCCAGTCTTTAATTCTCTATTTCTAATATTACTAAAAAGAGTTTGTTTGGCTAGATATACATTTTTGTTGGTAAAGCTAGCCTTTCCCAGTGCTTTAAAGCAAATGAAATGTTTTTGAGAGTGGAGCTATGAGGACATGAAGGGAACGTGTGCCTGGTGGTAGTGAGGGAAAATGAGGAGGAGGTCCTGGGGAGCACCAAAAATGATTGTCACACTGGGCGCCACCAGCGCTAAAGCCCATCATAATGGGAATGTGGCAAAGTGAAGTAATACTGTGTCTGTTTTTTGTCTTGTTTAATGTCTTTGGAGAACCTTCAGATTTAGGAAAGAAAATAAGGTGCGGTAACTTTGTTTTTCTTTACTGTTGCACACATCTCTAAAGCACACACCCACCCACTGTTTTAGAAGAACAAATCTGCATTCTATGTAGGATAGTGTTTTAGAAGGATGGTTTTAGCCAGTAACAGAGATGGTGTCTTGGTGGATAACTGCTGCCCAAGTCCTAACTCGACTTATGGAGGAAGCTCTGAGGCAGGATCAAAGACTGACACAGCGAACACTGAGAAAACATCTTAGAGAGAGGATAATGAAGCAGAGTCTGGAAGTGATTTTTCCATCGGCGAGTCTCATCCGATGACTCATCTTCCAGTAATTCTGATGGACACGATGATGGTGTGTTTTCCCTTTGCAAGCAGAGTCTGTCCAGCGGGGGGACCATAGCAGGTTAGTCCAACCCAGAAAGCAGGCACATTCCGCAGCAAGCACTGATAGAGTGCTCTCTTGGCAGCCCCCAATTTAGTTCAGCCCCAAATTCCGTCTTTCACTGGCAACGTTGGATGTAAAGTCTATACAGACAATTTTTTGCCAATTGATAATGTCCATCTCTTTTTGGATGTTGATTTCCTTTAGCAAATAGCGCAGAGGGTTAATATGCCTGCTGCAAAGAACCCGTACCATGCAAATCACAGATCTGTATTTTATGTGTATAGCTGGGTGGATTACTGATTTTGTAATCAAGGCTTTTTGTTGCTGCAGTTCATAAGAGATGGCTTTAATGTAGAACAGTGACTGTTGCAGACTTTCATGAAAGAGCTGCATGCACATTGCATAAAATAGGTTAGGACGTTACGTTATTTTTCCCCAGTCTTTAATTCTCTATTTCTAATATTACTAAAAAGAGTTTGTTTGGCTAGATATACATTTTTGTTGGTAAAGCTAGCCTTTCCCAGTGCTTTAAAGCAAATGAAATGTTTTTGAGAGTGGAGCTATGAGGACATGAAGGGAACGTGTGCCTGGTGGTAGTGAGGGAAAATGAGGAGGAGGTCCTGGGGAGCACCAAAAATGATTGTCACACTGGGCGCCACCAGCGCTAAAGCCCATCATAATGGGAATGTGGCAAAGTGAAGTAATACCGTGTCTGTTTTTTGTCTTGTTTAATGTCTTTGGAGAACCTTCAGATTTAGGAAAGAAAATAAGGTGCGGTAACTTTGTTTTTCTTTACTGTTGCACACATCTCTAACGCACACACCCACCCACTGTTTTAGAAGAACAAATCTGCATTCTATGTAGGATAGTGTTTTAGAAGGATGGTTTTAGCCAGTAACAGAGATGGTGTCTTGGTGGATAACTGCTGCCCAAGTCCTAACTCGACTTATGGAGGACAGCTCTGAGGCAGGATCAAAGACGGACACAGCGAACACTGAGAAAACATCTTAGAGAGAGGATAATGAAGCAGAGTCTGGAAGTGATTTTTCCGTCGGCGAGTCTCATCCGATGACTCATCTTCCAGTAATTCTGATGGACACAATGATGGTGTGTTTTCCCTTTGCAAGCAGAGTCTGTCCAGCGGGGGGACCATAGCAGGTTAGTCCAACCCAGAAAGCAGGCACATTCCGCAGCAAGCACTGATAGAGTGCTCTCTTGGCAGCCCCCAATTTAGTTCAGCCCCAAATTCCGTCTTTCACTGGCAACGTTGGATGTAAAGTCTATACAGACAATTTTTTGCCAATTGATAATGTCCATCTCTTTTTGGATGTTGATTTCCTTTAGCAAATAGCGCAGAGGGTTAATATGCCTGCTGCAAAGAACCCGTACCATGCAAATCACAGATCTGTATTTTATGTGTATAGCTGGGTGGATTACTGATTTTGTAATTAAGGCTTTTTGTTGCTGCAGTTCATAAGAGATGGCTTTAATGTAGAACAGTGACTGTTGCAGACTTTCATGAAAGAGCTGCATGCACATTGCATAAAATAGGTTAGGACGTTACGTTATTTTTCCCCAGTCTTTAATTCTCTATTTCTAATATTACTAAAAAGAGTTTGTTTGGCTAGATATACATTTTTGTTGGTAAAGCTAGCCTTTCCCAGTGCTTTAAAGCAAATGAAATGTTTTTGAGAGTGGAGCTATGAGGACATGAAGGGAACGTGTGCCTGGTGGTAGTGAGGGAAAATGAGGAGGAGGTCCTGGGGAGCACCAAAAATGATTGTCACACTGGGCGCCACCAGCGCTAAAGCCCATCATAATGGGAATGTGGCAAAGTGAAGTAATACTGTGTCTGTTTTTTGTCTTGTTTAATGTCTTTGGAGAACCTTCAGATTTAGGAAAGAAAATAAGGTGCGGTAACTTTGTTTTTCTTTACTGTTGCACACATCTCTAACGCACACACCCACCCACTGTTTTAGAAGAACAAATCTGCATTCTATGTAAGATATGTTTTAGAAGGATGGTTTTAGCCAGTAACAGAGATGGTGTCTTGGTGGATAACTGCTGCCCAAGTCCTAACTCGACTTATGGAGGACAGCTCTGAGGCAGGATCAAAGACTGACACAGCGAACACTGAGAAAACATCTGAGAGAGAGGATAATGAAGCAGAGTCTGGAAGTGATTTTTCCGTCGGCGAGTCTCATCCGATGACTCATCTTCCAGTAATTCTGATGGACACGATGATGGTGTGTTTTCCCTTTGCAAGCAGAGTCTGTCCAGCGGGGGGACCATAGCAGGTTAGTCCAACCCAGAAAGCAGGCACATTCCGCAGCAAGCATTGATAGAGTGCTCTCTTGGCAGCCCCCAATTTAGTTCAGCCCCAAATTCCGTCTTTCACTGGCAAAGTTGGATGTAAAGTCTATACAGACAATTTTTTGCCAATTGATAATGTCCATCTCTTTTTGGATGTTGATTTCCTTTAGCAAATTGTGCAGCAAAAAAAATGTGTGTGACGAACAATTTCTAGGGCACATCAGGAAACTCCCACTTCACTTGAGGAGTTGAAGATATTTTTGGACCTTACACTCAAATGGGGTTAGTGCAGAAACACAACACCTTGCCTAAGAAAAAAAATCCCAAAGTAGACAAGAACAGCTCTAGGACAGCTCTTGTTTACTCCATTGAGGTGGCCCTGCTTTTTGTACATAAATGAGAATCTTTGCACTTTCTGTCCCTTTGTCTCCCAGTACCAGAACACAAGCTCTGCGAAGGCACTTTTGAGAAGGTCTAACCTGAATTCTCTAATGTTGTTGCCTTCAGCCCCCTCCTTTATCCCAAAACACCATAAATTACTCCACCTTTGGTGATTTAAGGACCTCCACAACAGTTTCTTCTATTGTTGTTCTTTCTTCTATGGCATTGAGTTTTTCGCCAATCTCTGCACTAGATGTGGGAACCTTCTTAAATTAAATTTTAGCAGTGGGCTGTTTGGTTTTGGAGGTATTGGGTGGAAAGTTAGTTAAGCAATACATTATTTTAAACTATTATTAATTTGTTTTTAGTTGTTAATTAATTATTGAATGGTTGTTAATTATGTTAATAGTTTATAATGATTTCTATAGGTTATGTTTTAGTTGCTGGTTGCTGGGTTTGTAGGGGAATAGGGTGGGAAGTTAAATGAAATTTAATGTAATTTATTTTAATGCTTAATTTTATTTAAATTAATATTTAATTACTAATTTTGTAAATTACTTAATGTATTATTGATTGTGTAAGTGTGGTACTGATATATTTATTTTCATATGCACTTTCGTTTTTTATATGTTTATTACACATGCATATTTTTAATTCTGTGTTACGTCTTTTAGGTGAGTTGGTTGGGAAGATAATAGATATGTAATAATTTATATATTAATTGATAGGTATATGAAATGTATTAATTGATAAATATTATTGTATAATCTTTTTATATTTATTTGGTAAGCATTTTTAATTTATGTAATGCTTTGTACTTTTAAAATATTGTTTGTGCAATGATATTTATTACTTAAAATACATTTGTTTTTACTTATTAATTGAAATTAATAAATCATTATTGATTTCATAATTTTGTTATTTTTTGGGTAGTTAGGGAAGATTACATTACTACATGTAATTTAATTTATTTTCTTTTTTTAAATTCCTGATTATATTTTGTTTTATTTTTTAAAACATATATACATATTTATTACTGTATTGTGAAATTTAATATTGTTTTATTTTAAGTGTTTACAAATGTATTTAGACAATTCATATATGTAAAGCTTTTGAAGTCAAACACTTTCCTTACTGTTTCTTGGACTGGAGTGGAAATAGTAAATGTAATCCCTCCAAAGTCCAGTTCTTTCCCTGTTGTTGCTTACATTGGTGTGGAAATGGAAAACGCATCATCTCTCATGTCCAACACTTTCCCTACTGTTGCTTCCACTGGAATTGGAAATATAAGTTTATCCTATCCCCTCCAAGTCCAAGGCTTTACCTACTGTGGCCTAGACTGGAGCAGGAATAGCAAATGTTACCCCTCAGATGTCCAACACTTTCCCTATTGTTGCTTAAACTGGAGTGGGAATAGAACATCTAATTTTTCTGGAGTCCAACACTTTTCCTACTATTGGTAAAATAGCATTTGTGTGATTAGGTCTTTTTTAAATGTATTCTTGTTAGTTTTACTTTTTTTAATGAGTACATTATTTTAAGTAAAAATGTTCTTTGAGTTTCTAATACTTTACTATTTTGTAGGCTGGTAAAATTAATTAATATATTTTTATTGAATTGTTTATATTGTTGATTGTTTATGTATTATATATAAATAAATATGTAAATATATATATATATATTCATGTGTATATATTTATATACATATATTCATATAAATATATATACAGACATGTGTATGTTTTTGTAGTACCAAATTTAAATAAATATTTTTCAATAATTAGATCATGCAATATATATCTAGTTATATAAATATATACACACACATATATGGGTGTGTTTATACAGATATATATTTCTATATCATATTAACAATTAGTGAAATCTATTAACTTTACATTATATTAATTTTATATAATAAAATAGTTAAAATTCACAACTTTACACTGTATATATGTTAGAAACACTATATTTTTGAATTTTGTATTTTTCTTTACAAAATTACTGTCAACAATATTTTTTTCAATATATTTATCATTTCCATTATAAAAATACGATATTGTGGTAAAATATGTTTTTGACACAATATTTTTGTCAACGATAATGTTCACCACATTATTGTTTCATTGATCCGCCTCTTATAATGCATCATCATGATTCTTAATTTAACATCACCCTGTGCCCCATGCTGCACCTCAACCTCTGCCCTTGAATTGTAGCTTTTCCAGTGCTCCTCAGTGGACAAATACTTTCCTGATTCAAAACCCAGAGCATCCTTATTTGACACATTACCTGTAGTTCCCTTAAAGCACATCATCCACTGCTCCCTTGGAGTTCCTGAGCTTGTTCTCCCTTGTGGTGCATCACCTACTGCTCCACATCATCATGGGATTTCTTGTGCGAGTCAATCTGTTCTTCCCTGCATTACCTTCAAGGAAGGTCTTTACTCAGACCATGCCCTGAACAAAATCAGATTTGGACTCTCTTCCTAGTCTGCATTTTGTCCTAGCTATAGCCCGAAACTTGCCGCATAGTCTATACAAACAGTGCAAACCATTTTTGGACTGATGCTGCTAGTGTATAGAATTGTAACACTGGGGCACAGCTGCCCAGTTCCCAATGGTGTGCTCTGGCCCCTTAACATGTGTAAAATTGGCAAACTGATTGGCACATTTACCTTACCTATAAGTCCCTAGTTTATGGTACTCTGTGTACACAGGGCCTGTAAGTTAAATCTCAATAGCGGAATGCAGCCCCTATTTTGCCATCACTAAAATGGCAATGCAAAGCATGTAATGAGGCCTGCCCCTGTAGCCTGCTTGTGCAGTTTAAAAACTGCCAATTGTGATCTGGCAAAATAAACTGTTTACCAGATCTAAACCTTCTTTTTTTATACTTGTAAGAACCCCTTCAGGTGGGCCCAAATGGCACACGGGCAGGGTGCAAGGTATTTATAAAGTAGGACTTGTGCACTTAAGCTTTACACGTCTGAACAGCAAAATATTCTCCAGTTGTTTCACACAGCAGTGAAAATCTCCAGTTGTTTTTTAATATGGCAAGGCTGTCTCTTCCACTGAAAGGCATTGGGTTACATTATACCAGCTTACAATGTCTAACTTCTGTTTGGGAATAGCAATAACCATGATATAAGGACTCAAATTATTAGGAATTTAAAATCCAATTAGATGGTAAATTCGGACTTTAAATTACTATTTTTAAAATTCCACTCTTAGAAAGTTGGTATTTTCCTGCCTAGAGCTTCTAATAGCCCTTTCAGAGGTAATCCCCTACTGTCACCTGGCACCCTGCTTAGGAGGTGTGAATTGCTCTCAGAAAAAGGAGGTGTGACCTCTTCCTGACAGACTGGCCTATGGATGTGGCCACCCCCTGTCACAGACAGATGTAACTCACAGCTAGGCCTGCAACCATTAATCAAATAGCCAGAGAAGCGCCAATTCCAGCAGGGTGAAAACCTGCCCCAGAATTGGTTTTGCAGGGAAAGTTCTTGATTTCCCTAGACACACTTCAGTGTTTTGTACATATCTCTTCCCAAAGGAAGAAAGATTCTACTATGTTGGATTATAGCTGAACAGGGCACTGTAAAATTGTGTAGGGCCAACCCCCCCACCCCCAGGAAATGATGTCAAAGTGGGAAAGTGGGTAAGATTGCAACTGTGAACTTTTCTTCAATAGGTAAGGGAGTCACCACAGCCAGGCATCAAAGTGGCAACCCTGAATACCTTCTTCAGAATTCATCTGAACCTGTGAAAGGCAGAAGAAGGACTGCATTAGCTTAATCAGGGCTCGAGTCGGGGTACCACGCAGGTGGATGGCGTCCCCCCACTTATTTTACTGGGTGGATGCCGTCCCCCCTGCCAAACAGCTGGACTTCACTCCTTGGCCTCTCTGGGACGAGATCGGAGCTCACAGCACACTGCTCACGTGCTGACTTCTCAGATGCAATCGCATCTAAGGGGTAAGCGAGGGGAGGCAATGAGCCAGATGGTGCAAGTCACCTTTCGTGACGTCCCTTCCTGTCATGATGTCACTTCCGGTGACAGCGTCCTCCCACTTCTTTTTTAGGACTTGTGCCCTGAGATTAATCCTGACTTCAGAAAGAGGATTGCACCTACTGTAACCTATGGAGAAAGACCCCAAGGCCTAGAACTGCTCCTACTTGTACCTCAGACTGATGAGTGGTCTTCTAGGGATAGTTGGTTAGCTTCCTTTTAAGCTCCCGGAATACAAAAGCGGCAAAAAGCCCATCTGTTTCAACTGAATTTGCCCTGGACCCTGCTTGTACCTTCTGTGAGATTGAGTCCTAACCCCCAAGTGGTGCCTAAAAATTCCTGGTTCCTTGGCTGGCATTAGAATTTATTATTTTTCCCGCAAAGTTTGCAAGACAGTACAATTAGAAACATTTTCCCAAAAGAATCAGAGGCATCCACCAAACCACTGCTGATGTTAAATCGCTAGTAGGATTCAACTTGCTGTTTACCATGCTGAAAGAAGTTTGACTTCCAGAAAAGTTTTAAAGTTCAAACGTAGAGAGATTTCAACAAGGCCGATGTCGAGGAGCAGCCAACCACCAACAAAATTTTCCTGGACACAGACTTTGGACTTCACATGCTCTAAACTTTCCTGCAGTCAATGTAGAGAGCCTCAAACTTCATGCCAAAACCAAGGTCCTGCAATCCAGCCGGCTGCCAACAATGAGCCCCACGTCAGATCTAGCCTGCTGCCCGTCCCACTGGCAATGAGATTTTGGTCCAGAAAAAGACTTTGGCCCTGAATGCGATTAGTTCAGTTGGACTGCTGGCTGCTATTGCTGTGGTCAAGCAGGCATCGGCCCACCCAACACATTTCGATGCGACCATCGGACTGACGGTCGCAAAACTGTTGGAACTGCGGCGGTGGCATGATGCGGCCAATGTAAATGGCCGCAGCACATGCCACCACCTTGCAGAACCTCCAGCAGGTCCATGCACCATGTGCTATGTACCATGCATGCAAATGGTAACTCAGTAACATTGGCGTTGGATACTATCTAGGCCCCAAAGGACTCGTCCAGGGTAGCTAAATGTGTTAGAAAGATGTTAAACTTGGTTGGGCTAAGGTCGGAGCATTGGGGCACTACCACCGAGACTTTGCTCTTGCTAAAGGAAACAGGCGGCAACCAGACCTCTTGGTGTCTGTCCTCGAGAAAGGAGAACAGTCATTTTAATGCTATGTTCTTAATAGGGACGTATGATGTTACAACGCATGCATTCACAACATATGCCATTACAACTAAACTTTTACAACGCAGGATCCATTACAAAGCATGCTATTACAAAGCATGCCATTACAACGCAGATGGTATTACAACGCATACCAATACAACGTAAGTATGAGTAAGTATTTTCTAAATGTACTTAATGGGAATGTAATACTAGTGTAAATGTTGGACAGTGGAGGGGTTTAAATTACTTTTCTGACTCCGGGGGTGTGTAATAGTAGGGTCAGTGTTGGATAGTGTAGGGGTTAAAATGACTATTCTAACTCCATGGGGGTGTAATAGTAGGGTAAGTGTTGGATAGTGTAGGGGTTAAAATTACTATTCTAACTCCAGGGGGATGTAATAGTAGGGTAAGTGTTGGATAGTGTAGGGGTTAAAATTACTATTCTAACTCCAGCGGGAGTGTAATAGTAGGATAAGTGTTGGATAGTTTAGGGGTTAAAATTGCTATTCTAACTCCAGGGGGTGTAATAGAAGGGTAAGTTTTGGATAGTGTAGGGGTAAAAACTAGTATTCTAACTCCAGGGGGGTGTAAAAGTAGGGTAAGTGTTGGATAGTGTAGGGGTTAAAATTAATATTCTAACTCCAGGGGGGTGTAATAGTAGGGTAAATGTTGGATAGTGTAGGGGTTAAAATTACTATTCTAACTCTAGGAGGTGTAATAGTAGGGTAAGTGTTGGATAGTGTAGGGGTTTAATTAAAATAAATTACATTAACATTAAATCAAATTAAATTAAAATATATTAAATTAAATTGAAATTAAATTTAATAAATTATTAATATTTTTTGTAAGTAAATTAAATTTAAATTAAATTAATATGAATTAAATTAATTACTTACCCATACGTATGGTGTAATGGCATGCGTTGTAATAGCATCTGGGTTGTATAGGCATGATTCGTAATAGCATGTGTTGTAATGGATCTTGCGTTGTAAAAGTTTTGTTGTAATGGTAGTGCGTTGTTTTGCCCGAGTTGTGATGGCTGTTTCCCACTTAATGGCAACGTCAGACAGGCGGGCAAAAGCATAGACTGCAGGACCATATCGAAAGCGGCTGTGAGGTCTAATAAAACCAGGACAGCTTTGCCACCTGCATCTAAGATTAATTTAATCTCTTCCATCACTTCCAGAAGGGCAACCTCTGTGCTGAATCTGGCCTTGAACCCTGACTGGCTAGGGTGGAGGAGCCTATTTGACTCAACTTAATTTGAGAGCTGCCAATTAACAAACTTCTCAACTATTTTTGATGGAGCAGGCAGCAGACAAATGGGTCTATAGTTACTTGGAACATTTGGATCGGTATTCCTTTTTTTTAGAGGTGGCAGAATCTTAGCCTGCTTCCAAGAGGAGGGAATGATCCCAAATGCCAAGGGATCTGTTGGAAAGGGAATTCAGCAATGGGTTGATGGCATCCACTCCCTTTATAAAAGCAGACGCAGGACCAGAGTCAGATGGAGAGCCAAATCTGAGACTTAAAATGACGGTCTCGAGTCCTCAAGTGAAATCGGGTCACAATCATACAGTGCAAGACTTACAATTGTACCATAGGACACCATATATATTTAAAAGGTAAAAGAACCGTGCCAGTAAAGTAGTCCCTTGTGGGCGTGTCTGCGTTGTGCTGTGGGCGTGGGCTGGGGGCGCGATTAACGCTGGGGGCGTGTGGTACGACCATTACATCATAGGCTGTGGGCGTGTGCTGGGGGCGTGACAAACACTGGGGGCGTGTGTCTGCCCTTCATGCCATGTGAGTCGTACATGCAAGCGCCAATTACGTTGCTGCGCAGCATCAAGGGGCACGCTGGGGGCGTGAAAAACGCTGGGGGCGTGTGTCCGGCTTTATGCCATGTGAACGCAATTATGCCGCATCAAGGGGCACTGTGGGGGCCTGAGAAACACTGGGGGTGTGTGCTACGTTCCACCCTTCATGCCATGTGGGTCGTACATTAATCAGAAGATCGTCTGCTGTGGCCGTGTGCTGGGGGCATGACAAACGCGTTCAGCTGGAGGCCTTGTAAGTAACATTACTGCAGCCTCTCCTGCGTGCTGTTACTGAACTCTCTCATTCAACGAAATTAGACGCGCCTGCTACCATCAACCAGGGCTCTAGCCGGGCTCAGGCGGCGGATCAGTACACTAATTACACGCGCCTGATAACATCAACCAGGGCTGCGGCTGGGCCTCAAGTGGGGGAACGCGCGCCTGCTAACATCAAACAGGCCTGCATCTGGTCCTCAAGCGAGGGAACACGCAAATGAGCATGTCTGCAGGGACAATTACTGCAGCCTCTCCTACTCGCTGTCACTGAACTCACTCATTAAACGGATTTACCCGCGGCTGATAACTCTCTCATTCAACGACATTACACGCACCTGCTAACATCAACCAGGGCTGCAGCTGGCCCTTCTCCGTCCCTATTCCAATGAAACAAAAAATGTTGTCTACCGCAAGATTTTAAAATAAATTGCCCTTGCCAAATACTCACATTACACACATTCTATTTCATACCCGGACAACGTCGGGACGGGCTGCTAGTTCTTAAATAAAGAAGCAAGTTGTTCACATCATTTAACTGAGGGGAACTGCGCTATGGTGACATGTTACAGGATTGAGGAAATTTTTTACAATCTTATAGATCTCAGTTGGTTTATTATCTGCCGTATTGACCTTATCCTTGTAGAATTCTTTTTTTAGTGGCATTCATTAGATTAGTATAGTTTTTTAATGCTGTCTTGTACTTGATTTTATCCTATATTCTAAATTAGCTACGCCAAACTTTTTCAGGTTAATTGCTGATTTTTTTGCCTCCCTAAGAGGTTTATTAAACCAGGGGCTGGAATTCTTAGTCCTGACTCCCACTCGACTGGGAGGGGCTAGCTGTACCTCTGCGGATGGTACCCAGTTATCAAAAATGTGAGTGTCTGAATCAAGTGGGCCAGCAAAGGTGGGTGTTGTATTTTCAAGAGTGGTGAGGAGGCTATCTTGAGATATCCTGGCGATAAGCCTGGATTTATTCATGGGACCCCAAGTTTTCGGATTTCCTTAAGAAGTTGCCGCCCATCCAAACTGAATTGAGAAGTGATCTGTCCAAGGGAGAGGGAGGGGCTCAAGTATACTTAGATTTATGTTTGAGAAAATTACATGAATTGAATGGCCACTGCTGTGCGTGGGTTTAGTGACTAACTGAGAAAAGCCAAGCACTTCATAATTTACATAAGACTGAGAGTGAGCATATCAGAGGGGGAATCCCAATGGATATGGCCTGATTGTATGCCCATTTCACTTACCTTTCTCTTCATGGCAAAATCCTTCACACTGGTTCTGCCATAAAATGTTTTCATCTTTTAATTACAGTGTGATGGGAGCTTTCGGTCTCAGTACAGTGGTGGTGTCTCGAGTTATGTTAAATGTTAAATTAATCTTTTATAGCGCACGGCTACTCCATGGAGTGTCCAGGCGCTTTTATTGTAAACCTGTAGCAGATAACACAACACGAAAAATAAGAGGCCCCAGCAACAGAGAAGAAGAGTGCACTAAAGAGCAAAAAGCCAAGTTTTAAGGCCCTTCCTAAAAGTCAACAGATTAGAAGTGCTACGCAATGCCAAGGGCAGAGTATTCCAGAGCTGTGGCGCCAACAGCCTGAAAGACCGGCCTCCAATGCGGGCCCTTTTTACTCGAGGGACCACGGCAAGGAACAACGACTCAGATCTCAGAGATCGGGCAGGATGGTAGAAGGTTAGCCTACTTTGGAGATATTTTGCTCCAGAAGCGTGGAGAGCCTTGTGGGCCAAGGTCAAGGCCTTAAAAGCTATCCGCTTCCGGATAGGCAGCCAGTGAAGCGACTGCAAAAGCCCGGAAATTCTAGCTCGCCTGTAAAGGCCAAAAATGGCCCGTGCGGCCGAGTTCTGGACCACCTGAAGCCGTTGCAGGAGGTACTCCGGCAGGCCGAGATACAGGACATTGGAATAGTCCAGTCTTGAACCAATTACGGCCTGCACCGTAGTCTTCCTATGATCTTCTGAGAGCAAAGGAAGAAACTTACGGAGCATCCTGAGGAGGCCAAAGCATGTTCCCGTTAGACCCAGGATCTGTGATCTCAACGTCAGGCCATTATCGATCTTAATCCCCAGATTCTTGGCTAGCTGGGAAGAGCCCGCTGGAGTAAACATATTGACAGGCCACCATTCCTGCCAGTCTGGGTCAGATCGGCAGCCGAAGAAGAGTACCTCAGATTTATCTGAGTTGCACTTGAGGCTGTTAAGCTGGAACCATTTAAAAACAGCCCCAAGGCACCCGCGGATACTCTCTCCATCAAAATCTGCTCCTTTCCCGCACGTAAAGAGGAGCTGGGTATCATCGGCATAGGATACGATCTGGGCCCCGAAGGACTCCGCCAATGTCGCCAGAGGGGTCATAAAGATGTTAAAAAGAGTCGGGCTCAACACTGAGCCCTGCGGGACTCCGACTCCCAAAGGCGGCATCACAGCAGAGCTAGAGGAGGCCCAGACCGTTTGTCGGCGGCCAGCCAGAAAAGATCTAAACCAGCTGAACACCGTCCCCCTCAGACCGATCGCATGAAGTCTGGCGAGGAGACCCTCATGGGGGACGGTGTCAAAAGCCGCCGACAGGTCAAGCATCACAAGCATAGATTTGCCTCCTGAATCCAGTGCCTCTTTAATAGCTTCCGACACCTCCAAAAGCGCCGTCTCGGTGCTTAGGTTGGGGCGGAAGCCAGATTGGGTGGGGTGCAACAGATTGTGGGTACCCTTCTGCTTATGCATATACAATAATAGTAGCCAAAAGAAGACCTCACCCCTGTCCTCGGACACTTAAAGTATTCCAAGGCGTTGGCGCTACAGAATGAAAGTCACACAATTTGTTTTCTATCGCGAGCCTGCAGGTCTGCTTGATTTATTTTTTATTCTGAAAAAGAACAGGTTATAGTTTACTGATTATGGATGGGCCTTGAGTGGGCCAATGGGCTGTCTTGGGGGTGCCTGGCCCACCCTCTAGAGCCGGGCCTGTTTCTATTTAAGCCTAACTTCCTAAATCACCTGAACTTTATACTCTTAACTCAGGTCGCAGCATTTTTACAGAAAAGGCGGGATTTTTTTTCTTGCTTCTTAATATAGTTATAACAGTCACAGAGCTACTGCCCTTCTTCAAAGCAGGGCCAATAGCTTTCATTGACAGGAGTTCGCGCGATGGAAAAAGAACCACGCTGAGAGATTGATACAGATTACTGTGGTTACAGACAGAGGACACCCGCCATCCTCACGCCTCATCTGCCTCGTCCATGAGTCGCCTCAGTGCTCTGAACGAATTTCACCGGGCTGGGCCCAGGAACTAACCTTCGAGCCCTATGCACTCACTATATCATAACTGTTCTCTATATTGTGTAGAATTCCGCCTGCAGGGAGCGGAGGATTATGAACGCGCAGTCTTTCATCATCAAGCGAAAGAAACGCGCGATCCCGAATCCGAGCTTCCAAGCCGTGAGTGATCCGGCTCTGTTGACGCCGCGATTAGACCGCTCTCGTTTGGGAATATTGATCTGTTCCTCGCCACTGCTGTTTTAGAAAGCAAAGTGACAGCTGTAGAAAAAGAAGGGGAAACTGCGAAGCATGTGCCGCTGATGAAGTGGCTGCGACCTCCATATGTGTGCGAGACATCGATTCACACACTACGGTCCCGTTGGCGTGAGATTGATGGCGGTGGCACCTAGAGTCGGCTCCAGTCACGGTTATATTCAGCGGCCCTGCTCTGAGAGGCCTCTCCTAAATGAGAACAATTGGTCCGAAAAGGCTCCAGTCACACCTCGCTGATTTAAGGACGCGGGCCCGCGGTTGTTGTGGCGCAGGGTCTAAAACGAGTACCAATTACCGCAGAGTGTTTAAATCTGTGAAGTTCATCAAAAAACATGTCCAACGTGTTTGGTTACTGCCTAGGATGAGCAGAGCAAGGAGAGAAAATAAGAGAGGAAAGGTAGAAAAAAGAGGCAGTTTGGATGTAAACATCTGAAAATAATAGGCACATGCGCAGGTTCTGCTATGAACTGTAACCCGCTTTCCAGAAATATAAAGCATGTGAAAGTATCTTTCACAGTCTTTGTTCATTACTTGCGAAATGGCAATACATTTTCTATGCCTGTGTCTTTTTAGTAAAATTGTGCGTCTTTCATGTCTTTAAAGCAAATGAAAATAAAATGACCAGGTGTTTAAAAGCAGGTCCGGCCCCTGTATCTCATGCAGCACAAGGGGGCACCCTTCACCCCCCCCCCACTCCACCACCCTCAACCTTTCATGGGTTCCACATTAAGCCCAAGACCAATTAATATCTGTGAAATATAGGTAACTCAGATGCACCTCTTCACATTCTGCAGGGGTGTGGGCTATCATTTTGCATTGCACAACTGGAAATGATATTCTCCTATGTATATAACTTTTCATATTCGGGGTTTCCCAGGCAGATGGACTTGTTGCTATCCGAAAGGAAACGACCTGATACCCGTGTTCTGTTCCCTTGATTTGCTAAGTTTGCACAGGGTAAAGTGGAAGCACTGGTTAATGTGAGCCTATGGTTGCAGGTGGGGCCCACCAGAACTCATTTTTAGGTACCGGAACATATTATTCTTCAACAGACTTTGATCCAGATCAATAGAGAGAAAAACTCAAAAGGAAGAAAAAAGGAGGAAGATAAAGAAGGGAAAAAGGGACAAAGGTTCAAAACAGATTAAAAAGATCCTGCAAAAGTGAGACAAAGAGGCTGGAACTGTCTGTTGGTGGATGAAAAAGGCATACAGCCCTTTTATAGCTGCAGCTGCGGCTTCTCAATAAAACTTTGGGACCCGGCACTTATTCTTTTACAGAGTAAGCAGTGGGTGGAGGAGATATTAAAACGTAGCAGATGAGGAATGCAATGATCTTCTAGGAGAAGGAGGCATAGGTCAATTCATTATTTGTTTCTTTTTGCAAATGCAAATTGATGTTGCAACACTTCATTTGAATGCCCAGCTGCCAGTGTAAATTAATGGCAACACAAAGGTTAGGATGACCACGACCTCACTGTATTAGGAGCCCTTGAGGTGCATGACGCATTTATGTTTAGAAGAATGCGATCTAATCTGAAATCCAAATAGCAATACAAATATAATACCAATTCGCATGTTCTCCATCCACCATTTTCCTTGTGATTTTGGGAAGATTTGGAAGAGATGGTGCAGTGGATTAATTAGTTGAGTTTCAAAATCCTTTGGAGCTTCATCAATTCTTTTTTTTGCCAGCCCTCCCCTTGCTCTCATGAGGGCTCCGTTGGTGCTGGAGGGGGGGACATCGTTTGTTGGGCTTCAGCACTGACTGCTGTATGTAAGGACTCAGAGTCAGTCAGCATTCTAGTGCTGAGTATGTATTCACACTAAACACCCACCCACCACTGATGTCACTGGTCAGGTGACACAGCTCCAATAAAAGTGGCCGAGCGCACGTGCTCTGGGCCATTTGCACCGAGTATGCAGTGTGTCCTGTAGCCCAGTCATTACTAGCATGAGGGCCTAGGGCCCGACCCCACACTGTACAGAATTTGCCATTCTCAAAGTTACTGTCAGGAACGTACTGCCGGTTACGCACTGACTGCCCATTGTGTGTATACCAGGTATCAGGAAATACCCCCTCTGAACTACAACTCCTGGCCTGCAACGCGAGTCATGCCTCACGTGACTCGGACGCGACGCAGGCTGCAGGGATAAGGGCAGCTGAAGGAAACACCCACTGACGATAATTTTGATGGTTTGCCCTTAGCAGACTTCTCCTACGGACATCAGACTTTTGGCTGGTAAGACTGCGAAAGCACAAGTTTTCAAACCGTCAACCTTGAGGAAGGCAGAGGTGTTCACTAACCTTGATGACTCCTCCACTTTTGTGATTCCTCTGTTGGCCGAGACCAACCCTGGCGGCCTCTTGCAGAGGAGTAGCCGTGTTTCCGGAGTGCTTTCGAACAGCATACCCCCCAGTTGGAGAGACAAACAAACATATGTTTTATGCGGGAGGTACAAGGCGCCTTTCTATATTGTGGGTGTTTGGGGTCATAGGTTTTGAGAGACCTGGAATTCTCAAAACACAGACTGTAAGCAGATCTGTGCAATGTAGTAGCAAAAAAGGAAGACCCGGATTGTATATATAACTTGCTGGTGGTATTGTGTTTCTAATAACAAGCACAAGCAACACACAGACGGGATCAGTGCAAGACTGTTATTGTTACTTGGTCCATGTTCACTCCTTCACGTTTTCGTAGTCTTTGTTCTCATTACGTGTTTTCTAGGAGAGAGTTACCTGAGAGGGTGTGCCGCTGCTACGGCCGTGCATATTTGGCCATGCCTGTTTGATAGGTCTTACAGAGAGAACTAGTGCAAGCATGATACAGTCTCAGAAATCGCAGGGATCATTGCCAACATGTGTTCTCTTTTATTATACTAGTTACATGTTGTGAACCTGCCACCCCCCTCTGCTCTCTTCTGTAATTAGTCCTACACCTTTTTATTTCAGGTGGGTGTGATAGGCTTTGGGCATTACGTATGTTATTGCCTCTTTACATTGAGTCATACATTGTATTACGCTGTGCTCATGTTGTGCTCTTATATCCTTCTCAAATCTCCTTCCTTCTTTCCTTCCACTGCTCGACTACCTCAACAGTCAGGGTGTCATTATATGCCAGACTTGGGGCCGTCCAGAGGTGGGCCCCCTTTGAGCATCAACATGATCCTGAGGATTCAGAACGTAGGAGCCTGACAGTTACAGACTACATTTATAGAATGCTGAACATTGACACTCTTGTCTCCTCATCCTAATTTGACCTGACTTTATCATTCAACATGGACAACTTTGAACCTCTCAGCAATACCATAAATTCACTCGTGGGTATGGATGAAACAGCTCTGAAATGGTTCTCGTAGATTCTTAGCAATGCATACAACTAATCAAAATAAAAGACTCCAGCTTCGACCCATCCCTCATCAACCAAGTTCCACAAGGGGCAAACCCAGCACGCACCTTCTTCAATCTCTACATGTGTTAGACCTGTCAGCTTTATTGTGGGCACTACCACTGAGACTTTGCAGTCAATACTTAATGTTGCATGTTATGTATGTTTATTGTAAGTGTGCAGTTTTAAAACAAGTGTATGTTTTGTTTATACGTTTTAATCCTTTTGAACAGGATCATTAAGAACAGATGGAGTACCACCCACTAATGTTGATAGTTCATTTGTTTTAGGAGCACTGGAGCATGCACCACAGTCTTTGTTTTTACACCTTACAGGCACAAATCACAACAATGAAGGAATGCCTATTTATATGGCTGGCCCAATATGGGCAGGCACTGTGTACTAACCTACAAATCTATTTGTTGCCCATTATGCAGATACTACGGGTACAGCGTTAACCGTATGTATATTTACTAGATACACACACTAGGTGTGTCTACCTAATATTTCCTTATTATTTAGGCTGAATCACAGGAGTGGCATACATGGGACTGGCCCTCATGTTGTCCTGAAGAAAAGGTGTAGGGGACACCTTGAAACATGTCGACAGGATATTAGGGACTGTGACCACATAACAGTTATTTTTTCCTATATCCACCCCTTTTTACCATACCAACTAGAGGCAGGAATAAAATGGTGGCTTACTAGCTAGGTATTTTTAATTATTACCAATCACCACTCCACCACACACTGCACTACACATAGTTTCACAAAAAAGTGCTCCTACGTATCCCCCGCAAGTCGTAGCACGCCCCAAGCAGTAGATGCTTGGGATGGCCCCAATGATGAAGCATGTCACCTAAGGGCAACCTTGGGTGAGTGAGGGGACTCAAGAAAAGAATTCTTTTCGAAGACGGTACACCCTGAATTTGGGCTGTCCTGATTAATCCTTTTCCCTTGGCTAGGTTTACACGATCCATCACATGAATTCAAGTGTTACACATGGAAGGGAGGACCACAGGATCTCATCGTTCAGGTTGTTCCTGTCACTATGTATTCTGTAGACCCACTTCGATTCCCTGACAAAAAGAAATTGGATGATGTTGGTGACAGATGATGGTATATTGTGTTTATTGAAAAATGGGCACCTTATTTCATCCGCTTGGTGTCCCTTCTTAATCTAATGGGTGGTAAGTTAAGTTGCCTGTTTTCTGCATCTAATTATATTTTTATACTCCATAATCTGAGTTTTTACTTACATTGTCGTCATTCCGATATACCTTATGTTAGAAATAGGGGTCTCTAGTTGGCAGAGGTAGGTGCCTTTGATCTTGCTTCTAGTCAGGGTAAGGAGGATACACCCTTTAGATAACCCCTGCTCACCCCCGTGGTAGCTTGGCATGAGCAGACAGGCTTATCCCAAAGGTAATGTGTAAAGTATGTGTACCAACACTCACAGTAACACAGTGAAAACACCACAAATGGACACTACACCAGTTTAGAAAAATAAAGTATCTTTATCTAAACTACACACGACCAAATCAACAAAAATCCAACATACTCAGTTTAAAAATATGACTTTAGAAAGGTTTCAAGAACTTGTACCATAGAAATCTATGGCTGCGTGACTTTGCACCAAAGTACTTGGAGATGCGACAAAAGTTCCCAAGCCAAACAGCTATAGCCTCGAAAAACAAAGAAATGTGACACTCCTAAGACCCTGAGGATGCAATGCGACAGCCCAGCTGCACACAGCGGACGGGTTACGTCGAGTCCGGTCTGTAGGGGGAGCGTTGCGTTGAGTCTTCGTGCCGGTCCCGGTTAGCAGGTGATGCGTTGGGAAAGCATCTCGCACAGGTATGATACAAAGATCTTCGGTATGCAACAGCAATCGATGCGGCTGCGTTGCACGGCGTTGGACCTCTTCAGCAGCGATCCCTCGATGCGTCGGTTCCTGCAGCGGTGACAGGTGCTGCGACGATCTTCGCAGTGGCACAGCAATGCGATGGAAATCTCCTTGCGTCATCAAGATGCGCTGGTGAAATGTGCCACAAGAAGAGCGATGCAACGGGTTTTGCAATTCTTTTCACGCTTCTTCTTCTTCCAGCACCCAAACAGCAGCAACAAACTCCAGAGGCCCCACAAATGGACAAAGCACTCTAGGCAGGTCAGAACTCACACAGGAGTGTTCAGGGGGAGCTGGGGGTGAAGCCCTTTTGTTCCTGGGACTTCAAAACAGGAGACCTGCCCTCCTCAGGACCTTGGAGATCTTCTTCAAGCAGGGGACACAGCACACAGCAAAGTCCTTCTCCTTTCCTTGGCAGAATAGCAACTGCAGGTTAGCCCCAGAACACACAGCAAGGGCAGTCCTTCTCTTCAGTTTCTCCAGGTCTTCTCCTCGGCAAAGGTTCCTCTTGAATTCCAGGATGATCTAAAGTTCAGGGGTTTCAGCTCTCATACTTATACCCCAAAAGTCTTTGTTCTCTATGTGTAAGGGGTCCTGGACCAAGTCCAAACTATTTCTGGGTGCACTCTGTCAGTGCACAACTTCTTCCTTTGTGAATGTGGGCCAAGGTTTTCAGATTCACTGCAGGAGGTGGAACCAGCATTGTGGAAGGAAGGCACAGCCCTATTCAGGCCCAGGTGCTACTCCTCCCAGCACTCCAAATGCAGATCGGTCAATGCCATACAATAACTTCAGTGGTGATCGGAATGTGTGTTGTGGCGAAGGAGTGCTGCAGTACCGGCAAATAGAGGATTTAAGGCGTACTTAGAGCCTTTCTTGTGGCAAGGTCGATACAACGTTCCCCAAGATGGCAACCTGCCGGAGCAGCCAGCGACGACACATGGCGCCGCACCCTCAAGCTGAAGGACGAGAACGGAGTGCGCTGACGGGACATTTGAGCAGCTGACCGGGGCTTGATGATAAACGGAGACCCTTTAAGCCACGAGAACTGCAACAAGGAGCGGCACACTCCTCCTGATGAAAGCGGAGATTCCTGCTGGTGGGGTCGAACTGACTGATGCATCTCTGTTTTGCGGGTAGTGGAGAGATTCCCTACCTTGGCTCACCGAACCTGGTGGAGGAGCGGCTGGACTGCTGATACCGGGTGAGATGTCCTCCGACTGGGTGAGGGGCCCCCACGTCTTTCCTCCTTCACGGCAGGTGGTGGAGGCCCCGGCCGAGACTGGGCGGGCCAGCCCGCCTGCTCCAGAACTACCCTGGGGATCATCTTTGACACCGACAACGCAGTGCCTGGGAAGGTGCACGTCTGAGCCCACAAACACTGCGGTACGTTGCAGAGCTGATCCGGGAGGCCCCCTGGGATTGGTGACATACTCTTCCCCTTCCCACTGCTGATTCCCACAACGCGGCTGTGAGTGGCTGAGGTACATGTGAAGGGGACTGATGAACTTGCAGGCCCGGGTGTGCATCTCGTACCATTGGCTTTCTGGGAAATATTATTCCAGCGGTTGGGATGCATGGAGTGGGCCTAGCATTTCCTGGCTGCAAGGACTTGCAACCTAAAGTGTAATCAGCTCTCTGCTCCTGATGTGATCCCACGGAGGTGCTGGCAGGAGCCATGAGGACACGAGGGACACGATGGTCCACCTCTTAGGTGGGGGGAGCCAAGAAGACAACCTGTAGGTGGTCCGGTGGACCTGGGCCTGGACTCTGCCTCACCCCCTTTCCTGGGTCCTTGCTAGCACCGAGAGTACACTGAAACAAGCAGAGCGGGGTGGCTGGAGACTGGGGCTGCGACCCCTCTGTGGAACCATAACAGGGGGTGTAGTGTAGTTCCTATAGTCCCAATAGGCTCTGCGCATTGGAATAATATCTTCAGTAGTGTAGACGTAGGACTGAGGTTAACTAGGTCTCTACTGACTATATTAGACTTAAGTGTTTGCCAGCTAGCTCAGAGTTCACTAGAAACTTTCTCGAATAGGCGAGGAGGAGTTTAACCTCCCTGGATAGACAAGAAGGGATTTAGTTTCTGACAACCATAAAACATGACAACTTTGCTCTCCCTGATTAAGAGTATATCTCTAGAGTCATGTGAAAACAAAAGACAGCTATTTCACTCAGTCAATAAGTGCGTACTTAGTTTCACCAGATTGCAGAGAAAAATAGAGACGGGCGTTTTCAATAAAAGGTGTTATTTATTGAGCAGTATCTTTCCTCATACAAGAGAAATGAATTGCTACAATTGCAATACTTATAGTTAAGTAAAGTGCATACAGTAAAAGCAGGATTATGAAATAATACTGTAAAAGCATTGATATGGTTTCTTAGCCATATGATACTTTAAAATGGATAAAATAGAAACATACATATATACATTGACTAATCGTACTCAACTGGTGCTTCTAACTACGCCTACCCCGGTGTACCTGACCTAAGCCTAATACGTGGGAGGGAGTAAGTAAGTAGCAGTTTAAGTTAAGTTTGTTTTGCCAAGAATCTGACTCAAGAATTCTCTGTAGGGGTTTAGTCAGTTCAGTACCTGGGTATTAGAAGGCAGGAGGTCTGGTATCTCTCTCTCAGGACTCGGTATCCCAGTCACCCGCAAGGGTAAGCTGGAAACGCCGGAGGCTGGATTTCTCGGCAAGAGAAAAGACAGCGTCTTTCTCAGCGCGTCAAAAGGGAGGGGCAGCGTCCGTGGGCTCTCGCATCAGCTGGGCTCTTCGGAAGTAGATAGCTGCTCTGCTCCAGGATTACCACCGTGTGTTTGCTTAAGGCATGGGTACTCACAAACTTTCTCTCGGGGGCCAAATTGACAGTGTGGTTTGTGGCTGAGGGCCGCACCGGTGGGGGCGGGGTCAGAGGGGGAGGGGGCGGGGCTAAAGCAAAAAAAATTGTGACCATGAGGTTAAACACAGGTCCCTGCAGCAGACACCTTCGTCCACTGAGCCACCAGACCCGGCATACACACATCTTTGTCTCTCTCCCTCCTTCTCTCTTCCTCCCTCTCCCTCTGTGTCTCTCCCTCCCTCTCCCTCCCTCAGTGTCTCCCTCCCTCCTTCTGTCTCTCCCTCCCTCCCGGTGTGTCTCCCTCCCTGTCTCCCACTCTCCCTCTGTGTCTCCCACTCTCCCTCTGTGTCTCCCTCCCAGTCTCCCACTCTCCCTCTGTGTCTCCCACTCTCCCTCTGTCTCCCTCCCAGTCTCCCACTCTCCCTCTGTCTCCCACTCTCCCTGTGTCTCCCTCCCACTCACCCTCTGTGTCTTCCTCCCAGTCTCCCACTCTCCCTCTGTGTCTCCCTCCCAGTCTCCCACTCTCCCTCTGTCTCCCACTCTCCCTCTGTGTCTCCCTCCCACTCACCCTCTGTGTCTTCCCCCTGTGTCTCCCACTCTCCCTCTGTGTCCCCCTCCCAGTCTCCCTCTGTGTCTCCCACTCTCCCTGTGTCTCCATCCCAGTCTCCCACTCTCCCTGTGTCTCCCACTCTCCCTCTGTGTCTCCCACTCTCCCTGTGTCTCCATCCCAGTCTCCCACTCTCCCTGTGTCTCCCACTCTCCCTCTGTGTCTCCCACTCTCCCTCTGTCTCCCTCCCAGTCTCCCAGTCTCCCTCCCTCTCTCCCTCCCTCCCTCTGTATCTCCTTCCCTCCCTGTGTCTCCCTTCTCCCTCCCTCCATGTCTCCCTCCCTCCCTCTGTATCTCCTTCCCTCCCTCTGTATCTCCCTCCCTCCCTGTGTCTCCGTTCTCCCTCCCTCTGTGTCTCCCTTCTCCCTCCCTCTGTATCTTCCTCCCTCTGTGTCTCCCTCCCTCTGTATCTCCCTCCCTCTGTATCTCCCTCCCTCTGTATCTCCCTCCCTCTGTGTCTCCCTTCTCCCTCCCTCTGTCTCCCTCCCTGTCTCCCACTCTGTCTCCTTCCCTCCCTCTGTGTCTCCCTCCCTCCCTCTGTGTCTCCCTCCCTGTCTCCCACTCTCTGTTTCCCTCCCTCCCTCTGTGTCTCCCTCCCTCCCTGTGTCTCCCTCTCTGTGTGAGTACCCCTGCTTTACAGACACGTATCGAACGGTAAGGAGCATGTGTAAATCACCAGTGTGCTGCAATACTGCGAAAGAAGCAGCTCGAATGGGCCAGGAAGTGCTCAAGAAATACCAATGCGCCACAATGAACGTGCAGGGAGGAAAACATGTAACTCACCACCAGTGCACCACAACAGCGCGCACCGTGTGAGTGCACTGCTCACTGCAAAGTAAATGATAGAGTTTTATAATGCACACTTCCCAGTGCAGACATTAAACCGATATATACGCTTAGGATAAAAGTTGTGAATTAGCAACGTACATATATTTCATACATTGGGTGTATCGCACTGTGTGAGGTGTTTAAATGGTATAGCACGGGCGGGTGTGAGGAACAAATCCGCCGTAAAACAGCAATGACTTTGGAGACGGGTTTGGAGGAGCTTTAAATATTGAGTGGTGAATAAAGGCACCATCTGTTCCGGCCGTAAAGCCGTCACGTACCGGGAGACGGAGGGAGCCAGGGACCGCAGCGGGAAACGTTCCTTAAATCGAGAAACATTTCATAGGAGGGGGTTCACAAGTTTCCCTTAGTTTGTTCTGGATATATCACACCGAGCAAGTATTGTTGCGCCTTCATTTAAATTACCATTTTGCCGCTGACGTGCTCCCTGTTTTTCTACTTATTCGTGTAATTCCCAGTCTCGATAGGGAGTTGCTGCCTCGTTCGTTTCACCATATAGAACCAGCAGCCCAGCGATGTATGGTGGTGCATAAAAAATACTATTTAATGCAAATTAAACTTCTTTCATTGTTTGAACACATCTGTCAGAAAAGACGGAATAGTACCCGATTGCTTGTGGGGTAATTTTTGAGCAATCACTGGGTCTGTGTTTTCTGTAGCGCAGAGAAACCCCCGGGTATTCATTCATTTTATATACAATCAAATGTATTTATCTGTTCATTTTTGCGGTATGGGATAGCGCGTACCATGTCTGCACAGACGTCATAGCGCTGAACACGAGCTGAAATCAAACACACAGTACGCTGAAACTATACATTAAATTCGAAAACAATGGTACGGGTATTGCATCTGTGTGTCTTCTGCTCACCCTCCCATCTTTTGTTACAGATGTTTCTTGGGAAAATGACCTCCCTATGTGTCTCCCTCCCTCCCTCAGCTTCCCCGGCCGCGCGCACACAGCCCCACCAAGTACTTCATGGGTCTTTAAAAGACCATTTACATGTTAATGAGGCTTTGTTGACTTTCACCTCAGCTCCCCTCTGACAATCACTGGAATCCCCTGGGGCCCCACAGAGCAGAGTCTGAGTCCGCGCTGCTGCAGCTGTATTTGCGAACACTATTTAGTTTATTTATTTTTAAACAAAGGTGTCTGAAATGTCCGCGGGCCACCCAGGAAGGCTTGCCGGGCCGCCACTGGCCCGCGGGCCGTACTATGAGTACCCCTGGCTTAAGGCAACGTTGGTATATTTATACCTGAAAGGTGCCGGGTTTGACGTAAGGCTGGACATAAGACGTCAATAAAGATGTCACTAAGAACTGGTCATTCTTACAGTGCTTTACAGGAGTTCTCGGACAAAATCAAAACAAAGCAGCGGGGATTTCCCAGGTTGCTGGAGGCTTGGATTTGTTTAAGAACTCGGTGTGCTTTCTAGGGGGCTGGAGGAATAGGCTTGCTTAATGTGACAGCATGCGCTATGACTGAATTATGAAAAGGGTTTCTATGCCGTTGTAGGGATATTATTGATTTATAACCGGACAAGGGCAAAGAATAGGAATATCGATTCAGGTACCTAGATAAACACACTACAGGGGAAGCTATGTGGCTTGTGCACTAGCCCACGCAGTCCCACAGACTTCGCTTCAGCTGGCCTGGGAGCTACGAGACACCACAGTGGGTGAGTCTTTGGGAAGCCACCAGTAGTGCTACGAGGGTCACGACTGTAGGAGAGTGTCAAGCCACAACTTCACACCAGACTGGCTGCAATGGCGAGGAATAAGGAGCCTAAGTCGTAGCAGCAGGGTAAATTAGATCGATTTGCCAAAGTGCTCCCCTCGCCGGCGGGAGCAGAGGTATGTTTAGCTCCCCATCCGAACAATGCGGCCATACTACAAGCAATCAATGCTCAAGAGAACGCTTGGAAGGGAAGATGGCGGAGGTATGCTCAGAGGTTACACTGTTGCGCCACGATCTGTGAAAAGTCTCTGAACGAGTTACTGAAGGAGAACACCGCATCTCGGAACTCGAAGATACCTCTCACCCTGTCTGGAAGGATGTGACGGGGCTCTTAGCCTCAATGAACAAAGTGGCCTGGAGGGTCGACGATGCTGAAATAACCTTAGATTTATTGTTTTTCCGGAAAACGCAGAACGGACAGATCCAGGCCAGTTTCTCCTGACGTTTCTACAAGAAACCATTCCAGATACCCATTTCTCATCCTGCTTAGTCATAGAAAGAGCACACAGGATGCCTAATGCTCGCCCGCCTCCGCCACTAGTGTAGGGTGGGGGGTGCCCGAAAGTTGGTTGTGATAACTCAGACATGAAAGAATCTGACCTGGTGCTGGATACAGCATGGAAGAGAGCAATTGAAAACCAGCATAAACAGAAGGGGAGGCAGCATTCACTGTAGTCAGATGGACAGAACTTTCCGGCTTGTATGCCTGCTATTGGTGATGTAAGGAAGTTGTGTAATCAGTGACATTTTTTACAATTGAAGTTGATGGTATTTGATACATTTATCCTCAGTATGTGTTGTGAAAGAAAAAATTACACAGAGAAATTAAAACGCTTTCAGAAGTTGTTTAAAAATGATTTCTAATAAACAGTTGTGAACAAAAAAAAAAAATGCAGATCGGTCTATTCAGCCTAGTGCTGACTCACCCAGACTACTGGAGCCACTTCAGCCCCTGTCACTCTCAAACCAGAAAATCAATACACAAACAGGCAGAGGCACACAGAAAGGTTGAACAAGAAAATAGCCACTTTTTAAAAGTGCTATTTTCAAACACAGAATTTGAAAACCATCTTTACTAAAAGATGTGTTATTAAATTCCGTGTTCAGGGATACCAGACTCCAATTTTCTATCTCACTCCTATGGGAAGATATGCAAGTAAACAAGTTACACAGCACTCCCCATTCTTCCCTATGGGCAAGATAGCCTTTCAACAGTGAAACGCGAAATTGGCAGTATTTCCCTATCAGGACATGTTAACACACACTAGTACATGTCCTACCTTTCACATACAATGCACCCTACCCAGGGGGGTACCTTGGGTCTACCATATGGGTGTCCTACATGTAAGAAACTAGAAGGGTAAGGCCTGGCAAGTGGGTGCACTGGCTAGGTCAACATGGCAGTTAACAAACTGCGCACAGGCACTGCAATGGCAGGCCTGCGACATCTTTACAGGGCTACTTATGGGGGTGGCAGAATCAGTGCTGCAAGCCCACTAATAGCATTTGAGTTGCCAGTGCACTTTACTAGGGACCTACTGGTAAAACAAATATACCAATCATGGATAACCAATCACAATAACAATTCACACAGAAAGCATATGTACTTTAGCACTGATCAGCAGTGGTAAAGTGCCCAGAGTCCTATAGCCAACAACCGCAGGACAGGAAAAACAAAGGAGGAAGAAATAAAAAGTTTGGGGATAACCCTGCAAAAAGGGCCATTTCCAACACCTTAGAAACTAGATTGTTGCAGATGTTTCTACTCGAATGCCGCAGCAATTGGTCCCTTTTCTTTGGTTCATTTCATTTGAGTGTGCATACTGGGACTACCATTTCCAACATGCACTTCAGTACACATTAGGACGATTCTTTTTATACACTCATTTTTTAATACACTAGCCTTTCTGTCCGCTTTGGACACAGTTATAATTAACTTTCTTTTTGACACATGTTGCATAGGGCTGGAACAATACCTCACAGTCAGGAGATTGATAGATGTGGGTTGCAGTTTTGGGGGCGTGGCTTAGCGGGCCATGATGGCGGCTGCAGCTTGCTGAGGATCCGGTTAAGGGTGGCCTAATAGCCTGTTTCTCCTTGTCCTTTCGGGGTCAAAACACCCCCTCCAGCCACAGGATCCCCTGCAGCACCGTGAATCCAGGTTCTCTCCGCTGGGGAAGTGAGAATCCTGCAACGCTCCGGCGCCGCGCACCAGAGCCAAAGATGGCGGCGACCCGTCGGTGGCGGTGACGGGGGTGACGAGACCCGAACTGCCCAGGCTAATGCTGACCGACGGAGGTAGGGGCCGAACCTAGTGTCACGGTGGCCCCCTTCTACCATCAGACCCGGGCACCTGACACCCGCGCCAGCTGCTGAGAGACCGTCATTGCCATCCTGGTGCGAGGCGGCAACTCCTGACGGGCGCTGGGCGCCACCACGCTGATGTGAACTGCTGTGGGGGGCGAGGAAGGCCCTGCCCCACCTCCCAACACGGGCCGCGGACCCGAGGAAAGCCAGTGAGTCGGCCCCTGCCCTTCCCGCCCAGGGGCACAGAAAATCGTCGGGAGCCACTGCCCCCGAGGCCTGCCTGACCCCAACATGGCGCCCACTCCGGGACACCATTGACTCGTGGGACGCTCCTGACCCTGCGAGCAGTCTTCTGGGGGTGAGTGTGGTCCCTGCCAGGTGTTCCCGGGCTCCCCCCTCTTCTACCGCGGGTTGCCCCTGAAGGCCTGGGCTCCCTGCTGGCAGACGGACAGCCACGATTGCCACTGCCTTGCCCTAAGATGGCGGCCAGGGTCGGCTGCTCTGGACAAGGACCCGGCCCCTCTTCCTGATCTCTACACAGCGGACAGTGTTCCTGTGGCTACCCCGACCATCCCAATCGGACCGACACCCAGCAGCTATCGAGGGCAGATCCCCCGCTATGATTGCAGGAGCGGACGTGCAGTGAGGACTGGTGCAAGATTTGCCTGCTGCGGTGGGCCCCGCCTAACGAGCACGACTGGCGACACGGCGACGCGGCCCCCACTGGGGCGCGGGCTATCTCAGGGCGCACTACGCCCCATATCACAAGAAGGCGGCGAGCCACACGACAGCCGCGCCGGGGAGCGACGCCCCGACCGCGCTTCCATGCCTTAAGACAAAACACGCGGACGATGCTCCCCGGACCAGCGCCTTGGGGAAGCCAAGAAACACGCAGCAGACAACGGTCCCTGAAACTGCGCCGGAAAATCAACCCCACACCATCGCCCTCACCAAGACACCCTCGCAGCGGCCAGACCCTACCATATCGGACAAACTGGACAAGGTCCTGGCGGCCATTGAACTCTCCTGGGTTTCCATGGAGGAACGCCTTGGCTCCCTCACCACGGACATCAACTTACTCCGCGACGACCAGCGGAAACTGGCGGACAGGGTCCGAGAGGGAGAGAAGACCTTGGCGGACATGCACCCCTCTTTGAAGACCCAGCAGACGACACTCCGTTCAGCCATGGACCGTCTGGCCACGGTGGAGGACCGAGTGGATGAGTTGGAAGGACGCTCCCGGCGCTGCAACATTCGTGTGGTAGGATTGCCGGAGGGGGTTGAGGGAACGCACCCCATCGAATATGTTGAAGCCTGGGTAAAATCCTTTACTCCGATGGAGGATCGCACCGCCTTTTTCTCGTTGGAACGGGCCCACCGGGTTAGAACTGGGAGACGGATACCCGGCCGCGCCCCACGTCCCCTGCTGGTGAAATTCCTCCATTTCCAGGACCGGGACGAGGTGTTGCGGGCTGCTAGATGTGCGGGCCCTCTGCAGGTCCAAAACCAACACGTAATGATCTTCCCGGACTATGCCAAGGCGGTGCAAAAACTCAGGGCGTCCTTCCTGGAGGTGAAACGACGCCTACGGGAGAATGGCGCGCAGTACTCTCTGCTCTTCCCTGTCCGCCTGAAAGTAATTCACGCAGGCTCCACGTACTTTTTCGCCACAGCCGAGGAGGCGTGCGACTTGGCGGATCACCACTGCACACGCGGATCAGTCCCGACCCAACCACAACAACGCGGCCACAGGACACCCCGCAATAGGAAGAGAGCCACGCAGCAAACGCAACAGCAAGGCAACAGAACTGGAGAGATCCTACTAAACGCCAAGACATTGAATCCCCAGACCTGGAGCAGCTTATGCAGGAACGGGGCAGAGCCCTGCAAGCCGTAACTGACCTCGGGGCACCCCAGTCCGAGGAAGACGTAGAGGGAATTCCACACCTGTTTTTGTCAAGTGGTGAAGAGGACAGCAACTCCCCCCGTCCCACTGCTGACTCCATTACGCTGCCCCCGGTCACACCCCTGATCGCCGACTCTGCCCAGTACCGATATCACAGACTACCCATAGACAATATGCTCGGCTGGAGGATCGCTGCAGGTGGACGACCCCCCCCTATGGGGTCCACTCACAACCCCTACCAAGACACGGTGAACACAATGTACCCTGTATGGACAACCACTTCTCCTGCAAACGCCCGATACGGAACTTGCCCAGCAGGCCAGGCCGGCCACCCCCTAGATTTGACTGTTCTTCTAACACTCGCCTGGAGCCTTTTTTGTTGGAACTTCTGCCCAGCTGCTCTCTTCCCGCGGCTCAGCGCGTGGTCATTACCGGCTGTTCTTGCTCCCCCCTGCAGCCGCACATCCCATCATCAAGCGCCCGCTGTCGGGGGGGACTACAGCCCCCAGAACACCCTGCGGGATTGCCACGCCCACCCACGCCCACTTCCGCGCCCGGAGGCGCTGATAACACCGGCGCTCCCTCGGTGGAGTGGGTGACGCTTCTTCTAACACTCGCCTGGAGCCTTTTTTGTTGGAACTTCTGCCCAGCTGCTCTCTTCACACGGCTCAGCGCGTGGTCATTACTGGCTGTTCTTGCTCCCCCCTGCCACCGCACATCCCATCATCAAGCGGCCGCCATCAGGGGGGACTACAGCCCCCAGAACACCCTGCGGGATTGCCACGCCCACCCACGCCCACTTCCACGCCCGGAGGTGCTGATAACACCGGCACTCCCTCCGCGTTGCGGGACGCCCCGAGCTAAGCCTGGGCAAAGGGCGGGCCGTCTGTGGCTGTCCGGGGCCAGACGAGGCCGTGCTGGGTTTCACCCCTTGGCTTCATCATTCGGGACACAAAGTGCGAGACCTGGCCTATGATTAGGATTTGTTACTCAATCTATAGTGCCCACGGATTACGTTATTGTTTACCTTGTACATCGCAAGTTGTTGGGTCATAAACCATAACAAGATGACCACATGTTTAAATAAAGGCAGGAACTCATTGCTGGGAGGGACCATTAGAGGGACGTTAGACCACTTTCTTACTAAGGCTGCCTCAAAACTAGACCTTGAGATAGCAATTACTGAACACCGCATGTCCCTAGAACTCCACCACAATAAACGCTTGTCCTTGGGTTCTATTCAAACAGTAATTTCCACACCTATACAACCTATAGAAGGAAACTTAAATAGCGACCCCGGTATTCCTCTACTTCTACAAGACCGTCTGGCAACATTAGAATCTCCTAGGGGGGTAGACACCAATACTGTTAACTTGGACCCTTCTCTAGAATCTACCCTGGAGGAGTCCTTACCAATTTCGATACCTAACCCTAACTCTGGGAACAAGAAAAATTATGCACAACACAAATTTTCAGGGCAAGGGGTTACATTAAAGTGAAAGCGGGGAGGGGATTGCCAAAGGGGTAGACGTGCTAAAACGCTTAGAACTCGTACAAGCCCCTTAAAGGGCCAAGGTACTTTAGCACCAAATATTATGCACGAAGTACAACCCCCAGTGTCGGTCTCCACCCAAGGCCTACTAGAGAGCATAGAACACCTAGTAAAATCCCTACTACTGCCCATCACTGAGAGAGTAAAGAGGCTGAGTGAACAAATGTGCTCCTTAGCCGAAGCAACCACTTCCAACAGTAAATTACTAAAGGAATTGGCAGCCCACAATCAGCTTCATATTACTTGTGGACAGAAACCTACCAACTTTAACACCACTGGGGATATCCCACTGCCACCCAAAGAGTTTATACTGGTGCCCGCTAATGAAGATAGTGCCCCAACGTCAACCAGGGAAGTGAGACCAGTAGGAGACGTGAACATGCCAGAAATCAAAAAAGTAAACACTACGAGGGCACATTCCCCGGATAGGAATACAAAAGGAATTGGGCAGCATATAGATTTGCCACCCGAGGCGGCTCCTTATGTCATAGTACTCACCGGGGTCTCAGAGCTGGCAGCAGGGAAGACGGAAGGTTACATAGAACTTAAAAACAAAGCTATCTATTGGTTAAGAAAAAACAGACCTTTGCCCTCCAGTATAAATGGCGAAATTGTATTCGTGAGAAGACTAGCTTGGGTGGGGCATAGACCCAAAGATATAGAGGGAGACGTCCTAATCATTAACTTTAGGGACCGAAGGGTAGTCACCCACATAGTAGATTGGTACCTAGAGAGAAGAGGTGGAGGAATATCAACTCGTGATTTGAGTTACTTCTACCCCCAATCTCTATTGACCTCTCGTGACACTAGATCTACTTGTGAGACCTTTAAGAGTTCCAGACGTTTCCCTCTAGCTCAAACCCCTAGGCTTCGTGGTCGAAGAGTGGCCTTCTATCCACTACAACCATATGCAGACAGGCCCTTCTCTTACCAACATCGTAGACAACAACACACACTTTTTACCTCACAATGGTCTATCCCTTTAGGCAATCGATATGAGGCATTAACAGGTCTGGACGATTTAGACTGACAGACGATTAACAATTCGGAGGGGAAACCTCAAGTAACTGTCCCTTTGTCTCTAATGGATTTAAGCAGCCCGAAGAGTAATGTATCTCTAAGTAGGGATGGGACCAAAAACAGGGACAAGGAAAAAGTGGCGGAAGGGGTAACACATTACCGGGGCCAGAATGAAATAGACAAATCACCCATGGACCCTAGGCCCCAAGCTGAACATCAAATTAAGATAGTCCCTCCCTCAATCAGGGTTCCAGCACCCAGAGATGTCATTGACAATACTCCCCCTAAGGGGACAAAACCCAGCCATAATATTCTATCCTGGAATGTTGCAGGACTGATAAACAAAGTGATTAATCAATCAAGGTTAGACATAGTTACCAAGTATAATATACTCTGCCTTCAGGAAACTTGGTCTATAGAGGAATTACACATACTCGGGTTTCAGACCCTCCATACACCTGCATTAGTAAGCCCCCAGGGGAGAAATGAAGGGGGCCTGTGCATATACGTTTCTACCACAGGGGGGATAAAAGTACTTAGGTACACGACCACTGAGTTTTATCAGATCTTAACAATTAGCTGGGGCCATGTAAAGAACATGACTTTAATACATTTTTATAATAACATGCCAATAACCACCATGGAAAATGTAACTAATAAACTCATGCACAGTGTTACTACTATTAAGGACCAGACACCAGGGGAGATGGTCTTTATCTGGGTGGGAGACTTTAATTGTACTGTCTGTCCCATTGGTTCATCAGGCATTTGTGGCCTAGGGGAGCACAAGGATGACAACCCCACTCACTTCATTCACTCTAAGCTTGGTAACATGTTGAATAACATGATTTTCCATTTTAATTTGTCTTTTGTCAACGAGCTATGCACCCCAATTATCCAGTTTCAGCCAACCTTTCATGGGAGGGGGTGTAACTCAGCGATTGAATTTACACTTTTATCCACAACCCATGCAGGGTTAGTATCTTCTTGAGAAACTCTTGATGTCGCCTTTAGCGACCACTACCCAATTTCTTTTAATGTAAAAATTAAAGGGTGCCAACAGACCTCAGAGGATACATTTTTATACCAACCCGTGATCAACCTAGCAACCAGAAATGGATATTCTATCAAACGGGACAAGGTGGAACCTGAGGGACTAATAAAAAATTTAGTACTATCAACCCACAAAGAAATGCACATTTGTCTGTCACAAACTGAGGAGCCATCAAAAGGTTTGGGCTCGTTTTTAAAAATTCAACTAGGTTTGATAATAGCTGTACAAAAGCACTCACAGCCCTGAAAAAGGCTTTGCACGCATCTCCAAGATCCCCCGTGGAGATTCGTCAAGCCAGAAATCTGTATCAAACGGCTGTTAAAAGTAGGAAATTATCATTGAAGAAAGAGGCCTGGTCGGCTCTGTATGAAGCCTCAAAAAGTAAGGATAATACCGCTTTTTTGGAAAGCGGACAACGCTCCCTATTTGCAGAATAAAGAGACAGATGTCATAGATATAGCTATTAACAGGGAAACTTGGGTGAATCACTTTAAACATCTTTATGACAAAGTTAATCCCCCTGACCCTGTGAATTCTATGACTGAGAAGCTGGGCACTGAATACGATAATAATCCACCTAGTGCATTCCCGCTAGGTATCACTTTTAGTAGTGAGAAGGTCATTAAGGCAATTAAAGAAAGCCCCTCAGGCAAAGCTCCGGGCCCGGACGGAGTCCAATAGATGTTTACAAAACTGAGATCGATCTTTGGGCTCCCATTTTTTTAAATTTTTTTTAATATGTTTATTGCATTTTCCATTAGATCACAGTGTCACAGAAATGAAGAAATGAAAACGAGCAGTCATGCCTTAATACAAATAACAGATCAGTAGCTACTGCATACAGTTACATACAGTATTCCGTATGAGTGTGAGGGCTAAAATATAGTCAGAATAGCAGAGCAGCATATCAGTCTCATGTACAACCGGCATACTAGCAGTAGATAGGAAGTTACATGAGTGGTGGTAAGGCTAGTGTCGCTTCCCGGCATTTCCTCAGATTCGTGTTCAATCCGGAGCAGAGGGTGCGCTTTGATAAAGGTCCGAAGTAGGTTTGGCACATCCATAATACAATATACATTCAAAGCTTTTTTTGCTAAGCAGTCAAATATAGAGAACAATCTGAACAAATATATTCTAGAACTAGAGACTGGGTGGTGTTTAACTGTGAGTGCATGTGTCTGCGCGGGGCGCGTAGGTCAGGTGGACGGATCAGGCCTGCGCCACGCAATAGTAGCAGAGGGGTGCGAGACACCAGTTCCGCCAAGTGCCCAGCAGGGGGGGTGAGGGGGGTAAAGGAGGAGAGGCGGGGGGAACAGGGCCAGACAAGAAAGGAAAAAGGGGGGGGAAGGGGAGAAAATATTAATCAGAGCCACGCAGGGGTAGACAGCAGTGCTTAAACAATGCCTCTCCACAGGCACGCTTGATGGAAGGCCGCCAGAATGGCATCCCAGTCCAGCGCTATGGGATACTTGCGGTGCCCCGCTGTTTCCTCGCTGTGCAGCGCAGTGCTTTCCGCCCGCGCCCAGTTGTCTAAGGACGTACGCCAGTGTAATGCTAGGGGGGGTCATTTTTCCAGCGCCTGGTAATGAGGCGTTTCGCCGTTATCAGCCCCAGGTCCCAGAATCGTTCCCGGACTTTTGTCTGCTTCGTCCGTCTGAACAAACCCAATAAACATGCTTCCCATGTAGAAGGTAGGCTTCCTCCCGTTGCCTGCAATAGGGTATCTACCACCGCCCGCCAGTAGGCATGCAGGGAGGGGCATGTCCAGAGTGCATGCAAGAACGATGCGTCCACAAGTTTGCACCTGGGGCACGCTGACGTAGTCAGTCCAAAGTATCTATTTATTTTGTCAGGCGATAGATAGGCGCGGTGCACTATGTAGTATTGTATTATCTTAAAGCGGGCATTGCGAGGAACATGGAGCATCCCAGCCAGTATCCGCGACCATTCCCTGTCAGTCCAGTCCCGGCCCCTATCAGCTGTCCACTTGTCGCGCAGCCGCTGTGACGAGAACTGCATGTGGGTGTGTAGCGCTTGAGCAAGCCAATGCACCACGTGTGAGCCGTTCCCCATTACATGCAGATATTGAACCAACAGATGTGTCAGGGGCTCTTCCTCCAGTGGCCCCCAAGCTTGTGTCAATATATGTAGGAGTGTCGCGTGCGTCAAGAATTGTCCAGCCGGTAGGCCCGCGTCGCCCGCCAAAGTCGCGAAAGGAAGCAGGGCGCCATCTTCAAACAAGTCGCCCATGCTCTCTAGTTCAACTGCCGTCCAGCTGCTCAACACAGGTCCCGTGAGAACTCCCCCATTCCAAGGTGTACCCAGTAGAGCAGGTTGGGTGCATATGGTTTGGTGGCGCTCGTGAGTTTTAGGGATCTCACATAGCATTTTCTGGCCACCGCAAAGAGCAGTCGGTCAGGGCAGCGGGATCTAGACATGGGGAGAAACAATACGTATATTTGAGGGGGTCGTCATTATCTCTTCACTCGAGGCAGTATCCCCCAGATTTTTCCCACACAGCCAATAAGTGACCCATTGCAGCTGCGCTGCCAAGTAATAGAGCTTGTGGTTGGGAACCGACAACCCACCACTCTCCGTTGCAGCGTACATGGTTTTCAACGCCACTCTGGGGCACCACTTGTTCCAGATCAGACGTCTGATCAGAACTTCCAGTTCTCGGAAAATACGAGTAGGGACATACACGGGTAAGTTTGCATAAAAATACAGTAGCCGGGGCAGGGCAATCATCTTTGCCAATGTAATGCGACCGGGGACGCTCAGCGGTAGGGAGGTCCAAAAGGTCACTTGGACCGTAAGCGATGAGATCGTTCGCATGATATTGCCAGCCAACAGATCAGCACGATCGCGGTAAATCCGAATTCCTAGGTACCGGAAGACGGTTGGATACCAGAGAAGTCGTTCCCCCGCCACCGTAATGTCGCACTCCGGGGTGTCCGCAGCAAAAGAATACACCTCCGACTTCGCCCAGTTGACCCGCAGCCCCGATACATCGCCAAAGGTGTTAAATATGGCAGTGAGCGCGCGTGGAAAACAGGTCAGGTCCCTGACATAGATCAGCAGGTCGTCAGCGTACAATGACACTGAGTGTAGCCCGTCTGCCAGGGGGATGCCTCAATCCACGCCAGAAGTACGCAGCTGGGCAGCCAAGTGTTTCATCATCAGCGCAAAGATCAGAGGGGAGAGGGGACATCCCTGCCTGGTGCCTCTACGCACTCGGATAGGATCTGAAAAGAGCCTGCCAATGCATACCCGTGCCAGTGGGCAAGAGTAGAGGAGTTCCACTACACAGATGTAGTCAGCACCTAGGTCAAATTTTTCCAGAACCCGCACCAGGAAGGGCCATTCCACTGAATCGAACGCCTTCTCAAGGTCCAATATAACACATCCCGACCGCGGCCAGCGGGACACAGCTAGGCTCTGCACACGGAACAGTCGCCTGATGTTATAAGATGTGTTGCGGGTGGGCACAAAGCCGTTTTGGTCCGCGTGCACCAGTGTGGGGACCAGAGGTGCTAGTCTCTGTGCCAATGCAGATGCCAGGATCTTATAATCCGTGTTAAGGAGGGCTAGGGGTCTATAAGATCACATACTGAGCCCGTCCCTGCCAGGCTTCAAGAGCGAGATCACATTCGCCTCGTTAAGGGTGGGTGGGAGAATAGCATCAGCCACCGCCGCTCGATACATTCGTAGGAGTTCGGAGATGAGGATCGTTGAGTAGGCCTTGTAAAACTCCGCAGGTAAGCCGTCTGGGCCTGGGGTTTTACCGTTTGAAAGGGAGAAAATAACAGTCCGGAGTTCCTTCGCCGAGAGAGGCGCGCCCAGTTCATCGCGCTGCGAAGCAGTAGCCGTTGGCAGCGGCAGGTCCGACAAGTACGCTGTGATATTGTCCCCAGTGGCCCGTAGTCGGGAGCAGTACAGCTCCGTGTAATGACCAGGAAAAGCCTCGTGTATGGCCCTCTGCGTGTACACCACCGTCTCTTGTGCAGTAAGGATCAACATTATTGGTAGTGTTTGGGTATCTTGTCTAATCAGCCAAGCCAAAAGCTTGCCTGGCTTGTCGCTAGCGCGGTGTGTGCGCGCCGAGTGCGCGGCATAATTCAGATTCTTGAGTCTATCCAGGAGTTGGGCATGTTGCGCGCGTGTGGCTATAAGTCGTGTGTCGTCGCCTTGCGCTGCTTCCTGTTCACAATCCAGCAGGGTAGACTCCACTCTTGTCAGATCCCCGTCCACCTGACGCCGCAGCCCCGCCTGTGTGCTCAGACAACAACCTCGCGTGACCACCTTGAACGCATCCCACTCAGTTTGCGGGGAGGATGCTGTGTCAGTATTATCTTCAAAGTACTGAAGAATATGAGACAAAAGTGTTTCCCGGAATGGGGCGTCCAGTAAGACATCCGGCTGGAGTCTCCACGTGGGGATCGGTGGGTGTGGGCGTTCCCAGGCAAAGTCAAGCATGTGGGGATTGTGATCCGAGTGAGTGCGGCCTAAATAGCAGGTGTCCGTTACATGAGGCAACAGGTCTCTAGACAGCATGTATCTGTCCAGTCTGACGTGCAATGTGTGTGCACCGGAATAAAAGGAGTACATACATATGTTGGGATTGCGAGTACGCCAGGCATCGTGTAGATCCCACTGTACCGCCTAGTCAGCAAATGTTCGCGAAGTACTGGTTACTGGTGCGCTCGCCAGAGGGGGGAATGAGCGGTCTAGGTGGACATCTAGCACGTAGTTATAGTCGCCCCCGAGTAAGAGTGGGACGCCCGGGTATGTCGCTAGTGCCGTCGATAGCTGCATAAGAAACCATCCTTGCTCAGTGTTAGGGGCGTATACAGAAGCTATGACTACCTGCTGACCGTCCAGCCTACCCTGCAATATCACATATCGACCCTCAGGCTCTAGTGTGCTGTGGGTGAGAGCAAAGGGGACCCCTGGACGAATCCATACCAATGTTCCACGCGCATAGGCTGAAAAATCTGTGGCATGCAGTTGCCCCCTCCACCTGCGTCGCAATGTGCGGGACTCGCGTTCTGTCAAGTGTGTCTCCTGCAGTAGTGCTATTTGGACTTGGTGTCGTTTGAGATATGAATATACCTGATAACGCAGCGAGGGGGTGTGCATGCCAGGCACGTTCCAGGTGCAAAATTTAATAGGAGACATTGTATCGCCTTGCCCACACCCACCCCCGGCGCCCCGCCCAACAGTCCAAAGGATCAGTTTGTCACACCATGGCCACCACAACACCCACACAGTCCCACCACCCCGCCAGCACACAGCATAGGGGAAGGGAAAAAGTACCAGTCTCAGAAACATGAAAACAATAAACAGAATTCCAAAAGGACAACAGCCGAACATGTCGCCGTCCAAACGCTCTAGTGAGCACTAACAGTTCGTATCTTCAGGGGGGGAGTGTACTGAGTTTGTAGTGTTAAGCGTAACAAGGATTCATGGAAACAGGGTGAGAGTATATACTCCCCAACACAGGCAGTCATTGTTTCAATGCCCACAATCAGCAAAAGTCAACAGTACATAATGGAGGAAGTCCAGGTGGGCCATACACCAGGGAAATAACAGAGGGAGTTGGCGGGGCGCATAGAGGCACTTACCTCCGGGGAGGCATGTCCCCCTCACCATACAAACCCAGAATACGTCACCATGCGGAGCAATCAAGGGATATCAGTAGGGCATGTTGCTTCACACAGGTGCACAGGAGGTAGACCCAGATCCTGTCACAGCAGCAGGGCACCATCCCCAGTGGTACAGCAGTAAGTCTAGCACAGTGTTGGAAGATCACTGGAGAGACGATGTCACCTTCCATGTGCTGGTCGACCAGCTGTAAAACATTGTCAGTGAAGCAAATCAACGGTTTGTGGTGTGACATCAGGAAGGTCTCCCGACACTTGGGAGTCCGGCAGTCCGTAAAGGTATTCATCGTCGCTCAGCTGCCGATCGGGGCTAGTGCCCGGGGCTAGGTCACCCGAAAGCGATCCACTGATCTCCGCAACCATGCGGAGAGCCTCCTGTTGTTCAGTCTGCTGATGTGCAGGGGTAGGGCCCACATCCGATTCCATGTGTGTCGAGGCCGCCGTCGATGGTCTCCTGCGCCTGCGCCGACGGGTCCCTCTGTCGCGGCGCATCCGCGGGGGCATCTTGCCAGGTTCGGTGTCAACTCCTGAGTCGAGCCAAGACTCGACCGCCTCAGGGGTGTTGAAAAAGTGCGTCTTGTCCTGCGCCACGACACGGAGGCGAGCAGGTAACAGTAAGGAATACTTGAGAGCCAGGCGGCGGAGGTGCTGTTTCACTCCCAGAAATGAGTGGCGCTGGCGCTGCACTTGTATTGTGTAATCAGTGAAGAACATTATTTTCGCGTTTTCAACCCTGACTTCGGTGAGCTTCCTCACTTCACGGAGGATAGTATCACGATCACGGTAATTCAATACACGAATCAGCAGTGGTCTCGGGTTGGACCCCTCAGGGGGAGGCCGGTTCGGCACTCGATGGGCTCGTTCTACGACAAAGTGTTGCGAGAGGGTACCTTCCAGAAGAATGGCCCTCAGCCAGCACTCCACATGGGTACTGCTCTAGGTTCCCATTGCTCCGGCAGGCCCACGATGCGAATATTGTTCCTTCGGGCCCGGCCTTCTGCGTCCTCTGCTCGGTCCTCCAGAAAGTCTACCCTGTTAAGAAGGTCCCGGACATGAGCATCTAGTTGGGTGATCTTGGGAGTCAGGTCCGTCACCGTGGATTCCAGAGTGGTGGTGCGGTCAGCAAGTTTCCTGTGGTCAGCTCGGAGGTGGGTTAAATCTATACCCACACTGTCTATTTTAGTCTCTAGGGAGGTGCGGGTCAATTGCATAGATTCTTCTAGTCTTTTCATCGCCGCCAGCATTGTGTCTAGCTTGGAGGCCATGGGATCCTGTTCAGACGGCTTCATAGTCTTGCCTCTCACCTGCACGCCACTGGCCACAGCTCTCGTTTTTGGGCCCCCCGTAGACATGAGAGGAGTCGCCTAGTGTAGCCAAGCGTGGGCTGCGAGGAAATATGTGCTTATGCGGCCGGGGAGTAGTGCTCCTTGGGGGGGGACAGCGTTATGCGGTGGCAATAGAAAGTAGACACCTGTGTCCTGGAGTTACGCTGCGAATAGGACCACGGCGGGGGGTGGATCCGCTGTCAAGTAACACAAGCCCAGGGGGGGGGGCGCGCCACGTCCCAGGCGCAAGCAAGGAGTCGCAATGTCAGAGGGCACCCTGGGTGAAGGATCACGTGCAGGAGGAGGGGAGGCTATCCCTCAAGTGCCCACCCATCTGCCTCCGTGGGTGGTAGTCGCCGTGCACCAGGCCGCAATCCTCCACGGTTTCCCCCGTGTCACTAGGCACTCACTGGTCCTCACAGGCATCCCACCATCTTGTTCACGTACAGGGCACGGGCATCAGCATCTCAGAGGGTACCACAGCGTGGGTGAGTAGGGGGCGGGACAGCTCAAGAGTTCGACGCTATCACCTCAAGGCAGAACGTGGCGGGTGGAGGGCACAGTACATAGACTAGGTCTGCAGCAATGGTCCGAGTCCAGATAGGGCGTGGGGTAGGGTGGTAAACGGGCCCCCGCAACAGTTCCACAATGGCGTCTCCCACTACAGCGCCAGCACTCAGGAGGAGCAGTACTTATGCCTCAGTGCGGGAGGGGGAGGGGGCGCCAGGCGCAACTCACTGTGGTTTCCGCCGCCTCCGGGCCAGTCAACAGGGGGCTCCGGGTCGGAGTCGCGGGAGAGGCACCAACGATCACTGTCTGGTAAGTGCAGGCAAGATTATGGCTCAGGCGCCGCAGCTTCCCACGTTCGCCGGCTCCTCGCAGCTCCGCAGTATCTAGCAGGCAGGACCCGTCCCCGGTTTCAATAGGCCTCAAGCACCGGCCGAAGGAGATCTCAGCCGGGGGCCCGCTGCCAAACTTCTGGGACGGGGATCTTGCCTTGCCGTCGATCACAGCCCCCATCAGGCAAGTGGGACTCACCGCTAGGCGCTCTGCGGCAATCTACAGCTCCGATCTGCCTTGGTGGCGGAGGTGTCCGCAGCACCGCATCGTGGGCCCCTCCGCGTGGAAAAGCAATAGGTGGGGGCGAGCTCGCCCCGCTTCAGCAGGTCCTCCAGTGACCCCCAGTAACACGCTCCAGTAGTGGAGCCGTCGAGTGTGTCGAGGCGTCGCTCCGTCTCGCAAGGCCCAGGCAGCCAGCCAGATCCCCGGTCTCGAGTGCCGCACCACGCCGGGCAGGAGCGCTCGAAGGTGGGGCGGGTAGCGGTCTTCTCCGCCCGAGCAATGCCGCAAGAGTCAGCGGCCCTAAACTCCGTCAGGGGAAAGATGTGTATTTCATGCACACTCGCTGCTGATTATAGAGCAATGCGGGCAATATTTACGGAGAAATGGCCTGTGGCAGGGGAGCCTCTTACAGAGCTCTACCCAGGCACGTCATCCACCATTGCGTGCTCGGCCACACCCCCCCATCGATCTTTGGGCTCCCATGTTAACAAATGTGTTAAACAATGCAAATCATCATGGGTTTATACCGTCCTGGACTGATGCAATAGTTGTCCCAATTTTTAAAAAAGGGGACAGAAATGACCCCACCTGCTACCGGCCAATTTCGCTACTAGATGCATTAATGAAGATAGCAGGCCGCATAATCTTAAACAGGATTCAAACATGGGTAGAGGAGAATGATGCCATCTCAAATTTACAGTATGGATTTAGAACGGGAAAAGGCACAATAGAGCAGGAATTCAACCTGGCCCTAGTTATATCCAAATACACTCAGGCCAAAAAGGGAAACCTTTTTGTCACCTTCGTAGACCTGAGTTCCGCTTTTGATTGTGTGGATCATTAGATACTATGGCCCACACTAACTGATATGGGTTTAGACGGCCAAATCCTCTTATTCATTAAAGAATTATATAGGGGTGCCGGCGCTAGGGTACACGGTGGCAGAACGGGTGAGTGCTCAGGCAAGTTTCCCATTAGGAGGGGTGTGAGACAGGGGTGCATATTAGAATCCCTTCTCTTCACCCTATATATAAACTCCATCGGCCAACACCTCAGGGAGTCACAGTACGACTATCCAATCATCAAGGGAACATCAGCGTCATTATTCTTATACGCTGATGATGCCGCAATTATGTCTCAAACCAGGGTCGGCCTACAGAGGGCTGTTCGGAAATTTACTAACTTTATGAGAGACAGAGGGCTAATAGTTAATACCACAAAAACATACACCATGGCATGTGGCCCCGGGACAAAGAGGGCACCCTGTCCAATTTTCCTTGATGGCAGGAGGATCGAGACCACGGATCGATTTTCCTACCTAGGAATACATTTCGGCAGGAAGGGTAACTGGCATGCAGCACTGAGTGCCAGACATTTAGCCTTTTCCCGGGCAATAGGCGCTCTGAATAACTTTGTGGCTAAATTAGGGGGCAGACCTGTGAAAGAACTGATTCAAATCTATAAGGCGAAATGCATTTCCACAGCCTTATATGGCTCAGGTCTTTGGGGGATTGAAAATGCACAACTGATTCAACAAAGTGAAAACCAGTACCTCCGATATTTATTAGGGGCCCCCAAATCAACAGCCACTTACATTGCACACATCGAACTGGGCCTACCATATATCTCAGATGACATAAAAATTGCGCCCTTACTATTGTGGCACAAGGTATGGGTTACTCCTGAGACATCACTAAATAGAGACTTAATCACCGATTGCCTTAAACTCGATGGAGCAAGTTACATCAAATGGCTCACTTATGTAAAGAACATGCTGACTGAGATTGGACTTCCAGAATACTTCACAAGGCCATTAAGCATGGAAGTGGTGGCCGGAAGGTCACTAAAAAAGATGGCTCTTGACCATCTAGTCAACAAGAGGTGGGGCTTAGAAAAAGGTAAAACCACAGTTATAGGATACCAGCAAATTACCACCTATGAAGGGCCCCAACGGTATCTACTAACTCAACCAAGCTGCTACGCTCGCATGCTATTGACCCGTTTTAGGCTTGGTTCATTTTTCCGCTTGACCACCTTTCCAGAATGTAACAACTGGTCAAGGGAAAACCTAACATGCCCAAGCGATGATATTTCTGCTCAATCTGATATCCATTGTATTTTTTTTGCAAATTTTATCTGGTACCAAGGGGGGCTTTTCTGAAACCAATTTTAAGGGCGTGGGGGATTCGCACCTGCAGACTAGCCTTTATGAGGCTACAACAGCTAGAAAACGATTCTGTCATCCATGCTGTAGCTAGCTTTTTAAAACTAGCAATCAAGTTCCGGAATTCAATGTAATAACTATGAGAATTAACCCCACTTTTAGATTTTCCTGTTTTTATTGAAATATCAGGTTTTAAAAACTTATACCAACTTATATATGATAGGTATTTTTAACCTCGGTGAATGTTATAATCGCACAATGTATAATCAATGTTTATGGCACTTTTTAATGTATGCTTTCATGATTTTAATTCTGAAAATCGAATAAAGCTTTTTGAATTTGAATTTGAATTTGACTGTTCACTCCCTGACTCTTGGAGAGCTAGTTTGGACGCATCGAGCTCGCCGATGCGCCCCATGTATTGGGACAGTTTCCCCATCCAGTTGCTAGTTTTGTTTCCCCTGTTCTCCTTTCCCCAACGCCCCACAGAAGACATGAGCATCAGGGCAAATGACATATAGAGAGGAAGGCACACAGGAGATATCCCCAAGCGCCTTGCCACTACACACATGGGCACGCGCATGTATCCCATACTAGGGAAGCAGCATATAGGTGCAGGCCACCACTCTTCTGCCACTCACTCAATGCAGCACACAGATCTAAGCATACTCACCCTGAACGTGCGCGGCTTAAACACGCCACGTAAGAGATACACGGCCTTTGCCTACATTAAGCGCCAACAAGCCAAAATCGCGTTTCTGCAAGAAACGCATCTCACAGCAGCGGAGACAGACAAACTCAGATCCCAGTAGCACAGACTTATTTGTGCCACCTCCTATTCGGCATTTGCGCGCGGCGCGCTTATCTGGGTTCGCCCTGGTAGCCCCTTTTGGGAGACGCGTAGGGTGGTGGACAAGGAGGGAAGATATGTCCTTTGGAGAGTCTACTGGACGGGTAGCCGGTCCTCTTAGGAAGCTTATACGCACCCAACACAGAGCAGGATAGATATTGGGAATCCCCCTCAGCCGCGCTTGCCCAATTCGCCACGCTCCCGTGGATACTGGGGGGCGACTACAACTGTGAGCTCGACAGATCCCATCCACCACCTCCACATTCCCCAGCCCACACACGCTCCGGTAGGTTCCGACATTGGGTTACACACTGGTCCCTGGTGGACGCATGGAGGGCACACCATCCCGTTAGTAGGCTGTATTCGTTTCACTCCATCCCACATAATCTGCGGACCAGACTGGACAGGTTTCTATTAACCCTGGGCGGGCAACTTCGCTACGCCCACGAAGTGGGCGTAGTTTTGCCTACTTCGCCCTTTGCAAAGTAGGCGAAGCAGGCAACACTACGCCCACTTTGTGGGCGTAGCGAAGTTGCCCGCCACCCGCCTCCCTCCCGCCCTCCCTAAATGCTTAAATGACATTATAAATGAATAATAAAACCACTTACCTTGTCCGCCGCGTCCCCGGGGCTCCCTCTCGCCAGCGCCGCCATCGCCGCCATCTTAGATACTAATGCGCATGCGCGGCCGCCCACGCATGTGCATTTCTCGCGAGAAATGCGCATGCGCGGGCCGCCGCGCATGCGCATTAGTATCCAAGACGCGCGCGCCGGTGGCGCGATGACGAGAGGGAGCCCCGGGGACGCGGCGAACAAGGTAAGTGGTTTTATAATTCATTTATAATGTCATTTAAGCATTTAGGGAGGGCAGGAGGGAGGCGGGTGGCGCGTAGTGGGGCTACGCGAAGTGCGTGGATGGGCGTAGTTTTTTGCCCACTTCGCGTAGCTTCGCGAAGCCCCACTACGCCCACTACGCCCACTACGCCCACCGTTAGTTTCTATGCACTCCTTCATTCATACCCAAGGTCCAACACACTGATTACTTAGGCCGCGTGATCTCAGACCATGACGCACACATCCTACGGCTCCGGTGGAGACCGCCCCACCCTCCGGTACCCACTTGGCGCCTCCCAAGCGACTGTCTCACGGATCAGGCATTTAGACACGATCATGCACAATCGATCCGTGAATATTTCACTTACAACGCCGGGACCGCCACCTCCAGACTTGTGGAATGGGACGCGTTCAAAGTAGTGACGCGGGGCACCTGCATTAAACAGATAGCAGGGGTCCGCCGTACGCTTGACCGCACACTCGCTGACACAGAGCGGACGCTAGCATCCCTCACCAAGCAGGAGGATGCTCAGTTGGCCACAGCAGCCCAGGTGGCCGATGCCAAATTAAAATATGCAACCGCTGTAGCGGATATGCGCAAATTCAATTTCCGAGCCTCTGCCACTCGCGTCCACAAGGAGCGGGACAAAACGGGCACACTACTGGCGTGGCTGGCACCTCTTGCACATGTTCTGGAGTTTCCCAACCCTTCAGGCCTACTGGTCGGCCGTTCTGGACTCGATTTCCACCCTCACCGGCCTCGTAGACCTATGTTCCTGGGAGGCAGTTGAGATAGGAACCTTCCGTAGGCCAAAGACACATAAGGTGCAGGTCAGATATGCTGCACTATCCCTGTTTTTAGCCAAGAGGAACATAGCCATGCACTGGCGGGCAGCTACCGGACCCTCCTTCGAGGCATGGGTGGGTGCAGTGAAAAAATGGGTTATGGCGGAGGAGGACGCACTGCGGGAGGAGGAGACACGGGGCCAGCGCAAGCGTCCCATATCTTTGGACTGGGCCACGTTATCCCACCAATTCGAGCTAGTCCACCAACGTGACACCCCGTGCACCCCGCAACACGCTGGGCGTCCCAGACAGCCCCACTGTCCCTTTAGCATGCATTTCATATCGTCGCCCCTGCCCTCATCACACCTCGGCACCCCCCGCTGCTTGCCCCACATCTCCCCTCCCCCTTCCCCTCCGTCATCCCTCCCCCCATCACCTTCCTCATGAATGCGCCGGTACAATCTGCGTAATTCTGCCCCCCAGCCTCAGTCTTCACCCCCCACGCTTCCCTCTCCCCCGGTTCTTCTTCCCTCCTTGGGGTGATGCCCTCCCTCTCCCCTTTACTCCACGGCTCATCTCCTTCTACCCACAAGGGGTTCCTAGTTCCCCCCCTCTTGGATGGCGAATGGGAAAAAATTACTATTCCCACTCGAATGAGTGCAACAGTAGGGAAAGAATTGGATAGCATAGGGGTAAACATTACTATTCCCACTCCAGTGAGTGCAACAGTATGGAAAGTGTTGGGTAGGAGAAAGGGTAAAAATTACTATTTCAATTCCAGAGAGTGCAACAGTAGGGAAAGTGTTGGATAGTGTAGGGGTACAAAATAACTATTCCGACTCCAGAGAGTGCAACAGTAGGGAAAGTGTTGAATAGCGTAGTGTTAAAAATTCCTATTCCCACTCCAGAGAGTGTAACTGTAGGGAAAGTGTTGGATAGCAGAGGGTTAAAATTAACATGCTTATCAATTACATCATTTCTAAAATTAAATAACTAATGAAAAATGTATTAACAATAAATGAATTATGAATACCAATAAATTAAAATGAATAATTACTTTAATAAAATCAAATTATTTCCCACCCCTTTCCCCTATAAACCCACAACCCACTCCTAAAAGAAAAACACAATTAATATAATTATAAATCAATACATTAATACAAATTAATTACCAATTAATAATTAATTAGCAATAAATTAATTATCAATACCAATAAAAAAATATTATTAATTTATTAAAATTAAATAACTTCCCACCCTATTCCCCTATTAACCCACAACCTGCTCCTAAAATAAATTAACACAATTAATATAACAATCAATTCATCAAATAACAAAAAATAATTACCAATTACTAATTAATTACCAACACATTAATTATCAATACCAATAAATAAAAATTAATAATGACTTTATTATAATTAAATACCTTCCCACCCTATTCCCATATAAACACACAATCAGCTCTTAAAAAAATGAACACAACTAATATAATTATCAATTGATAAATTAATGAAAAATGAATTAATTAAGAGTAAATTAATTATCAATACCAATAAATACAAATTAATAATATCTTTATTATAATAAATTACTTCCCACCCTGAGTGCTAGCAGCTCTAGGACTCCACTTCTCCCGCTGACCACGAGCGGTGAGCGGCACACCTAGTGTTTTTTACTTCCCTCCCCCACCCCGCCCTCCTGACTCCTCCCACCTCGGCGTCATCGCCTATTTAGGCTCCGCCCACTTCTGCCTCGCGTCTGACCGAAGCCCTGTGGCAGAGGGCTGAGGTCTAACGCGCTGAGCACTGTAAAGCGTTATTTTAATCTTGTCTTGCCTGTTTTCCTGCTGCTGAGTGCTAGCAGCTCGAGGACTCCACTTCTCCCGCTGACCACGAGCGGTGAGCGGCACACCTAGTGTTTTTTACTTCCCTCCCCCACCCCGCCCTCCTGACTCCTCCCACCTCGGCGTCATCGCCTATTTAGGCTCCGCCCACTTCTGCCTCGCGTCTGACCGAAGCCCTGTGGCAGAGGGCTGAGGTCTAACGCGCTGAGCGCTGTAAAGCGTTATTTTAATCTTGTCTTGCCTGTTTTCCTGCTGCTGAGTGCTAGCAGCTCTAGGACTCCACTTCTCCCGCTGACCACGAGCGGTGAGCGGCACACCTAGTGTTTTTTACTTCCCTCCCCCACCCCGCCCTCCTGACTCCTCCCACCTCGGCGTCATCACCTATTTAGACGGGCCCCATGTGTCAGCACAGCGGACGAGTGCAGCGGGCGCGACGTAGGCGCGCCGGAGTCGCACCAGAGTCAAGCCCGTCTGCGCCCGTCCGCGCCAGGACGGGTCTAGGGCCCAGGGATGCGGACACTACCATCTCCTACTCATCCCCCGCCCTCATGCACCTCCGAGCTGCTGCTTGTCCCCTATCGTTCGACACCTGGACGCGGATTACTTCACTCGGAATCACTGGTAACCTACCCCCCCACCTGGGTCCTCTCACCTCCCCCACTTCTTCCACTATTCCTGAGTCACAGATCCGCCTACTTTATTTGAATACCCGCTCTTTAGTCAGGCATCAAACTGACATCTTCCATCTACTCATGACTGAAAGGCCTGACGTCCTTTTACTTTCTGAGACCTGGCTTACGGACGACTCCCTCCCGGACATATTGGCAGCGCTACCTCCTGACTACTGCCTGCTCAACACCAACCGCCATGGGGGTCGCCCTGGAGGGGGGGTCGCAGCGGTAATACGAAAGGATATTCAGGTTATCACTCCTACTTCTATGCCTTTTCCTGATGTAGATAACCTGGTCTTCAGTCTTGGAACCGAGGTGGGCGCAGTTACCTTTATGGTACTCTACCGCCCCCCCCCAGTCCATGCCTTCTTTCCCTGCGCTGTTTATTGAACAGCTTGCTAGCATTGCTACTTCCTCTCCACGCATAGTTATTGCCGGGGATTTCAACTATTGGTTTCAGCACAGGGACGCTGGTCCCCACGCTCTTGAATTGTTTGAAGGTCTCTCGAGCCTAAACTTCAGCCAATTAGTCACCTCTCCCACTCACAGTGGTGGCCATATACTTGACCACATCTGGGTCTATGGGGTGAAGCCCTCCCACCCGCTTATCACACCTTGCGTGTGGTCGGACCATCGCCTTATCGACACCACCATCTCTGTGGCTGGTCAGATTAGGATCCCTCCGCGGGAGGGTGGCATGGCTCGCAAGTGGAAGGCCGCTGATTCCTCCAAACTGTTAGCTCACCTGTCTCACACACGTCCCCCTTCCCTCAATAACCTTGACATTAATGAGCTGGATGGGCAAGTTTCCAGCTGGCTTATATCAGCCAGCGACATCTTTGCCCCACTAATTAAGTTCCCTCGCTCTCGCCATAACCATTCACATAAATGGTTCACTCCTCATCTCAAAACTTTACAGTTAGAACTTCGTCAATCTGAACGCAGATGGAGAAGAGACTACTGCCCGTCAAGCAGAGATACTTATGTGGCAGCTCGCAATAGGTATAAATCCGCTATCTCTGCAGCCAAGAAAGCCTATGTCTCCGAGCGCATCCTGTCAGCCCCCTGTAAGTCGAAGGAGATCTTTAGAGTTCTGGACGAATTCACGTCTGACTCCAGAACGCTCCTGTCTCAGGCCCCTACCCAGGAATCTTGCAATGCACTTAGTACCTTATTTTTTACAGAAGATTGTTTTGATTAAGGGCACTATCCCGGTCACCTCATTGGATGCTGATTCCGTCACATCCCCTCATAATGCTTTCTCTATTACTCAGTTCCCTCCACTAGACTCCATATCTTTAGCCAACCTGGCTGTCCGGATCAAGTCTGGCTCTCCTGACGACCACTGTCCACCTTCCATACTTCGTGACATCTGCCATTCCTTACCTGACTGCATCCTTCCCTTGCTTAATTCTTCTCTTCTTTCCGGGACGGTACCCAGCTCCTTCAAAGAGGCCGTCCTAGTGCCCCTGCTGAAGAAGCCTGGAGCCGACCCTGCCGTCCCGGCAAACTATCGTCCCATCTCTCTCCTACCCTTTCTCTCAAAAATCCTGGAAGCCCATGTCACTGCCTGCCTCTCGGGGTTCATCGAGAGTTCCACCTTTCTCGAGGCCAACCAGGCCGGCTTCCGTCCTTGTCATTCTACGGAGGCTGTGATCCTGGCTGTCCTAGACACCTTGAGAGACGGAGCTGACAAGGGTACCTCCCAGGCCCTGGTATTATTAGATCTGTCGGCCGCTTTCGACACGGTGGACCACAACATCCTTCTCCACCGTGTCGAACCGGCCGGCATCCAGGGCCTGGCGTTGGCATGGGTGAAATCTTTCCTTATGGGGAGATCTCAGTCTCTCAGCCTAGGTACATTCAGGGCCCCTAGGGAACATCTGCCTTATGGGGTCCCCCAGGGCTCCTCTCTATCCCCTCTTCTTTTCAATCTTTATCTTCACCCTCTTCTTTCTTCTTTGAGGCAGTGGGACGTCCGCGTCTTTAATTACGCGGACGACCTACAACTCATTTTCTCTCTAAACTCTCCCTCTGCTATTTCTACCTTCCAGGCAGTTATGTCCCATATTTTTCAGTGGATGTGTCAGAACCAGTTGAAATTGAACCCAGGAAAGACGGAGCTCCTCCTGCCGGGTAAGAGCTCCGTCCACTGGGGTCCACACTTCTGACCGGCAGAGCTTGGCTCCTCTCCCACCCCGGTAGCCTCGGTGAAAAGCCTTGGGGTCACTATCGACGCTGAGCTCTCTCTCGGGCCGCAGGTGGGGACGGTGGTTTCCTCCTGCATGTTCCAGCTACGCAGGATTAGGAAGGTGGCCTACCTCCTCACTCCCGATGCCTTGCTACAAGTCATCATGGCCCTTGTTCTCTCCCGCCTGGATTTTTCAAATTCCATCTACTATGGTTTGCCCAAATGTTCCATCAACAGGCTGCAAATCATTCAAAACCAGGCGGCGAGACTGGCCCTCGGGATTCCGAAGTGGCAGTCCGCCAAACCCCTCCTTGTCAAACTACATTGGCTCCCGGTCAGCCTAAGGGCCGCCTTTAAGGTTGGCTGTCTTATCTTTAAGTCTCTCTCTGGTTCTTGCCCCGCTTTTCTGAAATCCCTTATCCGACCCTACTGTCCTTCACGTAACCTTAGATCACTTCACTTACATCTTTTGGTGGTCCCCCCCTTTAAACTCTGTAGATCTGGGGGTCGAAGATTCGCCTTCCTCGGCCCCAAACTCTGGAACTCTCTCCCTCTCCCAGTTAGGACTTCCGGCACTCTCTTCCAATTTCGCAAATCACTAAAAACCTGGCTCTTCCCACAATCCTGCTAATCCCCTCTTTTTCCTCAGCACCCTTTCAGCGCCATGATACCTCCGGTGACAGTGCGCTATACAAAATCCCCTTAACATAACATAACCCTATTCCCCTATAAACCCACAACCTGCTCCTAAAATAAATGAACACAATTAATAAAATTATCAATCAATTATTAAAACAAATTACCAATTAATAATTAATTAACAGTGAATTAATTATCAACACCAAAATACCAAAACTAATAATTTATAATTACTTTATTATAATTAAATTACTTCCCACACTATTCCCCTATAAACCCACAACCCGCTACGGAACGAAAACGCAAAATTTAATTAAAAATAATTCCTAATTTCTAAAAATTATTATTTAATTTACTACAATTAAAATACTTCCCACCCTATTTGGCTATAAACCCACAACCAGCTACGGTACTATAATCCCAAAATTTACTTTAAAAAAAATGACTAACTTCTAAAAATGTAATACATATATTTAAAATAAAATACAATACTTAAGAAAAAATATTGAAATTGACATTGACATTGATTAGCATTTGTATAGCGCATGGATACCCGGAGGCATCCCAGTGCTAGCAGTAGCAGCAGTAAAGTGTTCAGCCAGTTTAGGGAAAAAGTGATGTTTTCAGGGATCTGCGGAAGGAGAGGTGGTTGGGTTCTGCTCGCAAATGGAGGGGAAGGGAGTTCCAGAGTCTGGCAGCATTGAACAAGAATTGCCGGCCTCCACTTCTGGCCTTCCTGATCCTAGGGAAAATGGCGAGGTTCATGGTTTTGGAGCAAAGGTTTCTGTTGGGCTCATAAGGCTGGATGATGCTGTCAAGAATGGGGGGACCTGTTTTGAATAGAGATTTGTGAACAATACAAAGGGACTTGAACTTAACTCTCTCCTGGACTGGCAGCCAATGGAGTGATTTCAGGGCAGGTTTGGCCGAATGATGTTTAGTGATGCCCAGTAAGAGTCTTGCGGCCCAATTTTGGATAGTCTGTAGTTTGGAGAGAGTGGCAACAGGGGCACCCAGATAGGGGGCATTCACATGGTCCAGCCGAGATAAGACGAGGGCCTGGACCATAATTTTCCTAGCCTGAAAAGGCAGGAGAGGAAGGACCTTCCGAATCATTTTAAGGACCCCATAGCATGAGGCGGCCGTCTTCCGTGCCTGAGTTTGAAATGTGAGTTCTTGATCGATCCATGCACCCAAACTCTTTAGCTGGGTCTTGGGAATGGGGCTGAGCCTAAGGAGGTAGGCCATATTTTAAGTCAAGGGGGGAGCGATTGCCCAGGATCATGATTTCAATCTTTTCCCCATTCAATTTAAGAAAGGAGTCGGTCATTCAACTTACGATTTCTTCCAAGCGAGAGCGCAGGCATGGAGGGGAACCTTCCGCTCTATTAAGCCCAATTACCAATTGCATGTCATCTGCGTAGGTGACTATGTGTACTCCAAAGGGTAGAACTGCCTCTGCAATGGTGCAGGTATAGACATTAAATAAGGTGGGGCTCAGGGAGGATCCCTGAGGCACTCCACAGCAGAGGGGTGTCTGTTTGGAGTTCACTTCATTGTCAAAGACTTGGAAGGATCTGTTGTTCAGGAAGGAAAGTAGCCATGCCAGGGCAATTTGGGTGATACCTAGTTTACTGAGCCTGTGGATCAGGATATGATGGTTTATGGTATCAAATGCCGCGCTGAGGTCAAGAAGAAGGACCACCGCGGTGCCAGCGGAGTCCACTATCTTTCTTGACTCTTCCACTACTGAGAGCAGTGCTGTCTCTGTTCCTTGTAGTGGGCGGAAACCTGTCTGGGTCCGATGGAAAAGTTTATGGGTCTCCAAGAATGATGATAATATTGAGTTGAAATATTTTTCGGTAATTATGCTAACCCCTGGGAGCAAGGAAATGGGCGGTAATTTCCCAGGTCGGAGGGATCAAGACTGTTTTTTTTAGCAGAGCCTTTACCATGACTTCCTTCCACAAGGGGAGACCACCCCCGAGGAGAGTGAGATATTGATCAGGTCTAGGATCACAGGGGAAACCACACCTGCCACCTGTCTCAGTTTCCCTAAAGGGGCAGGGTCTTTGGGTGATCCACTTTTTACCTTAGATAGGAGTCTTTCTTATACAGGCATCTCCATCGCCAGTATTGTGTCCAAGGTTGTGTCAATGTTTTCCCTCTGAGGCGGAAGCCGGAGGTTTGCTCTGTGTACTCTTGATGATTTAAAAACGATTGATTACTATATGCGTTTTTATTTGTCTTAACCTCTGTAAATATTTTAAACAGCTACTGTTTTATATTTCCCGCCCCCCCACCCAGGCGAGACCAATTCGCCGAGGCTCGGGTTCATTATCTTCCCTCAGCGACGCTGTTAACGCGCTGGGAAGCTATCAGCTTGACTTTGGGCGCCATCTTGTGTCGGGAAGGCTGCCCGGTTTGCCCTGCGCCCCTCCCGCCCTCCCAGGGTATTTAAAAGGCGTTTCCTCGCTCAGCCAGTAATTGTCAATGTTTTCCCTCTGAGGCGGAAGCCGGAGGTTTGCTCTGTGTACTCTTGATGATTTAAAAACGATTGATTACTATATGTGTTTTTATTTGTCTTAACCTCTGTAAATATTTTAAACAGCTACTGTTTTATATTCCCGCCCCCCCACCCAGGCGAGACCAATTCGCCGAGGCTCGGGTTCATTATCTTCCCTCAGCGACGCTGTTAACGCGCTGGGAAGCTATCAGCTTGACTTTGGGCGCCATCTTGTGTCGGGAAGGCTGCCCGGTTTGCTCTGCGCCCCTCCCACCCTCCTCCCGCCCCGCCCTACTATGTATATTAATAACAGAGACGCCCGACCGCGCAGCGGGCGGGCGCAGCGGGCACGCCAAAGGCAAGCCCGTCTGCACCCGTCCGCGCCTGGCCCGGGCCCAGGGCCATCCCCCCTGGTTCATCCCTCCCTACCCCCCGATTCCGTTATACAGCAGCTCAGCTACTGTCTTTACGCCCCACGACCACTCATTTATGTTGCATATTCCACCCTAACGCCACAAAGCTTGCAGCATACTGCCCAGGCTGTCACGCTACGCTACCATCCATTCGCAAATCTCATCAGATTGGCAAGCACTATCCTACGGAATCTTACACCATTGCGCTCACAAATGTCCGCTCGCTGGGCAAACACAGCCAGGACATCCATGAACTGATACAGGACCATAAAATAGACATCCTGTTCATGACGGAAACTTGGATGGGACAAGCTTCTGATCCGGATCTTGTCATAGCCGTCCCTGCGGGGTTTACCACTTACAGATTGGACAGGCAAACCAATAAAAAAGGCTGCGGCATTGCTATCATTGCCCGTGACACCTATATTGTAAGGCACACACTAATTCCCCAGACTTCTTGCGAAGCTTTAGAATTCGCAATAAAACTGACCCCTTCCTACACCTTCAAAGGGATCCTCCTTTATCGACCTCCGGGACCCAGGTGTGACTTCCTGGGGGTTCACAGATCCTTTTTGGAAACATCCGCGCTGGAGAACTCCTTCACCATTCTAGGTGATTTTAATTTTCATTTTGATGTGCCCGACAATCCCGACACAGCCACGTTTTTAGCTGACATGTCCAATTTTGGTCTATCCCCTTTGGTTCATTCCCCTACGCATGAAGGAGGTCACACACTAGACGGCATTTTTTCTAACGCCTCGGGCCTCAAACTTACAGAAATACTCCCTCTAACTTGGTCGGATCACCATCTCATCCTGGCTTCACTTCCAGTGGGCGACCCCCTGGTAGACAAACCCCACCTTAACCCCTGTCTCCCCTATTTGGCATGGGACGACTTAGATGTTTGCAGGCTGGAAACCTTGCTTAATGATACCCGCCCTACGTTATCTCCGGATCCTAACAACGCCATGTCCCAATTTCACAACTGGGTGAGCTCAGCAGCAAAAGATCTGGTCCCAGTTAAACAACGGTCACGCAACAGATCTACCCCCTCGGCCCCGTGGTACTCAGAGGAACTGCGTACCCAAAAACAACAGTGCCGAAATAGAGAGAGACACTGGCGGAAGGATTACACACCCGAAGCCAAACTCCTATATAAAGAATCGGTAGCAAAATACAAACACCTTATCCTAGACGCAAAAAAAAAGTATTATTGCAACAAAATTGAAACCGCTCAAAACTCCAATAAATGCCTATATGAGACCACCAAACAACTAGCGGGTTTCTCTGTGGATCTCACACCTCCCCCGTCCCAAACCCTTTGCGACGCTTTATCAAAGTTCTTTTTTAGCAAAGTTGATGACATTTACAGGGTTTTCGCCAATAATGTTACTCTCTCTCATAGACCATCAATTCAACCTGAAGGACCCATTCTCTCGCAGTTCAGCGAGGTCACGTGTCCGCAGGTGCTAAAAACTATATCCACCATCAAATCGGGATCGGCCCTCGACCCATGTCCCTTGAAGGTCCTGAGACCTATCATGGATGCAGTCTTACCCTCTATAACCAACATCTGCAACTCCATGTTTACCACTGGCACTTATCCCGAGACACTAAAGAAAACCCTAATAAAACCGTTGCTCAAAAAACCCACCCTTGACAAAGAAGAACTTAAAAGCTACCGCCCCATCGCCAGTCTCCCGCTATTAGCAAAAACAGTGGAAAAAATTATGAATGCCCAACTCTCCTCCTTCATCGAGGATAATAAATGCCTAGATGAATCCCAGTTTGGGTTCCGTCGCTTTCACGGAACCGAGACGGCCTTGGTCAAAGCGGCGGATGACATCAGATCTATCCGGGATGCGGGAGGCACCGCCGTCCTGATATTACTAGACCTGTCGGCGGCCTTTGACACGGTCGACCATACCACCTTGGTCGACCGTGTCGAAAGCATTGGCATTCAAGGTAACGCCAAAAATCTTCTTGCCTCCTTCCTGGCCAACAGGACCCAGGTCGTCACCGTGGGACCTTTTGAATCCTCCCCTCTGTCACTTCCGTGTGGAGTCCCCCAAGGCTCATCCCTTAGTCCGACACTATTTAACATTTATGTGTCGGACCTTGCCAACGTCATCAGGGCACACGGGATGAGCCTCACTTCATACGCTGATGACACACAATTGGTCCTTGCCATCAAAAATGACGGGCTTCAGAAAGCTAACATGTTCAATCAAGGCATGTCGGCTATCGGAAATTGGATGTCACACAATTGTCTGAAGCTAAACTCCGACAAATCGGAGGTTGTAATTTTTGGCAATCTCTCTCCGGAGTGGTCCCCCCTTTGGTGGCCGTCATCCATGGGCCAGCCCCCAGTCCCGGTTGACAAAGTGAGGAACCTGGGAGTCATGTTCGACAACCGTCTGAACTTCCTTCCACATGCCAACCAGATATCCTCTTCAGCCTTTCATAAACTTAGGCTCATCAAAAAAATTCTGCCCTTTTTACCTGAAAACATGGCGAAAACGCTGGTAAGCTCCCTGGTGCTCTCCACCCTAGACTATTGTAATGCTTTGTTTCTAGGGGCCCAGGAGAGAGTGCTAACAAAAATGCAGGCTATACAGAACGCGGCCGCCAGGCTCCTAGGGCGAATCCCCAAATTCCATCCGGTCTCACCCACCATGAAACAACTCCATTGGCTTCCGGTGAGGAAGAGGATTAAGTTTAAAACCTTGTGCCTGGTATACAAGGCTTTACACAACGCTGCCCCAGCATTCTTCACCCAGAACCTTACTCCCTACTGTCCATCTAGAGCACTGCGCTCCTCCAGCTCCCTGGACCTGGTGATCCCCCGAACTAAATCTGTCAACTGGGGTGACAGAAGATTCCTTGTGGCTGCTCCAAAACTTTGGAACACACTGCCTCATTCGATCAAGACCAGCACGTCCCTCTGGTCTTTCCGAAAAAACCTCAAAACTTGGCTTTTTAATCAATGATCTGCCAGTTCCCTTGTTGGCCAAACATTGCAGTTACTTAGCGCCGAGATGCCCATGGGCCTTCGTTTCGCGCTTTACAAATGTTTAAAAAAAAAAAAAAGGTGAGTTGGTTACTGCAAAGTTGAGGGGCTAGGGAGTCATTTTTGAAGGGGGAAATGAGGAAAAAATGGTTTCAATTTATTTGAAAAGAACTCCGCTAGTTTATCACACTGTGCTCCCGAGGTATCAGGGATGACAGGTGGGGGGGGACTTTGAAAACTGTTTTAACAATGCTAAAGATCTCACGGGTGGAATTGGATGCTGCTAACATTTTATTTCCATAGTAGGCTGCCTGTGCTGCCCTGATTTCGGCTTTGTAAAGATGGATGCTTTCTCTATATATTTTTTTCTTGTCTGATGAGAATTATTTTTCAGTCCCATAGTATTTTGATACTTTTTACGGGAACAAGGACATCTAGAGATTTTTGGAGCCAGTTGTTAAAATTGTCATTGGCCGTGACCGCATCTAAGGAGGAAGCAGGTTTAGGTTCTTCTAATACTGTGGTCCATTGTTCAAGTGAGAGTTTAGACCAAGGGTGTGTTTTTGAGTAAGTGGGGATCTTATATGGGGTTATATGGGGTGGTGACCAGGTGAGAGGTATGAGAAAATGGTTTAACCATGGGACAGGGATGGGTTTCCCTCCTAATAGGTACTCTGAGTTTGAAAAAATAGGGTCTATTAATGACCTTTTATATGGGTGGGTTCACTAACTTTTTGTATGAGTTGGAAGGTTGCTAAGTTTTTGGTAAGTTCACTTGCCGATGTCTGAAAGGGGTCATCAAAATGGAGATTGAAGTCCCCCAGTAGGGTGAAGTTAGCCAATGAGCTAGCTAAGTTTGCAGCCAGGTCTGGTAATGAGTTACATAATTCCACTGAGGGACCAGGGGTTTGGTATATTAGAATACCTGAAAAAGTGTGGGCTGGAGAGAACTCAATGGAGAAGGCAGCATTCCCAAAGTCTGGGACAGGGCTTCCAGTCAATCAGCAGGTTAAACCATGTTTGTAGATAATGGCTATCCCGCCCCCTTTCCCTATGGGACGGTCCAACCTCAGGATGGAATAGATGCTTGGCAAAGCCTAAATAAGATCAGGGTCGGAGCCGGGGGAAAGCCATGTTTCTGTGAGAAACAATACCTCAGGCGATTCCTCTTCGAGGAGGATGGAGATTTCTGCCGTGTGTTTAGGCGGTGATCTACAATTTAGCAAAAACATTTTATATTTCCGTGGGTTGGTGGGGGAGAGGTGAGGTTATATTGTTAATTGTAATCTGCAGTGCGAGCATTTATAAAGGTCATTAGAGGGTAATATAGAATGTTTTCATGTTCCACTTATCGGACCTGCTAGGCAGCATAATTCCTCTGAGCTGTACTGCCTCTGCTGGCCAGTACGATGAGCAGGGGTTGTATAGAACGCATACATATAAAATACATACTAAAATACATAACACTAATATAAACATCGATGTTATTATTAACGATATTTTTGCAAAATATATTACCAACTTTGATATTAACTAAAACGATATTTCTTACCTTCAGGTCGATATTCTGGTCACCGATATTCTTGATGTCGATATTCTGTCCCTTCGATATTTCTAACTCGATCTTTCTGTAGTTCGAAATAAAAAACTTGATATTATGTCTGTGCACCATTTGCAAGCTAATGCTGTGTTATGTATATTGTGCTGAGACCCCTCATCACTCTAACCTTCCCCACTGTGACACCCCAGGCCCTCGCTGCACATTGCTCACTCTTTTAGAAGTGGAGCTGCTGTATTTGCTCCCATGTGAAATGGATCCAAATAAGGAGCAGGGTTCGCTCTTGTTCCCTCACGAGATGGATCCAAATATCCGAGTCCGACCCAAAGCGAGAGATATGTGCTTACTGTGTAACATGTGCTTACAGTGGCCAGTTCTATGATGTAGGCCATTAAAACTGGCCCTGTGTACATGCCCCTAAGTTAACACTGATGCTAAAAACATGGATTGACTTGAAAAAAATGAATGTTAAAAATGTTGAGGGAATGCATTTCAGTGATTTAGTTCCTCTCTTATTTTACATGTTTTACCTAATCTTGCATTCCCCATGAGTTAGCTATTTTATAATGCTGTTGTTTATCCGTATTCATTTATGTATATAATTTGAAGCTTGAGCCATGCCAGGTGTTTATGAGGGGCTTTGATTTAATGCTCAGGTGCTAAAGCTAAAGCCAAACAAAGTGCCTGTCAGTGGGTTGGCCTCTCTGCAGAGCACACAGAACAATGTTTGTGTATTCCATTTGCAACTGAATTTCTGTGGATATGTGTATGAAGGGGGTACACTGATGTCAAAATATTTGCAAGGTAAGAGAAATTAAACTGCTTACATTTTAGGGAGTGCAGTGCATGTTGGGGGCGGTGAAGTGACAGATGTGAGGAAGGGTATTCAGGGAAGAGTGAAAAGAGGATGCTGAAGAGGAAAGAGAGGGGGTTGAAGATGTGCATATGGACAAGACATGCAGAGAAAAAGACGATACATATGTAACATAAAGCACACATAAGTGAAGGCCAACATTTCTTCCACAGGCCTCAATGCTATTTAGTTCATAGACTTACTATTTCAGAATTTAAACATTTCCAATGTTAATTATTTATAAGAAATCATTGTTGTTACTCATTTATCTTAAACAGCTAACACCCAGTGACAAAGCCAGTCATACTGACAGGCTGTAGGCGTATGTCAGTTGCTGTGCCATTTATCTGGATAAAATTACTTCTCAGAGAGAAACCGAAATACTCGTCAGATGGCACACTATGGGAATCACAGAAATGCTGCATGCAGTGCAAGACACTGGGCAAGCATACATTTTAGAGGGCTAAAGTTGTCATGCAGAATAATTTACACATTACAGTAACTGTTGAACAAATTAAAGCAAGAAGATATGGGGCAGTTTTTAATGTGTTTAATATTGCAAGACTATAAATTCCCACTGCTTAATTGCTTTACTGCTATATTCATTTGCTTTAAAATGCACCAATTGCAAATCTTTTTTCATTTCTTTCTCCAGAGAGGGATTCCCCCTGGACCCCAGGTTTGTCCATAGGACCTATTCAAATTGCTTGCTATATAAAAATCATGCCCAAAGTTTATGCCTCACCACATTCAAATGTCACCAACTGCCACTGCCCTAGCCCATAATGAAAAACGTTGAGGACCTGTGTGCATTGACCAGGACTAGAGAGATAATGACAACCAGGGCTAAGAGTAGCAGACTCAAGTAGACAGACCAAGGAGGGCCAGCACCAGGAGGCCAGTGAAAAGAATTACCACTGACAGGAGGGTCAAGACCTCAGACATCAGATCAATGAGGACCAAGAGGCCAGAAGCAAAAGGACCAGGAAGACCACAGATAGAAGGGACCAGGGCTATCAGGACATGGACACCCTAGATTAGAATGACCAGGGGGTTATAAAGTACAAGAATGTCTACGTCAAGTGTGTCCCGGATCCTAACTTTCAGGAGTGTCATACTCAGGGGATCCAAAAGCATGGTGGCTAGAACTACATGAAGCAGGGTAACCCACAACATATGAAGTAGGAGTACCAGGCCAGATCTATGATGAAAACCATACTGAATAGGACCATTATTAGGAAGACCATGATAGAGGGGCCAATTGTCAGATGGACAAGAACAAAGTAAAACAGGCAAACTAGGAGGACTAGTAGTCGTAGGATGGGGCAGGAAGACCATGGACTAGGAGTGCTGGGGAAACTAAGGCCAATGGAACTCGCATCAGCAGACCTGACAGATGAGGGCAAGACAAAGGAGTACCCAAAACTAAGATCAGAACTACATAGACCAAGGGGACCAGGGTTAGAAGGATTGGGAACATGCAAATCAGGGGACTAGGTAAACGAGGGGGGACAAATAAGGAGGGCTTATGGAAGAATATTCGGGTGAGGAGTATGAAATTGTCTAGGACCGGGAACCTGTGAAATAGGAGATCCAAGATCCAAATGGCTGGGGGTAGGAGTACATGGGGATGATGACCATTCAAACCACGGCCAGGAAGTACAGTGTTGTGGGGTTCAACAGGACCATGCACAAAAGCTTCCATTTACATGTACACGTTTAAACTTGACATCTTTTTTCAACAGTGATTTTCTACATGCTTTACACATACATGATAAGGTACACAGAAGGTGTTCTGCTTGCAAGCACATTCCTACATATGCATTTTGCAACACTTGTACATTCTGTCCCAGGCTATGAGAACACTGAGCATGGTGCCCTTGCGCTTGTTGTCCGATTGGCAACAGCTCTGAATCCGAAAGGCAAACAAGCACATCAGCTTTGCACTATTTGAATGGAAGCAGGCTTTTAATACATAAACCTCTACAAAGCCAAGTTCCTCAGAGGAGCACTTTGATGGATTATCTCGGAACATTCACCCGTGACTGAGTTCAAGCTGACTCCAAACTCTATCCTGCAAAGGATGGTGGCCTGTTCCACACCAGACTGGTTTCTTGATACAATATTGGGAGTTAAGATTCCCCATGCCATCTTGCAGAATGCATTCTCACTATGCTCTCTATAGTATAGGTAGCGCTAGGTAGGAGTATCAGTATGACATATATTCATATAATCACAGCAAAATTTTAATGGTTGAATTATTCACCTTTTCACCATTCTTGTTCTGCGGGAAACAATGCTTTGTTTCCTTCTGCTCATAATTGCAGCTCATGTTTTTACACAAGAATCCAATTGTTTCAGTAAATGTTTGAAATGCCAATGTTTTGTATTTCTTGTGTCTCCCTTTAGGCATGCCTAAGTGATGAGGAAAGGTTAGAACTGTTTCCACAGTACCTTTGGGGGAATTGGAGTGGTCATGTTTTGAGGTTGCAGGCACCATCCGGTACACTGTCAGGTTAGAAGTCCAGATGGCACACTGAGTTAGCAAGGAATTGGGTCAACATACTCTGATGATATGAGGGACTCAGTCCCCATATTCTGATATTTATGTTGTCCAGATGCACAGTCCTACTTAATTAGTAAGAAACAGACGACAATATGGCCAGGAAGTTCTAAGATTACCATGAACTGAAGGTCAAGGAACATCAGCACTAGGAAAGGCTAGGATGATCTGTGACAACATAAGTTATTGCAGAGCCATGTGGGCAAGAAGCAGGAAGACGAGGGCCAGCAGGATCAGGAGTAGATTGCAAATGACTAAGAAGATCAGGACCTGAAGGGCCATGGCAAGTATACCCAGGATACTAGGATGAACAGGACATGGATTAGGAAGGCAGAGGGAGGCGGAACCAACGACACCCAGAAACCAGAGCAAGATGACTGGATAAACCAAAAGGATCATGACCTGGAGGACCAGAAAGGGGCTAAAAGGGTCATGAAGATCAGTCGCTAAGGGACCAGGTATCAGATTACCAAGTGGCACAGAGAAATCATTACAAGTAGCAGGACCAGAGTGAGGGGGGTCTGAGGTAAGAAGGCCAACCAGCATCTGGAAGCCTAAATGTAATGAACAGTGGTGAGCAGGAGGACTAGGAGCAAAATAACCAAGCTTAACAGGACCTGGAACAATTGCTGCAGTACCACTAGGACTAAATGGACAAGGCACAGATCCAGGAGAACAAGGACAACCCAAACCAGAGGACAAAGACTAAGGGTCTGATAACAATCTTGGCAGACAGGGTTACTCCATCACAAATGCACCAAATCATAATCAGGCCCTAAGACTGGTAGGACACGAGAAGCCAGATGACTAGGGCATAGGAGGTTGGGGGTGAGGAGAACTAGGAGAAGGTAACTAGGACCACAAATGAACAGGGCCAGCTGGGCAAAGACTAGGAGAAATAGGAAGGGCCTTGATGGCCAAAAGGCAAAGTTTATGATAAAAAGCACAATAAGACAAGAAGGGCCAGGATGATCAGGACCATGGAGACCAAGACAACGATAGCAGGTGAATCAGGTCCAGGAGAACTAGATCAAGGTGAACCCAAACTATAAGAAACAGGACCAAGAGGATCCATGACAATAGACTCATAATCTATGATAAACTGATGAGAAGCTCCTTCTCATCAGGCATGAAGGCAGTGGCAAACTGGATGTCTTCCAACTACCTTCAGTGCAACGTCAATAAAACTGAGGTAATGCTGTTTGGAGAAGGCAAAATGCTATGGACGCCAGATCTGTGGCCGCACGACCTGGAAGCAGTTCCACAACCCAAACAGGTTGTGAAGAATCTAGGGATCCGATTGGACCAAGATTTGTCACTTAAAAAACATATCAACTACATTTCAGGAATATGTTTTCATACCATTAGCCTGCTACGTAAAGTTTTCCCCCTTCTACCAGACTCTGTTAGGAAAACTCTTGTTCAGGCATTGGTTTTAAGTCGGATTGATTACTGTAATGGCCTGCTGCTTTCGGCCAACGAAGATGTGTTGGCTAAGCTTCAGGTCATTCAGAACACGGCAGCTCGCCTCGTCCTCAACGTCCCCCCTAGAACTCCATCTAAGCCCCTTCTTGAGCAACTGCATTGGCTATCAATCCGGTAGAGAACTATATTTAAAATATGCTGTCTGATCCATAAATGTCTAAATGGACAAGGGCCCGCATACCTTGAAAATAAATTTGTCCCCTATATTCCAATTTGATCACTTAGGTCAAGTAGCAATCTGCTTTTAGTGATCCCCTGTGCAAAAAAAGCTAGACATGGGAGCAAAGCACTGTCAATCACAGGACCTACTTTATGGAACAAACTCCCTCTGTCTTTGAGACAATGTAAAGAGCATCTCGCATTCAGAAAACACCTGAAAACCGTACTGTTCAGAAATAAGATCTAGCCTCCATTCATTCACACCTTTTTTATTTTCTTTGACCAGGACCAAAAGCGCAGAGATACTCCATCTGGAGTTGATTCGAGCGCTATACAAACCAGCAAATAAATAAATAAATAAATCTCAAGAAAGGCAAGAACTATGAAAAGCAAGAATAGCATGACTTTGGCCAGGAGTGCCAGGTAGCTGAGACCAGGGACACAGGCAGCCAGAGGCAGAAGGAAAGGTGAAAAAAGGATAAGGATACCAAGGACTAAGGGAACCAGGAAGGTCAGGGAAAAGAAAATCAGGACCTTGAGCACCGAGTTCACAAGGGCCAGGGTGAGGAGAAAAAGGTGGATCCAGAAGATGAGGAATAGGGGCATCAGGGTCAGGTTGATCACAGCTTGGAAGTCGAGGCCACAGGGCTAGGAGCAGAATGGCTAGGAAGATGAGCAACAGGATAGCCAGGTCCTGAAGGATCCAGAAAAGGGAGGACCGTGATGAGGTTTTGTAGGACCATGAGGGCAATTAGTAGGATGACCAGGGCTAAGAGGATCAGTACCAGATCATGGGAGACAAGATCCAGGGCAATAGAACTGGGGCCAGAATAAGTAAGCAATATGATAATACAAGGACGGCCAGAGCCAGAAGGACCAGGACCAGAGGAAGGAGGATTAGAAGGATCAGAACCAATATGATCAGGAACACACCTAGGAGTGCAGGGGGGACCATGACCATAGCACCGGGGTCCAGAGTTCCAAGGAAAGCAGAAAGACCAGGACCTTGGCATAACAGGACTAGGCTGCATAAGATCAGAAGGAACAGAACAACCAGGACCAGGAAGACTGATAGGACTGGACCCGGATGTCCGGGAGGACCAGGACCAAAATGGCATAGCTCAGAAGGACCCAAACAAAGAGAACCAGGACAAAGAGGGCCCAGACCATTGGGTGCAGTGTCAGAAGGATTTTGAGGACAAGGCACAGGGCCAGGATGATTAGGATGATCCAAAGCAGGAAGATAAGAGCTAAGAGAGCAAGGACTAAGAGGTCCAGGATTCAAGAGGCCAATTAGTCAGAGGGGACCAACAGGGCTAGGAACTGATGTACTGAGTATCATATGAGCATGGTGAGAATGATTAGAAGGACCAGGTTACATTGATGTGGGACAAGAGGATCAATAAAGAAAAGAAAGAGTTAGGAGAAGGGGACCTGAAAGGACCAGGGTGACCCGAAGGACCAGAACCAAGAGGATTAGATAAACAAAGACCCAAACAAGGTGGACCAGAAGCAAAAGCATCAAATCTAGTGAGCACAAAACCAGGAAGAGAGCATGGACTGTGAGGACCAGAAATAGTGAGGCCATTGTTAGGCAACCCAGACTGAGGTAACCACATTGAGGAATTCCAACTTCTTGATGAATTCCAATCGGGCTTCCGACAGGGCCACAGCACTGAAACAGCCATCACCCATATAGTTGACAATGCTCTTACAATGCTTGACCAGATCTAATCCTGCATATTAATCCTACTCGACCTCTGATCCGGTTTAGACACTGTTAAACATGACAATCTCCTGAGCCTTCTGGAATATAGGATGGGGCTCTCAAGCTCAGTACTAAAATGGCTTGCCTCTTTTCTCGATAACAGAACCCAGAGAGTCAAAACCAATCAAACCCTATTCAATTCCAGCACTTGCACTTTAGGGGTTTGCTCAAGGGTCCTCTCTCTCACCCACACATTTCAACCTATTCATTGAACCTCTTACTGAAATCCTCAAAGCTTCTAACATCCAATATCACATGCGGGCGATACCCACTTGTACATGAAAATCTCTTCTCCTGACGATATCAAGACACTCAATGGAACACTGCACAAAACTTAAAACTGGTTAACGTTCAACCATCTCAAACTGAACGCCCTCAAAATGGAACTCCTCCTTATCTCACTGCCCAAGCAAGCCCCCATTGTGGAGAAATATATGAAAAATCTCTCTGATCTCAACTGCACATCACACCTCATAGACTCTATGAGATCTTTAGGAATAGTGCTGAATAAGAACTTAAACTTGCAGGATCGCATCAGTGCATCTACCAAATGTGCGAACTTCCAACTGAACACTCTAAGGAAATTAAAACCCTTCCTTCCCCCCGATGACTTCAAATCTGCTGTGCAAGCATTAGTCGTCTCACGGCTGGAATAAGGCAGTGCAACCCTCTTCAGCTGACTGAAGTACAGACTGGCTCCTTGCAGGGTGTCACTGAATGCTGCTGCTAGGCTCCTCACAGGCTCCAAGAAAACCAACCACATTTCCCCAGATATGAAATCTCTAAATTGTCTACATTTCGAGACAAGGATTCAACTAAAACTGGCATGTATGACCCGCAAAGCACTTCATTTCAACACTCCTCTGTACCTTGCAAATAAGGTAGAACTGCCGAGTGGTGCCCATTCCTCATGGAACTCCAGTACCTTGTTGCTTACACCAAAGAAGTGTAAAAATATGAAAACTTACAATGGATCCTTCTCAGGTATTGCCCAGAGAATCTGGAACTCCCCTCCTGTGGAAACTAGATTGATTCCATCAACAGTGTCCTTCAAAAAGGAAGCGAAAGCTTTACTGATGAGTACTTTTCTGAGTTAGAAGTTTAGCCGTAGCCTTTTGTCATACTAGCCTAGATCTGGCGGGTCCTCTAAGCCCAACGGCATGCTCCTCCTCAACTAGCGTCAGAACAACTCTTCTTGCTTCTTGCTTTACTCTACTCACATGTTCTTCTGCCTTCCTTGTCAGGCACCGCTGCTTACTTATGTTACTTTGCAATGTTATGGTTCGGATACCTTCCTTTATTATGTCACTACGTAACTTTTGTTATTTGTGTATATTGCTGTTTTTCTGCCACAATTATCTCCCCATGTGTTTCACAACTCTTCTGCAAAGTGCTCTGATACCCTCTAGGGTCATGTTTGCACTATATAAAACTTTTTAAATAAAATAAATAAATAAATCAGTAACTTCCCCATGGTGGCCAACATCTTCAGCTGAAGTCTCTAGTCCACACAGCTCTCTCAGCACGGGGAAAAACCATACATTTCCAGATCTCCCTCACAGTTGTTTTAGACAATTCTGCAAAGCTAGTAAAATCTTTATATTGTTTTCTGACTATAAAGTGTGTGGCACAGCTAGTAAATATGCTGCGTACGCGGTCTTATCATAAAGGATCTAATACCACATGCTTTATGAGAAGAACATTTTAAAATAGGGTTTTGGCATACTTAGGCAAAATCTGCAAAAGAACACATTTACTGTAGTTTCGGGATTCACAGAATGAACTTACTATTTTCGGGATTCACAGAATGAACTTATTACTTTCGGTATTCACAGAATGAATTTAAGACTACTAACTTTACGTCCGCCGCCGGGCCAGAATTTCTGCCGCCGGGCCGGAAGTTACGGCACTCCGGCGGAATTTATGAATACGTCTCGTAATTTACGGAATAGTGTCGTAATTTACGATTACGGGTCGGAAATTCCGATTACGGGCCGGAAAATACGAATTTTGGCAGTTGGTCATGTTAGACAAGGGTAAACACCGTTCAAGTGCCTACCATCCCCCACCATGGATCAGCTGATATACTGCAGCCAATCCCAGCCCACCAACATGGATAAATGCAGAGCAGACACAAACAAACCTTTTCAGGATATCACTGAATGTGTTCGTAGCAGTGCCCCTTACCATGCGGCAAAACTATTTGAGGAGGAGGAGGAGAGCTGAGAGGATTTTCAGGCTGAGGATCAACCTATTTGGAATGACCAGCCAAGATGTAAGGGCCAGGTACCGTTTCCCACCAGAAGTCATCTTGGATATGGTCTGTGAGTGGGAGCAGGAACTTGATTCTGTGACCTGCTGCTCACATGCAATACCAGCATATCTCAAGATCCTGTCTCCCCTACACTTCTTTGCCACTGGGTCATTCCAAAGGGTCACCAGTGACCTTGTGGGCATTTCCCAGGCCAGCCAGTCGCGGTGCCTGCATCAGGTACTGAGATGCATCACTGCTAGAGCCCCCAACTACTTACAAATGCCACATACACTGGCCATGAGACAAACCGCAGCAAGAGATTTTTATCTCCTTGCACAATTCCCACGTGTGCTGGGTGCAATTGACTGCACCCATGTGGCCCTTCAGCCACCCCGCCACATTGCACACATCTTCTGCAACAGACACAGATGGCATTCCATCAATGTGCAAGCTGTCTGTGATGCCAGTGGGAGTTCATCGACGTGCATGCAGTGTTCCCAGGCAGTACGCATGACAGCTTCATATTACGCATGTCACCTGTTTCCCGGAATATGGCTGCAGGAGAATTTGGCAACATGTGGCTACTGGGTAAGTTAACACTAAGAAAACAAAAATGTGTATGGAGGATCAAGGGGAATATTTTACGACCTGTCTACTCGCTCCCCTTCTGTCAGAATGCAAAACACACAACAGAGCAGACCAGGTCTGGGGATGGTGTGTAATTATGCTAGTAACTGTAAGGCAGTTGGATGCATGTGTGCAAAAAGCCGTTGAGGAACATGAGCTAGAACCAGACCCATCAGGCCAGCCTTAATGCTGGAGTTTACGTCATGTGGGTTTTTTTTTCTGGTCATTCAAACACATCCAACCATATAGTGCCGGTGCGGGAATGAATGTCAGTACTCTAGCCATGTAGCTCATCGTGCAGTGGTCTTGACAAAGTGCAGTGCTCAAGTGGTAGTGATAAATAAAATTGACTACTCAGACTGAGCACAAAGTTCGAATGAAAGTCTGTGTGTCAAAAATTTAAAACACGCCAAGTAGTACGACTACCCTGTGGCGCTGTGCAGGACGGTCGACATGTTTCAGCCTAATGGGGGTTACCCCGGCTTTCTTCAGGACCTTAGACATGGAATAGCTACTGCAACTACAAAGTATGTGTGAAGTGAGAACTTGTCAAAAATGTACTAAGAAAAAAAGAGATTACATATCTGCCAGAAACTTTAACAGTTGTGTGTCCACTGGAAGGAGAGAAGCTGGTCTTCTTCCCAGCTTTTTGTGGGTGATGACCTCACCTCACCCGGCGAACGCTCGGGATAATGAGGCCCCGCTCTGTCCGTCGGTAAATGTCTGAATGCCCCTCAATATTAACCATTGTACAATGAGAATCAGGGCCCAACAGACACTGCATGTACGAACGTATAGATCATGTTCTGTGCAAGTTAAAAAGGGAAATGTTAACAACTGCCCTTTCTTCCCTCCTCAGGTGATGCTGGCTATGCACTCTACCCACATTGCCTCACCCCTTACAGGCATGCAAACACTGTACCTCAGCGTAGGTACAATAGGGCACACATACGGACTCGAGCTATCATAGAGCGCACTTTTGGGTTGTTGAAATTGTGATTCAGATGTCTCCACCGTACAGGGGGTGTGCTGCAGTACTACCCAGAAGTCGTGTGCAAGATTATATTAGCATGTTGTGTTTTGCACAACATTGCTCTAACGCATGGCTTACACATCCCTCTGGAACCTCGACTTGCTCTGAATCTGGGAAACCGGGTGATTGCACATGACCGACGGCAGGGCGTGCAAGTCCGTGATCAGCTCGTTGCCACGTTTTTCACATGAGCAACCTGTAGTGTCATGGACAAAATGTGGTTTGCTGTCTGTTGTCAATGATGACACTTGGATAGGCACGACAGAGTCAATAAATCCCACCCTGAGACGACTTTGCAAGCCACACGAACTGCATGCAAATGACAGCCGCTGACGGTAGTCAAAAGGTGGAGTGTGCCTCAGGTCATGTGCCCATGTCAGCAATCAGTGTAGTGGACATCCCTAAAACCAACTATTCAGGCTGTTGACAAACAATACATGTCCTGAGAGACATACCTGGACCACATAAGAATGGGTCACCAATTCACAAAAGGTTGCATACTTAGGCCTATGACCTGCACAGATTTGACTCCACAACAAACGATGGGCCCTGAATGTCAGTGATGATGTCATGGGAGAATCAGGCACCATGGCTCAGACCTACAATAACTGGTGCATCCCAGCATATCAGCAGGGATGCCACAGTTATTGTGCCTCACAGCAGACACCCCTAGCGCCATCATGGATGTGCTGTATTTACAATGCGGCGCGCCATGGGGCAAGTATAGACAGAAGCATGACGCATATGCAGCCATAAAGGTTAAGCACTGCTGGAGTTGCGTTGCAAGAGCAATGCAGCTCCAGCAAGGCAAGCGGTGACCCTATGCCTAACATGCTGCATCAATCCTTATGCCTCCAACAAGCAGGCGCAGGGTCCTGACGCAGTGTGGCCATTAAAGTGACTGAGTGAAATGTTTTAGATTTCACTCTGCCACTTTTAGGAGGCGTTCCTGTGCAGGATCCCCCCCTGCGCAGGAACGCTCAACTGTGGCGCAGGGCCTTACAACATGACACATTTCACAGATGCTTCACGTTGAAAATAAGCCACAGCACATGGCGTTGGCCTTGCGCTGCCGCTGCGTCACAAAATTGATGCAACTGTGGTGCAAATGTGGCATACAGGACTCGTAAATCTGCCCCCATGTGTCTGTGACATATCCACACTGCTCCACACTAATTTTACGTAACACATCACACAACTCTGATACTGAGCACTCAATGTGGACTACATGTCCCATAATGCAAAGTAGGAGAAAATGAAACTGGGCTCTGATGTTATGTCAGCCCCCCCCTGCCTGTGCAGAAATGTCATTAAATGATCTGTTCCCCCTTTAGATACATATTCATGATTCACACCTTTACTGTCATTTCACTTTTTACTACAACAGAACAACAGGATGGCAGTGGATTTGATTACTGATTGTGGATGGACCATGATGAATTAAAAATGGCTGCCAATTACTTCCTGTGATGTATTTTCTGTCTGTATGACCTCTGTATGTATATATTTCCTGTCTGTATGACCTCTCCTGTATGATATAATGTGTTCCGGGTCATTTTCGGAAGTTACAGCACAAAATCGTAACTTCCGGTGTCGCGCCGTAATGCGCTTGCGCGAAATTTGCGACCCGGATCCAGAAACTACGTTTTCGGGCCGCAAATTCCGAAAATAAACTGGAACACATCATTTCATACAGACAATGTTATATAGGAAGTTGGAGACAGGAAATACATCTCAGGAAGTAGTTGGCAGCCATATTGTGTTCATTCTGAGTCATCCTCTATCACTGAACAGATCCTCAGGCATCCTGCTGCTCTCAGCAAACTTATTTCCCCATAATGGCTGAGAATTATGAGGAGAGAGCACCCCCTTTCTCAGAAAGGGAATTCAACATCTTGGTAGAGGGGGTGCTGGAGAAATGTCCTCAGCTATATGGGGACCCTGAGCACCAGCTGAGCACTGCAGCCTGGGCCAGGCTGTGGGCCAACATCGCCATGAGCTGCAGTACAGTGGGAGTGTACACCAGGAGTGCTAGGGCGTGCCGCAAGCACTGGGAGGACCTAAAGCGCTGGGCCCGTCACAAGGCTACGGAGCTGGCTGGCCTGTCTTCCCAGCACCATGTGCATCATCCTCACCTCTCGTCACTGTACAGGAGGATCCTGCAAGCAGCTTGGACGACCCTCCATGCTCAGCTGGAGGAGCATGAGCAGCAGAGACCTAGTAAGTTAGTAAGTGCATCATATGAAATATGTGTCTGGGAGTATGATGTGAGTGAAACAGTGCTGTACCATTGTGTGTCCCATGCCTCCATTCAACAATTCCGTGTCCAAGTAGCAGTCACCAAGATTAAAGTAGCACACTGTGGCATATGGACTGTACAGGGCAGAGTGCATTTTGGGAGTTGTAGTTTCTTCATGACAACTGGGTAAATGAGCAACACTCATGCATTCATATTGAATTCTACTCCGCCAGCACCACTAACATTGAACCAAGTAAATCATAGCTGATGTGTGCATTGGATGAGCAATGGTACAGAGACTGTCAAGTGTGCGCATGGCAGGCCATAGGGTATTGGGTGGTGTGATTTCCATTGCACCTGTAGAGTTGGGTTCCAATTGAGACAGATCATCATGTGCCATGGAGTGAAGACAGACTTTGAGATCCTTGCATTACTCGTAAGTGTTCCTAAATTTGCAAGGTGTGTCCACTGACAGACGTCTCACCATTAGTGGCCTGTATGACATTTCACATGTACAGGTAGCTGTCACAACCACCCACCACTGTTCACCGGTGTACTGCACTACAGTTTAAGTCAACAAAGCCAATATGTGGCACTGGATTGTCCGATGATGTGTGGGGAGGGCCAAAGGCTAAACTCACAATGTAGCTAGAGAAGTAGTCCAGACCCAATGTGGATGTGTGACCCACATTCACCTTGTCCCATACAATGCTCCAACGCACATGACACTTGTCCAGACGTTAAATAGCTGAAAATCCATACCAATGACAAGAATCTATTAAATCTGGACTCTTCATGTTCTCATGTGGTGGACTGTTTTTTGAACATGCAGCAGTGACAGGACACACAGATCACAAGAATGCCAAGGTTGAGGTTTGGCCAATAATGTTGCGTAAGGCACAATAATACACATGAGATGTCCAAGTCAAACTCAATTCTGTATATGACAGAATGGGGGTTGGGAGGACACTGCCTCACACTCCCAGCACAGTTCGCCCCTTTGCATCCTGGTAAATGCAGTACACAGTTCAAACTTACTTCAAATTTATCTGGAATCATTCAACAAAGTTAGTGCAGACATTGCTGTATATCTCTAGACACGTGTTTCTGTTTTGAGCGCTTCATCAGCGCTTCATCAGCAGCTGTTTTAGAGAGCAAAGATAAATCATCTGGGTTTGCTGCATGACTGTGAGTGGTACTGTGACCCTGGAGGAACTTGGCAGCATTTGCAGCAACCACAGATGATTTTGATGTAAGTTTGTACTGTATACTGCATTTACCAGGATGCAAAGGGGCGAACTGTGCTGGGACTGTGAGGCAGTGTGCTCCCAACCCCCATTAAGTCCATAAAGACTGAGGTGCAGATTTACAAAGCACTTGCGCCACTTTTACTCCGCCATTGGGTCACTTTTGTGACGCGGCGGCGGAACTGACAAAGTACCATGCTGCTGGGTAATTACAACGTGACACATCTGGTGCTGGAACGCCTCCTAAAAGTGGCTGAGTGAAATCTACAAGATTTCACTCAGTCACTTTTAGGGCCATGCTGCGTCAATACTCAGCACCTGCTTGAAGCAGGTGTAAGGATTGACGCAGCATGTCAGCGATCGTGCACCCCCGAGCCTTGCTGGAGTGGGGTCGCAATTGCCACGCCACTCCAGCAAAGCGCTGCTATTCCACTGGGGATGCATCACGCATCTGCACACCCAAGCGCCACGGTGTGCCGCATTGTAAATGCGGTGCATCAGGGGTGGCGCACGGGTGGGCAGATGCGTCGCAACTCTTCTGGCACACCTCTGCTGATTAGCTGAGATGCATCAGAAGTTGTAAATCGGCCCCTGACAACTGTAGAGTGTGATCAGAGGAGAAATTAATTCTGACCTTGGCTCATCTATGTATGTGCATCGTCCTGCATGAATCAACCACCACATCAGGATTTTGCTTACACTTCTGCAGGCATGGCTCGTGAGACAGAAGATACGCAGGAACAAGTCCGGAGCAGGAGGAAATCAGTTTGCCGGCGGCTACACCCTCTTTCCACCAGCGAGGAAGAGAAGGAGGAGGGGCCCTCTTCATCTGAAGTTCAGGGGGTTACGCCCACCCGGGATGAGGAAGAACAAGACCCTGGTACTACGTCCTGGGTGGAGGCTGTGGACATTGCAGGGGTGGGGGAAGGACCGGACACCTCGGACCATAATGTGGTGGAGAGCTACTCACCACCCACACACTCTTCACCAGTGGGTCACGAAGAGGTGTCCCTGGGGCAGGCCAATATTCAATCTAGGCCTGCCACCTGGCCCTCACAAACTCTAGAGTCCCCCATGCCATCGGGGGTTTCAGCTCGATCCCCTGAAACCTGTCCCCCTCCTCGTAGCCGCCAAGACGAACAAATCAGCTCCGGACCAGAGGCACCACATCCCTCCTGTCCCCCCCGCCACCCCTCCCGGTGTTGTTCCTCCTGTGTCTGTGCCAGGGGACTTGGGTTGGATGGTCGAGGGTCAATCTGACAGGTACGCTCGCATATTCCTACAAGTGTGTCTGGAGATACGGTCTATGCGAGCGGACCTTGTACGATCAATGGACAACTTCGGCACCCACATGCAGTCCATGAGCACAGCCATGTCATCTTTTGTCTCACAAATGCCCTCCCATACCACCGTCAATGAGTCCCCCTGTCCGTTGCCCCATACAGTTCCCCCCGTACTCCTTGTGTGTCACGTTCCCATGTGGTGCCTGTACCTGCACAAGCCATCCGTGTGGATTTGTCAGACCCTGAGGATCTAGACATTGTGGTCCTGGAGGATGACCAGAAAGACACTTGACTTTTGGACTGAGACATTGTTCTTGACGAAGATTTCTTTTTCCCCTTGTGAATAGACTGGTTTCCCTGACGCTCCCTGACGTATTATATTTGTTTTGCCCCACCCCAATCCAAGTTCCCTTCTCCTTCTGCATTAAGATCATCATCTGTTTTCCTTTCTCCCTTCCAAATGGACGGTCAGTTTTTTTTTCTACATAAATATCTTTGAGTAATTCTACTTTGTTTAACGTGTTTGACTTCATTTTGAATGTCTGTTTCCAAAGATGGAAACATATTTATTGAGTCATATACTTTGCACATAATAACGTGTTGCTATGATGTGTTACACTTGCAACTGTCTCACACACACACACACATGCCTACATCCTTAGGCAGGACATGATACACAACAACAGGATATTGCTTTTGTAGATCTTTATTTTTACGATACACCTAAGGACCGCAAGACAAATTGCCCACGTGATTGTCACTGGTGATCGTGTTTGCGTTTCCGCAATAGTGGGGGTGATGAACGCGGTGAGGTGTGAGGTTGAGCTTGTCACCTTCGTGTATGTGGGTGTTGTACAGGGTTATCAAGAGGTGCAGGTGCAGATGGTGTCTGCACATTTGGTGTTTGTACCTGGACAAGGGCTGGTTGTGCAGGAGGTGGAAGTGACTGTCCAGAGGTCGGTGGTGTTTGTGCAGGTAGTGGGGGTGCCTGTTCAGAGGTTGTTGGTGTTTGTGCAGGTGGGGGGGGGGGGTGCCTGTTCAGAGGTTGTTGGTGTTTGTGCAGGTGGTGGGGGGGTGCCTGTTCAGAGGTTGTTGGTGGTTGTGCAGGTGGTGGGGGTGGTGGGGGTGCCTGTTCAGAGGTTGTTGGTGTTTGTGCAGGTGGTGGGGGTGCCTGTTCAGGGTGCTGGTGTGTTTGTGTACCTTGGCTGTGGTGCTGTGCAGTTGGTGTTACAGGTGTGGGGATGTGCTGTCCTGCAGGCCGATATGATGGTTCCCCTCCCTGCGTTGGCCGTGAAGGTAGGCTTTGGATCACTCTCACCATGCCCTCCATCATCTTCATGGCCAAGGCATGGCATCTTGCACTCTCTTCCCTTTGGATGGATATCAGGTCAGTCATATTCCTAGACATTTCCTGCCAAGTGCTATCCATCCTATCCAAAGCTTGGCATACCCTGTCCACCCCCTGAGGGAATTGGACCATGTCCTGCAGGGACCCCGACATGACTGACAGTGTAGCCCCTATGGCACGAATGTCCTGCCACACATCTGCCTGCTGTTGATAGAAGTCCTGCTCCCACTGGTTACCATTGCCACGTGCAGGCCGCCTCTGCAGGTGTCTGCCAGGCATGAGATGAGCAGGTCGAACAACAGGGGGGGTTGCAGGTGGAAGACTGTGGGCAGGAGAAGGGTGCCCAGGGGATACCTGCACCACAACAGGGCTGGTACTTCCCACAGATGATGGAGGGGATGGCAGGGATACACTGCGTAGGGAAGAGTGGGTAGGGGAAATATCATGTCGGTCCCGGACGTGAGGGCTGTGAGGGAGTGATGTTTGTGATTGGATGTGTGTGAGCCGTGGCTTTATTGATTTATGCCCAGTTTGTTTGAGAGGAGGCAGACAAGAGTTGCTTGGCAGAGGATGTGATGCCGTGACAGTCAATGTATCTGTGAACCTCCTCCTCCTCCTCCAAGTCAACGTCCTCATGATCTTGACCCTCCGCTTGGGCATGAGTTGCTGCCGACATCACTGCCTGGAGGATCAGGGGATTCTTCCCTCTGATTCCCCGTCGGCCAGCACTGGTTGTCGGTATGTCAGCCTCTCCCTCAGCATCATCTGAAACACAGAGGTTGCAACCGTATTAGTGATTGACCAGGTATTACATGTGCGGCAACACCAGGGTTTGTTTTAACTGTACTTTGCATCAACAGATGAGGATCATGTGATCTGGTTAGGGTACCACCACAAATGACCGCTCACACCATAGCACTGAGATGTTTCACAGAGATATACATGATACTAGCAAACTCACCAGCTTCAGCCACAACTCTCTGTCCCTTTGCGTTCCCCCCGGTGTATCCTGCTGCACCTGTCTCCTCATAGTTGTTGTAGACATAGCTGTAGAGGGTAGAAACTACATTCTCAATGATCTGCATCACCAATTGACAGACAGGCATATGTGACACTCCTGGTTTGTATTTCACTTTGTAAAAAACAACTGTTGATTCCATGCAGAAGGGGATCTCGATCTCTGTCATGGCTACATAATCTAAGCTGGTGACACACATCATGCCCGTTTCACCTGAAGGACAGGTGCGCAATTGTTTCACAGCTGCAGCCAGGATGTCATGCATCCCCCGGGATGTTGTCCGCTGCAGTGGTCTCATCCTGTCAGCACCTGTGATGAGAAATACATGTCCATATTTTAGTACAACAGATTGTAGTTATGAGCCAACATGTTATTCTCATTAACCATTTGCGGATAATCAAGGACAATGTGCAGCATGTTTACCTCATTGACTTTACATGTGGGCACCTGCTCACAAGCAGCATTTGACAGCTGTTACATCCATGCAGCACTGACATCAATAAGATGACACATCAACTGAAAAAACTTGTATGAGAAGGTTACTGATATTTCAAGGAAGGGGATAAATGACCCTGACTCATCTGAATCACACTGATTTCACCTTTACCATTGAGACTAACTTTTATCATGGGTGTAATGTTGTCTGTTAACAAGTCAGTAAGGAATTCATGTGTGAGATGTGTAGTTGTCAGGGACATGATGTTGCCCATTTGTGCTTCCCTACCCATGAGGTCACACAGCTCATATTTGAATGACAGAACACAGATTACTAATGTCCGTCCTTTGAGTGTTCTCTGTTCCCACACTCCATTTCCAACATCATGGTACTACTTACATGACAACGGATGGTGTCTTGTGCAGCAGACATCCAAACCTCATATGTCAAACACTCACCTATACATGTGAATACGATAAAAGGGAGGCAAGCAGAAAACAACATTTGGTTATGATCACACAATGCAGATGAGGTGAAAAGCTTTGAGGCTTCCCACCTGCACTGGATTATCGTGTAGCTCTTTAGCCAATTCATTTTGCAGGTGTAACTGCATGAAGAGTCACCTTAGCAGCCCCTACACCCATCCGAAAGGTACACAACTGGCAGCAGTGTGTGCCTTGGCTATACCAATTTAATTTTGATTTGACCATGTACAGTTTTCTAGGGATTCATCCTATCATTGAATTGCAAGTCTGTTGTGTTTTGGTCAGTTCATATGACACATTGTTCTATTGTATGTCCATTCTACACACACTTGGCATACATTTTGTGTCAGCCTCTCATTTGCCACCAGGGTCTGATTGGCCATAAGTTCAAATGTCCTATGTGAGCATATTGTGATGCAGGACAACAGTGTTGTACAACACATACGGTGGAGGTGAAAGGCACAATTGATGAGCATTCAGCCAGGTTGACTTACCTTGGCCCAGCACCGGAGCAGTATGTGGTCCCTGGACAGATGTCAAGTCCAACCTAGTAGCAGGAGTCAGTGTGCGTCTTTGTATCTGGGAGGACCGCATTGTACCTACAATGATAAGTGTGTTTTGCAACTTTACATTCCTGCTGCCACATGTGATGCATTCAATTTCTGGCACAGAGAACAAGCACAAGCAGTTGTGAGCACCACCGTTGCAGAAGTGTGTAATACATAATGTAAGGAGTGATCCCACATATCACTTGGAATGGGCCCACTTCCTTGATGCTACCTATATCACAATGACATGCCTACGAATTCTGAGGTAAGGTCCACTGTCGTGTTTTGTTGATGCCTAGAAAATTATCCATCCAATGTACGCAGTACATGACCAGCTGTGTGGACTGTGCAATTTAATCTATGTTGTTAAGATTGGAAGTTTGACAGTGCATGCATTGTCAATACTACAGAGACTGGTATCTCACTGTTTGTTTTTCATTTCCATATCTGTGCAAATAGACTTTCTTGATAAGTTCTACAGACACTATAACAATATAGTGGCTACACCCTTTTGACTAGTTGTGGCCCTCAATTACAGGAATGGTTTCCCCGGTCTGGGTCTGTTGGTGAAATACAAGTTGTGTACCACAATTACAAAGGTATGATGAGCCAAGACATTTTACATTTTGTCTTTGGCTGTTCACAAATGTCATATGGTAAAGGTGAATGTTCATTGACAACTCCAATTGTAATGAAGCTAATTTTGCATCACTGGTTGACTTACATAGCTGGGCATTATTTGTCCCTCTGTTGTCTCATGCCAATGTATGCATTTTGACTATCTCCTGGCCAGTATGACTTGCCAGTTAGTGTGGTTGTCATGCCTTCCTCTGTACGTTGCTGATTCCTCCCATTAGATGCGGTGACCTCTGCTACTGCAGTTGTCCATGCTCTAGCTGGATGTGTCAATGGGTGAGAATAGAGAAAAGTAAACAAATGGGAAATGTGCTTGTGGAACTTTTCGGGGATTTGCCCATATCTTCTGCGTGCTAACAGTGTTGTGAAGTACTGCCGCAGACGGGGCAGGTAGGAGCAGTGGTGTGTTGGGGATGTAATGGCGTGGCAGAGTGGAAAATGGACAACTGAATATGTGAATGACATATTTACATCTGATGATACTCTCACCTTCTGCTTTGTGATTTATGCTGGCACAGGGTGATGTACTTCTTAGAGATTTTGTGGCAGGTTTACAAGCCCCTTGAATAAGATTTACACTGCTGTTGCATCACTTCTGTGACACAACGGTGGTGTACAACAGACGACACATTTAGAATTATTCACAAGGTGACGCTTCTATGGTGAAGCGTCACATTGTGAGGCCCTGCGCAACATTGAACCTGCATCAGCTTCGATGTAGCCAGGGTGGGCATTCCTTTGGGATAAGCAGCGTACAAGTGGTTCAGTGAAATCTACAAGGTTTCACAGAGTCACATTTCAGAGGCCGCTGCGATGCAACCTTACGCCTGCTTGAAGCAGACATAAGGAGTGGCGCAGCACGTTAGGTATGGGCAGTGCATGGACATTAGTGGAGTTGCATCCCTCTTGCGACATGCCTCCAGCAAAGCCCCCCTACACACCATCCGATTCAACACACATCTGTCTATCCCTGCGCCACAGTGCACCACCATCTAAATACAATGCATCCGTGTATGCGCAAGGGTTGAATTGCATATCACATTGGTACTGGTGCGTCCCTGTTAATAACTGTCAATTGCTACTTTATATGTGTAACTTTATTTAGCATTTCCATATAGCATTGCACATTTTCAGTCAATATGAACAGTTATTGAATTTGCAGGGTTGTGTATGCACGGCTGCAGTACTGTGTCCATGTTTTCAATAGGGGGGAAGGGATTTGCCATATCTAATGCAAAGGATTCTGGGACTTGTGGTGCTACATACAGAGGGTGGTACAAAAGGGGGTGGTGATGGACGGAGCATCGGAACCAATCAAACACTCACACCCAGTCCAAAGATCTGGGTTTAATCCATCACTGTTCTTTAGCCCACTCTGCCACCCCAGTTCAGACATGGCCATAGGCAAATCAGTCTGACCCTGTGCATCATGGGAAGAGTCCAGCCCGAACTGCCAAGCCATGCCTTCCCTGGACCGGAAACAAGCTTCCGAGGACCGGTTTCTGGCATTACAGCCGTCTTCAGCCCGGCTTGCTTGAATCCAGTGGCAAAGTGAGCAAGGGACTCACGTCTGAGCATACCCTGCCACACTTATGGCGGCCAAAGCGGTACAAAATGGGGTGGTGATGGACAGAGCATCTGAACCAATCAAACACTCACACCCAGTCCAAAGATCTGGGTTTAATCCATCACCGTTTTTTAGCCCACTCTGCCACCCCAGTTCAGACATGGCCATATACAAATCAGTCTGACCCTGTGCCTCATGGGAACAGTCCAGCCCGAACTGCCAAGCCATGCCTTCCCTGGACTGGAAACAAGCTTCCGAGGACCGGTTTCTGGCATTACAGCCGTCTTCAGCCCGGCTTGCTTGAATCCAGTGGCAAAGTGAGCAAGGGACTCACGTCTGAGCATACCCTGCCACACTTATGGCGGCCAAAGCGGTACAAAAGGGGGTGGTGATGGATGGAGCATCTGAACCAATCAAACACTCACACCCAGTCCAAAGATCTGGGTTTAATCCATCACCGTTCTTTAGCCCACTCTGCCACCCCAGTTCAGACATGGCCATATGTAAATCAGTCTGACCCTGTGCCTCATGGGAACTGCCAAGCCATGCCTTCCCTGGACCGGAAACAAGCTCCTAGGACATACAGAGGGTGACACATGAGTCTCTGGCTGACTATATTTTTATTTACACTTTGGACAAGTTCCTTAATAACAATGACAGTGTAACACAGACAATCTTTTCATGTACTTTTCCTTTTCATTCCACTTACCTGGTACCACGTAGCGGACGTCACTGACAGGCAGCCCATGGTCCAAGTGGGGGTATATTGTTGTGAGGATATCCTCCTCCAGTGGGGTGAGCTGGATGCGGGGTCCAGGGCATGCAGTAGGGAGGATCCTGCTTAACTCAATCCTTGAGTATTTCTCCTTCACCCTCTGCCTTTCGTCCTGCCACTTTTTTTTATGTCCTGTTGTGTGCGCCACTCCTCCCCCAAGGCTGAGACAGCAGTGCTATCTTCTGCCATAGGGCTGCCTTCTGTGTCCCACTGGTGCAGTAGGGGGGGAGTCCATAGAGGCGCTTGTGGTGCCTGACTATGAACTCCACAAGCATGGTGGTCTCCTCTGCTGTGCAGTTCCTTTTTCTCCTCATGTCCATTTTCTGTAGCACTGTGAGCATTGTAGACACAAACTCTCTGTGGACAAACCGGTTCCTTCAATGTGTGCTGCTTTTATGTGTTTTCTAGTGCTGGTCAATTATTGCTAATTGGCTTCAGCGGGAGTGTGGTGGGGGATGGTATGCACTGGCAACATTCACCATGGCAAAATGGGACTGTTGGCTTGGATTGGCTGCAGTGTATCAGCTGATCCCTGGTGGAGGATGGTAGGCACTTGAACAGGTGTTTACCCTTGTCTAACATGACCAACTGCTAAAATTCGTATCTTCCGGCCCGAAATCGTAAATTACGGCACTATTCCGTAAATCACGAAACGTATTCGTAAATTCCGCCGGAGTGCCGTAAATTCCGGCCCGGCGGCGGACGTAAAGTTAGTATAGTCTTAAGTTCATTCTGTGAATCCCGAAAGTAGTAAGTTCATTCTGTAAATCCCGAAAGTAGTAAGTGCATTCTGTGAATGCCAAAAGTAGTAAGTGCATTCAGTGAATACCAAAATAGTAGTAAGTTTAGGATTTAGTCTTAAGTTCATTCTGTGAGTCGGGCCCAAAAAGCCTTGAAAATATAAAAATCACTGCAATAAATTATTTCATATTCCAACTTTGAAAGCATTCTGAAAAAACACATTGCCACACTGTATAATATTCACGATCTTCATATTTTTTCAAACTGTACCCATTCTAATCTCATCAAGGAGAACTGTTCATAACCAACCTTCCACATACATGCTGATTCGATTCCTTGGGCATTACGGGTCAAATACTTAAGACTTCAATTAGGCCTCTTCCATTTAGGTATAAATAAAGCAATTATAGAACAAAAAGGAGTGACACCAGCCTGCAGGTTCTGTGACTATCACAAAGAAACCTCATCTTACTAGATATGCAGCTATCACTCTCTACTCTCAACGTAGACACTTCAGACTTCCTACATTAAGGAAGCTAGGAGTATAAACGTACGAGGAAGCAGGTTATCATAGTTTCTGCAGTACATACTTTTTTTTACTATCATCTTTATACGATTCTTGAATTTGGAACAAAATGCATTGTGCAATTGAAGATCACAATCTCATATGACCGACAATAATGCGTTAAGTTGATCGTAGATACAGAGATTAGACGCAGTCTTCAATGATCAATGATTTTTGTTATGAATTACATTGCACCAAACCCACTTTTAGTACTGGCACAAAGCACTTTTCCGTTTTATTCACTTGTCGAATGGATTTTGTCACACTGCAATAACAATTATTGATTTTAGTGATTTTAATTCACTGAATAACAAACATATTGCCGATTGGTCTTGCTTCTAACTGAAAGTACCAGCAGGCTTCCATCCATCGGTCCATGCATCCAATAGCTCATCACCCATGCACTCATGCACCTGTTCTCCCATCTATTATCGTTTTTGCATCCACTAATTTGCCGATCCCTAATATCAAATACAAACTCACAAATCAATGAAGGGGTATCATCTATGACTGGATGAAATGTATATTACGTTGGGGGAGTTCGCATAATCTCAGGAACTTCGTGTTATATGTGTTATTATGGAATATTCCTGTAAATTTGACATTATTCCACTTTGCGTAGGTACATGCCATTTGCGATAAAAAAAGGACTGCGAATTGTGCCGTTCGAGGTAGAAACTGACTGCTTAGATACGGGAACAACAGAATGCAACCAGCTGCTATTTGAGGTGCTTTGTTTAAATACATGCTTGCACCAAAAATGTATGCAAAAAAATGACTGATTGGCATTTCCTGTAATTTTGCCAACATTTTACATAATTACACAAAAGTAAATTATGTGAATTTCGCACAATCCTACTATTATCAGCCGCACCTTTTGCATCTGTTACTCCTCTGTGACGTGTTCGAGTGTGCTTCTATTCTGTGTTACAGCCAGTCTCTGAAGGGTGTGGGAGTGCTTTCTGTAGAATGTGAATAGTATTCTGTGAGGAATGAGTGTGCTGTTTGAGGTGTGAGATTGCTATTCTGTAAATGATTTGAGAGTAATGTTAGTAGAGTGCGACCGCTAGTGTGTGACAATGTTGAGAGAGCAGTCAGTAGTGTAACACTACTAGGGTGCCGCGGATTTGAAAATGCTGTTAGTAGTGCCAGACTACTATGTTAGGAGGAGTGCAAATGTTGATAGTGTGCAGCACGCAGATTATAAGGGGTGTGAGACGGCTTCTGATGGTGTCTGACTGCTACTATAATGGGTGTTGGAGTGCAGTTGATAGTGTAAAACTGTGAGAATGTTATGGATGTAAGAATGCTTCCGATGGCTAGTAGTCTGGGATGGGTGTGAGGCTGCGTATGATAGTGCGAGGGTTCCAGCGTGCGCAGGGTGTGAGAGCGTTGGGGCTATTTTAGATGTTTTCCTTTTGCAGCATAAGAGGTTTAACAGTTCCCTTCACTTACTCATGGAGGCCATGTCTGGAAACATGCTGTGTACTTATTCATGAAGGACAGCTCTTACTCTTGATACAATACTGCTTGTCCTCAGCATCTCGACTCTCAACCCTGCTTGCTCTCTGATATGCTTCACTCCCCTTCTCTTGCACTCTTGGGGCCATATTATCAGGCCGGGGCGATAAAAATATAGCCACTTTATCGGCAGGAAACTGCAGCTAAAGTGGCGATAATGGGCTTGATAACAAGCTCTATAGAATTCCAATAGAAACCCAGGGTAGACATCTAACCTGGGCTTCTATGGGAATTCTCTACGGCATATTATCAAGCCCCATATCGCCACTTTAGCAGCAGTTTCCTGCCGATAAAGCGGCAATAATTTTAACGCCACCCTTGATAATATGCCCCTTGGTTCTAAAAATGTTCCATTGATCCTGGGCACACAGAGACTTTTTTTTGCTCCTTGTTCCCATTCATAGAGTGCATCATCATCAGTGTGTTTGTGGGAGTGCATGATGAAGACAGATCTGTTGGCACTGCCAAAGCCTATATGTAATTCGTTCTCAGTGATTGTAAGATATCAGGTAATCAAACAAAGACGTTTCTAGCCAGACCGAATACTTGAAAACAACCAGGAAGTGATGTTCACGCACTAAAGGGCATTGACAACACTGCTGAAAAGACTTTTCTGGAATCACTGTAACTATAACATGGAGCAGGTTGAGCGGATCTCCCTGGTATAGTACTGCACCTTCACTTGCAAACATAAATAACTGTTTTGGTCAGAAATTAGAAGGAAACGATTCTGAAGGAGCACAGGGCTATGTAATTAAATCGGTTTACGGGGTCATTCTTGTCAACTTTTCAAGAGATAAAGTCGCCGATCCTACTGCTACTGGGCCCTTTGGTCAATTAAACCTTTTTCATAGCTGAGATTAATTAGAAGCTCCAAATCAAAATCAACGTATTCATCACAGTCTTAATATCGATTAAGGGAGTCAATGATGAGCTTTTGGGGTGAGTTTAAAGGATTTTATTAAAATTTCTAGTACGTTTTTCTATTTTAGTCATCAATAAATAATCAATTATTCAGTAATACAATAGAGAACAATTGGATAAAACACTTTCCAAAAAAAGCAAAATCCTATTTTAAGTCTAGAAAAATGAGAGAAAAGAATCGTTTACAACCCAAAAAGAGTTCCAAATCAAGAGGTGGAAGACTAAAGCTTTAAGCAATTTGTCATTTAATAAACTCTTCCCTTGAAGAGAAGCTCGGATTCTCAGTGGAGTTTCAAAACAGCATAGATTCAGGCAAAGGAAAATGAGTGGGTCGCAGCAGAGAGTCAGGAAAGGGTCTGAAAAGTCTCCTATGAGAAATCTCTCTATGAGTGTTAGAAATGGGGGTCTCTAATTGGCAATCGTTTGCACCTTTGTCCACGTAGGGACCCTTCTTCCAGTCAGGGTAAGGGGAATACACTTCTAAAATAATCCCTGCTCACTGCCTTGGTATCTTGGCATGAGCAGACAGGCTTATCTCAGAGGCAGTGTGTAAAGCATTTGTGCATGCATACATTAATGCCGTGAAAACACTACAAATATACACCACACCAGTTTAGACAAATAGCCAATATTTATCTAAAACAACAAGACCAAAAATGACAAAAATCCAACATACAATACTGGAAAAATAGGTACTTTGCAAGATAATCTTTAAATTGCAGAAATAGCTTAAAAACACAGTTCTTTCGAGTCAGTAGCTCCGTCCGGGACTATCGCGATGCTCCAAATTACAGAGTCTAACAGTTCCAGCTGACCGCATCGGTACAGGCCAGCTAAAGCGTTGACAGACTCGTAGACAGTACCTTTTTATCGTGAGGCTGATCCCGTGGGTACGAGTCGATCGAGGCAACCGTTGCTGTTGGATGTATGTCGTTACTATGCATGCTTTTACAACGCATTCCTTTACCACGCAGGTTTTACAATGCAATTCGTTACAACGACTTGCGTTGGGGGGCGCTGGATAGTGAAGAGTTTAATTTACTATTCCAACTCCAGTCCCCGTGGATAGTAGGGAAGGATTTGGATAGTAAATTAAACTATTTCCCATCCTACAGCGCCCCCCAGCGCAAGTCGTTGTAACGACTTGCGTTGTAAAAGTTGCGTGGTAAAGGTACTGCGTGGTAAAAGTTGCGTTGTAAACGCTGTTCCCCTTTGCTATTGCGATGTGAAGTGAAAGTGGTGCAGCGTGCGGTACACTCACGGCGCGGTGCAGGCAGCGGCTCGGTGACGGTTGTCCAACGATGTCGGAGATGTCAAGGCTTACTATGCAGAGTGAGGCTGGGCTAGATGTGGTGCTGTCAGGTCACAGTGCAGGTGACAGAGCCGGTCAATGTTCGGGTAGGGTAGCGACCGTGTCGGTGACATCTGGGCAGAGTGAAACGAGGCCGTGCGGAGTGCGGTGCCCACCGGATGCAGTGCAAGCAACGACTCTGTGACGCAGTGAGACCAAGTATGCACTGCAACATGCGGCGGTGATTTCTGCAGTGCCTTCAGGACACGGAACCGGCGATGGACTCTGTGACAGAGCCGGCTCCTCTTTTCATCTACGGCGACTTAAACCAGCGGTTCCAGAGATGGTGCCCAGAAGCATGGTGAAGTCCTTGCTGTTCCTGAGACTTCTTGAACAGGAGGCAAGCTCTACCTCAAGCCCTGGGAGATACTTTGTCAAGCAGGATACACACACAGTTCCTCTCCTTAGCAGAAACAGCTCCTGCAGGCCAACCCCAGACAGCACACTGCAAAGGGGCAGTACTTCTCCTCCAGCTTCTCCCAGCTCTTCTCCTTGGCAGAGGTTCCTCGTGAATTCCAAAAGTTATCTAAAAGTCTGGGGTCTGGGCCCCACTTACTATAGCACAAATTCCTCTGTTCTCTGGGGGCAGAGAAGCTCTTTGCCCAGTCAGAACCAGTTATGTCCTCTCTGGTGCAGCTGCACGGCAGGAAGTGGAGACAGCATTGTCCAAGGCAGACCAGGCCCATTCAGGTGTGAAAGAAATCTCTTCCCCCACCTCTAAATGTAGCCCAGGTCAATTCAGCCCAGCCCTGACTCACCCCTCTTAAGTGGCTGTCTGAACAGAATGCACGTCCCCAGCCCCTGTCACTCCAAAGACAGACAATCAATACACAACCCTAGCAGAGGCACACAGGATGGATAAGCAAGAACATACCCATTTTCTAAAAGTAGTATTTTCAAACACCAAATGTAAAAATCATCCTTACTAAAAGGTGCATCTTTACAGTCTAAGTTCATGCATACTCAACTTTACATTCCTATCTTGTCCCCATGGAAAATTATATTTATAAGCTGTTATAAATAAACTTCCATTGTATCCTATGGGCCAGATAGCCTTTCAATAGTGAAAAACTAAATTGGCAGTATTTCACTATCTGGACATGCCACCCACATCAGGGTATGTCCTACCTTTCACATACACTGAACCCTGCCCACAGGGGTACCTTGGGCCTACCTTAGGGGTGACTCACATGTAAGAAAACGGAAGGTTAGGGCCTGGCCAGTGGGTGCACTTGCTAGGTCAACATGGCAGTACCAAACTGTGCATAGACACTGCAGTGGCAGGCCTGAGACCCTTTTGCAAGGCTGCTGGTGTGGGTGGCACTTGCACCCACACCAACATTTGGTTTACAGGCCCTGGACACACAGTGCACTGTTCTAGCGACTTAACAGTAAACTAAATAAGCCAATTATGGAAACACTAATCCATGATAACAATTAACAGAGGGAACACTTGGCACTTGGCACTGAACAGTAGTGGCAACATGTCCAAAGCATCTAGACCAGCAGAAACGAAGTTCAACACACAGTAAAAACACAGGAGGAAAAGGTAACGAATACAGGGGAACCCCAAGCCAAAGATGCCAAATCTAACAATGAGGAATTTCTCTCTACTCTAGGAGCACGCACTAATATAACATTTCTATAACGATCACTGAGGTAAAATTGTGCATTCTTCTGTCTTCTCAGCAAATCAGCGTGCAGTGTCATCATGGCATGCAAAGTATGCATCCAAATTAGAAGGATCCTGGGAATCCCATACTATAGTGACATGGGTCCAATATGGAAATTCCCCAGTCCCCACAGTGCTTACAAGATGTATTAGTAATCACGCTTAATGATGCGAGAATATTAAGATGGGGCCAGTTGTTTGAAGATGGTACCTTGAGCTCATGGGATTCTCTAGCAAGGCTTATGAACAATGGGCCCCTCAAGATTTAGGTATTACCAAATAGTGAGCTGGCCTCGAGAATAATCTAAAGTGGGTGTCAGAACAGAATGGGAGGAGGAACTACAAAGCATTCGAATACAAATGGTACTTGATATTTGTACAACCTGAAGACAAGCCTGTCTACAATGCCAAAGGAGATTTGGAAAGTGGACTTTCCCTTGTCAGTAATAATACATCTTTGGCAAGTATCAATGTCTACACTTTGGTCCTCTGTGATATCAGCACCTCTGAAGAGAAACCATTTGTTTATCATGTCCATGGCCTACTGGTCTCCCAAAAAGCACTCGAAACTGGGAGGGGAGAAGACGAAGTGTTGCCCCAAATGTGCCCTTGAGAAGACAGGCGACGTTCATCTACTTTGGCAGTGTCCAGGCATCCAACTATTCTGGCAAAAAGTGAGTAAGATATTAACAGAAATAATGAAAAGAGAGATAGAGGTAAGGCTGACTGATTATATTTGGTATACTAGAAGGTGAAGGGCTAAAAGGAAAACTGTGGAAATCACAGTCTCACTTATTCTTTATCCTAATAATAATTGCACACAGAGAAATGTATATTAAATGGAAATCCAACATCCTAACTACCTGCACGGACTGGGTTAACTCAGCGAAGACTATTGACAGGATGGATTGTATAAATGGTAAAAGAAAAAATATCAAGATGTGTGAACCTTTTCTCTCTCCTTCGTCAAATTAGTATTTTAAGTGGGAAGGGAGAAATCATCACTAGGGCAGCTAACGAACACTAGAAGTCCAAGGATTAAAAAAAAACTCAACATAGGAGGAGTTGAGCTGTGACGCCGCCAAACCTTCTATTAAATGTTGAATGAGGCTGGATTTAGGTTGTCATAATTCTCAGCAGGTTGGGCTGTGCTTGGCCTTCGTTCTGTACGTCCAGCCTCTAGTTGCATGAGGACTAAAAACAAAAGCACTTGAATAATAGCGAATCGCAAGCTTCAATACTTCAATTCAACATCAATACTTATGCAAACTATAAATCACAATAGCCAACACAATTGAAATGTTTAACCCATTGATACTCACACCTCTGATTAATGTCTTAGAAAACCGCACTCGGGTTTTAAGCAAATGAGCATTGGGCATTTATGTATCCGTCTTTGGCAATTAAAACATTTTTTAGCTCCTCTTTCTCACAGCACAAACTATCCTCTCACTACCAAAGTTAGCGGAGCAAGGGGCTCTAATTAAATAAATCAGTTTATGGTATCAATCTTATCAACTTTTCTGGAGAAAAAGTCCCTGCTCCTACTGGGCCCTTTGGGCGATTAGACCTTTTTCATAGGTGAGATTAATCAGGAGCAGCAAATCAAAATCAACGTATTCCTCACAGTCTTAATATCTCTTAAGGGAGTCAATGATGATATTTTGGCGTGAGTTTAAAGGGTCTTATTAAAATCTTTAGTAAGCATTTATTTTTTAGTCATCAATAGGTAATCAATTAATCAGTTATACAATACAGAACAATTGCATAAAGTGCTTTCCATATAAGCAAATACCTGTTCTAAGTCTAACAAATTGAGAGAAATGTATCTTTTAGAAAACATAAAGAGTTCCAAATCAAGAGGTGAAAACAGAAAGCTTTAAGCAATTTGTCATTCAATAAGCACTTCCCTTAAAGAGAAGCTCAGATTCTCACTGGAGTCTCAAGACAGCATAGGTCAGGCAAAGGAAAATGAATGGGTCACAGCATAGAGCTCAGCGGAGAGTCTGGAAAGGATCTGAAAAGTCTCCTATGAGGAAATCTCTCTCCACTCTAGGAACACGTACCAATATAACATTTCGATATCTATCACTGAGGTAAAATGTTGCATTCTTTAGTCTTCTCAGCAAATCAGTGCTGTGTCATCATGGTAATAGGACAACTTTTGTAGTCTAAGCAGTTTCAAAACAAAAGACTTACAGATAAGTCGATGTTTAGTTCCCACTGTCTTTTCAACAATAAAACAAAACAGTTCACCGTTAGGTCTGTCATTGCGCAAATTAAATCATGCCTTTCTCACTCATTCTAACTTGCACATTTGTTCAGGAAGAAACATTTGTATGAAATGTAAACTACAAACTTACATGCAATACTGTATTCTATGAGGAGAACGACCTTTACAACTCGGTCGTTACAATGCGGTATGTTTAAATCGCAGGCATTACCACGCAAGTCGTTACAATGACTTGCGCTGGATGGCGCTCTAAGCTAAGGAATAATATGATTTACTATTCCAACACCTTCCCTACTGTAACGTAGGCTAGAGTTGGAATAGTAAATCATACTATTCCTAAGTCCAGTGCCCTCCAGCTCAAGTCGTTGTAACGTCTTCAGTTGTAACGAACGCAATGTAAAATACTGCGTTGTGAAAGTATGCTTTGTAAGGTCATACATTCATTCTATGAATGTGTCTCTATGAGAAGGTTGAGAAGTAACCTTTTCTCCATTAAGCCATGTTAGCTCAACACATTTGTATCATTGAACACTTCACATCTTCGCATTACTAAGATTATTGATCTAAGGTCATTGGTAAGAAAAAGAAAAATTGCATTCATAATCATTTCTAATTTGACATACGTAGCTATGGAAGCCTCGTGCTCCCATTTGCCTTTTAAAATATGGCTTTTCATTTTAGGCCTACATGTTTTATCTAAACATTAATTGCCTTAATTTATATTTATTAAAAACGCTCTATCAATTCTTTGCTCATTCCTGCCTCAAGGAAAGCAGAGCGCCAGCTGGTATTTTCACACAAGGAGAGAAAAATCAAGATAATTAGACCGCTGCTTTCCATGTAACCTTTAAAAATACCAGCGCCGAAACAAAGAAGCATGCTTTTCCACATTATTGTGGCTTGACATGTTGATGAGTAACATCGGACGGAATGTTAATTTTCATGACATTGAGCACACACCTTTCCGTACAAGGACTCTGTAAAAAAAGCACTGTGTTCAGTTATAATAGTTGTTTTTCTCCTCATGACCCAGCAGCCTTATCACTATAAATGACCCTACAAACCCATTCAAAAGTACCTCAAGGCCTGGCGTCTAAAGTGAAGCATTTTGCTTAGCATGAATGGAAAACATCCAAGGTTTTCATATTTTACACGATTTCTTGCTGTCAAGTGTCCTTCCATTATTCGAAACTCGTTTCTCTTCTTATAGCCAATTTGAGCCTTTATGCATAATATTACTATTACAATGAAACCTAATTTTTATCATGTTGTTAGTTGTCAACGTAAAGAGAGTAGAGAGCATTTTAAAGTAGTGGAGGAGCATGGATTCTCAGGAATGGAGAATTGCCACCAATCTAACTTTAAAAATATTACACTTGCCAACTGTATAAAGCAATAAACCCCATTGTCTAGCATTCATTTCTTATGCCAGTAGGGTTTACTTTTATGTGGCCGTTTCGCACAACGTCATTAGCCACATTTTGTAAAATCTGTATCCATCGCACCCAGCGTGCTGGCACTTTAGAGAAGTATTTCAGCTTTGTCAGAAAGGGATCAGGGTTCGGACCAGTGTGGCAACATTATATTTGGGATGATGGTATTGTCCCATGTTCTCAGTTTTCTGAGGTTAGTAATGTAGGAATTAGGGCTTCAGTTGTAAAACATAAGTGAATGGGCCCTTATCAGGAGCACACTGCAGGTTTCATCACGGGAAACATCCATTACAACGCAGTCATTACATCGCACTGCTTTTACAACTCAGCTGTTACAACGCAACTGCCTTTACATCGTAGTTTTAGGGTGGTTATCAGGGCCGGACTGTCTACCGGGCAGTTGTGTGTGCTGCCGAGCAGGGGGATGATTTCGTTGATGGGGACCTGTGTGTGCAAAACACATTTTTTTTATTTTTTTATTTCAATGCGCACGCAGGTCCCTATCAACGAAATAAGCCCATACCACGGAGAAATCATCTCCCTGCTCGGCAGCACACACAACTGCCCGCAGTCAGTCAGGCCCTGGTGGTTATGGGTTTTGGGGTAGATGGGAATAGTAATGTGGACCCCTACACTGTCCAACACTTTCCCTACTGTTGCCCTAAAAGTATTATGTGTTGTAATGGTATGCATTGTAATGGAATGCGTTGTAGGTAGTTTTAAAAAATGCGTTGTAATGGCATGTGTTGTAAAATCATGCGATATAATGGTAGTTGCATGTAAAAACCACGTTGTAAAAGCATGCGTTTTAATTGTTTGTGTTGTAATGTCATATATTCTTCATCACACATTGCCCATGCTAGCACTGCCAATGACAGTACCACCACAACTACTAACCATCACATTAGTCAGTCAGTCAAAAGCTTTATTCGATATGCAAGATATCTTATAAGCACACTTACAATACAATCAGTTTGAATTTTACAAAAAGCATCACTTAAAGAGGTCAGTATAAAAAACACATTTAAAAGGAATAAAAGGACGTAGATTGTCCGCTATTAAATTAGCTAAACAGAATTAAATCGTTACTGACAATCTCTTACAACGAATAAGCCAAAACTGTTTTAAAAATTTTGCAATTCCACATACAATCTGGGGGGATGTGTCCGTGGTTAGGATACGTAGGGCTGTTAAGTGACTGCGTGTGCCCATGTTTCGGCAAAGGGGCTTCAACCAGGTACCCCTGGGCCTTGCATAATCCGGGCATTCAAACAAAACATGCGCAACGGACTCAATCTTGCTCGGGCAACAAGCACAATTTGGGGACTTACGGGCCGTGGAGCTCCAGTTAGATACCAGAGCACCAAGAGGTAGAGAACCAACTCTAAATTTAAAATAAAGGGCACGATCAAAGGGAAGGGTAATTAGATCCAAATAGGGTTCAAATGCCACAATGTCTTTAACAAGTAAAAAGGCGGCAGTAGATTTACAATGGTTCGAGTTTGTAACGAGGTGCTCCGCGGCCCATTTCCAGAAAAGGGCCTTTACAACATCTTTCGGCGGGGCTGAACGCGATGACCAGTAGTCCCCCAAACCAATTTTCTCCATAAGGTTTTTGGTGTCCCTTAGCCATCTTATCTTTGCCCAGCCCCCCAGGCTCATTATTTCCCTCAGGCCGTCAGCGTAGGATTTTAGCTCTTCACCCCTCCAGATTCGAGTCCATAAAAGGAGAGGGCGAAGCAGAGCTTGATCCTTAATGCTTCTGCAGCCTGTGTCCAACAACACTGGTACAGATGGGGTGCTCAGGGGGATGGCAATGATTGATTTCAGAAGCTTACTCTCAGCTGTTACCAGAGTGTCCAATCGGGAGTGGCCCCACAATTCTGCCCCGTACAAGGCTGATGTCACTACCTTGGTCTTGTAAATTTCAATTACCGGGGTAAGCGATCTCCTCGGTGAGGCTCGGTACTCCCTCATAAGAGCTCCTCCTACTCTCTTATGGTTAAGGGCCATTTTGTCTATATGATTTGCCCAGGACATTCTATCCGTAATCCGAATTCCGAGATAATCGAATTCGGATACTTTCTCTAGGGCAACAGAGTTAAGCATAGGTGGGCGGCCCAGTTTCCGTGGAGGGTTTAGGACTAGATATTTGGTTTTATCCACATTTATTATTAGCCCTTTTGCAGCACAAAACTCCTGGAAGCGCGTTAGCAGTTTCTGGAGGCCTTGAGGAGTCTTCGAGATCAAAAGCGTGTCATCCGCAAAAAGCAGGGTGGGGATCCGGACTCCTCCGAGACAGGGGGCGTCTGCTGGTTCTTGTTGGAGATATTCCACCACCCCATTTACATAAAGTGAAAATAGGGTGGGCGCCAAGACGCAGCCCTGTCTTACTCCCCTAGACACCGGTATTTTTTCAGTGACCTCTCCGTTTTTACCCCAACGAACCTGTGCATAGGTATTGGCATGGAGGCTAATGAGGAGGGACAAGATGTAAGGGGGTAATCCCAATTTGTGAAGTACCCTCCATAGTTCCTCCCGGGGGACCAGGTCGAAGGCAGTCTTCAGGTCTATAAAGGCCAAATAAAGACTGCCCTTACCTAGATCCACCACCTTCCACCCCAAAAGTGCCAACCTAAACACCTGCTCTATTGTCCCCATTCCTGCCCGAAAGCCTGCCTGGAAATCTGATAGGATTTTATTCTCCTCCACCCAATGGAGGATCCTTCCGAGTATAGCTTTACCGGCTATCTTTTGGGTGGAGTCTATCAAACTTATTGGGCGGTAGTTCCCCGGGGTTTCCCTACACCCTTTTTTGTAAATTGGGACCACCACTGCCCCTTTCCAAGATTCTGGTACTGCTCCTCCCATCATGATGTCATTGAGGAGAGCAGCAATCACCCTTCCCCATTTTACTGGATATGCCCTCATTAGGTCCCCCGGGAGGCCATCTGGGCCCGCTGCCTTGCGGGGAGCTACCCACCCTATGACCCCCTCAATTTCTACTGGAGTGAAGAGATCATAGGCCTGAGGTTCAATTACTAGTGAGAGGTTCGCCCCCATATTCAGGTCCCCGTCTGGAGGGAGGTATAACGCCCCAAAATGGTTTACCCAGTTTTGGGGCGGGATATTGCAGGGTCTCATAGTTACAGCGGGTTTATTCCGGGAACCTATAAGATTCCAGAAAGCCCGTGTGTCCCTACTTTTACTCGCTAAGAGCAGGTCTTCCCAAAACTTGTCTTCCCACTCCCTCCTAGCAGTTTTAAGGGCTTTATTATAGGCCTTCCTTGCGTCCTGTATCTCACTGGGGGATTTATACTTTACTGCCTCCACTAATTTTGTCTTATAAGCCCTACATGATTGGGTATACCATCCATCAGCGGGCTTTATAGATCTTTTATTGCCCGGCTTACTAGAGTATGGGGTAAACACATTAGTCAAGGCCTCTACCAGGGCGACAAACAGCCCACTCGCTCTACCCACACCTTCAGATGGGGACCCAAGGGTTGCCACTGCGAGGTTTAGGAGAGATGAAATTTCCCCTACCCTTGCCTCAAAGAGGACCAATTTCGCCCATTTTATTCTTCTCCCGCAAGGGGAGACTTCAGACTCATCGGGAGGAGCAGGTACCGGGGTAATATATCCCTTTTCTCTAGGTCGCCACCACTGGTCCATGTTTAGGGAAAGCGAGTTATGGTCGCTTTCAGTCGCAGGGACCACCAGCATGTCCCTTACATGGGGCCATAGGTGTACGTCTATTAACAAATAATCGATCCTCGAGGTGTGCCCAGGTCTATTATAAGTGTGGGCCCCCGCCCTGTCCGAATTTGTCCTCCCGTTCGCTGCCCGTAAGTTTAATTCGAGACACAGGGAATATAGCTGGAGCGCCACTTCTGACCACCTCCTGATCGGAGAAATTTCCAATACAGGAATCCCCATCCTAGCATCCTCCTCATCTTGGTCAAGGGCTACGTCCGAGCCCAAGGGCTCGAAAGTACAATTCATGTCTCCTGCAACCAATGTACGCATCTTGTGAGGGGTATTTTTTAGGATGGTCTCAAGAAGAGATATTACAGGAGACTTCCGTCCACCCTTGGTCCCACGAGCATAAACATTATAAATATTTAGGACCAGTCTCCCCCTTGGGTCTGTTAAGGTGATGTTTTGAATATCCGGGCAGCCTGTGGGAAACTCCTCTACTCTACAATCTAGAGAGGCGGCAACCCAGATAAGAAGGCCACCCAAGGGACGCCCTCTCCCTGATTCCGAGGTTTGAGCGGAAACAGAATGGGAAGAGAATCCCACCCTATGGACCGGGGCCAAACTCCATGTCTCTTGGAAAATACACACAGAGTGCTCATCAGCCCAAGCAGCAAAATCCGGTAGAGCCAACTTTCTTGCAATCCCTGCGACATTCCAGCTGAAAACCTTGAAAACTAGGTCCGTCACAGCTGGAATGTCTCTGGGTGCAAGAGTATTCCCGTCTATGGGCCTCGCCAAGGATATTTTAGGGGAGCAGGGGCTATGGATGCTAGCTTTAGTGGCTAGCGTCCCGCTAGTCGAGAGGATTTGGGTGGGCAATTCTCCTATTGGGTCCGCTCTACTCCCAAGTTCCAGTCAGTTCCAGCTTGGCACCCACTCGTGATTAGCCCTCAAGCCTCCCGTTTTCCCTACCCAGGACAGCTCCCCAATATGTCCCAAACCAGGGGAGATTAGGCTTTCTCCAGTTGGGTTAACAACTTGCCTAGGGTAAAAATAAGATAAGTCTACCACTTTAACCCCTGGAGCCCCCATATTTTTAATAGGAGTACAAATGGAGGGCACTACTCTAGGGTCTTGGAAATTTATAATTATACAATCCCCTTCCTGAGTTTTTTTCCCCTGCCCTACCCACCCAACTCTACGGACGCTTAGAATAATCCCATCTACATCCAAGGGAATAGGCTTATTTGCCTTCAGCCAGTGGATACACTTGTTCTTAAGTGATTGGTGATTTTCCATCTGGCCTTCCTTTAGAAGGGGGACATTTACCATAACTGCAACAAAAGGTTGACAGTCTGGCGGGAGGTTTACAGGCGGGATCCGACGCACAGGATTCCTAGGGACTAATAGAGTGGGAGCTGGGACTGTGGACTTGAACATAGGTCTGGAGGTTTTCCCTATCACTAAGCCTTGAGATTTAGTACATGTACCAGCCGCTTGTGGATCTACCACTTTGCCTCTCACTGTGAGTGGCTGCTTTTGTGGGATAGGGTTGGGTTTATTTGTAACCAGCACTGAGCATGCTAGAGACTCCTTGCGGTTTGGCCCTACTTTGGGAGGAGGAGAAGTTTTAGAGGATGGAATTATTATATTATTAGGGTCAGCCTTCTTTGAACAGTTTGGGGGCTTTGGATCTCTCTGGGGAAGTGGTTCATTCCCCTTTGCACCGGTATCCCGGTTTTCACCCACTCTAACTATTTGCTTAATTGTAGTTTTGAGTGAGTGGAATCCGTCAAGGGTTGATTGCTCTAATTTATCAATCCTCGCCCCCAGGCCCTTAACCTGAGCTAGTAGAGGCCTCAGGAGACTATTTACCTTCTCTAGGATATTTTCAAGCGTTACAGGGTCAGCGAGGGCAGGAACATTAGTAGTATTATCATCTGTGCGAGTCCCCATAGGGGGGTCCACAGCAAGCCCTTCTATGTCGCCCTCACTCTCTAACAACCCGGCCCTTGTGTTTCTCATACCTTGCCCAGTATGCCTTCTTGCTCTTTGGTAAAGTGCGGCCTGCCTAACAAGCCTACCCTTTTTGCGTTTTCTTGCCTTTTTACTTTTAAGCCTATTGTCCTGCCTAGTTTCGGGAGTTTGGATGTTTACAGACGCACCTTCAGGGACCCCATCTGATGTGACTAATGTGGGGGTAGGAGATTTTGGTGAAGGAGGGACACTAATAGCATCACTAAGGGATTTAGATATTACAGTTGGATACAGGGAACTAAGGTCACCATCTTCTACAAAAGCAGTGGGGATGGACGAAGCCAGATTTTCCAACCTAGCTATATTCTGCCCTATTTCCACCAACTGGGGCGTGTCTATAGTGTTGCCTGCAGCACCGGATAGGGGGGCAGAGTGAGCCTTCTCACTAGCCGGTGTGAGCGACTGGGCAGCAACCCCCAATGATGAACGTCTTGAGGGGAGGTAGACCTCAGATAGGCGCCACTCGGACATCGCTATTTCTTTTTCTATCACCGCTGCTACCCTAGTAATGAAACGGTCCATTGATCCAATCACAGGACTCCCAACAGTGGACCCTCTCTCGCCTTCACTCCTGATGAGTTTGCCAGAGCGGGTGGACATAATTTGAGGATCGCTGCAGGGCCTCACCCCGGCCGTGTGGTCCACCTCCTTTGGGGAGGAAAGGGACGTGACCCAGCCCGGCCTCCTGCGGCCCCGGACGGCCACAGACGGTCCCGCCCTTGTCCCGGGCTTCTCCCGGCGCGCTCCCGCACGCTCCCGCGTAGCGGCTACTACGCAGGCCTAAGTACACAAGATCTGTTTGTTGGTTGGCTGATAGGCAGGGGGGCGTGGCCAGCGGGGAGAGCAGCCCAGGTGTTACTGATTGGGCGCGCAGGGGCTCCTGGAGACTGGAGTCCCTGCTTGGCACTCGCAGCCCCGCTGGTCCCAACGCCTCTCTCGCGCTCCTCCCAGCAGTCCTCTGCAGCCTATGCCCAACAGCCTCCTCTGCCACAGGCGCGCTGCGGGTCCGGCGAGCCGTTCACAAAAGCCGCCTCCGCCCAGCAGACACACCAAAGCAGAGTGCACGACGTGGATCCTGGCAGGAAACAAACAGCAAGTAGCAAGGGTCCCCATCACATTAGTAGAAGTGTGACAGTTCAGACTATTCCAGTACACCCGAAGCTATAAGAATGTCTTGGGTGGGGTGGTATTAGTCATTTTTAAGACATACTGAATTATTAAACAACTGTTATTGGGCTCATCTAAATAATAAGACAAACACTGCCACCAAGTGGTGTACAGTTATAAATGCCGATGTTGACAATGACGTACCGGTGCTGAGCACCGGAAATCACAGCTCAAATTAAGCAGTGGTTGGTAGATTATACCACTAGGAATGGAAGAATGGTTTTCCAGCAGGCAACCAGAAGTCATTGATAGGACGATGGACCGGGCATTGCTCAAGAAGCATACATCGTGGCACATCATCACAAAAACTGAACTATACAAAGAGATGCTATAAAGAAGTATAGATTTACCTACATTTAGCTGAGATAACACGTGATTTATAAATGGAGCAAATCACAGCACCAAAATAACTAAGAACATCATCAAGCAAAGTAAGTAGACGCTAGGGCATGTCAACATGTCCAACTGACAATAATGGTTCAGCCTCTGGAATTTCAGGAAAATGGTGGCATGTGCAGCTCCAGGCAGCCGAAAAAAATCCACTCTCCCTGACTAAACAGGGCCATAGAGGAAAAAGAAACACTGAACAGTAAATATAGGATCAGGAAGAGAGCAAGGGAAAAGAAAAGTACTATCGGAAACATTGTGCAAACAATGAGTCCCAAATACATGACCAGGAAGAGAGCAAGGGAAAATAAAAGCATTATGGGAAACATTGTGGAAACAATGAGTCCAAGTATCTTGGTGAAGGTCAAGGCGAGAAAGCAAGGCAGGAATAGACGAGTACAGAGAAGGTGTATAATCTTTAGCTGGTGCAACTAATGTCACTTTTGCATGACAATTCCTATACCTGTAGGTATTTTCACCGCCCAAATGAAAAACCTGAGGCACCTGCAGCACCTGTATTGCATTCTCAATCAATCAATCAGTAATTTTATAGAGCGCGCTACTTACCCGCGAGGGTCTCAAGGCGCTGAGGGAGAGGGGGGGCGCTACTGCTCAAATAGCCAGGTCTTGAGGTGTTTTCTGAAGGTGAGGTGGTCCTGGGTCAGTGGTAGGTGAGCCGGGAGGGAGTTCCATGTCTTGGCGGCTAGGTGGGAGAATGATCGTCCTCCAGCGGTGGCTCTGTGGATCCGTGGGACGGTTGCGAGGGCGAGGTTGGTGGAGCGGAGTTGGCGGGTGGGGGAGTAGAACGAGAGGCGGTTGTTGAGGTATTCGGGGCCCATGTTGTGGAGTGCTTTGTGTGCGTGGGTGAGGAGACTGAATGTGATCCTCTTGCTGACGGGGAGCCAGTGCAGGTCACTCAGGTCGGCCGATATGTGGCTGTGGCGAGGGATGTCGAGGATGAGTCGTGCGGAGGCGTTCTATCTTCGCTGCAGTTTTTTTATTTAAAATCTGTTTTATTTTTGAACACAGCGTTAAGCCTACAACCTCTTGCCGAGGCCGGCCGCGCAAGATGTATCTCGTCGAGTTCTGTGCCAGTGCAATCGGGGAAAAGCTTTAACACAGCGCCTCGCCTACAACCCTCCTCGGAGGGCCGGCCGCATGGCTTAGGGGTGCCGTGGTCAAAGTCTTGCCATACTCATGAGTGTATTCGCTTTGGCAAGTAGGATGCGTGGAGGGCAGGTAGCCCAGCTATCTCTAACAGCCCAACGGGGGCACAACCATCTCAAGGGAAGATAGGCGCCAGGGTGGCTAGTAGGAAGAAAGAGAGTAGGAAGGTCAAAGAGGCCTACGGACAGACAAAGCGGAGGGGGGGGGAAGGAGGGGGAGGTTCGATGGAATGGCGGGTATTGGCAGCATGGCGGGGGGTAGGGTGCAGGGGGGCGTGTGTGTGTGTGGTCGCAGCCGCGGTGTGTAAGGTGATCAGGGATGTAATCTGGTCGGGTCTCTAGGGACAAGCGCGTCCTCGAATAGGTGCAGAGCGCGGAGTCTAGTGGGCATGTGTCGCGCATATTCCACAGAACAGAGATGACGCACCAAGGGCTCCCAAACCGCCTTGAAGCGCACATCTCGCGCCTGTAGACGCGCCGTAAGTAGCTCCATCGCTAGGACCTGCCAAAGGCGCACAAACCAGGCGGCTATGGGAGGTGCCTCCGCTCGCTTCCAGTACAGGGCAATGAGTTGCCTAGCGGCACCTAGCATTTGGAGTGTGAGAATCCAATCTCCACGAGTGAGTGCCTTGAGCGTAGCAGGACGTATGCCAAGTAGGATCACGCTCACTTCCTCGGGCAGCGGGAACCCCAACACCCCTTTGATATGGCTAAGCACCTCCTTCCAGAAAACAGTAAGGGCCGGACACGTCCACCATATATGCACGAAGTCACCAGTCGCAGATTCACATCTCCAGCACTTCGGGGAGGCGGTGGGGAACATCTGACTAAGGCGTAGGGGGGTATAGTACCATTGCGTAAGTAGTTTGTAGGCGTTTTCCCTCTGTGGAATGCTGCGGTATACCTTGGGTATATCCCGCCACAGTCTGCTCCATTGAGAGGGGGTAATGTCTACGCCTGTCGCTAATTGCCATTGCCTCTGATAGGGGTGTGCAGGCGCCAATATAGGATGCTGCAGAATGTAATATATCTGGGAGATCAGCCTCTTCAGTCCCCCGAGGGAGCGCGCCAATTTCTCAAAGGGCGTGTATGTTCGGGTAGCCGCTTGGTACATTTCGTCCCCGGCAGTCCAGTGGCTTAGCTGGACGTGTTGTATGGCAGCCTGCGGCGGCACCCGAAATTCCTCCCTGCAATCCATCCAAGATTTGGGCATGCCCTCAAGAAATAGGTCTCCAGCTACTCTACAGTCCCCTTGAATCCATTTATCAAACGCCCGAGTCCGGTGGGCCGGGGGGAACTGCGGATTCCCCGCTATCGGGGTGTGTGGGGACGGGAACGTGGTCAGACCTCTAGACACGGCTATGTTATCCCAGATGTCAAGCACCATTTTCGTGGGTACTGCAAGGTACGCACTTCTCGAGCGTGCAGCTCGCGGAAGCCAAGGCAGGTCCCATATTGTACATCCAGTGACCGCTCGGTCCATGTGGAACCAGTGTTTATCGCTTTCGCGTGCGCCCCATTCCACCACGAATCGGAGATGTGCTGCCCAGTAGTAGTGCACCAAATTGGGACAGGCCAGGCCTCCTCTGTCTCTTGGTTCCATGAGGACCTTTTGTGAGAACCGAGGGCGTTTCCCACCCCAAATAAAGGACGTAATCTCCCGCTGGAGGGCCCGGATACAGTGAAGCGGTATAGGGGTGGGTAGACATTGGAATACATAGAGAATTCGGGGGAGGATCGACATTTTAACTGCGTTGAGACGCCCCAGCCAGGACATCATCAACGGTTTCCATTTCCTAAGGTCCTCTAGCACAGCTTTACGACACTCTGCCCAGTTTACCGAGGACCAGGAGTCCAAGTGGGGGGTAAGGGCGAGGCCCAAGTATCTAATATGGCTCTCCGCCCATCGATAGGGTACGGACTCCTTCAGGGAGAGGACGTCCGCAGTAGGCATTGTGAGGTTGAGTGCCCAAGATTTGGTGTGGTTTATTTTGAGGCCCGACGCTCGTTCATACAGACAGAGTACATCGTGGACCGCTGGTAGAGACGTGCGAGGGTGTGTAAGGGTGAGAATCAGGTCGTCCGCAAAGAGCGCCACCTTATTGTCTCTCCCCCAAGGGTTATTCCATGTATTCTGGGGTCACGTCTGATCAGTGCCGCCAGGGGCTCTACTGCCAGGGCAAACAGGAGTGGCGAGAGGGGGCACCCCTGCCTCGTGCCTCGGTGTATCGCCAACGGCGGGGTAAGTTGGCCATTTATCCTGATCCTGGCCTGTGGATCCAGGTACGGGGCCATAACATACGCTATCATTTTGGGGCCCAGGCCTAGCTTCCGGAGGGTCTCTTTCAAGAAGGTCCAGTCCACCCGGTCGAAAGCCTTCTCTGCGTCGAGCGAGAGAAGGCAAGCAGGGATATCCCAATGTCGCACTTTGCCCACCAAGTGGGCCAGTCTGCGCACGTTGTCGGCTCCCTGCCGGTCGCGGATGAATCCCACTTGATCCGGGTTCACCAACCCTGGCATGTACGGGTCTAGTCGCTTAGCCAGGATCTTAGTATATATCTTCAGGTCAGTGTTCAGGAGGGCAATGGGCCGATAGGAAGCACACAGCGCAGGATCTTTCCCTGGCTTCGGTATTAGTGCGATTTCCGCCATTCCCATGTCAGGGGACGGTCCCACCGCGTCTGAGAAGGAGTGGAACAATCTCAGCAGATGGGGGCGAAGCTGGGTTTGGAAGGTGCGATAGAAGGAGAGCGGCAGGCCATCGGGCCCCGGAGTTTTCCCCATGGGAAGATCTTTAAGGGCCGAGGAGATCTCATCCTCAAGTATGGGCTCTTCCAACTCCGCCGTTTGATGCGGCGACAGGGGGGTCCCGTCAAAGTCAGCGAGGACAGCAGCCCGCGCCTCTGCTGATGTAGGCTCCTCCGCATATAAGGAAGAATAGTAGGCCACAAAGGCGTCCTGCTTGGCTCGCTCGGTGACTGCGCACGTACCATCCTGATGTCGCAGATTAGCGATGTGAGCTCTAGCCATCCGTGCCTTTAGCCGTCTCGCCAGTTGTCTACCTACTTTATCCCCCCTTCGTAGTATTTCTGTTTTAGCGCTAAGAGGGAGTGTTCTGCCTTGTTAGTGCGTATGAGGCGAAGTTGTCCCCTGAGGTTTGCCAGTTTCCTTCTGGACGCCAGCGAGGGCCGTTCCCTGTCGTGCGCCTGCGCCTGTTTGATCTCACCTGCCAGATCAGCCTCCAGCTTACAGGCCGCTCTCCTTCTCGCGATCGCCAGAGAAGTGATATGCCCCCGTATGGTGGCCTTAAAGGCATCCCACACTACCGGGAATGGTGTCTCCGGGATGTCATTGAGAGTGAAGTACGAGTCTATGGCTTCCCGAATGCTATCAACATCTTCCGGGTCTCGGAGAACGCTCGGTGGGAGATGCCATCGTCGCTCCCGGGGGGGGCACGCCCACGGGTCCTGCAACAGCAGCTCCACATGTGCATGGTCCGACAGCGAGATATCTGAGATGGTGACCTTCAGCGTGTCCCGCGCCAGGGCTAGAGAGGTGAAAAGGTGGTCAATGCGCGAGTACGTTCTGTGGGAGTGCGAGTAGAAGGTATAGTCACGGACTCCTGGATTATGGTACCTCCACGCATCCACCAGCCCTAGGTCCGTGATCTGCTCTTTCAGTGCGGCCGACATTGCGCCCGTGCCGCTAAACGTGTTGTCTCCACGATCTATGTCTGGGTCCCACACCAGGTTGAAGTCCCCGCCTAGGATTGTGTGGGGTTCGCCAGCTTGGAACTGGTCCCTTAGGAGTGCCTGAAGAAACTTGTCCTGCGACTGGTTAGGTGCATATATGTTGCCCAGGGTGTACTGTGTCCCACCCATCTGTACCGTGGCCCGAAGGAAGCGTCCGTCACCACTCTTGTAGGGTCTTGTGGATCCCCGCCTAAAGCCCGCTCTGCAGAGAATGGCCACCCCCGCCATTTTAGTGTCAGCTGACGCCCAGAACTGCATGGGGTATCTGGGATGTGCCATGCGGCCTGTGTCTCCCCGCAGGAGATGCGTCTCCTGAAGGAAGACAATGTCAGGAGAATGTTGCAGGAGATAGCGCCACACCTGTTTCCGCTTGTTGGGGGAGTTAAGTCCTTTGACATTAAGCGTCAGGACTTTGAGAGGTGTAGGGACACTCATCACCATGGGATCAAGGGGAGTAAAGCCGTCTCGCCACCCGGCAGCCCCCACCCCATCAAGCAAGGGGGTCCAGCCACCCCGACCCACCATGACCATGCAGGCTCCATCGACAGTCTCCAGGCCGCCACACTGCCGAACTGAAGGGGAAACCAGTTAAAGGGGAGGGTCGAGCGAGAAGTAGGAGGGATAGAACAGGTAAGAAAAGAGGGAACACATAGAGAGAGTATAACCACAACTGGCCAACGTGGCCGTAGTACAATGTCCCAGATTCCGGGCATCCTCTACCCGAGGGTTTGGATGGTCTCAGGAATGTCACTTCCTTGGGGACAAAGTGGGGGTGTCTTTATCAGAGAAAGTAGTCTCAAGTGCCCCGAGGCCCGTCCGCCCCGTTGCTCAGGGTTGATTCGGGGGTATGTAGCATAGGGGCAGTGAAGAGAGAGTAGTGTCAGGACAGCCAGGTCGGCAGCATTGGGCCCCGGCGGAAAGACATCATTCCCTGGTCCTCCAGCCGCCGCAGCCGAACTTCGTGGGCGTCCGCGGGGGGGTAGCTGCAAACCATCGCCTTCCGAACCAATTCCCTTCCCAACAGTGCTTTGTCGGGACCCCCCGCAGCGCCCTGTCTGCCTCACCTGTTGGTGCGGCAGGCTCCGGCATCAGCGATGTACGCTACAAGGTGCGCCTGGACGCGCAGTCATAGAGGGGCCGCTGGCATGCAGGGGTCAGCTAGCGTTCCGCGGGGGGGTTCTGGATTTCAAGAAATGTCCGCCGCATTACTATGGGGTGCAGCATCCTTCACTCCGCTGGGCCTGGGGCGCCGGGGGTCCATAGTTAGCGTGGCAAGGGTTAGAATGAGACCATTCACGGAGTGTGGGGCCCCAAGGTTTGATCCTCGCTGTCGTGCTCAAGGGAGCGGATGTGTTCTATGATGTCCTGCTTTGCCTGGGACATGGAGCCTGCGTCCAGCGGGGGTGAGCGGCGGCGTCGATTCACTGTGGTCCAGTCGGGCCGGGCCGGGGCCCTCTCTGGGCGGTTGGTGCGGGCGGGACTGCGTTCCGGGGACTCCGAGAGCTTAAGCAGCTGCGCCGCCTCGTTGTAGGAGCGGATGACTTTGCGTTTGCCTTCCCAACGAAAGATGAGAGCGAAGGGATGTCCCCACTGGTAGGGGATTTCGAGGGCCCTCAGCTTCTCCGTCACCGGGCGGAAGACTTTCCGTCTGTGCAGTGTGTTAGGGGCCAGGTCCTGGAAAATTTGGATCTTATGGGCTCCATATCGCAAATCCTGTTGGTCCCTCGCCGCCTTCAGAATGGCCTCCTTCTCCGTGAAGTAGTGCACTCGGGTGATGATGTCTGGGAGGAGACCCATCTTGCCTCCCGCTCCGAAGATTCGGTGTGCCCGGTCCAAAAGCGGCAGGGGGGCTTCCTTGTTGCCCCTCACCTCATGCAGGAGCTGCGCCACGTAGGCCATGGTGTCCGTCCCTTCTTCTCCGAGTGGCACGCCCCGGATGCGGAGGTTGTTGCGGCGTCCCCTATTTTCGAGGTCCTCCTGCTTAATCTGAAGTTCGATATTCTGCTCCTCCAGGGTTGCCACTCTCTGCCACAGCTGTTCCAAGTCTTCAGTGCGCGTGTCCACCAGCTTCTCGAGACCGTCTACCCTGTCACCCAGCTCCGTCACGTCCTTGCGTAGTTCTTTAACGCATGTTTGCACCTCCGATCTTAGGGACCCTATTTCATACTTTAGGTCCATCATGAAGGAGGACATGAAGGCTTGTGTCACCGGCGGGGAGTCAGTGACCGATGGTGGCACTTCTTCAGTTGGTGCTGCCGCTCCTGCCTTGCCCCACATGGCAACCACCGAGGTGCCCTTGGACGACGTTGCCTGGTCCGCCTTACCTCCACTTCCGCGGGTCATGGTCTATCTTGAGCGTGGCGCTCCACCACCCAATGCGTCGCACGCCGTCGTTAGCTCCGCACCCCCCTGGTGCTATAGTAGTGCGGCGGAGGGTCAGAACACCACCAATCGACCTCCCCCGTATCAAGCGCCTCCCCTCACGCCGTCCAGTGTCTCCCAGGGAGTGATATACGTAGGCCCTCTCTTCCTGGGGGTCGCAGGGTGACCGCAGTGGTCAGTTGGTCAGCACTCGGTGTCTTGGGGGTAGACCTCACCCCGGGTTCGGGACGCCACCGCGCTCTCGCTCCCCACCAGAGGCAGCGTCCCTCAGGAGTGGCAGGTGTGTGGGTCGCCTCCCCACCTCCGTTGTGTCCCCAAAAAAGCAGTTGGGCCCCAGGTCCCTCCGGAAGATGGGGGAGTACTCACGATTCTGAGAGGCCTCACGTCCCCGCCTCAGGCCGGTCCTCTAGGCCGCAGGGGTGCGATCTCCAGCAGGCGACGCAGGGCGGTCAGGCAGCCACTCGCGGAGGCCCCACCAGCAAGGGGGGCGCAGGCCACTCGCTCTCCCAGCACTGGCTCAGCAAGATGGCAGCGAGTGCTCGAGGGGTTGGTCAGATGTCGGGGGGCAGGGGTCAAAGGCCCGCTCAGGTGCTCCTGCAGGGTCGCCCTTACTGGGCACTCGCTGATGGCCTCTACAGCCCGCCGGGGCGGGCGCCTTGGTCACCGACGCCGATGGGGAGGGTCAAGATGGCGGGCAAGCTCCCGTCCGGGAGGACAAGATGGCGGGCGGTCCCTCCAGCGTGCCAACTCCCAGTGCGGCAGTTCAGGGCACCACCACGGCGCCAGGCATCGGGGCAGCGAGGGTCTGCCAGGTGCAGGTCTCCAGGTCAGCCTCCCAGGGGACAGTAGCTCCGCAGTCGCGTGGCCGGGGTCCGCTTCACCTCCGACTCGGCCTTGCCGCCACTCCAAAGCCGGGTCCTCTCGTAGGTCCAGCAGCCGGGCCAGTACCGCGTCCCCCTCTAGGAGTCGCTCCGCCCGCGTCGGCTCCGCCTCCGCTATCAGCAGGCCCCGCGACCTATCAATCCCAGCCGGGGTTCGCCTCGGAGCGTCCGGTTGTGCCTCCAGGCGCCCTCTCGTTCCGGGCGCCGTCCGCCAGAGATGCAAGACCGATGCGAGGCGGGAAGATGGCCGCGATAGTCCGGCAGCCGGGTCCCCAAGATTGCAGTCGCCCCCGGCAGTGTCCTCTGCACCGGAGCGTCCACCAGGCGAGTCTCCACACTGTCAGAGGATCGGCGGGGGATCAGGGACACAGAGGAAACCCCCGAAAAATGCTTAGAAACGCTCATTAGGGCAACGGGGCGACGGAGCTCGCTTGAGTTGCGTCCGCTCACATCACCGCCGTAGCCACGCCCCCGCTGCAGTTTTTTCTGAAGTATGGCTGTGGTTCCTGCGTATTGGGCGTTCCCGTAGTCCAGTCGGCTGGTGACGAGGGCCTGCATGACCGTCTTTCTGGTTTCTGTGGGGATCCACTGGAAGATCTTTCGGAGCATGCGCAGGGGGATGAGATGACGTTGACTTGTTTGGTCATCGTGAGTGAGGAGTCCAGGATGAATCCCAGGTTGTGTGCATGGTCCGTGGGTGACGGTGTGGTGCCCAGGGCAGTGGGCCACCAGGAGTCGTCTCAGGCGGATTGGGATTGTCCGAGGATGAGGACCTCCGTTTTGTCTGAGTTCAGTTTGAATCGGCTGAGCTTCACCAATCCGGGACTTACTTCATTCCTTCCTGGAGGTTGGTTTTGGCGGTGGTTGGGTCTTTGGTGAGGGAGAGTATCAGCTGGGTGTCGTTGGCGTAGGAGATGATGTTGAGGTTGTGTTTGTGTGCGATGGCGGCGAGGGGGCTCACATCCAAGAAGCAAAGAATGGTCAAATCAAAATCTTTCCAAAAGCATGTTTACCACAACATACACACAAGCACCACGTTTGCAATTTACCACTAGTATTAACCAACAAAGGACATTCAAATGTGACAAAAAGTTTTGTTTTTGGAATAGGAGAAAAAAAGGATCAACAACAATATATATAAACTCCTGCATATTTCAGCTCAAAATAAAACAAACCATAGGCTTATGCACCCAAGGCAAATACCCACCTTATACACATTTAAAGAAGATGCATTGCATGTTCACCCACCACATATAACCTTCCACGAGCATAGACAGATAGCACAAAATGAGCCAACCACATAAACCCCAGAAGAGGAGCTGTACCAGATGAGGAAATGCGACTGCGTCGGACACATTTCGTCATTAACAAGAAAGTTTATGAAGGTGGAAGGCACATTGAGGAAGGAATTGAATTATGGAGCCCGGACCCCCTAGGATGTTCCCCACCCCGCCCTCATGAGATCCCACAATCAATACTTGATACTTTAAGAGTGTTGGTATAAACAGCCATGTTTAATTACAATCAACACACATAAACATGACAAAATGCAATTATATATTTTACATTTACAAATTCAAATATTTACACTTTTAATATCGACAATCATAATCATAATCAAATATCATAACGACCGGTTTTGCAATATCAACTTGCTCCTGCACCAAGGGGCCCTCTGGCTCGCATCTCCTAATCTGAGAACCACGAAAGGTGCAACCCATCTGCGTGCTTGAGCGGTGAGCCCCAGCCCTCTGGTCCTTGTCTGCCATTTATGGGGCCCACCCCTCTACCATCAGGCTGCCAAGGAGGCTCGTAGGGAATAACCAGGGGCCGCTGCCACATGCCCTAGATCGTGACCTGGCACCCTTGCCTCCCCAGCCGGTGTCCCCATTCTTCCTGCGGAGAGCTTACCATCTCTCCCCTCAGTGCTGGCCTAGGGAGAATGTAAGGAGGACTCCTGTTAACCCTGTGAGTCAATGTTCTGTGGCCTCTTTTCCACCTTTAGCGGGACCAGGGCCCACAGGTCATTCACCCTGCCCACCATTGAAAAAGTTCTGCACAGATGACCAGATTCCTTTGGTCCATACATCTGTTCCAATGTCTGACAAATGTAGGCCGTCATGGAGAAACATCAGATCCCCTGTGATGAGTCTGTGTGGTATATGGAACAAGCGGCCCTGTCCAGTGTACACCCCAATAATACATATAAAGCTTGAGATCGTACTCCGGCGCCCCATGTCCGGTGTGGTATCATGCAAGACCAGGCTATCTGTGCCCGAGGGAACGCCCTTCCCAGCCTGGCGAACTCAGTCAATAACGCTTCTCTGATTGCCTGACGCCCTAGGTCCACCATGTCATTGCCGCGTAAATGCAGGATAACCAAACCCGGGGACTGCTGTCCCTCGTGTGCTCTTGTCTACTCTACTAGCCACCGCAGTTGCCAGATTTGCAGGCCCCCAACGCCTCACCATAGGAACACATCCCCTTCAAACTCAGCGGTTTTGACACTCGCTGCTGCTGCAACCGGACCGTGGTGCGCAGTACGAACGGGTGTCCTAACACCCATACCACTTTTGAGGGCATACTAATGACGGGAAGAGAAATGGAAAAGTCAGAATGATCATGCCAACATATCTGTTTGTCATCCTACAGTAATTTGGGCCGCACGCAGTGTTTGAAACAAGCTGATGACCAACGCCCAACCCTTTTCACTGCCTCTGCCGGTAGGCCGATGCCTGCTGCCAGAGTCGCTACCCCAATTCTGAATGAGTGTGAAGAATAACCCGTTGGATCCAACCTCAGACTCGCCAATGCCTGCCCAAACACGACCCTGAATTGATATTGTGACAGGCAATCTCCCTGCTCATGTATGAAGAGGGCCTGCCCATGCCCTAATGGACGGATCGCCAAGTATGCCTCCATCCTGGCTACTGGGCATATTGTTGCCCCCGGTGCCGGGCTCAGTCGAATCGTGGTCCCCTTCCCCAATGGGTATGTCTTAGATTTCCTTAATACCACCACCAGCCCACCCTGGACTACTTTGGTGTCACGCCACTGAAACCCTCCTGAATGGTCAGACTTGGAGGCCGCCACTAACTCCTCTAATCGAAAAGCCCCATAAAAGGCTAGGGAAAAGGCAGCCCCAAATAAGATGCTCTCATAATATGAGCAGCATACTGCCCGCAAGGGCCCAATAATGTCACCCAGTGTCTTCACGTCCAGCGGCCTTCTGCTATCCTTCCTGACCCCTTCCAACCTGGCCCATCCTGACAGCGCTTTCCTGACTATGAATTGAGCACCTGGGTCCCACTCGCCTGCTAATTTAGCAAAGAATCCTACCACTGTCACATGCACCCTAGCATAAGAGGCTGGCCTGCCCTGATCTTTTAAAGCTTGCAGGAAACCGCATATAGCCCCTGTAGAGAAGAGGCCCACCAGACCTGCACGCTTAATAAACATCCTGTATGACTTGAAATGTTGCTGGTAAGTTATTCAGGTGCGTTTGCTCAATGAGGCACCCACCGGTCCCGCTAAAGTGAGGCTCCAATCCTCCACAAAGATATTGGGAACACTGTCATCTGATCCTCTACCTGTGGGTGATACCTCCGGAAATCCTGCAACTTGGAGCGAGACAAAGCGTCAGCAGCCTGATTCTCTACACCTGGAATATGTGCCGCTTTGAACAGCAGATTCAACCTCAAGCAGGCCAGAATTAAATGTTTTAACAGCCTCAAAACATGTTTACATGCAGCCCCATGCCTATTAATAACCTCCACCACTGCCATGTTGTCTGACCAGAAAATCAAGGATTTGTTCTCAAAGAATTCAGCCAAAATTGTTACTGCTACCACAATTGGAAAAAACTCCAAAAAGGCTATGTTCCTGGTCAACCCGTTCTCGTGCCACGCTGTCGGCCAATCTCCCCTGCACCAGTGTGTCCCCAACACTGCTCCAAAACCTATGCTATCAGCTGAGTCTGTGAGTAAGCCCAAGTCCGTACTGGATGTTGTCGGTGCTGGCCATACCACCTTACCATTGAAATCTCTCAAGAAACTGCACCACACCCTCAGGTCCTCCCCCACATCTGCCTGTAGTCGCACATGATGGTGCTTTGGAGTCAACCCCACCATCGTCCGTGCAATTGACCGTGAGAAGGGGCGCCCCATCGGAATGATCCGTAAGGCAAAGTTCAACTAACCGAACTGGAGTTGGTGCAGCATGACTTTAGCTCTTGCCAATGCTGAATCTATTGCTTGAGAGAATTCCTGGACTTTGTCCATTGGTAACCTGCATTCCCCCAACACTGTGTCAATCTCAATCCCTAGGAAAGGCATGCATGTCGCCGGACCCACAGTCTTACCCGGAGTCAATGGCACTCCAAATTCTTCAAACATGGCAACTAGTTTCCCCAACGCATGCCCACATTCCCCGATGCAGAGGGGCCCATGACCATAAATCATCCAAGTAATGTACAATGTCTTTGTGTCCTGTTCTGAAGGTAAACAGCCACTGAAGTATAGAATTAAATATCTCAAAGTACTTGCATAACACCGCACAACCCATTGGCATACATCTGTCATAGTAAAACTGATGATTCAGTTGGAAACCTAACAAGTGATAATCATCAGGGTGCACAGGCATGAGCCGGAAAGCTGACTCAATGTTTGTTTTTGCAATAAAGGCGTTGGGCCCTAAATCACGCAGCTTCTGTAATGCCATATATAAGGAAGAATATGTCATAGAGCACAAGGATGGGTGTATGGCATCATTCACCAAGGCTCCCCTTGGTGTTGATAAGTTATGTATCATCCTGTACTGGCCTGGCTCCTTCTTAGGAACCACTCCCGGTGGTGAACACACATAACTTGGTAATGGGGATGTGGAGAATGGGCCAGCCACCCACCACAACGCCCTTTCTTTACCGACCTTCTGGAACACTACTGTGGGGTGCATGCGTGCTGATAATAGATTATTGCAATGCTCAACAGGAGGCAACCCCTGTGCTGGAATGCGAAGCCTGTGGAAAACACCTGATACAATGCCCTGGCTGCCATCCTGTCAGGGTACTGATTCAGCCAAAAAATCAGCCACCCTATCTCTACTGGTGTGGGTAACTTATTGTTGGGATGGCTTGGGCTCCCTACCTCTCTCTTTTGACTTTTTTAATACATTTAAACTCGGGATTGGAGAGGTGACCACAGAACGCGCAGGTGTGCTTAAACTTACATGTCCCGGTTGGCCAAGTACACGTTTTTCGGTTAAAAGCCCATCAAGTCCCTTTTTTCTCGCCTGCGAAAGGGCTGTTTCATGGGTGCTTTGTTATTTACGCTTTCTAACCATATATTCACCTCTGTCTGGTCCCACCCCATGTCTGGGTCCTCAACCTTGGTCCATCTCAAATCCCTATCATAATCAAGCCAGGCTATACCACGTACATTGTATGCGCTTTCAGAAATTTATTTGCATAGCATATCAAAGGTATTGCCAGTTCAGGCTTCTTTTCTAACATTACTCTTGCAAAAACATTGAAACCAACCATCCAATTAGTAATTGATTCTCCACTCTTGGTTCCCTATCTTTGAAAGAACCCTCTTTCCCGTCTTTGCCTTTAGACTCCACTTCCCTCCTCTTTGGCCTGATTCAGGAGAATATATTAATTAATTACCCCTTCCAAATCTTTTCCTTTGTGTCAAGAGGAACATACGCTGCCAATTTACCATGCTTAAATAACACAGTATCGTGGCCCCCAATTGCCTCAGACCCGCTGTCTGTGCCTTTGCTTGAGCTCTCAACCGCCTTACCTGTTGTCTCTGATTGGGCGGGGGCCACTGGACCCACCGCCTGAAGGGCCGTGTTCATACCTTTGTCCTGTGCTTTGCCCAAGAGAGCCACCTGTTTACTAATCCCGCTGAGCGCACTCCTCGTGTCTGACGGTGGTGACCATGGCGCCAATGTTGCCCTACCGGTCTTATTCCCTAGCGCTGGCACTGCCAACTGCGCTGAAAGGGTTGCTACTGAAGCCGGTATACTAGCTGTGGGGGCTTGCCTCTCCCACTGCTACCATCGGTTGGCCTGGGGCAGGGGGGGACTACCCCACCTAGTACACCTGCCTGTGTCAGTAAACCTCCCCCTTACCCGTTCTGTAGGGCTGGCGCTATGACAGGTGTCTCCTCTGGCACTATAGGATTTGGGGGTTGGCCGCGGGCACCGAGGCCTTCAAAGCTCCCCAAATTTCTGCCAATATTGTGCCCACCTCATCCCGTCCCCCAACAGTTACTGGTTGTTCTGGTTCTGGCTGTGGCAGTACATTAGGTACTGGTTGTGGAGGTACATTGGGTACTGGCTTTGGGGTACACTAGGTACTGGGTGCACTGGTTCTGGCTGTGGGGGTATAATGGGGCAGTTGGTGCAGGAGGCTGCTCCTCCGGTTCCCTGCTCCCTTGGCCCTTCTTATTTCCCTTTTCACCCTTTCCGCTCCCCCCTTTCCCTGCTCGGCTGCGTCCTGGGCCTCTTCACCGGGGGGATGCTGATTTGGGAGAGACAATGGTTCTGCGACGGCAGACCCTTCCTCCGGCTCTGGGACCTGATCCCTGTCTGGCACTGGAACCTGACCCCCTTGTTCCTCCTCGCTCTCTTCTTCTCTGCTCAGTTTAGCCAACACTAGTGTTAATAACTGCGCTAGGTCAGGGTCGCCATCTTTCCTCTTTTGGTTACGCCCCCTTGCTGGCATTTTGCAACCCCAATTAACAGAACTCTGAACCTTGAATTGAGATATCCCAACTTGCCACTCAACCGCAAGCTGAAAAATGCTAAGACTACTGTGTGCTGACTCAATAAGCCTTTCGCATGTGGCCTGGACTCCCCCTGCTTGCATCGCCATATGCCAAATACTATCTGTGTATTTGCAACGCGTGCCGACTCACAACCCCTTGCGAGTGGCCTGCACTGCACTAAGCTTGCGTCGCTGTATGGTTATCCAACGCACACATCATTGTTCATCATCGCATGCAGTCAATATTTCTACTAAAAGGCACAACCCCGCTTGCCACCCAGGATCCCGGAAGGAAGGTGCCACCTGCCGCGAGCACTCAATCGAAGCACGCTTTCTTCTATAAGGCAAACCCCCGCTCGCCGCCCAGGATCCCTGGAGGAAGGTGCCGCCTGCCGCGAGCGCTCAATCAAAGCGCACCAAAATGCTGGGGGAACTCCGGACAGCCACAGATGGACGATGGCGCCAAAACCCCCAATTATAAGAGCAATTGCCCTGATTACCGCACACCGGCCACCCACGGCTGCCCAAAGCCCCCCCAAGACCCCCGACACCTTACCTCCAGATCCGTGAACACCCGCCCAATACCGCGCTAGCCTCTAGATTCTGCAGCCCTGGCTCCAAAGTGGAAAATGTGCTTGTCGATCCCGGCTCAATCTCCTGCTTCCTGATCACTGAGGCCCCACAACGAACAGCAGGTACTCGACGCTGGTGATAGTTTAATCCAAAAGATAGTTAATCTACGATCAGTCCTGGGGCCCGGCGTGGGAAAAAGAGAACCTTCACGGCGTCCCTCAGGCCTAAATAGCCCACCGACTCCACCCCTCCCCCCGCTGTTCCCCACCAGAAATACGTCATGTGTGACCCAGAAGTAGTCCGTAGGGTCGGTAGCTAATCGGGCTAACCTGGCTGGACTATGGGGGCGTGGCGTGGGTGCAGTAGGCCAGGCCCTAATGGCATGCTCTCTAAATCTCGCGCTTTCCAAAAGCAGCATAAAGCACTATGGGATATCTTTGAAGAGAAAAGCAAACTGGGGAATTGTCCAATAATGGATTTCTTTAACAATTTACTGCTAATGTTTAAAAACAATATCACACCCATCGGAGCTATGTCAGCTGAGACCAACTTTTACTTGCACTCAGATATTATACCACATATACTGCATATTGCCTTAAAAGAGTTGTCAGAGGCACACTTGACATTTTACAGTCATCCTTTGACAGCCATAAATAGACATAATTCTAAAGAGGCATGGAATCCTAAAAAAACACCAAAAGGTATATATATATATATATGTATATATTTTATTTTAATTTTTTTCACTGAAAAAACCATAGGTTTCAGAGGGTATACAACCTTTACCACGCAACTTTTACAACGACCTACCTTGACCACGCAATTTTTACAACGCAGGATCCATTACAACGAAGTACCATTACAACGCATGTTTTTACAATGCAGATACCTTTACAACGCATACCATTACAACGTAAGTATTGGTAAGTATATAATTTTATTAAAAATATTATAGGTTTGGGTTTTTGGGTAAATGGGTATTTTTAGGGTACAGGGCTAGAATAGGGTTTTTGGGTAAAGGGGTATTTTTAGGGTTCAGGGCTAGGTTTGGGTTTTTGGGTAAAGGGGTATTTTTAGGGTTCAGGGCTAGGTTTGGGTTTTTGGGTAAAGGGGTATTTTTAGGGTTCAGGGCAAGGTTTGGGTTTTTGGGTAAAGGGGTATTTTTAGGGTTCAGGGCTAGGTTTGGGTTTTTGGGTAAAGGGGTATTTTTAGGGTTCAGTGCTAGATGTTGGTATGTATAATTTACTATTCCAACTCCAATCTGTGCGGACACTAGGGAACGTGTTGGATTTTAAATCCAACACCTCTCCTCCCCTCCGCAAGTCGTTGTTCCGACTTGTGGAGTAATGGCACGCGGAATCACAACGTGGTAATTTTAACAACCGCGTTGTGATTACATGTGGGGAAAAAGTTTCGGCATAAATGTTGTTTACCATAGAAATTCCTCCGTTATGGTTAGTTCTGCTAACTATAACTCGCGCGCCCGCAATGCACTGCTGATGTAGTCACATATTACATCATTCATGACATGGTCAGTGACATCACTGATGACATCTCAAATGACATCACTGATTACATCACTGATGATATCATCCAGTGAATGTGATTTAGTTTGAAATGTAAATATGTATTATATATATACCAATCTGTATTGAAGATTGAGTGGATATATAACGGCCTGGATGGAGGATTTAGTAGCTGTCTAACTGTCTGTTTAAGTGAGTAATTAAAAGTGTCTCACTTAATACATGGATAATAATTAAACTATGTGAATGTGTGCATCACTGTCTCTGTTGTTGTATAACATGCTGCATCAGATGGTCACTAACTACATGAGTGTGTATATTAGTTATTGATTAGTTGGGTGTGTATTTGTATGGGACACTGAGTTTGTGTGTGGTTGTATGGGGTGTGTGTAACTCTATGCATAGATGTGTGAATGGTTGATTGACTAGGTGTATAGGTTTAAGAGTGCATATGGAAACACTTGTTTGGGTGACTGAGTGTATTTATTTGTGTGTTGGTGAGCGAATATATGTTTTAGTCGTACATCTTCAACAAAGTTAAAAAAAATAAAAGGTATTGTATGTGAGACTTGGTGTATATAAAGAAGTATATGTAAGAGTCAGTGATTGTGAGAGTAACTATATGAATGAGTGTATAATTGTAATGGTGATGTTTTAACATATTAACTATAAGTTACTATGCGTTTTAATAAATGAGGTGTTGTGTGTATAATTGTGTAAGTGAGTAAATGTAAGTGTGATTACTTTTTTCATGAGTGAGTAGGATGACTGCATAACTGACTAAGATGACTGCTGATGTGTCAATGTCTATATATGTGTGTAAGTGCATTTGATAGTGTTCTATTAATTAGTGACTGCATGTATAAGTGATTCTGTTGTTGAATGGGAAGTTGTGTGTGTAGACTTACGAATCAGTGAGTTGGTATGTAGTAACTGGTATTGGTGTGTCAATGGTTTCAAATATGGTAGTCTGTATTTTACAGTGAGTGATGAAAGGTTATACTAGTGTATGATGAGGTGCATCAGATTGTTACGTGGATGATGTAATCAGTGATGTCATCAGTGATGTCACTGACCATGTCATGAATGATGTAATATGTGACATCATCATCAGTGCATAGCGGGCGCGCGAGTCATAGTTAGCAGAACTAACTATAACGGAGGAATTTCTATGGTTTGGTATGAGTGAAATGTCCAGCTAACTATAACACCCCTGAAACCTATGTTTTTTTATGTGAATATCTAAGGTTTTTCAAATGCTGATTTTAACTATAACCTCTCTGAAACCTACGTTTTTTTCAGTGAATTTCAAAGCTTTTTTAAATGCTAATTTCTAACTATAACGTCTCTGAAAACAACAGATTTTTCAGTGAATTTCAAAGGTTTTTTAAATGTTAATTTTTAAGTGTAATAGTAGTTATACCTATTTTTTTTACTGATTTTCTACAGTTTTTTAACAGTTTATTTATGAATATTTTATTCATTAAATAACATTATATATTTTTCTGAAAATTGCAAAAAAATGTTTAAAAATTAAACTGAAATATTGTTTCATTTTTTTGTTTTATTTCTTTCTTTTAATATATTTATATTATTTTCTTAAAAGAATCCACATTTTTTTCTGAATGGGGCATTTAAAGCGTACACATCATGGTGGGTGTGTGGATTCTAGCCGCCATTTTAGAAAAGTTGTGATGGATCCGTGTACGGTGTACGACTGCTGCATGTTTTTCAGTTACACCATATACATTTAATATTACGTGATGTGCGCTATTGGTATGCGACCAGTCCGCGACTCCTGCTCCCGCGCATTCGCAACACATGCGCATTAGGGTACCCGCCGCTTGACTCCAGTGGCATGGAGAGCACAGGACCCACGTCTGGGTGACTTATTTGTTATGAAGTTTCCTAATTTCCTCATTTACTGCAGTCTCCTCAGTAGGGAATGGTTTCAGTTTTTTACTTTGATTCCATCAAGAAGGTATTCAGATATGTCACAAATTTGCCATAAATTCTGAATGTTAGCACTCTAGTTGCTCATTAGATCACTGTAGTAAAGCTACTGCTCACCACGGAAGTCTGCTGCTGGTATTAAAAGTGCATGTTTCAGTGTGCATGGCAGAATTATTTTTAATGAAATAGAAGAGGATTTGAGAAGTCACTCAAAATGTGCCCTAATTTTTCTTTCTGCAGCACTAATCATAATTTTTATGGCAACATGAACCCCCTCATTGTGTTCCTTTGCAAATTAAATGTTTCAAGTGTTACCATTTTATTCCAATCAAGATGGCTTCAGGTGTGCCATACTTTTGTCATATGTAAGACTTTTAGCGCTCTAAGTGTTCTTTAGAACACTCTGGGACATTCTGTCATTGGGCTATACTTGGGCTACATCTGGGTGATATTTGTGCTACATTTGGGCTCTTCTGTCTCTGGTAGCCATCTTGGGAGACTTATTTGTTATGAAGTTTCCTGATTTCCTCATTTACTGCAGTCTCCTCAGTAGGAAATACTTTCAGTTTTTTACTTTGGTTCCATCAAGAAGACATTCAGTAAGTGTCACACATTTGCCATAAATTCTGAATGTTAGCACTCTAGTTGCTCATTAGATCACTGTAGTAAAGCTGCTGCTCACCAGGGAAGTCTGCTGCTGGCATTGGAAGTACATGTTTAAGTCTGCATGTCAGAATTTACTTTAATGAATTAGAAGAGGATTTGAAAAGTCACTCAAAATGTACCATAATTTTTCTTTCTGCAGCACTAATCATACTTTCTATGGCAAAATGAACCCCCTCATTTGGTTCCTTTTTAAATTAAATGTTTTAAGAGTTACCACTTTATTCCAATCAAGATGGCTTCAGGTGTGCTATACTTTTGTCATAAGTAAGGCTGTTATCACTCTAGTTGTTCTTTAGAACACAAAGGAATCAACTGACAGTCTCTGCCCTTGTTGGATGTACATGTTTTACTGAGAATGTCAGACTTCATTCTCACATGACAGAGAAAGATAATGTGAATTTAAAGGAAATGTGCTCTCAGTTTAGCTTATAGATCACCTTTCAAACCTCTGTGGGAAAAGCATGAGAAAATAGTTTTCTCTCAAACATGATTCATGACATCCCAGCAGAAGGCTTTTTCACATGGTAAAATCCCCTTAGAACACACCACAATTCCTAAAATGAGTATGGTACCATCAACAAATAATTTATAATGTAACTAAAGTCTTAAAACCTTCTATTAGCTGCAATGCTTTTTAATGAGGTGCTTTCAATTATATTGTTCCCAAGATGGCTGCCAACACTTCTTTGATGAAGTGCTGACAGCCAATCAGATCTCACGATGAGATGTGTCGTTAGGCTCCGCCCAGATATATATATTTTTTTCCTTTAATATCTAAAAAACTACTGACCAGATTTACACCATTTAACAAAAAGGCACGAGTCTGAACCAAGGACTATCTCTTTGCCAAATTTGGTGCAATTCCGTTCTGCAGTTCGGGCTGTAGCTGCGACTAAAGGTTCCTATGGGAAATTGCATGGGGAAAACACATTTTGGACCCCCCTTTTTTCTTGGCCCCTGCTTGACAAATCGCCCCTAAACTTTCAGGATAGGAGCGGACCGGAGCGCCGCACGAGTTTTGAAAATGTCACAAAGATTTATCAACCGGCGCTAAAGTTATTGCAAATAGAATGTTGCAGATTTCCTATGGAAAATAGGTCCTAACTATAACTACCTACTGGCGACCGCCAGTAGGTAATATCAATATAGATATATAGATATATATATGTAGCCATATAGATATATAGGTATATAGATATTGAAAGAAATGGAGGTTTCTGGTTGGCAGAGTATACACCCAATGCAAGCAGTAGTCACAATCCTAGACAGGGTAAGTCAGATATGTAACCTAAATTATCTTGTGTTCACCCTCTGGTAGCTTGGCACAGAGCAATCAGGCTTAACTTAAGAGGCAATGTGTAAAGTATGTGTGCACACTTTAATTACAGTAATTCAGTGAAAACACTACAAAAAGACTCCACACCAATTTAGAAAAACAAAACAAATCCAAAAACAGTGCTCAGAAGTAAACAGCACTAAAAGGTTACTTGAGGTTGTGCTAGACCGGGGTAAATCCAAAGTTCAGGCCAACCACTCTAGACCTACAGAGCTAGCTGAAAAATTACCCTGGATGGAGCAAGCATCAGCGTTGAAGAGTTTACTGGGTCAGTTCCAATCCATGCAGTAGGGTTGATGCACCGGAGTAGAGCCTCGCAGTCGATGTCGAGGATCGGTGCTGCATCCACATCAAGCCTCGCAGTCGGCGTCGAAGGAATAGAGCTGCATCGTCATCGATCCTCACAGATGGGACTCACGTTGTATCGGCACTGCGGAGGCGCCAGGGGCACTGGGTCGGTTACTATCAGCATAAAGGTGTCACTGTGTTGATTCTTTTTTTTAAAACAGCTGCAGAACCCACTTCAGATGTCCAGGACCAAATGGGGCACCTCAGGCAAGGGTAGAACTCACAGATGGCAGAGTCCAGCAGCACCAACAGAGTTATAAGAAGTATTTTGTGTCCCTAAGACTTCAGAAAAAAAGGAGACAAGCGAGCAAGCCCTTGGAGAATCTTGGGTTCAATGATGTAGACAACAGGCCCACTCTTTCTCACTCCCATACAAGTAAAATCAGGCAGCAGGCCAGCACAGCAGATATGGGTGCAAAGTGGCAGTCCTTCCTACAGCACAGCAATCAGTAGGTAGCAGGCCAACACAGTAATGCAGGTAGCAAAGTAGCAGTACCTTCTGCAGCACAGCTTCTTCCAGGCAGAATGTCCTTGGTTCCAGTAGAGTTCTGATTTGGTGGTGTCTGGGGTCCAGTGAGGGAGACTTCAAAGATGCCTTCAGGAACACAAGGCACCTGCCTTTTCGGCTCTGGCTCAGGACTCACTACAGGGACGAATGTAGCTCATTGTGTGGGGACAGGCACAGCCCTATTCAGGTGCAAGTGTTTGCTTCTCTCTCCCAATCTACCTCAGGAAGGCCCATCAGCCTGGTGATGAACCATCAGGATGCAAATGTCATACCCCTTCTGCATTTGTGTGACTGACTAAAGGGAATTCACAAAGCCCAGCTGAAACCCAGTCGAGACGTGTATTCAGAGACAGACAGAGGCACAGAAGGGTTAAAGTTAGAAAATGGCAACTTTCTTAAAGTGGCATTTTAAGTCTTAGAATTTTAAATCCGACTCCACCAAAAGTTCTGATGTTAAATTGGGCGCCCAGAGACACCAAACTCTATCTTTCTATCTGTTCCTAATTGGAAATTCCACTACAAAGGTGTTTAGGGCAATAACAATGTTAACATTGGGGCGAGATAGGCCTTGCAGTAGCGAAAAATGAATTTGAGTATTTCACTACTAGGACATGTAAAACTTAAAAAGTACATGTCCTACTCTTTGAATGCGCTGACCCTGCCCATGGAGCTACCTGCAGCCTACCTTAAGGGTGACTTGTATGTAATAAAAAGGAAGGTTTGGGTCTGACAATTAACTTGCCAGGGCAAAATGCAGATTAAAACTGCACACACAGACTGCAATGGCATATCTAAGCCATGTTGAAAGGGCTTAAAGGGCTCCTGAGTTGATGGTACAATCAATGCTGCAAGCCCACAATTAGTATTTAAATTACATGCCCTGAGTACATATGTTGCACTTTAATAGGGACTTATAAGTAAATTAAATATTCCAATTGTAGATAAGCCATGTGGTACCAAGCATTTGCACTTTAGCACTGTTTATCAGTGGTAAAGTGCCCAGAATACTAAAGCCACAAAAATTAAGTCAGCAAAACAGGAGGTTAGAAAAAAAGTCAGGGTAAACCATACCAATGATGCCAGGTCTATCATACTTATATTCACTGGAAAAGTAAAAGGTTATGTTAGTAAGTAAATTCACCAGATATAATTAGCAGCACTAGCTCTAACTTGCTCCCCACCACACACTGCTTTTGACCTCACATATGACATCACTGATGACATGTTCTATGACATCATTTAGGCCATTACTGTTGACATCTCAAATGACATTACTGATGGCATCACTGATGATATCACTGACGACAATATACACGTTTTGTATTCACACATATTGCTCCATAAATTACTGTAGCATTAGAGGCCTGACAGTAAATTTAAAATAGCTCAGGAAAATATATCAGACATCATCAGTCTCATTGCGGGTACAACTCCCTTTGGTGTAGAAAGCAAACATTATGTTCAACATTAACCTTATACCATACACTTTACAGGACACCCCCTTTTTTCTCAGTCTCCACTTGACAGATCACCCTGGAGCTTTCCAGGATGGAGCTGAAGTGGATGAACTTTATTGTGGAAAGTTTTGTGATGATTCGTTATAGGAGGACAACGTTATTTCCTTTTTTCTATTATTTATTAGGCCATGATATCAACTTGAAGCAATAGTTAATGTCTAATTACAAAATGCCTAATGTATAAAAGAAGAAATTCATTGTTTACAAACATAATATTCAAATTTCATATTACATTTTAAAAGCTAAAAGCAATCATAGCTTAGTTAATTTCACCTTTCGTCATTCACATAATCTATTATGGCTCCCCAAACTTTTAAACTGAGATTCCTTATGCGAGGGCCCTTAAGGAAAATATAATTGTGCTCTACACTGAAGAAAGCTTAAAACCTAGCTTTCCACATTTTAAAAGAAGGTGATTCTTTCTGCAGCCATGCTGAGGTAATACTGAGCTGTGCTACAGCAGTGGCCATAAATATAATGTATCCAACCTTTGGTGTACCAAGTCTAGCCAATGATTCCCCTGCCAAGCCTAGCAACATGGTTGTCTGGTTAGCGTGATTTCTACCCCCATCACGAAAGTGAAAATATTTTCTATCCCCAATAATAGCTGCTGTAGTTTGGTGAATGCAAAAAACACATGGAGACTGCAAGCTGCATCAGCTCTGCAGCAGAAGCATTTACCATTATTGACCCTGCCAACTTCAACATATTCAAGGGCGTATGATACTGATTGTGGATAGTTTTATAGGGTAAACAACCTTTACAACGCAACTTTTACATCACAGAGCCTTTACAACGCAACCATGACAACGCAAACTATTACAACGCATTGCTCTGGGGGGTGCTCTAGGATAGGGAATAGGTTCATTTACTATCCAATAACCTTCCCTAGTGTCCACGGGCACTGGAGTTGGAATAGTAAATTAAACTATTCACTATCCAGCACCCCAAAGCACTATGCGTTGTAATGGACTGCGTTGTAATACTTGCGTTGTAAAGGCATGCGATGTAAAATCATGCGTTGTAATGTCATACATCCGTTTTATAGTGCTGGGCCCTGAGACTTGAGGAAATCAAAATGTCCCTTGCCATGGCAATCAATCTCCATGCTCCAGTCACTCATTCCATTTTTTATCATGCTCTTCCAAGTCATCCTCCTGCAATTCCAGAAGGCTCCCGTAGAGCATCCTATTTTCTGCCCCGTTTAATAAATTTAATCATGTCCTTTTTCCCCATATCCCCCAGCTGCAGTTTCTTTTTACCTAGATAATCCTGTATCTGTAGATACTTTAAAAAAATCTACATTTAACAATCCATAAGTTTCCCGCAGTTGCGCAAAAGTGCAAAGGTTGCTGCTATCATAAAAATCCCTATTGATTGTAATCCCCTTTGATTTTCATCTGCCCATTGTCGTAACCCCAAAAATAGAGGGTAGTAGCTGTGTAGCGTGAATAGGAGTATAATAATGAATTTTCCCAATTTTCAAATACTTGCGAACCTGTTTCCAGACTTTAAAAGCTGCCCCTAATACCTTAAACCGGGTCTTTTTGTAATAGCTTGGCTCGATTACCTTTAAAAAAACAACTGTCAGCTTCTGCACCTAGCAGCATATGGTAAATAGAAGGAGCGTCAGCTGAGTAGTTCCTTTTTTCTCCGGTTATCAAAATGCTCATAATCTGAAGAAGAGAAGCCTAATAATAGAGCACAAAATGAGGCACTGCCCACCCTCCTCTAGATCGTAGCGTAGGAGAGTCATATACGTCATTGCTCTCCGAACTTGTTTCTGGCCCCACATAAACCTTCCACAGATAGATTGTAGATTTTGTAACTGTATTCTACTGAGCTCTAAAGGAACCAACCTAATAAAATACAGCACCTTAGGCAGAATGTTAATTTTCAGCACGTTACAGCGCCCTACCAGTGAGAGGTTTAAATACTCTATCCTCCCTAGTTATTTTTCAATTCCAACAAGCAGTGGGTCCCAATTTGCAATAACTGAATAGTCTAGTGATGCTCTAATTTTAATACCTAAATAAACGGCCTCTTGTACAACTCTTGGGTCATTAAAAATAGCCAGATTTGTACAAGTGATCTGTGTTTTACCAATATTCAGTTTTGTACCCTGATATGAATCCAAATGAGTCTGCCAATCATTATATTTCAGGCATGGCTGTAGCAGGTGTGGTGGTGACAATCACTACGTCATCCGCATAAGCCAAAACGTTGTACTTTTCCCGTTGAATCTGTACAGGTTGTATGATCATACTCTCTTCTAGTTGGACCAACAAAGGATTAATATAGAGAGTAAATATTAAAGGTGAGCATGAGTAACCTTGCCGTGTTCCCCGGGTTATAGAAACAGGTTCAGACTCCAATCCCATCACACAGATTTGAGCCACAGGGAGCCTATACATTGTTTTCATTGCATTAATAAAATGACATCCAAACCCTAAGTGGCCCATGACTACCCATAAAACGTCCTAGGAGACATGGTCAAATGCCTTCCTCGGCATCAAGAAGTATCAATCCAAGTGTAGTCTGTTGAACTTTTGCTATATTGAACATAGTCACCATCTGATTAATCTGATTGACATGCATCCTCCCAGGATAAAGCCATGCTGGTGTATTGAAATCAAAGGGGTTATTACCCTAGATAGCTGTGCTGCCTTTGGCATAGATCTTGCTGTCCCAATTTAGAAAGGAAATAGGTCTATATGAACCAGGTTGGTGGTCTATCCCTTTTCTTAAAGATAATAATGTTAGCAGTATCCCATGATACTGGCGCCTGTCCTTGTTAAGCAGAACTTAAAGACTGCCAGCATTTCTGTCTCAAGTTCATAAAAAAAATCTTATCAAATTCCAATGGTAATGTATTAGAGCCAGCTACTTTACCCATTGCTAGCAAATTAATAGCACTTTCAATCTCCTCCTGGTTTATAGACTTCACCAACTCTGCCGCACCTTCACTACTCAATGTCTGGTTAAACATACCTAGCGGTTACCAAAGGACTGGATTTTCCTCTTTTCTATCCTCCCCTGTGTACAAATACTGATAAAAGGATCTTAAAGCTGCTAAAATCTCAGGGGGTTTACTCACTAATTTCCCAGCAGAGTCTTCTATTTGCTCAATGCCGAGTTCAGTCTCCCTATTCCTGATTGGTTTAGCTAAGCATTTCCCAGCTGTCTCCCCAAATTCATAACATTCTCTCCTATAAGTCAAATATCTGGAAGCAATGTCTTTAGATTCTAGTTGGTTAATCTTAGCCTTACAGCGGGCGACAGTGGCTTGTGCCAAAGAGCTTGATATCTTATCAGTTACACATTGTATCAGGCCACTTTCTGCCCACCAGAGATCATCATAGAGGCCCTGGAGTAAGATGTTATGCTTTTTTTAATTCTGTATGCAGAAGCTCAATATTTTCCCCCCTGAGGCCTGCTATCAGAGTATCCCACACTACAACCGGCGAAGCCGTGTTCCCATTTATATCCCAAAATACGTAATTCAATTCTTCATATGTAGTACAAAAGCTTCATCAGACAGTAATTTCCGATCAAAAGTAAATCGTCTCTGTGGCCTAAATAAGCTTTTAATCAATAAATCCATGACCACTGGGATATGGTCGGAAGTGAGTCTAGGAAAAGCCGAGGAAAACCTAGGGCAGGAAAAATATGTAAATCTAAAATTTGGGCTTCATCCATATTTGACCTGTACACCGAGCATGTAACAAATCTCCATTCCCCCGCAGCACATTTAGCAATGGCCCACCAGCCATATATACCTGCCATAACCCTTCCCACCAGCCATACAAAAGATTTGGCCAGTATAGCCACGCTCCTAGTTGTAACACTGTGTTGCGTGCACACTAATAAAGTGTAAGATGGGCAAGGGACAACAGCGGACTCCAATGGCCGCACCTCTTAGCTACGTTCCCATTGTTAGTAATGATGAAGATATAATTTGGTGTGCACAAACTGACCCTGCACCCGCTGTTGAAAGGTGCAAACTGCCAGGCAGATATGTGGAAATTGTGAACAAGTGGAGTGGTGCACTACCCCAATCAGCTGTTTCAGTAACAACGAATAGTATGTTTTCTTTTTTGAAAAGTGTTCTTTATTGGGTAATTCGTCAGATAGGTGCAATGAGCTTCAGCCAATGTGTTTCGTTCAAAAGGATTGAACTTCATCAGGGCATGTGTTTGTATCAAAAGTGATGTGGCGTTCTGAAGTAAAGCTGGACTTCCTGCGGGACTAGACCAAGTTCGAGTGGCGGAGAGGTAACGCGAGATTAGCTACTCCAACAAAAGCAAGAGCCTCCTTGATAAGAGCCCATGTGATGCATCAAGAGCAGTGTGCGACTAGTGCTTCTTCCTCGTGCCGCCTTTGGGTAGATTTCCTGACAAAGTTCAATCCTTTTGAAAGAAATGCGTTGGTAGTGCACCACTCCACTTGTTCAAAATTTACACTAATAAAGTGTATGCCAATTCAGCCAAAGCCCCACGATTCTCCCATGAAATATGTGTTTCCTGAAGACATACCACATCGGGATAGAAACTTCTCAGTTCCCTCACAACATGATGAGATACAAAAATCTCAATAGAGAATTATGATCTTTACAACGTCGTACTTAGACAAAAATATGAATGCATAAATAATGTACGTTATGTTATCATGTTTTCCTATTTCATTATTTGTATTTATATGTATTTAGGGGATTGTTACAATCAAGACCCAAGGTTACATTAACACTGCAACCATACAAAGATGGAGCCCAAACCAATGTTCCATTTTCCTTTGTCAGTCGTCCTTCTGTTTCCACTGTGATATTGACATATAATGGACGAATACTCTGCATTATGTTGTGTGAACAAGCCCTTTCGGGGGTGAAACGCGTCACGACAAGGTTTATGATTACAATTCACCCTTTTGTAGTGGTATAACTGCGGACACTGGTGTTTATTTCTGGACCTGAATGCTCGATTGGAACTCCGTTATTTACCCCATGTATATATATATATATATACATATGAATCCACAAAGTGCCCTGAAGCTGCGAGGACGCACACTGCAGCGAGCCCACCATCCGGCATAAAGTGACACAGCGCCCTCACAGCTCGGCAAACATTCAAAGCCTGACGCGTTTCGAAGCATTGTGCCTCGTAATCATAGGCAGCTACAAGCAGATAAGATTTGGATTGCTTCCCTTTATTTCAATTAAAGCATGATCGTCATTAATTGTTTCAGCCCTTTGGTTGGCTGTGCTGAGTGCGTGACGGTGGTATTGCATGCTGGAATTGGTAGTTCCAAAAGAGGGGGAGCATCACATTTTCCTTCAGTAAGTTCCATTCTTGTCTGCAACATTAGAGCATGTTTAAAAGTTCTTTAGTAGGATGCAAGGTGTTTCGGGCGCATTCTTTAGTCTGGCTGGCTGCGCTGATGCGGTTTGAACATAGTTTCATTCCTCAGCCTCTTCCTTGTTTGAAGATGGTGCTGTCCTCCGCGGCCGGCCGCCGCGTATAGTAAATGAATCCACAAAGTGCCCTGAAGCTGCGAGGACGCACACTGCAGCGAGCCCACCATCCGGCATAAAGTGACGCGCGGAGGACAGCACCATCTTCAAACAAGGAAGAGGCTGAGGAATGAAACTATGTTCAAACCGCATCAGCGCACCCAGCCAGACTAAAGAATGCGCCCGAAACACCTTGCATCCTACTAAAGGACTTTTAAACATGCTCTAATGTTGCAGACAAGAATGGAACTTACTAAAGGAAAATGTGATGCTCCCCCTCTTTTGGAACTACCAATTCCAGCATGCAATACCACCGTCACGCACTCAGCACAGCCAACCAAAGGGCTGAAACAATTAATGACGATCATGCTTTAATTGAAATAAAGGGAAGCAATCCAAATCTTATCTGCTTGTAGCTGCCTATGATTACGAGGCGCAATGCTTCGAAACGCGTCAGGTTTTGAATGTTTGCCGAGCTGTGAGGGCGCTGTGTCACTTTATGGCGGATGGTGGGCTCGCTGAAGTGTGCGTCCTCGCAGCTTCAGGGCACTTTGTGGATTCATTTACTATACGCGGCGGCCCGCCGCGGAGGACAGCACCATCTTCAAACAAGGAAGAGGCTGAGGAATGAAACTATGTTCAAACCGCATCAGCGCAGCCAGCCAGACTAAAGAATGCGCCCTAAACACCTTTCATCCTACTAAAGGACTTTTAAACATGCTCTAATGTTGCAGACAAGAATGGAACTTACTAAAGGAAAATGTGATGCTCCCCCTCTTTTGGAACTACCAATTCCAGCATGCAATACCACCGTCACGCACTCAGCACAGCCAACCAAAGGGCTGAAACAATTAATGACGATCATGCTTTAATTGAAATAAAGGGAAGCAATCCAAATCTTATCTGCTTGTAGCTGCCTATGATTACGAGGCGCAATGCTTCGAAACGCGTCAGGCTTTTAATGTTTGCCGAGCTGTGAGGGCGCTGTGTCACTTTATGCGGGATGGTGGGCTCGCTGCAGTGTGCGTCCTCGCAGCTTCAGGGCACTTTGTGGATTCATTTACTATACGCGGCGGCCCACCGCGGAGGACAGCACCATCTTCAAACAAGGAAGAGGCTGAGGAATGAAACTATGTTCAAACTGCATCAGCGCAGCCAGCCAGACTAAAGAATGCGCCCGAAACACCTTGCATCATACTAAAGGACTTTTAAACATGCTCTAATGTTGCAGACAAGAATGGAACTTACTAAAGGAAAATATGATGCTCCCCCTCTTTTGGAACTACCAATTCCAGCATGCAATACCACCGTCACGCACTCAGCACAGTCAACCAAAGGGCTGAAACAATTAATGACGATCATGCTTTAATTGAAATAAAGGGAAGCAATCCAAATCTTATCTGCTTGTAGCTGCCTATGATTACGAGGCGCAATGTTTCGAAACGCGTCAGGCTTTGAATGTTTGCCGAGCTGTGAGGGCGCTGTGTCACTTTATGCCGGATGGTGGGTGTAGTATCCTGCTTTATTTCTATTATATGTCATGCACTTCCCCTTTAACTGGCTTGTATTCATTTCATTATCTATGTTCTATGTTCCATGATGTAATCGCTGTGAGGACAGTTACTGACTGTTTATGCTGGCAGAAGATCTGCATGGATGTGCTCTTTCTCATGGAATAAGTTCCATGAGAAAGAGCACATCCATACAAATACAACACAAAAACAAATACTCCATCAAAATCGTTGACTACATCATAAAACATTCCATTCTTGTATATTCAACTAGGATTATCTTGTACATAGCATTTCATAAAAAATAAAGATATTTCCACACGAGAATATATTGACCATCAGCAATGAAATACAATAAGCAAAACACAGTACTATTTCTAAATAAAATTATTAAATAATGGTACTACAACAGTTCTATATAATTACAAGTATAACCTTTTTTTTTTTTTTTTTTTAAATGTGGCAAACACAAGTTCGCAGCAACCTGTAAAGAAATTCTACCAAACAAAACCGTACCCCAAAGGTTAAATTTAACTATTTTCATCAACATTGACATCAGAATCGTACTCAGAAGAATCAGAATCAGAATCAGAAATATAAGCAACCTTACGTCGTTGGAATAAACTGCTATTGCAAACTTTAGCATAATGTCCCAAAATCCCACAATTAGAACATTTAACAGATCTTGCAGGACAATCTTCACATCCAGCGTTGTGATTCTTGTCACCACAACGAAAGCAGGCAAAAGAAGATTCATTTCTATTAAAAGATTGTTTATAAGATGGTTTCTGGTAAAAAGAATTCTTGTTACTCTTTTTTGCAGATGTATCCTTACTATTTCTGCTGACAGAAACCTTATTGACAATAGGAGTAGAAGTGGTAGTGGTAGACTCTGATTGCTCTGACAAGGCTTTCGAACTTCTATCAGAAAGTTCAGCTTTTTTTAATAAAGCAATAACATCCTTCAGAGAAGATTCACCTTCAATCCAAAGTCTATCTTGAATGCTTTTATTTCTTGTGCAAACTACAACTTGATCTCGAATAAATTCATCATGCAAAACTCCAAATTTGCAATGCATTGCTAACAACTTTAATTGAGAAACGTACTCTTCCACAGATTCGCTTTCTAATTGTTTCCTTTTGAAGAAAGCACGTCTGGTGACTCCAATACACACTGTAGGAGAATAATGTTCAGTCAAATCCAAAATTGCAGTCTTGAAAATATCTAAATCTCCAGACCTGTCAGGTTTTGTCATTTGGTTATACACTCTCAAACCTTCTGGACCAAGACTATGTAAAAGCATCCTAATTTTACGCTCAGGAGTTAAAGTTCCAACATTATCCTCAAGAGTGGCGATATAATTAAGAAAATATTCTTTCCACTCAGGCCATTTGATGATAGGTTCACCAGGAGATATTAAGAATTCTTTTGGAGTACTAATGTTGACATTAATACATGAAGTAGAATTAGCATTGATAGAAGAAGTACTTGTAGAAGCAGGATTAACACTAGGATTAGTGTCAGGCATTTTACTTGTGAATTACTTGAAAATCAAATTCTGTTATGAATTAATAATGAAAAATAATGCAAAGTCAATAAGAAAATCGTTGAAAATAACCTTACACTGAGGTTTCAAAATTGCAGAAAGCAAAGTGAGACAGTACTTAAACTCTCTTTAAATTGTAGAAAACGATGAATTGTAAAAACAGTGTGTGAAAACACGAAGAAATACTTACACGGTGGCTTTAAATTGTAGAAAACGATGAAGCATGAAGAAAGAAGTATAAGGATGTGCTCTTGAATTAATTTGTAACTTTTACCTTAACTGTGTGAGAATAAAAACGAAGTTCTGACTGTTTCCGATGTTAATAAATGTAAATAAACACCCTTCACTTTAAAATGGAGGCACGTACAACGTGACGTGACCTTGTAATTGAAGTAATCCTTGCGCAATCCTCGCGCTCTGTAGCTATTAATTGCTAAGCAACAAAATTCCTGGAAGCGCGATGACAACACAGTCTTAGGAGCGTCATGCGTCAGAGGTCGAGGCTTGAAAACGGAGATGGGAGACAGTCCTCGATAAGCTTCAGAACGTAGGAACAGACACTTTCAAAAAATGCAAGTAGTCATACAGCCCTGTTCAATGTTGAGCATAAACGCACGGTCGTTTTTTTTTTTTTTTTTAAAACAGTTTTAACATCGTAGGATGAGTACAGCATAAATCACTTGCTAAATCACTTGCTGACAGGTTCCCTCGGCACGCTCAGCACGAGTCTTCTTTCATGCTCGGCAACATGAAGTGAATTAAAAGTCTTTCACTACTTGTTATTTAAACAGATTAATATCTTTTAGAGGAAGTTTTAGAATAAAGGATTCTTTCATCAAAGATCCAACAGCGCACAGTGCATAGAAAAGTCTGTGAAGGCTCGAGGGAGAACAGCAGTCAAAGACGCTTCAAAGGTAAACAATTGTAAACAATTGTGTTATTTCTTTGAAGAATGGAGCAGAAATAATAAACTCTTCAATCTACTCACTGTTAGAAGAAGATAATTATGCAGGAAAAGTAGCCAGTCCGTGAAGTTTATCAAGTAATATAAAAAAATTGTCAAAGTAGATAACAATAAATCTTGAGGTTTTCCTGAAGAACCTTGGTTGTAATCGCTGTGAGGACAGTTACTGACTGTTTATGCTGGCAGAAGATCTGCATGGATGTGCTCTTTCTCATGGAATAAATATAACTTATTCTACTTCAATTCTTCATTTGATTCATTTCCAAGATACTACAGTGGGCTCACTGCAGTGTGCGTCCTCGCAGCTTCAGGGCACTTTGTGGATTCATATATATATATATATATATATATATACATGTATCAAACCCAAGTTATACTCGGAAAAGAACGCCACACACAGGGGATTTCTGCACAACACCTCGCATGCGGCAGTATGTAGGCAGGCTGCTTGTCTTCCTTATGGCCATACTCGTTTTGATCTCCCATGAGCTCTTGATCACTGGCGGCATGAAGCAGGACACAGGCATTGTAAGAACAGTTGAATTTTATTAAATATGAAGTCCCGCCCCCAGGGGCACACAGGCATGCTGGTAAAGGTAGTTCCATATACTGCCTGACGAATGTCAATGTTCTTTAACCATGTGGATGCTGTTCCCCCTTCACGTGAAATTTTAATCCCTGTAGGGTAGGAAAGCAGCGCCAGCACTGCCTTCCAGCTGCCAAGTCTCCAAGCAGATGAGGCTCCCGCTGCCCAACGGGCACTCGTAGTACCGAGCACACAGGAACCGCTGTTCGCAGTCAGGGCATTCCGGCGGCTGGACCAGCCGCTAAACATCAAACCCAAGCTGTCCTCGAAAAAGAACGCCACACACAGGGGATTTCTGCACAACACCTCGCAAGCGGCAGTATATAGGCAGGATGCTTGTCTTCCTTATGGTCATACGCGTTTCGAGCTCCCTTGAGCTCTTGATCACTGGCGGCATGAAGCAGGACACAGGCATTGTAAGAACAACTGAATTGCCAGCTGGAAGGCAGTGCTGGCGCTGCTTTCTTACCCTACAGGGATTACAATGTTAGGTGAAGGGGGAACAGCATCCACTTGGTTAAAGAACATTGAAGTTCGTCAGGCAACATATGGAATTACCTTTTCCAACATGCCTGTGCACCCATGGGGGCGGGACTTCGTATTTAATAAAATTCAGCTGTTCTTACACCAGGTGAGAGCAAAGCCGGCTCCCGCTGCACCCATGATGAGTGTATGCAAGGAAGCTGGCAGGGCAGTGGGGACCTTGGGCTCCAGACGCTTCCCTAATGTTATGTGTTGTGGATGCCTTGGTTTGGCACTGGGATACTCATCTTAGGCCCAGGGAATGTGATCAGTCCCTGGGGCCATTAAAATCTCTGGGAGGGGCACTGTGTGCCCCTGACGATTAACAAAGTATATTGTTCCAAAGAATAGGGTCCCCAGGGCTCGTAAGGGCTCTGGAATGGGGGCCACATGGCCAGCCTTAAAATAGAAACAGTACCAGGGGATGGCATCCCCATGGCCAGTGCTGACTCAGGGAAGGGGGCCACATGCACCCTACCCTTAAAAATGAAAATGGCCAAGGTGTAGAGTGACTGGGGTCAGTACTGGCTCAAAGACAGGGGGATGGTGTGTACACCTCATCTCCTTAAAAATGAAAATAGCCTTTGGGGATCAGGTCCCCAGGACCAGCATTGGCTCAAGGTGGATTACTCATACCCTCCCCTCAAAAAAAATATGACCCTGAGGGATTGGGTCTCAGGCCTGTAAAGACTCAGTGGGGGGCACATGCCTCTCCCCTTTAAGTTAATTTTAGCCCTCTGGTGCATGTTTTGGCTCAAGGATGGAGGCTACATGCCCCTCCCCAATTATTAAAAAAAACAAAGACTTTCCAACTACTGCTGGCACCCAGGAGTAAGAATGGGTGTAAAATCCGTTCCGCTCGCAGAATTTGCAGATTTCTGACAAATTCGCGTTCTGCGAATCGCGCAAATTTGTCAAAAAATTCGCAATTCTCAAGCTTGCGGATTTTTTTGCTTGGACGCGAGACTTTTTGTCCGCGAGCATGCTAAAACGGACGCGAACACGCAATTGCACAACACGAGCATGCAACTAGCCCATGTACGACCGCATGGGTAACCTCGCGGTAGCCGCGCTGAAAAAATCCCGCGAACACGCAAAAAGCCCCATGAACACGCAAAAAGCCCCGCAAATAGGCCCCAAAATAATTCCACGAATTCGCGGATGTCGCGGACCACAAATTCACTTTCGCGCGAATTTGCGTATCGCGAATTCGCCAGTTTTGCCCATACTTACCCAGGAGGGGTGCTGGCAGGAGACCCGGCAAGGCCTTGAATATTGTCCTTAGGGCTCCTCCTAAGGACCTCAACCAAAAAATTGTAACTACAACTCATGCCCTAAAGTAACTATAACTTGCGCCCTTGCCATGTACTGCATACAAACTCACATATTACATCACATCATAATGGCGGGGGTATCAGTTATAGTTACTTTAGGGCACAAGTTATAGTTATATATATATTAACTGAAAAAAACAAAGGTTACAGGGTTGTTATATTTAAGCTCAGCTTTCACTCATACAAGACCATAGAAATTCAGCAGTTAATAGTTACCCAGCATCACTGATGACAACTCAAATGACATCACTAATGACTTCATTCAGAGATTGTGAATGTTTTCTAAACATTTCTGAGTGTTAAAGATATATACTAAGACACTACAAAATTTAAATGAGTATAGTTTGTGTACTACTAATGGCTGATACTATTTGTAGCACATATTATGTGAGTGGCGGTGTGACTGTGTGAGTAGGTGTCTGAGTGGCTCTATGGGTGTGTGAGTGGTTGTAAAAGTGAGTGAGTAGGTGTGTGAGTGGTTGTATGGGTGAGTTAGTGAATGTGTGGCTGTGTGAGTGACTGTGTGTGTGTGTGTCAGTGGTGTATGGGTGAATGAGTGGGTATGTGAGAGGCTATACAGGTGAGTGATGGTGTGTTTGAGTGGCTGTATGGTTGAGTGAGTGTGTGTGTCAGTGATATATGGGTGAGTAAATGGGTATGTGAGCAGCTGTATAGGTGAGTGATGAGGTGTGTGAGGTGCTGTATGGTTGAGCGAGTGGGTGGGTACATAAGAGGTATCTATGTGTGTGTGTGTGAAGGGCATGGAGTTATATTAGCTAGAGACTTGGAGGCAATATATTGAGGTGTCTGTTACATCGGTGTGATTAAAAATACAGGACAAACAACTCAAGAAACCCTTGGGAAAGACGGTCAACATCAGGAAAAGGAGAGAGGAAGAACACAAAGTTTTAGGGAGGTATTCCACCAAATATTTGGCCTTCGTCCTCCATTTTTGCTGATCTCATTTTTGCTGTATTTAGGACTCTGTACACTTTACCACTGCCAACCAGCGCTAAAGTGCATGTGTTTACTCCTTTAAACAAGGTAAGATTGGCTAATGCCCGATTGGCATATTTAGTGTATTTAGAAGTCCCTAGTAAAGTGCTATTACATGTACCCACGGCCTATAAGTTAAATGCTACAAGTGGGCCTGCAGCACATACAGTGCCACCGACTTAAGTAGCCCTTTAAACATGTCACAGGCCTGCCATTGCAGCCTGTGTGTGAAGTTTTAAACTGCTAAGTAAACCTGGGAAAATAAACCATTTGCCAGGACCGAACCTTCCCTTTTAATACCTATAAGTCACCCCTAGGGTAGGCCCAAGACAGCCCAAAGGGCAGGGTGCAGTGTATTTAAAAAATTGAACATTCACTTTTAAGTTGTGCATGTCCTGGTAGTGAAAAACTCTTTAAATTTGTTTTTCACTACTGCAAGGTCTGCCTCTCTCATACAATAACAATGGAGTTACCTTATTGCATTTAATAAGCTGTAGTTTACAAAAGTCCTGCATTGCCTCCACAGTTTCTTTGGAACCGCCACTGTGTGACGCATCCTTGGCGCAGGCCCTCGCATTTCCTCGTCGACAGCAACCACTATGACGATGCCGTATCCGGCACCGCAGCATCTCAGCTCTTCCAATGCCTCGCCTCAACAGCGAGATGCATCTCTGGTGCCGCACTGTACATCGCAAGCCCTCATCAAATGGGATACTCGATTACGATGCAGAACCTCACATAGCAGCCTCACTGTAACTCGTAACTGGTGCATCGCTTCAGCTGTTGAGACGCATCTTTGACACGGATCCTCGCAATATTCCGCAAACCAGTATTTCAGGTACTTTGTTCAGCAAGTCTAACTAGGTCCCTTTAGCTGGCCCTCGCTATATCACTGTCGGCCTGAACTTGCGACTTTGTCTCGGTCTGGTGCCGCCAGATATCCACAGTTAGCGCTTTGTGCTTTTTGGTGCTATTTTCACTAAAATCTTTACACTTTAATTTCTCTGGTTCTACTGATTCGATTTTTGTTGTTTTGGTCTAGTGTTTTTTTAAGTAGAAATTACTCAATGTTTCTAACTCGGTATGGGATCATTTTTGTGTGGTGTTTTTGCACTTTATTACTGTTTGATGTGTTGCACGAATACTTTACACATTGCCTCTAAGTTAAGCCTGATGGCTCTGTGCCAAGCTACCAGATGGGTGAGCGCAGGTTAATTTAGGGTTGGCTTGTGCCTCACCCTGACAGGAATTGTGACTGCTGCTTGACCAAAATATTTACAACAAGGGGTGGTGAGGGACAGAGTCTCTGAATTAAGCAGAATACTCTCACCCTGTCAAGAGATCAGGGCTAGATCCAACACCGTTTTTTAGCTCATTGCACCATCCCAGTTTCAGAACCTGGCTGTATGCAAATTAGTCTGTTCCTGTCCCAGTGCATGATGGGAACAGGGCAAACCAAACTACAAAAGCCAATTCTTACACTGGGAAGGAAACAAGCTTCCGGGGACCGGTTTCTGGCATTACAGCCGTCTTCGGCCCGGCTTGCTTGAATCCTGATGGTGCAATGAGCAAGGGACTCATGTCTGAGTATACCCTTCCACGCTTAGGGTGGACAAAAATATTTACAACAAGGGGTGGTGAGGGACAGAGTCTCTGAATTAAGCAGAATACTCTCACCCTGTCAAGAGATCAGGGCTAGATCCAACACCGTTTTTTAGCTCATTGCACCATCCCAGTTTCAGAACCTGGCTGTATGCAAATTAGTCTGTTCCTGTCCCAGTGCATGATGGGAACAGGGCAAACCAAACTACAAAAGCCAATTCTTACACTGGGAAGGAAACAAGCTTCCGGGGACCGGTTTCTGGCATTACAGCCGTCCTCAGCCCGGCTTGCTTGAATCCTGATGGTGCAATGAGCAAGGGACTCATGTCTGAGTATACCCTTCCACGCTTAGGGTGGACAAAAATATTTACAACAAGGGGTGGTGAGGGACAGAGTCTCTGAATTAAGCAGAATACTCTCACCCTGTCAAGAGATCAGGGCTAGATCCAACACAGTTTTTTAGCTCATTGCACCATCCCAGTTTCAGAACCTGGCTGTATGCAAATTAGTCTGTTCCTGTCCCAGTGCATGATGGGAACAGGGCAAACCAAACTACAAAAGCCAATTCTTACACTGGGAAGGAAACAAGCTTCCGGGGACCGGTTTCTGGCATTACAGCCGTCTTCGGCCCGGCTTGCTTGAATCCTGATGGTGCAATGAGCAAGGGACTCATGTCTGAGTATACCCTTCCACGCTTAGGGTGGACAAAAATATTTACAACAAGGGGTGGTGAGGGACAGAGTCTCTGAATTAAGCAGAATACTCTCACCCTGTCAAGAGATCAGGGCTAGATCCAACACCGTTTTTTAGCTCATTGCACCATCCCAGTTTCAGAACCTGGCTGTATGCAAATTAGTCTGTTCCTGTCCCAGTGCATGATGGGAACAGGGCAAACCAAACTACAAAAGCCAATTCTTACACTGGGAAGGAAACAAGCTTCCGGGGACCGGTTTCTGGCATTACAGCCGTCTTCGGCCCGGCTTGCTTGAATCCTGATGGTGCAATGAGCAAGGGACTCATGTCTGAGTATACCCTTCCACGCTTAGGGTGGACAAAAATATTTACAACAAGGGGTGGTGAGGGACAGAGTCTCTGAATTAAGCAGAATACTCTCACCCTGACAAGAGATCAGGGCTAGATCCAACACCGTTTTTTAGCTCATTGCACCATCCCAGTTTCAGAACCTGGCTGTATACAAATTTGTCTGTTCCTGTCCCAGTGCGTGATGGGAACAGGGCAAACCAAACTACAAAAGCCAATTCTTACACTGGGAAGGAAACAAGCTTCCGGGGACCGGTTTCTGGCATTACAGCCGTCTTCGGCCCGGCTTGCTTGAATCCTGATGGTGCAATGAGCAAGGGACTCATGTCTGAGTATACCCTTCCACGCTTAGGGTGGACAAAAATATTTACAACAAGGGGTGGTGAGGGACAGAGTCTCTGAATTAAGCAGAATACTCTCACCCTGTCAAGAGATCAGGGCTAGATCCAACACCGTTTTTTAGCTCATTGCGCCATCCCAGTTTCAGAACCTGGCTGTATGCAAATTAGTCTGTTCCTGTCCCAGTGCATGATGGGAACAGGGCAAACCAAACTACAAAAGCCAATTCTTACACTGGGAAGGAAACAAGCTTCCGGGGACCGGTTTCTGGCATTACAGCCGTCTTCGGCCCGGCTAGCTTGAATCCTGATGGTGCAATGAGCAAGGGCCAGGGACAGACTAATTTGCATACAGACAGGTTCTGAAACTGGGATGGTGCAATGAGCTAAAAAACGGTGTTGGATCTAGCCCTGATCTCTTGACTGGGTGAGAGTACTCTGCTTAATTCAGAGACTCTGTCCATCACCACCCCTTGTTGTAAATAATGCTGCTTGACCAAGGCTCACACCCCAGTCAACCAACAACCCCATTTCTTACACAGTGCATGAGAGAGAAATAAAGTGAAGGCAAATGGAGGGGATGATGAATAGGGACTGGATGTGCATGGAGCTAAGGCACATAGAGTTGAAGAGGCCTTTTTAGTAACTATGCTTGTTTGGTTGAGGCTAGAGCCAGTGCACATGTGCTGCTCTGCGTGGCCTGCTCTAATCACTCTGTGGACTTTGAACATGCCTACCACTTTTTCATTGGTTGTTTGGCATGCCTTTACAAACCCCATTGCTATCATTGGTGAACAGTCTTATGGCTGCTTTGTTACCAGCCTGGTGACTGCGCTTGCTGCATGGATCCTTTCACTAGTGTCCATATGATTTTTGTTTCAGAGCCCTACTTTTTCTTTCCACCCTCTCCTTGCAGCTCACTTGTCTTTTTTTTTAAGGTACAGGGAGAGACAACTGCCGAGGCTCGAACCCTGTTTCCCAGTTCCACAGTCGGCAGCTCTGGATGATATGCTACATTCTTTCTCAAACAGGATAGGCATTTTTGGGGGCTTTTATTAACGTTTCCCTCAAGGCGTGTTGATACTTTGAAAGTGCTTGTTTACTTTACAAACAAATGGTATGTTTCATGTACTTTCCGTCCCCAGCTCGTGGTTTAGGACTTTATTTCATTTGGCTTTTTACACATCAACGGGCCACAGAAAAAAACACCCTCTGGATTTGCAGCTTGACCTGTCCCTCCCCCCCGCCCCCCCACCCCCACCCGTGTGCTCCTTGTTTCAGTGGCTACTTGCATTTATATTTGTATTTTTGTTTCTTTCCTCAGGTTCTGGAGCCCGCTAATTGGAGGAGGAGGTGAGATACTGCCGGGGACGCACACTGCAGGCTTGTTTTTCACAACAGACCTCACCATATAACACGGACATAACTTCCGCCCCCCCTTCACCTCAGCCCCCACCAACCTCAGCTCGCAAGAGCCATTCTGTTCAGCTTGAGAATGTATTTCTGAAAGTGAAGGGCGGTGCAGCCTTCTTTGTCTTTTACATAAATAATTGTCATTAAAGGTGTCTGTTCAGCACACAGAAGCAGCAGCCAGGACCTGCTATATAGCAGACTGTCGGAACAGTCATTTTTAGAAACATTTTCTGTTTATGAGAATACTTGAGAGCGACATGGAGTGAAGACTGTGGAAGACATTTACAACATGAGAGGTAAACTTTCTACTTATACAAAAAAACATTGGATCAGAGTTTCCATCAGTGGGCACTGAATTTGTGAGTGAGGAAGGGGTTAATACACTCTTAGAGCAAAGACTATTTTTTCTCTGGCATTCCCTTATTTATTAATAGTTTTATAGAGCGTACACCAGCCCTAAAGGGTGAAGGAGTCCTTTACATACAATCCACTTACAAGAGGAACAGTATTCATAAAATTGAAACCAAATGAATAGATTTAATATGTGTTCAATGATTGCAATAATCATTTACACTGGGATTTTTTTTATTAATGCATTTCCCTCTTTCCATGTGTCTGTGTATTTGGTTGTACATGTTCATGCCTCTGTGTTTTTGTGCCTTGCTTTTGTGTGTATGTATGCAAGTGCTTCTATATATTTAGCTGTGTGTATTTATGTTCTGTGTATCTGTGGGCATGTTCTGTGTGCGTTTCGATGCATATAGGTGTGTGCTAGCATAAGTGGCTTGTTGTTTTTTTTTTTACTGATCATTATTTTGACAGGCAGGACTGTCTGCTGCTTGATACACCACCAGTAGCATTAGGCCTCAAGAAATATAGGGCCATATGTATCAAGCTAATTTCAGCCTTTGCGAATGCTAATTAGCAAAATGGTATGTATGTAACATGTTTGATGCAAATTAAGGAATCACACATTTTGCTATTCCTTATTTTGCGATTGCACTTAAGGAATCGCAAAATTTGCGATTCCTTAAATGCAATGTATCAAACAAATATTAATACAAAAATGCCAATAAGGATTCGCAGATTACCACCAACTTCTAGTTGGTGGTAAGTTGCGAATTCTTTTAAAAGTGCAATTTATTTAAATTCCAAAGGTGCCATATGACGCTCATACATGCCCTTAGGGCATGTATGTGCGCCATATGCCCCCAAATGTCATTTTCAGGGGTGCAACAGGGTGTTCTTGAGACACCCCTGCACCCTTGAAAAAATTCCTAATTTGCGATTAGCAAATTGCTAATCGCAAATTGCCCCTTCATTCCTATGGGCCTCCTGGCCCATAGAAATGAATGGGTAATTTGCGATTAGCAATTTGCTAATCGCAAATTAGGAATGGTAAGGAATCGCTATAAAAAAGCGATTTTGTACATACATACCGTTTTGCGAATCCTAAATAGCGATACCTTAAAAATCGCTATTTAGGAATCGCTAAACGGTATGATGATACATATGGCCCTCAGAGAGGACAGAAGGGGGTTTACTGTTCACCAATTTTTACATGCAAATTCATGCATTTTTCTTTATGTTGCTGGTGTGTAACACTTCTCAGCACACTGCGCCCAACATTGTACACTTACCCCAGTCCTCGCTTTCTCTTCCAAAGCCTTTCTCAAAACTTACAACTTTTTCCCCAGTGCATGTGATTGAGTGATATGCGACAACAAAAGTTAAAGTGGAAACAAAACTTGAACATGGACGTAGTACATGAATCAACGAATCAGCTAAAGCACTGACACACCGAATCTAATATCTTACTAAGAGATGATGTGATTTTAAAGAAATGCATAGAACAAAAAAACTCACTGACCAGGGTACATTTCAAAATCAGCATTTCAATATTCAAGCCTTGGCACCTAAGTGCATCTAGGTTTCTACATTTTGCTGTTTGTTGCCTGGGTTCACTGACCTTCTTTTTTCAACACACCTCAGTATACCCCCTGCTCCTCATTTTCTCTCCTCATGTGTTGATTCCCTGTCGTTGCTGCTTGTCCAACCTCCTGCATCATTTCTTTCTCATTGAAGTTGCCTGCCCTGCCACCCACCCTCCTTGCTGTTTGTCCATTCTTACTGCCCTGTCCCCCACTCACAGGCTTAACTTCTCCTGAGATAGCTTACAGGGTACAGCACCCAGGATAATGTGTCGCATGGCTAAACACTTATAAGGTCCCAAAGGTGAGACCTATCGGCTGTGCCAATACTTGTTACATGGGCAATCTCTAAACCAGCAAGGTTTGCACATTTATTCACCTTTCTTTAACTCATTCTGTGCTCATGGCGGCTCCCGGCCGTCATGAGTCACGGTAGTCATGTGCTCATGATGGCCGGGAGCCGTCCGAACGTTGCCGCTCTGCCAACGCGCGATTAATTCCCCGCCTGGGCGGGCGAATTTATCAGTGGGCGAAGATCGGACGACTCCCGGCCATCATGAGCACATGACTACCGTGACTCATGACGGCCGGGAGCTGCATGAGCATCCCGACGCCACGTCCACACACGCCCCCTCGGACCGTGGCAAAATTAACAACGCAGTGAAGGGGTTAAAGAGGTATTTTTGAGCTTCCTCGAGTCGTGTGTAACTTTCAGATTTAACTCCTGTTACAGCCAGCTCAGCCTTCAGTCGATTTTCAAGAATAAATTGAAAATGGCAATAATAAAACCTCTTTTTTACAGTAATTAGAAGTAGTATTACTGTAGGATGTTATTCTAAGCAAAACAAGAAGCTATTAGTGAAACACGTCATCATGCCCTGCTCCCTCGAACTCGCATCACCCCACTTGAGTTTAGTTTACTTTAGACTTTGGTCTTTGCATGAAGGATGTTGCAGCTCTAGTGGTACAGTATAATCTTTCTGCTGAAATAGCTCTTGTACCCTTGTCATCTTAGATTTGCATCCTGATGGTCCCACTCAGCCTTCACTCTGTCGAGGACAAAATAATGAATACTGAATTGACAGCAATACTCTTCTGTTAAAAGTGTAACAAGACAATTTTGGAAGAGAACGAGTAAAGTATGTCATGTTATTGACTGTCTAACATGCCCTCATCCTGATTTTCCTGGTGGTCCCGTTATTAAGACGTGCGTTGCTACATCTTTAAAAAATGTATTTGAAATCACTGCAATTTCATGATTTCCTAAATCCGATTCCCCATGCCTCTTTCTTCTTCTCATCCCATCTATCTTCATTTTGTTATGTGCAGGAGGAAGTTTACTGAATTCACCACTGAAGGCATAAAATCAATATTCCCACCAACTCTGTGCCAAATGGTCACTTTGATTTCTCTCTATAATACATGGCTCAATCATTAACAGAGACCTACCTTTGAGGAGCATTCTCTAGAACTAGACACTATTTTCAGACGAGATTTCTCGTAAGCTGTAAAACAAATAAATAGATTCGTGCTGTTTGTCCGTACAATTGGCTTTTCCGTGACTCTCTCAGCACTGACTGAACTCCAACATTTTCTAGACTCATCATCAGATATTTTCATGTCATAAGTTCTAAAATGTCCCCTCTATTGCAACTGTTCCTTTACTCTTCTTTCATTACAGCATTTATCTAACTAGGCTTCCCGGTATTTTTCAGATTAGTCTTGCACTCCAGAATCAGTTTCGGGGCTAGGAAGGGATTGACAGCAACATGTGTGGCTTTTTACAGATGTACATGTCGTCACAAGTTGTAAACAGCACGTTTTGGGGGCCAAAGTAAGCAGCTGGCACTGATAACCTAACGACGGGTTTAGCTGTCTGTTGGAAGACCTGTTGTTTCATGTACATTTTAAAATACCTACAGTAGGCGTTGGGTCAGCCCTTTGCTCATGTTCAAATGGCTTTGTTGTTGATCTCAGATGACTGCTCTTGGTTTGGTGGTTTTTATCCCTATTCCTGTTTTTTTTTTACGCCCAGGAGCATTTCAGACTTACTGTGTTCTGACTATATTCGTTGGAGTCCTCCTCTGCTACCTTGAAAGAACTAATTTTTCTGTATGTAAAAGTAGTTAGAACGCCTTGTTCTCTCCCCCACTTCTTTTCTTCTTATGTTGTTTGTTAGATTTTGGGGTCTCTAGTTGGCAGAGGTAGGTACCTTTGACAAAAAGGGACCCTTGTGTCTAGTCAGGGTAAGGGGGTACACTCCTAAAATAACCCCTGCTCACCTCCTTGGTAGCTTGGCGCTAGCAGATAGGCTTATCTCAGAGGCAGTGTTTAAAGCATTTGTGAACACATACAGTAACCCAGTGACAACCCTACAGATGGACACCACACAAGATGTATATTAAAAATAAGTATTTTTATATAGACTTAACACAAGACCACAAACGACAAAAAAACACAATGCTGTACTTTTCTTGGATGCAACATGATGCATGCATGCCCGACGGCCATGTGGCAACTCGGGGCCAGATGTAGGTAAATGTCATTTACTGATTCTTAAATACCGAATTTTACCGAATTGGTATTAAAAAATCGGTAAATGAGATGTAGGGAAAAAATCTGTACTTTTTACCGAATCGGTAAAATTCGGTATCGGACTATCGGAATTTACCAAATCGGTATTTACCGATTCGGTATTTACCGAATCGGTATTTCCCATTCATCCCTATGGGCCAAAAGGCCCATAGGAATGCATTGGAAATACCGATTCGGTAAATAATTCGAATCGGAAAGCAAGCAAAAGTGAAACTAATGAAAACAGCCAATCAGGTGCTACCACCCTCCCCTTCCCTACCAGGAAGTGGCTACCCAGGCAGCTGCAACTAATTAGAAGGTTCTGGAGAGGCAGTCAGAGCTGAGCAGAGACACAGAGCAGCAGGGAGAGTTTTGTTGAAAGTTTACCACAAGAAAAATGGCAAGCAGCAGTGAGAGTCAGAAGGCAGAGAGAAAGAGAAAAATTAAGTTCAGCAGCATGGAGCTGCAGGTACTGGTGGAGGAGGTTGTGAGAGTGCACAAGCAACTATTTGGCAGGCACTCCCTCACTGTTCCTGAGTCTGCCAAACGTAAAATGTGGCTTGCAATTGCAGAAAAAGTCAATGCAGTGGGAGTCACAAGCAGGAATATTGAGGATCTGAAAAAACGCTTTTATGACATCAGGAGCCTCACCAAAAAGAAGATGTCTGAAATACATAAGCAGGCTGGTGTCACCGGTGGAGGCAGGAACCCAGCGCCCCCCCTGACTGACCTGGAGGAGTTGGTGGCCTCAACCATCGAGGCAAACAGCGTCTTGGGACTTGGAGATGTGGGCAGCTCAGCCAGAGCAACAAGAAAAGGTAAGACGCATGCGCAGCATGACACCCCATACCAACCTGCTTCCCTTTACCCTTTGTGGACAGGCCAACCCCAGTCCAGTACTGCTAGCACTATACAGGAGTAATGCATTATGGGAAATGTAGTCAGCTAATGTAAGACCATGTGTAACTGCGCAGACATCAGCAAGGCACTGAAAGTAATGCAGAAAAATGAAAGTTAAATGTGTAAAGCATTTATTGTACTGACTGTGACACAGTAGCACTCAGTTGATATACGCTTATTTATACCTAGGGGCAACATCAGGCAGTCGACCCACAGAAACAGAAGGGACTGCACCAGCGAGGGAGGAGAGTGAGGAGGCAGGGCCAAGCCAAGTACAAGCCTCGCAGGAGGAAGATGACACGACTGCCATCTCCCATGAAGATGAGACAGTACAGACCCCAGAGTTTCCACACTCCCCACACCTTTCACAATCTCCTCCATTGGTATTCTCACCAGAACCCTCCCCATCACTGTTCCTGTCCGCTCCTGCAACCAGACATTGTTGAGTCTAATAAGGAGGTTGCAAAAACAAATGCGGACATTGCAGCAGGGATGCAGCAAATGAGCAACTCCATTAGCCAGCTCTGCTCAAAACTAGATAGCCTGGAACACACAAGGCGCAGGGATGCCCGTGTCCACAACACAGCCCTTAATCATCTGGCCACTGCCACATCCCACCTATGCCATAGAGGCATTAATATGCAGGAGAGCCTGACACAAAACACGGCCGAGGTCACCAGGGGCATGGTCAGGATCACAAGTGCTCTAGGGGCTAAGCTCATTTCACACACTGCACAGAATCCTGCCCTGTATGTGGCAGAGGCAGACAACAGTAGTAGCCACAGCAGCTTGGCAAGCGCTGGAGTGGAGCCACGTAGGAGTAGCAGGTGCCCAGCTGAGGCTGCAGGCCATGCTGAAAGCAGCAACCAACATCCCAGTGGCTCAGGGAAGCGCGGGCGCAAGTGACATTGCCGGTCTGGGTGAAGTAACCTGGGACATACAGTCCCCACGTTTATGATTTTTATTTTGTTGCACTTCGGTGCATGAACGTTGTGGCAACATTAAATTACGTTATTCTCATACACAACCTGTCTGTGTCTCATTACTTACTCAGAAATAGTTGTGTGTAATCTCCTCACGTCTGTATCTGCCATCACTTGGTGTTGACACTCCAGCAGGTTGTGTTTCTGGCACAGCAATGTCATCGTCATGATCCTCATAGTCTGACAACTCCACCTCAGTACCCTTCTTCACAGCAAGGTTGTGCAACATAGCACATGCAGCAATGATCTTACAGCAGGTGATGGGGGTATACTGCCTTGCACCTCCGCTCTTGTGCAAGCATCTGAACCTGCTTTTCCAGATACCAAACGTACGCTCCACGACATTCCTTGTGCTCTTGTGGGCCCGGTTATATCTCCTTTGGCTGGGTGTTGAGGGGTTGAGGTAGGAAGTGAGTATGAAGGAGTGGAGGGCATATGCACTGTCTCCTAAAATGAAATGGGAATACATTACTCGTATGCATACTTGTACTTCTTACTGCAATAGGTGTTATGGGGGTCGCACACTGTGTCTCACCTAGGAGGTATCCTTCTCTAAATTCCCCTGCAGTCAGCCGTGCATAGATGCCGCTGTTTTGAAATATATAGGAGTCGTGGGTACTCCCAGGGAATTTTGCCACAAGGTCAGTGATGGCGCACTTTGCATTGCAAATCACCTGCACATTGATGGTGTGCGTTGACTTCCTATTCCTGTATATATATATATATATATATATATATATATATATATATATATATATATATATATATATATTCTGTGGCAGCAGGGGGACAAATGGGAATGTGCGTGCCATCAATGCAGCCAATTATATTGGGGAATCGTGCCATCTGGTAAAAGTCAGATTTTGTTTGGACCAGTTCAGCATGGGTTGCAGGAAAAAATATATAATGCTCCATCCTCTGTAGCATGGCGTCAAGGAATTTGTGGAAAAACCTTGACAGGCTGCTCTGGGTCGTCCCACCTACCGCAGCAACCACACTCTGGTAGCTCCCAGACGCAAGCAGGTGTAGGCTGCACAGAACCTGGAATAGCGTGTGCCCTTGGGGTAGTATGCTCCAACAGTGGGTGGAGGTCCCTGATGAGTTCCGTGATGGTGTCTGGGGCCAACCTGTACCTCTGGAGTATCTCTGCCTCTGTGAGCATGAACAGGGTGATCCTCTGTCTGTAGACCTGCTCCTCTCTCTGCCATTCCCTCTCTCCTTCCTCCTGTAGCCGTAGCCGTCTTGCAATGACATAAAATGCCGCCATTGTGCAAGTAGAATTGCATTTTGGGTCCATTTTTATAGGTTGCACCTGGTTACCACCTGATTTCAATCCATGGTAAATACCGACTCTTAAATACCGTATTTCAAGCAAATTCGGTATTTAAGAGCTTCATTTTTACCAATACTTATTTACCGAATCGGTATTTTACCGAATCGGTAACTTTACCGATTCGGTAAATTTACCGAATCGCAAACCGTTGCAATTTGGTAAATTTACCGATTCGGTAATTTTTCGGATTCTGTATTTTACAGATTCGGTAACTTTACCGATTCGGTAAATTTACCGAATCTGATGATTTTCGCTTTCCTACATCCCAATTGCTCAATACCGGTCGGTAACGGCCGAAAATACCGATTTTCGGCCGTTACCGACCGGTATTGGGCTACCTACATCTGGCCCTCAATGATTCTTCTGAGCCGCGACAGGCCCTACGACATGCTTCCCGGTGATACAGCAGCGTCTGATGCGACGTCGATCCTCTTCTCCGGCGATTCGAGGCTCTTCGGCAACAATGGGACAGCTTGCAGCAGCGACACGCTTTCCCAGTGATGCAACGACAACGGCTGCGACTCGCTTCTCTGATGTTGCGGCGGCGTCTGGTGCGACGTCGATCCTCATCTCTGGCGATGTGAGGCGCTTTCTCGTTGTGAAGCAACTGCGGCAGTACAGCAACACGCTTCTCCTTCGAGAGTCGCGCTTGCAGCTTCTTGCGACATGCAGTCCCTCACAAAGCCCCACAAAACAACAGGCACTTCCAAAGAACTCTTGGGGAGCTGGTGCGTGAAATCTATTGTCCATGAAACTTCAGCAGGAGGCAAGCTCTTTCTCAAGCCTGTAGTGTAGCTCCTATTTTCCCAATAGGCTCTGCGCATTGGAATAATACCTACAGCAGTAAAGGCCTAGACCAGACGTTAACTAGGTCTACTACTGTCGATACTAGACTTAATTTTTGGGTTTGCCAGCGTAGCTCAGAGTTCGCTAGAAACTTTCTCGAATGTTCAAGGAGGAATTAACTTCCCTGATTAGACAAGAAGGGATTTAGTTTCTGACAACCATAGAACATGACAACTTTGCTCTCCCCTAATCAAGAGTCAATCTCGAGAGTCGTGTGAGCACAAGGCAATTATTTTACTCAGTCAGTACGTGCATTCTTAGTCTCATCAGATTGTAGAGAAAAGGAAGAGACGGGCGTGTTCAATAAAAAGGTGTTATTTATTGATCAGTCTCTTTTCTCATACATGAGAAATGGATCGATATTATTGCAATACTTATAGTTAAGTAAAGTGCATACATTAAAAGCAATAGTATAAAATAATACTGTAAAAACATTGATATGGTTTCTGAGCCATATGATGTTTAAAATGATTAAAATATATTTACATACACATATACATTTGACTAAACGTACTCAACTGGTGTTTCTAAATACGCCTACCCCGTGTACCTGACCTAAGTCTAATGCGTGGGCGGGAATAGAAAGTTACAGTTTAAGTTAAGTTTGTTTTTGCCAAGTGAATAACTAAAGAATTCTCTGTGAGGGGTTATTCAGTTCTGGTCCTGGAAGTTAGGATGAATGAGGAATGGTATCTCTTTCTCTGCTCTCGATATTCCAGGCTGCCTGCGAGGGCTGCCCAGAAACGCCGGTGCTGGGTCTCTCGGCTTGAGATAGCAGCGCGTCTCTCAGCGCGTCAGGAAGGCGGGGCTGCTGCCAGCGGGGTCTGCTTCTGCTCTCGGCTTCGGCAAGTATGGCTGCTCCGTCTTGTCACCACGCGTGTGTTTGCATAGGGCAAGATCGGCAATATTTATACCTTAAAGGTGCCGAGATTGACGTAAGGATGGACATAGATACGTCAATAAAGATGTCATACGACTTGCTCGTTAGCACATTCTTTACTAAATTTCTCTGTGAAATCAAAACAATGGCCGCAGGGTTTTTCCCAGGTTGTCATAGGTTTGATTTGTTATGAGAACGTCGTATGCCTTATCAGGGGCTGGAGGAATGTCGCTTGTCTAATTAGATCTCACGCGTTATGACCTAATCAGATAACACGTTCCTGTGCCGTAGTGTGACTGCGTCAGATAACGGTATCTGCATCATGGGGGCTGTTCTTGCCTCATGGGCTGACTGTTAGTTAACTTGATAGTTAGTTTAACCAGAATAGGGTCAGGAATAGGGGGATTGATTCAGAACCTATAGGAATACATGACACCCACTCCACGCTAACTATGGTCATATTTACTAATCTATGCATAGTATAACATAGTACAACATACTATAGAGAATAGTGTATACCTCACCACCCCAAAATACATTAATGCATTTTGAAATGTTCAAATATACTGAAAAATTGCAGTCATATATATTGTATGCACTTAAGCTATGAATTAAACGCTAAAGTAAACACGCATTTGTAGACATTATTGCTTATTTGGTATATGAGAAATACACATGAAATGGCTCTTAATATGGCTATACAGAAAGAAAGTTCGAGACCATTTCATCACATAATAAAATATTTGTGAACATCCCAGCGGGCAACTAAAGTTTATAAAGTATCTAAAAATAGAAATCTTAGTTCTCTAGGAATAGTTTCTTACTTTAAGCAGAAGATAAGTGTCCCGAAAAATTTGTGAAAAATAATTTGGGGCTGCTAAAAAATTGTTGTCCGTGAACTGGTGGGAAGAATTGTTCATGTGACTTTATTTTTAAAGTTGAAGGCCGAATTCAGGGAACGCCGTGTGCGAGCTTGCTCAAAAGTCTCTATTTCTGTTCTGGAGAGAACATCATATCATTCAGGCTTTCGAAAAAACTGTCAACAGCTTCATGGGAAAGTTCCACTAAGTCGGAAATAGGGGTAACCATGCATTCGTGCGCATGATTGTCTGCATTGACATTCTGATTCGCATTGCTGACAGAAGGTCGTACCTGTTCGATGCTGCTTTCATCTTGAACTTCACTACTCTTCAATCGCAGTGGTGAAGATTCCAGGAATGCCGACATCAGGATTGGCAGCCTTTGAGGGCAGCACAAAGCGTGAACCTTGGTAGGAACCAACAGTGTATCTGCATCCACTGGCGCATCCGATTGTAGCGTCAGACAGGTGTCTAACACGCATTCTTCTCCGCATAGCAGACACCTTAGTACAGGTAAAACACACCTTTGCCACATTGGTCGAAATGATAGAAACCAAGTCATGTTTAGGTCTCTAAGCCGGGAGAGTCCCAGGATTTTTGATATCCGGTCCCGGTATCCAATGGCTAGGATCGTATCTTCCATTGTCGCGAGAGTTTGATCTGTGACATGGGTTGCCATAACGAAAAATAAGGAATAAGAATAGGATTCCTGCAATTAGTCCCAGGATCAGGGGAAGTCCGCCAAAAATCGAATGGACGAAATCTGGAAAAATACCCAGTATGGCTTTGAATGGTGTTAATGCCATCGAAAATACTGTCTTAAATACCCCTGAGATCCCATTGGTATCAGAAATATTTAAGATTTCGCTCAGGATTTCCGCGAAATGTACGGGGGAATTAGTTGATAATAATGTATGTATCTCTGCAGTCGTCCTTGCGACTTGTAGATCATACGTTTCTTTTGATGACGTGAGCCTTGTAGGCATCTGAAGAAGCACTGTTTTCATTCTGCTTAAAGTATCTATTCGAATAGAAGTAATTTTCAAACTGGGCCATGCCCTTGCCTCCCTGTCTGGAAAGGAGCTGGGGAATAAAGAACGTCCACAGCACTTGACCTTCGCCGTCGTAGTGACTAGATAAGGAGTCCCGGGCATAAGACTACAACATCTGCGGTCTACAATAAGAATGTAACTCCCATTATAGAGTCTTTGAAAGAATGGTTCTATTTCAGTTGCAGGTGCGCCTTGCTGGTGACATGAAAGGTTGTATGAATTCCCTTCACAGGCTCCGTGCAAACTAATACCGTTACACAGAAGCGTGCCGCTTAGTGACATAGCACAATTGTTGCCACTAAGAAACACTTTCTGTCCTTTATTACTGACACATGCATGTGAATAGGGCAGGTTCCAAGTTGTTTTAAGGTACCCCTTTCCCAATTTCTCGTACATGCCAGCCTGTATATATTTTTGGCAGTATTGAAACCTGAAGGTTGAGATTGGAATATTTATGATTCCGTGTATTATCCATTCACTGACAGGTCGTTCTGACATTGTCATTGGTAATCTTTCTAGTTTTTCAATGCTCAAGATTGTATAATCAGCACCCTTTTGCGCCATACCGATTTGTCTATCAGTAAGGTTAAAGATTTGGAATAGTGACGTTGTGTTGATTAAACGCCAAGGCACATAGCCTGAACGCAGATTTTGTAACGTCCAGCCAAGCTGTACAATGGAACGCAATTGTGACTGACCATGTTGTAATAACAGTAAGTCTTGCGATAATATATCAATTGCTGAAGACACAATGCTGTCCAATGAAAAAATTCTGGAGGACAGAGTCATTAACCCATTGTCCACTACAGATAGTGATTTTTCCAAATTAATACGGTCAATTTCCCGTATTCTTTCTGCTGTCTCAATTTGAGTAACCTTCCAGGCCTCATTGTATGCTGCATATACAGAGGCTGCTATGAAACGCTTTTGACGCTGTTTGCGTGGTCCCATTATGAAATCACGCAAGTCAGCACCATCAGTAAGTAAAGTTAGGTGTTGCTTAATTTCAGGCAGTGTGGAAGTTTGTAGCCATTGAAGGCATAATTTGCCCACACTGTAGGTTGTTATTATCCCTGGGTGATGTCTTTGGGGATATCTAGGGTCTGGCCTGGTCATTTTGAAACCCTGTGTTTTATTCAGGAATCTATCTTGACAGTTATTTGTATCTGTGGGCCAGATCAACCATTGTTTCCAATCAGGATGTGTTCTGTTTTGGTTTAATATATGGTTTACGTCTATCTCTTCATCTGTATCAGAGCTATTGCTAAACATTGTTGGCTTTGGAATAGACGGTTTAATTAAATCTTTGATTTTGGCTAAGCCAAGACAGGTGGTTTGTTGAACAGTGTCATTTAAAAATATCATTTGTTCTGGGATCATGCAGGCTCTAAACAAAGCTTCTATACCCTGTACTTGCCATTCTTTTGTACCCCAAACACTTTTCAAATCAACATTTTTGTCCCAATAATCAAATCCAAATGTATTCATTTTTTCAAAGAATGAATCTGAATATATCAATTTTGTGTTGGTTATCATGGTTTTCATCCCTGTCTTGTTTGACAATTTAAAATAAAATGTTTCAGCATTACTTATGTTAAAACCTGAAAAATATGAATATTTGTCATATACGGTTCTAGAGCTTCCTTTTGGAGGTGTAGCACAATGTTCCCATTGATTATAACCTAAAACATTTCTAGGTTGTGCAGATTTATGTAAAAAATGGTTACCATAATGGTTATAGCAATACATACTATCATAATTTGTAGAACCTTGGAAATAATCATGTTTTGTAAATTTAGCAGACATTACTAAGTCAGACATCATGTTGTTAATACTTTCGAAGTCCCAATCATCAGCAAATGAGTTTGGTTTTGCAAAGTCACTCAAGGAGATCTTGATTTGGTGTGGATATTTCAGGATCTCGACCGGACCATGAATTTCATAGTCAGTGTTGTCCCAGGCTACCCCACCAGGTATAGGATTGGCTGTGAAGTTGGCTGAAGAAAGTTCTCTTTTCTTGACGTGTGAAGATGTGTGTGGTTTGAGGACCAAGTTGATGTTCTGACTTGCTGTGTCCATTTTAGCATATTTTCCCTCAATGAAGCGTCCCAAAGTAAATACCATGATGAGCCAAAGTATGAGGATAAATGCACCAAAACCCACCCAAAATTCAATCCATGGAGAAACCAGATATGTTTCTTTCAGATGTTTCAAAAGTTCCTTAGCTTTGTCTTTAAAGGATTTTGATGATGGCTGTGTCTTTGATTCACTGAAGCCGTCAGAGGAATCATCGAAGTTGATGAAGTAACCGGATGCAGTTCTGTCAATTGTTCCAATTGGTTCAGGATTTCTGTTTTTTGCATTTTCACTTGGTACTTCAGTATAGATTGGTGTGTCTCTGCTAAATGTCTTTATTTGGGTTTTCAGAGGTCTGAGTTCTATTGCATTGTTGCATAGTCCTTCTTGTTCTTCTTTAGGCGTTTCGAATGTGATGAGCCTTTTTGTTAGGACCTCTGTGCTGGTAGCAAACCTTGGTGTTCTGCTACTTATTGGGAGTCCACTTGGCCTACTGTTTGTTATCGGCCACATGTTGTGGTTTTACCAGGTCGATGGATACAACTCGGTTCTCCTTTTTACCAGCAAGTGGCGGTAGTACAACTGATCTTGTCCCGTTGACAGACAAGACAGGAACTGCTTTTCTGTAGGAAGGCCCAAATTCCTTCTTTACCGCGATCTTTTCCCTGACTAGATCCCCGACTTTTGGAATCCAGACCGGTCTTGCTGGGACAGGTGGTGATTCTTCAGTGGTCGTTGGCTGTTGTTTCAACTGTATGTTGCTCAGGTCTTTTCTTGTTTTGTTTAAGTCCTGCAAAATAGCCAAACGGTCTTTGACATCAAAGCTTTTTTCTTTAACCACTGAAGTCTGACTATCAAGGTCAGAGATCAACATCCTAGTTCCAAATAATAATTCGTACGGACTGAATCCCTTCAGAGAATTTCTTGGCAAGTTATTTAGACTACGTTGGACACTTATTAGATGTTTGACCCACCCAGCTCCCGAACCTAATATCCTTTCCATTATAGATTGCTTTCTGCCTTGGTTTTTTCTTTACACCATCCAGTACCCTCAGGAAGGAAGTGAGAAGATTCCCGCTGGGCTGTGCTCATTTGGCCATGTTTCCCCCCAGGCTGGTGTGCCAGAGTGAAAACAATGGTCGAACGTAACATGCTCTTAGCGTATATGCCATTTAGACTCGCAAATCTTGTATAATAGTCCGGACGTCAGCCGAGTGCTGGTGATCTACATTATAAGTGGAAACTAGCCTGTATATGTTAATCGCAAGCCATTCTTTTTGCTGGTAATATTATCTGCCTTGATACGACGAGGTATTAAACTGCTTCTCTCCCCACTGCGATCTCTGTTGCAGTTCGGGCAGTTTTTTACAAACATGGTGTAGTGCAGGCTCATGCCTGGCCACCAGTACCGTGATTGTAATTCTTCCAGAGAATCTTTTAATTTAAGGTGTCTGAGACCCTCGCCCATGTGTGCGTCTGCGATTAACAAGTTTCTCCTGTCCATGTTTGGAATCACTCTATCCCCCACTCCAGGGATTCGAGCAAAAGGGACGGAGTTTGCATCGATTATGTATGTATAATTGAGTGGATAGTTGATCGGTAATGCTGAGCAGTCGCCTTTTGATGACGTTTTCACCGCCAGCATTGTTTCACCGTCAATGTATTTTAATGTACGCTTTTTTCGATCTACGGGAGCCGGTTTAGTGGCTGCCGCTGCGGCTGCTTCAGCCAATGAATTCCCTACAACGTGAACGCCATCACGCTGGTGACTCAGTGAGTGTGTCACGTGAGTCTTTGGTAGTTCTTTTTGTAAAAGAGCTATTTGTTCCCAGAGCAGTTTCTGCTTTATCGGTGCATCTGTGTCATCTTTGTAACCGTTTTGAATCCATGTCTGCAAATCCTTGTTGTATGATTTGACGCAGTAATATGAATCTGACACTATAAGTGTCGGGAATTCGCGATCCGCATTATCTAGAGCCATTTTCAAAGCTATTATTTCAGTTTGTAGTTCTGAATTTGTTTCTACTGAGTGTGATTTTGTTAATAGAGGTCTTAGTTTACCTCCCCGCCACACTTCTTTTGTAATCTCACATGTGGGGTTGTATGCTTGTTCTCCCCAAACGGAGGGTTGAGCATGTCCGTCTGTATAGATTACACAGGCGTAATGTCGTAGAGGCAGAATGTCGATTGGCAGAGGATACGTCTTTTCATATTTTAGATTTTTTTAAAAATTGTCAACCATGCTATGCTTGATAATTCATATCCTACGTACAAGACTGTCAGATGGGCAATTCTGGACTTTTTAAAGTTGAATTTGTAACCCTCTGCAGCGAACCCAAGTATTATGGTGTTCACCCTTTTCAAGTGAGTCTCCAAGTCATCATCTGTTAAGTAAATGTCATCGACATAAGATAATGCTTCATCATCATATAGTTGTAGTAATTCTGTTACTCTCGCTGAGAATACCCCCGGGCTGTTCTTGTACCCCTGGGCTAACCGACAGAATTGCTTTTGAGTGCCATTTACTGAGAATGCAGTTAAAGATCTGCTCTCTGGTGCTATGTTTTGACAAAAGAATCCATTGGAGATGTCCAAGGTTGTTTTGTATTTTTTGCGCACTATGTTATTCATTAGTGCAGCACTGTGTGAGTTTTGCACTGCAAAAGTTTTGCAACATGTGTTAAGGTGTCGGTAATCCAAAACTAGACGATATGAATTGTCTGGTTTGGAGACCGGAAACAAAGGATTGTTCATTTGTGAGGTGCAAGTTTCAATCACCCCCTGGTATTCTAGCTGATCTAGTATTTCATTTACCTGTTTTTTAGCTTCTTGCTTAATTGGGTACTGCCTTTGTGCAGTAGGTTGTGATTTTAACTGGATTTTGTGAGGAGGAGAATCCTCATCCCATCCTACATGATTTTTATATAAAGCAGGTGCTAAGGCCACTGCCCACTTTCTAGCAAGTGTGTATTTTTTATGAATCGGGATTTGATTCGAGAAGGCAGGCATAATTACTTCTTCGCCATGAGGGCACTCCCTGACAAACTCTGGTGGCCAGTCTTTTTCAGCTAGAAGGATGTCATAACCCTTTGAGAGGTTATCCCAAAATAGTCCCCTTATTTTCCTAGTCTTATCTCCCTCTATACGTAATGTTATCTCGTATATCTTGTGGGGCTTGCTAACTCTGGTGTCTGCAGTTTCCACTTGAAGGTATTCATTCGTGTCCACTGTCTCCAGATGATTCATAAGGACTTTGCGAGCTATGCTCACCTCTGCTGCGCTGTCTAGCATTGTCTGAGCCCATTCTCCGTTTTTCAGTTGTGTCCTCAGTATTCTCGGCATTTTTAACTACCTTGATACTGGCTACCTTCTTTTTTGGAAATTGTAATTTCTTTTTTAGCTGAGCAGGTTCCTTGTCTTTGGACTTGGCGTGCTCTTCTGATCGTCCTCTTCTTTCCGATTTCTGCGAGGAAGTCTGAAAAGATTGAGAGGGACGTGTATCAATGTCTTGATATCTATCAGGTTTTTTAATATTATCCCTATTTCTAAGGTTATATCTATTCCCAGAGGGGTCACTCTGCGGTGACCTCTGTCTTTGGTTTGGAGATTTCTCTCTTCGCCTGGGAGACCTCCCTCGGGACTGGAATTTCTTTTCTTTAGGATTGGATTGTTTGTTTCCATCCCAGTTCTTTTTTGGTGAATTGTTATTAAAACATATTTTTTCTGGACTTGTAGTCAGTTGCGGTTTTACTGGTATTCCACCTAGACTATCTCTGCCTAGTTCTTCATAGGATTTTTCTATGATTCTGGCAATTTCAGCTGGTTGGTCTGCTATATCTGTCTCTTTTAACCTCTGGCGGATCGCCACGTTTGCTGCTTCACCTTTTATGTTGGCTAATAATATAGCCGAGACCTGCTTGAAGTCTTTTAGTAATTTCATACCAAGAGTTAAAGCAGGTTCTGGACCGTATTCATCTTGAATTTGTTTTAGCACATCTGGTATTACCGAAATGGATGGAACACCGTGCGTTTTTGTGTAGATGGAAGCAAAGACTGTACCCCAAGTGTCACAGTCCTCAATGTGTGGTGCGATTCCCATTGGGAGACATATAGTCAGAATCCTGTGTTTTTCTAATGGGGTGGTGTCAGGAAACACCGCCTCTATTTGGGTAATTTTCTGTGCCAACCAGAATGGTATCTGTTCCCGTTTAGCTGGAACTTTACCTAGGCAGGATTGGATGTTCTGTGGTGTAATTTTATTTGTGTTCCCCTGGTGAGGGGTCAGCTGTGGAAGTTTAATCGCTGGCTGAATTGTTGAAGTCCGCATTACATACTGAACTAATTGTCTATGAATTTTTAGTAGTTGTTTTAGCTGTATTAACAGCTCTGCTGCAGGCATTCTTTCGATGTCTGGATGTGGTGTGTATCCGGCTAAGACCGGCCACGTTGCTCCTGGTCTTCCTAAAGGACCGAGCCTTGTAATGTGATTGTTATGTATTAGGGCGCCATCAAATAAGAGCAAATGCTCTTGGAATTTGAGTGGTACTTCCACCTCCTCGAAAGGAGTGTACGTTTCAGGAGGTTCCTCTACTTTGTAATAGTGGAAGTACTTTGTTACAGCATTTGCTGCTGGAAAATGTATCCATGAATAATATACCTCTGTCTGCCGATATTCGTGTGCCTCGTTGACGAATATGACTGTGCCACCTCTAGGTGTCAGTCCATTTTCTATAAGTTTTAAGGTTATAGATCTCCTTTTAATGACCGGAATGAGTGTTATATTCGGGTCTGCTGCTTGCATGGTAGCATCAGCATCTGCGAGTTCAGTTGCTAATCTAACTGCCTCTCTTTCATCATCACTCTCTGCCATTTTACAGACAGGATGGTATTATGTTTGTTTGCAGATCAGGTTTCTTTATGGAAACAGAGATTAGATGCACAATATTTTGGGAATGTTTTTATCCTTCAACGTTGACTATACCAAGAACCATACATAGGAGTTCCCTCCTGCGAGGTTTTGGAGGATATTACCTTTCACCCACTCCAGACGTCTTTGGAGTATAATGGAAAAAGGGGTCTGAGTGAGAAAGCACGACTGAGTTACTCTAAATGTCTTACGTTAGTTTTATCGCCCTTTCCAAACGCGTTGGGCGCCATGTAGTGTAGCTCCTATTTTCCCAATAGGCTCTGCGCATTGGAATAATACCTACAGCAGTAAAGGCCTAGACCAGACGTTAACTAGGTCTACTACTGTCGATACTAGACTTAATTTTTGGGTTTGCCAGCGTAGCTCAGAGTTCGCTAGAAACTTTCTCGAATGTTCAAGGAGGAATTAACTTCCCTGATTAGACAAGAAGGGATTTAGTTTCTGACAACCATAGAACATGACAACTTTGCTCTCCCCTAATCAAGAGTCAATCTCGAGAGTCGTGTGAGCACAAGGCAATTATTTTACTCAGTCAGTACGTGCATTCTTAGTCTCATCAGATTGTAGAGAAAAGGAAGAGACGGGCGTGTTCAATAAAAAGGTGTTATTTATTGATCAGTCTCTTTTCTCATACATGAGAAATGGATCGATATTATTGCAATACTTATAGTTAAGTAAAGTGCATACATTAAAAGCAATAGTATAAAATAATACTGTAAAAACATTGATATGGTTTCTGAGCCATATGATGTTTAAAATGATTAAAATATATTTACATACACATATACATTTGACTAAACGTACTCAACTGGTGTTTCTAAATACGCCTACCCCGTGTACCTGACCTAAGTCTAATGCGTGGGCGGGAATAGAAAGTTACAGTTTAAGTTAAGTTTGTTTTTGCCAAGTGAATAACTAAAGAATTCTCTGTGAGGGGTTATTCAGTTCTGTACCTGGAAGTTAGGATGAATGAGGAATGGTATCTCTTTCTCTGCTCTCGATATTCCAGGCTGCCTGCGAGGGCTGCCCAGAAACGCCGGTGCTGGGTCTCTCGGCTTGAGATAGCAGCGCGTCTCTCAGCGCGTCAGGAAGGCGGGGCTGCTGCCAGCGGGGTCTGCTTCTGCTCTCGGCTTCGGCAAGTATGGCTGCTCCGTCTTGTCACCACGCGTGTGTTTGCATAGGGCAAGATCGGCAATATTTATACCTTAAAGGTGCCGAGATTGACGTAAGGATGGACATAGATACGTCAATAAAGATGTCATACGACTTGCTCGTTAGCACATTCTTTACTAAAGTTCTCTGTGAAATCAAAACAATGGCCGCAGGGTTTTTCCCAGGTTGTCATAGGTTTGATTTGTTATGAGAACGTCGTATGCCTTATCAGGGGCTGGAGGAATGTCGCTTGTCTAATTAGATCTCAAGCGTTATGACCTAATCAGATAACACGTTCCTGTGCCGTAGTGTGACTGCGTCAGATAACGGTATCTGCATCATGGGGGCTGTTCTTGCCTCATGGGCTGACTGTTAGTTAACTTGATAGTTAGTTTAACCAGAATAGGGTCAGGAATAGGGGGATTGATTCAGAACCTATAGGAATACATGACAAGCCCTTTGGAGATCCTTCACAAGTTGATGAAAGTACACACAAAGTTCCTCTCTCCTTTCTTTGGCAGTCAGGCAACCACTGCAGGCCAATCCCCAAGCAGCACTTCAGCTTAGGGATAGTCTCTCCTCAGTCTCTCTGGTTCTTCTCCTCAGCAAAGGTTTCTTCTTGTTTCCCAAAAGTGATCTAAAAGTCTGGGGCCTGGGTCCCATGTTTTTATACACAGTTTATCTTTGTTCTCTGAAGGCAGAGAGGCCTTTGCCTTGTCCAAACCAGTTCTGGTCAGTCCTGGAGCACTCTGTTTACATGACTCCTTCTTTCCTTCCTCAGTGCAGGGCAGGGACATCAGCCGCACCACAGGAGGTGGAGCCAGCATTGTGGAGGGAAGGCACAGCCCTATTCAGGTCCCAGGTGCAACTCCTCCCACCTATCTAGATGCAGAGCTCTCTATTCAGCCCTGTGCTGACTCACCCTGTCTCCTGGAATCTCCCAGCCCCAGCCCCTGTCACTCAAACTCCAGACCAGAAATACACAACCTAGCAGAGACAGGCTTGGATGGTAAGACAAGGAAATACCTACTTTCTAAAAGTGGTATTTTCAAACACAAATTGTTAAAACCAATTTCTCTAAAAGATGTATTTTATCATTCTGAGATCAGGCATACTAAACTCGAATTTCTACCTGCTTCCCTGAGTGAGTTAGGATTATAAGATGTAATAATCAAACTGCCCATTCTGGCCTATGGGGAATAGGTAGTCCTGCAATAGTGAAAAACAAAAATGGCTGTAATTCACGATTAGGACATGCCACACACATCAGGGCTTGTCCTACCTTTTACCTACGATGCACCCTGCCCTTGGGTCTACCCTAGGGGTGTCTGATATGAAAAAAGGAAGGTTTTAAGGACTGGCAAGTAGGTGCACTTGCCGAGTTAACATGGCAGTACCAGACTGCACACAGCTCTGCAATGGCAGACCTGAGACCTACTTTTACAGGCTGCTTATGTGGGTGGCACAACCAGTGCTGCAAGCCCACCAGCAGCATACGGTTTACAAGCCCTGGGCACACTCCGTGCACTGTACTATGGTCTCATGGAGTCACTAATCCATACATCATTTTATCATAGGGATAGCATATGCAATTTAGCCTGGTTAGCAGTGGTAAAGTGCCAGGAGTCATAAAACTAACATAAACAGGTCAGACAAAATACAGGAGGAAGGCAAAAGTTCAGGGAAGACCCTGCCAAAACGGCCAGGTCCAACATTGTTTATATGGATCTTCAGCTGTAAAGTGATACCTGCACCCATGCACTTCCTTTTTATAGTTTTAACCCGTTTCATGCGCCCGCAATTTTGCAGAAAACGGGCGGGGCCGCCTCGGCCATTGGCCGACGGCAGCAATGGGCAGGTAGTGCTGCCATCGGCCAATGGCTGACGGCCATAGGAGTACTCTTGTTCCCTGTTGTGCACTTTGTGCTGACTTTTTTTTTTAACTATTAAGTTATTTCCTCTCCTAACATGGTGGAAGGGTATATTAAAATGGCCAACGTTAATTTCAATGAGGGTCTCGTGATACATGCATTTCTATGCATCACACCACATACACACAGGTCTGCATGTGTCATAATGCACGCATGCACATGCGTTACAATTAATATGTATACATCGATGGCCTTCATTGAATGGGTTTTGCTAATAGGAAACATCTTTGCAAGATTCCTAGCCATATGTGTACATATATCTTTTGCACAGTGAACGGTAAAAAAGAATTGGCAAAGCCAATAGATCTGCCTTTTAGAGTTAGACTTATTGGCTTTGCCAATCCGTGTTAGAACTGAGTTATTTCCTAAGCCTAAAAGCAGGAACTCAAAGTTTAAGATACTGACAAAGAACCCGCTTTGGTGTCATCCTGCTTTGTACGCTTTCTACGATATTCATGGTTTGTTGACAATAACATCATTTGTATAAACTCTTAATGTGGATTTTGGAGTCATTGGTGGTATATTTTTACATCAGCATTTGCAATTATAATGTACAGTTGCATATTTCTATAACCAATGAGTATGTAATCAATGGTAAACTGATTACTCTTGCACATCTTTTTTAGGGATTACAATAGTTATTTAAAATAAGAATGAATTAATTGATATGGATTCATCATGCTTTGTTAAATAACCACTGTGGTACCGCAGGCTTGGCAATCTCTTCCATATGAACCAAAAGTCGATATTCGATTGTTTTTTTTAAAATTCTGATCCGATTCTCAGGGCCACATTGGGAAGGCAGAACCCCAAGTTTAACTCATCAGTTTTTCCTGCCTGAAAGCTGTTATGCACGATCGCCTTTAGGGTCCCTTGGAACTGCACATTTCTATTGTTCTTTTACTCTACAATTGTTGGTATTTTATTATTCTAAAGAGACCTAAAGGTGTTTAATAACTATTGCTTCTGCATTAAGTTATCTTTTACTGACAGCTCAATATATTTTAGTCAAACTAACGAGTCCAAGGGGATCCTAGATGTTTTATACCCACCAATACCCACATGCAAACTGTTCATCTCCTTGGGTAGCAACAGAAATGGGGTATTCATTAACATTCTGTTTTACCTTGAAATATATCTTTTTTTATTTCGCTTCATAAAAGCATTTAATTAAATATATTAAAACGTGATGAAAAAATAACGTACGGTCGCCATTCCTTATGTATTCTTGCAAGGTTTTCATAGATATTCGTATGACAAATTCTAGACATTGTTTAATTTTATTTATTTGTTTCATGGTACACCATATCACTTTACATCAACTCGGTATATAAAAGTATTTATGATATAGTAAAATACGTTTTTGAAAGGAGAGATAGAAAATAAAAAAAATATATCCAACAAGAATGGCAACAAGAAAAAGAAGGAACAATAGTATGACCCCAACGAGTGAACACGTCGCAATTGCAATTTAGCTTCTGTTCCGAAAAAAAGGTTTGGTACACTCCTCACTAAATGAGATGGGAAAACAGAGTCCAGCTGATGGAAAGCCACACCTGTGGTCCCAAATTATGAACCTCTGATGGCCGGAGAGTTGGAATTGAAGTAGCAGTGTTAAACTCCAAAGCTGGAATGCTATAAGTGCAAAGTGCAAAAACCTTGTGGGACTATTGGCAGAACCTGCCAATCATGAGGTCAAGAAGTGAAACATATGGGTGAAGGAAAAGGGGTACCTGAGACTACGAGGATGGAAAGCAGGAAGACGACCCCTAGCTGACAAGCACTAGCGTGAGGACGACTGCATGCCAATGCACCGCTGGAGCCGGTAGGCTGACACTTGTCACAGTGACAGTACGGCAACATACCAGCCAGAAACTGAGCCGACAACCCAGTCTGCCTCCAGGGATACCAATGGGATGAACAAGAGCAACACCCTGTGTGCATCCTGCCTGCTGGACTGTCATGAGACTGAGGAACCAGAGGCCTCCAACTGAAGCTACCTGTCCACTCCATCCAACCTTCTGCCATGATCACAAACTATATTGTGACCAAGACTGAAAGAAGGGTGTTAGATCAAGGTGGCATCTCAATAAAGCTGACTCTATATGGTGACGTTATTTGTGGGGGGTTTTAGAGAGGGCAACCAGTTAATATTTTGTAATTGTTGCTATGTATCTCACACTTTTCGTGGGAATTGAAATAAAACCTTAAAGGCTATCATTACCAGTTTCCGAAGTTATATGCACACATTATCTCAAAGGACAAAAACCAACAACAACCTGTATGGAATTTATAGTATGCAATAATTATGGCCTATGAAGATTTCCCCTATAATGGGGCATAAAATGTGAGTTTGCTGCTTACCACACCAAAATGTGCTTGTCCCTGTATTTACTGGCATTTCCCACTGCAAATTTCGAAAGGTTTGAGATCTGAAATTAGTGGGTGAGTGCGGTTTTTATCGTACCTGATACAAACTGGGTCCGCAAAACGTGTCATATGTACAGTAAGAGGAATCACGACACATAAGTCATCAGGGCACTCAAAGTGAAGGCCTGAATCGCATAAAACTCGTTTAGGCAGTACACGTAATTTACAACACTACTGAATAAATGGTTTCGGTCTATTCTGTTTCCTTAATGTTTAGTGGTCATTTTTTGTGATGCTCGTCATAAACTTTTACAAAAGTGCAAATTCACATTGTTAATCGAAGGTGTAGGCAGATCTGCTCATCACATATAGCGGTATTTGTATAATTCCAAAAGTTTGGAAGCTTTGTGGTCTTGAAAAGAGTCATTATTTTCAAAGCCCCTGACATCCTCTTTTGTCGATTTGCCAGCTCCTTTGTAATGAAGACTGCACCTTTCACTAAATCAAGCATTACTAATTGTCTGAACAGTACTTGTTGCCCCGTGCTGTCAATACAATAATCAAAGTGGAAAACGTGTCATTTATTGCCTTCGATTGTTGCGCTCCTTTCGCTTCGAGAGGCCTGTGGAAACTGAGAAGGAAGTCTGGCAGACACCTCCAACTTGTCACTGTGTTGAAAACGCTGATTGCGTACTCGGAGATGGCGCCGAGGCCCGCCGTCTGCTCTCCTCGGCTCCTCATGTTTTAGCAATCGTTAATCGTAACCAGGGTTTAGAGAAACACTCCACGGCATATTTACGTGAATTCTAACTTGTAATAGTTGCAGTAGCGTTGCAAGTGTCATGGGCCCTAGAGCAAGGAAAGGAAAGAAATGGACCCCCTCACCTCTATTTGACTGATGAAAATACAGCAATAATAAGGGTTCGGTAGGTTCCTCAGACCTCTGAGCCTTGGTGCCACTGCTCCTGCTGCACCAATGGAAGTTGTTTACTATAACACCGTTTTTGACACAGATTTTGTTTATGCAAATGCAGGCTATTTCTCCTATACTTCATTGTTACTTTCTGTGTAAGAAGCCAGTTTAATTGTACTGTAATGTTACTTTACAGTATACTTTTCTCGGCATACAACCTCTCATGGTTGAAGATGTATTCTAGTCACAAATGAGCCTCCTATGGATTTAAGAAAACTTCTTCTGTTCCAGGTTTCCCCACTTAACTTAATTTTTTGATCCTGGTTGAATAATAAGTTTACCTGTGCCGCATATCCTCAGTCTACAGGCTGAATGCCAAAACGAAATGTTATGTTAATAGCTTGTAATTACATTTGGACATTGAAAAACAGATTGAGGCACAACCCGAATGAGAAAAAAGAGCAAGAACCTCAGAGTAAAAACAAGATAAGCAATAGTGCGCTCACAACGTGCACGTCACTGCCCCCCCCACCCCCTGAATAGACTCACAAGGAGAGAGACAACTTCCATTATGTTTTAGCCGATGCAGAGCCCTTTATCTTTATTCGCACACCATCAGGGAAAAATGGGAACCATAGTTAAGCAGACATTATAGTTATGAGAATACAGGAAATAAGATCAACAAAACACCTCAGATTGTTCAAGCAATATGATTTTCTCAACTTTCCATTACAGCGCAACCCTTCATAATGCTTAGTGCCTGAAGGCCCCTATTACTTATCCATCACCCAAGCCCTCAACCAATGGCATCTCGGGGTTTATTGGCAAGCATACCTTAGTGGCAACTTCCCCTTGGTCTAACAGAGGGATGGGCAATTCCCGCAGTTTCATACCAACACATACATCCCAGCACTGCATAGCGCTCTGTCTCCATCAGGGTATCTCCCACCAGGGAAATCCCCCCGAAATGTTCAACTCCAGGCATTCTGGGGTAGAGCAGAAAGGTCCAGGAACACCATCAGGTCAGTCCCCCCTCTGCCTGCCCAGTCTCTACAGTATCAACACCCCTCCACGGGGTCAGCTGAGACAATCAGTCCAAATGTTTGGGTAGCCCCCTTTTTCTGCTGCTAGCAATTCTGCGACAGGGTGAAGAGGTAACTGATGATCTTATCCTCCACTTGACAACACTGAAAGGCTTCAGCAATGGCCCATAAAACTGCAGATTTTCAAAGAAGAACTTGAGGCCCCCGGATGACCAATGCACTCCATCACTATGGGGCAGCGTCCATCTCCAAGATGCACCTCTATGGGTGCTTCAAGTCATACTTCGGCACCGGTATTTACCATTGGGTATATGGTCCCTGGCTGTCCACACCAGTACCATAAACTGTAGGCCAAATCACATCCTTAGCGTGCACAATTGGACCGACTCCAGATGCCCTGTTTCGATTTGATTTGGCAATGTAAATATTCCTGCAAATCACTGTTTCCTGCCAACTAGGAGACTAACGTGCCCTTGTTCAATCACCTTCGTCCATGGATGGATGTTCCCATCTGAGTTCCTTTTACACCCCCACATTGTAACTAGGACTCATCACCCCCACGGCTGGAGCCCTCTGCTGGCAGATTGCTCTGCCTCCTTGAACCTGCAGTACATTTTTTGCCTGATGGTACTAATAGCTGAGCCTCAAATAGATTAATACTTTGACATTTATTCTCTGTATGGTTGGGGTTCATCTTTGCACTGAGTGATGCCCACCTTTGTGACATGAACCACATGGCCATACTGACCCAGGTATGACCTCCAACTGAATCCTAGTTTCTATTCCATGGGTTGGCTCACAACTCTCCTGTAGTGCCTCATCAAATCCCTACTCCCACCATCTAAGCAGACAGTGCCTCAACTGCTAATGGCTCCCAGTACTACAGCGAGCACTCCAATTATCAGATAACAGACTGAATACTTGTTGCTGTACTTACTTTGACCTCTATCCAAGAGGATCCTTACTAATTCCCCCCTGGGTGGGGTGAGGATGGGGAGAGGCCCTAAACCCACAGCGATTTATCAATAAAAAAGGCCATTTGCAAGGTGAGGATGACAAACTGATTCCTAATGTCTATCTGATGTTTTTCCCCCTGTCTATCCAGCTGTAAACTACATCATTCTAAGAAAGAAGCCCCAGAAATGTTTACTCCGGCCTCCGCACATTTGTTGAGAATGCCTAGGGGCAGATTACCTTCCCCAAACTCTGCCAGGGTGCAGGGAAAGAGTAGCACAACCTGAGTCACAGGACATTTGAACTGGAAATATTCACTAGACACTGCATAGCAGTGGGCTCCTGCCCAAGTGCCTAGCTATAGAAATGCAAGCTGGAGCTACCAGGAAGCTTACTGGACATCTGTTGAGGAACTAACCCTGTAGTTTCTCTTCCTTGTAGACCCCAGCCAGCTGAAGAAGACCACAAAAGCAAGCCAGCACATGATATTCTGCTCTCCCTGAGATTGAAGCTAGTCTACTGAAAATTCCAACTCAACAACAATGGATGTCCATACATATCCATTGAGCTCTCCCGACCTCTCACCAGAGACCGAGGTGGGATGAACGAGAACTCCACTGCTACAGGTGCTTTAGGTGGGTGGTGATTCTGCTTGGGGAGCACACCCTTTACTCAATCAAACTGGAGGCTTCTGGTCCCCAAGTGTGCTTGTATCCTTGTATGGATCTTCGCACCCAGGTGTCAAAGTGCTTCCTCAGTGTCCACAAAGACAACACTCACATATTCTGATACTGTTAAACATTTTTTCGCTGCAAGTGCCATTGACTCTGCAATTAGTGTTTTTTTGTGTTTCTTAAGTATTTGTGAACCTTTTGAGACTCAAACCCTAATCAATACCAGAGATGCATAACAATGCATGTGCTGGGAGACTGCAGTCCTCCATTTTACTACAGTGTTCATTTAAAGTTTTGTGAGCTTAAGCCAGCTGTGATCCTTATGTTTTCCTATCTGTACAGTAATGCATTGGTACTGTGCCTTTACATTGCACGTGTGTTCTGAACTACACAAAGTACACAAAGATCGGAGCACATTGGAACTTTACACATATTTAAACTTTACAAACATTATATAAAGAAGTCAGCCCTGAGTCATGGTTCCATCACCATAATGAGCATTATCTGATTTAACTGGGCACCACTTTCTCCATGATATCCCTGTTTTAATTGAGGAGACCATCAATTCAGTGCATCGTTACTATGACATTTGTGCATTGTACTGCAATTTTAGGGTTACCATTTCTTCTTGAACATACATTTAATATATATAAGACGTGATTAAAAGTATTGAGCAAAAACCCAACCTTGGCTTGGCATTCGGGCTGTGTTGGATTGCACTATAGTTAGAGCAAAGAGATAGCTGCTTGTTGTCACCTATACGAAGGAACAAAGAGGCTTAGAAGAGGTCCATTTTCTATTGTAAGCTTAGTATCATGGACACTGGTAACCACGGATCCTCAGCAACCCTGTTGAAGTGAGTTAAGTTACCCCAGTGACAGCATGCATCGGAGAATCTGGCATGATGGAACAGAAGTATAGGTTTCCTTTAGAACGAACAAAGCTTACCTCTACAATGAACAGGTATGCCCACACTCCTGTGGTGCTGAGCCTGAAAATTCGGATTACAATTGTATTGCAGGCATTCAGGGCTTTTAAATTAAGATTAGGCACTTGCCAGTAGCATGATCTCAAGTCAGAGGAGACACCGGTTCATGAGGTGTACAAATGCTCACCTGAGATGTCCTCACGCAGCTGCATATTGTGGCCCAGAATGTGCATTACATAAATAAATATTAAAAGAGTCTGCTTCAGACTAACTGCATTATGGGATTGTTAAGGATCAAATCAATAAGAAAGTCCCTTTCGCAGAGGCAGTGATTTACTTCTCATTATTTATTGATTCCTGGTAGAGTCCATGTCATGTGCCAGGGCACGGTCCATGTGCGCACCTGATCTGTACTTCTCTGCTTATCACTAGGGTGTAGTCAGTAGAGCTTGGTATTCCTCTTCCCCAGGGGAAATGACTTGCTGCTTATTCTACCTGCAACGTGGGGAGGGGATGGTGCCACCGCGCTTGATTGGCATGAGTGACAGTTAGATGTAGGCAACTGACAGTGAGTGACAAATATACCCTCCATCTGACAATCATGAGTAGATGAGAGACAGAAACACACCCCTGTGGAGACCCCTCAACACTGAGGTTGCGATTAAAAAAGGCTGAGGAATATTCTTTTACATTGAAGAGTCTTTATCTCTGTAGGGCAGCAGCCACATGTTCATACAGGCACTATCCGAATCCAGAATTCCCGAAAGGCACCATTTACCCATGGTACAGTTGTGCATGCATAGTGGTTTAGAAGCTGGAGTTTAGATGGCCAGACTTAGTATATGATTTTGACTGTGCGCCGCATTGGATTTTTAAGCACTATGAAGTGGTGGTGAAATAGTATACAAAGCACTCCATGCAACATGTGAAAATCTGTGTGCCCAGTAATAGTTGCCATTGTGCATGCATTACCCCCTAGAGGAGAATGTGGTATAATGTTTTGTATTAAACGTTATCCATTTTTCTAAATATTGGGCAGTTAGATCGAAGATATAGCATTCTGCATATATCTAATTATACGATTTCCACTATAGATATTTTAAATTGGATCGAAGTCTGAAGAGCGAAGTTCTCCTAAATCAGCAGTTTGTCCCTACACCCCGATTCTCATTGAGGGATAATGCGATAAAGGAAACGTTATGTAAGTTAACCTATCTAACTTATATTAGGACTTTGTATTAAAGAATACTCTGATTTTAGGATAGAAAAAACAGTATTTTTCATGTCCCTTTCTATCAGATTTCCACTATAGAAATTTTGAAGGTTGGATCGAATTCTGAAGAGAGAAGGTTAACCATTTTAGAGCTTCAACTTTTTTATTCCTACATATCACAAAACGTAAGTTAATTAACCAACTATTATTAGGGATTTAAATTATAGATAATTCTCTTTTCATGTTACTTATTATAGTATCTCTGTTACAGAAATTTAAAGTTGGATCTAATAGGATTTAATTCACCATTTAGTGATTTCGAATGGTGCTGATACCTCAAATCAGTAAAGTAAGTCTTTATATCCAAAGACATATTACAAATTGTCGTAAATTGTCTCTATTTACTCCTTTGGTTTTCTCTATCCCATATATATCATTAAGGTTTTTAGATGTATAGGAGCACTCAAATATTAGAATTGATTCACATGTTTGTAAACACGACTGTTTATCAAGGGAGAGTATTGAAACTTTGAATTTATGCCTGTTTTTATTGTGTAATGATGGATTCTTGAGTTGATATGATATATTACTGTCAGCAATACTTTGTTTAGATAACGTAAAGATGATAAAAAGTATGGAATTGTCATTGTTTTTTCTGTTTTGTCATTTTCTTTAGGCAATTTGTGGCTGTTCCTGAAGAAGGCGTTGAGTACGCCGAAACGCGCGTCGATAGAATTTATACATTTTGCCACTAGTTTTTTATATATGTAGTCTTTTTCTTGATTTTTGACCAAATGAAATGTTACGAGTTTGCTTGATTTATACTATGTATTGTCTTGTTACGCAATTTTTAATTGTATTGTTTTTATAAATCATTAAAATGAATGTTTTTTTGGAAAATTATCTGTCTTGGTTTCATTAATTTACTCTCCCCTGCATATTTGTGTTGATAATTATTTAAGATTGCCTAGGAATTGTTCTTTACTTCATACTGTGCCTTTACATTGCACCTATGTTCTGAACTGCACAACGGTTGGAGCACATTGGAACTTCAAACATATTTAAACTTCACAATCAATATATAAAGAAGTCAGCCCTGGGTCATGTTTCCATCACCATAATGAGTGTTATCTGATTTAACTGGGCACCACTTTCTCCATGATATCCCTGTTTTCATTGAGGAGACCATCATTTCAATGTATCATTACTATATTTGTGTATTGTGCTTCTATTTTCGGGTTAACCTTTATTCTTTAACATGCATTTAATATATATAAGATGATCTTTAAAAGTATTGAGCAAAAACCCAACCTTGGCTTGGCATTCGGGCTGTGTTGGATTGCACTGTAGTTAGAGCAAAGAGATAGCTGCTTGTTGTCACCTATACAAAGGAACAAAGAGGCTTAGAAGAGGTCCATTTTCTATTGTAAGCTTAGTATCATGGACACTGGTAACCACGGATCCTCAGCAACCCTGTTGAAATGAGTTAAGTTACCCCAGTGACAGCATGCATCAGAGAATCTGGCATGATGGAAAAGAAGTATAGGTTTCCTTTAGAACGAACAAAGCTTACCTCTACAATGAACAGGTATGCCCACACTCCTGTGGTGCTGAGCCTGAACATTCGGGTTACAATTGTATTGCAGGCATTCAGGGCTCTTAAATTAACATTGGGCACTTGCCAGTAGCATGATCTCAAGTCAGAGGAGACACCGGTTCATGCGGTGTACAAATGCTCACCTGAGATGTCCTCACGCAGCTGCATATTGTGGCCCAGAATGTGCATTACATAAATAAATATTAAAAGAGTCTGCTTGAGACTAACTGCATTATGGGATTGTTAAGGATCAATAAGAAAGTCCCTTTCACAGAGGCAGTGATTTACTTCTCATTATTTATTGATTCCTGGTACAGTCCCTGTCATCTGCCAGGGCGCGGTCCATGTGCGCACCTGATCTGTACTTCTCTGCTTATCACTAGGGTGTAGTCAGTAGAGCTTGGTATTCCTCTTCCCCAGGGGAAGTTACTTGCTGCTTATTCTACCTGCAACGTGGGGAGGGGATGGTGCCACCCCGCTTGATTGGCATGAGTGACAATTAGATGTAGGCAACTGACAGTGAGTGACAAATATACCCTCCATCTGACAATCATGAGTAGATGAGAGACAGAAACACACCCCTGTGGAGACCCCGCAACACTGACATCTGCTTTAAAATGGACCCCTGGGGTCTTCCTTAGTAACTCAAGATCTTTAGCTGGGTGGCATGTGTGAGAAATAACTTTTTGCCCCCAGTTTGACCACTAGATGATGGTTTTCTGCCTCTCACTGTGCCCTGGGCTCAGCTAGCCAGACACAGGGCCTGTGCTCTGTGTTAAAAGTACATGTAAATTTGGTATAATTACAATTGGGAATGAAGGTTCCCTGTTAGTCCCTAGTAGATAATTAGGCAAAGGGGATTCAAACTGCCTATACGTATGTAATAAGGCAGGGAGGTTTAGAGGCCCAGTAGATTCCCGGCACTGTAGTGTTCACTACTGTGGTGCCTACTGTCATTTTAAAAGCCAACACAGCCTTGCAAGCTGCTTTTAAAATAAAAATATAGACAAATTCCACTTTGGACTTAAAGGTACATCTAAAGTATTAATCTACCTTATTTTGACATATAAGGTACCCCTAAGGTCTCCCCTAGTTGCCCCAGGGGCAGGGAGCCTTTTAACTATAAGCAGGGACGTTATAAAATATGTTTTATAATTTATTTTATTTTTATTTATTTTAAAAATTTATAAAGCGCAACATATGCCCTTGGGCGTTTTGGCGCTAAAAACTCATGGGTGCCTAAGTATACTCGATTACAGTTCCAATCGTGGGATTTAATAACAGGATAAGGTTATTGGTCAAACAACCATGTCTTTACTAGTTTTCTAAATTGTAGCAATGTGGAGGTTGATCTTATAGCTAGTGGAAGAGTATTCCAGAGTCTAGCTGCTGCGATGGTAAAAGATCTATCTCCCCAAGTAGCTGTCCTGGTTCGTGGTACCAGCAAGTTAAAAGAGTTGACTGATCTTAATTGTCTATTGGGGCGATATAACAGGAGTCTCTGTTTAAGGAATTGAGGTCCATGTTGCTGAATTACTTTAAAGGTGAGACACAATGTTTTGAATTTAATCCGATGTTTAACCGTCAGCCAATGGTAGCTCCTGATTACCTGTTTAATTGGTCCGTATTTGGGAGTCCTGGAAAGCACTCTCGCTGCAGCGTTCTGAATAAGCTGGAGCTTGGCAATCACCCGGGCTTGACCATTAAGAAATAAGCCATTACAGTAATCCAAGGCTGACAAAACAAGTGCACTCACCACCGTTTTCCCTCCGGATTCTGAGAGAAATGGAATTATTTTTTTAAGGATTTTGAGTTTAAAAAAAGCAGTAGAGGTTGTTTGATTGGCATGATCGACGAAATTTAATTTCTCGTCGAAGATGACTCCTAGATTTCGAACTCTCTGCTCAGGACATGGTAAGGCTCCAAGGAGCGGAGGCCACCAAATGGATGACCAGATGGGAAAAAGCTTACCAAAAATAATCACCTCAGTTTTATCTGAGTTCAGCCTTAAACAGTTGCGGGCCATCCACTCCTTAATTGCCAACATGCCCTCCTGAAACCGAGCTGCTACCTCTTCTCCGTCTTTATTGATAGCTAGCACCAATTGCGTATCATCGGCATACGTGGTGAGACTCATCTGGTAGATCTTAATTACCCTAGCTAAGTCCGACACATAAATGTTAAAAAGGGTCGGACTTAGAGATGAGCCTTGCGGAACTCCGCATGGTAGTGCTAGATTGGCCGATCTAAAGGGCCCCAAAGTTACTGCCTGTGTTCTTGCAGCCAGGAATGAGGTAAGTAATGCTCGAGCCATAGAGTGAACACCCAGCTCCCCGACACGGTCAATCAAGGTAGAATGATTGACCGTGTCGAATGCAGCAGATAGATCCAACATCACCAATACCGCTGTGACACCTTGGTCTCTTATGGCCCTGATGTCATCAGCTGCCTTGATGAGTGCGGTCTCAGTTCCATGCATCTTCCGGAAACCAAACTGAGACTCATCAAGTAGGTCATTTTGTTCAATATACTCCGAGAGCTGGATATTCATTATTTTCTCAGCCACCTTGGCTAGGAAAGGCAGGCTGGCAATTGGCCTATAGTTCTTTAATGATTCTTTATCCAAACCTGGTTTTTGAAGGAGCGGTTTTAGTAGAGTATTCTTTAATCTATCAGGAAAGACACCTGACATGAACATCGTATTACAGATTTGCATAGTGAAATCACTAATTAAGTCAATTATAGGAGGAAAAATTTTGGGAGGACATGGATCCAAGGCCGATCCTGATTTAATTGACCCAATAATAGCTGTAAGTTGATCCTGCTGTACCTTTCTGAATTCGGCAAAGGAGCATTCAATTTGCCTGATAAATGGGTGACACTGCAAATCTTTTGGTTTATTAATAATTCCAAATTCGACGTAGATGTCATTTACCTTGGAAAAGAAGAAATTTGCCAAGGCATTACAAAAAGCCTGAGAGGATGGGGGGCCATGGTGAGGGAAAAACTGCCAATTCCGTTTTCCCCATTGTAGTGAATGGCTTGATAGGCTAACATTGCAGTATTTTATTGAAGTATAAATATTGTTAAGAGCAATATTACATATACTGCAAGATTTCAAATTAATAGTTGAAATACATCCAACAACGTCGCACTGTTGGATTTGTAATAACTATTACGAGAAATAAGTTATTAAACTTTCTTTTCAGTGGGCAAAAAACCAGCCTTTCAGTGCCATCTCCTTTCCCTTTCGTTTCCCAGGCTGAGCCAAAGCTGCTTAATGAATTGTGAAAAACCTTGCTAGAGATACAATGAATTTCCTGTAGGTGGAGAAGTTGCAGAGCAGATGGCAGGAAGGGGGATAGTGTGGCCAAACTGGTCTTCAGAGGGACTTTAAGACAGCATACACCTACCCCCACATCATGCAAAGTCAGAAACACAGGAGCCCCAGTAATTAGATTAGGTAGAGGTTTGGAAAGGGAGTGTTTAGGGAAATTAGCCACACAGTAGGTTGGGTTAGCCTAATACAGCGCCTCCGGAGAGACTTTCTCCATGTTGGATTTAAAGAGAATGGTGCTTTCTGGAACAAGAATACGGCACAGTTTGTAGGAAGTGGTCATACACCTGGGCCCCCTGCATCCCATTGGTCTGGGTTGCTCCCCTGCTTGAGGCCCAGAAACCTTGAATAAATATAGGAAAGCTGCATAGGTCTGCTGCCTTAAGATACAATAAGAAGGACTTCCCTGCTGACTCCCTGGCCTGCACCAGGAGGACTGCCCTCACCGGTACTGCATCTGCTGCACACTGTAGAACTCAGCATTAGAAGGACTGGGCCTGACTCTGAAAGTCTAAAGAGTGGACTCCCTGCAAACTACAGGTTAACAGAGCCCAACTGCATCATCTCAACCAAGAGTCCCCATCCTGGAGTGTGCCCAGTAGACTTTTGAGGATTGGCCAGGTGCATTGTGGGAATTGTAGTCCAGACATCCGAATGACCATCTAGGAGATTCCAGATCCTTGTATTTATGATTTGGACACTTTGAACCCTCAAGATGAACTTCAGGAAGATGTTCCAGAAGTTTGGAGAAATTTTGGGCTACTTTTGGAAAATGCTCCTTATGGTGACCAACCCAATGTTGACAGCCAATCTGGCTACCTTCAACCCTGACCCAGCCTGGATTTCACGTTTGTTCTGCTAAAAGATCCAGAGCTCCAGACTTCCAGGATTTGACTGGTGCCCCACAGAAAGTCAAGCTGATGAACCTGCACCAAATCCGTCCTAAAGAAGTGCCTTGCTCAACGTTGAGGGAAAAAGCTCCAGAAAAACGACTTTGAAGTGAAATTTTGACCGAGGCCTCCCACATAGTGTATGTGACTAGGGCTCCATCACGGCCAGGCTAAAAATCTGACTTTGTCCCGGTCATGCTGGACCAGATGTACCAAAGTGGTGCTACATGTGTTTAGACCCTTGTATTTATGATTTGGACACGTTGAACCCTCAAGAGGAACTTCAGGAAGAAGTACCAGAAGTTTGGAGAAATTTTGGGCACCTTTTGGAAAAAGCTCCTTATGGTGACCAACCCAATGTTGACAGCCAATCTGCCTACCTTCAACCCTGACTCAGCCTGGATTTCAGGTTCGTCCTGCTAAAAGATCCAGAGCTCCAGACTTCCAGGATTTGACCGGTGCCCCACAAAAAGTCAAGCCGATGAACCTGCACCGAATCCGTCCCAAAGAAGTGTCTTGCTCAACGTTGAGGGAAAAAGCTCCAGAAAAACGACATTGACGTAAAATTTTGAACGAGGCCTCCATCACGGCCAGGCTAAAAATGTGACTTTGTCCCGGTCAAGCTGGACCAGATATACCAAAGTGGCACTACATATTTTTAAGCACTAAAAAGTGTTTATTCTTCAAAAATACATTCCTCCGGTTCCCTACATTGGATTTTTGTGTGTCTCAGTCTGGGAGAACAGAAGTGTTCAGTGGTGCATCTAGGAGCACATTTTCACAAAAAATTGCAAAAGAAAGGTGTGGCAAGGTGCTGTAATTTACCAAGAGCACATACCATCTACTCACATACAACTCAGTGCTGATTGGGGAATAGCCGTTGAGAACAAACCAATGGTACAGTAACTCTGCCATACAATGTGCCTGCTGTAAACCGCAAACAAAATCATAAACAGAAGGAAATGCGAATAAATACCTAGAGTGAAAAAAAGAAACAAACAATAGAGTGGAACAATATGAAATGCCACACACATCCTGGATATGTCGGTCCATCCTCCTGCAACCCCGCTGCCGCCATCCAAGCGAGGTATGCCTCCCGTCATCGCAGACATAGAAGCAAGGAAAAAATACATAAATGAGAATGCATGGAACCAATTGCCAACAAAGTCAAAAGCCTCCCTTGCAGTACAAACTTGGCACAAGGACACCAGAGCATCCCACATAAGCACCAGACCACCCTCCAAAAGGTCAGAGCCCCTCTGCTTTAATTTACCTCAAGTGACTTGCCCAGCATCACAGGATGCTGCGGCGATGCCAGGACCTGAACCTGGCTCCCCTGCTCCAACACCGGTGGCACTGGTGCTAGACTTTATTTCCCTCACAGAGGAGACACCCGGGACCAAAACCCCCTGGTCAACCATGTGGCAGACACCGGCCGATTTGCCAATGGATGCCCCTCATGTTTAAATGTAGGGGCCCGCTGTCTGTCCCAGTTCAACCCCACACAGAATGGATCCAAGCCTTCAGCTGGATCTATCCTGGTGCCATAACTCATCCTCAAAGTCTCCCTCTGGTGACAATCAGAAACATTATAGCGGAGACCTACTGAGGTGAAGCCTGGCTGCTTAAGTGAAACCTGCTGTCCCTGTGCAGTAAAACAGTTCTCCTCTGGCAACACCAAGCCCAGGTGCACTGTGAGCTGTGCACCAGAGCCAATTACACCCAAACACTTGGTCTAAGCGCCCATCCATTAGCAAATCAGGTAGCTAAAAAACAAGGCCCATATGGGTAAATCATGACATTTTCTAATCAAAAATACATGCTGTAGAGGCAATTCGCAAGGCACGGTAAACTGCATGCATCCACCAGGGAATCAACATCACTCCCAATGTTGAGCACCTTTCAGCAAACACCACAAACCTGATTGCTCTGCAAAGCTTCACCAAAAGATGGTGCGTAGAAGAATGGCTGGCACAGTGGAAGGCAGCATGCTGAAGCATTGCATTCCTGGAACTCTTTCCTTTGGTGGAAGCTGTCACATGGTGGGGAGTGGAGTTGGCACACCAGAGGGTACTGTTCTGGGTAGACAATATGTCTGTGATACACATCATGAATAGGCAGTCTGCGGTCTGCGAGGGATGTGCAGGTGTTGAAACTTTTCTGGGGTTTTGTGCTGGGTTGCTTGTAACATGATATCTTGTTCAGGGTACAGCACATCCCTGGTGTGGAAAGTAACATTTCAGATGCTTTGTCTCATTGACAGTGGAAGAGATTCCATGGGTTTGCCAAGGAGGCAGACAGATACAAGACGCCCATGTCGGAGGAGTTGCGGTCCAAGGGAAATGCAGGATGTTCCAGCCTGTGGGAGGCTCTCTGGCAGAGTCAACACGAAGAGCACCTGGCCAGGAATGGTCAGAATTTCTGGCATCAGGGTCACAACTCAGTTTGGAGGGGTGGCATAGGGTGGAGTATGTGGTTCAGTTTATGTTGGACTTGACAGATAAGGGCCTGTTGCACATGACTATTATAGGAAACCCCACTGGTATCGCATTCATGGTGAAAATATTGGAGGGCTACGCCCCATCAGTCGGGGAACTGGGGAAGAGGATGCTTGAAGGTCAGGCGAGGGAACACTGATGCATGGGGCGACTTAGGAAGCCGTTGACGTGGCGTTTTTTTTGGGGGTGCTTCAGCAATTACCCAAGGTTTGCCGGGGGGAAGAAGAGGTCTGTTTGTTTTCGTGTTGAGGACATGGATTTTCTTTGGCAAGTTTTGCATGTGAGAATGTTTGTGTTGCAGGAACCGGAGCAAAGTGCTGTGGGAAGATGCCACAAGAAGTGAGACAAGGTTGGAGATACAGCTCCATAGCTCCAAGACTGACTATGGGGATGAGGGGGGTTCTACTGGCTTTAGGTGCACCCTGTCAATGCCAAGTGGCATGGTGCAATACTTGGCCAGTTCGCTGCATGGGGATCAGAGGCCTAGTTTTTAGGCATCAGTCTGGGAAAATAGTTACTGCCTTACTACAGCCATCTGTTCTGCGAAAAGCACTCTCAGCGTTGGGTACCCCTCTGGCAGATATGGTACACATTCTTTCAGCATTGACGCTGTGACTAAAGCTAGCAGTAGAGGTTGGGTGTTACGAAGACATTGTGCGCTTGGGGTGCTGGTCTTCAGACTGCTATAGGCGATATGTACAAGGCACTGGGGCAGATGGAGGGGCTATAGGGCATGCAGTGTGAATATTGGCTCAATTTTTCTGTTTCAGGTTCTGTTGCTGGCCCAGCGGTGGAGGACGTTGCCATCTGGGTGGTAGTGCAAATCCAAAAAGAATCACCCTTTCTAACCAATAGGTACGGGGTAGCTTATACCATAAACTGAAGATTCCTTTTTGTGCAAACCAATTACATGTTTGAAGCCACATTTTTTTCTGAATAGCCCAGCACGGATGCTCAAAACACAGTTTTATATCAATGCTAAAGAAGAAGACTGGAACCGGGATTTGTCTGGACACGGGTTACCCCAGCCGTGACCCTTACCATGAGAGGGCTGGGCCGAACTCCTCGCAAAGCTGAAAGGAAAAGCCATCTTTAATGCAAAACCCATGCCCGCCAGAAAGGGTCTTGCTTTCTTGTTTTCCACCAATTTCTTGAACATCTCCTCAAGCTGCTGTCCAAACAGCTTAGGTCCCTCAAAAGGGCAGTCTCATTAAAACAGCCTTTTGAGCTGCATCAGCCTTCCCATTCCGCATCCACAGATGTCTACGAGCAGCAACAGCAACCCCAGAAGTAGCCAGAGAAGCACATAAGTTGTCAAAGGCCACATCAGACAAAAAGCAAACCAGTTGTTCCATCAGTGCCAGCAGATCAGAACAATCCGAACCCTCAGACATACTATCTTACAAGGCCTGAAAGTCCTTTAGCAAAGCCTGCTCAGTGTAAGTAGCGTAAGTATTTACACCAACAGGGACATTGGCAACATCAAAACAGTGTTTAACAGCACCATGCATCTACCTATCCACCGCATTGGGGGGAAGGGAAACAGTCGGAACACAGCAGTCTTAACCATGCGTGTTCCGAACACACAAGCTTAACCACGCTTGCCTTAACCATGCATATGCCTTAACCACACATATGTGTGGTTAAGCCAGTGCATTGTCTAGCTGCTAGCTGCTGTGGTGAAGGCAGAAGTAGGAAGATGCCAGGAAGAGATGTGGTGAGGTAAGCGGGACTGGGGGTAGTTTCCCGGACTAGGGGTGGTGCGGTCAGGTAGGGTTAGGGTCAGCGCAGGGGTGGAGGTATATCAGAGTAGTTTATGTAAAGGGGCATAATTTTAGGGCTTGGGAGAGGGGAATGGGTAGCCGGGGTTGTTTTAGTGCTTCGGTGGTCAGGGTAGGTTTCAGGGAAGTGGAAGGGGTTGCCGTAGTTTTAGGGACAGCACAGGGTGGGGGGTTGGGGGCAGTATATATAAAAGGGCAGGGTTTTAGACCTTAGGGCAGGGGGGGATAAATTGTAGTTTTTAGGCCTGGAGTAGTCGTGGTAGGTCTCAGGGCAGTGGAAGGGGTTGGTGCAGTTTAAGGAATAGCGCAGGGTGTGGGGGTCAGGGTAGTGTAAGTAAAAGGGCAGGGTTTTAGGCCTTAAGGCAGGGGGAGGGGAGTGTGTAGTCATGGTAGTTTTTAGGCCTAAGGGGATCGGGTCGGTCTCAGAACAATGGAAGGGGCTGGTGTAGTTTAAGGGACTGCATAGGGGGAGATGGGGTCACGTTAGTGTTAGTAAAGGGGCAGGGTTTTAGGCCTTAGGGCAGGGGAATGGGTAAACAGGGGAGTTTAGGGACAGTGTGGGGGTGCAGGGGGAGGGCTAGTGTTTGTAAAGGGGTCAGGGTTTTAGGGACAGTGCAAGGTGGGGTAAAGGTAGTGGCAACCTTTGCCACACATACCCCTTTACCATCCATGCCTATGCTACAAAATTGCATGGTAAAGGCATGCATGGTAAAGGACTGCGTGGTTCAGACGCATTTGTGGTTTGGACTGTGTGGTAGAGGCACATGGTTTAACCATGCATGCCTCTATCATGAAACCAAGGAGAAGTGTTCTCGGAAACTACATTCCCCTGAGTGGACATGCCATCCATCAGATTATGCAACTTAACCACCTTTGGAAATTCCTCTGCATACTTTCCAACTGGATAACTGCAGGACAGAACACTAGGGAAGGCTGATTTGTCCACTTCCTTCCTTTCATGCAACAGCACTCTCCAGGTCGCATTATGTAAAAGCACAGTTTCATGCTCCGCCTGCTGATAATTCATCAAGAAATCATCCTCATCAGCTGACACACAAAAAGCTCTGCAAAATACGACACCACCCATCTGCCGTCCTTTCAAGAGGTAGGACCAAAAAATATCCACTAAAGCAGGTCGCCAAAGCAGGAGATCACCCAGACCCACCTGTTGTCTGCAGAGCGCTACGGGCAAAGAACGAGAATGCCTGCGTGCCCGGCCTCACCCATTAAAGCCAAGCTCTCAGGACACCAAGCCTACTTTGTGCAGGAGTGTGTAGTCCCCAACAACCCAACTAAAGCTGGACCCCCTGTTGGGGGGGATGGGGGCTCAGGGGGGTTAAAACACGCCACACTGAAGTGTGAGTGTGAAACTCATGAAACAAAGCCCTGCTCACTAAAGCAGGGCAAGAGGAATATTAAAAAACTGTAAAAAACAGAAAATACACTTACCGAAGCCTTAGTTGAGTGTCAGACTGGGGTCCATCCCTGAAAGAAAAAAACAGGAAGTGCGTAATTTGTTTCTCCCTTTTGTGGTGGCTCATGGGTAATAGGGATCATCTTGGGGGAACATTTTGGGTTTCAGCTAGGGAATTAGTTCTGCAAGACAGTATCTTATATGTAACGTCTGCATCCAGGAAGCTGGACGAGGAGGTAAAGGGTAAAGTACTAAGGAATGATGTGGGTGTAGACTTTTGCCTTGGAGGGGTTGATACACCATGTGGCATATATTCCCCCCTGGGTACGCTTACAGGACCATTAGTCTCTGCATAACTTCAGTACCGTTCACTTAATAACACTGGAGAGTACTGGGTTTTCTTTATCCCCCTTTTGTTTCTTTTCCTTTCTTATGCATCAGTAGCTGTACTAGATGACCACTCGAAGTAAGAAGCCTGTCGTGCTCACTGTGGTTTTGCAACCTTTAGGAGACGCTTTGTAGATGAAGTGCTATGAGGTAGTTTGACATTGGTCCCAGGTCCATATACTGCAATTTATCCGTTTTGAGACATGTGTGCCCATGGGGTGCTGAAAGGACTTTGAGGACATTAACGAGAGCGTCTTAGTAGCATGTTGCACTATGATGTGGGAGTGTGCATGGTTTCAATGCACAGTTGAAAACTTTGGCTAATGTGCAAACACGTAAGAGAAAGGGGATGTCATATAAGGTTGAGGCAACGATGCCTGGTCACACGGAAAATTATTGTCAACAACTGGGGAGCAGACCTCCAAGGACTATTCTTTTAAAGATAAATGGCATAACAGATCTACTCAGCTCTCCGTCTATACTTGAACAGACCTTAGCAATTCTTCATATAAACAATGTGAGGATGTCAGATAACGGCTAAGAGCATCATAAAATAAAAACCTGAAAGCAAAATAGGAAACTGCATCTTGCCAAGCGGTTCTTTGACTCTATAAATGTGAAGAACCCCATCATTTAAATATTTGTATGTCTATGTATATGTTTGGCCCTGATGAAGGTGATGTAAATTAAATAGTTCACCGAAACGTACGTAGGCCCTATGCATCTTGGACCCCTGTACTATGAAACAAAGAAGGAACGAGAACCAAAAGAAGGAGTGATATATAATATATCAAGGGAAGCACGTGATAATTCATCTACTAATTATCATGTGGGATTCTCAGTTGCATTGATGTCTTTTGTTGTTTTTTATTATACTGTGTTACTGGTATGAGTATGTGTGGTATTGGAATGAATGAGGTGGATTGAGTGATATAGAGATTGATAGCACTGTGGAGCTTTTATGTGGGGTTCAAAATCAATTTATCACTGTTAATAATGAGTTTGTAGCACTGAATTAAAAAAATGTTTTGCTTTATGTCTGAAAATACTAAAACATGTCAAAAAATGTTTTTTTCAAGTCCAAAGTATGAAAAAGAAAATAAATGAAAAACTAAAGAATAAATAAAATTAATTTTGTTGCGCGCACTGCATCGCATTTGGTGATGCAGTGCGCGCAACAAAATTTGTTTTATTTATTTTTATGTTTACTTACCTGTTAAGGTCCGGATTCCATACATTACTAGCCCCCACCATGCCCCTCCCCCTCCCCACGTCACTGCCCGGCTGGTACTCCCACTACCGGCCGGGGCTGTCTGCACTGATCTCGTTCATAAGCTCTCAATTGTTACTGCACATATTGGATAATTGTTTTTTTTCTACCTTCTTTTTTCTTTCCTCTCCCGGTTAACAATTTTTGCAGTTTTCTTCTTCAGATGGGAGTTCTTCTTCATTTAGTGGTTGTTTTCTCTTAACTTTGTGTTTTTTTATCATTCATTCACAGCTTTTTTGCAGTTTTACAACCTTTGATGTGGTTCTAAAACCAGGCCTGAAGTCAATTCTTTGATTATGTGTTTAATATTTATATACATGTCTCTAAGCCAATGATCTTTTGTTTTACATGCTTTATAAATATTTTTGAACTTGTATAACTTGTCAGTTGCGCGGAATTAATGGTTGTAGTCATGACAGGTTAGCAATGTGCCAAGGGATCTATTCATAGACCGAACACAGTGATGTGATGCTATGTGTCTTTTTTGGTTGCAGCCCTGAGGAAGCCTTTTTAAGGCGAAACTCAGTGGCTAGCATTTCTATATTGTAATGAAAAACCGCAGTATAGAAAGAATTACCATTTTGACAAGGACCCATGAGTTGTGATTTGCGTTGACTGTACAAATATGCCAAAATGTGTTCATTGCCACTCTTCTTTATTTTAAAAAGTAAATTAAATAGGCCAATTGGCTGTAAACCAACCCCACCATGTTTTACAGAAAGAGCACAGGCACTTTAACACTGGTTAGCAGTGGTAACGCCAACAAAAATAGATGCATAAAACAGGAGGGTGAAGGCAAAATGTTTGAGAATGACCCTGCAGAAAGGGCCAAGCCCAACAAAACACAAATACAAAAATGCTAACCTTAAATAAAACCCTGCATGTGTTGGCTGATTTATAGGCATATTCTTTAAACGTTTGCATGTAGAATTTTTTTTTTTTTAGTAGAAAGCAAATCTTTGATTGGCCTTTAACGTTTTTCTCTGTTGTATGAGACGCTTGATAAATCCTGAGAGCTTATCTATCCATATCTATCCCAAAAACTAGTCAGAAAGAAATCTGGACTATTTAAAGTGTTAAACTAATCTTGAAAATGTTTTGTAAAAGGTAAATGTGCACTACATCATGCTAATTGAGGTTAGTAATCCCTAACTTCTCCCAAAGCCCAGTAGTGCAAAATATGTCTCTAATGGTCAATATATAAATGGGGAAGCTATGTATCATAATACATATTTACATTTGGAAAACTTAGGTCATATTTAAAGTGACTCCTTTTGGCCTCCACAGTGCTGAGAAAAGTGTCCAGCATTGCATTTGCTGTGCAAGTTATGGTTTATATGGCTGTTATATGATTTGTAGCTTGTGCTCCTAACCTTAAATTGTGAATTTTAATGGTGTAATAGTTTTAATTCTTAACCATAGCTGCATTTTGTGTGTTCAAAATATTTTATTATAATTTTTTGATAATAGATAACAAACAAAAAACAACTCCGAAAAGGTACAAACATTAATTCAAAATTGCAATATGAATAAAGATAAAAATTCTAATTTATAAATAAGAAATTCAAGATTATAATATAAAGTACATACAAAACTAAATGATATCACCGCAATGAAAAATAAAAAGGACAACATAAATTCATAATAATAGTTTACAGAGCTACTATGCTAAAAGGAAAGCCATAAATAGATATCATTAAACTTGTACATACTAGGGATTCAACATTAAATAATCATCAATTGGTTTCCAAAAATTTAAATAGTTCGGATTATTATAAATAATACCAGATAAAGTCAAATTAGCGCCCTTTCTTGTGAAAATAATTCAAGCACACCATGCATGAACAGATAAAGAAGGTGAATCTTTCCAATTAGCAGTAGCTTCCGACATTAAAAAATCAAAAAGTTTGTTATTCAACAGGGGCTTTGCAAATAACTAATTCATACGATAAAGTATCTAATACATTCAATATACAAGTAATACTTTGCCAAACTTCATCCCAAAACTTCTTAACAAAATGAAAATCATATAACATACGTCTTAATGATCCTCCATCTCAAGAACAAATCCAACAATTGAAAGAAGTTGAAAGTTTGGCATTATATAATTCTAAAGGGGTCAAAAAACAATAAAAAAACTTATATAGGAATTATTTTGATATAATGTTAGAGGCAACCAACCCAAAATAGAATTTGCCGAAATCATCCTCCATGTGTCCAAAGGTAAGGACAACTCTAATTCTGCATTCAGAAGGTAGAAAGGAACTTGATATTAACTCCATCAGAAATGTTTAACTTTTTATATAATATTGACACTGTATAAGAAGAAGACGCAATTGTTTGGAGATACATTCCTAAATCAGAAGAAACCATAGAATGAAAGCCATTCGGAAAAGAATCAAGAATAGATTTACGAAGCAATTCATATTTAACAATATATGATGGTAGCAAATTAAATCTTTGTTTTAAATCTTCAAAACTTAAAAAGGCTTTATTATATTAAATGTCTTTGAAATCCAAAATGACCGCTCTTTTCCATGAATTCCAAAAATTTGTATGACAAACTAATTTTACTAATAGGTTATACGATAGCGTTAAACTCAATGACATAGAAATAGAACATTAGAAAAAATAATCTAAATAGCGTAAAATCAATCTAGTAGATTTCTACATTACTGATTTCTTTAAACAAGCAGAATAACTGGACATTGTAAGTAAAGCAGCTAGAGGAAAAGGTGATACTCAATTCTGTTCAATGCGTAGCCATACTGGTGAATTATTAAGATCTGAATGCCGAAACCATAAAATACTCTGTTTTAAAATAAAGGCTTTATGATATTTTAGAAAATCTGGTAAAGCAAACCCTCCATTGAGTTTAGACAGTTTCAATATTTTTGTAACTTAACTTAGGTGATTTATTGTTCCAAATAAATTTAGACAGAAATGTGTCTATAATCTTATAACATTTAAGAGGGAGCTGCATAGGTATCATTGAAAAAATATGAAACAGTTTCGGAGCTAAAATTATTTTAACTGCATCCATTCTTCCCCACCAAGAAAAACACAAGGAGGACAACTTTTGAATTTTAACCTTGATATATGCCAAAGTAGATTCAAAATTCATAGTCAAAGTTTGGTTTACGTTATTGGCAAATAAAATACCCAAGTATTTAAGTTTATCTTTTTGCCAAACAATCTTCCTATTAGTGAGCATATCAGGTGAACAATGAATATTTAACAGAAACAATTCGGTCTTGTTAGTGTTAAGTTTATAACCTGGAATTGTAGAGTAGACATCAATTAAATTCAACAATGAAGGAATGGAAGATTCAGGGTTATCTATATATAAAAGAATATCATCAGCATGAGCTGACGTTTTAATAGGGACATTGTTTAGTTGAAGGCCTTCAATTTTGGTGCAATTTCTAATAGCAATTATTAGGGGTTCAATTGCAATAAGAAAAAGTAATGGAGATAATGGGCACCCTTGCCTGGTCCCTCTAAAAAGGCAAAACTTCTGAGAGAGTCTACCATTAATAAAAGGTTCGGCAGAAGGACTTGAGTAGAGTGTTGAAATCATACGAATAAACAAGGGACCAAAATTGAATGCAGAGAGGGTGCAAATAAGATATGGCCAATTAATTTTATCAAAAACCTTTTCCGCATCTAATGCTAAAACTCCAGCAGGAAAAGGCAATAATGCTCCAGTATCAATTGTGTGAAATCATAGTCTAATAATATTTGACGAATGTCTTCTTTCATGAATCCAGACTGATCCACATAGATAAAGTATACAAGCTAACCTAGTCGCAAGAATTTTAGCATACAGTTTACAGTCTTTATTTATTAAGGAAATAGGACGGTAATTGGTAATCCATGAAGGGTCTTTATCTGGTTTCGGGAGGACAATAATCAGAGCTTCAGTAAATGATCCAGAAATATACCCTGTATTGCTAAAGTGTGAAAACAAAGAAAGCAGGTATGATGAGAGGTGCATAGATGCATAAAACAGGAGATGAAAATTCTTTTTAAAATTCAGCAGGAATACCATCGAAACCCGGAGATTTCTTTAACGTTGGTGATTTAATAGCTGAAAGTATTTTCTCAAATGTAATAGGGCATTAAAATTTAGTTCTATTGGTCCGTTAAATTTTAGGTAACCTACAGCCTTCCAAAAAATTATCAATAAGAGCTGTCCGAAGAAGGTGGATTATTATATAAGTCCGAATAATATCTAATAAATTCCTTAATTATTTCATCATGGGATAAAGCAATTGAGCCATTTGGAGACTGAATAGCATTAATTTGATTTTTGTCATTTTTTATACAGAGATAATTAGCTAAAAGCCTACCAGACCTATTAGCGCTAAAACACAATTTAGCTTTATCGTTAGAGATTTGTAATCCAGCTCTATTGCATATAATAGAATTCAGTTTATAGCAAAGTTTCTGTAATTTTTCCTTATATTGAAGGTTGTTAGAGGTAATATATAGACGTCCAAATTTAGCTATCTGTTTTCCCAAATCTTCAATTTTAGCACTAAATAATTTATTTTCTTGTGCCATAATGGAAATAGCTTTACCTCTAATATATGTTTAAATGCATCCCATTGGTTAATAATAGATGTGGAGTATTCAGTGTTGAATGAAAAATATTCTTGAATAGCTGATAAAAGTCTAGGTTTGTTATTGTCATTAAGAACAATATTGGTATTCATATGCCAGCGATTCTGACTATTCTGACTGGAATCACTAGATACAATGCAGGAGATTAAAGCATGGGCAGAAATATCTATATTCTGAATTTCTGGATTAGAAATTGAGGAAATTAGATTGTGAGAAACTAAAAGATAATCCAACGAAGAATAAGAGTCATCAGTGTCAGAAAAAAAGTAAACTTTTTATCAATAGGATTATGCAGACGCCAAATATCAACCAGTTTAGTAGTATTAAAAAAAAGATTTGAGAAAGAAAAACGCTTTTGGAGGGCAACATTTGGCTTGTGATATTCTATCCATTAATTTGTCAAATATAAAATGAAAATCCCCACCAATAATCAGAGGAACAATAACCCAATTGTATTTTTGTTTCATAATTTTTTATTGAAAGTAAATGTAATATACATAAAAACCATAGGTATATACAGAATACATTACCCAATTTTAGAACCTCTGGGGTAAATCTTAACCAAAAATCTAGGTCATCATTAGTAGTCCCATACACATTAATCAGGTGGAAAAACGTATTGTTAATTATATATTAGCTATAATAAACAGACCTACAGAATCAGAATATTTATGCTAAATTATAGCATGTCATTTTTTTGCAAAGAATAGCTACTCCGTTTTTTCCTATTGAGAGCTGGAGATTAAATAACATCCCCTACCCATTTTTTATTCATATAGGATCAAACTTTATCATCAACATGAGTTTCCTGAATTAAACAAATATAGGCTTTATGACTAGCTTAATAATCTAAAACCTTAGTGCGCTTAACATGGTGCCGCAAACCCTTAACATTAAATGAAACAGTTTTAATACCATTACCACTTGACATTGTAAACAACAAAAATAATAACTATACAACATAGAAACTAATATAGAACTCCCGAATCACACACACGCATACTAAGAATAACCTACTTAATATTCCCTGCAAAAAAATAGTCTAATCAAATAAACATGCTGACAATAAAAATCAAGCAACAATGAAATCATGTAGTAGCCTCATTTCTTTCCATAGATGAGTGAGACTGCATATCCAGAAAGCGGAGAAGATCCTCAGGATGTTAAATGACCTAGAAAACCCATCTTTCCAAATTTGCATAGTGGATGGATCAAACAGGCCTTCTTTTTAGCCAGTATTTCTCAGTCTGTGTCGAAGGTTAGCAAATTCCTTACAAATCTTGACAGTATCTTTAGCAAAGTTTTGATGAATAACATTTTTATTCCCATTGACCATTAACAAAGGGATATCTCTGGCAGCCTTTCATATCAAAATCAGATGGTGATAACGTAACACTTTGAAAATCATTTGACGAGGCTTCTCTTGTCTTGGGTTGTGATGAGAGGCAATTCTGTGCGCCTTATCAATCTCAAATGTTTGAGGAAACTTAATGCCTTAACCGGGTGTGGGCGTTCTAAAGGGTGGGCGGGGCTGCGACAGCCAACTGTCGTTCGCAACACCAGGGCCGACTGGAAAACGGAAGGGGTTAATACGCAAAAAACAAGGAAGTAGGTTTTCTAGATAAACCCTGCAATCATTACCTTCCACATCCTCTGGTAAATTAAAAATGTGCAGGTTATATTGCCTACTGCAATTTTCCAAATCTAATAGTAATTTATTAATTGGTTACATTTTGGCAGCAATAGGTAAAAGATGGTCAATTTTAGATTTATTGTCTTGAATATTAATAGCATTGTCAGAGACCTTCATAGGAAGACCAGCCATATCTTTACGTACCTTTTTCATCTCAGTCGCAATGTTGTCAGTATTAGAATGTACAGCTTGTAACTGCTTCAGTAAAGTGGATAATGAAGGTTCATTAATATCCACTAATTTAAATTTAACTTGTGGAGGAGAAATGTTTTGGTTTTTTTAGTAGACATATTGTGGGACTGCTTGCATTCCATAAGTAAAAGCAAATAAATAAATGCAAGCAACAATAAAGGAGCAGTCTAAAGCAATATTTTATTAAGAATATTTAGGGAGAAGAGAAATGCTGCCTGAATAAGCAGAGTGCAGCAGCTATAACGAGCTGTGGGAGTGGCCTAGGCCTCAGCCACGCCCTTTCCTGTGCTTCTCTCCTCCCCTCTGTCAGGACTTCCTGGAACAGGAGCACTCGAGACACCGGAGAGCAGCTCACCTCTCTTAACTGCAGTCAAACTTGAAGAAATGCGACTTTCTCTTGCCAAAAATCACCATCTAGTTTAAAATATAAATGGCAGTGGTAATTCGGCATTACATAGTCGAAAATGGGCAAATATCGTCATTGTTCAGTGGGAGGCGGACATCTTGAATGGCGTGCTAGTGCGACTCCACCATAGCTGCATTTTAACTGTGGGTTTTAGATGAATTTCCAAAGTTTTTTAAAACATACTTTGAGGGGATAACTGACACAATATCAAGATCAATATCATTTGACACAAATATTGTATCAAAAAATATAATTTACCAAAACATCATGTCCCTATTCTTATAATGGTAAGTGAAACAATATTGGAAATAAAATAGCATTTAACTGAAATAGCCAAAGGTTACAGGAGCGTTATAGTTAGGCTCAGATTTCACTTGTACAAAACCATAGGATTTCCGCAGTTATAGTTCCCTGAACAAACTATAACTTGGGCCCCCGAAATGCACTGATTATGACCTCACATATCAAACACAAGGAGATGATGCACAAAATAGAACTGCATTCAGCACCCTCATAAACAATTAATCCAACCATAAAGAGTTTATGGATATTTATCAGCATGAACACAATCGTCTATGATCCTTGTAAAAGAACATGCGCACACATTTCTGCAGTGAACAAAAAAGAACTCAAAATCCAATTGTTCCATCAAGCTTTTCACTGTTGGTTTGTTCTGTATTCTGTATAATGACACTTCCAGCGCAGCTCAACCAACACTTGTTTCGTCTTAAGAGATTCACTTATACCCCAGCTCTTACGCACTTGCTGTCACTCACTTTTGCCTGCCCCCACCCCTTTCATCCCTCTCCTAAGTTTCCTCACACACCTCATTCCCTTGCACTCCCGACCCGCCTCTCCATACTCCAGCAGCATGCCCTTTACTTCCACCAGCTTTCTCTCTCTCCCTGTGCCTACTGTCACTTTCTTCAGTTTACTGTGTTTCTCCCCCCCTTTTACCTGTAAGTCACTGAATTTCCATTTAGCACTCACTTAATCCCAGCTAGTTCTCATTCACTCAGTGATTTGTCAATTGCGCACTCTCTCTGGCAGCTTAGCATTGCTCCTTTCTCGTTACTTGCTTTGTTGTTGTCAGCTCACACTCCTGTCTCCATCACTTCTCCTGGCACTGCTGTTGCTTTCCCCTGGATTTCACATGGTTCTGCCTGTCTCTCTCACACTCCTCTTGCTCTCTAACATCTCACTTTGTCAATATTAAAAATGTACCGGCTCTGGGATATTATCCAAGGAAAAACTCTAGTGATCAGCCTTCTACCCTCACACATGCCAGTTACCTAGATGCACAGCTAAGATACTCCATCCACCTGTACAGTGTACACTCCACACACAACAGTGATTGGGACTCACCTCTCAAATACTGCAGGACTAGGTGTTACACATTGGCACACTTCAGTGGCCAATACTGCCCTCTCGCAAACTGCAGGGCAATGACACCCCTCAGTCACTCCTGTGACTGGTATGCATTCCTCAGATAACCAGTGTTGTACAATCATACATTGCTTTGTTTTTTGTTTGACTATCCTCTCACACAGTCAAGTGATGGGTGATGCATGCTCACATGCTGCAGTGACCAAGGCAACACTAACCAGTGGTGACCCTCAGAAGCTCAAGTGGTAACACTGGCTTTTTGAAGACTCCAGTGCTCCCTTAAGGTGGTGCATGTTTCAATCTCTTCTGTAGGAGAGCATGTCTTTTAAATGCCTGTGAGAGTGACCAGGTCACCTAACAGTATTCATAAGTAAAGAAGTGTGCCTCAATTAGTTTATCTTAGTGTGGTAGACACTGTTTGCTAGTGAAATGGGTGAAGTCGATTTTTAGTGAGTAAGACAGTATCTTCATTGGGTGTTTGCTGCAGTGAGCATAGCCAAATAACTACTAAGGGGGAGGTGCTCTATTAGTGTGCAATATAGACCAAAGGGTTTCACATTGCTGCCAATTAGTCAATGCCACATTGTGTCGTGTAGTTCCTATAGTACCCATGCAGGACCTGCACGTTTGGATAACATAGACTGTTGGATTGGTGGCAGACTGGTTCCATAAACCCCCACCGAGAAATGTTAGACTATTTGCATTTAAGCTAGCGCACAGTGCCACTAGTGTCTCGTCTTATCTGGGAGAGATTCGTTTCTGGCAACCTTAAAACTTGACAACCCTGATCCCTCAAGATTGTACACAAATGTACTACTTTTCGCTCAGTCACTCATGCTCACTTAGTTTATCTCAGAGATACACACAATAAACAGTCTGGGCATTTCATAAGGGTTTATTGAACAGTTGTGATTCTCGTGTAAAATATATGAGCTGCAATAACCATTAGACAGTAGCAGAGATATATGATAAGCAGTACAGTAATTATAAAAGTATAGTACAATTCTACCATCTAGCAATAAGTATGAATAAAAACATGAATATAAAATGCATGATAAAAGTGCACATACTCCTACGATTGCGATTTAGATGTACCTAAGTGTACCTAGTGTGTGAGTAGGTGTGAAGCCAAGAATCCCTTAGGATTTAGTCGAACCCATTACCTGAAGTGTGAGAAAGTCAGAGCCCTTCTTGGTCTCGAGTTGGACACCCGCGAGGGATGTTCAGACCACTGTCAGCTGGAGCGTCTGCATGCAGGAGCCTCAGCGTATCTGGTCAGTGTGTTGGCCTGGAAGTCTCAGTTCCCTCTAACCAACACTAGCAAGAGGTACTATATTTATACAGAAAGTATCTAGGGCTCCTTTGTCCCTTGTTGCTTGTATTAGCAAGTGTTGGATTTGAGGATGACGTATGGGTTGAGCTGTGTACATAGATATGCGGAGTTAGGTGGTGTAGCCCCAGCCTGCTTTCTAGGAACTCTTATGAACATTCATACTGTGTGAGTCTATTGATAGAGTTATAGGACTCTATTGTTTAGGAGAAACCCTCCTTCTGCACCCAGGACTAGAACTAGGTAAAAGGTTCAATCCTAAAAAGCCTAGTTACAGTGTAGTGTAGGGGAGGTAATGTAGGTGAAGGGGTATGATGTTACCCGGGTCTTTATGAAACATAACACTTACTCCTCTTCTGAATAGTCAACAATGACAAAAATAATAGTGAACTATTCTCTTTACTAGATAGCAGTGCATAAAACATTTATCAATGAGCTTAAAGTAATGTTTTAAAATCATTTTAAAAACAGCTTAAAATGAAAACAGAGGGAGAAAAAAAGAAAATTCTTCAAATTTAGTTGGTTTTAATTGTTCCTTAAGCCACAGTCCTAATTGAGTTCATTTATATAAGTTGAATTTTTACAAGCGTCAAAAAGGACATGCTTTTCAGTGAGAAAGTATACATTTTTAATAAATGTTCCAAATGTAATCAAGTTTAGAAGAAAGGAAATTCCGAATTCTTACCCAGCACACGATGAGCCAATTATAGATTAAATGTCTAGGCTGGGAGACGCAATATCATCGCTGCTGATTGCTTCAGGGGATGGTCATTGTAAAACCTTGCAAAGTACTTCAATGGAGCACAGATGATATTCCGTACCGCTACCAACTGCTGTAGAGGCAGCTGGTGCTGTAGTCGATACCTGGGTGCTAGTGGTGCTAATAATGGAGCTAAAGCTCACTTCAGTGGTAAAAGGCACCTCCGGATTCTCAAGGAATGCAGTCATTAGTATAGGAATACGCTGGGAACATTGCCGAGCATGAGACCACAAGGGTTCCAGCCTGGTGTTTAAGTTCACAGGCGTGTCCGTTGCGAGTGCCAGACAGAGGTCCAACACGCATTCTTCACCGCAAAACAGGCACGGAAGAACAGGTAAGATGCAGTCCATCCAGACTGGTCTAAACGATAGGAACCAAGAGGTGCTTAGTTCCCGTAAGCGAGGTGTGTCTAGATGCTGTACTATGCGTTCACAGTATTCCCGCTCCAGGAGCCCTTTTGCTATCTCGTTGGTGATTGGGCCGTCCATTGCATAGTAGGTAAATGACAATCATGATTCCCGCTATTGACAGCAGGATAAGAGGTAGACCTCCAAAAATGCTTCCATATACTGAGTTTATAAAGTTTGGAATAATTCGAGGAAGTTCTGAGAGGTGCTAAGAAATCCTGACTCTATGGTCTTAAGTAGGTGTACAATACCACTCGTATCAGACTTATTAAAGATACAACCCACCATTTCTGCAAAATGAATGGGGCAGTTTGTATGGATAAGTGCCTGTATCTCGGTCGAGGTGCTTGCGATTTGATGATGTAAGGTCTCTTCAGCGGAGGTTAAGGGTACGGTTTGCTGTAAAAGCATGGCTTTCAGTCTGCTCAAAGTATCAAATACTATAAAAGAAACATTCAACAAAGGCCATAACGGCGTCTCCCTGACTGTACTTGTCGGGAGAAACAATACAGCAAGCAACCCTGAAGTTCACAGTGACCAGATAGGCAATGCCTCGAAGCATACCACTGCAACCTTGACCGTTCAGCATCAAATAACTCTCATTCAAGAGCAGCTCAAACACCGGTTTAATCATGGGAGCTGGAGTCCCTTTCATGTGGCAGGACAAGTTTGCTACTAACCCATTACATGCCCCGTGCAACAAAATGTCCTGGCACATTATAGAAATGCTCAAAGCGTTCATGCAGATTATCCAAATAAAAATACTTCTCGATCCCCACTCCGGCATCGAAATCTATATAGTAAATCCCAGGATTCCTTAATGTAATCTTTACCCAATTTATCACATTTTGCCCGACTGCCTCTGTTCAAGCCAATATTGAAACTGGAAAGTTGTGACCGGTAGAGTTATGTGGCCATGAATAAGCCTTTCAGCAGATGGAGCTTCCACTACTGTAAATGGTAGTCAGTCCATTTTTTCAATATGCAGCATTGTATATTTAGCTCCCCTTTGTGCCATTTCAACCTGTTTATCTGTTAGATTATAGTCAGAAAACAGAGATGTACTGTTTATAAAATGCCAAGGCAGAAAGCCTGCACACAATGATTGCAGCGTCCAGCTCAATAACATGATCAATCAATCAGTACATTTGTAAAGCGCACTACTTACCCGTGAGGGTCTCAAGGCGCTGGAGGGAGGGTGCTGCTACCTCTCGAATAGCCAGGTCTTAAGGAGGCTCCTGAAGGACAGTAGATCCTAGGTCTGCCGTAGGTGGATGAGGAGGGTGTTCCAGGTCTTGGTGGTGAGGTGGGAGAATGATCTGCTGCCGGTGGTCGCTCTTCAGATGAGTGGGACAGTGGCGAGGTCGGCGGATCCGAGCTGTCGGTTCGAGGTGTAGAAGGTGAGTCGTCTGTTGAGGTATGCCGGTCCGGTGTTGTGGAGCGCCTTGTGTGCGTGGGTGAGGAGCTTGAAGGTGATCCTCTTGTTGATGGGAAGCCAGTGCAGGTTTCTCAGGTGTGGTGTGATGTGGCTGTGGCACGGGATGTCGAGGATTAGGCGGGCAGAGGCATTTTGTATGCGTTGTAGTCGTTTCAGTAGTTTGGCCGAGGTTCCAGCATAGAAGGTGTTCCCGTAGTCCTGCCTGCTGCTGACGAGAGCCTGGGTGACCGTTCTTCTTGTTTCGATGGGGATCCACCTGTAGATCTTGCGGAGCATGTGGAGGGTGTTGAAGAAGGAGGATGAGACAGCGTTGACTTGCTTGGTCATGGAGAGTGTTGAGTCGAGAAGAAACCCCAGATTGCGTGTGTGGTCGATGCTGCTCCCAGTGCAGACGGTCACCAGGAGTCGTGAGGTTGCGGGCGGCAGTGTCGGTGCCGGTGGTGTTGGCAGCTGGGCTTCGGGCAAGGGTGGTGTTTAACTGGTCTTCATTGATTTTTCTCCAGTTGCGGCAGGGGATCTGTTGAGTGCGGTGGTGCGTGGTGGGTTCCCGGAAGGTGAAGTGGATGCAGTGATGGTCGGTCCAGTGGAGTTTGGTGGTATGGCTGAAGGAGATGTGGGGGCTTGCGGAGAAGATGGAATCAAGCGTGTGGCCGGCGGAGTGGGTGGGTGTTGTGATGAGCTGTCTGAGTCCGTGGTTGGCGAGGTTGTCAATCAGAGTGGTGGAGTTGGTGTCGTTGTTGTTCTCGAGGTGGAAGTTCAGGTCTCCGAGGAGGATGTAGTCCGTGGAGGGAAGGGCGTGCGTGCTGACGAAGTCGGCGATGAAGTTGCTGAACTGTGACCGGGGTCCGGGGGTCTGTAGATGAGAGTTCTTCAGAGGGTGGTGTTTGGATCGGTGTGGATCTGAAGTGCATGTGTTCGGCAGTGCTGAGGGTGTCATCGGTCCTGGTTGAGACCCTGAGGATGTCCTTGTGGATGACGGCGGTTCCACCTCCTTCTCCATTGGTGCGGTCCATGCATGTGATCTTGTAGCCATCCGGGATGCCTATGGCGATGTCGGGTGCTGAGGAGGTGTTCATCCAGGTCTCTGTCAGGAAGGCGACGTCCGGGGAGGATATGTCGAGCAGGTCCCATAGTTAGATGGCATGTTTGCGTGCAGAGTGAGTGTTCAGGAGTATGCATCTGAGGTGGTTGCGTCCTATCACGGTGGGTGGTTTGGTGGCTCGGAGGCTGGTGAAGCTGCAGCTCCGGCAGGAGAAGGGTCCTGATAGAATGTAATTGAGATTGCCTGTGTTGTAATATGGCCAAATCTTTTTCTAGGATGTCTATCGCTGAAGACACAATGATGCCTAAAGAATATATTCTGGAGGACAAAGTTGTTAACCCTTTGTGTACCCAAGCTAACGATTTTTCTAAGTTAATACAGTCTATTTCCTGTATTCTCTCTGCAGCCTCTTGTTGAGATATTTTTCAGATTTCAGTATAGACAGCTTAAATGGCAGCATACATGAAACGTTCATGATGTGTCTTTCTGATACCTAATAAAAAATCCCTAAGATCTATGTCTTGTGTGATTAAAGATACGTGTTGTATCACCTCTGTGAGTGTTGAGGTTTCCAGCCAATAAAGGAACAACTTCCCAACACTGTAAGATGTCCCTACCCCTGAGTCTTCTCTTTGTAAAGAGCGCGGGTCTGGCCTGTGGATAATGTACCCTTCGGTAATACCCAAGAATCTTTTATGACATATGTTCTTGTCTAAGGGCCAAACCGCACATTCTTTCCAATTTGGGTCTGTTCCATTGTACTGTAAAAGGTCATCTATTGTTGCCCCTTCCTTTGTAGTTGAATGTTGTCACCCCTGTAATGGTGTTGGAAACCGAGGTGTAGTAAGATCCTTTATCTTGGCTAGTCGAAGACAGGATGTCTGTTGCACAGTTTCGTTTGGAAATATCATCTACTGTGGAATGAGGCATGCTCTAAATAGCACTTCTGTTCCCTGGACTTGCCAGTCTCTAGAACCCCAGACTGATTTTCAATCTCTTGTGTCCTTCTATAGATCAAAACCCTTTTAAGACAATTGGGCAATAAAGGAAGCAGAGCAGATCTGTTTGGTGTTAGTCAGCATCATTTTCAGTGCCTATGTCGGTGTAACCTTATAATAATGTGAGGTTGGGTCTGTGGTGTTAAAACCTAAAAAATATGAACATTTCTGTGCAAAGGTATGCAAACTATTCTTTGGTGGTGTAGGGCAATGCTCCCACTGATGGTATTCAAAAACATTTCTAGGTGAAATAGATTTGTGTAGGAAATGATGACCATAATGTGGATAACAGTACAAAGTGGCATAGTCTGAATTATCTTTTAACATTTCAGTATTCGGAAATGCAGCAGTTTTTCCTAAATCAAACAACATGTTATTAACAGTTTCAGAGTCCCAATCATCAGAAAAGGTGCTGGAGGTAATGACATCACTTAATGAAATTTTAAATAAATGAGGAATTTATATAAGTTCGTTTGGGCCAATTATATTGAAATCAACCTTGTCCCACACTATTCTGTCCGGTAGAGGAACTGCTGTAATGTTCACTGATGGCAAGTCTCTGTGTTCACGATGTGATGATTGATGTGGCTTCAGGATTAAGTTGACCTTTTGGGCTGCAGAGCCTACTGAAGGTATTGTTCATTTATAAGCATGCTAAATGTTATTACTAAACCTAGCCAGAAAAGAAAAAAACAGTATCCCAGTAAAAACCCAGAGTTCTACCCAAGGCGATACATGGTATGTCTTTTGAAGAAAGTGAAGAAAGTTCTTGATTTGTTGTTTGAGTGATTTTTGGGCTGGTGTCGTTTCAGGTTCACTTGGACCCAACGAAAACGTATTAAAGTTCATGAAGTAGCCAGAAGCGGTTCGATTGATTGTTAGAATTGCATCGGGATTTGGTGAAATTGTACTTTTCTCTCGTCGAGGTATGTTGATTTAGACGTCTGTATTTGGTCTAATTGCAACTTCGGTGTTGCTTTGAGTTGAATTTTGAAGTTGTGGTTCAAGGGGAACAAGTTCCATAGCATTGTTGCATAGTCCATCATTCCGTACCGGAGGCTCTTCAAACGAGATGAGTCTTTCTGTTTGAACTTCTTGTATTGTAGCGAGAGGAGGGTGTCTGCTACTGTGGAGTCCACGCGGCCTACTGTTCAGTATTGGCACATAGTGTGGTTTGATTAAGTCAATTGAGATAAATCTTTTCTCTTTTTTTCTGGCAAGAGGAGGCAACAGCACAGTTCTTGTTCCTTGTACTGCTAGGACTGGTACAGGTTTTCTGTAGGATGGCCCGAATTCTTTCTTGTCCGCTATTTTTTCTCTGACCAGATCCCCAACTTTTGGCATCCAGACAGGTCTTGCCGTGACTGCCTTGACTTCCCCAGTGGTGGTCTGTTTTGAGGGGACGTTACTTTGTCTTGTCCTAGATTCATTTAGATCCTGTAAAACAGCAAAACAATCATGGATATCAAATGGTTTCCCATCCGCCACTGCGCCTTCACAATCAAGATCTGGTACCCACATTCTCATCCCAAATAGGACCTCATATGGAGTGACAACCCCTAGAGAACTTCTTGGCTGATGTTAAGGGCTTTCTATACCCCATATAAGTGACTGACCCAACTACCGCCCTAGCATAATACCCTAGCTGTTAAAGATTGCTTTAAGTCTTGGTTTTTCCTCTCCACAACCAAATTTCCCTCAGGATGGTACGGAGAGGAGTACCGCACTGCTACGTCCATATTTTCCATGGCCTCTTTGTAAGCCCGAGAACTAAACGCCGGGCCACCGTCAGAATGTAACGTGCCAACTGGGTATGTCCCTATAAAGACTCACAAATCTTTTATAACAGTTCGAGAGTCAGCCGAGCGCTGAGGCCAAACCCATAGGAATCCGGAGCATGAATCCACTCCAACCATGATATATTTTTTAGCCCGGTCAGATTGTAAGGGGCCACAGTGATCCAAATACATACATGCAAGAGGCTTGCCTGATTTTAATAGTGATGTCTGTGGCAGGCGTGTTATGGTGGACCCCTTCATCTGCTGGCAGATGTCACATTTCATGACATAGACCTTAGTTTGTTTTGTTAGACCTGGCAACCAATAGCGCTGTTTCAATAAAGAAATAGTCGCTGTAACGCCTATGTGCGCAGAGCCCAAACCCTCGTATGCTGCTAGTATTAAACCTTGCCTACGATCCATATTTGGTATTACTCTATCCCCCACTCCAGGAATCTGAGCATATGGAATGTTTTGTGCATCTATCTTGTAGGAGTACTTGAGTGCAAATGTTTTAGGTACTGCTGAGCTGTCTTTGCGAGAAGCAATGACCACCACCATAATATCAACAGCCCCCTTTGCGGCTTCATCAGCCAATGAATACCCTTCAATGTGAACGCCATGACGCTGATAACTCAATGTGGGCATTACGTAAGCCCGTGGTAATTCGTTTTTCAACTCTACTACCTGTTCCCATAGCATTTTATGCTTAATTGTGCCACCTTTCGCATCTTTAAACCCGTTTAGTTCCCAATGTTATAAGAACTCATTGTACAACTGTACACCGTACACCGTAAAAGGAATCACACACAATTAGTGTGGGAAATTCGTGATCCGTATTTACGAGTGCCAGCATCTCCTACCACCCAGAATGAGTGGTAGGGGAGGAGGAGTAGGTGTGATTTTCAAAGAAATATGGAATTTGGTTCCAATAGACATAGATGTGATAGAGGGATTTGAAATGCTCGGATTTTCAATGAAAGATCTTAATGGGCATGTACTGACTGGTATTGTTTGCTACAGACCCCCGGGGGCTTTCTGTGTACAGCAACAGCAGGCAATGATCGAGATCATTAGCAATATGGCAACTACACATGACAGGTTAGTGATTCTGGGTGATTTCAATCTCTGGCTAAATGGTACCCTGAACTCCAGCTACAGCAACCTCCTCCAATCATGTGAAGGCTTTAACCTACATCAGTGGGTTACTGAGCCAACACATAAAGGAGGACATACGCTTCATTTAATTTTTTTGAACGAACATGTATTAGGAGTTCTGGATATACTGGCCGTGGGTTGGTCCGATTCATTATTTGATTAAATTTAGGGTATATAACCCGAAACCTAACAGCCAACGTAGCCAGAGAGACAAGAAATGTTGTCAGTAGAGACTGGAAGTCCCTTTTAAGAAAGGGAAGTACCTACCCGGTGTTCTCTCTTGATGGCTGTTTTAAGATGGATAAACATGTGGAGGAGAATTATGTGGTCCTATGTACACAGCTTTCATCTACACTGGACCTGGCTGCTCCATTGAAAAACCATAAAAGAGTGGCAGACCCTCGGCTCCCTGGTTCAGTGAAAAATTAAAAAATTTGAAATTAGAATGCATGCAGGCAGAGAGCAAGTGGAGAAGGGCATACGAAGATAAGGATAAATCTGCGTGCAAAACAGTAATCATTAGTTATAAAAAAGAAATAGATGTGGCAAAGTCTGAGTACTTCTCCAACACTATTTTGAATGCTCCGAATAGTATTAGAAGTATTTTCTAAATAATAAATAATCTGCTTAGCCCTGATTATGCTAAGAACCAGACGCTCCCCAGCCAGAACAGTCTTCTGTTGTTTTTCAATGATAAAATTAAAACAATCATTGATAGTCTTGGAAGGGACACTCTGCAAGAGTAGGCTGAAGGCCCAGAGTTTAATGGTCATAATGGGAGAGATCTAACAGACATAAAAAAGGCAGGAGAAACAGAGATCATGATTACCTTAACTGATTTTGAGATACCATCGGTGTAAGAAATGGCGCTAGGTATTTCCTCCGGCTCACCTCTGGACCCTTTGCCACATAAAATATGGTAGGAGTTGGGAGCAGAACTGTTCCCTATACTCCGCCATATTTGCAATCAATCTCTTATTAGTGGCTTAGTACAGACCTGCTGGAAACAGGCATTGGTGATACCTCTTTTAAAAAGGCAACACTGGATCCAGCTTGCCCAAAAAATTATAGGCCGATTTCTTTGCTGCCATACACAGCAAAAATTAAAGAACGCCTGGTTAGCAGATCGCTCTCAAAATATCTGGAAAGTAATAACATCTTAGAGGATGTGCAATTCGGTTTCCGTCCTGCCCACGGTACGGAGACGCCCAGGTGACCGTGATGGATGATCTTCGCATGCGTGCAGACAGAGGTCAATCAGTGGTACTTATTCTGCTTGACCTGTCTGCTGCATTCGACACGGTCAACCATGTCATTCTCCTGAAGAGACTTAACCGCATGCGCGCTGCAGCTATTTTCGCGCTGCGCGGCTTTTTTCAAAAAGCCTTGTTACATGACGAGCTCAGCTTGTCATCAGCGTGCGAGCGGCGCAACTGATGTCGAGCTGAACTCGTCATCAGCACCGAAGTGGTTAAAGAGGTGGGAATAGCAGGCACGGCCTTGAGTTGGTTTCAATCCTTTCTTTTGGATAGGAGACAGGCAGTGGCTCTTCCCCCTATCAGTCTGACTTTGTTAATATCACACATAGTGTTCCTCAGAGCTCGGTGATCAGCCCGATTTTATTTAACATGTGTTTGAGACCTCTAATTACTGTAATAAGGGTGCATAATATTAACATCGTAAATTATGCGAAGGACACTCAACTTATTCTGTTCTTAGAGGGAGAACAGTCTACATCTCTTGAAGTGTTTCATGCATGTCTGCGAGATACAGCTCTGTGGTTGAGAGAGAACTCTTTACAATTCAATGCTGAAAAAAACAAGATTCTCTACTGTGCAGTGGGGAAGACTTCTCCTGTGCTTCCTTCGAACTTCTGGCCATTAGCCACAGCTAGCCCACTAATTCCCATTGAGAAGGTATGAAATCTGGGTATCATGTTTAACAATAAGCTGACGCTTGAATCACAGGTTAATAAAACCAAGGGGAGTTGCTTTGCTATCATTAGAGTTCTTCCAGTTCTGCCTGCACATGCTCGAGTATTGGTAGTACTAAGCACCATCTTAAGTAGTTTGGACTATTGCACTTCCTGTTGGAATCCCCGAGATATCTATTAGAGAGGCTCTAGAGGATCTAAACAATAGCAGCTAAATTAGCCTTGGGGAGGTCAAGATGCTCCTCTACCTCTGGGGCTTTGCTGGAGCTGCACTAGCTCCCAATACTGCAAAGAGTCCAGTTTAAATCCCTCTGCATAGTGTTCAAGGCCCTGCATGGGTCTGGTCCGAAACTAATGCAGAAGAAATTTGCTTGGTATGTGCCTGGGAGGAGCCTCCATTCCCCCTCAGCTAGAATGGTAAGGGTGCCAACAATAAAAAATATAAAATCAGGTGGTAGAGCTTTTAGTACCTCTGCTGCCCGATTATGGAACAAGCTTCCACTAGAGCGGAGACAACTGGAGGATCTCCTTAAATTTAGGAAAAGAAAACTTGGCTCTTCCCTAGTGAATAACCTGGTTAGTCTGACAAATCCCTGTAGCATTAGTCTTACTGTGCACACATATTTCAGTGCCAGGATGCCTGCTAGGTGATAGAGCACTTTACAAGTGTTGAAATAATAATACTATCAGTGATTTAAGTTTTGCCAACTGAGCCATGCAGTCTCCTAGAGATTGCCTTTTTGTGCAACTTGGATGGAACTTTCCATCCTGCATGCGACCTTTAACGATAGCACATGCCGCGCTGTATTGCTGCTTACTCCATATGGCCGGTTGAGCAGATCCATCAGTGTAAATAATATGTTGATACTGATCTAGAGACAAAAGTCTATTTGGTAGAGGATATTCTTGTTCATATTGCAGGAATGCTTGAGATTTTAGACTTGGATCAAATCTGTATTCAAAGTCCGTTGCAGTAAGAGAATTAGCCCATTGTATCTATCTCAGATGTAAGGCTTGTGCATTTGGAATGCTAGCCTTTGTAACAGCTTCTAAAGCCGGTACCAGGGTTACGACAATTATGCGTTTCCCGTGAGCCAGGGCTCTTTCTCTTGCTACAGTGTTCTGAACTGCTGTCAGGATTTTCTCTGTTGAAGTGAAACACATTTCTGCGTCTGTGTACAAGTGTGATTTGTTTGCGATTGGTACTGTTTCGCCTTCATTGAAGGTTAAGTAAGTGTACCCGCATTGACCTGCTATCACACGGATCACCAAGTGAGGTAGGTTTACTTGTGTCTGTAAGTGTTTGGAAGCAATCATGTCTTCTTCTAATGAACGTAGGATTTTGGAAAGTTCCTGTGTCCAATGTCTAACTGAAAAGTCAGGTTTTATTAAGTCATGGAAAGGTTTTACTCTTTCTGCATAATCCAAAATGTATGTTCTGATGAAAATTAGAAATCCCGTATTGATTGTAAGTTTTTTTATGTTTTTGGAGGTTGGAGCAGTGCACACTTTTCTAAAACGTTAGCTGCCAGGCTTTTCCCTTCACTTGAAAGCTTGTATCCTAGAAACAGGACACTGAGGTGGGCTATTTTTGATTTATGAAAGGTAAATTTGTAACCCTCAGAAGCGAATCCCATATTAATGGTGCTCACCCTGTTCAAGTGCCTTTTTAAGTCATCGTCCGTTAGATAAATGTCATCCATATAGGACAATGCTTCCTCATCAAAATTTTGGAGTAACTCAGTTACTCTTGCTGAGAATATCCCCAGGCGGATGTATGACGTTACAACGCATGCTTTTACCACGCATGCTGTTTCAATGCAGTTTTTACAACGCATACCATTACAACGCATAGCGCTTTGGGGCGCTGGATAGAGAATAGTTTAATTTACTATTCCAACTCTAGTCCCCGTGGACACTAGGGAAGGTGTTGGATAGTAAATTAAATCTATTCCCTATCCTAGAGCGCCCCCCAGCGCAATGCGTTGTAATGGTTTTTGTTGTAAAACCTGCATTGTAATAGCACTGCGTGGTAAAAGTTGCGTTGTAAAGGATGTTTCCCTCCCCAGGCTATTCATTTCACCCGGGGGGAGATGACAAAATTGTCGCTGGGACCCAAACACCGACAATGCGGTCAAATACATGCTTTCAGGTGTTATATTTTGGCAGGAAAATCCATTTGAGATATCAAGTGTAGTTTTGTATTTTTTCCGCACAATGTTATTCCTTAATGCGCACTGTGTGCGTTTTGGACAGCGAATGTCTTGGTGCAAGTGTTTAGGTGTCTGTAATCTAAAACTAGACAATATGAATTATCTGGTTTTGATTCGGGAAACAAAGGATTGTTCATTGGTGAGGTGCAATTTTCGATCACCCCTTGGTATTCAAGTTGATCTAAGATCTTCCTGACCTGTTTTTTAGCTTCTTGCTTTATAGGGTATTGCCTCTGAGCATTTGGTGAAACTTTTAACGGGATCACATAGTGGGTTGACTCCTCATCCCACCCTGCATGATTTTTATACAATGCTGGAGCTAGTATTACTGCCCACTCCCGTGCATATGCATGTTTATGATCTATGGGAACGAGGTCGGAGAACGCTGGAAAAATTACATTTTCCACCCTAGGGCCCTCCATAACGAATGTTGGTGGCCAATCTTGTTCATCTAATAGATGTCATACCCAGATGACAGATTTTCCCGAAAGAGACCCTTAACCTTCCTGGGCTTGTCCCCCTCCATTTGTAGTGTTATCATGTATAGGTTTTGTGGGACACTCACCCTTGTGTCTGGGGTTTCCATGAGTTTTGGTATATATGGCAGCAAAGACTGTACCCCCAAGTGATACAATCCTCTAATTGTGGTGTTATCCCCACAGATTGTTAACATCTGTGTTTTTCAAATGGGGTAGTATCCGGGAATACTGCCTCAAGTTGAGTTATTTTCGGAGCGACCCAGAATGTCATTTGTTCACGTTTCGTGGGCATTTTGCCAATTACCGCGTGTAATGTTTGTGGAGTTATTTTAGTTGCTGTACCCTGATATTGAGGCACATTAGTAGCAATTGTTGTTGGTTGGACTGTGAAAGTCCTCATGACATATTTGGTCATGTTTCTGTAGATTCTAATTTAATCTTTGTGTTGTATGAGTAATTCTGATTGTGGCATTGTATCAAAGTCAGGATGCGGTGTGTAGCCTGCGAATATAGGCCATGTTGCCTCGTCTCCTCCGAGCGGGCCTAATATTACTCTGTTTCTTAAGTGGGGTAGGGCGCCTTTAAACCAGTAAAAATGGGCCTGGTACGTGAGTGAAACCTCTATGTCCTCACAAGGACCATAGTCCAATGGTGCATCTCTCTCCTTGTAAGAGTGAAATGTGTGTGTTCTAGCATCTGCTTCTGGGAACGTAACCCACGAATAGAATACCTCTGTTTTATTTGATTGCTGTGCCTCAATCACAAAGGCTACTAAGCCACCCCTTGCTGATAAACCATGTTCTAGTAGTTTCAGGGTGATAGTGCGCCTGAATTTAGGTTGAATTAGAATTCCATCCACCTCTTCATCAGCTGCTGAGAGGCGGTGCTCCAATTCTGCATTATTTTCAGCCTCCGTCATTTTGAAACAAAGAAGTTTATTCAAGGGAACTAAGATAAGGTGCTATGCACAATTTTGGAACACTATGTCCTGTCAAGCTTAACCAGCAGCCAATAAATAGGATATTTCGCCTACTCAGCAGTGGCGGACTTTTTGTCCCCACCCAAACCAGACGTCTCTGGTGTTTGTGAGTAGGGTTCTCTGAGAATTAGCATGACTGAACTACTCAGATTCTACTGTTAAATAAGTACCCAACCAACGTTGGTGGTGCCACGTCATGTAGTTCCTATAGTACCCATGCAGGACTTGCACGATTGGATTACATAAACTGTGGGATTGGTGGCAGTCTGGTTCCGTACACCCCCACTGAGAAATGTTAGCCTATTTGCATTTAAGCTAGCTCACAGTGCCACTAGTGTTTTCTCTTATCAGAGAGAGATTAGTTTCTGGCAACCTTAGAACATGACTACCCTGATCCCTCAAGATCGTGGAAACAATGTTCTACTTTTCTCTCAGTCACTCGTGCTCACTTAGTTTATCTCAGAGATACACAAAGTAAACGGTCCGTGCGTTTCAATAAGGGTTTATTGAACAGTTGTTATTCTTGTGTAAAATATATGAGCTGCAACAACCTTTAGACAGTAGCAGAGATATATGATTAGCAGTACAGTGAATATAAAAGAATAGTACAGTTCTACCAGCCTGCAATAAGCATGAATAAATATATGAATATAAAAGGCATGATAAAAGTGTGTGTGCTCCTACGATGCCTAACTAGATGTATCTAAGTGTACCTAGCATGTGAGTAGGTGTGAAGCCAAGAATCCCTCTAGGATTTAGTCTAACCACATTACCCCGAAGTGTGAGAATGTGGGAGCCCTTCTTGGACTTCAGTTGGACACCCCGCGAGGGATGTTCAGACCACTGTCAGCTAGAGTGTCTGCATGCAGGAGCCTCAGCGTCGCTGGTCTGTGTGTCGGCCTGGAGTCTTGGTTCCCTCTAACTAACACTAGCAAGAGGTGCTATATTTATACAGAAAGTATCTAGGGCTCCTTTGTCCCTTGTTGCTTGTATTAGCCATTGTTGGATTTGAGGATGACGTATGGGATGAAGCATGTACGTAGATATGGGAAAGAAGGCGGTGTAGCCCCAGCCTGGTTTCTAAGAACTCTTATGAATATTCATTCATACTGTTTGAGTCTATTGATGGAATTATAGGACTATATTGTTTAGGAGAAACCCTCCTTCTGCGTCCAGGACTAGAACTAGGTAAAAGGTTCAAACCTAAGGGCTCGTTACAGTGTAGTGTAGGGGAGGTAATGTAGGTGAAGGGGTATGATGTTACCTGGGCCTATATTAGGGTACCTAAATGAAGCATAACAGTTGGACAACTTCGGATGTCTGGCATTTTAGCCATCAGAGCATTACTTTCTGGGACTTGTAGTTTGGTAATTCTAATGTCTACAATGTGTTTGCAACTCCTTGTTGACGTGCTTCTACTACCACTACCCCAGGTGTCACACGTGTGGTTGCTTGCTTTGCATAATGTCCCCATCGCTGGCTGAATGTGAAAATGATTCTCTGTCACTGAAATCAAATATAAACTTCCAGTTTTTCTACCTTGCACTGGAGGAATGGTCTGGTGAGCCAGAAGGAAAGCACTTAATATCTCACAATAATTTGTATGAGACATACCTAAGAAAGGAATGTGTGTGAGTGAGTGAGACGCACTCCCTATTTGTGAGCCTGCTGTGGGAGGATGGTGCCTTCTAATGTACCAAGAATCAGGGAGCTAGACACCCTGTCAGTGAGCACTGCTCTGCTGAAAGGTGTGCTGCTGGGAGCTGGCAGAACAATCCCCCTTACACTGCCCAATCTCATGGAGTGTTTCTGTAACTCTGTGGCATTCCGCAGAGTAAAGGCCTGCGAGCTTCTCCCAGTTCTAGAATAGATATGGAATACTTTGTTCTCTGAACGTAATCTTGTTGACCTATACTCAGCTGCTGGTATTTGCACTGCGGTCATCATACCATCCCCGACTCCAGTTGTAAATAGTTGTGCTGTAAAACATTGAGCCTCTAACCATTTCCTCCACACACTTGAAGCTCCTTCAGCTTATTTCATATGATACATTTCAATGGCATCTCCCATAATCTCTTTTGAATGTAGTGGATGGATACTGTAGAGTTCATATATTTCTTCAGATCTACTTCTATCCACTTTTACAAACTGTCCACTTGAAGGTAACATTTCTTCATCCAAGCAACTTTCATGTAAGTATGGGTGAATTTTGCGGATTCGCGGTCCGCAAAATCTCACGAAATGGCAAAAAAATCTGCACGTTTGTGGGAAAATCCGCGAATTCGCGGATTTGCAAAAATATGTGACCATGTGTCTGTAACTTTGCCACCGCGACGAAAGGCGCCGAGGTCCATCGAGTGAGCTGTCCATCATAGTGAGGAAATGGCGGGAAGACTTTGCATACCCTAGTGTGTGAGGGGCGGTTCCAACGGGTGGGGCTTGCATGCAAGTTCACATGCCTCTTGTTTATAAAGGGTCAGAGACCGATCAGAGCAGCAGATGAGAAGAAAGCAGCCTCCTGGTCACAGGAAGTACACGGGGATTGCGCTAGAGAAACTCGTGGATGCAAAGACCTCCATCAAGGATTACATCTAATTGTAGGCGGTAGATATGGGGAGGAAGCACACCTGCCTAGCCTAGACCGTGCTCACTAGTTGTTTGGGCTGATTATAATGCGTGACTGAATTTGAGCTTCAACTCGGGCACCTGCTTTATATCTGTAAGTGCTTCCTGTTGAGGTTTAATTTTTGTGACAGGAGCATCGTGCCAGAATGAATCCTGCCTGCATATTTATCCACGAAGATGCCACCATGTTGTACCAACTGGAGTACTTTCTACTGGCTAATCAGTAAGTGCTACCTCGTTGGGTAAGCAGCCTCCTGGTCACAGGAAGTACACGGGGATTGCGCTCGAGAAATTAATGGATGCAAAGACCTCCATAAAGGAGTACATCTAATTGTAGGCGGTAGATATAGGGAGGAAGCACACCTGCCTCGCCTAGACCGTGCTCACTAGTTGTTTGGGCTGATTAAAACGTTACTATTTGAGCTTCAACTCTGGCATGTGCAAAAAAAAATAATAAATCGCCCTCAAGCAGATTTGTGGATTTTTCGACAATTTCGCGAGATTCACGGATCGCGAAATTGCGGAAAATCCGCAGATTCCGCAAGCGGAATGGATTTTGCACCCATACTTACTTCCATGTTCGAGAACATCTACATCTTTGTGAAATACGTTGTTCTGTTTGAGAAAGAATGTAACTTTCTTCACCTTATTACATCCACTATTTCCTGCAAGATTTATTTATTTTTTGTGGTCACACCTTTAACTAGAATTATAAGCAGTTCATCTCCATCTCTCTCTACACCCACAGTTTCAATATTGCATTTAAAATCTAAAGGTAAGTACACACCTCTACCTTTATGGGCTTTCTGTAGCTCACCCTGTGGTATTTTTCTACTTTTTGGATCCATACTAACTATTACTTGAAAAGGGTGAATAGATTGTATCAGTATTGTTTCATAAACATTTAGATGTTGATGGTCCTCTGGAATTTGAACCAACTCTAACATATTATCTATTGACCTGGCAAGCATTTTGTTGTCCTCTAATTTGTCAGAGCAATACTAATAAATAATCTGTTGTGCAGACAAACCAAAATGTTCTCCCACAAATAAGCACAGTGCAAAATCCAGCCACTTATCTCTATTTTCTCGTTCAGTTTTCAATAACGGATCAACTTTTCCAATTTGGCCTTTGTAGTGAGAGCGCCAACAACAAATGCAAACATAGGGGGTGATTATGATGGTGGAATGCCCACCACTGCCAGCCGTGTGGTGGCAGGCCCTCTGCCATCTGCCAGCAATTTTCCCCCCGCCAAATTAGCTTGGCGGGGGGAATCGGACCGTGGCGGACGCAAAGACTGCCCACCACGGATCTGCCACAGGCAATCGTTCCGATTGCCTGGTGGAGCGGTTAGCATCAGTAAATGGTGGCGGTGCCTAGCAGGCACTGTCTTCCTAATTACAATGCTGGTTGCAGCCAGCCTCTCCGTGGCGGGTAAACAGCCATTGAAAGGCTGGCAGAGATTGCTTTTGGGGGCCCGTAGCGGGCTTCCCTTGTGTTGGGGAAGGTGGTGGTGCACCGGGGGGTACCCATGGTACCCCCTACATTACCCTGCACTAAGTGGCAGGCACCACGTGGTGCCTGCCATGTAGTGCAGGGAAACGCACTACATGCATTCTACACATTGCGGTGGGTGCTGCAGCCAGCAGCACCTGCCGCAGTGGTGAAGATACAAGATGCAACCGCCACCGTGATTCTATGTGCAGGACCGCTGCCAGGTGGGTGGTCCCAAGCACTACCACGATGGCGGGCGGACTCAAGTAATGACCACAATAGTTTGGGTTCTCTGTAGAAACTGTGTTAAACTTCACTATTCATCATCCAAGGTTATCAGTAGTAATATCTATGTTCTCTATCCCTACACTTATACATACCAACCCCTCATTTTGCATAAACTCCTCTTCAGGACCAAAGAAATTTAACTGAATATCTTCACAAACATTTTCAACCTGTGATACTGTACCATACAACTGCTTGTTAATTTCTCTAAAACACAATGCAGTACTTTTTACAAAGTAAAGTCTTATAATTAAATCTTACCTTTTTGAATGATGAACAGCTAACATTCTAAAATGATGAATGGTGCACCCTTTCCTGGATAGACATGCCAATAGTGTTCTTGCAAATTAGTGAATTTCCTCACTTTGCATGGATCTAAACCTTGTAAGATGGCAATTTTCTGCTTCACACCCCTATCTGGAAATTGACGTCGAAAATATCTTAAAACAATAGTTGAATCCTGCCTGAACATTACAAATACTACTGCAAAGCCATTTATGCACAGGGGCATATCTGTGCCTTCATTGCACCTCTTCAGTTATCTCTCCCCCTACATTTCTAGGAGCCACCTCCTCTTTTGGAGAGGAAGTACCATTTTTTACATCATAGTATTCACAGTTGTTTCAACTGCATGCATCAATGTGTTCTCCTGTATGCAGCAAATATTACTTTTATAGATAATCCTTTTTGTTTTGGGTTTTCCTCTTCATACACATCACTGTTCTATCCAGTAGTCTCATCCTGTTCAGGATCAAGATAGATAACTTTCGTTTCAGGGCAAACGCTTTATCAACCACACTCTCTGTATACTTTTTGCTCCAATGCTGCCCTTCTTTCCTTACTCTCCCTCATATTTCAAAGCAAATTCTGTATTGCCTTACTTCTAAACATTCTCACTCACTTTTCCTTAAATCGTATCTGTCTTCTTGTCAATTTTGGATATTTTGTTTAACATTTCCCACTTTCAGTATGGCTTACTCCTCCAATGTCACTTGATTATAAAGCTGGCTTTTTATAGGAAACTTTTTCCACATTTTGCATTTTCCCATATGTTGTTTTAACAAACTCCTGAGTTCACTTAGCAGCAGTTCTATTTGTAGTAGAATCTCCACATCTTGTGCTTTTGTACTGTCAGTTTCAAGCAGATAGTAGTGTTTACTCCATTTTTCTCCTTTCTGTCTTTTTTTGGCATTATAAACCTGCTTCTTTAAAGACCAGAAAATATCTGAAAAGCAAACATAGAAAACCTTTCACTTTACATTATATGCTATAAGCAAGTAAGTAGCTAGATAAGTGGTTTTGTCAGTCTGTAAGAGTCAGTGTAAATTTGTCACTTTGGATGTATAACTACATTTATGAGTTAGTGTATGAATGAGTAACTTGGATGTATCAGTAATTGAGTACATATCTGAGTGTGGGTTTGTCACTGGATGTGTAAGTAACGATGTCACTATATGACTGGCTCTCTTAGTAACTTTATGGGTCTGTTAATATCAAATCATGATGCATTCTTCAATATTCTAGTTAACAACGCTTCTGATTCACAAACAATTATAGGCAGCCCAATGCATTTCGGAACCCCGTGTCCCTTCTTCAGGGGAAACTGCGATATAAACAGAAGAATCTACATGTGAACGCTAAATGTATCAGTGATCAAAAAATCCACTAATGGTAATGCTACCAGAACTATGAGTCACCAATGGTTGCAGCAAGGTTTAACTGACCATATCCTATTGTAGTACTGAAGCAATGGAAAAACACTAAGTGTAAGAAAGAAAAGTGAGGCTGTGAACAGTTGACAGTAGAAGAGTTGCAGTGAATAGCAGGTATGGAGTGATGCTGGAAAAACAAGCAGAAAAGTGACCATGCCCCAAGATACTAAAAAAGTCATGCAAGAAAGGTGACAACGGATGGAGAGACAACCTACTTGGGGTGTAACTGTCATGATGAGAACATTGGCATGTGCTTTATGTCTCAAGTGAAGAACCACTAATGCTGGAACAAAAACACGACAGCCTTTAAGTGTATGTTTCCAATATAGAAAGTCATATGCAAAACCAATGGATATGCCCGATGGATTAAAGTAACTACCCGAAAGAGTCCACTAAAAAAGCATGCCTGCCACCTAAACTAACAACAAATCTGCAAAGAGAAGTCCGGTGTGGTAAAAGTTACCAGGTGCTTTACTTATAAACAGGAAACCATCTGTGAAGGATATAGAAATGAGGTTAAAGGAAGCGCGACATACCACTGGAGTATATATAAAAAAATGAAGGAGAAAAGCCGCTCACCGAAGGTTTCAGCGTGGATTGGAATAGACGGAATTCGGAAAGAGAATGGCGTTCAAGATGCCTCCACCATATTTGAACAGAGTGAACAGCGCACCTGTAGATCACGTTAGGACGTGAGAACAAGTGCAAAAACAGACTAAAAAATGGACTGAGAGCGGAACAATGCAGCCGCCATCTTAAAATGGTTTAGAAAACGTGAGAGACGCGCTTAAACATAGTAGAGTGCCTGCTGCTTATACTACAATGAAAAGAGGCTAAAGAGTCGACCGTGGAAGCATGTCGCAAAGGGGTGCAAAAACGACCGCAAGTTGAGTATTAAATAGCAGTGGTACAACAAATGACCAATCTAATCTAGCCCGAAATAAGCACAGTGTGAGAAAATAAGTGCGAGGAGAAGATGAATAGAGAGACAGTCCAAGAGACAAGATATGTGAAAAATAGGAGAGTCACGTGACTCATGTCATAATGTAATACATATGTACTCAAGAAATATTAACATGAACAAATTCTTCTCATGTGTGCACAAGAAGTAATAACACATACATGTTCTTCTGACTGGGATAAAGACAAGTACATACATGTGACTAGTGGCATAATGTTAATACAATTTTGACATTAACACATTCTTCTAACTCAAATGAATACATAAATACAACATACAAGTGCGATGACATATGATAGATAACCTGCCATCAGTGTAAACCAATGCTGTGTGCCTGTCTCTGTATGCATGGAGGAGACTTTACATTGTGGAAATGACTTAGATGTCAATGAGTTGTGAGATCAGTAAAAAAAATGTTTGTAAGAAAAGTAGAAAAAAAAATTAGGACTGTGGAGTATGCCTATTTCATAAAACGCCATGTTTACAGAAAGCTGCTTAAATCCAATTTGTCATTTAAGCCAAGCGACATCATCGTGTTCAGTTTCCTAATCCAAAATACTTCTCGTTGTGAGAGTTTTTTACTGAGATGAGTTCCTTCCTTCATCTGAAGCTTTTCCAAAATAAGAAACCGGACTTGTGATGTTATGGCTTTGCTCCATCCAGTGAACCATCAGGTTGGAATTGGTGTTTGTATTTCAAATCATGCTTTTGTGCTCACTAATACGTATTTTAATTTTTCTTTCAGTTTTTCCAACGTATAACTAACCACATGGACATTTAATGAAGTGAATAACGTTGGCTGTGGTGCAGTCTGAAGAGTGATGTAAGGTGATCTTTACTCCTGTCCTCGGATGCATGATACAATTCTGTTGCATGACGTTATTGAAGTGTGTGCAATTGCTGCATTTCTTAATGCCTATATGTTTAATGTACTGGATGGGCTTTTGTTTGCTAAAAGTTCTTTAAGATTTTGCCTTCTAGTGTAAGCGAATAGTGGTGGTAGATTGAATGATGTCCCAAAATCCGGTTTTTGGGTTAATAGTTCCCATCTTTTTTAAATATATTTTTTTGATACTTTTCAATTTAGTGGAACATTTGGAAACAAACACTTGCCGGTTGGTAGGTGTTTTATGTTTGGTCATCAAAAGAGTGCTTCGGTCAATGCTTTGAATGCGGTCTGCCGCTCGTTGGCCCCTGAAGAAGGGACACGGAGATATAAAAGCCAACTCAACCTGGCAGTAAAACTGCACACACATGTTCTACAGTTGCAGTCCCAAGACATGTTTAAAAGGCTTCTTCTCTAGATGGGTAACTTGGTTGTGTCAGTACTTTAGTACATATCTGAATATGTGTATCAGTTCCTCTGTGGGTATGTCACTATATGACTGGCTCTTTTAGTAACTCAATGGGTCTGTAAATGTGTATGTAAGTAACCATATGGATTGCTGTGTTAGTGAGTGTTAGGGTATGTAACTATGTGTGCAACTGGCTCAGTTACTACTGGATACATGTGCTGTGTGGGTATCTGAGTGTTAGATTTGGGGTCTCTAGTTGGCAGAGGTAGGTACCTTCGTCCAAATAGGGACCCTTGCTTCTAGTCAGGGTAAGGGGGTTACACTTCTAAATAACTCCTGCTCACCCCCTTGGTAACGTGGCACGAGCAGACAGGCTTATCTCAGAGACAGTGTGTAAAGCATTTGTGAACACATAGAGTAATACAGGGAAAACACTACAAATGGTCACCACACCAGTTTAGAAAAATAAGTCATCTTTACTGGACTTAACACAAGACCAAACTACGAAAATCAACAATACTGTAATCAAAAATAAGACTTTAAAATGGTAGAAATAGCTTAGTTCAACGCAGATGGTAAATGCGACACTTTACTCTCAAAGTACCTTGGATGCGTCACGCAATACAAACAAAAGGGACACAGGTAAGGTGATGCGTCGGTTCCTTGCTTCGGGTAGGTGATGCATCAGTTCCCTACTGCAGAGCAGGGGAGGTGATGCGTCGGTTCCTTACCGGAGAGGACGTGATGCGTCGGTTTATTACTGCGTTCCAGTTACGATGCAACAAGATGGCGCCTCGGTGCTATGCGACGATCTCGTGCGATGCGACAAAATGGCGTCTTTGATGCAATGCAACAATGTTGGAAGCGATGCGTGCACGTCTGACGGCCGTGTGGCAACCTCTGTAACTTCTGAGCCGCGACAGGCCCTGCGACATGCTTCTTCGGTGATGCGATGGCGACCTCTGCGGCGGTGACACACTTCTCCGGTGATGCGACACGCTTCGTCGGTGATGTGACGGCGAACAGCAGTGGCGGCAGCACGCTTCTTTGGCGACGCGACGGCAACTGCTGCGGCAGCGACACTCTTCTTCCCTGTTGCGTCGTGCTTCCAGCTTCCTGCGACACGCAGTCTTCTCAGAGAACCCAAACAACAGTAGTCACCTCTCTGCAGGTAGAATTCCCAGCAGGGGAATTGAGGGGAGCTGGTGGTGAAGTTGTGTATACCTGAGGCTTCAGGCAGGAGGCAAGCACACTTCAAGCCCTTGGAGATTCTTCTTCAAGGTTATGAAAAGTTCACAAAAGTCCTTTTCCCCTTTCCTTGGCAACAGCACAGCTTCAGCCTCCTTGGTTCTTCTCCTTGGCATAGGTTTGTCTTGATTCCCAGAAGTGATCTAAAGATCTGGGGTCTGGGCCCCAATATTTAGACCTGTAAATCCTTTGTCCTCTGAAGGCAGAGGGTGCCTGTGCCCAGCCAAAACCAGTTCTGTACAGCTTCCTGGCAGGAGGTTGAGACAGCACTGTCTGAGAGCAGACCTGGCCCAGGTAGCTGAAAGGAAATCTCCCCTCCCTACTCTCTATTCTATGAGGGCTCAGACCAGTGAAAGGAAATCTCTGCCCCTCGCTCTCTATTCAATGCAGGTCCTATTCAGCCCAGCCCTGGCCCATCAGACTGCTGGAGCCAAGGCCCTCTCGAGCCCCCTGTCACTCACAAACCAGACATGGAATACACAAAACTAGCAGAGGCATGCTGGATAGTTAGGCAAGAAAATACCTACTTTCTAAAAGTGGTATTTTCAAGCACAGAATGTAACAATCACCCAAACTACAAGATGTATTTTAACATTCTGAGTTCAGGCATACTAAACTCGAATTTCTACCTTGTTCCCTGGGTCAGTTAGGATAATAAGATGTTATAATGAAACTTCCCATTCTGGCCTATGGGAATAGGTAGCCTTGCAATAGTGCAAAACTAAATTGGCTCTAATTCACTATCAGGACTTACCACACGCATCAGGGCATGTCCTATCTTTAACATACAATGCACTCTGCCCATAGAGGTACCATGGGCCTACCTTAGGGGTGACTAACATGTAGAAAAGGAAGGTTTAGGGACTGGCAAGTGGGTGCACTTGACAAGTCGACATGGCAGCCTCAGGCTGCACACAGGCTCTGCAATGGCAGCCCTGAGCCACATTTTATAAGCTGCTTCTGTGGGTGGCACAACCAGAGCTGCAAGCCCACCAGCAGCATTTGATGTATATGCCCTGGGCACACATGGTGCACTGTACTAGGGTCTGACAAGTAAATTAAATAGCCAAACATGGAGTCACTAATCCATTACAACAATTTACAATAGGGGGCACTTGCACTTTGGCACTGAATAGCAGTGGCAAAGTGCCCAAAGCATCTAGACCAGCAAAAACATAGCAAAAACACAGGAGGCAACAGCAAAAAATGGAAGGGAGACCCACGCCAATGGTGCCAGGTCTAACACATGTCCCCTAAAGCTGAAATGTGGAGAAAACTTCCCACCCCTTCAGAGTTCTGTTCACTAAGGCAGAAATATCTGGACAGACCATCAGCATTGGCGTGCTATGTACCAGGGCGGTGTTCCACCATGAAGTCCATCCCCTGTAGGAAAATGGACCACCTCAACAGCTTTGGGTTCTCACCCCTCATCTGTATCAACCTTCTGAGGGGCCTGTGGTCTGTCTGAACCCGGCAGTGAGCCCCGAACAGACCTTATCCCGCTACTAAACACCAGCAATTCGCGCTCTCCAAACGTCGGGAATCTAGTTTTACCATGACTACTTTATGCTGATGACTTAGTTCTGATCAGCCAAACGAAGGTGGGTCTACAGAATCTTCTTAATACTACATTTGATTACTCTGAGGCGAATAATCTTAGCATTAACTTGGGGAAAACCAAAACTATGACAATCAAAAAAAATTCTAAGAAAACCCCTGTCTGGTTTTGGGGCAAGACACACATAGACTCAGTATGAGTATAAATATCTGGGGGTGATCATCGATAAAGGTGGGCATTTTGCTGCCCAAAGGGATTCAATCAAAAAGAAGGGAACAGCCCTAGCAATTTCGCTGAGAAGCCTTAACTCTCAACTGAGCGGCCCCTCACTTTCGCCATTGGTCAAAGTAATATATGCAAAACTCCTGCCTACAATACCCTAGGGGAGCGAGGCGCAGAGGGGAAGGAACTCCAAAATCTTGGATGGCGTGGTTGCAAAAGTGTATAGAATAATCTTTGGTTTACCAACAAGAGTCTCTCCAGCACAGATTAGGCTTGAGTTTGGTGTTTAAAAACAGACCCCTGCAAGACAAGGTGCGACAGTCATCTTTTGGGACAAAGTAAGAAAATCAAAACTAGGAACCCTAAATTGGTATTTGTGGTCAGAACTACAACAGAAAAAGTATCACCAGTGACAAAATACCTACTAGCAAGCCTGATCACCCTGGGTCTCAACGAGCTTTGGGAAACACCCATAAGCTACTGCCTTCTCAAAAAAATAACAAAGAAAACAGTGAAGAATCAATACTAAATCGAAGACAAGACAGCCCTCTCCAGAAGATCGCACGGCTGGATGATCCTGAGCTCCTATACCTCTCTCGCTTATCAAAAATAGCTAGCCCTAGGGTTTGCCAAATCCATTAAAATACAATTCCTAAAGTACCGATTTGGCTTGCTATCATGCTTACAGCACTATCCATACTGGCTAAAAAATCAATCCGATTCCATCTGTTGGCTGTGCGGTGCAGCGTGTGAAGATATGCCACACCTGCTTTGTACGTGCAAAGAACTAACACAGGAACGGAAACAACTTTTAAAGCCACTTTTTAACCAGAGAGGCATCCGCACACGGAGGCAGGCCATGCTGGCGTCCTTTGCACCAGAGGACACGCAGCTGAACTGCCGCCTGGTAAAATATCTGAGACAAGTAGAGAAGAGAATGCCACAAAATCAAGATGCTGACCCACGGCCGCTAACTTTGGATAGAGCAACATTATAGTCATAAAGAACAGTGTTGGATGCTGCTAAACAAATATTTTGAACTGATTTTACTGATTTTTAGTAAATTGGTTTATACCATTAAAATAAATTGTAACTTATAAATGAAATGCTATGAGGAGCTTTGTAGCAATGGTTTTAAGTAACTATACTAAATAAAATACTTTGACTTATACTGAGTCCCAAACAAGTATGGTCTCAACTTCTTCAGTGCCCAGACCGCAGCAAATGCCTCTCACTCAATTGCACTCCACCTCTTTTCCTGTGGAAGTAACTTTCTACTGATGAAGGCTACAGGTTGGTCTAGGCCCTCCTCATTTATCTGTTAAAGAACAGCCCACACCATGCTCTGAAGTGTCTGTCTGTACAAGAAACTCTTTAGAGACGTTAAGCGCCAGAAGCACGGGCGCCAGAAGCACGGACTCCGTGTACATGGCAGTCTTCGGGGCATCAAAAGCTTTCTGACAGGTGTCAGTCCAGTTGTCTTTCTTGGGCTGCTTCCTGAAAGTCAGCTCTGTCAAGGGTGCATCAATGCTACCATACCCCTTGACAAACCTCCTGTAGTACCCAGTGAGTCCTAAAAAGGCTGTCACCTCTCTCTGGGTCTTGGGGGGTTCCCAAGCCAAATTGGTCTCAATCTTGGGCTGTAGGGGTGCCACCTGGCTGCTCCCAATCTGGTGTCCCAAGTACACCACAGAACCCTTCCCGAACTGGCACTTGCTCGCCTTCATCGTGAGGCCTGCTCTCCGCAGTGCCATCAACCCTTCCCAGAGGTGGTGTTGATGTTCTTCCCAACTGGTGCTGAACACTGCAATGTCATCCAGGTAGGCGGCACTGAAATCTTCCAGTCTAGCCAACACCTAGTTGACCAACGTCTGAAAGGTGACAGGGGCATTCTTCATCCCAAAGGGCATAACCCGGAATTGGTAGTGCGCATCTGGAGTGGAGAATGCTGACCTCTCTTTTGCCCCATCAGTTAAGGGGATCTGCCAGTACCCAGACATTAGATCAAACATGCTGAAGTACCGGGCAGCCCCTAATCAACCAATAAGCTCATCAGCACTGGGGATGGGGTACGCGTCAGTCCTGGTGACTAAATTGAGCCCTCGGTAGACCACACTGAACCGGAGTTCTGGCGTGGTACGCGGTGTGGCAGCCTTTTGGGACCAAGACCACTGGGCTGGCCCAAGGACTGTTAAGAGGACTCAATCACCCCTAACACAAGCATCTTGGAGACCTCCTCATGGATGCTAGCTTTCACCCTGTCAGTCACTCTGTAAGTTTTGTACTTAACATGAGGACTGTCCCCACTGTCTACATCATGGACACACCAATCAGTGGCACTGGGAATCAGGGAGAACAGATGAGAAAACTGTCCCAAAAACTGGTAACAGTCATTCTGCTGCCCAGGGGTCAGGGTGGAAGAGAGGTTTACACCATCCACTGACCCATCTTGCTCTGTTGCAGACAGGAGGCCAGGAATTGGCTCAGTCTCATCCTCCATCCCATCATCTGTCACTAAGATCATGCCCACTTCGGACCTCTCTAAGTGGGGCTTCAGGCGGTTGACATGCAGGACCCGCAAAGGGTTCCTGGAGACCACAAGTAGGTGCATTACTTTTGCGCTCGACCACCTCAAATGGTCTGGTCCCCTTATCCTGGTGTGCACAGGGCTCCACGGGGGCCATGACCCAAACTTTCTGACCAGGCTGAAGCTCAATCAGAGTAGAATTCTGATTGTACCACCACTTCATCTCCTCCTGGCTGGCTTCCAGATTCGCCTGAGAAAGTTGCCTGAAATGCCGGGTTTGGTTTCTGAAGGCCAGCATGTAGCTATGTACATCCTGGGGAGGTTTCCTGGGAGCTTTCTCCCACACTTCCTTTACCAAACAAAGAGGTCCTCCTACAGGGTGACCATAGAGCAGCTCAAAGCGGCTGAACTCTAAGGACTTCTGTGGTACCTCTCTGTAAGCAAAGAGAAGGCATGGCTAGAGCACGTCCCACTTATGCCTCATAGGTTCCTCAAGACCCATAATCATGCCTTTGAGGGTCCAGTTGAATTTCTCAACCAGCCCATTACCCTGAGGGTGATAAGGAGTGGTGAACTTATACGTTACACCACACTCCTGCCACAGGAACTTCATATACTTGGAAATGAAGTCTGTATCATGGTCTGACACCACCTATCTGGGGAACCCCACATGGGAGAAAATCCCCATCAATGCACGACCTACCAAGGGGGCCGTCACAGTCCAGAGAGGGATGGCTGCCAGGTACAGGGTGTCATGGTCCACCAAGACCAGGTTGCACCTGTTGCCCATGGCTGTCTTGGAATCCAGAGGCCCCACAATGTCAATGCCCACCCTTTCAAAGGGGGTGCTGACCACAGGGAATGGCCTTGTGCTTACTCCCACTGCTACCACTTGCCTGGCAAGTCTGACAAGTCCTGCAATGAGTATCTGAACTCTTGCGCATTTGAGGCCAATAAAAGTGGGCGACTGGCCTTTCAAAGGTCTTGTCCTGCCCCAAATTCCTGCTAAAGCTACATCATGAGCCCAACCCAGTAGGAAGGCTCTGAAGCACAGGGGTACCACCAGCACACAGGCTGACCCAGGCTCAGCAACCTTAGGCTCGCTATACAGGAGACCATTCTCCCAGTAGATCCAATGTAATCCAGACTGAGCACCTGCTGCCTGATTTGTGGCCTGTTGCTGCAAACCCACAAGAGAAGGGCACTTTACCTACTCCTCAAATAACTCTTCCCTGGAGGGTCCTCCTTCCTGCTACCAATGGGCCAGCTCAGGCAGATCCCCCTGTTCAGGTACCTGCTCCCCTGTAGGTTCCAGGAAATCCCCCTCAAGGTCTGCCTCCTCCTGGACTGTGGAAACGGCGGGGGCTGGTTTCTCATGTCCCCTGATTCTTCTCTTTAAGGGAGGCACCTGGGCCACTTTTTCAGGCTCCAGGTCCTCTTGAACATCCTTACTGGCTGCCATGGACCGAGTGGTCACACACATCCATTCAGGCAAGAACAAGTGCAAAAACAGACTAAAAAATGGACTGAGAGCGGAACAATGCAGCCGCCATCTTAAAATGGTTTAGAAAACGGGAGAGACGTGCTTAAACATAGTAGAGTGCCTGCTGCTTATACTACAATGAAAAGAGGCTAAAGAGTCGACGGTGGAAGCATGTCGCAAAGGGGTGCAAAAACGACCGCAAGTTGAGTATTAAATAGCAGTGGTACAACAAATGACCAATCTAATCTAGCCCGAAATAAGCACAGTGTGAGAAAATAAGTGCGAGGAGAAGATGAATAGAGAGACAGTCCAAGAGACAAGATATGCGAAAAAAAGGAGAGTCACGTGACTCATGTCATAATGTAATACATATGTACTCAAGAAATATTAACATGAACAAATTCTTCTCATGTGTGCACAAGAAGTAATAACAAATACATGTTCTTCTGACTGGGATAAAGACAAGTACATACATGTGACTAGTGGCATAATGTTAATACAATTTTGACATTAACACATTCTTCTATCTCAAATGAATACATAAATACAACATACAAGTGCGATGACATAAGATAGATAACCTGCCATCAGTGTAAACCAATGCTGTGTGCCTGTCTCTGTATGCATGGAGGAGACTTTACATTGTGGAAATGACTTAGATGTCAATGAGTTGTGAGATCAGTAAAAAAAAATTTGTAAGAAAAGTAGAAAAAAAAATTAGGACTGTGGAGTATGCCTATTTCATAAAATGCCATGTTTACAGAAAGCTGCTTAAATCCAATTTGTCATTTAAGCCAAGCGACATCATCGTGTTCAGTTTCCTAATCCAAAATACTTCTCGTTGTGAGAGTTTTTTACTGAGATGAGTTCCTTCCTTCATCTGAAGCTTTTCCAAAATGAGAAACCGGACTTGTGATGTTATGGCTTTGCTCCATCCAGTGAACCACCAGGTTGGAATTGGTGTTTGTATTTCAAATCATGCTTTTGTGCTCACTAATACGTATTTTAATTTTTCTTTCAGTTTTTCCAACGTATAACTAACCACATGGACATTTAATGCAGTGAATAACGTTGGCTGTGTTGCAGTCTGAAGAGTGATGTAAGGTGATCTTCACTCCTGTCCTCGGATGCATGATACAATTCTGTTGCATGACGTTATTGAAGTGTGTGCAATTGCTGCATTTCTTAATGCCTATATGTTTAATGTACTGGATGGGCTTTTGTTTGCTAAAAGTTCTTTAAGATTTTGCCTTCTAGTGTAAGCGAATAGTGGTGGTAGATTGAATGATGTCCCAAAATCCGGTTTTTGGGTTAATAGTTCCCATCTTTTTTAAATGTATTTTTTTGATACTTTTCAATTTAGTGGAACATTTGAAACAAACACTGGCCGGTTGGTAGGTGTTTTATGTTTGGTCATCAAAAGAGTGCTTCGGTCAATGCTTTGAATGCGGTCTGCCGCTCGTTGGCCCCTGAAGAAGGGACACGGAGATATAAAAGCCAACTCAACCTGGCAGTAAAACTGCACACACATGTTCTACAGTTGCAGTCCCAAGACATGTTTAAAAGGCTTCTTCTCTAGATGGGTAACTTGGTTGTGTCAGTACTTTAGTACATATCTGAATACGTGTATCAGTTCCTCTGTGGGTATGTCACTATATGACTGGCTCTTTTAGTAACTCAATGGGTCTGTAAATGTGTATGTAAGTAACTATATGGATTGCTGTGTTAGTGAGTGTTAACTGGCTCAGTTACTACTGGATACATGTGCTGTGTGGGTATCTGAGTGTTAGATTTGGGGTCTCTAGTTGGCAGAGGTAGGTACCTTCGTCCAAATAGGGACCCTTGCTTCTAGTCAGGGTAAGGAGGTTACACTTCTAAATAACTCCTGCTCACCCCCTTGGTAACGTGGCACGAGCAGACAGGCTTATCTCAGAGACAGTGTGTAAAGCATTTGTGAACACATAGAGTAATACAGTGAAAACACTACAAATGGTCACCACACCAGTTTAGAAAAATAAGTAATCTTTACTGGACTTAACACAAGACGAAACTACGAAAATCAACAATACTGTAATCAAAAATAAGACTTTAAAATGGTAGAAATAGCTTAGTTCAACGCAGATGGTAAATGCGACACTTTACTCTCAAAGTACCTTGGATGCGTCACGCAATACAAACAAAAGGGACACAGGTAAGGTGATGCGTCGGTTCCTTGCTTCGGGTAGGTGATGCGTCAGTTCCCTACTGCAGAGCAGGGGAGGTGATGCGTCGGTTCCTTACCGGAGAGGACGTGATGCGTCAGTTTATTACTGCGTTCCAGTTACGATGCAACAAGATGGCGCCTCGGTGCTATGCGACGATCTCGTGCGATGCGACAAAATGGCGTCTTTGATGCAATGCAACAATGTTGGAAGCGATGCGTGCACGTCTGACGGCCGTGTGGCAACCTCTGTAACTTCTGAGCCGCGACAGGCCCTGCGACATGCTTCTTCGGTGATGCGATGGCGACCTCTGCGGCGGTGACACACTTCTCCGGTGATGCGACACGCTTCGTCGGTGATGTGACGGCGAACAGCAGTGGCGGCAGCACGCTTCTTTGGCGACGCGACGGCAACTGCTGCGGCAGCGACACTCTTCTTCCCTGTTGCGTCGTGCTTCCAGCTTCCTGCGACACGCAGTTTTCTCAGAGAACCCAAACAACAGTAGTCACCTCTCTGCAGGTAGAATTCCCAGCAGGGGAATTGAGGGGAGCTGGTGGTGAAGTTGTGTATACCTGAGGCTTCAGGCAGGAGGCAAGCACACTTCAAGCCCTTGGAGATTCTTCTTCAAGGTTATGAAAAGTTCACAAAAGTCCTTTTCCCCTTTCCTTGGCAACAGCACAGCTTCAGCTCCCTTGGTTCTTCTCCTTGGCAAAGGTTTGTCTTGATTCCCAGAAGTGATCTAAAGATCTGGGGTCTGGGCCCCAATATTTATACCTGTAAATCCTTTGTCCTCTGAAGGCAGAGGGTGCCTGTGCCCAGCCAAAACCAGTTCTGTATAGCTTCCTGGCAGGAGGTTGAGACAGCACTGTCTGAGAGCAGACCTGGCCCAGGTAGCTGAAAGGAAATCTCCCCTCCCTACTCTCTATTCTATGAGGGCTCAGGCCAGTGAAAGGAAATCTCTGCCCCTCGCTCTCTATTCAATGCAGGTCCTATTCAGCCCAGCCCTGGCCCATCAGACTGCTGGAGCCAAGGCCCTCTCGAGCCCCCTGTCACTCACAAACCAGACATGGAATACACAAAACTAGCAGAGGCATGCTGGATAGTTAGGCAAGAAAATACCTACTTTCTAAAAGTGGTATTTTCAAGCACAGAATGTAACAATCACCCAAACTACAAGATGTATTTTAACATTCTGAGTTCAGGCATACTAAACTCGAATTTCTACCTTGTTCCCTGGGTCAGTTAGGATAGTAAGATGTTACAATGAAACTTCCCATTCTGGCCTATGGGAATAGGTAGCCTTGCAATAGTGCAAAACTAAATTGGCTCTAATTCACTATCAGGACTTACCACACGCATCAGGGCATGTCCTATCTTTAACATACAATGCACTCTGCCCATAGAGGTACCATGGGCCTACCTTAGGGGTGACTAACATGTAGAAAGGGAAGGTTTAGGGACTGGCAAGTGGGTGCACTTGACAAGTCGACATGGCAGCCTCAGGCTGCACACAGGCTCTGCAATGGCAGCCCTGAGCCACATTTTATAAGCTGCTTCTGTGGGTGGCACAACCAGAGCTGCAAGCCCACCAGCAGCATTTGATGTATATGCCCTGGGCACACATGGTGCACTGTGCTAGGGTCTGACAAGTAAATCAAATAGCCAAACATGGAGTCACTAATCCATTACAACAATTTACAATAGGGGGCACTTGCACTTTGGCACTGAATAGCAGTGGCAAAGTGCCCAAAGCATCTAGACCAGCAAAAACATAGCAAAAACACAGGAGGCAACAGCAAAAAATGGAAGGGAGACCCACGCCAATGGTGCCAGGTCTAACACATGTCCCCTAAAGCTGAAATGTGGAGAAAACTTCCCACCCCTTCAGAGTTCTGTTCACTAAGGCAGAAATATCTGGACAGACCATCAGCATTGGCGTGCTATGTACCAGGGCGGTGTTCCACCGTGAAGTCCATCCCCTGTATGAAAGTGGACCACCTCAACAGCTTTGGGTTCTCACCCCTCATCTGTATCAACCTTCTGAGGGGCCTGTGGTCTGTCTGAACCCGGCAGTGAGCCCCGAATAGACCTTATCCCGCTACTAAACACCAGCAATTCGCACTCTCCAAAAGTCGGGAATCTAGTTTTACCATGACTACTTTATGCTGATGACTTAGTTCTGATCAGCCAAACGAAGGTGGGTCTACAGAATCTTCTTAATACTACATTTCATTACTCTGAGGCGAATAATCTTAGCATTAACTTGGGGAAAACCAAAACTATGACAATCAAAAAAAATTCTAAGAAAACCCCTGTCTGGTTTTGGGGCAAGACACACATAGACTCAGTATGAGTATAAATATCTGGGGGTGATCATCGATAAAGGTGGGCATTTTGCTGCCCAAAGGGATTCAATCAAAAAGAAGGGAACAGCCCTAGCAATTTCGCTGAGAAGCCTTAACTCTCAACTGAGCGGCCCCTCACTTTCGCCATTGGTCAAAGTAATATATGCAAAACTTCTGCCTACAATACCCTAGGGGAGCGAGGCGCAGAGGGGAAGGAACTCCAAAATCTTGGATGGTGTGGTTGCAAAAGTGTATAGAATAATCTTTGGTTTACCAACAAGAGTCTCTCCAGCACAGATTAGGCTTGAGTTTGGTGTTCAAAAACAGACCCCTGCAAGACAAGGTGCGACAGTCATCTTTTGGGACAAAGTAAGAAAATCAAAACTAGGAACCCTAAATTGGTATTTGTGGTCAGAACTACAACAGAAAAAGTATCACCAGTGACAAAATACCTACTAGCAAGCCTGATCACCCTGGGTCTCAACGAGCTTTGGGAAACACCCATAAGCTACTGCCTTCTCAAAAAAATAACAAAGAAAACAGTGAAGAATCAATACTAAATCGAAGACAAGACAGCCCTCTCCAGAAGATCGCACGGCTGGATGATCCTGAGCTCCTATACCTCTCTCGCTTATCAAAAATAGCTAGCCCTAGGGTTTGCCAAATCCATTAAAATACAATTCCTAAAGTACCGATTTGGCTTGCTATCATGCTTACAGCACTATCCATACTGGCTAAAAAATCAATCCGATTCCATCTGTTGGCTGTGCGGTGCAGCGTGTGAAGATATGCCACACCTGCTTTGTACGTGCAAAGAACTAACACAGGAACGGAAACAACTTTTAAAGCCACTTTTTAACCAGAGAGGCATCCGCACACGGAGGCAGGCCGTGCTGGCGTCCTTTGCACCAGAGGACACGCAGCTGAACTGCCGCCTGGTAAAATATCTGAGACAAGTAGAGAAGAGAATGCCACAAAATCAAGATGCTGACCCACGGCCGCTAACTTTGGATAGAGCAACATTATAGTCATAAAGAACAGTGTTGGATGCTGCTAAACAAATATTTTGTACTGATTTTACTGATTTTTAGTAAATTGGTTTATACCATTAAAAAAAATTGTAACTTATAAATGAAATGCTATGAGGAGCTTTGTAGCAATGGTTTTAAGTAACTATACTAAATAAAATACTTTGACTTATACTGAGTCCCAAACAAGTATGGTCTCAACTTCTTCAGTGCCCAGACCGCAGCAAATGCCTCTCACTCAATTGCACTCCACCTCTTTTCCTGTGGAAGTAACTTTCTACTGATGAAGGCTACAGGTTGGTCTAGGCCCTCCTCATTTATCTGTTAAAGAACAGCCCACACCATGCTCTGAAGTGTCTGTCTGTACAAGAAACTCTTTAGAGACGTTAAGCGCCAGAAGCACGGGCGCCAGAAGCACGGACTCCGTGTACATGGCAGTCTTCGGGGCATCAAAAGCTTTCTGACAGGTGTCAGTCCAGTTCACTTTCTTGGGCTGCTTCCTGAAAGTCAGCTCTGTCAAGGGTGCATCAATGCTACCATACCCCTTGACAAACCTCCTGTAGTACCCAGTGAGTCCTAAAAAGGCTCTCACCTCTCTCTGGGTCTTGGGGGGTTCCCAAGCCAGGATGGTCTCAATCTTGGGCTGTAGGGGTGCCACTTGGCTGCTCCCAATCTGGTGTCCCAAGTACACCACAGAACCCTTCCTGAACTGGCACTTGCTCGCCTTCATCGTGAGGCCTGCTCTCCGCAGTGCCATCAACCCTTCCCAGAGGTGGTGTCGATGTTCTTCCCAACTGGTGCTGAACACTGCAATGTCATCCAGGTAGGCGGCACTGAAATCTTCCAGTCTAGCCAACACCTAGTTGACCAACGTCTGAAAGGTGACAGGGGCATTCTTCATCCCAAAGGGCATAACCCGGAATTGGTAGTGCGCATCTGGTGTGGAGAATGCTGACCTCTCTTTTGCCCCATCAGTTAAGGGGATCTGCCAGTACCCAGACATTAGATCAAACATGCTGAAGTACCGGGCAGCCCCTAATCAATCAATAAGCTCATCAGCACTGGGGATGGGGTACGCGTCAGTCCTGGTGACTAAATTGAGCCCTCGGTAGTCCACACTGAACCGGAGTTCTGGCGTGGTACGCGGTGTGGCAGCCTTTGGGACCAAGACCACTGGGCTGGCCCAAGGACTGTTAAGAGGACTCAATCACCCCTAACACAAGCATCTTGGAAACCTCCTCATGGATGCTAGCTTTCACCCTGTCAGTCACTCTGTAAGTTTTGTACTTAACATGAGGACTGTCCCCACTGTCTACATCATGGACACACCAATCAGTGGCACTGGGAATCAGGGAGAACAGATGAGAAAACTGTCCCAAAAACTGGTAACAGTCATTCTGCTGCCCAGGGGTCAGGGTGGAAGAGAGGTTTACACCATCCACTGACCCATCTTGCTCTGTTGCAGACAGGAGGCCAGGAATTGGCTCAGTCTCATCCTCCATCCCATCATCTGTCACTAAGATCATGCCCACTTCGGACCTCTCTAAGTGGGGCTTCAGGCGGTTGACATGCAGGACCCGTAAAGGGTTCCTGGAGACCGCAAGTAGGTGCATTACTTTTGCGCTCGACCACCTAAAATGGTCTGGTCCCCTTATCCTGGTGTGCACAGGGCTCCACGGGGGCCATGACCCAAACTTTCTGACCAGGCTGAAGCTCAATCAGAGTGGAATTCTGATTGTACCACCACTTCATCTCCTCCTGGCTGGCTTCCAGATTCGCCTGAGAAAGTTGCCTGAAATGCCGGGTTTGGTTTCTGAAGGCCAGCATGTAGCTATATACATCCTGGGGAGGTTTCCTGGGAGCTTTCTCCCACACTTCCTTTACCAAACAAAGAGGTCCTCCTACAGGGTGACCATAGAGCAGCTCAAAGCGGCTGAACCCTAAGGACTTCTGTGGTACCTCTCTGTAAGCAAAGAGAAGGCATGGCTAGAGCACGTCCTACTTATGCCTCATAGGTTCCTCAAGACCCATAATCATGCCTTTGAGGGTCCAGTTGAATTTCTCAACCAGCCCATTACCCTGAGGGTGATAAGGAGTGGTGAACTTATAAGTTACACCACACTCCTGCCACAGGAACTTCATATACTTGGAAATGAAGTCTGTATCATGGTCTGACACCACCTCTCTGGGGAACCCCACATGGGAGAAAATCCCCATCAATGCACGACCCACCAAGGGGGCCGTCACAGTCCAGAGAGGGATGGCTGCCAGGTACAGGGTGGCATGGTCCACCAAGACCAGGTTGCACCTGTTGCCCATGGCTGTCTTGGAATCCAGAGGCCCCACAATGTCAATGCCCACCCTTTCAAAGGGGGTGCTGACCACAGGGAATGGCCTTGTGCTTACTCCCACTGTTCAACACTGATGCACAAAGTTCCTCTAGGGGGTAATGTTGGTATATATATGTAAGTGATCTACCTGCCTCTTTCCAGAGGTGGTCTACCTGCCTCTCTCCAGAGGTGGTTGTATGTGGGAGTTAGGGACAAGTGTCCCTTATCGGAATTAGGGAAACCTCACACAACAGGTCGGTTTTACGGCTACTGTCATATTACCGACCGATTGTTTCGTGTCATCATCGGCTTCCTGCTCCTGCGTCAAGCCGGCGCTGCAATGCCTGACGGGTAGCACGGGGTGCTACACTTTTGCGGAGGTCTTTTATTCCTGGCCGATGTGTGAGTGAGTGTAAGGGGCCCAAGTGGAAAAGTAGTGAGCATGGAGTGTGGTTAAAAAAAGTTAGTATAGTCTACTCTGGGCAATTTATTCCTGTAGCTAACTACTTTGTTTAAAAATAAGAGGGGTATGGGGAATCAACCAGGCTATGTGTGGGACACCCGTTCAACCCTCTTTGGTGATCAGGTCGACATGTTTCATGCCATCACAGCAATTCATCAGGACCCAAAAGTGCTCATATACTAGGAAGGAGCCCAAGGTGGGCCGCGGAGTTAAATGAATACAACCTGAGGGGTCAGGAACTGGAACAGGAGGAGTTCCTGTGTAGTAGTCCGCCCCTCAGTAGCTGTTGGCGGTCCCCGCAGACTGCTTGGGCGGGACCAGTGTTATCAACTGATAATCTGGAGGGATAAGGGATGGGTAGAGGATTCTAAGTGCTTTTAGCGGAGCAATGGTTTTAGCTCAAGGCAAGAAGGTTCATTGCCGACAATTGGAAAGAACAAACAGCCAGTCTCAAAAGTGATTTTACTAACCAGCCGGTAACAGTAACGGAAGTGTCCCGTTCAGTATGAGCCGCAGCCCAGCTCGGAACCCCGCGGGGTAATCCCCGGGTAATCACAGCAACCACAGCGCCTCCCCGGAAGGGGTCCGCGGTGCCCTCGAGATGACACGCCCAAGCAGACCAACTCAACCCAACACCAGAGTCTCAGGGGTGGGTAGGTGTAAGTATCGGGTCGCTAGTCCAAAACGGCCCACGGGGATAGCGGCCGTGGCGGCCAGGAACCCAAGCATCACAGCGGCCCCGGGACTGCACTGACAGCCCAGTGGAGGGCCACTCCCCCGTGTTTCCCCGCCGGCAGAAAATCCGTAGTCAATAGACACGGTCTGTAAGATTACAGCAAACCTCCAAAATCTGGAGGCTACATCCAGCCCAATAAACCCCCTTACCTTGATGGCGTGAGGAAGTTACCTCTCTACCTAGGTCCGCATGACCGGCGCTGCTCGGTCGTGAAGCAGCTGGCAGTGCGAGGAGGTTCTTGACGCACTTTTAACTCGAAGTTGCTGGTTGTAATTAGGGGCGTGTTGGTATTGTCGGTAACTAGGCGACACGTTTTCAGACAGGCGCAGAGGTCTAGCATGTACGGACGGCGGCGTGTGTCCGTCATCGTATCAATCTAGGCGCCATCTTGGGATGGGATGGAAGATTGTTGTACTTCGAGGTGAGTGGGATGGATGCGTCTGATGAAATCAGATACGCAAAGTAGCTCAGGTACCATTAACAGAGGTGTGGTAGCCCACTGGAGGTTTGTAAGAATGTTATAAAGGATATATTAAAAAAGTACCCTTATTGTCTGGAAACTTGCAATTATAAAGTGTCAGTCTGCTGGTGGCAGAGCGTCACGTTTCCAAAAAGGTGCAATGGCCCAGTTTGTGGGGATGACGGCGTGTATCCGTCATCATAACAGTCTGGGCGCCATCTGGGGGTGGGATGTTAAAGTGTTCCAACTCAAGGATATGTGGGGGGAGGATGCGTCTAATACAGCCAGAGTGGCCGAGTCTCTAAATTACCGGTCATACAGGTGAGGTAGCCCAGTGGGGACTTTATTGAGTAAGTGTGTTCCAAGGGACGGAATCATTCAGTCCCTCAGTGTCTAGATGCAAGCGATGAACCCATCTCTGTTCAATTTTGAACAGGGCCCGTTGGTTTGATGAAGGATGCCACTCCAGTATTACCCACCGCATGTCCTCTGCCACATGGCTCCGTTGATTACAGTGCTCATACAGGCGGGTATGAGTCTTAAGGCAGCGGATATTACTGTTATGTTCCATGATGCGGGTCTTTACTGTGCGTGTCGTCATTCCGATATATTTCAAATCACAGGGGCACGTCAACATGTAAATGCACTTGCTGCTGTTGCAGTTTGTATGTCTGTTTAGGTGCCAAATGAATGTATCTGAGAGTTGAACAGTTTTGGTCTGGGTAGTTTGAGGGCAAACGACACAATTGCCACAGCGGTAGTGCCCCCTCACTGGGGGCAGATCCCAAAGTGTGTTCTGAGGTCGGGTACTAGTCTTTTTTGGACGGGTGTGGACCAATTGATTCTTCAGATTAGAGGTTCTTTTGAACGCAAAGCGTGGGCGGGGGATGTCTAGATTAACTGAGTTCAGTATGCCCCAATGGGAGTTCACTGTTTTTTTGATAAAGGAGGAATTCTTTGTGTAGGATGTTACGGAAGTAATCAGATCCTCCTTCTCCTTAGTGTTAGTTTCTAGCAGGGATTCCCTGTTGTTGTTTAGGGCTCTCTTTACTGAGCGTCGCAGTAGTCTTGTTGGATATCCCCTCTCCTGGAGTTTATGTTGTAGAAGGTTTGCTTCCTGTTGGTAGTCGGAAGTGGTGGTACAGTTCCTACGGAGCCTAAGAAATTGTCCAAAAGGGAGATTATCCCTCAGTGCTTTTGTGTGGTGACTGTTATAGAGCAAAAGGCTATTTCTATCGGTCTCCTTTTTGTAGAGGATGGTCGAAATCTCCGATGGGCCCAGTATAATGGATAGGTCCAGGAAAGGTATAGAATGATGGGAGATAGTACCTGTGAATTTCAGGTATGGATCTTGGTGGTTGATCCATGTACAGAACGCATCACAACTGGTCCGATCGCCTTTGCAAAAAATCAGGATGTCGTCTATGTAACGACGCCATAGGGTGAGGTTCTCACGAAAGGGGTTGTGTTCTGGAGGGTAGATATAGGTTTTTTCGAAGGCAGCCATGTAGATACAGGCTACACTCGGCGCGAAGGTAGAGCCCATAGAAGTTCCACGAATCTGATGGAATAGTTCTGATTCGTACTTGAAAAAGTTCTCTGTAAGGGCTATGTTGGCTAACTCCATGATAAAGGAGACCGGGGTGGGGGATGTCCATTCTTCCAGTCTCAGGGTGGATTCCACTGCCTCCAGGGTTGCTTGTTGGGGAATGTTCGTGTAAAGAGCTTCCACGTCCAACGTTAGTAGGAGGTCAACATCTGTTCTTCCGTCCACGTCGTTTATCAAACGGAGGACATCCCTGGTATCCTGGAGGTAGGAGGGAATCTTTTTCACTACTGGTTGTAGGAAGATGTCGCAAAACTGGGACAGGGGTTTCAAGAGGGATCCAATGCCGGAGACAATTGGTCTGCCGGGGACTGGTGTGATGCCTTTGTGGATCTTAGGAAGGGTGTAGAAGTACGGTGCTATGGGCTCCGGAGTAATAGGAAAATCGGCCTCCTTCCTAGTAATCCACTCATTGGTTTCGGCTTCAATCACCAGACTCATGATGGTGGTGGTCAAGCGCTTGGTGGGATCCACAGGTAGGGGCCTGTAATGGGTGATGTTGGAGAGTTGCCGTCTACATTCGAGATCATAGTCACAGCGATCCTGTATGACCGTGGCGCCTCCCTTGTCTGCTTGCTTGATCACAATCATGACATCATTGCTTAGTGCGTCCGTGGCTTGTCTCTCAACAATAGAAAGGTTGTTGAATTGTTTGATGTTAGGTTTCTTTTTCAAACTCGACAGGACTGCTCGCTCAAAAGTGAGTACCTCAGGGGGAACCATGCCACCCGTTGGAGTAAAGGTGGACGGTTTCTTCAGGCCGGTATCTTGGTTGATCGGTTCAGGTATACCGTCGAAGAAGGCTCGTAACCGTATTTTTCTGAAGAGATTCTTAATCTCAATCATCTCTTGGAAACTGTCCGGGATGGGTATAGGGACAAATCCTAGTCCTTTTTCCAATACACTGGTTTCCACAGGGGTCAGGATTCTCGAGGAAAGATTGACAATTAAACTTTTCTCCCTCTGGTGGTGGAGCTCCGAGTTGACATCATGGTTGGTGGTGCCGGTTGGTCTGACCACTGTACTCCCTTCTGTCCTCCTCTTTTCCGCCCTCTTCCTCTGCCCCAACCTCTGCCTTGAAAAGGTGGCGGATTAAGAGGGTAGAATTGTGGTGGACCTTGTGGAAAGAAGGGATACTGCCATGGGGGTGCCATCTGGGGAGGCCCCTCAAACCTTGGTCCTTGATGGTATCCTTGCTGCCAATGGGGATGATATTGCATCCGGTTGTTCCTGGGAGCTTGTCCTCCGCTTGAGTCACTGCTTGCAGAACCTCGTCTGTTATTATCATCTGAATTATCGTCCGAGGAGTAGTTGTTCTTTCTGCTCTTGAAGTCATCCTTAAGGTAGGGGTAGACCTTTTCTTTCTCGAATTTAGAGATATCCTTCTGTAATTTGTCCGTTTTTTGCTTCAACAGGTAGTCGTGGTGATCTGCCATCTCCTGGTTGATATCAGCCAGTTTCGTGGTGAAAGAGGTCTTATTGTTTTTATTGACGGCAGACTTCATTGTGGCCTCTATGCTTGATATTTTGTCTAACAAGGCATCTGCGAGACGTTTCGCTGTTTGGGTGACTAGGAAAAGCAGATCTTTGGTGCATTTCCAAGACACTTGGCACCAGTCCGTCTTGAATTGCTTGTCTTCCAAGAAAAGTCTTGGTATGAGGTTCACAATTAGTCCACGTGGGGCTATGTTGTTTCTCAAATATTCTGTCATCATCACCCCATGTATGGTGATCCTTATCAGTTCTTTTTTCAATTCCGTGAGAGTAGTCCAATCCTCATTGGACGTGCCTGAGGTGGAGGTAGTAGAATTATTCAATAGTAGAGGAGCTGATCTTAGGGCTTCGGCAATGGCATCCTCATCAAAACTCAGACCCGGTACATCCTCCATGGTATTTGGAGGAATGTCGGGAATGTACGAGAAGGGGAAGGGTGAAGAAAAACCGCAGCGGATTGTTTTTATGTGCGGTTAAAAGGTGGGCCAGTACAGTGAAATAGTTTCACTGTTGGTAACCTCAGAAGTCCCGTGGGAGTAACCCATGCAAATCAGTAAACAACGTAGAGGGACAGGGGGGGACAATATTTAGAGGGGTCCAGTGTGCACGTCCCATAAGACACTGTTCAACACTGATGCACAAAGTTCCGGACACACGCCGCCGTCCGTACATGCTAGACCTCTGCGCCTGTCTGAAAACGTGTCGCCTAGTTACCGACAATACCAACACGCCCCTAATTACAACCAGCAACTTCGAGTTAAAAGTGCGTCAAGAACCTCCTCGCACTGCCAGCTGCTTCACGACCGAGCAGCGCCGGTCATGCGGACCTAGGTAGAGAGGTAACTTCCTCACGCCATCAAGGTAAGGGGGTTTATTGGGCTGGATGTAGCCTCCAGATTTTGGAGGTTTGCTGTAATCTTACAGACCATGTCTATTGACTACGGATTTTCTGCCGGTGGGGAAACACGGGGGAGTGGCCCTCCACTGGGCTGTCAGTGCAGTCCCGGGGCCGCTGTGATGCTTGGGTTCCTGGTCGCCACGGCCGCTATCCCCTTGGGCCGTTTTGGACTAGCGACCCGATACTTACACCTACCCACCCCTGAGACTCTGGTGTCGGGTTGAGTTGGTCTGCTTGGGCGTGTCATCTCGAGGGCACCGCGGACCCCTTCCGGGGAGGCGCTGTGGTTGCTGTGATTACCCGGGGATTACCCCGCGGGGTTCCGAGCTGGGCTGCGGCTCATACTGAACGGGACACTTCCGTTACTGTTACCGGCTGGTTAGTAAAATCACTTTTGAGACTGGCTGTTTGTTCTTTCCAATTGTCGGCAATTAACCTTCTTGCCTTGAGCTAAAACCATTGCTCCGCTAAAAGCACTTAGAATCCTCTACCCATCCCTTATCCCTCCAGATTATCAGTTGATAACACTGGTCCCGCCCAAGCAGTCTGTGGGGACCGCCAACAGCTACTGAGGGGCGGACTACTACACAGGAACTCCTCCTGTTCCAGTTCCTGACCCCTCAGGTTGTATTCATTTAACTCCGCGGCCCACCTTGGGCTCCTTCCTAGTATATGAGCAATTTTGGGTCCTGATGAATTGCCGTGATGGCATGAAACATGTCGACCTGATCACCAAAGAGGGTTGAACGGGTGTCCCACACATAGCCTGGTTGATTCCCCATACCCCTCTTATTTTTAAACAAAGTAGTTAGCTACAAGAATAAATTGCCCAGAGTAGACTATACTAACTTTTTTTAACCACACTCCACGCTCACTACTTTTCCACTTGGGCCCCTTACACTCACTCACACATCGGCCAGGAATAAAAGACCTCCGCAAAAGTGTAGCACCCCGTGCTACCCGTCAGGCATTGCAGCGCCGGCTTGACGCAGGAGCAGGAAGCCGATGATGACACGAAACAATCGGTCGGTAATATGACAGTAGCCGTAAAACCGACCTGTTGTGTGAGGTTTCCCTAATTCCGATAAGGGACACTTGTCCCTAACTCCCACATACAACCACCTCTGGAGAGAGGCAGGTAGACCACCTCTGGAAAGAGGCAGGTAGATCACTCACATATATATACCAACATTACCCCCTAGGAGAACTTTGTGCATCAGTGTTGAACAGTGTCTTATGGGACGTGCACACTGGACCCCTCTAAATATTGTCCCCCCCTGTCCCTCTACGTTGTTTACTTACTCCCACTGTTACCACTTGCCTGGCAAGTCTGACAAGTCCTGCAATGAGTATCTGAACTCTTGCGCATTTGAGGCCAATAAAAGTGGGCGACCGGCCTTTCAAAGGTCTTGTCCTGCCCCAAATTCCTGCTAAAGCTACATCATGAGCCCAACCCAGTAGGAAGGCTCTGAAGCACAGGGGTACCACCAGCACACAGGCTGACCCAGGCTCAGCAACCTTAGGCTCGCTATACAGGAGACCATTCTCCCAGTAGATCCAATGTAATCCAGACTGAGCACCTGCTGCCTGATTTGTGGCCTGTTGCTGCAAACCCACAAGAGAAGGGCACTTTACCTACTCCTCAAAGAACTCTTCCCTGGAGGGTCCTCCTTCCTGCTACCAATGGGCCAGCTCAGGCAGATCCCCCTGTTCAGGTACCTGCTCCCCTGTAGGTTCCAGGAAATCCCCCTCAAGGTCTGCCTCCTCCTGGACTGCGGAAACGGCGGGGGCTGGTTTCTCATGTCCCCTGATTCTTCTCTTTAAGGGAGGCACCTGGGCCACTTTTTCAGGCTCCAGGTCCTCTTGAACACCCTTACTGGCTGCCATGGACCGAGTGGTCACACACATCCATTCAGGCAGACCCAATATCTCCAAATGAGCACTTTGCTCTGCCTTAGCCCAAGGTGAGCTCTCCAAATTGTTACCCAACAGACAGTCAACAGGCATGGTTGGCCTCACAGCTACTTGAAGAGTACTTAAGACCCCCCAACTTAAAGGGAACCTGAGCCACCTTGCAGTGGCTCTCTGTGTTGTCAGCAGCAACAACCGGGTAAAATGCATTGGGGACCACCTGCTCCTCAGACACCAGCCGACAACTGACAGCTGTCACACTTGCTCCGGTGTCTCTAGGAGCCTCCACTCTATGGCCATTGATGGTCACCCACTGCATTTACTTTTTAGTGTTATCAGGCAACTGGGTCCTGGGGACCACCTCACAATCTCATAAAGAGACTAAGGACATCTCTGTGGGACCCCACCCACCTTGGGCACCCATCTCCTCACCCAGGGCTACACTAGCCATCTACCGGGGTGGTGCACCAGTGGGTACTGTTTTTTCTCTCTGGGGCACTGGGGATCATAGTAATGGTGGCCCACCTCACCGTACTTGAAACATCTTAGGAGTCCCTTATGAACAGGTTTACCTGTCGGACCCTGGCTTCTTCTCAGGGGGACACTGGGAACCCTTCCCTTGGTTCCCCTGGAGATTACATTGGGACCCTTTCTGGAACTCCCTCTGTTTACCCTTGTCCCCCCACTCTTCTGCTGGGGACCCTGCCTATCTTTTGCGAAGTCTCCCACATGACCCTTGTGGACCCGGGTACTCACCCAGTGGTCTGTCTCCTCGGCAAGCTTCCTAGGGTTAGTCACCTTGATAATAATAAGGTGCTGGCATAGCTCTGGAAAACAATTATTGGACAAGTGCTCCCTTGCAATCAAATTATAGAGCTCTTCAAAATCATTCACTTTGCTACCCTTCACCCAACCATCCAATGCTCTGCCAAAGAAAGAAACATATTCTACCCAAGTGCTAGACTCCAGTATCCTACAATTCCTAAACCTTTGTCTATAAAGCTCAGGGGTCAACCCATACCTGGACATTAAGGCTCACCATGTGCACATAAGTATTCTGATCTTCAGAAGGAAAATCTAATAAAGTATCCAGCCCATCACTGAGGAACCTCCCCTACAACCCCGCTCCCCAATCTTTCTCAGGGACCCGGTGGGAGGTTATAGCTACCTCATAGGCCTTAAACCATTGCCCAATATCTTCATTCTTATGAAACTCCTTAATGACATCCTTGGGAATAAACACTCTTCTTTCTACAGGCACAGATGGTATGCTGCCACCAGAGGGAGCAATTTCTAAACTCTTGGCTTTCAATTCCAACTCCCTCAGCATCCTATCATGCTCTAAATGCATCCTCTTTTCCTCCAAGGCTAACTTCTAATTCTCTAACTCCATATGACCAACCATTTTGAGCTTGGCTAGCTCCATCCTATGCATTCTATTTCTCTCCCTGTCCTCCAGCTCCTCTGGGGGCAGGCCCTTTGAAGAAACACTACTGCCTCGCCTGGAAGGTACTTTCTCCACGGTCATGCCCAATGGCTCATCCAGCTGCCCATCTGTATTCTCTGCCTCTTCCCTAGGTTCTTCAGGATGCTCAGTAGCATTTCTAGATTCCAACCAGGCCCTCAGCGCCTTTTGGAAGTCTTTCTTCTTGTTGATGCCTTTCACAGGGATTTTAAATCTTTTACAAAGGTTTAAGCTGTGGCACAGTGTAGGTATCCAGCCCATCTTCTTCAAACTGTAGATCCATAGATGCGTTGGATGCTGCTTTGCTCATGGTGAAAAACAGTTAGCAGTTCTCAAAAAGCAAAAAGAAGTTCCATGGAAAAATTCTACCAAAAAGTATGTGTTCGCGAAATGGTCTGCACCCACTAGTAGTGTACACCAATCACTGTATATGAATCACAAATTCAAGTCCAAATCTCACCGGTGACCACCAATGTTAGAATTGGGGTCTCTAGTTGGCAGAGGTAGGTACCTTTGTCCCAATAGGGACCCTTGCTTCTGGTCAGGGTAGGGGGGCTACACTCCTAAATAACCCCTGTTCAACCCCTTGGTAGCTTGGCACGAGTAGACAGGCTTATCTCAGAGGCAGTGTGTAAAGCATTTGTGAACACATACAGTAATACAGTGAAAATACTACGAATGGATACCGCACCAGTTTAGAAAAATAAGTAATCTTTACTAGACTTAACACAAGACCAAACTGCAAAAATCCACAATACTGTAATCAAAAATAAGACTTTAAAATGGTAGAAATAGCTTAGTTCAATGTAGATGGTAAATTTGACAAATTACTCTCAAAGTACCTTGATGCGTCACGCAATACAAACAAAAAGGTTGCAGGGAATGTGATGCGTCGGTTCCTTGCTTTGGGGGATGTTATGCATTGGTTCCTTACTGCAGTGCAGGGGAGGTGATGCATCGGTCCCTTACTGCGTTCCAGTTACAATGCGACAAGGTGGCGCCTCAATGCGATGAGACGATCCGGTGCGATGCGACAAAATGGTGTCTTTGATGCGATGCGACCATGTTGGATGAGATGCATGCATGCCCGATGGCCGTGTGGCAAACTCTGTAACTTCTGGGTCGCGACAGGCCCAGCGACACGCTTTTCCGGTGATGCAATGACAACCTCTGCGGCAGCGACACGCTTCTCCGGTGATGCGACACGTTTCGTCGATGAATTAACGGTGAACAGCTGCGGCGGAACGCTTCTTCTGCAATGTGACTGCAACTGCTGCGGCGGTGACACGCTTCTCCCCGTTGCGTCGTGCTTCCAGCTCCAGCTACAGCCAGTCTTCTCAGAGGGCCCAAACAACAGTAGGCACCTCTCTGCAGGTAGAATTCCCAGCAAGGGAATTCAGGGGTGCTGTTGGTGAAGTCTTGTATACCTGAGTCTTCGGGCAGGAGGCAAGCACCCATCAAGCCCTTGGAGATTCTTCTTCAAGATTATGGAAAGTTCACAAAAGTCCTTTTCCCCTTTCCTTGGCAATAAAGTAACCACTGCAGACCAACCGCAGAAATAGAAAATCAGCACAGGGGCAGTCTCCTCCTTCAGCGTCCTTGGTTCTTCTCCTTTTTAAAGGTTTGTCTTAATTCCCAGAAGTGATCTAAAGTTCTGGGGTCCAGTAAATCCTTTGTCCTCTGAAGGCAGAGGGTGCCTGTGCCAAGCCAAAATCAGTTCTGTACAGCTTCCTGGCAGGAGGTGGAGACAGCATTGTCTGAGAGCACACCTGGCCCAGGTAGCTGGAAGGAAATCTCCTCCCCCTACTCTCTATTCCATGAGAGCTCAGGTCAGTGAAAGGAAATCTCCGCTTCCCACTGAAAGGAAATCTCCGCTCCCTACTCTCTATTCAATGCAGGTCCTATTCAGCCCAGCCCTGACCCATCAGACTGCTGGAACCAAGGCCCTTTCCAGCCCCCTGTCACTCATAACCCAGACATGGAATACACAAACCTAGCAGAGGCATGCTGGATAGTTAGGCAAGAAAATACCTACTTTCTAAAGGTGGTATTTTCAAACACAGAATGTAAAAATCACCCAAACTAAAAGATGTATTTTAACATTCTGAGTTCAGGCATACTAAACTCAAATGTCCACCTTGTTCCCTCGGTCAGTTAGGATTAAAGGATGTTAAAATCAAACTGCCCATTCTGGCCTATGGGAACAGTTAGCCTTGCAATAGTGTAAAACGAAATTGGCTGTAATTCACTATCAGGATACCATTGTACTTTTTTACCGACTGTTGCCGAGGGTCGAGGACTCTGCTGGACCCCTTCTACCTGCTTCACAACTTGCGGAACCCGCTTCGCGGGTCCCGCTGCGCACCGGAGTCACTGGGAAGCCTGATTGTGCTGCGTGTGTAGGTCCAGGGCTGCGAGCGTGCGGGGCAGGACTTCCAATACCAGAAGCCTCTGCACACCGCGCCTCTCGTCACCTGGCCGCTCTCCCTGGCCACCACGCCCCGCCTGCAATCCCTTAAAGGCTCGTGAGGAGTAATCATTGTGGGATACCATTGTACTTTTTTACCGACTGTTGCCGAGGGTCGAGGACTCTGCTGGACCCCTTCTACCTGCTTCACAACATGCGGAACGCGCTTCGCGGGTCCCGCTGCGCACCGGAGTCACTGGGAAGCCTGATTGTGCTGCGTGTGTAGGTCCAGGGCTGCGAGCGTGCGGGGCAGGACTTCCAATACCAGAAGCCTCTGCACACCGCGCCTCTCGTCACCTGGCCGCTCTCCCTGGCCACCACGCCCCGCCTGCAATCCCTTAAAGGCTCGTGAGGAGTAATCATCGTGGGATACCATTGTACTTTTTTACCGACTGTTGCCGAGGGTCGAGGACTCTGCTGGACCCCTTCTACCTGCTTTACAACTTGTGGAACCCGCTTCGCGGGTCCCGCTGCGCACCGGAGTCACTGGGAAGCCTGATTGTGCTGCGTGTGTAGGTCCAGGGCTGCGAGCGTGCGGGGCAGGACTTCCAATACCAGAAGCCTCTGCACACCGCGCCTCTCGTCACCTGGCCGCTCTCCCTGGCCACCACGCCCCGCCTGCAATCCCATAAAGGCTCGTGAGGAGTAATCATCGTGGGATACCATTGTACTTTTTTACCGACTGTTGCAGAGGGTCGAGGACTCTGCTGGACCCCTTCTACCTGCTTCACAACTTGCGGAACCCGCTTCGCGGGTCCCGCTGCGCACCGGAGTCACTGGGAAGCCTGATTGTGCTGCGTGTGTAGGTCCAGGGCTGCGAGCGTGCGGGGCAGGACTTCCAATACCAGAAGCCTCTGCACACCGCGCCTCTCGTCACCTGGCCGCTCTCCCTGGCCACCACGCCCCGCCTGCAATCCCTTAAAGGCTCATGAGGAGTAATCATCGTGGGATACCACTGTACTTTTTTACCGACTGTTGCCGAGGGTCGAGGACTCTGCTGGACCCCTTCTACCTGCTTCACAACTTGCGGAACCCGCTTCGCGGGTCCCGCTGCGCACCGGAGTCACTGGGAAGCCTGATTGTGCTGCGTGTGTAGGTCCAGGGCTGCGAGCGTGCGGGGCAGGACTTCCAATACCAGAAGCCTCTGCACACCGCGCCTCTCGTCACCTGGCCGCTCTCCCTGGCCACCACGCCCCGCCTGCAATCCCTTAAAGGCTCGTGAGGAGTAATCATCGTGGGATACCATTGTACTTTTTTACCGACTGTTGCCGAGGGTCGAGGACTCTGCTGGACCCCTTCTACCTGCTTCACAACTTGCGGAACCCGCTTCTCAGGTCCCGCTGCGCACCGGAGTCACTGGGAAGCCTGATTGTGCTGCGTTTGTAGGTCCAGGGCTGCGAGCGTGCGGGGCAGGACTTCCAATACCAGAAGCCTCTGCACACCGCGCCTCTCGTCACCTGGCCGCTCTCCCTGGCCACCACGCCCCGCCTGCAATTCTACGGTCTACCTACTTAAGGGAAGGCCCTTACCCGCTAAGCGGGAGCGTGCGGGAGCGTCCCGGGAGAAGCCCGGGACAAGGGCGGGACCGTCTGTGGCCGTCAGGGGCCAAAGGAGGCCGGGCTGGGCCCACTCCCTTTGCTCCCATTTTTGTGTCATATATCTATTAAAATTGTGCCATATGTATTTTTTCTTTGCGATAGATTCCCTATGTTATTTGTGATACCTTAGGTAGAGCAGAGTCACGATTGACATAAATACCCCATAGAGATATTTGTTTCCCTGGTTTTTATTTCCGATCTGGTTAGGAGATGTCCTCACTCGAGATAAATTCTGCCCCAGGTACGACAGGGACTACTATTTTAGGCCCCCTGGATAAATTTTTTGACAAAATTAAAAGTGAAGTCGATAAGGACATTACCCTCGCAGAGAAGAGCGTGCGGGGCAGGACTTCCAATACCAGAAGCCTCTGCACACCGCGCCTCTCGTCACCTGGCCGCTCTCCCTGGCCACCACGCCCCGCCTGCAATCCCTTAAAGGCTCGTGAGGAGTAATCATCGTGGGATACCATTGTACTTTTTTACCGACTGTTGCCGATGGTCGAGGACTCTGCTGGACCCCTTCTACCTGCTTCACAACTTGCGGAACCCGCTTCGCAGGTCCCACTGCGCACCGGAGTCACTGGGAAGCCTGATTGTGCTGCGTGTGTAGGTCCAGGGCTGCGAGCGTGCGGGGCAGGACTTCCAATACCAGAAGCCTCTGCACACCGCGCCTCTCATCACCTGGCCGCTCTCCCTGGCCACCACGCCCCGCCTGCAATTCTACGGTCTACCTACTTAAGGGAAGGCCATTACCCGCTAAGCGGGAGCATCCCGGGAGAAGCCCGGGACAAGGGCGGGACCGTCTGTGGCCGTCAGGGGCCAAAGGAGGCCGGGCTGGGCCCACTCCCTTTGCTCCCATTTTTGTGTCATATATCTATTAACATTGTGCCATATGTATTTTTTCTTTGCGATAGATTCCCTATGTTATTTGTGATACCTTAGGTAGAGCAGAGTCACGATTGACATAAATACCCCATAGAGATATTTGTTTCCCTGGTTTTTATTTCCGATCTGGTTAGGAGATGTCCTCACTCGAGATAAATTCTGCCCCAGGTACGACAGGGACTACTATTTTAGGCCCCCTGGATAAATTTTTTGCCAAAATTAAAAGTGAAGTCGATAAGGACATTACCCTCGCAGAGAAGAGAGCTGGTCGACGTGTCTCTATCGAATTGCTTAAACAAAACCCCTCCCGCCCCCGGATGTAGCTACAGGTCTCTTAATAGATCTTACAGATTCAAATGAGCATGATAACGACTCCTCTTCTACAGATGATATTCCCCTTATTTTTCAGAATAAACTATCTGATCAGATGGACCCTATAGCTATTCCGGACACTATCCCCTCTCAAGTACCGGATAGTCAGTCAATAGACTTATGTACCCCCCTTAACGATCCAGCCCCACTTTATAATATAAATATACCTTCACCCATATTTACCCCAATTGGACCAATCCAACTTCCTTCCAACACTCCTGCTGGGAAGTCCATAGATCCATTAAAAAATACACCTAACAAGGTTATTAACAAGTGTGTTAATAGTCCCTCGGGTGCTCCCCCGAGGAAGAGGAGAAGGAAAAATGCACCCCAAAGTGGAAATAGTACTTTTACGAAATTTATTAATCCTTTGCATACTGTACATACGACGTCGCTAAAGGAAGGGAGAGTGGACCCATTGGGGCACACGACCCCTAAACCGATATCTGTCCCTAGTTATGCAGGGTTATTAGATGATATTAATTCCCTTATAAAGGCTCTCATTTTACCGCTCACAGAAAGGATTGTAAGTTTGGGGGAGAAAGTCGATCAAATTCTCCAAGGGCAGAAGGGTTTACTTTGTTATATACCTGATGGTAGTGACAATTTAACACAGCTTAACAAACATTCTAGCCAACTCAAGCCAATGCCTGGTACCCCAATAACAACTAATAAACCCATAGATGGGACCTGCAAACACGTGTTAGATACTAAACTAAATACAAAACCTAGTACAACCAACAACACCACCATCAAAGATAACCCTATCCCGAATACAGGGACCCTAAACAGACGCCCCAATAATACTAATCCACCAGGTAATACAACTTCTGACCCCACACTAAGAGTAAGATCAGGGGGGGGAGGAGCCAAGCTTGCGAGCGTAATGTTCGCCTTTTAGCTCGGCTCCCGCAGCCCTCCCGCCTGATCGTCTATCCTGTATCGTATCCTGTCCGGAGACGACACATTATCGTAGAATTGGAGACGGGACACCTCACTTGCACTTACCGTTTTGCCCGGAGGTTTCGACGTGCAGCGGTTCTGAAGTTGTGCCCTCCGCCAGACCGGGGCCTCCGTGGAACCTAGACCGGGACCTAGCCTGTGGGATCCGACAACTGTCGGCCCCGGTCGCGAGAGTGAACCAATGGTGAGAGCCGTTGTGCGAACATCCCGGCGATCCTGACCCGGGCCTGCCCTGGTGGCCGCGAGGCTGAAGTGGGTGAGATGCACCGGGGACTGATTCTGTGAGGGGGTCCCCCCCGCCGCTGCTGTGTCCGGCGGCTCTGGACCTCTACGCCCGGACTCTGTTTGTTTGGGGCGCCGGTGCTGGCGTAGGCGGAGACCCGCATTGGGCGGACATCCTTTCTGCACCAAGGCTGCCATTGCTGGGAGCCCCCCGGAGCTCTGTAAAGTCCTACATTTTGGAATTGTTTTTGAGAGTCGTGGAGGGTGGCGACTGGGCTGACTTCGCGAAATGGCGGCCAACCATCTGGAACTTGTATCGCCTCGTGGCGGCGGGCTTGGGTTGCCTGATTGCGCGGGGGTCTGGTCTGGTGAGCGTGAGCCTACCCTCAGAGATATCCTGGACGCTCTGCGATCCCTGCGCGCATTCCTGGCCCCCGATGTCCCCGTGAGCCCGCCACGATCTGCCGCCATTTTGAGCAGCCGTTTCTTCTTGCCTCCCTCTTGTTTCAGAGACTCCATTGCCTCGCCCCCCTCGACTGCTGCAAGTGTTGCCGCCGCTGATCGACGATCATTTGGTGTGCCGTTGACTGTGGGGCTCCCTGCTTTTCGAGGTTCTGACCCCAGGGACTTGGTCATTGTGCCGCGGCTCTGTTCGGCTGGGATGCCCGGAAATATCGGTGGACTGCCGCCTGCGCCTGCACCGATGGCTACGCATTTGTCTATTGCAGAGACTCCCTCGCTTTCCCAAACGGCGAAACTAATCTCCTGCTCTTCATCACCCGTGTTGAGCTTGCTGATGCTCATAAATTCTCTACTCAGACTTTTGTTCACATGCGGACCGATTGACCCCCCTGTCTACATGGCAGTGAACATTTTTTTCGATTGTGTGCTGGTCTTGTATTGAGTAGCTCACTTTACATTGTCATGTGGTGGGTGGAATTTGTGGTTCGGAAGGGATGGGGGTGATATGCGCGACTCGTGGGGACTCTTGCTGTACGACTTCGTGGCGCGACTGTTTGTATCCATAGCGCGGTGGGAGGTCCTCTCCTCTGTAAGTTTTATGGCGCTTGAAATGGTGTCGTCCTGGTCTGTTTTTGCTGCGATTGTTGGGTTGGGCGGAGGGCTGCGGCCGACCGTATTGATTTCTGTTCTCATGCTCCTCCCTCCTGTTTTTTCCATTTATGTTTATGTTTCTTTTTGTCTCGTTATTCTCTCTTTCTTTCTTGCTATATTTCGGGTTCTGGTTTAGGGCGACAGGCACGCTGTCTGAAGGGTAGGCCATAGCCTTCTACAGGGGTGCAGGGTGGGATGGGTGGGTTGGGATCTATTTGTTGTTTGTTTTATGGTTCTATGGCCCTTTTGTATCTCTTTATAGTAATGCCGCGTCTGTCCTTGCATCCCGTGGTATGTTCGGGTGGGGTATGTGGCGTCGTCGATCCTCCTCTTCTGGGTTGGTTACTTTTCGTTTCGATTGCTGTACCCTCCTTGTTACGGATGCTCCTGTTTTCTCCTGTACTCTCGCCACGGGACGCCTGTTTCGGCGTGGTCTTCTTTCTTTTGTTTTTGTGTTTCATTTCCTTTTATCATTTTTCCCCTTTGTCCTCCTCTCCTCCCCCTCTTTTCCCTCTCTCTCCCCTTTTCCTGCCCCCCCCCCTTTTTCCTAGAGGTCACTATGACGGGTTAGTTTTGATGTGATGTTTGTCCGATCCCTCTGTCCTGGCTTGGCTGTGGTTAGGGTGGTGGGCATGTAAAGATGATAATGAACACGTGTCGATTATGTCTAAAATGTCCCTGTCTCCCGGTGTGTACTGTGCTGCCTCTCCTGTATTGCGGCCCCGTGCCCCCTTAGTGTCGCTGAGGATGGTTTTGGGACTTCGGACGCCTCTATATTGGAAGTGAGCCTATCATATTCCTTATCCCCATATTATAAAATTAACCTTTTTTTGCTCCTGTTTCTTGGCCGTCTGGTTCCTAGGTGTTTTCCTCCCTTTTTTACGATTGTTTTGCCTCTGCTTTTTGCTGATTGAATATGTACTGTTTGCCTTGGAACCCGTGACCGCTTTACATATTGATGCCGGCCGATTTGGCTGTAGGCCTAGAATTGTATATCCTTTTGATGCTAATAAAGGTTTTTACAAAAAAAAAAAAAAAAAAGAGTAAGATCAGGAAATACTGTTGACTTACCGCCTGAATGCCTAAATTATGTCATCGTACTTACAGGTGTACCACCTCCGCCAGTGGGTAATCCAGAACATCATTCTAATTTAAAAAATAAGGTTATCTACTGGCTGAGGAGAAATAGCCCCCCCCCCGAAGCATCTAAACTGTGAGATTGTTTCGGTGAGGCGTTGTAAGTGGGTCGGCACCAGACCTAAGGACATCGAGGGAGATGTGATCATAGTCAATTTTAAAGATCATAGACTGGTCACTTACCTCAGTGATTGGTTCCCTGGGAAAGGTGAGGGGGGGATTACCACGCACAATTTAAGTTATTTTTATCCGGAATCATTGATGAAACCTCCGCCCCCCCAACATATCACTGTTGAGGAATAAACAGCAAAACGCCATGAATACTCGGAAACCGGAAGCCCTGTTGGGACCTATGATGTCTTTGCAGTCGGACCAAAGATATCATATTCGAAATGTCTCTGCCCCCTTACAACCAATGTCCACTTACCCCCACTTCACTAGGCATATATCCCATCTTCCGTATCGCTTACAGTCTCCAATGACTTTCAAAGCCTACACCCACTATACCACCAATAGCAATCCTCATTTACCACCGTGGCAGTCTAACCAATTGCCACCAATTCATAAAAATCCCATCCACCTTAATCAATGGGACTACCCTCAAACTTTTAATCCTAAGGAACTCTGGAACATACCATTGACTAATCTATTCCATCCTCCTTCTTGGATGGATGAGAATGAATGACTCATTGGGTACAATAATAGAAAGAAGACGTGTGCGGGGCAGGTGGTGCGACAACATATTTTCGCTCAAAATATTCCTATTAGCCCGTTGAACGAGCAACAGGACAAGGTGTGGGAGGGGGACATGCCAACAGGACTTGTTCTGGAAATTAGCCCCGCCCCTCATCGTTCCCAATTAACTTCCCATAATTGTTGTACTCTTAGTGTTACGACTTCACTGGAGCCTGTTACCATGTCTTCTCAACCCTTGAGAAATTCCATGGGGACTACTTTGAGCCCGGATGTATCCATCACCACGGTATCGCATTCTGATTCCCTCCTATCTTGGAATGTGGCAGGCCTAGGAAGTAAAGTCCTAAACAAAGCTTGGTTAGCAGTCATACAAAGGCATGGTATATTGTGTTTCCAAGAAACATGGCTGTCAGAGGAAATTCATCTGCAGGGGTATCAGACTTTTCACTCTCCGGCAGTGTTGTCAACACAGGGACACAATAAGGGTGGCCTCTGTGTTTATGTTTCTACCACTGCGGATGTTAAGGTCTATACATTTTTTTCTAGTTTGTACTTTCAAATCTTATTATTAAAATGGGGCTCTAATGAGAAAATATTACTGGTGAATTTCTATAATAACATCCCTAATAGCGAAATGGGGTCTACAGTGTCAAACATGTTGTCTCATATGACCCGATTTGTTGAATACTCAAAGGGGGCAAAGATATTTTGGGTCTGGGATTTTAATTGTACCATTTGCCCGTCCATTGAAACAAATTTGTGTGGTCTGTCTGATTATGGGGCAGAGGGCCCTATCCATTTTTCTCACACAAAGATGGGGTCACTTCTAAATGGTATTGTTTTTAATTTTGATTTATCCTTTGTGAATCAGACGTGCTCACCGCCTACCCCCTTTGAGCCAACCTTTTTTGGTAGAGGAGGTAATTCGGTCATTGACTTTGCACTTACAACCTGTACCACTCCAGGGTTCATATCTTCCTGGGAAGTTGGCAAAGACATATTTAGTGACCACTACCCTTTAAGTATTGGGCTAGTAATCTAACATTCAATAACAATGAACAGCATATATACAATTTTCTCCTTGTACATAGGAGCAGGCGCAAGACAGAAAATGAGATAAGAGCATGTGGGCGTACACTTGATGAGTCATAGGTAGATGATAGGTAGATGTCATAGGTGGGTGGGTACTTAGGGGAGGAGATTGCATGACCAGCTGGAACTCTGCCCTAATTGTGCAACTTTGAGCATGGCGTGCAATTGACGTGTAAATGGGAGGAGAGCTGACTTTTGGCTTAGCAGAGTAATCTCTTGTGTCAGGGCGACTTGAGCACGTCTGGTACAACTGATGTCTGGAGTCAGGGGATGTTTTATCTGAAACAAAGGTTCATCGCTAGAAATAAAGAAAAAGCATATATTTCTCCGTTCATTGCATGGGGGCTGAGACAGAGAGCTAGGCCTTATCTGTCGCGAACGGGTTCTGTTTACATTTCCTCACCGGGCAAGGATGCCACTCTGTACAGCAAAACAGATAACTGTTATTCATAACACTGTCTTGGCAGAAGTTCAGAAAGTGGTTCAACCACAATAAAATAAAGGGCTCAGTACGATATTTATTTAAAATGCACAATGCAGAATGCAAAATACATGGGCCTTTATTTTAGCTTAACGTTTGGGAGACTTTGCTGACTTGACTTGCAGGACATTTTTGCAGAGGCCTAGTGATTCAGGCCACTACGAGAAATATGCATGGGTGACATGCACATGAATGTAACATAGGGTATATGTAGTGGACATTATTTGGTCAGGCAAAATATCATTTTCCTCAATGTAAAAAGGCGCCCGGACAGAATGGGAACTTCCCGCTTGTATCCATTTAAGATTGACTTAGCCAAAACTAATGGATACGTGGTAAATTGGGGAAAAATCGTTCCTAGCACGTTCCTACAGAAGCTGCTTTCTCATTGTATTAGTGACATTAATGTTTGCCTGGAGGAATTTGAGGAGCCTATAAACACCATGGCAGCCTTTGCTAATATTCAATATCACATTAAAAATTTGTTGGTCCGTATGCCTAAAAATAATTTAACAAATTCTGAGGGGTGGTTTAATGGGAAATGCACAAAAGCGCTGAAAGCCTTAAAAGGGGCCTTGAACCTGAAACCAAGAAATCTGTCTAAAATACGAGAAGCCAGGAAACTATACAAACTGGCCATTAAAGAAAGAAGATTGGCTTTAAAAAAATCTGCATGGGATTCACTGATGGAGGCCTCTAGACAGAAAGATAGCTCCCTCTTTGGAAGCTGGTGAAATCACTATATCAACCGAGGGAAAGAGGCAACACAATGGATCTTGCTATAACTGGGGAAAGATGGTTAAGCCATTTCACCCAATTATATAATCATACAAGGAAAGAAGACATGACACTTCTATCACATCCCTCTCATCATCCATTTCCAATAGATCTAACCTTTTCTATAGAAGAAGTTAGTGCCGCAATAAGGGAAAGCGCTCCAGGCAAGGCAGCAGGGCCAGATTGTACCCCGGTAGATGTGTATAAAGCTGAACCAGACTTCTGGGCACCGCTGCTTACAAATGTTTTAAATCAGGGAAACCGAAGTGGGTTTATTAAAACATGGTCTGATGCCATAGTGGTCCCCATATTCAAGAAAGGCAATAGGGACGACCCTACCTGCTATAGGCCAATATCCCTATTGGATGGCCTCATGAAAGTAGCAGGTAGAGTCATTTTAAAAAGATTACAATTGTGGGAGGAGGACCACAAAGCAGTGTCACACTTACAGTATGGCTTCAGGAAAGGCATTGGGACAACCGAACAGTGTCTAAATTTATCCCTCCTTATCTCCAAATATACCAAAGCCAGAAGCGGAGCATTATTTATAACTTTTATCGATTTAAGCTCTGCTTTCGACTGCGTGGACCATTTATTATTATGGACCACGCTGGTTGAACTGGGTATTGATGCTTGCTTAATCACCTTTATCAAAGAGCTTTATAATAACTCAGGAGCTAGAGTAAGGTACGGCAATCAGGGAGAATGTACTAAAAAATTTCCAATCTCAAGAGGGGTGAGGCAAGGCTGTATCCTGGCCCCACGGCATTTTACTTATTATATTAATTCAGTTGGACAACACCTTTCACTTGCTCCAAATGACTATCCTACGGTGAAAGGTTTACCAGTTCCAATTTTACTGTACGCCGACGACGCGGCCAGAATGTCCCAGACCCAAGTCGGTCTACAGAGGGCGGTAAACAACTTCGCTAGTTACATGAAGGATAGAGGACTTAGAGTGAATATATCAAAAACGTTCACCATGCCATGTACTAGAAAGATAAATAGAGCCCCTTGTAATATATTCCTGGAGAAACAGAAAATAGCAACAACTGATCATTTTAGCTATTTAGGAGTCTTGTTTGACAGAAGGTGCCGCTGGAGCCGGCGATTGCAGTAAGAAAGCTGGTTTTCACCCGCACCATAGGCGCCTTGCGCACTTTCTCGGCTAGACTTGGTGGTAAGCCAACTAAGGAGCTTTTACAGATCTACCAGGCTAAGTGCGTGTCAACAGCTACTTACGGGGCGGGCCTATGGGGCTTTGAGAATGACTACTCTCTGCAGGGCTGCGAAAATAAGTTTCTATGCTACTTACTGGGAGTACCAAAAAGTACCTCCACATTTATGGCGCATATTGAGGCAGGAGTTAAATACCTTGGTGACATCATTAAGATGTCTCCAATCATCCTGTGGCATAAAGTGTGGGTAACTCCCGAAGCAAGTTTCAACAGGGACCTCATAGCAGATTGTCTAACTTTAGATAGGGTTGCCAATTTCAGATGGTTATCATATGTAAGATCAATTTTTTCTGAGTTGGGACACCCAGAATATTTTGAGGAGCCAAGTACTATGGAGGGTATTTCAAGATCATTTCTTAAAAAAATGCTAATTAATCACCTGGAAACTGGAAGATGGAACTGTGAAAAACAAAAACACTCAGTCTTAAGTTTCCAGGAAATTACCCCCAATGAAGGCTTGCAAACTTACTTGACTGTTGTCCCTAGTCAGTTTCAGCGTATGCTTTTGTCCCGCTTGCGCCTAGGGACTTTCTTTCACATGGTCACCTTACCTGACGTGAACACCTGGTCACCAAGTAAGCTGGTCTGCCCATGCGATAATATTGCTGTGCAATCCAACATACATATAGGGGTCGATTCCGATCCGGTAAAATCCCCGTCCGTACGATTCGTATCCGGAGCCGTTTCCGTACGACTCGTACGGACGCCGTACGACCGGACGATTCCGATCCCGATCGGCCGACCTGGACGCGATTCGTACGGTACACGTCGATTCGTACGGAGAAGCGCACGATCACCTACACACCGTACGGCGCGTACCCCCCATGATCGCAGGGGTACGCGCCGTACCCCTGTGATCATGCGGGGTACGTGCCGTACACCCAGCGTACATGGGGTCCGTGCCGTACACCCACCGTACATGGGGTACGGTGCGTACCCCATGTACGCTGGGTGTACGGCACGTACCCCGCATGATCACAGGGGTACGGCGCGTACCCCTGCGATCATGGGGGGTACGTGCCGTACTCGGGGGGGGCGTTCTGTACCTGTTTCGGCGCGAACTGTGCGTTTACGACTGTTTTCAGCTCCCGTAGGAAAAGGGTCGTACGGTGCGTACCCGATACGAATCGTACTTGCTGGGTCGTAAAAACCAGCCGCGAACCGTAGTGATGTCGCGTACAGCGGGTTCCGAGTGCGATTCGTACGGAGATTTGAGTCGTACGGAGTCCTGTACGACTCGTACGGAGTTCGGCACCTAGTACGGATCGTACTTCATCGTACGTACGGGACGTCTACGGGTACGATTCGTACGGGGAAAAAACGCGCCGTACGACGATTCGGAGCGCATTTTACCGGATCAGAATCGACCCCATAATGTTCTTTTGTAAATTGTATCCCAGACAACAATTTTTAAAATCCCTATTAAAGCACTGGGGTCTGAGGAACTGTAGACCAGCTTTTCAGAGAATGTTACGGTTAGAAAATGACCATGTGTTTTTTGCCGTTTCAAGCTTTCTAAATGCAGTTATGAAGTACCGTAAATCCATGTGGTAAAAGATTTCTTTTCCTGGTATCCCATCATACATAGTTGTTTGACGAGTTAGGTGCTAAGTTAAGATCAACTGATGTTTTATTATGATTTCTTTTTTAATTCCTTAAGCAATCGATTATTTGTATATGTTTTAATCATATTTGTACTAAAAAAATATATAATACATTGTGAAATGCCATCTGATGTATTTGCTGTGCTTTTATGATTTTTATTTTGAAATCGAATAAAGCTTACATTTACTTTACTTACTTACACTATCAGGACATGCCACACACATCAGGGCATGTCCTAACTTTTACATACAATGCACCCTGCCCATGGGGGCACCTTGGGCCTAACTTAGGGGTGACTATCATGTAGAAAAGGGAAGGTTAGGGACTGGCAAGTGGGTGCACTTGCCAAGTCGACATGGCAGCATCAGGCTGCACACAGGCTCTGCCATGGCAATGGTAGGCCTGAGCCACGTTTTACAAGCTCATTCTGTGGGTGGCACAACCAGTGCTGCAAGCCCACCAGCAGCATTTGATTTACAGGCCCTGGGCACACATGGTGCACTGTACTAGGGTCTGACAAGTTCATTAAATAGCCAATCATGGAGTCACTAATCCATGACAACAATTTACAATAGGGGCACTTGCACTTTGGCACTGAATAGCAGTGGCAAAGTGCCCAAAGCATCTAGACCAGCAAAAACATACCAAAAACACAGGAGGCAACAGCAAAAAATGGAAGGGAGGCCCACGCCAAATGGTGCCAGGTCTAACAGTGAGTGAATGCGTAAGTGTCTCCGTCGCAGTCTGAATGGGTGTGTGAGCGGCTCTATACGTTTTTAAATAGGTATGTGAGTTACAGTATGGGTAGGAGACTAGATGTACAACTGGGCCTATGGCTTTGTAAGTGCATATGTAACTCACTGAAACTTAAAACTACATGTTTTACCTTTTAAGCACATAGCACCCTGCCCTGTGGGCTACCTACAGCCTACCTTAGGGGTGAGTTTTATGTAGAAAAAGAGGCGTTCAGTACATAAATCCAGTCTGGGTGTGTGAGTGGGTGTCTAAATACCTCTGTCACTCTCTGACTAAGGGCTAGATGTAGGAAGGCCATTACCGGTCGGTAAATGCAGAAATCGGCCATTACCGACCGGTAATAGGCTTTTGTTATGTAGGGGGCCCTTTTACAGATTTGATAAATACCGAATCGGTATTTACCGATTTGGTATTTACCGAATCATCATTTACCAATTTGGTATTTACCGAATCGGTAAAAGACATGTAGGAAGCACTTTAAACAGTGCTCATGTGCTTTAAGGATTCATTATTTACCACCAAATATTAGTTGGTAGTAAATAAGGAATACCTTAGAAAATGCAAATCAATGCATTTTCAACTGTGCCATGTGGCAGACATACATGCCCTCAGGGCATGTATGTGTGCCACTTGTGCACACAAGCACTAATCACGGGTGCAACAGGGTGTCAAAGTGACACCCTGCCACCCTTGACTCTTTCCCTATTTTACCGAATTGGTATTTACCGATTCGGTAATTGACATTCATTCTATGGGCCAATTACCGAATCGACAAATCTTAAGGATTCAGTCATTTGTACCGATTTTTTATCTACATAGCAATTACCGATTCGAAAATACCGAATCGGTAAAATTTGGTATTTTTGAATCGGTAATTTACAATTACCTACATCTAGCCCTAAGTGTGTGAATGATTATATGGTATTGTAAATAGGTATATGAGTAGCGGTGTGGGTGAGTGACTGCATATATAACTGGGTGTATGGTTGTGTGCATCTCTTTCTAACTGAGTGAGTATTGGGTAATAATAATATTAATTATCTTTATTCAGCTGTAGTCACAGCCATAAAAGAAACAAACAACATTAGATAAAAAGACAACTGAAAATTCATTTGTTAGCAGCATATCACTTAAATGTGTAAGCCTCAGTCACAAACGTTAATCGAGTGCAAACATAAATACAGGTCAAGTTAAACATGTATACAAAAATCCAAACCATAATGGAGCTATAATTAAAAATAGCATAAAATTAATTTATAAAAACATACTTCGAAGACTGAGCAAGATCACAGATCCCCTTATGCTTTTCAGTCACATCTAGAATTTCTCAACTTTAGAGCTGCTCTTAAAACATTTGCAACACTGAATAGCGTACGAGCATTCGGCATCAGCTGTAAATGCCGTAAAGCTACACTGGCATGCTTAAATCTCATATCTTTTAAAAGCTCTTGAAGAAACATTCGCCTAGGGTGTGTAAAGTATTTTAAAAGGAACACAAAAGGTAGGGTATCCTGTGGAGACCTATTGTCACAACCACAGGGTCCTTTATCTTCAGTATGTAAGAGAAAACCAGGAGGAAATGCCAATAAATGATGAAACCCATTGAGTCTAAAACTGGTAATTAAAAATCTATCACGATCATTTGTTAAAATCATTAAATAAGACTCCATATCCGGCACAAAATTCACTAGGACAAGTCCTATTGACATGGATTTACTAAGCTCTATTTCCTCCCTGGTAGCAATGGCATGCTTAAAGAACAGGTCTTTCACAATGTTCTTACCCTGTGATTTGACTGTATCATATCTCTTAAAAATTTCTTCTCTACCCAGGGTGTGAAAGTTTCCTTGACATATCTTAACCTTGGGATTTTTAGTGCATGGTCAAGTGAGAGGCAGTCCTGAATTTCTAGCCGATTAAAACCTGCCTCCTGACTAGACCAGATCTTCACGCAACATAACATAAGTCATTCATTCATAACTTTATATCGATTTATACAAAATAACAAAACTTGAGACATTTTAAAACTAGAGGCCAGACAGACAATACAATATATTTCAACTGAAAAGTTCATAATTATACAATGATAACATTTCTTAAGACAATAAAAAGTTAAATAAGTTGCGTTAAGAGGACTTTGAGGTGCGCCCTGGATGACAGTCCTGTTTTAACATTCTACATACTATTCAAAGAGAGCATCAAGACTACTCTAAAGTGCATAGTGCTAATTTGGGGATACAGGGGTGTCACAGAAAGAAAGAAAAAACAAGCATTTACCTATGCCTCATTTCAGTCCAGAGGATCCCTCATGCCCACCCCAGGAACTTTGCTGTAGCAATCACAGTGGGTCCCTCCACATTTGTTTTGAGAATTCTGAGGGCCTCACTGCTAGACCTGGTGCCCATACTAGAACATATGGGTTTCAGCCAGCAACGCCTGGGTTTGCTATATGCTGGCAAATAATAAAACACATGTCCCACTGTTTCGATCCTATCCGGACAAAATGGACAATGGCTGGAATTTAAACTTGAATTGCACCACTTTGCAGTGAAAATGTTGATAGGCAATGTTCCTGCACTAAACTGGTGAAGTAATTTCCTGTCTCGTGGCGAGGTAATCAAATCCCAGTACAACTCGTATTTAGGTTCATGTTTGGTATTGTTAGAAATTTGTGTCTCTAGTTGGCAGAGGTAGGTACCACTGTCCAAATAGGGACCCTTGCTTCTAGTCAGGACAAGGAGGAAACCCTCTGAGATAACCCCTGCTCACCCTCTAGGTAGCTTGGCGCGAGCAGTCTAGGCCAACCAGAGGCAATGTGTAAAGTATTTGAACCAACACTCAAGGTAACACAGTGAAAACAACACAAACTGACTCCACAACAGTTTAGAAAAATAAAGGTATTTAATCTAAACTACACAAGACCAAAACGACAAAAATTCAACATACACAGTTCAAGAATATGGTTTCAAAAGAGTTCTTAAGGTTGCGATAAAAGTTCTTTAGGTTGCGATAAACGTTACGTGAAAAGTTCACAGTTGCGTCACGTTTAGCTCACAGTACCATTAGTTGCGACAAAGTTCCAAAAGCAGAAGTTGGTGCGGTGGAAAACAAGAGATGCGTTGCTCCTGAGACCCTGGGGAGGCGTTTGCGACAGCCCCGCTGCAGCAGCGGGCGTGTTGCGACAAATCTGGTCTGTATGGGGAGGAAGGCCACTTGTATGGATTCCGGTGCGTAGGTTCCATAGGAAGTTTGCTCTCGCAAAGGCACAATGCGACGATCTTTGGAGTTGCGACAATCTCCGGGGCGACGATGCGCGAACCAGCGGTGATCTTCTCTCTCGCATCTCCTCGATGCGATGGCTTTGGCGATGACTCTCGCAGTGACGTGATGCGGTCCGCAAGCAGGCGGTGCGGCGATCTCACCCAGCGACGACAGGCTCCGCGACGACACTCGCAGCGATGTTAGGCTTCCCGCACCGATCGGGTGCGTCCCGCAAGCGAAGGATGTGACGGCTCTGACAGCGGAAACAGGCGCTGGGACGATCTCGACCTTCGTAGCGGCGGGAATTTCCTCGCAATGTCGGGGATGCGCTCCGCAGCAAGCGATGCGATAACGTTTCTGTAACAAAGTCTCTCAAGCTTAGTTTCCAGCTTCCCAATACAGGTACAACTTCCAAAGGCGTCCTTTTGTTCCTGGGACTTCAGAACAGGGAGCCAACTCTTCTCAGGCCCTTGGAGATTCCTTCAAGCAAGAGGACACAGCACAAAGCAAAGTCCTTCCCCTCTCCTTGGCAGCAAAGCAACAGCAGGGCAATCCAGCAGAGCACAGCTGGACAATCTTCCTTCTTCAGTTTAAGCTTTCTCCTTGGCAGAGGTTCCTTCTTGATTCCAGAATGATCTAATTTTCTGTTGTCAGGGGTCCTGTACTTATACCCCTAAAAGTCTTTGTTCTCTTTGTGCAAGTGGGCCCTGAGCCCGGTCTGAACCAGTTCTGTGTGTTTCTTGAGCACTTTGTTTTCCTGGCTTCTCCTCTCCTTTCAGAGTGAGGGGCAGGGTCGTCAGCCGCCCAGCAGGAGGTGGAGCCAGCATTGTGGAATGCAGGTACAGCCCTATTCAGGCCCAGGTGCTATCTCCTCCCATCACTCAACTTGCAAATGCAGTCATTCAGCCTAAGGCTGACTCAGCCAGCCTCCTGGGGAATCCCCAGCCCCTGTCACTCTCAAACCAGACAGTCAATACACAAACAGGCCAAGGCACACAGAAAGGGCAGACAAGAGAACAGCAGCTTTCTAAACGCGCTGTTCTCAAACACAGGATTTAAAAACAACCTTTCCTAAAAGGTGTGTTATTAAATTCTGAGTTCAGGGATTCTAGACTTTTATGTCCTATCTTGTTCCTATGGGAAGATATGCTGGTAGCCACCGTAGCCAGCATCCCCCTTGATAGCCTATGAAGCAAGATAGCCTTACAATAGTGAAAAACGAAAATGGCTGTAATTCACTACCAGAGCATGCACCTGCACCAGTACATGCTCTACCTTTCACTTACACTGCACCCTGCCCAGGGGGGTACCTTGGTCCTTCCATAGGGGTGACCAATGTGCACAAAAGCGGAAGGGTTAGGGCTGGTCAGTGGGGACACTGACCAGGAGGACATGACAGTTCACAGACTGCACACAGGCACTGCAGTGGCAGGCCTGAGACACCATTTTTGGGGCTACTCATGTGGGTGGCACAATCAGTGCTGCAGGCCCACTAGTAGCATTTGGCATCACCAGCCCTGGCACACTCAGTGCACTTTACTAGGTACTTCTTGGTGATACCAATATGCCAATCATGATAACAATTTACACAGAGAGCATATGCACTTTAGCACTGATCAGCAGTGGTAAAGTGCACAGAGTCCTATTGCCAACAGCCACGGGTCAGGAAAAATAAGGGAGGAAGAAGCAAAAAGTTTGGGGATGACCCTGCAAGAAGGGCCAGTTCCAACAGGTATCAAGAAAGATTTTAGACAAAGTAGGGGCAGATGAGACTGCGATCAGTCTCATATAAATGATGTTCCAATAGGCAGCCTTAAATTCTGCTTTGCTTGGGAATTTACTTCTAGCCGGGATGGTCCATAACTGGCTCATTCCCATCTCACAAATTGTATTTTTAACATGTCTAAACCATACTATTTTCCTGTTAACATCCAAATCCCTGACTTCTAAAAGAGCCAGGGCATAGTGCGCTAGCTCAGGAGTCACCCATAGTCTCCTCCAGTAGACTACTGGCCTAAACTGTGCCACGTCCTTAATAGGATGGCACCCCAAATCCAAAAAAAGGGGGACTAATGGAGTAGAAGGGGGAGGCCGATTAGGCTTCTTAGGAATTTATTCTAAGACACCTCCATAGAACCCAAGTTGGCATGTCCCCACAACTCAGCCCCGTACATGATTGAGGCACCAATTTTGGTGTTGTAGATCTTTAGGACGGGAGCTATGGGTTTAGTATAAGAACATCTATGCTCCTTGAGTAGAGCCCCTGAAAGTTGAGCATGTTTAACTGTAAGGCAGTCTATGTGTGGTTTCCAGCTTTGTCTTTTATCAATGGCTACCCCCAAATAGGAAAATGTCTCAGTTTGTTTCAGGACCCCTTCTTTCATTCTTACTTCACCGATGACTTTATTAACGTTTTGTAGGACCATGTACTTTGTTTTGTCGACATTCATGACAAGATCATGGTCCACACAAAATTCCTCAAAACTTGAGAGAGCACGTTGGAGGCCCTGCCTTGTTTTTGAAAGGATGAGGGTGTCATCGGCGAACATTAGTAAAGGGATCTTGGTACCAGCTAAACTCGGGGAATCAGTGGGAAAATCCTCAAAATATTTGATTACCCTATTGATATATATTGAGAAGAGGGTGGGTGCTAAAACGCACCCTTGTCTCACCCCCTTCTCAACTATAAACTTATCTGTGATACTACCTGCTATATCCCATCTAACCTGAGTGTAATTGTCCGTGTGTAGTTTGACAATAAACGCCAGGATGTCCAGTGGCACACCCAACTTTAAAAGGGTACGCCACAACTTGGGTTGCGGGACCAAGTCAAATGCTGAATTGAGATCCACGAAGGCTGCATAAATAGCGCCGCTTCCCAGGGTCACTACGCTCCAATGAATAAGAATAAACCTCAGGACCTGACCACTGTACTGGTACATTGACGAAACCCTGCCTGGAGATCTGAAAGAATATGATATTCCTCCATCCAAACTTGCATTCGCCCTAGGAGCACCCTTGCCGCTACCTTTTGGATACAGTCAATCAGGCTTATTGGCCTATAATTCCCCGGTTTTGAACAATCCCCTTTTTTATAGATAGGAATGATGACTGCTCCAGCCCCAGTGCTGGGTAACGCTGCTTCTTTATCGATTGCGTTCATCAGGAGCTGGATATACAAAGCCCAGGAGTCAAGATCTTGGAGGAACAGATCTGCGGGGATGGAGTCAAGCCCAGGGACCCTACCTCTAGGGACCTGTAGGAGGGCATTTTCCACTTCTTTCTTTGTTACGCATAACGCTGGTGTTGGAGACGGCATAACAAAAATATCCTGGGGAACTATATCACTAGAGAACTGTCCCTTGTAGTGGCGGACCCTCTGGTCTGGCTCTACATTGTTAGTTGGAGCTTTCCTGGAGTCCTCACTACCCCACTTCACCAGGTGCCAAAACGCCGTCATGTCTCTCTTAGAGCAAGCACAGTGTAAATCAGCCGAGTGGTCTTCATCCCAATCACTTTGGCCTGAGATTGGACTTTCTTATATGCCGACCTCATGTCTCTAATACTGTCCATATCTTTAGTCCTAATTGCTGCCGTCAGTGATCTGTAGGACAAACGACAAGAGGAATTTTACCAAGATGCAGCCTTATGATCCGGATGTTTAAGCACATTTTTCTTTCTAACAGTGAAAAAACGTTTAAGTTCATTAAAAAGATGCTTGTGTGCCAGGCAAACTCTACCTATGTAACCCTCATGTGCTGTGTCAGCCTGGAAAGTGACTAAAGCATTAGCTACCATGTTAGTCATTTGATTCATTTTCGCTACATTAAGGGCCACGTTAGTCCATTTAAGGCGTCTAGTGTCATTTGACAATAGGCCATCTACATGATCTACACATGGTGTCAACCCTCCTAGACAATTCTGGTTAAGGTGCTGCAGAGAGAGTAGCAGAGGGTTGTGGTCACTTTCTGGATGTTCGTAGACCACCATATCTAACAAATTTGGCCAAAACTCCTTGTTAATTCTTTCAAATAAAAATATTTTTAAAAAACAAAACTCCTTGTTAATGATAAAATAGTCTATGCGACTAGTGCATTGGCCATTAACGTATGTTGGCATCCCATTTTTATCTGATCGTGTACGTCTATTAGCTGCTCTCAGCCCATGTTTCAGGGTAAGTACTTTTAATTGTAAAGCCGCACTAGTCCACTACTTTATAGGAGGTAAATCCAAAGAAGGAATCAACCACTGTTCGTCCTCCTCTACACCAAAATTCATGTCCTGGAAATCCAGGGGTTCATACGTACAATTAAAATCTCCTGCTATTAATATATTGTTCAAGCCTCTATTTGTAGGTAAAAAAGCATCCAAAAGGGCTACAGTATTTGAGGACTTTCCCCCTTGCAAGCCCCTGGAGTAAACGTTAACTATAAACAGGTCTTGACTGCCACCCTGTGATAACCTAACAAAAAGAATATCCCTGGAGTCGATACATATCTCCTCTGTCTTGTAACGGGCGTCCTGCCTAACCCATATTATAAGTCCCCCTTTGGGTCTACCCCGATCGCCCTGTTCAGCAGTTTTTGAGAAATGTAAATAGCCTGGGCAAAAGACCTGGTCTACTGCCCATGTCTCTTGGAAGAATATGATGTCTTGTTCCTCTATAAAAGAGGACCATTCCGTGGAGGCTGTTTTGTTTAAAAGCCCTGCAGTATTCCAAGAAGCTAGTTTTAGGGCAGCACTATCGTCAGTGGGCACTTTAGTTCTTATAAAAGGGCATAGACCAGACCCCATCCTCTGTTAATCTGCCACTACCATAGTATAATTACCAGTGGGGACCATGCTCTGATCAACTATCCGGCAATTTTCAGAAGAGTTCACATTAGCACTCTGCAGAAGCCCATTAAGTTCATAGAAGGATGATACATGACTTCTAGTGTTGCTAGGTGCTGGATCCACCTTGTGTTACTCAACCACTTCAGATAGGGGTATTTTGTATGGAAAAGCCCAACTCAGTCAGTCTATAACCTCTAGATTTGTAAATAGCTCATATCTATTAAGGGTTGGCACAGTATACTCATACATTTCCTGAGGATGGGTTCTGGTCCTGCCCTCAAACCTTCCAATTGCTGGTTTGGAAACATTTCGGTTAAAGAACCCCCAGGGTAGAATATTAATACCTTCCCTGCTCAAATGCCTAGTTCCAGCCCTATCAAGAATAGTTTTCTCTAGTAAGGGCGACCCAAAATTCAGCACAACACAGTCACCTCTACTAATTTTTGATGATTTCCCAATCCAGGGAGTCCTACAAATCATTTTAAATTCCTGGAATAGATGGTTGCCCAACCCTGTTTTGATTTTTAAAAGGTGAAGGGCCTTATTCCTGAGTGACGCCAATTTTCCTTGATACCAGATTGTAAAGGAGGAACATTAGAAAGTATAATGGTATAGGGTGTTGCGTCTGGAAGTAGATTTAGGTAATCATTACCATTGTGGCTGGCCAAACCTTCCCGTAACTGCTCTTTATCACTGCCCCCAAATGGTTCCCTCATAGAAATGGCCATTGTTTTTGGAACATGGATGGAGCCTGATGGAGCTTGTGCAGCTACAGTCATACCAGCATCTACAACGACAGGGGGGAAAATAGATACGGGGACTGGTGGCAAGTTGGAATTAATAGAACGACTATGGATTACTTCAGATGGAATAGGTTTTGATGCAGAAAGCTGTTGCTCAATGTTGATCAATCTAGAGTCAATGTCTGCTAATTTTGTTAATAATGGTTTTAGCATTGCCAAAATATTTTCCTCAAGACTATTTAAGATACGATCTTCCATATCACACAAGGTCTATTAAGCTAGATGTTCCTGAAGCTACATCCTCAGGGGCGAAACCTTTCTTGCCAAGAGCTATCCCTCTAGTTTTTGCCACTTTACTTGCCTGTTGAGTGGTGAGTGGCAATCCACCCGCTTTCCTTTTCTTCGCTATTGCTGCAACAGCACCCTCCTTATCCTTGGCCTGAATTGACCTTTGCTGGCGAGTGCAGATTTTTGCTGGGGGTGAAGAAGTGGGCCTGGGGACAGTGACTATGGTGGATGATAGTACAAGTAAAGAGGGGGCCTGTTGTGAAGTGCATTCCATAGATGGATCTAAATTTAGTAGAGAACCTACTAGGGGAGCTTCGGAGGAGGCTCGATGTGGGTCTAAGGAAAGTCTCATTTGAGTCAACTCGATTTCATGAATAAGAACAGATTCTGCCCTCGTAAGAAATGCATCAAGTGTGCCTACAACCCCTGGGCCCCCATTCCCCTTGTGATTGCCCTTACTCATTATTAGCAGATATCAAAATATGCAATTGTTACACGTAAAGCAGTGAGACAACAAATGGAATTGTAGTCCGAAGCCACTAACCAAATTCTTGATAACACTTTGTACCCGATGAAAGGGGGGTGGCCCTGCCCTGCCCTGCCCTCTCCTGGCTTTGACGGGCACGGACGGGCCCGTCCTTGGCCGAGCAAGCCAACGCGCGTGTCCCGCGCTGCGGGAGCCCAATGCACTTAAAAATGCCTCCTCTCACGTCCTCCGTGGCGCGTGGACGTGCACCACACGAGGGCAGTTGGGAGCTGCAATCCGGGGATGGGAGCTGTAGTCCTTGGGTAGGAGCAGCAAGTCCGGTAGTGGGAGCAGCAAGTCCGGTGGCCTCTGTGGTGCTGTCCCCTCCTAAGCGTCACGTGAACGGCAGCAATGTAGTTGAAAACAAACCCGCGCTGCGGGAACCCCAATGCGCTTAAAAGCACCTCCTCGCACGTCCCCCGTGAAGCGTGGATGTGAGCCACACGGGGGGAGCTGGGAGCCGTAGTTCGGGGGCGGGAGCTGTAGTCCTTGGGCAGGAGCAGCAAGTCCGGTAGCGGGAGCAGCAAGTCCGGTGGCCTCTGTAGTGCGGTCCCCTCCTAAGCGTCTCGTGACTGGCAGCAATATAGGTGAAAACAAACACGCGCTGCGGGAGGTCCAATGCACTCAAAAGTGCCTCCTCGCACGTCCCCCGTGACAGACGTTTAACGGCCACCAAGTCCGTGATGTACTGCATTCCTAATTCTTCATGGACTGTGTACGAGGGGGTACCCTGTGGTGCTTTAAAAATTTGTTTAAGGTATTTGTTTTGTGAGGTCTGTATTTTGTTGGCCACCGAGAAAGCCCGTATCTCACTTCCATATAAAACCTTAGGGATGCAGAAGGAGTTGTACAACTTGAAAATTACCCCCAGAGACCATGTACCTAATCTGTGGGCATAGTTTGCAATTGCACCGATAGTGGCCGTGGACCACGTAGGGGGCATTGTTGTCATGACCTGGTGTTTAATTCCCTGGTTAGAACTGGGGCCCAAACCTCTATATTGTCGTGAAAAAGGTCCAGGGGATCCCTTCAGGGCCAGAAGCCTTATTCCGCAACAAACCCTCAATGCCCAGTCCGACCTCATGAAGGGTGAAGGTGATAGATCCGGCGCTGGAAGAGCGATTTAAGACCTCAGTGAGTTGCACGCTAGATCCATAGTTATAGACACCCTCAAAGTGGGCCTTCCATTGCTTTGGGGTAATGTTAGGACCTAAGGCCGGTTTATCTGGTTCTGAAAAACAGGGACTATTGATCACTCTCCAGAAACAAGTACAATCCTTTTGTTTGCAAGCCTCTGTTAGTTCGTCCCATTCTTGTTTTTGTAGCAAGTTCTTCTTGGTCTTGATGGCCCCCTTATAGTTGCTGCGACAAGTTGCCGCCACGCTCTATGACATGGGATGTTTTTCAAAGCCTTCTTAAGTTGGCACAAGCCCGGGAACACTCGCTATCAAACCATCTCAGATAATCTATGAGAAGTAAAGCTACCTGGACTGCTAAAAGACAAGCAACTGATTGTGCACTTGCAATAAAAGCATGTATGATATCTTCTCTAGGACATAGCGGTTGTAAACACTTTTGAATCTCCAGTTGTCTCTAACTAACAAGAGCCTGGTTAAAAACATTGGTGTTCAACTGTGACCACTTCAGGCGCCTCCCTTGATCCGTTATGAACAGAGAGTCTGCGCTCATCCTTCAAAGTGCAATTTGATTATCTGGCGCTTCAAGCACCAGAGTCAAGGGATTATGATCACTAAAGGCACTATGTTGGATGTTAAAGGAGGATATGAACCCCTTCAAAGACAAAGAAACAAATACAAAATCAATATTAGTTGCAGAGCCCCTACCTTTATAGGTCGGCGTCAAGGCGAAGTCAGAAGAATTCGCCACCAGATCCAAGGTGTATGTTAAACCATGAGTATTTATGAAGGCATTCAATTCCTGTCCTGCAAGGGAGTGGTCCATATACAGGTCCTCTTTAATCGTACATGTGGATCAGTCCCGCATATTCAGGGAAAGGTCTGGGAGTAGACGGCAGTTAAAGTCTCCCAATAGACTTAGATGCGCCTGGGGGAGACAATCACCGTGCATCCACTCGAGGCGATCACTCAACTCTGCAAGGATTGAAGGCCCATGAGTGTTTCATTGCGCATTATAAAAATTATTATAGTACAATTAAATAATGTATCTGCCACTATTGTCACACCTTGTAATATCTTGCAACCCCAATTCAAATACATCATGGATCCACAGATCCTGAGATCTACAAATATAATTAGGCCACCCCTTGCTCTTCCCATTCTTAACCCTTAAGGAAGTAGTTGTTTTTAGTTGCCCCTGTCTCCTGAAGGCAAATTATATTAAAAGATCTAATAAAATGGAGCCACATGTCATCTGTGACTTTTGAGGCTATACCTGCCGCGATCCAGGAAACAATTTTACATTTTTCTCTCCTGCCCTGAGTGTGGTTCGAAACTGGAACAGTGATTCCCCACTTTGAGTTACTAATCCCCCTTCTACATAAGCCTGTGCCACTTATACAGCAAAGATGATGGTAAACATTAGCACCAGGCTGTATCTCCCTGGTTGCGGGTCTCTGAGACAGAGAATCCACAGACATAACAGTGGCTATACTGTTCCCTTCACACTTCTGCAGTCAATCTAGGTCATTAAGATCCATCAGGGGGGCATAGGAATTGTGTGATGTCCGTATTCACCTGAGGGAAGAAGAAGCTCCCCCCTGAAATGGGGAGATAATTACTGGTTATAGTGTTTTGAGGGGGCCAGAGATAATGGCTTGATACCATTTCTAGATATAAGGACTTGGAGTCTGTTCCAAGATGTGTTGAGCTAGTTCTGCAAAACTGAATGTGATTATCACACTGTCACCCTCAAATATTTTCCTGGACTGACCTATCCAAGAGACCCTCCTGGCCATCAAGATATGTCTATGATCTTCTTCTTTAAATCTGGTATGTTTGTTTAGCCAATGTGTGACTTTATTAATAGGATGGTCAGTGGTTTCGACCTTATGAGGGCTGATGCCTGGCACCCCTCCTAAAAACAGTACATGAAAAGCTTTATTGGATACAATTGTATACACTGCCCGTATACCTGTTAGAATGAGTATCTAAGTGGAGGTATAGGTGAATAAATGGGTGTGTAATGGTGATGGTTTAAATTGTTTTATTTGTGTACCTCTCAGTATGTCAGTCTCTATCTGGCTCTATTGGTGGTGCGTACATAAGTGTCATCTTGGCACTTTAACTGAGTGTGTGAGTGCCTGTCTCACTGTGTGTGTGTGTGTGTGTGGATTCAAATTAAATGCTATCAAATTATATAGTGTAATCAATCACCCACATCTACTTACAAACACATTCATTCATTGCAGCTAAATCAAATAACCATAATTGTTCTTCCAGACATTTATATTCCTCCTTTGCTGCTCACTATGGCTTTCCTGAATGTCATCATATACCCTCCCTTTTATTTTCCCTTTTACCTACATATTTTATTGCACCTTACATACACTGCTAACTTTTTATTTTCATATACTTGTAAAAAGTACACCCCAATTGACATACCTGTGAAATATCTTTGCTGTTCTTTTATTTCAGTAACGGTTAGAACCGCTTGTCAGTGAAAATTTGAAGTCAGAAGTACAAGAATGGTATACCACACTTAGCACAAAAGAACAATGAATGGCAACCCTTCCCACTCAGCTTTCAGTGATACTGATCTAGTATGCAAATCACAACCTTCCTTTCATATTTCACTTTTGTAATACCATTTCTGAATGGTCACTGTTTTTTAACCCTTTGTAAGAGTCCTGTTAAGACGCCCATTTTAGTAGTGGTTTTCAGAGAATTCGTAGATATGCTGTGGCGCTCAGCGAACCGCTTATTAACAATCTGCTCTTTTTTGTTCCCTACAACCCCCCACACCCTTTTAGCTCCATTTTCATAGTAACCATGTTTGGAACACTGACTGCTAGCACTAGGTCAAAAGTTCACAACACTTTCTGTGAGCAGCATACTAACTTCAAATTGAACTGTAGCAGGTGTGGTTGACTGTTTGAAATTATAAGCATATCCAAAACAGCATAACTTTCTTTTTATTTTTCCAAAGCCAATCACAGATGTAGTTTCTTTTTTCAAAAAATCACTACCTACTTTTAGGTACTTACATATTGACACGATCCAATCAATATTACTTTTTAAGTAAGGTGCTGTCCTACATTTTAACTGTCTTTCATTTTGAAAACTGTCTCATTCAGTTCCAGCCTTCTCCTGCGTGATACTCCTGTTTGCCTCCAAAATTATCAGAGTGTGGGATTTGGGTCATAGGTTTGTGTTTTGAGCCAAAGAAAGTGTTAGAAAGAGTGGCATTGTCTGGGACTTGGATTTATCTAATGTAGACATTACTTGGGTTGGCAAGAGAGGGTTAAAGTGGCATCAATTGCTGCCTTTGGTAGAAAGCATTGTGGATTGCCAACATCTAGACCTTATGGTTGTGCACTGTGGTGACAATAATCTAGGCACAATTACTGAGGTTGGACTGGAAATCCTAATGAATGAAACCTTTGGTAAAATAACGGTACTTTGTACATACACTGACTTGGTGTGCTAAAACATTTGTCAAAGGCAGAGGTGGAAGTGGTCAAATGAATACTGTCCACAGATAACCAAATCCAGGAATCATGTCAATAAAACTGTTTCTGCATTCATCAGAGACCACATGGACTCTATATACAATAACAAGGTATTTTTTTATATGGGTGGCTTATATAGAAATGATGGAGTTCATTACACAGAGAGTGTTCCTCAACAACTTGAAAGACTGCATCCAGTTGTATGTGTAGTTATCATCTGCACACCATAAAACCTTTTCAGAGCCACCCATTTTCCCAAACACTGGTTCATTTATTTAAAATCCTTTTTTGCATTTCTTACTCGGCTCTGCAGATCCATCGCGTATCCATAAATAAAGCACATATTCAATACAAAGGAGCACATTTGGGTTCAAGACCAATTCTCAGCTTTGTTCCTAACTAAAAACACTAATTTCACACAACAACACATTTAATACATTGGGCATGTAAGTGGCTGTATGAGTCTGTGAGTGGATGATAATACAGATTTTGTGGGTCTGTGTGTTTGTGGTCGTATGGGTCACTAGGTGTGTCAGTGCTTGCATTGGGTTTTTCAGTGGCTGTATGTCTCTATGAATGGGTATGCGAGTGGCACTATGGGTCTGTAAGTGGGTGAGTGAGTGTCTATTTGGGTCTGTGAGTGGGTGCGTGAGTGTCTATGTGGGTCTGTGAGTGGATGTGTGAGTGTCTGTTTGGGTCTGTGAGTGGGTATGTGAGTGTCTGTGTGGGTCTGTGATTGGTGTGTGTGTGTCTGTGTGGGTATGTGAAGGGGTGTGTTAGTGTGTAAGTCAGTCTGTGAGTGGGTGTGTGAGTCTCTGTGGGTCTGTGAGTGGGTGTGCAAGTGGGTCTGTGAATGGGTGTGTGAGTGCCTGTATGAGTCTATGAGTGGATGTCTGAGTGTCAGTGTGGGTCTGTGAGTGGCTGTGTGGGTCTGTGAGTGGGTGTGTGAGTGATTGAGTATGTGAGTGAGTAAGTGAGTGAGTGAGTGAGTGAGTGAGTGAGTGAGTGTGTGTGTGAAGGGCTGTGTGAGTCTCTCTATGGGTCTGTGAGCAGGTGTGTGAGTGGTTGTGTGGGTCTGGGAATGAGTGTGTAAGTGTCTGTGAGGGTCTGCGATTGGGTCTGTGAGAAGGTCTGTGAGTGGGTGTGTGAGTGTCTATGCGGGTCTGCTGTGAGTGGATGTCTAAGTGTCTGTGTGGGTCTGTGAGTAGGTGTGTGAGTGAGTAGGTGTGTGGGAGGGTGTGTGAGTATCTGTGAGGGTTTGTGAGTGTGCATGTGGGTGTCTGTGTGGGTTTGTGAATGGGTGGGTTAGTGGGTTTGTGAGTGGTTGGCTGAGTGTCTGTGAGTGGATGAATTTTAAGTTGCATTTGCGGATCCACCGAAACGTTACATAGATGGGTGCACTGAGCGCCGTAGCGAATCCAGAGAGCTGCACACAAGGCAAAAAATATTCTTTGGAGCATTTTCTTGCCCATCATGTGTTCCTCACAGACCCCTAGATTGCACCCATGGGGTCAAGGTACCTATAACCTGACTCATTCTATTGAATTTCATTTCAATTTTAACACCCCAGGACCATCCCCCAATATATAAAATGATGGCCAAAACTTTCCAGTCAGGTTGGGGCCAGCCAATTAGGGTCTTGCTTTCTCTCCAGCTCAGGGGATCCTCTGTGAGTGGATCTTTAATGGATCCGCGTCTCTAGAGATCTATATTTCTTTATCCTTTCATAGCTCATAAACTACTCAAGGGATTCACACCAAATCACAAAAATATATCTTTCTGGACCAAGACCTAGCTTTCTTAAAAATTTGGTGTAATGCTGTTCAACGGTTCCAGCTGTAGTCGTGTTCAAAATCCCTATGGACAATAGGATGGGAAAACGCGTTTTTAGAATCCCCCCTTTTCCTCGGCCCCTGCTTGACGAATCACCCAAAAACCTTCTATACACCAGCTGAAGATTTATATATATATTAACTACCTAGTTAGGACCTATTCTCCATAGGAAATCCACAACATTCTATTTGGAATACCTTTAGCGCCGATTTACGAATCTGCACGAAAGTTTCCAAACTTGTGGCCAGCTCCGGTCCACTCTTATCCTGAAAGTTTCACAATGATTTATCAAGCGGGGGCCGAGAAAAAAGGGGGGTCCCAAAATACATTTTCCCCACGCAATTTCCTATAGGACTTTTAGCCGCAGTTACAGCCCGAACTGCTGAACGGCATTACACCAAATTTGACAAATAGGTAGTCCTTGGTTAAGACTCGTGCCTTTTGCTTATTTGGTGTAATCCGTTCAGTAGTCCCTGAGAAAATGACAGTTAAAGTGATTTATATATCTATGGGCGCGGTGGATCCGCGTACCTATCCGCGTACCCTATGCGCAGCCTTACGAGCACCCTGCTGTGCACGAGCTGTATTTTAATTGGCTGTCAACACTCCAAATCAGGAAGTGTTGGCAGCCATCTTGTGCCTCGGTAGAACCGAAGCACAGGAAACCCAAAACAAACGCCGCAAAACGTGAAAAGGGGACAGAGTAGACACACCCTGACCCCCTAGGCCTGCTCAGGGGGTCCCACAAGGACCCGCAAGGCCTAAAATGATTTTTTTTGGTTAAATCGCGGAATGCGCGTAGGATACGTGCATCCTACCGATAAAAAAAAAGAAATGCGGTCTCCCGAGCAAAATATGGTAATTTATCCCCGGGGGGCCAAATCCCAGGGGCATTATGAAATAAATGGTGTGGGGGGTCCCAATCTCCCCACACTGCCCCGGGGACCACCACCCCCAGGGGCTCCTACTTAATATTTGCGGGGGCTCACGGCCCCCCGCAGCCCCGGGGACGGCCACCCCCCGGGGCTTTATAACATTAACTGGGGGGCTCTGAGGCCCCCCAGCCCCGGCAACCACCACCCCCCTGGGGCTTGTTTCAAATGCGTGGGGGGGCTCTCAGCTCCCCCCAGGCCCGGGGACCACCACCCCCGAGGGCTATAGAAAATTATGTACAGGAGGCTCTCAGGCACCCCAGCCCCGGGGACTGCCACCCCCGGGGCTTATTAAAAATGGATGGAGGGGCTCTCAGCCCCCCCCAGCCCTGGGGACTGCCACCCCCAAGGCTAATTCAAATTAGGTGTTGGGGGCTCAGAGGCCCCCCCAGCCCCGGGGACCACCACCACCCGGGGCTTCTTACAAATGTGGGAGGGGGCCACGCGGCCCCCCTCCTGGAGCTTTGTACAGGCCCTGGGAACCAGGCAGGGCCTAAGGTGATATGTGTGCAAACACCGAATGTGGCGTGTTTTAAGTTGGGAAATTAATTCCTCTTCAATCCAGAGGTCCCCTAGGGGCCAACTAGCCCACCAGGTACCTCCAGTAAGCGCCACAGAGCTGTTTTGCGGAGTGTTGTAAAAAGGGGCATGGCCTCTGAACACCTCTCTGCAACGCAGCTTTCTGGCGCATATTGGAGGTAACTGGTGGGCTAGTTGGCCCCAGGGGACCTCAGGATTCAAGGGGACTTAATTCCGCAACTTAAAACGAGCCTCAGGTCGTGTTTGCACACATGTCACCTCAGGCCCCGCCCTCTTCCTTCAACCATTGCACAAATATTCCTCTAAAATCAGCCGAACCACGAATTCCGATTTACTCACCTGTTATCAGGAGAGAACCCAGTGTGGCATCTTTTAGCCCAGCACTGACCCTGAAAAGTAATTCTAAGCGTACTTACCAGTAACTTGTATTTCCTTGCTTAGGAATCCATTGTGTGGTTGTCAGCAGAAAAGTTTCTAAGTGTCGATTTTTGAAACATACAAATATTCCTCTAAAATCCGCCGAACTACGATTTCCGATTCACTCACCTGTTATCAGGAGAGAACCCAGTGCTGCATCATTTAGCCCAGCACTGACCCTAAAAAGTAATTCTAAGCGTACTTACCAGTAACTTGTATGTCCTTCCATAGGAATCCATTGTGTGGTTGTCAGCAGAAAAGTTTCTAAGTGTCGATTTTTGAAACATACAAATATTCCTCTAAAATCCGCCGAACTACGATTTCCGATTCACTCACCTGTTATCAGGAGAGAACCCAGTGCTGCATCTTTTAGCCCAGCGCTGACCTTGAAAAGTAATTCTAAGCGTACTTACCAGTAACTTGTATTTCCTTCCATAGGAATCCATTGTGTGGTTTTCAGCAGACATGTTTCTAAGTGTCGATTTTTGAAACGTACAAATATTCCTCTAAAATCAGCGGAACTACGAATTCCGATTTACTTACCTGTTATCAGGAGAGACGTCAGTGCTGCATCTTTGAGCCCAGTACTGATCATGAAAAGTAATTCTTACTGTACTTACTAGTTACTTAAATTTCCTTCCATAGACTAACATTGACTAGTTTCACTTGGAAATTCTTTTGTGTGGAGTTTTTGACCTTTAAAAAAATCCTATAAAATCGTTGGAGGCTTTTGATACAGGGGACATCTAATTTAACAGCCACTGATGGTTGAGGCGAAGGGAGAGATGCTTGGTGTGTGTGGAACTTCCAAGGAACTTAATGCGAGCCTGACAGGCAAGAACGGTACGAGGTGCAAAGTGAGAAGAACATGTATATATCATATTGTATGTAGTCCTATATAGGTTTGTGTCAGAACTCTAATCGTGTGGTAGATATGCGCATCTGGGTCGCGCACTATGAATGTTTAATATGCCCAGGTATGTGCCGGAGGTAAGAAAGGATTGGAGGGGGGGAGTTACGGGGAATTTGTTGTAATTTTACCAAAATGAAAAAGTTTGCTGCATGAATGGCTACTGCTATCGTACGAGAACTGTGGAATATGCAGCTCATACTTACAATGGAATTACTGTATTGTTCTTGTATATTGGCTAATAAAAAACAGATGTTCAAAAAAATCCTATAAAATCAGCAGAACTACGAATCTGATATACTCACCTGTCATCAGGAGTGACCTCAGTGCTGCTTCTTTGAGCCCAGTACTGATCCTGAAAAGTAATTCTAACCGTACTTACCAGTAACTTGTATTTCCTTCCATAGGAATCCATTGTCTGGTTTTCACCCAAAAAATTTCTAAGTGTTTATTTTCACAAACTAAAAATATTCATTAAAAATTGCCTGTATGACTTAAACGCATTCTTTCGACTGTTTACAGGAGATGCACCCGTGCTGGATTCAGGACCCACCACTGAGTAAGAAAAAGTAACGTTAGCACTACTTACCTGATAAGTGAATTTCCTCTCATAGGATAACATTGGTGATTCTATGTGAAAACGTTTCTAAGTGTCAACTATTAAAATACAATAACATTCCTTAAAAATCACTACTGTAACCAAAACACTTTACTAAACTGTTTACAGGAGATGTCCCAGGACTGAATCTAGGATCCAGTCCTGTGGTTAGAAAAGTAATCCAGAAAGTAACTAACTGCATATGACTAGAAATTCACATTGACCTCAATGTTGCATTGTGTCTGAAATTGAGTTGCGCATCACAACAACTGTAACTACTGTACTTAAAAGTCTATTGCCTATTTGCAAAGTATTTAAACTAAAGTTATTCATTCTGAGAAAGTATATTTTGTAATGTGATGTATAATATAATTATAATGTAAGTTAATTTACTAATATACTAATTTACTCAGAAGGCCATGTAGTTTCAAAATATTGTTAATAAATAGTGAACTAAATTCTTGCTGTTGAGAGTCTTTTTAATGGAATGAAATGGCCCATTTTAGATTACAAATCTACAACCACTAGAATTGTTGTGAATCCATTAGATTGAGGCAAATCATTAGTAAAATCTAAACTGATGGTGTGCCAAGGTTTTGGAGGAATAGGTAGAGGTTGTAAAAGTCCTATAGGAGCAGAATGAAGTGATTTGTTTCTCGCACAGACTGGACACGCCTTTATGTACTTGAACTTCTTGTCTAATATTTTTCCACCAAAAGTTTCTTAAACACAGTTCTGTTGTTTTGCTTGTTCCGGGATGCCCAGCAATACAGGAATCATGATTCCACTGGATTACCTGAAGTTGTTTTTTTAAGGAATCTAGAGCTTATTATTGTGAAAGAAGAAACCATCACAAATGGAATTTTGATCATTTGCTAACCAAGTTTGTTGGTCTTGATTCTGCACACTTTGATTAACAGTATTCAAAAAATCATCAATTTGTGCTACTGCTACTATTTTTTCAGGCGGAATAATGTGTTGAGCTTGAATAGCATCATCTGACAGACCCTCCTAAGTAAATCTAGATAGGGTTTCTGATATGAGTTGTTTCTGTCCTGGACGGTATGTGATTAGGATATCAAATTCACTGAAAAATGCAACCAGCGCATTTGTCTGGGGATAAGAGCTTTGACTGAAGAAAAGCATTGCAGATTCTTGTGGTCTGTGAAAATAGTAATGGTATGCTTAGCTCCTAACAGGTGATGCCTCCATTCTTAATTGCCAGTAATTCACGTTCAGCAATGGTATAATTTTGTTCGGCTGGTAACAATTTTCGATAGTAGAAGGCTATAGGATGTAAATGACCCAAAATTTGCGTCTTTCTGCATTAGCACCCCTCCAAGTGCGTTTTGAGAGGCATCTGCCTCAACAAAAAATGGTTTATCTGGGTATGGGTGAATTAGGATGGGTGCTGAGGTGAAGGCCTGTTTTAATTTAGTAAATGCTGCTTCAGCAGTTGAATTCCATTGGAATGATTGTCCCTTGCATAGAATCTGTGTAATGGGTGTGACTAGTTCAGAGAAATTAGAAATAAATCGCCTGTAAAAAGTTGAAAATCCCAGCACTCGCTGAGTATCTTTCACGGATGATGGAGCAGGCCAATTTAAAACAGCTTCTACTTTCTTAGGGTCCATAGTAATACCCTCAGGAGAGAGCCAGTAATCAAGAAATTCCACATTATGAGTGTTAAAGACACATTTTTTAAGTTTTACATACAAAGAATTTTCTTGCATTCTCTGTAGAACTGCTCGAACATGTTGAACATGTTCTTCTCTGTTTTTGGAAAAGATGGATGTCATCAATATATACGATGACGCAAACGGCAAGTAGATCATGAAGTACTGAAATGCAGCTGGGGCATTACAGAGGCCGAATGGCATGACTGTAATTTCGAAAAGACCAGATTTTGTACGAAATGCGGTCTTCCATTTGTCTCCCTCCATTATTCGAATGAGATGGTAAGCGCCCCGTAAGTCAAGTTTGTTGTAAATGGTTGAACCGTTGACTTGATTTAACAAGACCGAGATCAATGGCAGAGGATAGCAAATTTTTATAATTGCCTTGTTGATTGCACTGTAATCGATGCAAACCCTAAGGTCCCCAGATTTTTTAGCCACGAAGAAGAGTGGCGAAGAAACAGGTGATGTGGAATGTCTGATAAAACCGAGTTCCAACAGCTCATCCAAGTAAGTTTTTAAATACTGAGTTTCAGGCTCGGTTAGAGCATAGATGCGACTACAGGGCAGAACAGCACCAGGGACTAAGTCTATCCTGCAATCGAACACCCTATGAGGAGGTAACTGAGTTGCCTAAACAGGATCAAAGACTTTTGAAAATTCTTTCTACTCAGGAGGTATTGGTTTGGGATTCTCATGATGAACAGCTGAACAAAACAAAGGAGCTATGGGATCATGCTTCTCCTTGTAACAGTGATTTCTACAAAATGGAGAATCTAAAGTGACAGTCCTTTTAACCCAGTCTATTTTGGGGTAATGTAATTCTAGCCAAGGCACTCCAAGAATGACACCAAAAGCTGATGTATCGATTAAATCAAAAATAGCTTCTTCGGTATGACCATTTTCTCCTACTAAGTTGATAGGTGTTGCGGTGAAACTTGATTAATCCTGAAGATAGGAAGGATCCGTCTACAGCTCTGACTGGCTCTGGTTCTTTTTTAGAAATCTAGGTAATTCTTAACCTTTTAGCTAGTTCTAAATAAAACAAATTGCCTGTTGCCCCAGGAACAATTAACACTGTCAGACGTTGTCTTTGTTGAGCAGAAATGATAAATGTTAATCTAATAGTCATATGTTTTGGGATTCGATTAATAGTGCTAGTAGCGTATTGTGAGATCTGAGGACTGGGTTTTTTCGAAGAGATGATCTCGTCTCTCTCCAAGAGCACTAGTTTTCTGATTCAGAGTTAGGTTTCTCTGTAAGTGCCAATGTCTTTTTCTTTTTGGGTTTTACCGGATAATCCTTAGCATAATGACTTGCTTTGCCACAGTATAAACACAAATTTCCCTTATGTCTTCTTTCCTTTTCCTCTGATGACAAGGGTCCTTTCACACCTCCTATCTGCAGAGGTTCCACTGTATTTTTCTCTTCTAAATCTTTTTTCTCTATTCTGAAATGTAAGGGCCTTACTTCACCTCTGGGTCCCTCATTCTTTCTTTCTCCCAATGTATGATCGAGTTTGACTACTAAGTCAAGAAATTCTGAGTAATCATCAGGTAAATCAACAATATGTGCTAAAGAATCCTTTAATTCATCTTTAAGCCCTCGGTAAAACACGGAAATTCTCTTATCTTCAGGCCAGTGTGTTTCAGATAATAATCTATTAAAAGTGGTTATATAACTGATTAAATCCTTTGACCCTTGGCGAAGATTTAAAAGCTCATTGTCTGCGGATTAAATATAGTCATGTTTGACAAATAAATGTGACATAGCTGTCTTCAAGGCAGCAAAGTTATGAAGCAACAGGTCATTGGAATCAACCAAGGGCATAGCCAAATAAGCTGCTACACCTACCAAGTAAAAAATAATGAAGGCTACTTTGGTGGTATCAGAAACAAAAATTTGTGATTTACACAAAAAATGGAAATGACATTGGCTCATAAAGGATGCAAACTTATTACTGTCCCCCAAGAAGCGCTCTGGGTTAGCCAGGGGAACGGGGCTAGGTGATACTACAGTAACCTGCAGGTTCTGATCAGTGAGTGGGGTTGAAGGTATGGAACTAAATTTGGATGGGGCAAGGATGGGTCAAGTGTCAGACATAAGAGGATCTCTCCAAAAAGTAAACTCAGATTTTACTCGGGCTGTTTCTTGTCTGAGTGCCTGATTCTCCTGTTTAAGTTGTTGCATTTCATGTGTTAATTTTTGAAGAAGGACCGCCATTTGCACAGAGTCCAGATTGTCCTGATCTAATTCTCCATGGTTATCAGACTCAGGGAAGGAACAAATGATTTGTAAAGTGGCTTCACTTTCTGTTACGCGACACCCTCCTGTACTCCAGTTGCTCCTTCTCTGATGCTGATAGGTCCCAAGTCCCTCCAGAAACTACCAAAGCGACAAGGATTACAAACTCTTGTCATTCTGACAGGTCTCGGGGAAGGGGGAAAAGGGAGAGAGAGACAAGAGAAACATGGAATCTCATTTGTGTTGCCGGGCGTGTCTTCACCTAGGAATCTCTCTGGAAAAGCTTTTCTGGATTCTCTCTTGTGTTTGAGTGGTTAAATGGTTCACCTATAAGAGATAAGCATAGACTCAGACTTGTATTTATCTCTGCTACTTGTCAATACTATCTATATATTAAATACATTTAGTTCCCTACCATGTTCTACATAAATCACATGTAACAGGTTTTTTCTTGAAGGTTATCTTAACGCCCTTATGTCTATTGCAAGCTTCTGGAGTTACATCTAAATACAATGAGGGACACAATTAGCAGGAATAAACAGTTACATGAATATTTCTTGTATTAGGTTAAACTGTGTTTACCAACAAATCATACCTGTGGTTCTCTTGTTTAATTCTTATAGGAAAACTAGAGCTGAAATAAAGTGAGAAGAAACAAACAAAATACACTTCTCTGAATCAAGTCTTTCTATTTTCATATTGACTTCTCTATGCTAACTGTAACTTCTGCAGGCTAATAGTTCTAAGCATCTTATGTATTTCCTAAACTCTGAAAATAACACAAAGGTGATCCTTGAGTCTTTTGCACTATTTTCCTTCTTGTTCATGAGGATAATATTCCTGGAATGCAAGTATTTAAAAAGTTATCGGTAATAAAACCTTACTGCGTTTTTATCCTGAAATCTGTCTTGAATGCAAGTCTTTGCTTTAGAAATCAGTAATAAATTCTTACCACATTATTGCAGTGCTCAAAGATAGCATTTCAAAGGTTACCAAGCTTGGCCTTGAATTGTTTGTCTTTTCTTTTCTTGCAGGATGCTGAGGATCGGGAAGTTGAGGATCGGGTTGCAGCTCGGGAATGAAGAGGGCGCTGGACCAGAAGTCGCGCAGGGGAACACAGATCTGAAGCACCTGTACAGAAATCTTCCTGACGGGAATCGGAAACTTCTCTGGAGCGCGACGCTGAAGACAGGTGAGGGTTTAGTTTTCACGGAAAACGAAGCGTGTGTAGAAAAATGGGAGTGGTTTAAATAGTTTTAGCGCTCTGCTCTGATATTTAATTACACGTGTGCAGAAGAAGGCGGTTTGCACGTGTCACATTGCTTCCCTTATTAGTTGCACATTTCAAGGGCACGTTTGGCTTGACAGTTTAGTCATTTACATATTATTATCATGGAAATGTACCAACCTGAGAAAAAGCACATGTTTGACTGCAGTTTATCCTGAATACATTACCTCTAATAAGTTAAGGCAGTGTTTCCTATGGGTAAAACTATTAAAATACACGATTCTTTGCACATTCAGTCAGAGAATAAATACATATTTTTTTAAAATATTGTAACATTAGGACACAGTTACCGAGTTCTGTCCACTTGTAACACACAAGGCAAGCAGCCCACACCCAAAATAAAACTAAAATAAATAAGTATAGCACAATTTATTTATCAGTTAAATAATTAACAATGAATAATGAATTGTTAATTATTTATTACCATATTAACTTCCCACCCTATAACCCTAAGGAGACCAGCACCTGAAATATAACTAAAATATGTAAGTATTACAGAATTTACATAATCAAGTAAATAAATAATTAACAATTAATAATAATTGTTACTTTGTTATTACTTAATCAACTCCCCACCCTGAACCCCTACAAACCTAGCAATCCGCACCTAAAATATAACTAAAATATATAAGTATTACACAATTTACATCATAATCAATCAAATAAGAAGTTCTAAAGTAAAAATCCATTATTATTAAATTAATACTTTATTAGCGCCCCACCCTATATTCCTACAAATTTAACAACCCACATCTAAAATATAACTAAAATAGATCAGTATTGTATTAGTTACATATTTAATATCAATCATATAACTATTTAAAAATTAATTAATTATTACTTATTTAAGTTCCCACCTTATCTCCCTCCAAACCCAACAACCCACTGTGACACTAAAAATTACTATTAACAATTAAATAAAACAAAACTAAACCACTTAGAACTGTAAACTATGTTAAAAAACCTATAACAATTCTACAAACAATAGTAACACAAAATTATTATAAAAGCTAAAACACAATAACATAATAATGATATTAAAAATCAATTATATTATTAAAAACAATATTACATATAAACAATTTTCTTGATAACTACATTTTTGCATCACAATATTTTATTCAATTTTTCTGTCTCATGATATTTACAATTCAATATTTTGGTATGTTATAACCAAAGCTAAAAGTTGAAGATTCACTTTAACCTTTGTTTTTTCAATGAAATGTGTGTTTTTTTTATCATATTACACATACAATAATTCCCTATGTCAAATTCTGCATGGGTGACCAACTTCTAGTATGTACAGCCATGAGCCAGGCCCTGCACTAAACTCCCCACTTGGGGCCAACCACAGCAGCACACTCCTTATGCCATGCACAGTGTGGATTGGCAGCAGGGCCTGGACTGAGGCCAGGCTCCGATCCCACCCTACCTTGTGAGGCCAACCCCTACGTGTGGTTTTGGCCAAATTCAACAGTACTGCACTAATTACTTTTTCCCCATTTTACAAGATTTGCAAATCCTGTGCGGAATTCACCGATACTGAGGCAATGAAGGGGGGTTCCTGGATTTGCTAATCCTGTGATGAAAATATAAAATGTTTTGCTAATTATTTTAGTTCAGGGGTCCCTCGATGAGTCAGGGGATCAGGTTAGGTTTACCCTGCTCCTTTCTGACAATTTTCACTTTATTTTTCCCAGCATTGTGCTTGGTGCACCAGAAAGTTTTCTGTGACAGCCAGGTCAATCAGAGTGTGGCAGGTTCACAAATTCACTGTTGATTTGAGGATCAGTAATGCATACATTAAGAAAAAGTGTCCTTGTTCAATAGGGTGCCTTTATTATGTATATTCAATTTGTGAAATATCCATGAATTTGCAAATCTACAAAGGATCTGCGAATTAACACTCCAGATATTTCAAATATTTTACCTTTTCATGTCCAGATCGGGAAACTTTTAAAACTATACATTCTTGAAAACTACTGCGAGGATTTACGGTAAACGAAGCAAAGGCACCCCCCTCTAGTAATGTTTGGTTTACATGACAAGATTAGTTAAATCCGTTCAGCTGTGTTTTTCTGTATGGAGGAGCAAAGAATACTATGGGAATTAAAATAGGACATGTCACTTTTAGGACCCTGCTTGATAAATATGCACAAAACTTGCCGCAAAGAACCCAGAGTGTATGCACTTTGATTTTTAAATGTTTTTAAGATTCATCAAAAAGCACTGAAGGTATTCAGAAAACACCAATCATACCACCCTCAGACACACACAGGAGTCTCGAATGGGATTCCTCAGCACTGTCCTTCACTAGTTCCATTTTCCTTTCCAAACAACACCTGTTTGTTCACATAGGTGTCTCCAGGTTCCTAAAGATCTCTATAATATGTGGATTCCCCCAGAGTTCGATACTGTCCCCTGTCATCTTCAACCTCTAAACAGAGACGCTTGGTGCTCTAATAACAAATAACACCATTATGATTCACCAATATGCCAATGATACACAGTTCTACTTGAAATTTGTCTCTCCTTCAGACATTCAACACAGCAAGCGCTGTCTGCACAACATCCATAACTGGATGCCCAACACCTACCTGAAGCTCAGCCCAGGTAAGACAACATAACTTGTATTTGCCAAACACAACAAAAAGAAACAGTACAGCTCAATGACATGAAGCATGTTGGTTTTAAAACCCAACATTCACCAAATTCCACGTCACTTGGATTAACCCTGGAAACCAGCCTCCTCCTCAAGAAATACATTGCCAAAACACAAAGATGGCATTGAGCCTGCTCTCTCTTCGAAAGAAAGTGAAAGCCTTTCATTCAGAAAAAACTTCAGGACTGCTGTTCAAGCCCTCATTCTCTCGCTTCTGGATGGTAGTAGTTCCCTGCGCCACGGCCACCTAGAATCCACACTGACAGCCCTTTTGGGCACCCTACATATAGCAGCATGGCTTTTTCAGGGCCTGAACAAATATGATCACATCACCCCATCCTGATGGAACTCCATTGGTTTCCCTTGCCAGCTCGCACCATCTTCAAAGCCATCAGAATCAGTACCCCTGCTTACCTTTCACACTAGCTTGCGATCTCTGGTGGTTCTCTGCACACCCACAGCTGGGACACCATCAGATTGCAGACTAAGATATGTAAAAGAGAAAAAAAAGACTGTCCAACTTTTCCATCTATGCAGATAAGATCTGGAACAACATCACAGTTTTGATCGGGACACCACACAGTAGCTCTACTTTAAGAAAGATGTAAAGACACACCTCTTTGAAGAACACAACATCTCAATGCATTAGTCACCCAAAACAAGCTATCTCCTACATTCACTTGTTCACGCTAATCTCGTCTTTGACACTGTAAAGAGCTTTGCTGCCCTCTTACTAGGTTCAGGCTATAGAAATATCACATATAAATACATACATACAAACAAAACAAAAAAATTATGGAAATGCTTAAAATAACTAAGCATGGGCGCAAAATCCGTTCCGCTCGCGGATTTTTCGGATTTTCGGTAAATCCGCAATCCGCGAACCTCGCGGATGTGGCGAAAATACGCAAATCCGCGCGCGGCGGATTTTTTGCTTGTGTTCGCACTGCTCGCGGGCCGCGATGCGGGCAGCAACAATCTCGCACTCGCGAAATTACAAAAATTCCAATTGGGGAGGGGTGAAGGAAGTGACCCAGTCTCCAACTTCCTCTTCCTGTCCAGCAAGCTCCTCCCATTGCTTAGTCCATTTCCTGGCCACTTTGAATTCGATCTTGACTGGGAAGGATTACTTTTTGTGGATGCTGCTGGAGATTTGGCTTTGAGGCCTTTTGGATTACTTTTTGATTAGAAATGTGATTTACAAGTAAGCTGATAAGTTGATGTTGTTTGTTTGTGGTGATTTTTGTGTGTGTTTTTCGACTTTTTGGGGTGGGTTTGGGGGCTGGCTATGTGTGGGAGGCCATTTTGAGGCATGGTCCTACAGGTCCATGTGGATGAGGTTAAGCGGCCATTTTGAAGTCAGGCAGTGTGCTTTGTGCCCTATGCCCACCCAGTCTGCTCTGATTGCTTTCATTATGCCCAGGGGGCCTCGAACTCCCGCGGATTACCCGAAAATCGGATTTTATTAAAAAAAAATTGCCTGTGTTCGCACTGCTCGCGTCCCGCGCAGCAACAATCTCGCACTCGCGAAATTGTAAAAAAATTACAATTCTGCACATGAATTGAAAACTACCAGGCTTAGTTATGGGTGCATGCATGATACAACTGTTTTTTTTAATTTTAACATTATTCTGGCCAGGGCATGGATGGCATTGGATTGTTGTGATTTTTGGGTGTTTTACGACTTTTTGGGGTGGTGTTGGGGGCTTGCTATGTGGGTGGGGGCCATTTTATTGCCTGGTCCCGTGTGGGTGGGGGTCTAGGGGCCATTTTTAAGCCAGTTTGTGTGCTTTGTGCCATAGGCCTGCACCCAGTGTGCTGTGATTTTATCATGCCCAGGGGGCCCAGGCCAGAATACGTCTGTTCGCGGATTTTGCTGGTTTTTCGCCACGTTCGCGTCGTGAAGCAACAATCTCGCACTCGCGAAATTGCAAACATTGCAATTCTGCACCAGAAAACCACCAGCAGGCAGCCTAAACCTTCTGAAACTTGATGGATGGCATTGGATTGTGGTGATTTGATTGGTGTTGTGTTTTTTGACTTTTAGGAGTAGGGGTTGGGGGCTGGCTATGTTGGTGGGGGCCATTTTGAGGCATGGTCCTGGCCATGTGGATGGGGGTCAAGTGGCCATTTTGAAGGCAGGCAGTGAGCTTTGTGCCATAGGCCTGCACCCATTTTGCCTTGCTTTCACCCATTTAGCCCAGGGGGAGTCAGTGGTACATGAAACTATAACCCTCTCTGTGTGTGCTCTCTTGGATCAATGTTAAATTCCTGTTTCCTCCTGTTTCCCAAAAATTTAGCAAATCCTAATTTTGAAATTTCCATATTGTGTGGTGTGCATGTGTGTATTCATAAATGCCTACTTGCAAACTATTTATTGAAGCGCTACATATGCAACATATATTTACTGATGTTCCTCTGTCTTTGTTTGCTTTTAGGTGCACAAAGTCAATAACTCCGCATCATCGTTGAGCATCAGTGCCAGGAAGAAGTCCTGCTGCGGCCTGTTGTTCCGACATCTGAAGAAGATGGCTCCAAAAAGAGGTGCCCGTAGCTCCTCTTGCAAGAAAAATGTCTCTACTAAGGAGAAGAAAAAGCAAGTGGCACCACTTACCAAGGAGACTGGTGGCTCGACCACTACATTTTTGTGGAACAAACAAAGGCCCACCATGAGTGCTGCACAGGTAGCCTGTTTAGTGGTTCAATCACCAACGACCAGTGATGTTGGCTCATCGCAAGAAAGTAGCAGCACACCATCAACACAGGTTGTAACTCATCTCAAAAGTACTATTCAACAACCAAAGCCGGAACAACAACTGCATGGGCTACTAGTACAAGCACAAGTACATGCGCAAGGAGCTGTCCGAGAAGGAGCTGTCCGAGAAGGAGCTGTCCGAGAAGGAGCTGGCCGAGAAGGAGCTGGCCGAGAAGGAGAAGGCCGAGAAGGAGAAGGCCGAGAAGGAGAAGGCCGAGAAGGAGAAGGCCGAGAAGGAGAGGTCCATGGAGAGTTGCAAGTAGAGGTCAGTGAAGAGGCCCATGTAGCGGCGCATGGAGCGGTGCAAGTGCCCACAATGGTTGTTCTTCCAGAAGTAGGGGCACAGGAGGAAATTGACTTTGGAGCCGGGGTATCATGTCAGGAAGACGAAGGCATTCCTCCTGATGATTCATTTTCTCCCAGCTCCCCACCAAGGAAAAGATCAAGGAGTGTGTGTAGAAGTTCCTCTTCAAGCCCCGCTCCATCAGATGATGATCTGGATCTAGATTGGCAACCATCTCCGACGTCTGAGAGGGAGGCACACCATGAGCTGCGAAAGGTATCAAATGTTAAAAGGAAGGGCCCCGGAAAGCTCATACTTATGGATCCGAACGTCGGACTTGATGAAGTGGTGCATTCTGATGTTGTTGAACAGGATGACAGCAATGACCTAGTCATCACACACGTCATTCCAGCCACACCGGCCATGCAGCAGACAGACATTTATACCCTATCCCGACGTCATGCTGAGTGTGACCCTGGCGACGTGGCACTGGTAGCACCACCAACGCAGTCAAGTAGTACAACAAGTTCAACAAAACCTACAGCTCCCATATTTTCTCCCCAGAGGGGGACTCCATCCAGCTCGACTCCCTCAAGTAGGGTTGCTGCAATAATTGCACAACCCAGTAGATGTCTGCAAGGCTCATCCACCACTGCTTCATCTGGCATTGGCCGTATCATCTCGTGCGGCAAAACCAGAAGTTTCCAGTCCCCAGTTTGGAACTTTTTTAGTGTCCATGGAAAGTATGATAACATAGCCGTTTGTTGCATTTGTAAGACTACAGTTAGCCGTGGTAAGACTGGTACCAACTATGGAACCGGAGGCCAGATAGGTCATCTTCAAAGAAGGCACGCTGTCGTATGGTTTGCGCACCTAGCAAACATCAAGGAAAAGCAATCCCAAAGGGCAAGTGGCCAAAATATACCCATACTAGGTGTTTCATCTGAAGATGACGGGGAGGTAGAAGAAGCGTCAGACATTTGTCCGGTTGCACCCAGTACCCCTGGCAGCACCACACCCTCCGGAACACATAGGAGGCACACTGAGAGTCTGGGAGACACACCAATGCGGAAAATGTCAACACTGCGCAGAAGTGGGTCGAAGAAGGCATCAGCATCATCCAGTAAATTTGTCCAGCGCACCATTTCAGCCATGTTCTCCTCAGATGCGCAATTTCAACGCAACCACCCAACTGTACGCCTGTATAACACTAAGCTGGCTAAAATGCTAGCGGTGGACCTTCTCCCTTTTTCGTTTGTCGAAAATGTGGGTTTTCTTGAACTCGTGGCAACACTGGCCCCTAAATGGAAGGTTCCTAGCCGGTTCTATTTTGCCAGGGTTGCTGTTCCAGCACTACATAAAGAGGTGCTTGAGTTGGTTGGGGCACCTTTGCAGAAGAGTGCTGTTCACACTATACACCTGACAACAGACATGTGAACCAGTTGCCAAGCCCTTGATTACATGTGCATCACTGCACACTGGGTCTCTTTTTCAGGGGTTGCACAACAGATAAATGCAGGTGGTGACTTGGTCGAGATTTTTAAGGGTGCTCGTAAACATGCAACATTAGCCATGTTTGGCATGGAGAAAAGTCATACTGCAGTCAACATTTTGGATGACTTTAACAAAAAGGTCTCGCAATGGCTGCCCCCAAGAAATTGCAAGGTTGGTTATGTTTCTACTGATAATGGCAGCAATGTAGTTAAGGCCATGGAGAATGGTTACTATTTCAGAGTGCCGTGTTTGGCGCACTGTATGAACCTTGTCGTGCAAAAGTTCTTGAAAAAAGAACTTGCAGTCGACCAAATACTGATCATCTGCCGAAGAATATGCACACATTTCAACCATTCTTTTAAGGCCCGGAAGGAGCTGAGGCGCCAGCAAAATGTACGTAGAATGCCAGTGAAAGCACTTATCCAGGAGGTGGCAACACGTTGGAACTCAACCTTCTACATGCTTGAGCGTCTGCATGAGCTGTTTCCAGTAGTCAATGAGTATTTCTACAACCTGGGTGGTGATACGACAGAAATCATGCTAGCGGTGGAGCAATGGCAGCTAGTTAAAAGCCTGACAGACAAGCTTCGTCCTTTTGAGGTCTTCACGCATGACGTCAGCAGGGAGGACTGTTCTTTGAGCAAAGCTATCCCATTGTTGCTGAAGCTCGAGCACCAAGTCAAGGTGGTGTCTTCAGAATTAAAAGATGCTGGAAAGAATGAAGCATATGAGTTGGCGCAGAGATTATTACAACGCCTAGTTAGCAATAAACGGCTTGTAAATATCAAGAAACAACAGCACTACATTTGTGCTACTATTCTGGATCCACGTTACAAAAAGCCATTGTTTGGCAAAGTAATAATTCCTTTTGAAACATCAGATGTTACAGAGTACAAAGGTTGGCTAGCTCAGTCAGCCATTCGTTTTGAAAGAGAGCCGAAGGAAACTGTAGGAGAAGACAGTACTACTAGTGAATCAGCAGGCCATCAGGCGTCCCAAAAAAACACTTCTGCATCTGTGCCTGTGGCAGAAGTGAGTGACTTTTCCTCTGAGCCGTTAACCACACCAGCAACCGTATCATCTGCACCAGGCCCAGGCGATATGTCTGAAGCGGATTGGCTAAGTGAGCTAGGGTTTCCTTGTCCCAGAAAGGACACAGAAGTGCAAAGTACAGGAATCCGGGAGGACATTCTTTCAATGGTGCAGGCCTATCTGGATGACTCAACAGCGGTCAATATTACTGAGGACCCATTGGCGTATTGGCATGGGAAAAGAAACATATGGCGAGAGCTCACCAACCTGGCTATCAATTACTTGTCTTGCCCACTCGCAAGCGTGTCTTCAGAACGTGTTTTTAGTTCTGCTGGTGGCATTGTGACTTGCAAAAGGTCCCGCCTCTTGCCCGCAAATGTGGAGCGGCTCACCATGATAAAGATGAACCAGCACTTCATACCACCAGATTACAAAGTACGAGAATGCACGCAGGAAGAAGACGAGGACACCGACCTACCTGAGGAAAGTTCTCCTCAGTTACCAGAAGTACTACCGACTCAATTTGCAGAGTTTGAGGACGAGCTCTGCTTCCCTGACAGCGAGTTCTGAAAATGAGTCAATGATCCATTAACTTTAATATTAGTCCTTATTCACTTTTATTCCTGTGTGTCTGTCTTTCTTTTTTTAGCAAGTGCTTCATCACATTCACAACAAAACTGTAATCAATCAAACAACAAGCCCATCAACAGAACTGTCTTGATTTTGATGCCGCAGCATTCCTCAGGTTCACAACAGTTAGTTGACAAGAACTCAGTCCTGGTCGTCTATCCTCCTCCTCCAGACTCACCCTATCCATTTCCCGTAATGCTGATGCCTGGATTCTGCACAATGAAGAAACTTACGTTGACGAGTCCCCTAAAGAGGGACTGTCTGGAAGTAGTGAGTCCTCATTTAAATACATTTTGCTAAGTGTGACTTTTTTGCGTTTGGGTTTACGGGTCTTGGCTGGGCCATTGCTGGCAAGGTCTATTAAGGGATGAAATTGGTTAGGCATTTACTTTGGAAAACTTTTGGCCTATTACACGTGAACGTTTAGGAGTTATTATTGCTCGCTTGCCTGTCTTAGGGGTGCTGTCTGTGGGGCTTCTAGGATTTTGGGGTCTGTGAGCACCGCAACCATATTTCTAATGTTGATTGCTTTTGTTTTGCAGAAAATCCACACCGGGAAACTCCAGTTGGGGCCCTGCTGCAGAACGCTTTAGGACACTGTGATTTCCAGGTGGAGCCAGCCCTCAAACACAAATTACAGGTAAGATAAGCGTTTGGATGGGAGGTAGTATAATGGAGTATTAGGAGAGGCGAGAGAGTGACAGTGGTACTAGTAGTAAAGTCCTAGGACTCCTCAATTAACAAACTCTGTGACAGGAATTTACTTTGGAAAACATTTGGCCAATTACACGTGAACCAACACGATGACAGTGTTCAGTAAAACGAACTTACTGCAAAACCACCACCCAACAGGCTCAAAAGTAGTAAAAAAAAAGATATGCTCAGATAAAGTTTGAAAAAGTATATTTTTATATCCCTAACAAAATAATCTCCCGCAAGACCCTCCCTAACCCCAACAAATAAATAGTCCCTCAAAAGTCCCCAAAAAACCCAACTCCCAATTCCCACCCCCCAAAAGTCTCTAAAAAAGGGGCAAGGGACACTCTAGGGATGCATGATGTTGTTAACTTTGGCCTCCAGGGCATCATGCCTTAGGGCCAGGGCATCGTATTGCTCCCGGAGGGTGGCGTGATCTAAACGGAGGCCCTCCACCAAATTTTGGTACTCCTTCCATTTCCGGACCTCCGCCTCCAGGTCCGACACTCTGCGGATTGCTCGGCGCAAGCGAGCCTTTACAGTACTGTGAGGTGCAGCTTTTGCTGCTCGGCGGTGGCGTCTGCCAGCACGGCTCCGTTTGGCTGGAGCACTGCGCTGACCGGCAGAACGTGGGGTCACGGAGGAGAATGCAGATGTCACGTTGGAATTACTGGACTGCGTGTCGTCCCCCTCCAGTTCCACCAGCCGCCGATATTGGGCAACAGTTGCATCCAGCCTCCGTTGCCGGGCCAGTACAGCCTGCATACTCCTTGTAGGTTTTGTTTTAGTATGACCAACTATATGATGAAAGAAAGACATATTCTGTAACCAATGCTCTTTAAGAATATGATTAACACAAAATGATTCAGCAGGAAGTTGTGTCACAGTACAACTAGCAACTAGCCAGCGCAGTACAAAAGAAACTATTCAGGCCAATATCATGGGCGTCCACAGGGATGGGCAAGAGAGGGCGCGATTGCCCCCCTCTGGATCGCAGGTCCATCCAGTGCTGGCCCAGTGACAAATTACAATATGGTAATTACAGCAGGCTGGGACCGACAGACAGATAGAGGCAGAGACAGAGAGAGAGGAAGACAGAAGGAGAGAGAGAGAGAGGGAGGGAGCCAGAGGGTGACAGAGGGAGGATGAGGGAGGGAGACAGAGAGAGAGGGAGGGGGAGAGAGAAAGAAAGATGTGTGTAATGTGTATGCCAGGTCTTGTGGCTCAGTGGACGAAGGCATCCGCTGCAGGGGCATGATTTCAATTTCATGGTCATATTTTTTTTTGTTGCTCTAGATCCACCCCCCTCCCCCACTGACCCTGCCCCCTTCGGTGCGGCCCTTGGCCACAAACCACACTATCAATCATGTCAGGAGTAGGACTCAGGAGATGGTGATGATGTTGCACCCCCCCCTGGAAACATTTCATAGTATGTTCGTAGTTCATCCAGTGACCGTCTACTCTCTGTAGATACACATCATATGCTATCTAAGAGTCAGATAGTACCATGATCCAGCTTACCTGTACCCGCCACCACCACTGTCTCCTTCCTCACAGTCTGTACTTCTTGGTCCGACTCCTCTTGCGCCGCCTCCTCCCCAGAGTGATCTTTGGACTCGGAGTCGATCACTATTACCACATCCGAGCTGGCCCCGCCACCAGATGTTCCACCTACAAAGTAGATTTAAGAATGTTAGATTACACCACTCACTAGTATTTGGTCTATGAATGAAGAATGTGAAAACAACAGAAAAAGTAATTGACTGTCTACTCTAGTCTAAAGTAAAAATGTCCCTCCTTCCAGGGAAGGCTGTTGTCTTGCTGCATTTTTTTGTCATAATTGATGAATGCTTGATTAATTTTAACACACATCATTTTTCTCTGAACAGACAGAAACTGGACTTCTAAGGACAAGAGCAACATCAACTTCAAACCAGGTGAAAGCTCGGCTCGACCACAAGAAATGTGTTCCATTACTCATCAACTCAGCACCAAGCACTTTTCCATTTCCAACTAACTTAATTTTAATATATGTGTTTACTTCAACTTTTAATAAAGCTTTTAAACTTGAATAGACTCTGTGGTTTTTGGTCCTCCAGACTAGAGTGACTGAGCGAAAGGTTTTGCAATTTTTGCAAGGAGGAGTCCGTGCCGCTGACACTACCAGGTTTATACAGTGTGCCAAACACGCCACTCTGAAATATTATTACTCTGGTCTTTGGTGTCCATAGTTAGGTTTGTGGAGAAGTTAGGTAAATTAGGAACGCTTGGACAACAATAGGTCCTCTATATTTAAATGAAAACTTACTGGGGCCAGCAAAGGAGCACTCGCCGCCCTGGCCTGCATCCTCCTCCTTTGGAGCCACTGCATCCGCTTTTTCTGTCCGATTGCCCCTGGGCGGACCTGACGTACAACATGAAAGAATGAACAGAAAACATTGATGATTGATGCTTGTCGATGTCCTTGTCAACCAAATCTAACATTTAGAAAGAACAAGAACCAACTATTTCAGCCAAAAAGAGGGCTACAAAGGAAGGACTGCACCTGAGCCTCTACTCTAGGGGCAGATTTACAAGCCCCTTGCAGCTCTTTTGCTCCGTTCTTGCGTCACTTTTGTGACGCAGCGCCACAACAAGAGAGGCGCCATGGTGTGGCGTATATTAACAACGTGGCGCATATGGGAGATGCATCCCATTCTAAAGCCCTGCGCCATGAGGGAGCGTTCCAGCGCAAGGGAGGGCATTCCTGCGCAGGAACGCATGCTAAAAGTGGCTATGGGGAATATATAAAATTTCAATCAGTCATTTAGGACAATGATGCGTCACTGAAACCATGCGCCTGCATGAAGCAGACTTACGGCTTGACGCAGCATTGCTGGAGCTGCGCCATCGTTGCAACGCAACTCCATCAATGAGCCGCCTTTACGGCACCGATGCGTAACGCTTCGGTGACGTTTTGGGACCATGGTGTGCCGCATTGTAAATACGGCGCACCATGGGTGGTGCTGGCGTGCCGCACACTTTGCAGGGATGCGCAGGTAATTGCTAATCTGACACTTAGGGGCATACTTACGAGTTCTGAGCTGGACACCTCCAGATGTGCACCAGAACAAATGCGTAACTCAAAACTAACCTTGCGTCACGGCAGATGCGCCGCAATTACAATGCGGCAAACCCTGGCGCAAGGGTAGGCAGATGCGTGACGCATCTCGTGACGAAAGAGGGGCGCATCTCTAGAGTCGGGTCGCAGGCGCGATGCAACTATAGCAATGCTCAGGGCTGCCCAATACTCAACATACCGCATCAGTCCTTACGCCTGCTTCAAGCAAGCAGGCATAAAGAATTGACGTAGCAGCGTCGCGGAAGTGCCTGCGTTAAATCTTGTAGATTTCACGCAGGCACTTTTGCGAGGCGCACAGCTGCCTGACCGCCAACCCCCACCCCCCACACCCCCCTGCGTGGGAATGCACCCATTGTGGCGCAGGCCCAGGCCTTAACGTGGCGCATCTCCATAGATGCATCTCGTTGTACATGACTCGCATGGATTCGCCACGTTTACGTCGCTGTGCGTCAGGTAAGGCAGCGTAAACGTGGCGCAAGGGGCTTGTAAATCTGCCCCTTTGTGTCTAGCATTACGCAGTTCTGTAAAGTACACTCATACATTACTCAGCCCAATTAAATGAACACAAAATAGAAAACAAATAAGCAGTGGCACCGCCACAGAGAAGGAGAACAGTGCACCTGAAATGCACAGAAGATTTTGAAATATTAATTTACCTCTCCTATCAATGTAATCAGCAGCATTATTGCTGTTTGTAAAAAAGTTAAAGCAAACATTTGCAATATAACACAGTCACACAGAGCAGGAGAAAAAACAGAGTAGTGAGTGATGAAAAAATTGCTACTACTACTCACCAAGCCCGGGGACCTCCACTCCCAGCAGGTCTAGCAGGTCGCGCTCCCGGTCCAGGATATCGGTCCAGCGGTGGGTCACTTGATTGTAGGTGCGCTGGACCCCTGTGATGTCAAAAAGGGCCCGGCACACCTGCCCCCACCGCTTCCGTCGCTCCTGGCTGTTGGTATAACCATCAGCGATCCTGCCGCCTGCCGCGATGGTCCTGGGGAGACGGCGCTGCACATAAAAAACGAGTGAGCCCACCTCCTCAGGGCTGAAGATCTCCCTGGGCACCACCATTTCCGCCCTTAAACGGCCACACGGGAGCCGTGCACGGGCTGCGGGGGCCGTCTTGGGCAGCTTGACAGCTGTCTTCACCATGTTCTGGGCAGGTGTTAGCAGTAAGGAGACAAAATGAAAAAGAATAAGAGTAGGGAAGAAGGAAATAAAAGTTTAAAAAAGTAGTTGAAAAGTAAACAAAAACACAAAAATATAGACCTAGAAAAATAGAGGGATAGAAAAAAAGTTAAATAGATCAAAAAAATATTAAAACAAGCAAAGGATGGCAGAGATATACAGAGGATAGAAACACCATGCCCAGACACATAGGAATGAATGAAAAACAAGATGGCGGCCCGAACACGTGCGTGTAAGTAAGTTCGCACGCGATTTCTCTCGCGAACTCGTGCGAACTTGCATTCGCAAGGCGCTCATTGCGCGAGATTACACATAGCGGGCGGAAACGGAAATACGTCACGCAAACAAAATGGCGGCGCCCATACTCAACCTTGGGGTAACTCGCACGAGTTCGCGGCTTCCACGGTCGATTCCGCACGACGCCGCGCCTCGCGAATAGAGCGAAATTACCGAAAAACGAGTTTTGCAAAAGCAAAACCAACGAGCAGGTGCAAAAGTGCGAGCTCATCATTTGTAACCATTTACCTGTAGTGCTTCCTGAAGGGGCCCTCCAGAATCCGGTTGCCTACTTGCAACTATTGTGTGACCCTGCTCTGACAGTCACAGAATAGTTACAAGTATGCCATTGCATCCTGTTATTGCAACAAAAAGGAAAGGGAGCAGACAAGCAGGTGCCAGCCTTCATTAATGTCAGTTGGGGCAGGGCAGGTGTTGTTGTTTGCAAAACTTAAAGCACTTAGCAGGTGTGCTTGGCTTTGCCACAATAATGTACACTCACTGGTCAATCAGAGGGTGCTGTGATGACACCGAGGGTGGCATGGGTGTGCCAGCCAGAGGGTGGCATGGGTGAACAAGAGTGCCAGTGTTGACAGAGGATGGCAGTGCTTTGCTTTGCCCCAATAATGTACACTGGTGAACCAGAGGGTGCTGTGATGACACAGAGGGTGACATGGGTGAGCCAGAGGGTGGCATGGGTGACCAAAGAGAGTGCCAGTGGTGACAGAGGGTGGCAGTGATGAAAAAAGCCTTGCAAACAGGCTGGGCACGTAGAAACAACAAGTTCGCAAAACTGGCGACCCGACAAGTAAGTTCGCAATTTGCAAAATTGTACAAAACCCTCGTGAACTTGCAGAAACCCGTGCGAACACACACCCCAAAAAAAATACGCAAATCCGCGAGAATTCGCGGATTTTGCGTATTGTCGCAATCCGCAAATACGCAAATCCGCAAATTCGCGGATTGCGAATCCGCAAAATCCTCCCATGCTTAAAAATAACTACAAAGGCGCTATTGCAGTCTCCATAATATTTAACTGTGTACAAGGAAATATTTAAAACCTCAATATCAGACTGTTTAGGAAGACCAAGGATTTTAATGTAAACATATTATTTACCTATCTTGCTAAACCATCTTAATGGAGACTTGCAGTTTGATTTAGAGAGAATCTTTAAAAAAATTATACTTTCTATCTGTATGTTTGGTGCTGTAACTAATCTATTCAGCTTGTCTCTGGTGGCAGGTATTCTTCCAACAGATGCTCCTTGTGGCTCATAGAGTGGATTGATGTTTGCTATGTAAAGCATGGCAGTGGAAGAGCTTGTGTAAGGTGACTGGTCTGTGTCCACGGCTGATGTAGCTCTCTTAGTTTAAGGCCGCATGGATATGATAGTGGACTTTAATGGAACAGTAAGCATAATATTCAAAATTTCCTAGGGAAATATCCCAGCATGACAGGGTGTTTTCACAAGTGCACACTGACAAGTAAATCCTACGTTGAGCAAAGTTTCCAGTGTCAATGTCTGGCTGTGGACATTCTGCCGGCCACAATAATCATCAGTGGTTTTTCCACCTGAGTTTTTCTGCTTAAAGTAGCTCCTCCCTTTGATAATACAACCACTTAAGGAGGAAAACCGCAGATGGAAGACTTTAAATATGATACGTTTTTTCTAGCACCAGCTTGACAGGGTAGAAATTCTGATACCCAAAGCATAAATTAGGCAAGTGATACTAACAATAAATGTAGGGAAATGCCCTTTTATGCATGTTCACCACCACATGTTGGACTGATGCTGCTGGTTTTTTGACCCTGAGAGTGCACTCAGGCCTGCCCACCAGATCTCAGTGACAGTGCTCTAATCCATCACAAAGTGTATGTCGAATTGTATATCCCCAATTAGCCATTACTGACTTACTTAAAGTCCCTGGTATATGGTACCCAGTGTACCAAGGGCATGCAAGGCAGGGTGTCCACCCAGGGCTGCAGCACTGATTGTGTCACCCAGTTTGTGACAAACTATAAAATGGATCCCAGCCTGGTCCTGCAAACTGGAAGGACAGTGGTTACACTACCAATTCGGCCTTACTATTCAAACCAATGGCAAAGCCACCACTTTCTTAACAATACGTGTGTCTACCATAAGGAAGGCCTAGAGGAGCCCAAGGCAGGGAACTATTTAATATTAAGTGGGGCATCTATGCTTATATATGTCCTTGCAGCAAAATCCCTCAAATTGTTGTTTTGCTGTGGAAAGTTAATAGCCCCATTGGCTAACTCAGGGTTAGCTGCTGGTACCCCCGCTTGCCTAACTTCTGAAAGGGACTACCTAACTAAGAACTGTAGGGTATCAAATTAATCATGGAATTAAACCTGACCTGATGCCCAGGTCAAATTTAATGTCACTATTACATTAATGCAACTTTAAGAAAGCTGCCCACTCTGTGCCTTCGTGATCCTGTAGCCTCACACAGGAAACAACCCACATATAGTTTCTGCCCACCTGGGGAGTTGTGTGAATGACCCGTAGGCTTAGGATAAAATGCAGCCGGCTGCAGAGTGAAGGTGTTACCTCCCCTTCACAAGAAGACACTCAGGTAGTTAGCACAAAAGGTGAGCTTCAAAAGGAAAACCGCATTTGATGGGCAAATTATTTATTTATTATTATTATTTATTAACAAATTTTGTACCGCGCACGGTTACCCAGGGGCATCCCAGCGCCTATAGAGACCTAGAGCGGGCTGCTAAAACAGAGCAGAAAGAGCTACACTTATTCTGGAAATAGGTAAGTTTTCAGAAGTTTCCGGAACCTAAGAAGATTTGATTCAGAACGTAGTGAGAATGGGAGGGAGTTCCAGGCGCGCGCTGTATGGATGGAAAAACTCCTGCCACCTGAACGGGCTCTCCTAATTCTCTTTATCTGAAGGAGGTGTTTGTTGTCAGAGCGTAGAGCTCTTGTGGGCTTGTAGGGCCGAATCATGTCCTTCAGAATGGCCGGTCCTTTCCCCTGTATGCTCTTATGGGCAATGCAGAGAGCCTTGAAGGTCACTCTCTCTCTGACGGGGAGCCAGTGGAGTGCTTTTAGCGCAGGCCTGGCTGACTGCCTGGCCGGAACGTTCCGCAGCAGCCTTGCTGCCGCGTTCTGCACTTGTTGCAGGATCTTTAACGTTGACTCCGGGGCTCCGAGAAAGAGCGCATTACTGTAGTCCAGGCGTGAGATGATTAGACCTTGGACTAACAGCTTCCGGGAGAGTTCTGGTAACAGGGGAAGAACCTTACGGGCCGACCGGAGCATTCCATAACACACGCCAGCGGTCTTCTTGGCGTGTGTCCTAAAGGACAAATCCGGCTCCAGCCAGACCCCCAGGCTCTTAATCTCCTTCTTTGGGTCGGGCGGAGTGCCCATGCAATGGGCCAGCTGCTCGGCGAGAGGGCAAAACTTGACTGGCCCAAGATCATCCGCTCAGTTTTTGAGCCATTCAATTTGAGCGATGACCTGGACATCCAGTCAAACACCTCTCTCAAGCATGAATGGAGTGTCTCGGGCTGTTTCTCCAGCTGTGTCAGACCCACCACTAGCTGGGTGTCATCCGCATAGCTTATGGTCTTAAAGCCAAACGGAGACACCACACCCTCCAGGGGTGCCATATACACGTTAAATAACGTGGGGCTCAGGGATGAGCCCTGGGGCACCCCGCAATGAAGTGGGAGGGGAGGGGGTTTTGCGTTTCCTTCCCAAACCTCGAAGGTACGCCCCTCCAGGAAAGAGGCCAATCATTCCAGGGCCACTCCTGTGACACCCGACTCAGCTAGACGTTGTATCAACACTCCATGATTGACGGTATCGAAGGCCGCACTAAGGTCCAGGAGGATCACTGCCACTGACCCCCCTGCGTCCAAAGTGCTTCTGGCCTCCTCTACCACTGCTAGCAGAGCCGTGTCAGTTCCATGACCCGGTCGGAATCCCGTCTGTGAGTCCCTCAACCGGCCATTCTCCTCGAGAAAGTTGGATAGCTGACGGTTTACCAACATCTCGGCAACCTTACTAACCCCTGGTAGCAAGGAAATGGGCCTGAAATTGGCCAGGTTCTGCGGGTCCAAGCCAGGCTTCTTCAGAAGCGCTTTAACAACCGCACTTTTCCAGTCCGGCGGCACAGTCCCATGAGCGAAGGAGAGATTGACCAGATCGGTCAGGGGCTCTCCTATCGACAAGGCGGCCTGCTTTAAGTACCGCATTGGGACTGGGTCCCGAGGTGAGCCACTTTTCAAGCTCCCGAGGGCCTTCAGTACTTCGCCTGGGGTTACCGGGCCAAATGACGTTAATAGTTTTTCCGAGATGCTCAAGTCCTCCAAGAAGACCAAGGTCCCCATCACCGGGGGGAGAGAACTAACAATAATATCAATTTTATCTTTAAAGTAAGTGGCCAATTCCAGACATTTTTCCTGTGGTCTGTCATGGACAAAAATGGGATCAGGCGGTTTAAGAAGCTCCTTCATCACTAGAAAGGCTTCCCTGGATGAGGACGCAGCATGCTTCACTCTCTCCCCATAGAAGGAGGCCTTTGCAGCACGTATTGCAAGCTTGTATGTCCTTAATTCCATCCGATATTTTTCCCTGCTATCTGTCTCCAAATTCCTCCTCCATAATCTCTCCGCCCGTTTACAATTCTTTCTCAAGGTTCTGAGCTCTAGGGTATACCATGGGGCGGACCCCACTCTCTTATCCCTGATAAGCATCTTCTTGAGTGGAAGCACATGGTCCACTGCGTTGGTCAGCCAGTTCCTCACCGTAGCATCTGCAGTCACCGGATCCCGACCCTTCTCAGGCTGGGTGACCTCCAACCGGGCACTCCAGGCCTCTACAGGGAGCCTTGACCATGCCCTGTCTATTCTGAATTTCCTGAGTGGGAGAGTGTCATCACACTTTACCTCCCAATTAGCCATGATCAATGAGTGGTCGGACCAAGGAAGAGCGAGGGGGGACATAGCTGATATACCCGCCATATTCGCGAAGAAGGGGTCCAAAAGATGACCTTTAACATGTGTGGCCCTAGTGTTTATCAATTTCATCTGCAGGGCGCTCAACTCGCTCATCAAATTAGTTGCCAGTGGGTCAGTTGCTTCATCAAAATGGCAGTTGAGATCTCCCAACAGAATGAAATTGGACGAGGCCGAGGCCAGGAGCGTGGTAGTTTCCATTAGTGAGGATGAAAAATCACCCACACTCCCAGGTGGCCGGTAGACTAGGAGGCCTGTCAGCGTGCAGGTAGGGGAGAATTGAAGGGAGAATTGGCAGCTCTCACAGTCTTTGACCCCTGCCTCCCGTGCCTTACAGCCCAGTGACTCCCTAATGATGATAACACTCCACAGGGGCTTCCCTTTGTTCCAGTAGACTAGCTGGTTACAGGGCCAGTGAGAGAAAACCCATCCCCAAACCTGTAGGGTGTGCTAATGAGCTCCTAACATATGAGGAATGGTCCAGACACCTTGCAAGTGACCGTAATGGTGCACTCTGGGATTGCCAGATGCCACACATTGCCAGATGGTCATCACCCAGAGGGAGAAGGCATGATAGCTAATTCGCTAATGGCAGCGTGTTCACCTCAGGGCACTTCAGCAGGTTTAATAGGACACCCCTGGTACCCTGGACCCTTACATCAACCTTGATTTGGAAAAACAACAGAAGAAGGACTTCCCTGCTGCCTTTAGAACTGTACAATGTGAGACTGAACCATCTACTGGACTGCCAAAGTATCCTTACTGGCCACCTAGAAATCCATCCTGTCAGATTTGGCTCCCGAAGCGGGCCAGAGGAAACAAACAAACATTTTCGAACTATTGAAAAGTTTGCAAAATTCTTTTGACCCATGCTTGTTTGCGGTTGAAATTAAAATTGATAAATTCTTTAAAAATCTGTATATCTGGAGCCCTCTGCTGGATTTTGTTCATCAAGGAAAATTTATAAAGATACACTCTATTATTATAAATCTGTGTTGTGTTTCTTTTGCATTGTTCTGGCTCTCCTTTTTCAAATGCTTTACACTAAGTTCCTTTGTCTAAGCCTTGCTAATTTAAGCCACAGCTACCCAGGGTTGAGCTTAAGGTTTACAAAAGAGCCTGACTGGACTCAGTAATGGTTTTGCAAGTGTATTCCTTGATAAGGTTATCTAGCCATATCATATAGTACACCCAGATTCTCACATTGGTGGCAATGGTGGGATCCAGAATTTATGTTTAGCCGCATCACCTGATTAATAAGTTAGGAACCACTGAGAGAACTTGCCAATTCGCCTTAGAACAAGTTTTCACAAGTGCCAAGGTCTGTAATTAAAAAGGCACCATTATCAAGAAGTTAAAAAGTTGCAAATCAGGCAAACATTTTAAAGATGGAGAACAGAGAAATCAACGTAGCCATCCCGCCTACACTAAAGATCAATGATCTATGGATGCTGAGTACGGATATGAAAATGTTTCCAGGAATCACTGACAAAAAGGAGGACCTCGCAAAAACCCTAAGAGCCTAGAAAGAAGCAAGGAGAGCTCAGAATCAGCTGGAGGAGGAGATCACCCCTGAGAGTTGGGATGAGGAGAATGGCAGTGATCCTTTTGAAGCCGAAGGGGACCAGGAGAATTTGGTCCCCATAAACCGTTCAAGGAATAACTCCCTGTCTGGGAGTGAAAGGAACTCTTCTTCTGTGAGGAGGCCGAAGAACCTAGAAGCCCAAATCAGCCTCTTAGAGATTTAGGAGAATAAGTTGACTCTATGAGAAAGGAGATTGGTCCTGGAGGAGGATAGGGTCAAACGTGGATGAAACCCCAAGGACATGGTGGCAGCAACAAGGAGCCAGAGATGACTGCAGAAGGTGCCTATTATCCCAGGTTGCCAAAAGGCACTGCTCCTAAGTATGTAGAGGGAGACAACATAGGCAAGTTGTTGCCATCCTATGAGAGAGCTCTCAGGATGAGATGGGTGGGTGCACAACACTGGGGGTTCTTATTGTGGGAACTCGTACCAACAAAAGAAAGAGATAGGCTGCTGACACTAGAAGAGGAGGCAGAGTCATACCCTCACAGGAGAGAGGTATTCATTTAACAATTTAGTCTCCCACATAAGGGGGAAACACAGACCTGAGCTGATTTTGTAGATGCGTATTTGAAGTCACTGGAGGACTTTATGAAAGGTAACAGAGTAGATACCTAGGGGGGGCTCTACAATGTAGTGGTAAAAGACCTCATACATACAAACTGTACCTCAGAGACATTACACCAGCATCTTGTAGATTCTAAGCTATCTAGCCCTAGAAAACTGGAGAAGTTGGCCGATGAATGGGCAAGCAGTAGGGTGCCCAAGAAGTCCCAAGTTGGAGAACACAAGAAAATGAGACAGGCCTGCCTTCAGGGGAAAGATGGGGACACATTTAAAATGTCTGATAAGCCCGAAGAGACCTGAAAGAATGCCAAAGGTGGGGATCCTAGATCCATATCCCAATCAAAGGGCTGGGGGTACCTGGGAAAGATTTATGACCCAACAAAGGCTGTGGGTGCTATGACTATAAGCAGCCAGGGTAAAATAATGGGGATTCTGCATGCACCTAGAAATCACCTACTGGTGATAATCACAAGGGTTTTACCAGAGTAGGAGCCGGGGTGGAAGTTGTCCATGGGATCATCCCTAATGAGGTGCACCAAGTAGTCAATGCTGACAATGTAACAAAGTCACATTCCATAGCTGTAGTATACTTTGAGTGGGAAGGGGTTACTGGCCCTAAGAAAGCAGCTGTGCTCCCTGCCTTCCCAGTGGAGTGTCTGCTGGACAATTACCTTGAAACTTCTCCCGGGAAAGAAGTGGAGAGAAGAACTCATTCAGCAATGCTGGGTCATCCTGAGTGGGTGCATTTCTCAATTAGAGCAAGAAAGGCTTTAAGGGACGGTCAAATGTTTGTGGGGCCTAGACAAATGTCCCAAGACGCTAATACCAAGAAGAGAGGTAGGAAGTCCGACAAGCCCACTTCCCAAAGTCCACAGGACCAGGAGGAACATGGCCCTCAGGGGAGGACCTGGTCTCTGAGCAGGAGGATGCTTCCTTAAGAGATATGCCTGGCCTAACAGACCTCCAAAGAGCAGGAGGTCACTCCAAAGAGGACTTGAGTCTGGGGCAATAGACTTGTCCCTGTGTTATTTGCCAGGCTTCATTTATACAGCTGCCTGTGGAGGGAATTCCCTTTGAGAAGGGGGAGATTGACATTGTTGATCCCCTAGACCCTCCTACTACATCTGGCAATATGTTTATCTTTGTGATAGTGGACCATGACACCAAATGCGAAGAAGCAATTCCCCTTAGACCAGTCACTGTATCTGAAGTAGCTAGAGCCCTACTTTGTATTTTTATCTGGGTGGGGTTCCCTAAGGAGGTCATATCAGATAGAGACACCAACTTCACGTCTGCAATGTAGGATAAGTATGGAGTGACATTTCAAGCACACTACCCCTTACCATCTCCAAGGAAATGTTTTTTTAGAAAGGTTTAACAAGACTATGATTATGGGTTTACCTGCGAAACTCAGAAGGAGATGGGATATTCTCAGGCCTTGCCTACTGTTTGCATACAGGGAGAGCCCTCAGAAAGGAGTAGGTTTCAGCCCATTTAAACTGCTCTTTGGACACCCTGTAAGAGGTCCTTTAACTTTGGTGAGAGAAGATTGGGAGAGAGCTCGCAAAGAGCCCAAACAAGACATATTGGACTATTTACTAGGTCTTCGTCCAGCATGCCTGAGCACATAAAAAAATTAAACAGTAATTTGGAGACTAGCCAGGAGCTTGTTAAGCACTGGTATGATCTGAACTCTTCCATGTTTGAGTACCAGGCTGGACAACTAGTGTGGGTGATAGATCCTGTAGCGCCTAGAGCCCTCTAAGGCAAATGGACTGAGCCTTTCCCTTTCTTGGAAAAGAAGGGGGAAGTCACATACTTAGTGAGTTTTGAAACCCTGGTTACTCTCATAGACTGATACATGTGAACAGGCTCAGAATTGATCATGACAGAGCAGACATTATCATGTTCATGGTCACAGATGGTGGAGAAGAGAAGAGTGAACCTCTCCCACACCTACTGTCTACCAATGTCAAAGAGGGGTCAGTGGATGGAGTAGTGCTCTCTACCACTTTGTCTCAACAAAAACATGGCTACAACCTACTCAGTAAGTTTGTTGATCTCTTTTCCTTACTCCCAGGTTTGACAACATGATGCTGCCATGATGTTGACAGTGGTAACAGCTTGCCTGCCAAAAGTAAGGTATACAGATTGTCAGACCAGGTCAAAGCTAGGATCAAAGCTGAGGTTATAATTACTCTAGATTTGGGGTGATTGAGCCATCTATTAGTCCATGAGCTAGTCCAGTACTACTGGTGCCCAAGCCAAATCCCAAGGGAGGAAATCCAGTAATGAGCTGACACCAGGTTATTGGCAGATAACCCTCACTCAAGGGGCCAAGGAGAAGCCTGCCTTTTCAACACTTGAATGCCAATTTCAGTTTAAGGTGCTTCCCTTCAGAATGTAAAATCTACCTGCCACCATCCAGAGGTTGGTGAACAGAGCACTTTCAGGTTTGGAGAGCTTTAGTTCCGCCTGGGAGGACCACCTGGTCCACCTCAAGCTTGTCAACAGACATGGCTGCCTATCAAGTAAGTGACAGCTAGGGCAAGGGTATGTAGTGTAGCTGGTCCACCAAGTAGGTGGAGGCCAAGCACACCCTCTCCAACCTAAAATCCAGACAATGCTGGCCTGGAAAGCTCCTAAGACACAGGTTCACGTCAGAGCCTTTCTTGGCCTGACTGGCTACTATAGGAGATTTGTTAAATACTATGGTACCATTGTTACACCCTTAACAGAGTTAACCTTCAATAAACAGCTAAGGAAGGTCATATGGACTGACGGGGTAAAAAGGTCTTTATCACCCTTAAGGAAGCTATGTGTTCAGCACCTGTCCTAAAAGCACCTGACTTTAGCAAGGGATTCGTTGTCCAAACTGATGTTTCAGAGCATGGGATTGGGGCAGTGTTGTTACAGTCACAACGCCAGGGTCAATATCAATCAGTTGCCTTTATCAGCAGGTGACTCCTCCCCAGAGAGCAGTTTTTCAGTGACATTGTGAGGGAAGCCTTTGCTGTAATTTGGTCCCTGAAGAAGTTGAGACCCTACCTGTTTGGGACTCACTTCAGAGTTCAAACTAACCACAGGCCTCTCAGATGACGGATGCAGATGAGAGGAGAGAGTCCAAAGTTGTGAAGATGGTCCACCTCCCTGCAGGATATGGAATTTAAAGTGGAACATAGACCTGGGATTGATCATTCCAATGCAGATGGCCTTTCCAGGTTCTTCTACTTAGACATTAAGAACCACTAGGATAATGGTTAGTTACTTATCACCTATCATCTGGACAGGGGCCATGTAAGGAAATGATTCTTTTTGCATGTTCACCCCCACATTTTTGGACTGATGCTGCTGATTTGTTGACTCTGAGAATGCACTGAAGCCTGCACACCAGACTCAGTGGCAGGGTTCTAACCCCTCACAAAGTGTATGTCGAATTAGATATCTCCAATTGGCAAGTACTGTTCCCGGTTTAATGGTATTTATTTGTTTGACTTTTCTGTCTGTAGTTATCCATATTTATTTTTTGCTACTTTATTCTGGATTTATCCATTTTTATTTTGTGTATCCTGTATAAATGAAGATGCAATAGTTATTTTTCCATATTTAGTTAACTGATAAAGGTATGCACACATTTAAATATCCAAAAGGTTTCAGCAGTATTCAGTGCTATACAGTTATCTGAGAACACTTGCATTGTAGAATAGCATAAATAACTGTAAACCTGCACTTAATTAATCAGTAAAAAAACGTAAAATTGGGAGCCCTACTTATAAGCCATTAGTATATGCTACCCATTGCACCAAGGGAATGTAAGGCAGAGTGTCCACCATGGTCTTAAGCACTGATTGTGCCACCCTGTGTGTAACAAAGTATAAAATGGGTCCCAGCCTGCCACTTCAACACAGAAAAGCAGCGTTTACACTGACAACTCTGCTTTGCCTTTTAAACCAATGGAAAAGCCACTACTTCCCTTAACAAATATATGTAAGTCACCCGTAAGGAGGGCTTAGAATTCCCTAAGGCAGAGAGATATATATTATTAAGTTGGACATTTATGTTTATATATGCCCTTGTAGAAAAACCCATCAATTTGTCATTTTGCTGTGGAAAAGACCCTAGCCTAGCTAGGGTATTTTCCCTAGCCTGGCTAACCTCTGAATGGGACTACCTAAGTGGGTACTTTAAGGTATCAAATTAATCATGGCAATAAACCCATCCTGATGCCCAGGTTGAATTTAATGTCACTATAAAGTAAGGCACCTTTTAGAAAGTTGCCCACTGTGTGCTCCACTAGTAAAAACCCACAGACAGCTTTCTTCTCACCAGGGGAGTCATGTGAATGACTCCCAAGCCTAGGACCAAATATAGCCTACCGCAGGGTGAGGTGTGACTGTTGGAAAGTGGGTTATTGGGAAGGGAGAGTATGCACCTACCACTAGTAATAAGGTCAACAGCACGGTATAGGGTCCAGAAAAGATCTCAGTAAATGATCCCCTTGCTCAACTCTTGGTAGCTGACAACAAGCAGTTAGGCTTCACTTAGGAGACAGGAGTGTAAAGCATTTAAAAACAACAATACATCAAACAAGTAAAACACAACACACAATAAAAATCCCACACAAATGCATAAAAATAGTAAATATTTGTATAAACAAATAGACACCAAAACGACAAAGATCCAATGTAGGGAACTAGAGATATACATTTTTAGAGATTAACCACATTATAGTGCTTAAAAACATGTAGTGTGACTCTAGAACATCTGGTAGCGCTTGACTGGGACAAAGTCAAAGTTTTAGGCCAACTGTCATGGAACCCTAGTCGGATACACTAAGCCGGAGGCACCAATCAAAATGTTACCTTCCCACTTAGAAACGTTTCTGGAGCTTTTTCTTGCAACATCGCTCGACCCTTCACAGCAGACTGGATTTGGAGAGGGTTCACCGTCTTGACTTTCTGCGAAGCCCCAGTCAAATCCTGGAAGTCTGGAACTCTGGAGCTTTCAGCCGGACGAGCCTGAAATCCTGCTGGATCGCAGTTAATGGTAGTCGGCTTGACTCTCGACGGCAGGTCGGTCACCTCATGGAGCTTTTTCATAAAAGTTCTCCAAACTTCAGGAGGTGCTTCCTTGAAGGTCTCTTTGTAAGTTCAAAGTGCCCAAATCACCAATTCAAAGGTCTTGAATCTCCTAGATGTTCCCAGGGATGTCTGGACCACAAATCCCACAGTGCACCTGGCCAAATCCTAAGTACACTGGACACATTCCAGGATGGGGAGTCTTGGTGGAGAGGATGTAGCTGGGCTCTGTTGACCTATAGCTTGCATCGTGTTCACTCCTTAAACCTTCTTAAAGCACTACACAGTGTACCTAGGGCTGTATTACCAGATTGTGCAGCAGATGCAGTCATTCAGAGTGGAGACCTTTGGGTGAGAATCGAGATTCCAGCAGGGTAGTCCTTATTTTCTTTGTAGGTTCAGACAGCATATCTGAGAGACTAAGCAGCTCTGGCATATTTTTTGAGTGTTCTTGGGCAACAAGCAGGGGGACACCTCTATCTAATGAGATGTTGGGTGCCACCCAAAAGCATGACAACTTCCTCCAAAGTGTGACATATTCTTGTCCCATAAAGCACTGCACTTCCAAAATCCAACATGGATGATTTCTCTCCAGAGGAGTAAGAGCTGGCCAAACCAATCAACTGTGTAGCTCATTTCCATTAGCTCTCCTCTGCCTGGCCTCTGCAAATTCCTATCCTAAGCCTGCCCTCTGACTGGAGCCAGTATGTGTGTGTAGGTAAACCTGGCATTCCTTACTGATCTGCTCTCTCTTTGAGCTGTTTGATCTACCCAGCCCCCTCTGTACGATCCATCCTCCCCAGCTTCAGAGCTCTCAACATCAGATAACCTCTGCTACAGCCAGGCCACTTGCCACCTGATCAAAGTAGCCTGGCTAAGCCTGTTAAGGCTGACCAATCAGCAGAGACTACTAGAATGCTGGATTTTGGCTTACAGAAAGAAAATTCTACAACCTATCTTCTGTACTAGTTATGATGGATTCAAAACAGTAGCAAGTTGTTCAATGTATCAATACAAATATTTTAAGTCTTTGAATGATATTGTCACTCCTTTAGTAGCAATAGTTAATTAAGATATTGCAATGTTTGCATATGGAACTAAGTATCTACAATGGGGAAAAATGAAATGTGCAGTTTTTCCTCACCAAGACATATAAAACATATTTGTTAGACTTGCCATCTTTTGGCGTGTTTCCCCCAAGTTTTTGCTTTCTGTCCTCCTGGTTTTGACTGTTTTAGCTATAACGTTTCTGCGTGCTTTTTGCACTTCTGGTCAGTAGTAAAGCTCTGGTGCTCATGTGGTAAATTGTGTTATGATTGGATGTGCGACTTACTTGTCAGCCCCCAGTAACGGTCACTGCGAGTGCCGGGGCTTGTGAGTCCACCGCTGCTCGTGGGCCTGCAGCACGGATTGTGCCACCCACGTACGTAGCCCAAAAATGTATAAGTGAATGAAGTTTGGTATGCCTGAACTCAGCGTCTAATGACACAGCCTTTAGCAAGGGAGCCCTTTTCATTCTGAGTTCATAAAAGCTACTTTTAGAAAGTGGGTATTATTTTCCTCAGTCATCCCATGTGCCTCTGCTAAAATGTGGATTGCCTGTCTGGTTTTTGGAATGACAGATGGCTGGGGAGCGGGTTGGCTCCTGATAGTCTAGGTAGATCAGGAAAGGGCTAAACAGACCTGGGTTATAATGGGGGAAGAGGGAGGGAATCTTCTTGCACCTCAAATGGCTTGGTCTACTGCTGACAATGCCGTCTCCACCTCCTGCCAGGAATTCACGCCAGAGACAGCCCAACTGGTGCGGGCCGGACACAGACACCCTCTGCCTGGAAGATCAAAGGATTTTTAGATACAAATGCTGGGTCCCCGACCCCTGAATTTTAGAACTCATCTGGATCAAGAAGACTGCCAAGGAGGAGGGCCGGAGAAACTGCGAAAAGAAAGGACTGCTTGGCTGGGTGCTTTGCTGGGCTGACCTGCAGTGGCTGTGTCTGTCTTTGACTGTAAAAGGCCTGGACTGGACTTTCTGCAACCGAATTGGTGAGACACTCCAAGGGCTTGTGGTAGAGCTTGGCCCCTGTTCACAAAGTCTCAGAAACAGCAAAGACTGCAGGTTCTTCAACCCGCAGCACTGGGGACTGTGTGTTTTGTGCTGCAACCCGAAGAACGCCCCTCGACGAGCTCTACAACGACCCTGCCGAACCCGTGTCCTGAAGGCATCGCAGAGGGCACTGCCACAATGCCGCACCGCGAACCTGGTCTCACTGATGATGCTTGCTGACTCCATCACAGAGCCGCTGCTCGCACCGTGACCTGTGGGCAACGCACTCCGCACCGCCTTGCTTCACATCGAATCTTGGGCAACGCAGAGGGCACCGCCCACACACTGCACCGTGACCCTGGTCTCACTGATGACGCCTGCTGATGCCATCACCGAGCCGATGCTCGCACTGCGACCTGTGGGCACCACACTTTGCACCGCCTCGCTACACGATGAAGACGCCGCCACTTATCACCGAAATCAATGCTGCTGCAGGCACAGTGGTTTGAGGGCATCACTCGTAAGTTACACGACGCATCGCCCTCATCCTGCACCGCAGCATTGGCCTATCAATGCCAGCACCATCGACTCCAGTTCATCAGCCGAAGACAGCGCTTCAGCAACGACAATGCCGCTGTTGCACCGTGACCTGGTAGCACTGTGACGAGTACCGCCTCCATCTCGCACCACAAACCTGGTCTTACCGACAGCGCCATCTGATGCCGCCACCGATCTGCTGCTCAGACCGTGACCTGGGGGCACCGCTCGCGGCACCGCTGCGCTTCACACCGCAGCACCCGACACCTGTTGGCGGCAGCGCTCTGGATCCCATGAGAAAGGAGCTTGACCTGCAACACGAGTGGCTTCAAGGGCCCCATCACCCTGCATCTCTGAAAGGTACTGTTTGCGGGACTTCCCGACACCGTAGTTGGCCTGCGACTCCGCGGTCAGCCAGAACTGTTTTTGGATTTGTTGTTCACAACGCCGTGATAGCCCCGGATGGAGCTATCAGCATCAAGGAGCTATTTTTAAAAGCATATTTTGATAAGTGAAGATTTTGAAGTATATTATTGTGGATTTTTATTGTATGTGGTCTTGTCTTAAGTATATAAAAATTGGATATTTTTCTAAACTGGTGTGGTGTCTTTCTGTAGTGCTTACACTGTTTTACTGTTGGTTAGGTGCAAATGCTTTACACCCTGCCTCTAAGATAAGCCTGACTGCTCGTGCCAAGCTACCAAGGGGATGAGCAGGGGTTATTTTAGAAGTGTAACTCCCTTATCTTGACTATAGTGGTGGTGGTTTCTGCCTTGCTTTGGTGCAAGTTTCAGCTAGCCAGAAATCCCATTTCTCACAATATTTTATAAAGGCACTGCTTATAGTTACATGTACCCCACCTTGTGACACCTATGGGAGAGCTTGGGTGCCTAATATGTAAACATATGGTAGATTATCACTTTTAAAGTGCCCAGATCCCCGAAGCAGAATTTGCATACGCTTTACTTTTAAAGACAGTTTGCAAAGCCATGCTGCATTTAAAATGGTAGCAGGCACTCAGCAGTGCACACATGCAAGTGCAGGAAATTTGCTTGGCCTCTAAGCTTCCATGCCATGTTATATACTAGGGACCTATAGGTAGATCGAACCCCCTAGCCCTTTTATATACTATGGAAGTATAGGGTCTGTCAATACCAAATGTAAGATTTACTTTTAAATACAGGATGCAAGGCAGGACTGCCTTTACAAAGACAGCAGGCACAAAGCAGCGCACACGTGCAAGTGCAGGAAATCTGCTGGGCCTCTAAACCTCCATGCCCTATTACATACTAGGGACTTATATGCAGATTGCACCCCCTGGCCCTATTATCCACTAGGGACTTATAGGATCTCTCATTGCCAAACATAGCACTGGCCCTGGACTTTTAAACATGGCACTGGCCCTGGGCTTCGTTAGCAGAGCACAGGGTGCAGTCAAAGTCAGTTACAACCAGTATCATTCAGAAAACAATTAGGTGAACAGGGCAAATGGATGACTTTCTAACACTCCCCTTCGCAGTAAACCACTCAGGGTGTTAACCCAAAAGCCAAGCTTAAAAGTTGAAGCCGCCTTTGATGGGCAAATGGTGATAAAATTTCCAGGGGCTACCTTTTGTTCTTGTAGACTAGCTGAAGATAAGGCAGAGAGGGAAAACCCGCCCGAAAACCAGTTTCCCTGTGGGCGTGTAGCCCCCAGGCAGCCAAACCTTTAAGGTGGGCTACGGAGCTGCTAACATCAGAGGAAAGGTCCCGATATCTTGACAGTGGCCATAATGATGCAATCCAGGATTGCCAGATGCCACACGTTGGTGGAAAGTCGTCATCCGGAGGGAGGGGACGTGGTAGCCCAATGGCTTGTGAACTTTTTACCCCTCTGATCACTTTAGTGAGATAAATAGCGTCCTCCTGGCACTCTTCTTAGACCACCCTGGATATGGAAACAGGACTGAAGAAGGACTGCACTGCTGCCCGTGGAACTGCACAAAGCGAGGCTGCACCATCTGCTGGACTGCACCTGCTGCACTTTGGGCTAGTGAAGTTTGGACTGTGCTTGTGGCTCCTGAATCAGGGAAATGTTGATCCCCACACCAGAAAAGGGACTTGAAGAATCAGCCTACTGATCTCCTAGAACCAGCTCAATGGGCAAAAGAGCAGAAGAAGCCCAAACCAGCAAGTTGCTAGCCATTGGAAAGAAATCACAGATAGCTGTGTCTGGGCTCCCCCCAAGAGACCGATTCTCAATGGCCAAAAGTTGCACCCGAATCAGTCGGACCCGGGAGTGCCGTCAGAGTCTGGATTGGTCACCCAAGAGGGATACTAGCCCCTACTAAAGATTTGTCTCTAACCACTGTATTTAGAGATCTGAAGACCACCTGCCCCTGTCTTTCGACCCCCAGAAAGAGGACTTCATGGGAACCCAGCTACTTGTGGACCAAGTTGCCCCACATCACCCATGGACCGATAATTCACCACAAAGGTACCCCTGTCAACTGCACCGCAACCAGAGAATCTTTGTTCATATTTTCATCCTGCATCCCCAGCATCAAGACCACTCCATTGTAGTCTATGGCTATAGTACTGTAAAGGCTGGAATTGGACTGGAAAATGCTATAGTGGCAAGGTACTTTCCAAAGTATCCTAACTGGCCTCCTAGACCTTCATCCTGTTAGATTTGGTCGCCCAAGCCAGGCCGGAGTAACCAAACGAACTGTTTCAAACTACTAAAAAGTTTGCAACGTTTTTGTTGACCATTACTTGTTTGCATTTGAAATTAAAAGTGATAAATTCTTTGCCAATCTGTATCTCTGGATCCCTCCTAGGGATTTTTCCCATCAAGGACTGATAAATAAAATACACTGTGTTTTTATAAATGTATGTTCTGTTTCTTTTGTGTTGTGTGGTTTTCCTATTTCCCTGTCTGGTGCTATTAAATGCTTTACACTAAGGCCATTAGTCTAACCCTTGGTGCTCGAAGCTACAGCTGCCCAGGGTTGAGCCTAAGGTTTACAAGCTACCCTGAATGGACCCAAAAAAGGTTTTGCAAGTGCAGTCGACGATGAGGCTATCTAGCCATATCATATAATACACCCAGATCCTTACAATAAATGCGTCTATTTTGTGGGACATTTTCTCTCTGGGGATCTAGGTCAAGAGATCCCAGTTAGGCTTGTGTTGAGCCCCTGGACCTCAGAAATTATTTTTCCCTTCTCTTTTATCTGTATTCTCCTTTGATACGATGACATTTGAGCCACAAAGTGCACCATTGGTAGGCACTTCTGAGTGCAGTATCAGAGCCACTGCATGAAATGCCACAGTCTATCTAAAAAAGGTCTAGCTAGACTGCCATCCTACAAAGCATTAAAACAAGCTCTTAGGACGGCTTTGCCTAGCCTCATGGTGGAAGGCCATTGTGATAGTTCAGGTAGAGGACGTTTAGCAGTCTCCCTCACCCCCCACTCTGCACAGCCATTCTGCCAGCAGGGTTTTATTACAAAAAAGAAATAATCAAAAATGTTAATTAGAAAAAAACGTGAGGTTAGAATAACGCAATGACATTTCTATTCACGCTTCTCTTGACTGAGCTATAAATCTAGCAGTAAAATGTAAAGATTTTTCACTGCAGTGGAACTTCAAGTTACCTTCAGGGTCTCCCACTGAAGGGCCATTGATGCTCTTCGGCTATTCATCAATTGTTTCCACGACTCTGTGGTCCACAAATCTATCGTTAAAGCTATTCTTTTGCAAGATTTGATTTAATCCGATTTTAAGCTGGACATGTAATAAGCTTTGCAAACCTGTGGCTATTGGGGTTATCAAGGCTGGAATTTTTTGTAAGGCATGGTGAAAGTAAATTTGGAACAACCATGAAAGCATCCGAGAAGAAAAAACACTGGCAGTTTATTGTGTGAAACAAAAGTATACGACACTTCTAGTGCTAAAACCATGTCTACCCCCTCCAAAACAGATGCCAACATTATCTCGCAGGTTGCGTTAAAGGAAGTACTATTGTTAACAAAATGCAGCGTCAAAGCAAGAAACAGTTATTTTATATGTGAGAGACATCCGGTGTGTGAAATTGAAATGCGGTGTTTTTTTTTTTTTTTTTTTTTATTGAGCTGAAGGTTTTGTTTTTTCGGATTCGTGCAAGTTTTCAATTCGCTTCTATTTTAATTGTTTATAAACAGGAATGCCTGTTTCAATCCATTTAACAGTAAAATTCAAAGGTGCTTGACCGAGATATATAATATTTTTGTTTTAAGTTGATTTGCGGAGCAGTGTCAGGGTGAGTTATGAAAACGTAGAATTCTAGAGCAGTCTTTAATTAGAAATCTCTGTATATCCTTTCCATAAATTTGGTGCACTTTGCGGAGCGCGTGTGTTGAAAGTGACAGCCTCCACGTGCTCCGAAATGTAATTAGAAAGGAGAATGGTGCTGAGCTGAAGTATAACACCACGTCTCCAAGAGAGTAAATGCACAAACACAGCTGAAGGCTGTTCTTTTCCAGGGTACTCAGAGAGGCGGTGAGAAACGTGAAGTTATCAAAATCAAATAAAAGTTCAATATCGAATCCAACGAAAGAAATCAGGCGGCTTCTGAGAGAAACGTTCTGCAATGACCTTGATTGCCGCGCGCGAACAGGATCAGTCTCTGACTGACCGTCGACCGGGCAGGCCACGGACAGTGAAGGTGACCCTCAGTGCAAGATGCACCCTGCATTTGAAGAAACAAGTGGTAAGAACAGGATAACTGCCACGTTTCGAAGCATTCTGCAAACACCACTTGTAATACTGGCTCAGAAAGGATTATTTGATGCGCAAGAACTTTGAGGCATCACTGTATGTGGGCTTTTAATACAGATTTTGGGAAATGCGAAAATTTGGGAATATGTAGGAATACAGAATATTCCGTTCAGAGTAACAAAATAATGCCAGGGATTTTATTATACAAAATGGAATTTGCATTACAAAACTATACCCATAGCTATTTTGTCAAATTTAGAGACTTACGAACAAGGATAAACAAACAAAAAATATTGAATGTATGAAAATGCACTAGAAAGAAGCATGCAAGGGTGGCGCATGAATCAGTGCATCGGGCCACCATACCTGGACTATCAACTTAATGAACGCATAAAGGGCCTAAGAAATGCACATATCTGTAAAACCGGTCGCACTGGGATGAAATGTTTCTTTGAAAGACATGATGAATTTTAATTTAAGAACCCACTCGGTCGATTATAGAACTACTTTCGATCTCCGTGTTTGTGCTCTTATTTGAGCCTACAAAGTCTTGAGATTTTTGGAGTGGCACTCGTTCAGAGTTAGCACCCAATTGTAACCCCTCAGTACAATATGGATGCAAGTGGATCTTGAGAGAAGTGACATGCAGATCACGTCGTCTGGTACCTGCCCCTACTGGTGGAACTGCAAGCAGAACTGCATAGAAATTGGATTCACGGGATAATCCATTGTATGCACACAACGTGAAATTCCCTCCTCCCGAAATTCCTTCACCTTACCACCCGCTATGCCCAATAACTCTCAGAAACAGGGTCTGTTGTCCACGGCATAGCCTTTTATTCACATTACTCTGGGCAATTTGACACAGACCATCACCAAAGAAAGATACCCTTCTTGGATATACAAGGATTATTCACAGCATCTCACTTTAGCTGCATCACATGTCAATGGCAGCAAGGAAATTAGTTACAAGCTTACACTTTAACTTTAACTCGACCGTACACAACTTGGCCGTACATTTAAACGTTGCACTTTAACATTTAGACTCGGCCATACACTAGAACTTGACCGTACATTTAAACTTGGCCATCTCGGCCACCAATGTCCGTCCCAGTGTGCTGCGCACATTGCGCCATCAGGCCCCAACGCGCTACAGCCCACAGTTGCTTGACATCCAGGGCACCGCATACCGCACCGGCCCACCCGGGGACCTGAACACAGGCAGCGTCCCAAGATACTACTCAGTCCATAAGTTGTGGGTTAGGGCAGTAGAGTCCAGGACCAACGTCAGGTCGGTCCCTCCTCCCCGCCGACCCACTACAGACTACAGACTACAGACGTGGAATTTATCCCCTTCTAGGGTCCATTCCACTCCCTTGTTGTGCATCCCTCTTTGTTGTTAACTGTCAGCGCTCCGCCTCTGTGAAACCACACTCTTTTGCCGGGTGGGTGGGAGGTCGATGATGCTCCTGAAGCTCAGGCTGCAGCCTAAGGGAACAAAGAGATTGAAACTCCCCACAGCCCAGCCTTAAATACTTTTCAAGTTTCGTTTCCCATAGGTTTCGTTTCCCAATGCCTCATGTCATCACCACCAACCCCCCTTCTTTTGTCCTGGGGCCCGATGGAGGCTAAGCCCCGTGGCGCAACTAAGGGCACCCCTCCCTAGGCACGGGGGGCACCTGTTCATTCTCCTCCATTCCTGGGCGTTATGGCGAGTCCAACTTCATAGCCGTATATCCGCCTGATGGTTTCACTTTCCATGTCTGAAGAGACCTTCGAGCATTTGCACACCCTGCAAATATACCCTCTTCTGAGCTTCAGTCAAAAAGAGGATCAAAGGTCAGATCCTGGACTATTTCAGGGTGCATTGACAAGTGGCTTTGCTAGTGAAGGTTTGGAAATAAAGCTCCCATACACTGTGACACCTGTCCCTCATGCTGCTTGTAGAAAGAAAGTGGGCTAGCTCTCCTATTTCTATCCATCCCCACGTTTCAATCAATGCTTTAAAAGGGCACTAAAGTGAAACACAACTCATCTTGTACTATTATATATATATATATATATATATATATATAAATATATATATATTACCTACTGGCGGTCGCCAGTAGGTAGTTATAGTTAGGACCTAGTTCCGATAGGAAATCCGCAACATTCTATTGGGAATAACTTTGGCGCCAGTTGATGAATTTTCGTGAATTTCTCAAAGAAGATGACCCGCTCCGCTCCTTCCCTGAAAGTTTTAGGGGGATTTGTCAAGTGGGGGCTGAGAAAAAAGGGGGTTCCCAAAACTTGTTTTCCCCATGTTATTTTCCAGAGGACGATTAGACACGGCTACAGCCCGAACGGCTGAACGGATTTACAAGAAATCTGGCAAAATGGTAGAGTCTGATTCGCAGATCGCCCTTTTGTTTAAATGGTGTAAATCCCTCCAGTAGTTGTTGAGAAAACATATATATATCTATAAGCACGCACCCGTGCGCACACCTAGCGTGCGCGAGCGGAATTCTGATTTGCTGTTAGACGTCTGTGAACATTCGATTCGGTGGTAACCAGGAAGTGTTGGCCGCCATTTTGTCAGTGTGAGACTGAAAAGAGGGCAAAATAAAAGTGAAGAACATGAAAAGGGGGAAGGGTAGAGAGTCTCTGACCCACTAGGCCTTCTAAGGGGGTCCCTGAAGGACCCCGAAGACCAAAATAATATATATATATATTTTTTTAAACCGTGGGGTGCGCGCACGGTGCACGCACCCTCGAGGCTCAAGAGAGTGAAAAACAAAAGTGGAGAACGTGAAAAGGGGTTATGGTAGAGACTCTCTGACCCCCTAGGCCTTCTCAGGGTGTCCCTGAAGGACAACATGAACAACAAACAAACTTAGAGGTCCCTGAAGGACCCCAAAGGGCAAAAAAAAATCTTTTTTTTTTTTTAAATTGCGAGGTGCGCACATGTTGCGCGCACCCTTCAGCCGCCATTTTGTGTAGTTTCAGAAGAGAGTGAAAAACGAAAGTGGAGAATGTGAAAAGGGGGAAGGGTATAGTCTCCCTGACCCTCTAGGCCTTCTCAGGGGGTCCCTGAAGGACCCTGAAGGGCAAAAAAACCTTTTTTATGGGGGGGGGGGAATCACAACAAAAAAAGACAGTTAAATAACAAGTTTGAGTGTTTAGATGTTGGTTGGCTCTAAAAAGAGCTGTTGTGATCATTGAGTGTTTTTTGTACCTACAAGTAAGTACCGATGCAGAGTCTAAACTTTAAAAGGAAGACTCTGTTCCCCTCGTCTGTGAAAATGTACACCATCTCCTATAGATGCCTTGTATGTTGTAACGCAAGTTGTTTTGGTATATAGAACCCATACCATAGGCTCTGAGGAAAGCAGAAACAGACTTATTCACATGTTTCCTTGCTTTTTCAATCTGTGGACAATATTGGTTGGACCAGTTCCATTTTTGCCTTTGGCATATATTAGATTATACAAAGGCAGTTTGTGGAAAAAGTGACATCAATTGCCGAAAGGTGTCCTTTAAAGGCATTTCCAGACCTACCCCAGTCAAAGTGCGTAGGTAATTTCCACTACAGTGCACAATTATGAGGTCAGGGTGTGGGAGATGCAAAAAGGATTTTACCAATGGCATCAATTGGTGACATCTCAATCCTCTCTGGCCAATCCACATAATATCCACATTTGGTAAATCAAGGTTGAGAAAGCATATATTTGCTGCATACCTTTCACTACAGAATATAAAACTGTGTCCTACAATCCACACTCTAAGCATCTTGAAGGCAGATCTGGTTGTACTCTGATGGGCTCTGGAAATGAAATGGCAGTTTGAAAAGTAGGAGTTTAAAAAAAAGTGGATGAGATTCAGTGCACTTGAAAAACAAATAAATGATTGGTGGTTTCTGATAATTTAACATTGAAAAATAGGGTGCATACTACTGGTTTTTAAAAGGAATAATACTATTGGTTTAGAAAAAGTCATTGAAAAGAAAATTGCACAGGATAAGCTGGAATATTGAGAAGTCAAACACACTTGCTGCTTTGGTTTGCAACATTGAGTGATGAACTTTTCACCTTTTGAGTTCAGTTAGGTGTTCTATGGAGAGTTACCATGGCAACAGGCAGAGAGACCAGTGGGGGAAGGTTGAAAGTGCTGAAATGTACAACCATTTAAAATGTTAGTTTGGTTTTGAATTTGTGTGGGAAGAAATTTCATTGGTTATGTACATGGATATGTGTGAAAAATGAGAGGGAATCAGGGCCATTTTGTGGTTGCAATGTCTGAGGTACATATCAGAGATTCTGCTTAAGAAAATCTGGTGTGTGATTGACACTGTTCTAAATCTTCAAAAGCATTTTTAAAGGTGAGTTATTAATTTGTAGGGGGATATATGTTGTGCACTTTAAGTTAATAATAAAAATGTGTTCTAATGTGGAAGTTACTCACTTTCCCTCTCTTTCACTCTTTCTCACTGTCTTCCTTTCTCTCCAGCAGTGTTCTTTTTCCTTCCTCTCTTTTTCTATAAATCCTTCTGTTTTACTTACTCCTTTATCCTTTTTCTTAATATGCTTTTTTCTCTCACTCTCCTTTCATCACCCTCATATCTCTTTCCTCCCTGCCATTATCCCTTTCCTTTACTCCTCTTTTCTAACTCCCTCTCTCCATCTGATTTACTCCCTCTTTCTCTCTCCCTCACCCTTGCTCTCTTTATACAACACTACTAGCAAGACCCCCCTTCACTGTAGTAATCATTTGACTGAATTGCAAGGATTTCTGTTATGTGTCTAAGATCACAGTGTGAGTCAGTATTCATTTCAGTAGATTCTGGCAGAATAATTTACTTTTTTTCTTTCTACCTGTAGCTTTTTACCTTCTATCTGTACCATTTTCTCTCTGTATGTATTATCTCCCTCTCTGTGTGTTTCATCTCCCCTCTGCACGTAACATTTCTTTCTCGGTTTGCAGCATTTCTTTCTTGCTGTACCATGTTATCCCTTTGTGTGTATTTTCTCCGTGTCTGTGTGTACCATTTGTCTCTCTGTGTGAACCATATTACCCTGTCTCTGTTTTATCTGCCCTCTGTCTGCAGCAACTCTCCTCTGCCTGCAGCCCTGCATCATGTATTGTTTTTGGTTATGATATATGGTTTTACATTTTTGGTCCAGGATCACAGTGAGTGTCTGTCCACATGAAAGAATTACATTTTGATCTTTTTCTACAATTTCCCCTGTCTGTCCTCACAGTCTACCTATCTCTGCTTATATTCTCCTTTGTTTTGTGAAATTTCCACTCTTTCCTTATTTTTTCTTGTCTTTCTTTAGAGTTCTATTTTTTTTAACTGTTTCTTGTGTTCTCTCTGTTGTGGTTGTCTTTACTGTCCCCTAATGTTTCCCTTTCTTTTTATACTCCATCCTCTGCTTTCTTCATAATACTCTCTGTTTTATTTGACCTCCTCTTAGCAATGACCCACTTAATATAGATAGAGTGCTGTCTAGAATCTTGGGCAGATTTACAAGCATATCGGGCCTCTTTCTTCTTGCATTGTGTCTCATGTTTGTATGTAATGTTGGCAAAAAACTAATGGTGCATATTGGAAATGTATTTTGGAAATGAGTCAGGTTTCTGCACTGTAATGTAGTGCTCATTTATATGGGCTGTGTTCTGTCTCTTAAATGATTTACTGTGGTATATTTGTTTTGGTAAAATGTATGGTTTTAACATGTTTGACTAGGATCACACTGAGTGTCTGTGTAAATAAAAGAATTGTATTTGCACCTTTTTCTATAATGTCACCTGTGTCTCCTCATAGTTTGCATCTCTCTGCTTATAGGGTACTCTTTATTTTGGTATGGTGTCTCATTTTTTTTATTAAATGCTGGTATAGAGATAGTGCTGTAAATTGGAAATGTATTTTCTGTCTGCACTATCCCTCTCCCTCTGCCTGCACCCTATCATGTTCATCTGCAGAGGCCTATTATGATCCGGCTGCTGGTGTGTATTAGACAGCGCAACCATGTTAAATCTTTTCCTTGTCTGCCTGTAGTCTCGCACCCTCTGCTTTTACCATGCTATCTATGTCTTCACTATCTCCCCCTCTGTGTGCTCGAAATTAGCCTCTGCATGTAACATTTCTATCACTGTTTCCAGCATTTCTTCTCTGTTGTACCATTTTATCCTCTGTGTGTACCATGTCTGTGTCTGCTTCCACTAAGTTTGTCTCTGCTTGAACCATCTTACCTTCTCTCTGCACCATCTTTTCTCTGATTGCAACATATGTTTCTCTGCATGCAGCCCTGCACCATATATCCTCTGCTTGTACCAGTTTAGTCTCTGCCTGTAATATCTCATTTTCTGTCTGTCCCATCCCTCTCCCTCTGCCTGCACCCTCTGCCTGCACCCTTTCATGTACATCTGCAGAGGCCTATTATGATATAGCGGCTGGTGTGTATTAGACAGTGCTACCATGTTAAATCTTTTCTTTCTCTGACTGTAGTTTCGCACCCTCTGCTTGTACCGTTTTATCTCTGTCTTCACCATCTCCCCCTCTGTGTGCTCCAATTTGCCTCTGCATGTAGCATTTGTCTCACTATTTCCAGCATTTCTTCTCTGTTGTACCATTTTATCCTCTGTGTGTACCATGTCTGTGTCTGCTTGCACTATCTGTGTCTCTGCTTGAACCATCTCACCCTCTCTCTACACCATGTGTTCTCTGATCGCACCATCTGTCCCTCTGCCTGCAGCCCTGCACCATCTATCCTCTGCCTGTACCAGTCTAGTCTCTGCCTGCATTATCTCATTTTCTGTCTGTACCATCCCTCTTCCTCTGCCTGCACCCTCTGCCTGCACTCTCTCATGTACATCTGCAGAGGCCTATTATGATATGGCTGCTGGTGTGCATTAGACAGCGCTACCATGTTAAATCTTTTCCTTCTCTGACTGTAGTCTCGCACCCTCTGCTTGTCCAATTTTATCTCTGTCTTCACTATCTCCCCCTCAGTGTGCTCCAATTAGCCTCTGCATGTAACATTTCTATCACTGTTTCCCGCATTTCTTCTCTGTTGTACCATGTTATCCTCTGTGTGTACCATGTCTGTGTCTGCTTGCACTATCTGTGTCTCTGCTTGAACCATGTCACCCTCTCTCTACATCATCTTTTCTCTGAGTGCACCATCTGTCCCTCTACCTGCAGTCCTGCACCATCTATTCTTTGCCTGTACCAGTTTAGTCATGCCTGCATTATCTCATTTTCTGTCTGCACCAACCCTCTCCCTCTGCCTGCACCCTCTGTCTGCACCCTCTCATGTTTATCTGCAGAGGCCTATTATGATATGGTTGCTGGTGTGTATTACACAGCGCTACCATGTTAAATCTTTTCTTTCTCTGTCTGTAGTCTCACACCCTCTGCTTGTACCATTTTATCTCTGTCTTCACTATCTCCCCCTCTGTGTGCTCCAATTTGCCTCTGCATGTAGCATTTGTCTCACTGTTTCTAGAATTTCTTCTCTGTTGTACCATGTTATCCTCTGTGTGTACCATGTCTGTGTCTGCTTGCACTATCTGTGTCTCTGCTTGAACCATCTCACCCTCTCTCTGCACCATGTTTTCTCTGACTGTGCCATCTGTCCCTCTGCCTGCAGCCCTGCACCATCTATCCTCTGCCTGTACCAGTTTAGTCTCTGCCTGCATTATCTCATTTTCTGTCTGTACCATCCCTCTTCCTCTGCCTGCACCCTCTGCCTGCACTCTCTCCTGTACATCTGCAGAGGCCTTTTATGATATGGCTACTGGTGTGTATTAGACAGCGCTTCCATGTTAAATCTTTTCCTTCTCTGACAGTAGTCTTGCACCCTCTGCTTGTACCATTTTATCTCTTTCTTCACTATCTCCCCCTTTGTGTGCTCCAATTTGCCTCTGCATGTAGCATTTGTCTCACTGTTTCCAGCATTTCTTCTCTGTTGAACCATTGTATCCTCTGTGTGTACCATGTCCGTGTCTGCTTGCACTATCTGTGTCTCTGCTTGAACCATCTCACTCTCTGTGTGCACCATCTTGTCTATGACTGCCCCATCTGTCCCTCTGCCTGCAGCCCTGCACCATCTATCCTCTGCCTGTACCAGTTTAGTCTCTGCCTGCATTATCTAATTTTCTGTCTACACCAACCCTCTCCCTCTGCCTGCACCCTCTCATGTGCATCTACAGAGACCTATCATGATATGGTTGCTGGTGTATATTAGACAGTGCAACCATGTTAAATATTTTCCTTCTCTGCCTGTAGTCTCACACCCTCTGCGTGTACCATTTTGTCTCTGTCTTCACTATCTACCTCTCTGTGTGCTCCAATTAGCCTCTGCATGTAGCATTTCCTCACTGTTTCCAGCATTTCTTCTATGTTGTACCATTTTATCCTCTGTGTGTACCATGTCTGTGTCTGCTTGCACTATCTGTGTCTCTGCTTGAACCATCTCACTCTCTGACTGCACCATCTGTCCCTCTGCCTGCAGCCCTGCACCATCTATCCTCTGCCTGTACCAGTTTAGTCTCTGCCTGCATTATCTCATTTTCTGTCTGCACAAACCCTCTCCCTCTGCCTGCAACCTCTGCCTGCACCCTCTCATGTGCATCTGCAGAGACCTATTATGATATGGTTGCTGGTGTGTATTAGACAGCACTACCATGTTAAATCTTTTCCTTCTCTGCCTTTAGTCTTGCACCATCTGGGTGTACCATTTTATCTCTGTCTTCACTATCTCCCTCTCTGTGTGCTCCAATTAGCCTCTGCATGGAGCATTTGTCTCACTGTTTCCAGCTTTTCTTCTCTGTTGTGCCATTTTATCCTCTGTGTGTACCATGTGTGTGTCTGCTTGCACTATCTGTGTCTCTGCTTGAACCATGTCAACCTCTCTCTGCACCATCTTTTCTCTGACCACCATCTGTCCCTCTACCTCCAGCCCTGCACCATCTATCCTCTGCCTGTACCAGTTTAGTCTCTGCCTGCATTATCTTATTTTCTGTCTGTACCATCCCTCTTCCTCTGCCTGCACCCTCTGCCTGCACTGTCTCATGTACATTTGCAGAGGCCAATTATGATATGGCTGGTGGTGTGTAATAGACAGCGCTATCATGTTAAATCTTTCCTCTCTCTGCCTGTCGTCTTACACCCTCTGCCTGTATCATTTTGACTCTGTGTCTCAGGCCTCTTAATTCCCAAATTGTGTTTATGCTGTGCAATTTAGGTACTGGGTGTGCTGTTGAAATGCAAAAGCAACTGTCTCCATAGCATGTAGTAATCATTGCAGTGAATTTTCATTAGTACATTCTCAGTCCCACCTTGACTCTCTACACTGCTTGAATACCACTTCCTTGTCGTTAATCCTGAAACTCCATCCTTAGAAAATATTCTAAACTCTTTTAACACTACTGCAGTGCTGTAAACTGTGAAAGAATACTCCCAGCAAGACCCCCTTTTACTGTAGTAATCATTTTACTGAATTGCAAGGCTTAGTGTTATGTGTCTAAGATCACAGTGTGAGTCAGTTTTCATTTCAGAAGAATGTGGCAGAACGATTTGTTTAGTTAATGTGTTTAAAATATGGGAATACATGTACTTATGAAGTTGATAAAACTAGTTTTGTATTATCTATTAGTGGAAATGATATAATTTAGTGTTGATATTTTTTTTGCAAGATCCAGCAACATTGTACTATATATAATGGATCAAAATCAGGACAACTTTCAAGTCAATTTTGAAATTTCCATCAATGTCATAGAGGACTTAAATGTACCTTTTGAGGATAACATTGATAAACAAGATAATGGAGAAGGAGATTTAAGCAGTGATTTTTTTGATCAAAGTTTGGACATTGACTTGATGGAAGCAGTAGAAGACATTGAGTTAAAAGTTGCAAATTTTGAAGTTGCGGACAATGCAAACAAAATTCCAGATGAAATCATGCTGGATGTTTTATTACAGTATGAAATTTTTGAAGAATACATTTATGATTTTCAATTAAAAATGATTTGAGAGAGTCTTTTTGTACTATTGTAATAATTTTCTTAGTTGATCTGTTTAAAAATATGGGAATACATATTCAGATGAAGTGAGTCAGGCTTTAGGATATGTAGTGCTAGAAACTGCTATGCAGTATGTCTGTCAGGCTTCTTAATTCACAAATAGTCTCCATGCTGTTTACTGAAGTGTCCACGTGGGGATGTGGCGGACCGGAATATCAAGCGCGGAGGCCGTATATAGTGGGCAATGTTTTAATTATTTCAATGCATCTGGTCACAATAGGGTTCTTATCAGGCTTAAATGTTCCACAAAACAAAGTCACAGCTCCTCGGATGGACGAAGGGTCGGGGTTCGGTATCCAGTGGGTTCTCCTTGGGTTCCGGTCTTGGGGATATCCTCGGAGGTACCGGGAGGGGAAACAAAGAAACAAAGAAAGGAGCCGTTAGTCCTGCCGGACTTTCTTGTCTTATCCCTGTTACCAACACCTGGGACTGTGAGGGGTATGAAAGCGAAAGTGAGGAGGGGACGGTAGGGTCGGGGTTGGTATCAAAGGCAAGCAGGGTAGCGAGAAACGGTAGGAGTGTAGGGTGGTGGGGCGTGAAGGGTCGGGGTTTATTCACAAAGTGGACAAGTGCTTCACAATATATACACAGTGCTACGGGTGGCGTTGTGAGCCTAAAAAGGAGGGAAGATTATCTATACAAAGGGAATTATTTACACTGCACCTAATGTGCCACAAGGGTTTTCCGAGTCACTCACCCGGTCCGCCGCAACTCTCCAAGTTGAGTTGCGGCCGCTCCCCAGCAACCTCCGGTGGACTCCACCAATCTTCGGACCAGTCTTCTTCCTCTTCGGTCGCCGTCTCCTTCGCCTCTCCGGTCGGGGTCTCCTGCCACAAGCTCAATCCGACGTCGGACTGTTTCCTGGTTCCGGCTTTTCCAGTGTCCGGGTAACGTGAGGGGGAGGTACTTCCGGGGTCGGGAGGTATTGCTTCCGGGTGTTCGTCATTCCGGATTGGGTCCTGGAACAGAGGACAGAGGGTTGGACATTTGGTGGGGCGGGTCGTTGCTATGGACGCTCTGGCCGGGATCTCTGTTTTACGCGAAGGACCGAACTGACGTGGACCATGACGGGTATGAGAGGACGCCGCATCACATCCCCTTCCCCTAGCTGTCCTACTAGTACGGGTTGGAGTCATGGGGTATCGGGAGAGGAAATCAGCGTTGCCCTGTTCGGTTCCTTTACGGTGAACTGTCCGGAATCTGTATGGTTGTAGGGCTAAGAACCAGCGGAGGACCCGGTCATTATGTCCTTTATTACGGGCCATCCATTCCAGAGGGGCATGGTCAGTATAGATGATGAACTCCCTCCCCTCCAGGTAATACCTTAGACTTTCAACCGCCCACTTAATGGCCAATGCTTCCTTTTCTACGACAGCATAACCGGTTTCACGGGGATACAATTTACGGCTCAAGAACAGTATAGGGTTCTCGTTTCCCTTGTCGTCTTTCTGGGACAGAACCGCCCCTAGGCCCTGTTCTGAGGCGTCTGTCTGTAAGAGGAAGGTCCGTGAATAATCCGGACTTACCAACACAGGTTTGGAGGTTAAGGCTGTCTTGAGCCGAGAAAAGGCTAGGAGCAAAATGGGAGAGGGATTCTTTAGGATGGCTTCTGTTTTGGCCGACTTCTTTAAGAGATCAGTGAGGGGAGCGGCTGTCTGGGAAAAGTTGGGTATAAACCTACGGTAGTAACCAAGGAGACCTAAGAATGCCCAGAGGTCCTTTCGTGACTGGGGGAATGGAATGGACTGAATGGCCTCAACTTTCTTGGCCTGGGGACGTATCATACCCTCGCCTAGGAGATAACCCAGATACTTCACCGATTGTGCTCCTAGAGTGGTCTTTGCGGGATTGATGGTGAACCCAAAAACACCCAATGATGCTACAACTTTGCTTAGATGATCGAGGTGTTGCTCCCAGCTATTGCTATAAATAACAATGTCGTCGAGGTAGGCCCCTGCATACCCTGCATGTGGTCGTAATACATGGTTCATCGCCCTTTGGAAGGTGGCTGGTGCACCGTGTAACCCGAAGGGTAACACTGTAAATTGGAATAAGCCATCTGGGGTGGAAAAGGCAGTTTTCTTTCGGTCCTGGGCTCTCAGTGGAATCTGCCAATACCCTTTGCAGAGGTCTAATGTGGAAATGTATCGGGCTTTCCCTATACTTTCGACCATTTCATCGACACGCGGAAGGGGGTAGGTGTCGAAGGTTGATATTTTGTTTACCTCTCGGAAATCTATGCAGAACCTGACTGACCCGTCCGGTTTAGGCACTAAAACAATGGGGGAATTCCATTCACTGATGGATGGTTCAATGATCCCCATACCCAGCATTTGTTCGGTCTCTTGCCTGATCACGTTCCTACGGGCTTCAGGGACCCTGTAGGGTCGTAGCCGTACAATCTTACCGGGTTCTGTTTGTATGCTGTGTTCAGTGATGGTCGTGTGACCTGGTGATGATGAAAACACTCTCTGTATGGGTTGTAACGCCTCTCGTAGACTCTGTCTCTGCCCTTTTGTCATTTCGGAGTCAAAACAGGGTTCAAAAGAGAGAGAGGGAGGCGGATCGGTGGCGGATAGGACGGGTCGGGGTCCCTCCCATTTTTTAAGAAGGTTGACATGATATACCTGCGTGGTTCCCCGAGTGGGGTCGAGTTCCAACTCATAGGTGACAGGAGTTACTTGGCGAAGGATCACATAGGGCCCTTGCCACTGTCCCAATAATTTATGGTCAGATGATGGTCTCATCAGTAGAACAAGATCTCCATCGCTAAAAGAACGGGGTTTGGTGCCCTTATCATATTGCCGTTTCTGGCTGGCTTGGGCGTTCTCCATGTTCTGGCGGACTATGTCGCGCAGTTGTGAGAGATGGGGCTTTAGGTTTTCGACATATTCCGGCAGGGGTCGAGTTCTGTCAGGTTCTGCCTCCCACGCTTCTTGTGCCATGTCAAGGAGGGTGCGTGGTGGCCGTCCATAAAGCAATTCGTATGGAGAATATCCTGTGCTACTCTGGGTTTTGCAGCGTATGGCAAACAAGGCCAACGGCAACATCTCCTCCCACCTCTTTGCCTCCAAGGCCAACATTTTCTTCAGAGTCAATTTAAGAGTAGCGTTGTAGCGCTCTACCAGCCCATCTGTCTGGGGGTGGTAGGCGGAGGTACGAATCTGTTTTATTCCTAGGTTTGAGCACACTTGTTTCATCAGGGCCGAAACGAATGGGGTGCCTTGATCCGTAAGGATCTCCCTGGGAAACCCTACTCTCGAGAATATGGAGATGAGGGCTTTGGCTATGGTTTGTGTCGTGGGTTGACGTAAGGGCACTGCCTCAGGGAATCGAGTGGCGTAGTCCACCAGAACCAGGGCGTATCGGCAGCCACTGCGAGATGGGAGTAAGGGGCCTATAATGTCCATTCCCACCCGGGTGAAGGGGACGTCAATGAGGGGCAAGGGGAGTAATGGAGCCCTGGGAGGTCGGTATCTGCTGTTCCTCTGACACACCGGGCACTCCCTACAGTATTGTTTGACCTGTTGATGTACCCCCGGCCAGTAAAACTTCTCTAGGATGGATAGACTGGTTTTTTCATCACTGAAGTGTCCCCCTAGGAGATGGCTGTGGGCAAGGAAGAGTACTTTCTCTCTAAAGGGTCCGGGGATCAATAGTTGGGGTGGTTGGTTAGGATTCCCTTTTCTATATAGAAGACCATTCTTTTTAAAAAAATAGGGACCTACGTAAAGGGGGTCTTCCTGATCTAAGGCCTTTCCCCAGGCCTCCTGCAGGACAGGATCTTCCTGTTGTGACGCCCGGAATTCCCTGTCTGTTTGCCAGGGATGTACCTCAGGAACCACAGGATAGGCGGTGGTGTGATTACGCTTCTCTTTTCTTTTCTGGTTACGGGTTTTCCGGGTTCTGACCAGATCTTCAACAACCGGTTGTTCCTTAGAAAAGGGCGCCTCTTCCCACCATTGGTTCAGGGAGTCTGTAGTGTCTTGTACTAGTCTAGGAAGTCCAGCATAGTCACTCCCAAGGATCACCTGCTCAGGAAGATTCGGTATCAGGCCCACAGTGAGATCAGTTCCGGGATCAGCTGGGTGCCGTACACGTATCTGGGTGGTTGGGTACTTTTTGGTGTCCCCGTGTACACACTGTATGGCTACCATGCCTGTGGGTGGTCTCGGTGGAGTTGGTAAATCCTGAGGACGTAGAACACTCTGGCGACAGCCCGTGTCAGCCAAAGCCAGGAGGGGATGTCCGTCCACATATACGGGACAATGGAACGTGGGGGGCGTCTTTCCAGGTGTTGCACATACATAGTTCTGTACCAGGCCTACCTCCATAGGCTCGTCTTTCTGTGGACAGACACGTGCTATGTGTCCATAGCCACCGCAATTGTAACACTGTGGACCCGGATTGGGTTGTCTGTATAATAGCGGGGCTGGCAACAGGGGAGGTGGATCCGCTTTCCGTGGAGGGGGGGGTCGGTGGGGTCGGACTGCGCTTATAGGTGCTCGGTGGGAATGGTCTTCTCTGCCCCGGGGTGTTTCTTGGGCTCGACTGTAGGCACTCGCGATCTCCACCGCGCTGTCCAGGGTGAGATGGGCATGTTGCCGTACCCATCTTTGAGTGGCCGGATGTAGGGAGGCCAGGAATTGTTCCAAATACACTTTAGCAAGGATATCTTCTTTTGTGGAGGTATCCGGGCGTAACCAACGATTAGCGAGGTCCTTAATGCGGAAGGACAGGGCCCTAGGGGTTTCCTGTGGCCCTTCCTTGGCTTGGCGCAGTTTCACCCTGTAGGTCTCATCGTCGATACCCAGTCTCTCCAATATACACTTCTTGATGTCAGCGTAGGGCGTGTTGCCCTGTATATTGGCCTGCTGATACGCGGCTTGGAGGTCCCCGGTCAGTAGGGGTCCCAAATATTGCCCCCATCGGTCTACTGGCCATGAGGCGGCCTGGGCTAGCCTTTCGAAGTTTGTAAAAAAGTAGTCCGGATCTTCCCCTGGGACGTACTTCTGTAATACTACTGACGGTAGTGAGGTTATGGGTCGTTGTTGTTGTTGACCGATGACGTCCGTCAATTTACCCATGGCCTGGTCGTGAGCATCCCCCTGACCCTTGAGGACGTCGTGCAGTTGTCCCCTGTCCTCCTCGGCCGTTTTCAAGAAACGCTCCATCAGCTTTCCTAACATCTCTTGGGACTCGGCCATCTTCTGTACGACGGCCTCCATGCTTCCGGATCCCACTTCTGACACCAACTGTCCACGTGGGGATGTGGCGGACCGGAATATCAAGCGCGGAGGCCGTATATAGTGGGCAATGTTTTAATTATTTCAATGCATCTGGTCACAATAGGGTTCTTATCAGGCTTAAATGTTCCACAAAACAAAGTCACAGCTCCTCGGATGGACGAAGGGTCGGGGTTCGGTATCCAGTGGGTTCTCCTGGGGTTCCGGTCTTGGGGATATCCTCGGAGGTACCGGGAGGGGAAACAAAGAAACAAAGAAAGGAGCCGTTAGTCCTGCCGGACTTTCTTGTCTTATCCCTGTTACCAACACCTGGGACTGTGAGGGGTATGAAGGCGAAAGTGAGGAGGGGACGGTAGGGTCGGGGTTGGTATCAAAGGCAAGCAGGGTAGCGAGAAACGGTAGGAGTGTAGGGTGGTGGGGCGTGAAGGGTCGGGGTTTATTCACAAAGTGGACAAGTGCTTCACAATATATACACAGTGCTACGGGTGGCGTTGTGAGCCTAAAAAGGAGGGAAGATTATCTATACAAAGGGAGTTATTTACACTGCACCTAATGTGCCACAAGGGTTTTCCGAGTCACTCACCCGGTCCGCCGCAACTCTCCAAGTTGAGTTGCGGCCGCTCCCCAGCAACCTCCGGTGGACTCCACCAATCTTCGGACCAGTCTTCTTCCTCTTCGGTCGCCGTCTCCTTCGCCTCTCCGGTCGGGGTCTCCTGCCACAAGCTCAATCCGACGTCGGACTGTTTCCTGGTTCCGGCTTTTCCAGTGTCCGGGTAACGTGAGGGGGAGGTACTTCCGGGGTTGGGAGGTATTGCTTCCGGGTGTTCGTCGTTCCGGATTGGGTCCTGGAACAGAGGACAGAGGGTTGGACATTTGGTGGGGCGGGTCGTTGCTATGGACACTCTGGCCGGGATCTCTGTTTTACGCGAAGGACCGAACTGACGTGGACCATGACGGGTATGAGAGGACGCCGCATCACATGAAGATCCTGGCTGTGCTGTAGAAATGCCATACTAACTCTCTCTGTAACATGTAGTAATCATTTCAGTGAATTGCAAGGCATATTTCTATCTATTTTCAATCAGAATGCGAGTCCGTGTTTTTTTTTAAATATTGTGACAGAATCACTTGCTCAGTGTATCTGTTTTAAGACATGGGCATATATGTAATCATGGAGTGAGTTAGGGTTTAGGACATCCAGTGCTTTTTACTCATAGCCCTTTCATGATACCATACACTGCCTACACACAACTGTATTGCTCTAAACTCAGAAATATCAATCTCGCCACGACCCCCTACACTGCCTGAACACCACTGCACTGTTCTGAACCCTGAAACACCATTCTCAGCAAATGCCCCTATAATGTTGAAACACCACTGCACTGCCATAAACTCAGAAACAGCACTCACTGCATGATTTCCTACTCTGCTCAGACACAGTTGCTGCGCCTTAAACTTACTTATGAAGTAAACCAGTGTTTATATCATTTAGTTGTTCTAATTGCTATGTAGTATGTTAGTAGTGGTCTATAACATGTTCTTTTTTCTTCACAACAGATTGTAATTATCTACAGAAAGAAAAACCAACATGCCTACTAAGAATGTGAAAAGAAAAAAATATAAACAGGCTTACTTTTTCAAGAAAAGGCAATTACAACACTTATCTAAAGAACAATGTACAGAGAAAAAGAAGAATGCTCCTGGTAAGACAACAAAGGATTTTATAAGGAAATTAACCAAAGGTAAAAAAAAAGTGTGGATAATGTGCAAAAGAAAAATAAATTATCTGTAACTACAAAGAAAAACCAGACCCCCCAAAAAAATGTTGGAAAAGTATGTGGCGATCAAATTGCCTATAGTAATAGACAAAAAAAACAGTTTGTTCAAATTCGCAAGAGAATGTTTTATAATAGAGTCGTTTTAAATGTATTAAAACATTTAAAGAATTGTAAAAGAAAAACAGCTTTTTATAGGAAAAAGAAAAATATTGAGAGTATTGTTGATCAGGCTTTTGAAATAAAAAAAGAAGTTGTATATTTTAGTAATCAATAGAATTCGTACACTAGACAAGGCAATCAATGTTTTGAAAGCGAAAAGTAAGCGGAAAAGACTAATTAATATAACTAATTTTTGTAATGTTTTTTCTGGAGAATGGAAGCATAGTTCAAGTTGTGAGCCATTTTTTAATGAAGAGACTTACTTTCAGACTAATGATTTGTTGCATGCAGTTGACACCAGTGGTCGAGCATATGAGGTGAAGGATGGTTGTCTGATTGAAAAAGAAAAATTTGTGCCTAGAAATGCAGAAGAGGTGTTAGCTGATGAAGTTTGAGGGAGACGTCCTAAGGCTCCAGTGTACACTTGGAATTGTAGTGGGTATTTGTAGTGTACGACAAGATTCAATTGATTTGTTTCGCAATTTCTTACGTAAGTATACTAAGAAGTCTTAAACAAATGATTAAGATGTTGCAAGAATTAGATCCTTGCAGACAGAGGGAAAAAACGGGTTTGCAAGGGCATTCTCTGGCTTGTCTTTCTAGAAAAGTATGCCAGAGTGTTTTTCACCATTTTAGGATGTTAGCAGTGCATCATACTGAAGTGAGGAAATTAGTGAGAAGGTTGTATTATGCAAAAAGTCCAGTACTTAAGCTAAAACAGTTAAACAGTGTTCTTTTGCATGGATCTGTAGTAGATGTAAAGAACATATGTGATGAAATTGAGGTTAGTTACTTTCGTGAAAAAGAAGACAGTGCAGAAACTGATACAGTAATAGAAGGAAATGTGGAAGAAAATGTACAGAATTTTAGTTCAGAACATTTTGACCAAGAAATTACAAGGTTTAAGGTAATTTCAGGTGAAAGGCCAAACTTTTCTTGAGTGTGTTGTCGACAAACTCATTATAAGAATCAGACTAGGTTAGTTGATTTATATGTAAAAAGTGAAAAGGAAAATAATAATGAGTGGAAGGATTTTGCAACTTAGTTGTTGGTAGAGAATTGTTTTGATTTGGGTTCTGATCAACGTATTTGTAAATATTGTTATAATAAATTAAATGATAACAAAATGCCTGCTAGAACTGTATATAATAATCTTGAGTTGGTAAATATTCCTTCTGAACTGATGGATTTAAATACCTATGAGTCTATTCTGATTCAATGTGTGCATCCATTTCAGGCTATTGTTCGCATGGAGCCTAAGACAGGGAAATTGCCTCCTTCAGATTTACAGAGAGGATTAAAGGGAAGAGTTGTCTATTTGCCTCTAGATTTAAAGAGAAATATTGAAACAATTGGTGTAGAAAAAGTGGAAGAGGAACCTCTAGTTATTCTAGTTAATGGCGTTCCTACAAAGAGTAAGAAAATCTGGCAAGAATTAGCGGATGTTAGGAAAGTGAAAAAGGCAACGTTGTATTTGGTAAAAAACAATCAATACTACAAAAATTTATATGTAGGAGAAGAGGAAACAACTCTAGAAGAGGACAGTGATTTGTCAGCTTGGAAAATTGAAAAAGTGGATGTGTCCAGAAGTGAACAAATTTATGAACATTATAGTGTTCATCCTCTGCATTCCAAAGAAGTAATGGGGAATGCTATTGAGTTATTCCAAATGAAAGAAGCAAAAGGAAGTCCCATTAGTGTATGGGAAGAAAGCTTGGAAGCTCGTTGTTTTCCTCAGTTATTTCCAACAGGTCAAGGTGGACGATATGATGACCGACCTGTGCAGATTCCTGCATCTGAATACCGGACATCAAGATTTTATGCAGAAGATCCAAGGTTTTGCCAATGTATTCCATATTTGTTTCATCTTCTGTTTGAGAGTGACTTGTCTGGACTTTCTTATGCAGTGAACCATATGCTAAAAAGTGGAGTACATCTGCAAAATGTTTTGGCAAGGGACTTTATGGATAAAGTCCAACAGAAAGACACTGTTTTGGAATCTCAGCTAATTAATCTCATGGCATGTCAGCGTGGTACTAACGAGTATTGGTACCGTCGTCAAAAATAATTGGCCTAGGAAGATTAGTGCTGTTAAAAAAGGTTAGTCTGCTGTTGAGAATTACTTTGTGAGTGAGGGTGATCAAGATAAAAAAAACTTGTACTTGTCATAGAGGTAGTGTAAGTGTATCACATAGTGAGTGATATGAGTATTACAGGAAATGTCGATCATGAGGCAGAGGTGTTTTAGATTTGTTGTAGTTGTTGGAGATGTTGGTGACATTTTTTATTCCCTTGTAGAGGTTTCTTTTAATAGTATACAGCTCCTTGCTAAGATAAAGGATGAGCAGAGTGTCATCAGCATACCACATGATGTTGAGATTCTGATAGCTTACTGGTTGTTTAAGGTTCTATGTACATGATAAATAGCATCGGGTGAAGATATAACTATTATTAGATGATAGAAAAGACATTGGAGCTTTTGATTCAGAAGGTCGGGAAAAGGAAGTTTAAGAGCACTATTAAGTAACTTCCTAATAAAGGACTTTCCATATACTATTGGGCCATGTGGGAAAGTATATCAATCAAAAATGAGTATTTCGGATAAATGTTGTTTATATATGTTTGTACATAACTTTACTTAGAGAGTAGAAAAAAGAAGTAATAATGTTTTATTACTTTGTGATTGTTGATATTTACGTAAGAAATTGGTGTTTGGAAGAAAACATTTAAGATATGTTTTTTTCTAATTTTTACATTATTTATTGAAACGTTGTATGGGTTTTTTAAACACAATCTTTTTGATTGTGTTTTTTTTGCCCGCTGTCATATGATGAGTAGTATTGAACTCACTGTTTTTAGTGAAATTCAATATATTCTGAGAACAGCAAAATAAAACATATAACATATTGTACAAATTATTTTGTATTTTGTATTGTGAAATATATATTATAACTCAATTGTTTATTCTCTTCCACAGATATTATATTTATACGGTAAGTACGACAAACAAAAAATACTTTTTCATCACTTTCTTACTTCTCTTTTTCTCTATCCTTTCTTCACTCTCTCTCTTACTCCTTTACCTTTCCTCATCTTACTCTTCTTCCCTCATTCTACTTACTCCCCTTCATTCACCTTTACACTCCTTCTCTCACCATCAGTACTCTTCCTTCACCCTCACTCATCTTGTCCAACTCCCTCTTTCCCCTGTCTGTCCCTCACTTGTCTTTCCTATCTTTCTCCATCACTACCCTTGTCTTGCTGTATCGATCAGTCTCTTCTCATTGCCCCCTTACTCTCTTTCCTTCACATCATCCCTCAGTGACCTTCACTCACTCCACTTCTTTAACTTCCTCACTCCCTTTCGCTCACTCCCCTTTCCTCCAACCGTCTCTAAGTCTGTTCCTCTGTGTCAGTCACTATAACTGATTTACTCCCTCACAGTTCGTCACTCTCCCTCTGTTTCTCTCTTTTACTGTCTCCCTCTCTCTCCACCAGTCTTCCTTTTCTTTTCTCTCTCTTTCCATAAATCCTTCTATCTCACTTACTTCTTTTTCCTTTCTCCTAATATGCTTCTTTTTCCATCACTCCCCTTCCCTCACCCTTATATCCCTTCCCTCACTGTCACTGCCCTTCATTAAATTTGAGTCCTCTTCCTCCACTTCATGTTCTCTTCTCTCTGCATCACTCTCATTCCATTTCTCCTGCACCCATTCCCTCACTCTCCCTCATACTCTTTCGCTCACTCCATCCGTCAATCCCCTTCCCTTATTCCCCGTACCTCAATCCCTTTTTGTAACTCTCATTCCTTTAGTCTCTCAATCCTTTCTTTACATTTCTCTCTCCCTCTCTCCCTCTGTCTCACTCAGTCTAACCACTTCATTTCCTGTCAGTCACTTCCTCTCTCTCTCTTTCTCTCTCACTCTCTCCCTCTGTGTTTCTCCCTCACCCTTTCTTTCTTTCCCTTTCTGTTTTTTTCACTTCTACTTTCATTTGTATTTTGAAATATATATTATAACTCAATGTTTTCTTGTCCTTCACAAATACTATATTTATATAAAAATATTCTATGAAGTTGTCAAAATTTATAAGGTAAGTATGACAAACAGAAAATACGTTTACTTCACTCTCTTACTTCTCTTTTTCTCTTTCCCATTCTTTAATCTCTCTCTTACTCCCCTTCCTCTACTCATCTTAGTCTCCTTTTCTCATTCGCATTACTGCCCTTCATTCTCTTTTACAGTCTTTCTGTCACTATCAGTACTCTCTCTTCACCCTCACTCACCTTGTCCAACTCCCTCTTTCCCCTGTCTGTGTCTCACTTTTTTTTTCCTATCTTCCTCCATGACTACCCTTGTATTGCTGTATCGCTTAGTCTCTTCTCACTCCCCCCTTACTCTCGTTCCATAACATCATCCCTCATTCACCTTCACTCACTCCACTTCTCTCATTCCCTCACTCTCTTTCGCTCAGTTCCCTTCCTTTATTCCCTCCCTCACTCTCTTTTCCTCCATCTGTGTCTAAATATCTTCCTCTATCTCAGTCACTATAACTGATTTATTCCTTCACACTTCCTCACTCTCCTTCTGTTTGTCTCTTTCACTGTCTCCCTCTCTCTTCACTACTCTTCCTTTTATTTTCTCTCTCTTTCTATAAAGATGCTTCTTTTTCAATCACTCCCTTTCCCTCAATCTTATATCCCTTCCCTCACTGTCACTGCCCTTCATTCAATCTGAGTCCTCTTCCCCACTTCATGTTCTCCTCACTGTGCATCAGTCCTATTCCCTTTCTCTAGCTTCTATTCCCTCAATCACCCTCACTCTCTTTCACTTACTCCATCCGACAATACCCTTCCCTTATTCCCCTTTCCTCATTCCCTTTTGCTAACTCTCATTCCTTTAGTCTCTCATTCCCCTTCACTCCTTTTCTCTCTCCCTCTGTCTCACTCAGTCTAACAAGAAGAATGTGAGGTCAGTGAACCACTAATCTCATCCTTATGTGCACACAATGTATTTTCCCAAGCAATTAGGAGTTCCAAACTGTTTCATCAGTGATTCATGGTATTTTATTCACTTTTTTCATTTCATTAATCAGTAATCATTTACTACTGTTTTTTGCAAGCTTTCGCTCTTATTTTCAGAGCATAACAATATTCCTTATTTTAAATACATCCAATGCATTTCTGGGCCATTTTGCGCCCCTTCATCAGGGATACTGCGATAAAAAAGGAAAAGTACCGTGTAAGTATGGTGAGTATCAACTCTGTAATGGGGGCATGGGACACAAATCAAAGTGTCCGGTTATAGGGTCACCCTTAATAAAGCCAAGGTACCGGTGAAATGTAAGAAAAAGAAGCCGTCTTACGTGTATTCAAAGGTAGCGGTGAAATGAATCTGGGGGGAAAATTACGCATAGCGAATTACTTTCAGGTTGTAGCAAAAAGCACGTGCAAGGTTACATACGGTATTCCGTTCTCATATATTGAGAAACGGGACTAACCTGTAGGAAAGGTTCTGGGATTCTGCCAAAGGCGTTCCATTCATCAGCGCTGGTAGCAGCCTGACTACCGGCTGCGGTGTTCGCTAAGGGTCATGTGTTCGCGCTCACGTGGTTATGAAGAGTGAGGAAAGACTAAGTTGCAGAATAGCGGTAGTGGTTCGAGTAATGCGTATATGTCTGGTGTAGTCATGAGTTGGAGAGAGGGGGGGTGTGGGAAGTTAAATTAAAAGGTGTAAAGTGTTAAACAGTAATACAAATAGCACTTTTGAAAAAATGGATAATAAACAATAATATACATATATTTCAGCGTGGTGGTATCAAAGTGATGCAACACAGTACATTCACACAGGAGACATATTTTTGCTCAGCCGAGCAATTTTTTTTATAGGTAACAGGAAAGTTCTATTCTGTCGTTAAGCCCAAATGGCTTCTGGGTAGAAAGTCTATAGATCCAGGTGTTCTCACATTGGAGAAGGAATTTGGCGTTGTCTCGTCCTTCAATTTTTGATATTGTTTCAAGGATGATAAATTTGAGCTGTGAGATATTGTGGTTCGCTTCCAGGAAATGCATGGCTATTGATGATTTTACAGATTTCAATCGGATGTTTGATTTGTGTTCTGTAAGTCTCGTTTTTATTTTGCGCTCAGTTTTACCGATGTACAGTTTCCTGCAGGGGCATTTTAGAGCATAGATCACGTTGCTCGAGTCGCATGTCACATTCACCTTTAGTTTTATAGTGTGACCTCTCATTGGGTGGTTGATGACATTGCCTTTGATGATGGAATTACAGTTCCCGCAGTTCATGCATGGTTTAGTGCCTGTGAATTTCTGCTTTTTGATGGGTTTATGTCGGATAAGTTCACCCAGGTTCTGGGCCCTGGAGAAAGCAAATAAGGGAGGTTCTTTGAAGATTTGTCCAAAGTCTGGTTCTAGAGTCAACAACGGCCAGTGTTGGTTAATAATTTGTTTGAATCTCCTGGTGGCTGTGGAAAATTTTGAGACTACCACTGTCCTGGTCTGTTGCTTTTTCTCAGTTGTTTGTAGAAGTTTTGTTCTTTCCATTTTGACAATTTTATCTTTGGACTCTTCGATGACGTTTTGGGGGTATCCTCGTTGTAGGAATTTGGTGGCCACCTCCTCAATGCGTTTTTTAGATGTAATGGGGTCTGATGTAATTCTTTTGGCACGCGCCATTTGTGAGTATGGTAAATGTTGCTTGAGGTTTGGTTCATGGAAACTTGTGAAGTGCAACATGTTGTTCCGGTCCGTTGGTTTAGTGAAGAGATCAGTCTCAAAATTGTGTTGGTTTATGGTGATTTTGACATCGAGAAAATTCACAGTGGTTTCAGAAATTTGCCATGTCAATTGGATCCGTTCGTCAATCTGGTTGAATTTCTCCAGTAGGTGTTGTAGTTCAGTCTCAGAGGCTTTCCAGACGATACAAATATCGTCAATATATCTAGTTAAGAGTAGTAGGTTTCTTGTCCATTCTTCCTTGGCGAAAATATGGGTTTCCTCATATTGCTGCATAAAGATATTGGCGTATACAGGCGCCGCTGAATTGCCCATTGCCATGCCTACAAGTTGTTGGTACCAACAGTCGTTATATTTAAAGTAGCTCTGGTATAGGATGAAGAGCATCAGTTCCATCAGGAATGTTTGGAAGTCAATGCCTAAGTCTGTTTTGAGGAGCGCTTGCTCAATAGCTTCTATCCCCAGAGAATGAGGTATAGAGGTGTATAAGGCTCGGACATCAGCAGTACAGAGGATTAGGTGGTCTTGTGGATCGATCTGAAGGTCATTGAGCTTTGAAATGAAATGTGTGGTATCCTTGGTGTATGTCCGCATGGACTGCACCATTGGCTGTAAATATTTGCCCAGGAGTTGGCCAATCGGTTCATGTAGACTTCCACACGTAGAGACTATGGGTCTCATAGGAGGGTCCTTAAGATTTTTATGGATTTTTGGTACCATTCTGAGTGTAGGGCTCTTAGGGTTGGTTTTGATCAGGAAGTTTTTGGTCCTGTCATTAATTGTGCCTGCTTCGTGCGCTCTTTCAAGAATGTTCGTCAGGGTTTTCATGTATTCTGTTGTAGGGTTGTTATCCAATTTCATGTATGTTGTAACGTCCATGATGTGTTCCATGGTCTTCCGTTCATACATATCTCTATCCATGATAACTAGCGCACCCCCTTTATCGGCCTTGGTACATATGATCCGGTCATTGTGAGACAATTTTTTGAGAGTATCCCTGTCTTTTTGTGTGATGTTCCTGGAACTCTTCTGACCATGTTTGATGTTTGCTAGATCCTTCTTGACTCTGTTCTCAAATAAATCCAAGGTTTTATGGCTAACTGGTGATTGAAATATGCTGTGTGGTCTTAACCCTAACAGTTGGTCTTGATCTTTGGTGGGTTGTTCCGGTAAGACGTTTTCAAAAAAATGGCGTAACCGTAATTTCCGCATCAGTTTAAATAGACTGACTTCCAGTTCCAAGTTAGTCGTGTTGGTTGTGGGCACAAAAGATGTGCCTTTTTGTAGTAGTGTCTTTTCATGTTTGGTCATTCGATATTCACTGATGTTGATGACAAGTTCTTCACTGTTTATGTCTTCTTCGTGGATTTCTTGTCCTTGATGGTACCTGTTGTGCTTCTCGTAATTGGTGGTTCTTTCTCTTTTTCTTTTTCCTTTATTCTGTCCTCTCCGGGGTCTCCTTTTTGTGCCTGGCCCTGTTCTAAAAAAGGGTTCGGTTCTGTTTGGAAACTTGTAGTTGGTTGCTGCGCTACATTGGTGTCGGCGCTCATGTGAGTTGTAGTGGTCTTCTTCGGTCTTTGTGTGCTATCACTGTCAGAAGATGAAGTTTCCGTTTGAGAGTTTGGTGGTCTATTTCTCCTTTTTTGAGCGTAGATCTCCGCCCAAGTGTAAACTTCTCCCAATCTGTAGTCTGTAGTATCTCTTTTGTACTTGCGTATCTTACGTTCATTGATCTCATTAGAGTGTTTCTTAATCTGTGTCTGAACGTCTTCTAGGATTTCCTTTAGTTCATCCTCGGATAGCAGTTTGGATAGTTCATTAGATGTTTCTTCAATTTCCGTGGTGAGTTCCTCGAGTATTCCGGAGAGTTCTTCAATAATTAGTAGGATCAAGTCCAGAGAACATTTATTCAAGATTTCATACCATCTTTCCTGGAATTTTTTGGAGTTCTTACAGAGTGATGGTTTCAAGGCGATTCTGAGGCCCCTAGGTATTCGCTGGTTGCGGTGGTATTTGACCAGTGTGCTGGCATGCAGTTGTTGGTTAATACGTCTCTTACTTAGATATATCAGTTGTCTTATGAATTGCTCTTTTGAGCGCGTGGTAGTCTCCTGTGTGGTCTCTTCCCTAATCAGTGCATAGATTCGGTCTGCTTCGTCAGGTTTAAATGCAAAAGTAGAGGCACGAGCCTCAGTGCTCTTCGCAATTTCTTCATAATTATGTTGCATGTTTAGCGTGCTAACCCAGTTGGTTTGGACACGAAGGAGTAACAATCTGAAAACAATGTACTGGGGTGCACAGCAGTGTTTGTACGAAAGTTTCGTCGAATTTGTTGGTGCCACACAAGTAACGTCAGGTGTCCCTCGGCGTTGAATAATCACAAGAAGAATGTGAGGTCAGTGAACCACTAATCTCATCCTTATGTGCACACAATGTATTTTCCCAAGCAATTAGGAGTTCCAAACTGTTTCATCAGTGATTCATGGTATTTTATTCACTTTTTCATTTCATTAATCAGTAATCATTTACTACTGTTTTTTGCAAGCTTTCGCTCTTATTTTCAGAGCATAACAATATTCCTTATTTTAAATACATCCATTGCATTTCGGGGCCATTTTGCGCCCCTTCATCAGGGATACTGCGATAAAAAAGGAAAAGTACCGTGTAAGTATGACGAGTATCAACTCTGTAATGGGGGCGTGGGACACAAATCAAAGTGTCCGGTTATAGGGTCACCCTTAATAAAGCCAAGGTACCGGTGAAATGTAAGAAAAAGAAGCCGTCTTACGTGTATTCAAAGGTAGCGGTGAAATGAATCTGGGGGGGAAATTACGCATAGCGAATTTCTTTCAGGTTGTAGCAAAAAGCACGTGCAAGGTTACATACGGTATTCCGTTCTCATATATTGAGAAACGGGACTAACCTGTAGGAAAGGTTCTGGGATTCTGCCAAAGGCGTTCCATTCATCAGCGCTGGTAGCAGCCTGACTACCGGCTGCGGTGTTCGCTAAGGGTCATGTGTTCGCGCTCACGTGGTTATGAAGAGTGAGGAAAGACTAAGTTGCAGAATAGCGGTAGTGGTTCGAGTAATGCGTATATGTCTGGTGTAGTCATGAGTTGGAGAGAGGGGGGGTGTGGGAAGTTAAATTAAAAGGTGTAAAGTGTTAAACAGTAATACAAATAGCACTTTTGAAAAAATGGATAATAAACAATAATATACATATATTTCAGCGTGGTGGTATCAAAGTGATGCAACACAGTACATTCACACAGGAGACATATTTTTGCTCAGCCGAGCAATTTTTTTTATAGGTAACAGGAAAGTTCTATTCTGTCGTTAAGCCCAAATGGCTTCTGGGTAGAAAGTCTATAGATCCAGGTGTTCTCACATTGGAGAAGGAATTTGGTGTTGTCTCGTCCTTCAATTTTTGATATTGTTTCAAGGATGATAAATTTGAGCTGTGAGATATTGTGGTTCGCTTCCAGGAAATGCATGGCTATTGATGATTTTACAGATTTCAATCGGATGTTTGATTTGTGTTCTGTAAGTCTCGTTTTTATTTTGCGCTCAGTTTTACCGATGTACAGTTTCCCGCAGGGGCATTTTAGAGCATAGATCACGTTGCTCGAGTCGCATGTCACATTCACCTTTAGTTTTTTAGTGTGACCTCTCATTGGGTGGTTGATGACATTGCCTTTGATGATGGAATTACAGTTCCCGCAGTTCATGCATGGTTTAGTGCCTGTGAATTTCTGCTTTTTGATGGGTTTATGTCGGATAAGTTCACCCAGGTTCTGGGCCCTGGAGAAAGCAAATAAGGGAGGTTCTTTGAAGATTTGTCCAAAGTCTGGTTCTAGATTCAACAACGGCCAGTGTTGGTTAATAATTTGTTTGAATCTCCTGGTGCCTGTGGAAAATTTTGAGACTACCACTGTCCTGGTCTGTTGCTTTTTCTCAGTTGTTTGTAGAAGTTTTGTTCTTTCCATTTTGACAATTTTATCTTTGGACTCTTCGATGACGTTTTGGGGGTATCCTCGTTGTAGGAACTTGGTGGCCACCTCCTCAATGCGTTTTTTAGATGTAATGGGGTCTGATGTAATTCTTTTGGCACGCGCCATTTGTGAGTATGGTAAATGTTGCTTGAGGTTTGGTTCATGGAACTTGTGAAGTGCAACATGTTGTTCCGGTCCGTTGGTTTAGTGAAGAGATCAGTCTCAAAATTGTGTTGGTTTATGGTGATTTTGACATCGAGAAAATTCACAGTGGTTTCAGAAATTTGCCATGTCAATTGGATCCGTTCGTCAATCTGGTTGAATTTCTCCAGTAGGTGTTGTAGTTCAGTCTCAGAGGCTTTCCAGACGATACAAATATCGTCAATATATCTAGTTAAGAGTAGTAGGTTTCTTGTCCATTCTTCCTTGGCGAAAATATGGGTTTCCTCATATTGCTGCATAAAGATATTGGCGTATACAGGCGCCGCTGAATTGCCCATTGCCATGCCTACAAGTTGTTGGTACCAACAGTCGTTATATTTAAAGTAGCTCTGGTATAGGATGAAGAGCATCAGTTCCATCAGGAATGTTTGGAAGTCAATGCCTAAGTCTGTTTTGAGGAGCGCTTGCTCAATAGCTTCTATCCCCAGAGAATGAGGTATAGAGGTGTATAAGGCTCGGACATCAGCAGTACAGAGGATTAGGTGGTCTTGTGGATCGATCTGAAGGTCATTGAGCTTTGAAATGAAATGTGTGGTATCCTTGGTGTATGTCCGCATGGACTGCACCATTGGCTGTAAATATTTGTCCAGGAGTTGGCCAATCGGTTCATGTAGACTTCCACACGTAGAGACTATGGGTCTCATAGGAGGGTCCTTAAGATTTTTATGGATTTTTGGTACCATTCTGAGTGTAGGGCTCTTAGGGTTGGTTTTGATCAGGAAGTTTTTGGTCCTGTCATTAATTGTGCCTGCTTCGTGCGCTCTTTCAAGAATGTTCGTCAGGGTTTTCATGTATTCTGTTGTAGGGTTGTTATCCAATTTCATGTATGTTGTAACGTCCATGATGTGTTCCATGGTCTTCCGTTCATACATATCTCTATCCATGATAACTAGCGCACCCCCTTTATCGGCCTTGGTACATATGATCCGGTCATTGTGAGACAATTTTTTGAGAGTATCCCTGTCTTTTTGTGTGATGTTCCTGGAACTCTTCTGACCATGTTTGATGTTTGCTAGATCCTTCTTGACTCTGTTCTCAAATAAATCCAAGGTTTTATGGCTAACTGGTGATTGAAATATGCTGTGTGGTCTTAACCCTAACAGTTGGTCTTGATCTTTGGTGGGTTGTTCCGGTAAGACGTTTTCAAAAAAATGGCGTAACCGTAATTTCCGCATCAGTTTAAATAGACTGACTTCCAGTTCCAAGTTAGTCGTGTTGGTTGTGGGCACAAAAGATGTGCCTTTTTGTAGTAGTGTCTTTTCATGTTTGGTCATTCGATATTCACTGATGTTGATGACAAGTTCTTCACTGTTTATGTCTTCTTCGTGGATTTCTTGTCCTTGATGGTACCTGTTGTGCTTCTCGTAATTGGTGGTTCTTTCTCTTTTTCTTTTTCCTTTATTCTGTCCTCTCCGGGGTCTCCTTTTTGTGCCTGGCCCTGTTCTAAAAAAGGGTTCGGTTCTGTTTGGAAACTTGTAGTTGGTTGCTGCGCTACATTGGTGTCGGCGCTCATGTGAGTTGTAGTGGTCTTCTTCGGTCTTTGTGTGCTATCACTGTCAGAAGATGAAGTTTCCGTTTGAGAGTTTGGTGGTCTATTTCTCCTTTTTTGAGCGTAGATCTCCGCCCAAGTGTAAACTTCTCCCAATCTGTAGTCTGTAGTATCTCTTTTGTACTTGCGTATCTTACGTTCATTGATCTCATTAGAGTGTTTCTTAATCTGTGTCTGAACGTCTTCTAGGATTTCCTTTAGTTCATCCTCGGATAGCAGTTTGGATAGTTCATTAGATGTTTCTTCAATTTCCGTGGTGAGTTCCTCGAGTATTCCGGAGAGTTCTTCAATAATTAGTAGGATCAAGTCCAGAGAACATTTATTCAAGATTTCATACCATCTTTCCTGGAATTTTTTGGAGTTCTTACAGAGTGATGGTTTCAAGGCGATTCTGAGGCCCCTAGGTATTCGCTGGTTGCGGTGGTATTTGACCAGTGTGCTGGCATGCAGTTGTTGGTTAATACGTCTCTTACTTAGATATATCAGTTGTCTTATGAATTGCTCTTTTGAGCGCGTGGTAGTCTCCTGTGTGGTCTCTTCCCTAATCAGTGCATAGATTCGGTCTGCTTCGTCAGGTTTAAATGCAAAAGTAGAGGCACGAGCCTCAGTGCTCTTCGCAATTTCTTCATAATTATGTTGCATGTTTAGCGTGCTAACCCAGTTGGTTTGGACACGAAGGAGTAACAATCTGAAAACAATGTACTGGGGTGCACAGCAGTGTTTGTACGAAAGTTTCATCGAATTTGTTGGTGCCACACAAGTAACGTCAGGTGTCCCTCGGCGTTGAATAATCACAAGAAGAATGTGAGGTCAGTGAACCACTAATCTCATCCTTATGTGCACACAATGTATTTTCCCAAGCAATTAGGAGTTCCAAACTGTTTCATCAGTGATTCATGGTATTTTATTCACTTTTTCATTTCATTAATCAGTAATCATTTACTACTGTTTTTTGCAAGCTTTCGCTCTTATTTTCAGAGCATAACAATATTCCTTATTTTAAATACATCCAATGCATTTCGGGGCCATTTTGCGCCCCTTCATCAGGGATACTGCGATAAAAAAGGAAAAGTACCGTGTAAGTATGGTGAGTATCAACTCTGTAATGGGGGCGTGGGACACAAATCAAAGTGTCCGGTTATAGGGTCACCCTTAATAAAGCCAAGGTACCGGTGAAATGTAAGAAAAAGAAGCCGTCTTACGTGTATTCAAAGGTAGCGGTGAAATGAATCTGGGGGGGAAATTACGCATAGCGAATTACTTTCAGGTTGTAGCAAAAAGCACGTGCAAGGTTACATACGGTATTCCGTTCTCATATATTGAGAAACGGGACTAACCTGTAGGAAAGGTTCTGGGATTCTGCCAAAGGCGTTCCATTCATCAGCGCTGGTAGCAGCCTGACTACCGGCTGCGGTGTTCGCTAAGGGTCATGTGTTCGCGCTCACGTGGTTATGAAGAGTGAGGAAAGACTAAGTTGCAGAATAGCGGTAGTGGTTCGAGTAATGCGTATATGTCTGGTGTAGTCATGAGTTGGAGAGAGGGGGGGGGTGTGGGAAGTTAAATTAAAAGGTGTAAAGTGTTAAACAGTAATACAAATAGCACTTTTGAAAAAATGGATAATAAACAATAATATACATATATTTCAGCGTGGTGGTATCAAAGTGATGCAACACAGTACATTCACACAGGAGACATATTTTTGCTCAGCCGAGCAATTTTTTTTATAGGTAACAGGAAAGTTCTATTCTGTCGTTAAGCCCAAATGGCTTCTGGGTAGAAAGTCTATAGATCCAGGTGTTCTCACATTGGAGAAGGAATTTGGTGTTGTCTCGTCCTTCAATTTTTGATATTGTTTCAAGGATGATAAATTTGAGCTGTGAGATATTGTGGTTCGCTTCCAGGAAATGCATGGCTATTGATGATTTTACAGATTTCAATCGGATGTTTGATTTGTGTTCTGTAAGTCTCGTTTTTATTTTGCGCTCAGTTTTACCGATGTACAGTTTCCCGCAGGGGCATTTTAGAGCATAGATCACGTTGCTCGAGTCGCATGTCACATTCACCTTTAGTTTTTTAGCGTGACCTCTCATTGGGTGGTTGATGACATTGCCTTTGATGATGGAATTACAGTTCCCGCAGTTCATGCATGGTTTAGTGCCTGTGAATTTCTGCTTTTTGATGGGTTTATGTCGGATAAGTTCACCCAGGTTCTGGGCCCTGGAGAAAGCAAATAAGGGAGGTTCTTTGAAGATTTGTCCAAAGTCTGGTTCTAGATTCAACAACGGCCAGTGTTGGTTAATAATTTGTTTGAATCTCCTGGTGCCTGTGGAAAATTTTGAGACTACCACTGTCCTGGTCTGTTGCTTTTTCTCAGTTGTTTGTAGAAGTTTTGTTCTTTCCATTTTGACAATTTTATCTTTGGACTCTTCGATGACGTTTTGGGGGTATCCTCGTTGTAGGAACTTGGTGGCCACCTCCTCAATGCGTTTTTTAGATGTAATGGGGTCTGATGTAATTCTTTTGGCACGCGCCATTTGTGAGTATGGTAAATGTTGCTTGAGGTTTGGTTCATGGAACTTGTGAAGTGCAACATGTTGTTCCGGTCCGTTGGTTTAGTGAAGAGATCAGTCTCAAAATTGTGTTGGTTTATGGTGATTTTGACATCGAGAAAATTCACAGTGGTTTCAGAAATTTGCCATGTCAATTGGATCCGTTCGTCAATCTGGTTGAATTTCTCCAGTAGGTGTTGTAGTTCAGTCTCAGAGGCTTTCCAGACGATAAGAATATCGTCAATATATCTAGTTAAGAGTAGTAGGTTTCTTGTCCATTCTTCCTTGGCGAAAATATGGGTTTCCTCATATTGCTGCATAAAGATATTGGCGTATACAGGCGCCGCTGAATTGCCCATTGCCATGCCTACAAGTTGTTGGTACCAACAGTCGTTATATTTAAAGTAGCTCTGGTATAGGATGAAGAGCATCAGTTCCATCAGGAATGTTTGGAAGTCAATGCCTAAGTCTGTTTTGAGGAGCGCTTGCTCAATAGCTTCTATCCCCAGAGAATGAGGTATAGAGGTGTATAAGGCTCGGACATCAGCAGTACAGAGGATTAGGTGGTCTTGTGGATCGATCTGAAGGTCATTGAGCTTTGAAATGAAATGTGTGGTATCCTTGGTGTATGTCCGCATGGACTGCACCATTGGCTGTAAATATTTGTCCAGGAGTTGGCCAATCGGTTCATGTAGACTTCCACACGTAGAGACTATGGGTCTCATAGGAGGGTCCTTAAGATTTTTATGGATTTTTGGTACCATTCTGAGTGTAGGGCTCTTAGGGTTGGTTTTGATCAGGAAGTTTTTGGTCCTGTCATTAATTGTGCCTGCTTCGTGCGCTCTTTCAAGAATGTTCGTCAGGGTTTTCATGTATTCTGTTGTAGGGTTGTTATCCAATTTCATGTATGTTGTAACGTCCATGATGTGTTCCATGGTCTTCCGTTCATACATATCTCTATCCATGATAACTAGCGCACCCCCTTTATCGGCCTTGGTACATATGATCCGGTCATTGTGAGACAATTTTTTGAGAGTATCCCTGTCTTTTTGTGTGATGTTCCTGGAACTCTTCTGACCATGTTTGATGTTTGCTAGATCCTTCTTGACTCTGTTCTCAAATAAATCCAAGGTTTTATGGCTAACTGGTGATTGAAATATGCTGTGTGGTCTTAACCCTAACAGTTGGTCTTGATCTTTGGTGGGTTGTTCCGGTAAGACGTTTTCAAAAAAATGGCGTAACCGTAATTTCCGCATCAGTTTAAATAGACTGACTTCCAGTTCCAAGTTAGTCGTGTTGGTTGTGGGCACAAAAGATGTGCCTTTTTGTAGTAGTGTCTTTTCATGTTTGGTCATTCGATATTCACTGATGTTGATGACAAGTTCTTCACTGTTTATGTCTTCTTCGTGGATTTCTTGTCCTTGATGGTACCTGTTGTGCTTCTCGTAATTGGTGGTTCTTTCTCTTTTTCTTTTTCCTTTATTCTGTCCTCTCCGGGGTCTCCTTTTTGTGCCTGGCCCTGTTCTAAAAAAGGGTTCGGTTCTGTTTGGAAACTTGTAGTTGGTTGCTGCGCTACATTGGTGTCGGCGCTCATGTGAGTTGTAGTGGTCTTCTTCGGTCTTTGTGTGCTATCACTGTCAGAAGATGAAGTTTCCGTTTGAGAGTTTGGTGGTCTATTTCTCCTTTTTTGAGCGTAGATCTCCGCCCAAGTGTAAACTTCTCCCAATCTGTAGTCTGTAGTATCTCTTTTGTACTTGCGTATCTTACGTTCATTGATCTCATTAGAGTGTTTCTTAATCTGTGTCTGAACGTCTTCTAGGATTTCCTTTAGTTCATCCTCGGATAGCAGTTTGGATAGTTCATTAGATGTTTCTTCAATTTCCGTGGTGAGTTCCTCGAGTATTCCGGAGAGTTCTTCAATAATTAGTAGGATCAAGTCCAGAGAACATTTATTCAAGATTTCATACCATCTTTCCTGGAATTTTTTGGAGTTCTTACAGAGTGATGGTTTCAAGGCGATTCTGAGGCCCCTAGGTATTCGCTGGTTGCGGTGGTATTTGACCAGTGTGCTGGCATGCAGTTGTTGGTTAATACGTCTCTTACTTAGATATATCAGTTGTCTTATGAATTGCTCTTTTGAGCGCGTGGTAGTCTCCTGTGTGGTCTCTTCCCTAATCAGTGCATAGATTCGGTCTGCTTCGTCAGGTTTAAATGCAAAAGTAGAGGCACGAGCCTCAGTGCTCTTCGCAATTTCTTCATAATTATGTTGCATGTTTAGCGTGCTAACCCAGTTGGTTTGGACACGAAGGAGTAACAATCTGAAAACAATGTACTGGGGTGCACAGCAGTGTTTGTACGAAAGTTTCGTCGAATTTGTTGGTGCCACACAAGTAACGTCAGGTGTCCCTCGGCGTTGAATAATCACAAGAAGAATGTGAGGTCAGTGAACCACTAATCTCATCCTTATGTGCACACAATGTATTTTCCCAAGCAATTAGGAGTTCCAAACTGTTTCATCAGTGATTCATGGTATTTTATTCACTTTTTCATTTCATTAATCAGTAATCATTTACTACTGTTTTTTGCAAGCTTTCGCTCTTATTTTCAGAGCATAACAATATTCCTTATTTTAAATACATCCAATGCATTTCGGGGCCATTTTGCGCCCCTTCATCAGGGATACTGCGATAAAAAAGGAAAAGTACCGTGTAAGTATGGTGAGTATCAACTCTGTAATGGGGGCGTGGGACACAAATCAAAGTGTCCGGTTATAGGGTCACCCTTAATAAAGCCAAGGTACCGGTGAAATGTAAGAAAAAGAAGCCGTCTTACGTGTATTCAAAGGTAGCGGTGAAATGAATCTGGGGGGGAAATTACGCATAGCGAATTACTTTCAGGTTGTAGCAAAAAGCACGTGCAAGGTTACATACGGTATTCCGTTCTCATATATTGAGAAACTGGACTAACCTGTAGGAAAGGTTCTGGGATTCTGCCAAAGGCGTTCCATTCATCAGCGCTGGTAGCAGCCTGACTACCGGCTGCGGTGTTCGCTAAGGGTCATGTGTTCGCGCTCACGTGGTTATGAAGAGTGAGGAAAGACTAAGTTGCAGAATAGCGGTAGTGGTTCGAGTAATGCGTATATGTCTGGTGTAGTCATGAGTTGGAGAGAGGGGGTGGTGTGGGAAGTTAAATTAAAAGGTGTAAAGTGTTAAACAGTAATACAAATAGCACTTTTGAAAAAATGGATAATAAACAATAATATACATATATTTCAGCGTGGTGGTATCAAAGTGATGCAACACAGTACATTCACACAGGAGACATATTTTTGCTCAGCCGAGCAATTTTTTTTATAGGTAACAGGAAAGTTCTATTCTGTCGTTAAGCCCAAATGGCTTCTGGGTAGAAAGTCTATAGATCCAGGTGTTCTCACATTGGAGAAGGAATTTGGTGTTGTCTCGTCCTTCAATTTTTGATATTGTTTCAAGGATGATAAATTTGAGCTGTGAGATATTGTGGTTCGCTTCCAGGAAATGCATGGCTATTGATGATTTTACAGATTTCAATCGGATGTTTGATTTGTGTTCTGTAAGTCTCGTTTTTATTTTGCGCTCAGTTTTACCGATGTACAGTTTCCCGCAGGGGCATTTTAGAGCATAGATCACGTTGCTCGAGTCGCATGTCACATTCACCTTTAGTTTTTTAGTGTGACCTCTCATTGGGTGGTTGATGACATTGCCTTTGATGATGGAATTACAGTTCCCGCAGTTCATGCATGGTTTAGTGCCTGTGAATTTCTGCTTTTTGATGGGTTTATGTCGGATAAGTTCACCCAGGTTCTGGGCCCTGGAGAAAGCAAATAAGGGAGGTTCTTTGAAGATTTGTCCAAAGTCTGGTTCTAGATTCAACAACGGCCAGTGTTGGTTAATAATTTGTTTGAATCTCCTGGTGCCTGTGGAAAATTTTGAGACTACCACTGTCCTGGTCTGTTGCTTTTTCTCAGTTGTTTGTAGAAGTTTTGTTCTTTCCATTTTGACAATTTTATCTTTGGACTCTTCGATGACGTTTTGGGGGTATCCTCGTTGTAGGAACTTGGTGGCCACCTCCTCAATGCGTTTTTTAGATGTAATGGGGTCTGATGTAATTCTTTTGGCACGCGCCATTTGTGAGTATGGTAAATGTTGCTTGAGGTTTGGTTCATGGAACTTGTGAAGTGCAACATGTTGTTCCGGTCCGTTGGTTTAGTGAAGAGATCAGTCTCAAAATTGTGTTGGTTTATGGTGATTTTGACATCGAGAAAATTCACAGTGGTTTCAGAAATTTGCCATGTCAATTGGATCCGTTCGTCAATCTGGTTGAATTTCTCCAGTAGGTGTTGTAGTTCAGTCTCAGAGGCTTTCCAGACGATAAGAATATCGTCAATATATCTAGTTAAGAGTAGTAGGTTTCTTGTCCATTCTTCCTTGGCGAAAATATGGGTTTCCTCATATTGCTGCATAAAGATATTGGCGTATACAGGCGCCGCTGAATTGCCCATTGCCATGCCTACAAGTTGTTGGTACCAACAGTCGTTATATTTAAAGTAGCTCTGGTATAGGATGAAGAGCATCAGTTCCATCAGGAATGTTTGGAAGTCAATGCCTAAGTCTGTTTTGAGGAGCGCTTGCTCAATAGCTTCTATCCCCAGAGAATGAGGTATAGAGGTGTATAAGGCTCGGACATCAGCAGTACAGAGGATTAGGTGGTCTTGTGGATCGATCTGAAGGTCATTGAGCTTTGAAATGAAATGTGTGGTATCCTTGGTGTATGTCCGCATGGACTGCACCATTGGCTGTAAATATTTGTCCAGGAGTTGGCCAATCGGTTCATGTAGACTTCCACACGTAGAGACTATGGGTCTCATAGGAGGGTCCTTAAGATTTTTATGGATTTTTGGTACCATTCTGAGTGTAGGGCTCTTAGGGTTGGTTTTGATCAGGAAGTTTTTGGTCCTGTCATTAATTGTGCCTGCTTCGTGCGCTCTTTCAAGAATGTTCGTCAGGGTTTTCATGTATTCTGTTGTAGGGTTGTTATCCAATTTCATGTATGTTGTAACGTCCATGATGTGTTCCATGGTCTTTCGTTCATACATATCTCTATCCATGATAACAGCTGAACTACAACACCTACTGGAGAAATTCAACCAGATTGACGAACGGATCCAATTGACATGGCAAATTTCTGAAACCACCGTGAATTTTCTCGATGTCAAAATCACCATAAACCAACACAATTTTGAGACTGATCTCTTCACTAAACCAACGGACCGGAACAACATGTTGCACTTCACAAGTTTCCATGAACCAAACCTCAAGCAACATTTACCATACTCACAAATGGCGCGTGCCAAAAGAATTACATCAGACCCCATTACATCTAAAAAACGCATTGAGGAGGTGGCCACCAAGTTCCTACAACGAGGATACCCCCAAAACGTCATCGAAGAGTCCAAAGATAAAATTGTCAAAATGGAAAGAACAAAACTTCTACAAACAACTGAGAAAAAGCAACAGACCAGGACAGTGGTAGTCTCAAAATTTTCCACAGCCACCAGGAGATTCAAACAAATTATTAACCAACACTGGCCGTTGTTGAATCTAGAACCAGACTTTGGACAAATCTTCAAAGAACCTCCCTTATTTGCTTTCTCCAGGGCCCAGAACCTGGGTGAACTTATCCGACATAAACCCATCAAAAAGCAGAAATTCACAGGCACTAAACCATGCATGAACTGCGGGAACTGTAATTCCATCATCAAAGGCAATGTCATCAACCACCCAATGAGAGGTCACACTATAAAACTAAAGGTGAATGCGACATGCGACTCGAGCAACGTGATTTATGCTCTAAAATGCCCCTGCGGGAAACTGTACATCGGTAAAACTGAGCGCAAAATAAAAACGAGACTTACAGAACACAAATCAAACATCCGATTGAAATCTGTAAAATCATCAATAGCCATGCATTTCCTGGAAGCGAACCACAATATCTCACAGCTCAAATTTATCATCCTTGAAACAATATCAAAAATTGAAGGACGAGACAACACCAAATTCCTTCTCCAATGTGAGAACACCTGGATCTATAGACTTTCTACCCAGAAGCCATTTGGGCTTAACGACAGAATAGAACTTTCCTGTTACCTATAAAAAAAATTGCTCGGCTGAGCAAAAATATGTCTCCTGTGTGAATGTACTGTGTTGCATCACTTTGATACCCCCACGCTGAAATATATGTATATTATTGTTTATTATCCATTTTTTCAAAAGTGCTATTTGTATTACTGTTTAACACTTTACACCTTTTAATTTAACTTCCCACACCCCCCCCTCTCTCCAACTCATGACTACACCAGACATATACACATTACTCGAACCACTACCGCTATTCTGCAACTTAGTCTTTCCTCACTCTTCATAACCACGTGAGCGCGAACACATGACCCTTAGCGAACACCGCAGCCGGTAGTCAGGCTGCTACCAGCGCTGATGAATGGAACGCCTTTGGCAGAACCCCAGAACCTTTCCTACAGGTTAGTCCCGTTTCTCAATATATGAGAACGGAATACCGTATGTAACCTTGCACGTGCTTTTTGCTACAACCTGAAAGTAATTCGCTATGCGTAATTTCCCCCCAGATTCATTTCACCGCTACCTTTGAATACACGTAAGACGGCTTCTTTTTCTTACATTTCACCGGTACCTTGGCTTTATTAAGGGTGACCCTATAACCGGACACTTTGATTTGTGTCCCACGCCCCCATTACAGAGTTGATACTCACCATACTTACACGGTACTTTTCCTTTTTTATCGCAGTATCCCTGATGAAGGGGCGCAAAATGGCCCCGAAATGCATTGGATGTATTTAAAATAAGGAATATTGTTATGCTCTGAAAATAAGAGCGAAAGCTTGCAAAAAACAGTAGTAAATGATTACTGATTAATGAAATGAAAAAGTGAATAAAATACCATGAATCACTGATGAAACAGTTTGGAACTCCTAATTGCTTGGGAAAATACATTGTGTGCACATAAGGATGAGATTAGTGGTTCACTGACCTCACATTCTTCTTGTGATTATTCAACGCCGAGGGACACCTGACGTTACTTGTGTGGCACCAACAAATTCGACGAAACTTTCGTACAAACACTGCTGTGCACCCCAGTACATTGTTTTCAGATTGTCACTCAGTCTAACCACATCACTCCCTGTCACTCACTTGCTCTCCCTCTCTTTCTGTCTCACTCTTTCCCTCTCTCTCCCTCAGCCTTCCTTTCTTTCCCTGTCTGTTTCTTTCACTTCTACTTTCTTTTGTATTGTCCATTATATATTATAACTCATTTTTTTCTTGTCTTCCATAGATACTAAATTTATAATTAACCCTGGGCGTAGTGTGCGGAGTGGGGCTCCGCGGAGCTACGCGAAGTGGGCGCACAACTACACCCACCCGCGCACTCCGCGTAGCCCCACTCCGCGCCGCCCGCCTCCCTCCCGCCCTCCCTAAATACATAAATAAATGTATAAAAAGCTTTTAAAAACACTTACCTTGTCTGCCGCGTCCCCGGGGCTCCCTCTCGCCGTCCCGCCGTTCGCGCCGCCACCAAATCGGATCCTAATGCGCATGCGCGGGCGGCCGCGCATGCGCATTCCTCACGAGAAATGCGCATGCGCGGCCGCCCGCGCATGCGCATTAGGATCCGAAATGGCGGCGCGCATCGCGGGACGGCGAGAGGGAGCCCCGGGGACGCGGCAGACAAGGTAAGTGTTTTAAAAAGCTTTTTATACATTTATTTATGTATTTAGGGAGGGCGGGAGGGAGGCGGGTGGTGGCCGGCTACGCACCGTCTGCGGAGCGCGGGTAGTGCCGCCTGGCTACGCCGGCTACGCAAAATGCGTAGGAGGCGGCACTCCGTGCACTCCGTGCATGGAGCGTAGCTGGCCGCCCAGGCTTATTTATAATAAAAAGTACTAATACCTTGTCAATATTTATAAGGTAAGTATGACAAACAAAAAATACATTTTCATCACTCTATTATTTCTCTATCTCTCATTCCCTTTCTTCATTCTCTCTTTTACTCACCTTTCTTTTCTTCATCTTACTCCCCTGTCCTCATTCTCCTTTCTCCTCTTCATTCACCTTTACACTCCTTCTCCACTATCAGTACTCTTCCTTCATCCTCACTCACCTTGTCCAACTTTGTATTTTCTCTCTCTGTCCCTCACTTCTCTTTCCTATCTTCCTCCATCACTACCCTTGTCTTGCTGTATTGCTCAGTCTCTTCTCACTCTCCCCTTACTCTTTTTCCTTCATATCATCCCTCACTCTCTTTCACTCACTCCACTTCTCTCACTTCCCCTCACTCACTTTCCCTCACTCCATCCGTCAGTCTCTTTCCCTTACTCCTCTTTCCTCATTCACTTTTGCTAACTCCCATTCCTTTAGTCCCACACTCCCCTTCTCTCCATTTCTCTCTCCCTCTCTCCCTCTAACTCACTCAGTCTAACCACCTCACTCCCTCTCAGTCACTTGCTCTCCCTCTCTTTCTCTCTCACTCTCTCTCTCTCTTTCTCTCCCTCACCCTTCCTGTCTTTATCTTTCTGTTTCCTTCATTCCTACTTTATCCCTCAGTCCCCTTTCCGCTCTCTTAATCTCCTTCCTTCTCTCTCATTCCCCTTTCGTCACCCTCATACCCATTCTCTCACTGTTACTGCCTTCCACTCGCCCTCAGTACTTTTTCCTCACTCACCTTCCCTCACTCCTCTTCCTTCACTCCTCTTTCCTCACTCCTTCACTCCATCTCACTTACTCCCCTTTGTTTATCCTTTTCCCCCTCTACACTTTATCCTATCTGTATTTCTCACCGCTTAACTTTCCTGCTCCCTTTTCCTCTCTCCCCTCGCTCTGCTTCTCTCACTCCCCTACCCTCACTCTTCTTCCTTTACTCCTCTTTCGTCACTCCTTCTCTGTTATTCCCCTATGTTCACTCCCTCCCTGACTATTTTTTCATCCATGTTTCTCTCCCTGTCTCCTTATGTCTCACTCATTCTAACTGCCTCACTCCTTCTCAGTTCCTTTCTCTCTGTCTCTCTCACTCTCTCCCACTGTCTCCCTTACCCTTGATCTCCTTAACCTCTCTGTTTCTACCACTCCTCCTCTCTCCATCACTCACTTTACCTCAGTGTTAATTTTTTACCTTCTCCGTCATTCTCCTTCCCTCACCTTCATACCCCCTCCCTAACTGTCACTATCCTTTACTCATAGTCACTCCTATTCCCCCACTTCACTTCCTCCTGTCTGTATCTCACTCCCCTTTTCTTTTTCGCATTCTTTCCCTCACTCTCCCTCACTCTCCTTCCCTCCTTGAAATCCTGACTCCCCTTCACTCACTCCAGTTTCCTAACTCCCTCCATCCCCTCACTCCACTTCTCTCTTCCTCACTCCCCATTTCTCACTTTCCCTTACCCCCCTTTTCTTATCCTCATACCCCTTCTCTCACCATCACTCCAGTTCTTTTACTTTTACTCCCTTCACCCTGCTCTACTTCTTCTTATTCGTCTCTTACTCCCCTTTCCTGTCTCCGTCCCCTGCTCTCCTTTTCTCACTCCCCCTCCCTCACTCTCCTTTACTTACTGCCATTTCCTTACTCTTTCACTCCACTTACCTCTATCCACTACCCTTAGTCCTCTTGTTTCAGTCACTCTTTGTCTCCCCTTTCCTCACTCATCATACTCCCTTTTTCTCACTCATTCTCTCAGTCCTTTGCTCCTCTTCACCCAGTCATTTCAGTCATTCATTTTTACACTACACATTCATTCAAAAAAAAAATTATGACACAGTATATTAGAAATATAGCTCTTCTTGGAGAAATGAAGTTAGAACTGTTTTTTTTGTTTGTTTTGTAGTTTTTTTGTAGTTATTTACATTTTTTTTTGGAACACAAAGGAAAAATAGGTAACAAAAAATTGTTCAACTGGAACAAAAATAATAAAAGAAAAAAATTATCTCATGGAACATGTGTGCTCCTCAATCTTCTTTTCAATTAAATTAACACTGTATTCACCATAACACAGTATCTCGTACCACATGTTGCAACGTATATGAACATTCTTAAACAGTGGCTGGATATCCAAAGCTCTTGATGTTGGAGAAGCTCCTGCCAAAGATGTGCTGGGCTCAGCAAGTGCAGGGTTGTCTGCAAGGGCTCGAGTGGTTGCCCGAGTATAGTTCACTAGATGGACATTCTTTACATGTCGTACCATGGTATGGATACTAAACGAGTAATGTTTTTTAGTATCCCCTCTAGATAAAACAGAGCTACAAATGTTACATGTGACCTTAGGGGCATTAACTTTTTTTTGCCCCACTGGGAAAGAAAAAAATTGCCAAATAAAAGATTCTTGCTTTTTCTGCTTTGGAGGTTCCACAACAAAGGTCTCCACCTCACTATCTGAAGAAGACTGCTGTTCTGCCATGTTGAATATGGATTGGAGCACGATGTGTCTTGAGGTCCTTCTTTCAACAAAGTAAAAGAGATAGTGAGGGAAGTGGGTGGGGTGTTTGAAGATTCTGGAACAGAAACTACTATGAACCAATCAAAAGTGTTGTTTTCAAGTCACATGACTTTACGTGCATGCAATGTGCGCGCACGCATGCGCGCACTGTGCACGCATGTGTCGCAAATGAATGAAATTTTACCCGATTTTCATAAATGTTTTTAAAACATGAAAAGGAGGCAGGGACGAGACTCCCTGACCCCCTAGGCCTTCTCAGGGGGACCCTGAAGGACCCCATGGGGCAAAAAAAACATTTTTTTTTTTAATCGGGAGGTGCGCGCACGTTGCGCGCACCCTCGAGGCTGAAGTTAGTCAAAAATAAAAGTGGAGAATGTGAAAAGGGGGCAAGGTAGAGACTCCCTGACCCCCTAGGCCTTCTCATGGGGTCCCTGAAGGACCCCAAACGGCAAAAAGACCATTTAAAAAAAAATCTCAAAGTGCGCGCACGGTGCGCGCACGTTGAAAAAAATCACACAAAAAAGGTAAATAACAAATTTGAGTGTCTATTGCTGATTGAAGATGTAGACTATACTGTTCAACTTTAACCAAATCGTAAAAATTGGCTGTGCCATTGCATATTACTGGATACAGTCAATCTTTATAATATACAAAGGCAGTTTGTGAAAAATAAATATATAAAAAATATTAAAATTGATACAGAAATTAGCATGTTGAAAACTTCGGAAATTCACTGAAAAAACATATGTTTCAGACCTAATATAGTTAGAAATTAGCATTTAAAAAACCTTGCAAATTTACTGAAAAAAACATAGGTTTAACATATGTTATAGTTACAAATTAGCATGTAAAAAACCTTGCAAATTCACAGAAAAAAACATAGGTTTGACACATGTTATAGTTAGAAATTAGCATTTAAAAAACCTTAGAAATTCACTGAAAAAACATAGGTTTGACACACGTTAAAGTTAGAAATTAACATTTAAAAAACCTTTGAAATTCACTGAAAAAACCATAGGTTTGACACACGTTATAGTTAGAAATTAGCATTTAAAAAACCTTGGAAATTCACTGAAAAAACCATAGGTTTTACACCAGTTATAGTTAGCTGGACATTTTACTCATACAGAACCATTGAAATTCCCCCGTTATAGTTAGTTGTACTCACTATAACTCGCGCGCCCGCAATCCACTGCTGATTATGTCACATATTACATCATTCATGACATGGTCAGTGACATCACTGATGACATCTCAAATGACATCACCGATGACATCACTGATGACATCATCCATGTGACAATGAACTACACCTCATCACACACTAGTATAATATTTTTCACTCACTGCAAAATAGAAAGTGCCCTATTTCAAACCATTGACACATCAATAGTATTTTCTAAACACCCACTCAGTGAATCATAGATCTATACGCACATCTAATCACTTACCTATAGATTCAGTGTTATATGCAGTGAATAATTAACAGAACACTAACAAATATACTTATACGCCTATTTCAGCATTACACATCAGCACACATTGTATTCACTAATAAAGACATCTTATTGACTATGCAAACAATGGATCATACTTACATTTACTCACCTACACACTTCTACAAACACCACTTCATCTATACACTTAGTGTGTTATAAAATGACTATTAGAAATATACAGTTCTCCATACAGTGACTCATACAATCACTAAGTCTTAGGCTCACTTAATTAGATATAACTGTAACATACACTGCTTTTTTATGCAAGTTTAAAGGAGATATACTATTGAGAGACATATTTAATCACCACTACACCTATAAAAATATACACTCACTGAAACCAGTGTTATAACATGTAGTCTTAACCTCATTTAACTACTGAATGAACTATTCACACATTTTTAGGCAATTACATAACCCCCACCCAACCACATAGACATTCATTTACCCATACAAATACTCAGTTAAGAAACCAATAACACATAGTCTTTAACATACCAATTAAGTCAAAGCAATAAAGACTTTAACACAGTTAAATAACTACATATTATATATAATGAGACTACAAATTAGTCAAGGAAACAATCAATGACACTGTTACTAAATCCATCATTCACACATTTATATTTATATATCCACTCATTCTTCATTGCAAAGTAGTGTATTTATAATACACATTTAAAAATCAAAGCGAATCACATTCACTAGATGATGTCATCAGTGATGTAATCAGTGATGTCACTGACCATGTCATGAATGATGTAATATATGACATCATCAGCAGTGGACTGCGGGCGCGGAAGTTATAGTGAGTACAACTAACTATAACGGGGGAATTTCAATGGTTTCGTATGAGTATGAGTAAAATGTCCAGCTAACTATAACTGGTGTAAAGCCTATTGTTTTTTTCAGTGAATTTCTAAGGTTTTTTAAATGCTAATTTCTAACTATAATGTGTGTCAAACCTATGGTTTTTCCAGTGAATATATATATATATATATATATATATATATATATATATATATATATATATTACCTACTGGCGGTCGGGGAGCGTACCGGGGAGCGTACTTTGGTGAAAAATAGTGAAAATAATAGTGTAAAATAATCATTTTGAGTGATTACAGGTAGGGTAGCTCTGAAAAGAGCTTTTGGGTTCTGTGGCTGTTTTAGGTACCTACAAGTGTGTCCCACACACACCCACATGCACACAACCCCACACCCACACACCCACACACTCCCCACACACACTTCACACATGCACACTTCCACCCACAGTCAAACACCCCACACCCCCACATCGACACCTTACACATCCACACCCACACCCACATCCCACACACCCACACTCAAACACACACCTCACCCCCTTCCACCATACACACACACACATGCACATACACACAAATATCTCACAGACACAACCCACACACACATCTCCCCCCCCACACACACACACAGACAACTCACAGACACATCTACATATCTCGTACTTACATACACATCCTACACATATACCTCCCACACCCACACACACCCCACACACACCTCACACACCCACACTCCCACCTACACTCAAACACCCCACACAGTCACACCCACACACACACCTTACATACCCATATCCCCACCCACATCCATATACCCCAAACACCTATACACTTCATCCCCCCTAGACACACACACACACACATACACACCTCACAGACACCCCCCGCACATCCCCCACACACACCTCCCCCACGTCTACACATGGGGAAAACTAAGTGAAACACTAAAATAATAATTTAAAGTGCTTAGAGGTAGGGTATCTCTGAATAGAGTTGTTGTGTTGTTTGGGTGTTTTAAGTACCAACATGTAGGTATCAATGCTGTGTCTTAAAGTCAATGTACACCGTCTCCTCTGTAGATAATTTGCATGTTGTTACAGAAGTTATTGTGGTATATGGAATCTATACCATAGTCTGTCAGGGAAGCAGAAACAACATGGAGGCAGGAGATGAAAAAGAGATGTCAAATACACATTGGAGATAATATAGTGGGAGAAAGGAAGTAACTATGAGCAAAATTATTATGTAACGGAAATACGTTGCACAGTATACTATAAGTCTGAGTTTATATTATAATCAATTTGGTACTAGTTTATGAATTACATATAATAATGAATAATGTCTCGAACAATTTTTGATTATTAAATATAAATTTATTTTTCTGATTCTTTTTCAAAATTTAATAGAACGTCTAACGTTTGAAATGTCTTCTTATTGACTGAACATAACTTCCAACATTTGACTGTCAGAAACGTCCTCATATTGAATTAACAAATCCACAGATTCTACACATTGTAGAAGTTCATGGTCCCGTGATTCATCCATGAATTCCAAGTCAATGGGTTCAATGATTTCCTCATTGTTCATCTCTAGGACAATTTCAAAGGAAACGTTCTGTTCTCCTTCCATTTTTGTGCTGAAATTTGCATTAAAAGAAAATCAGTAGAAATATGGCACTGTTGGGTTTAAGTTCAGACAGGTAGTTTTGATTTTTTAATAGTGAAGTTAACTTTGGGCAATGTATGGTAACAGGCAGGAAGTAGAAATATTAAAAAGTGCCTGTGAAGAAGCGTAAGTAAATTCATAATTATAGCAGAGAAGCCTAAGTCAATCTATAAATATAACAGAGGAGCCTATCTCTATCTATAACTATAGCAGAGGGACAGTAAATAACTATCAGAAAATGTTTTTAAAAAATAACTTAGAGTGCCCCTTAAAAATTATCAACTTACTTTACAGAGAGGTGAAGAAGACAAAATGCGAAAAACCTTCCAAGATGTACCTCAGGTAGTTGTAGTCAAAATGGCCGTGTTTCCCTCTCATTTTTCATTTATATTCATGTACATGACCAATCAAATGTCAGGAAAAAAAAATTGAAAATGAAAGTAACATTTTAATTGGTTGTCAATTCTAACACTTCAGATGTGTTTTTGTTATGTAATTTCCCTCAGGATATTTAGACAGGGCTACAGGCCAAATGGCTCAATGGAATTCCACCAAATTTGGGAAAATGGTGGGGACTGGTATTGTAGCAGGGTTTCTATTCTCCCACAGAACTGTGCACAGAGGATTGGAACCTCAGCGAATTAGGGTGACCCAAAACTCACCTTAGTACCCAACAAACCCCTTACCGAGCTAGCTACAGTGTCTCATTGGTCATAACCAACTCCCAATGTTTAGACAAACCAGAACATGAACTCACCAACCTCAGGTTACGTGGAACACATGAGCACTCTTTCGTTATACAATCATTTCAAACCAGAACATGGAGTAAAGAAGAACACGTGAGCATTTGAAATGTTTATTTACTAATGCCGTCTTCTCAGGCGCAGTATCTTAGATAATACAAGTAAACATATTATCAACAACAAAGCTACAAGCATAGTTACTAGTCCATAGAAAGCGAACGGTGACAGCATGTTACCATGCTGTAAATTAATAAGGGTTAATAACACTTATTTCTCACCCTCCCTAACTCGCATATTATATTAATAGCTAAGAAGGTCTCTTTGGGTTGAATTAGGGCGGGCCCATACCTCAGTGTCCTAGAATGAAGGGATCACATTAGCATACACCAGCTCTCTCTGCATGCGAACAGCATCAAGTGTGTTATGTGTGTCTCAAGCAAAGCAATATAAAAACCCGCCTCAAGCCCAAAGTTGGCAGAAGCTGCACTTATGTTATGTCTATGAAGGCGCGAAGATCAGACCTCATAACAATTCTGTATCGTGTTGTTCCTGAAGCTTCAGCACTCTCTGTACAGACATAGTTTATTTAAGCAAAGCTGATATCAGAGTAATAACATATTATTCTCATGTAAACCACAACGAACTACTAGGTTGAAAGCTAAATCAACAATTAAGTGTCGTGTGCAGAAGCACCAAAAGGAAAAATGGCGTTTAAACATTTAATGAGCCTATGCTAACTTAACACATTATAAAGATATACAGTAGCTATATGACACCCCCCCATGATCCGAGGACGGATAAGATAAGATAAGATAAGGGCAACTTCATGAAAGCAGAGTTCAAGAACTGTAAAAAAAAATTTATATTTTGCTCAAGTCAATAGGTCTGGGAAATTGATCAATGTACGAAAAATCGCAAAATATGCAAGCTGAAAGTCAAATATCCGGAAAGAAATCATGGAAAAGTTTTTAGGACAAGACCGTATAAGCAAAATATGCAGCAACAGCCTCCAGCATGAAATCACCGTCTTCATCAGAAAACAGTTCAGCCATCCAATTCAAAAGTGGAAAAGAACATACGTGTTCCCCAAGTATCGGAGCCTCTATTACCATCAGAGGACAACTCGGTGGGTTCTCCAGAAAGCTCAGTTCCAAGAAATCCTGCGCTGCCATGAATATATCCCAGGGACCCATTAGTCCATGCACCGCTGCTATTGCCATAATCCTCTCATCAGAACAAACCAACTCGTGAGTAGTGATAGGACTCATCAGCTGATTAAAATCGACGCCAGGAGAAACCGGCCCGCAGAGACACAAATCAATGGCCCAATCAAAATCACAGCTCAGGCAGTGAAACACAGGCTGGACACAGGTGAAGTAGGAAAATCGAAACGATAATCCATATGCCGTGCTTAAAATCGCAAGCGGCAGCGTGCCAAAATATTCAGGCATTCGGTTGCGAAACAGCGGCAGCAGAGGCTGGGCCGCTTCTTCCACATGTGGGGCATCCATATTTAAGGAAGCAGAGAACAACCAGGACGCCTGCCGCTAGTGCCAGTAAAACCGGGAATCCACCAAACAGACTCGAGAAAATGGAATGAAAGAAACTAGGGATTACTCCAAATATTTTTTCAAATGAAGTCACAAGGCCGCTGCTAACTGCTTTAAAAAAATGCGCTAGCCCAGATGTCGAGGACGCGTTAAAGATAGAATGTATCATTTCGCCAAAATGCAACGGTAAATCGGTATTTAAAAGGGCCTGAACCTTGGTCCGAGTGTTAGCTATTTGAAGCACGAAAGTTTCCCGAGCCGAACTCAAGGCCACTTCTTTCTGGGACAATAGAGCCCTCAGTCTAGTCATGCCGTTGAACTCTGCCTTCAAGGTTGGTATGCGTGGCCAAATGGAAACCTCCCTATTTTCATGTGTGGGTGGGTATAAGACATTTCTGCAGCAAACGACACGTTCACTTACTGTTACCACATAAGCTACACCTTTAATTAACCCGCAACAATCTTCATTATTCAAAAGTAAATAACTTCCGTTCCCCAACAAGGTAAAAGTCGGGGTAATTGCCGGAACAGGAGTGCCTTTTAAAACACATGCCAAGTTTGGTCGGTCCTGATTGCAAGAACCGTGTAATTGTATGTGTCTACACATTAACGAATGATCTGGAGTTTCTGTACATTCCTCCCCATTTAGATAAACTTCTTGGCCGTCCCTCAAACATCTATAAGTGAAAGGAAGGGACCATACTTCATGGAGAAAACCACTACCCAAAGGCTCATAGCGACCTATGGCAACATATTTCATACAGTTAGTAAATTTATACAAAGCAAAAGGTAATGTTAACAGACCGTGGATAAGCCACGTTGCAGCTGAGGCTTCTGCCACAGAAAAAGGCAAGGATTCCAATTTCTCAATATGTAACATAGAAAAAGAAGCATCTCGCATAGAAAGCAAGCGTTGTTTGTCAGTCAAATTAAAGGGTGCAAAGAGAGAGGACACGTTCATGTAGCCCCATGGCACCTTGCCAGATTTAAGCGTTTGCAGGGTCCATGCAAATTGCATGATAGAACGTAATTGATTCTGACCATGGTACAAAACAGATACCTCATCATGCACAATATCCACTACAGAAGACACAATGTTATCTAACGTGTAAATGCGTGAAGAAAGCATGTTAATACTAATGTCTACCACTGCAAGGACTTTCTCTAGATTTGCCTGATCTATAGCCCTAAGTCGTGTTGCAGCCTCAATCTGCGATGTTTTCCAAATTTCATTGTATACAGCATATATCCATCTTTTCGACCTACCACTAGCCGGGCCCTTTATGAAATCATTTAAATCTACATCATCAAAGGCAGCATAGTATTTCAAATCAGAAAATAAAGACTCTACGGCCTGAACATCCCAATCATCAGAACGTATGTTTTGTTTCACCACATCCCCCATATTAACTCTAAGCACGTTTGGGACATTAACAACTTCCGTAGGGCCATGAATTTGAAATCGAACGGCATCCCACACGATCCCATCAAGGACAGGCCAAGCAGTGATGTTAACAAATGTTAAGTCTCTTCTCAGTCTATGCGCAGAATGTGATGAGGAAAGGGGAGCCAAAGTTCCATTGAGATGGCGAATGCATGTTCTTTCCTCGACATAGTGTCCATTTACCAACCGGAAAAAATAAAACACAAAACCAATTGACATAAAAAGATATATCGAAAAAAGCACCAGCCAGATATAGGTCCAAGGGGGAAACAAAAAATGTTTTTTGAATAAGGTAGCATAAACTGCAAAACGAGAGGGTTTCTTCGAGGCAAGGGAAACAGAGTCAAATGAAAATCTGGATTCCGTGGCTAAACGTGCTTGCAGGTCAGGCATGGACAAATCAGTGGGATATGTATAGTCTATATCATTTTGATCCGCACCTGGCAAAGTACTCAATAAAGGACTGGAAATTGCAGGTAATTCAATGGCCACTTCTGATTCATGATTAAAAACAGTGGGCACAACCGAATTTCTCACAATGGAAGGACAGGAAACTGCTGGTGTCATACTAAGAAGAATCGGCCACTCTGTGTATCTTGACATTGTCAATTGAAATAAACCTGTTTTCCTTACGACCAGGAAGCGGTGGTAAAATGACTGTTCTCGTATCCTTCACTCCAAGGACTGGAACCGGAGCTCGATAGGACGGACCAAATTCTTTTTTGTTATCGATCTTCTCACGAACCAGTTCTCCAACTTGGGGTAGCCAGCCGACTACCGGGATCTGCAATGCAACATCCGACGTGGAGGGCAAATGTTCCTTTGCAAGACCGTCTCTGGTCTTTTGTAGATTCTGTAAAACATTGCAATGTTCATCTGCGTCAAAGGAAGTGGCGGGAACCACACAGTCTAGACCGTCAAGGTCAGGGACGTACATCTTGATGCCAAAGAGCATTTTGTATGGGGTCCGCCCACCCAGAGACCTTCTAGGGAGATTATTAAGAGCACACTGCACGCCATAGAGGTGGGCTAGCCAGTTTCTGCCAGTGCCTATAACTCGAGCTGTCAAAGATTGCTTTAAATCACGGTTCATTCGCTCCACTACACTGTTACCCTCAGGTCTGTAGGGAGACGAAAACTTGACTTGGACCCCCATCGAATGCATGGCATCCTTATACGCCTTAGAGGCGAAAGCCGGACCCTGATCCGAATGGAAGGTACCATAGGCAAAAATCCCTACAAAGATGCGCAAATCTCTAATGACAGTCCGTGAATCAGCGCTGCGATGGGGCCAGACCCACACAAAGCGTGTGCATGAATCAACTGCAACTAAGATGTACTTATACGCAGTATCAGAGGAAAAAGGACCGCAGTGATCTAAATAAACACAACCTAGTGGTTTATTAGAAATGTACAACTGAGTCTGTGGCGGACGCGCAGCAGTCGAAGGTTTAATCTGCTGACATATGTCACAAAGAAGGACATAATCACGCGTCTGTTTGTACAGTCCCCGCCACCAGAAACGTTGTTGTAATTGAGTTACAGTGGCTGAGACGCCCGCATGCGCAGACACCACACCTTCATGAGCCGCAGTAATCAAGTCTGCCCTGCGATCCGCATTGGGAATCAAACGTTCACCAACATGAGGTATTCTCACAAAAGGAACCTTTTCGGGACTTAAGTGGTATGTGTACTTTGAAGGGAACCCCGAAGGATGTTTACCTCCCTTCTCAGTGGATTTCACTATCAATCTTAGTTTTGGACCTAGTAAATGCTGCAACCAAGTATGAAGATACTGCTGATTTTGCCGCCTCATCAGCAAGCGAGTTACCAACAGCGTGAACCCCAATACGCTGGTGGCCAAGAGTATGAATCACATGCGCCTCCTGGCCTGGTCACCCCCACGCTCCTGTGCCTGCCTGCTCAGCCCCAGCCACCGAGGGCTGCCGAGCACTCCAGCCTCCAGCCACCCGAGGGCCGCCGAGCCCACCAGCCTCCCGCCACCCGAGGCCCGCCGAGGCCGCGCCAGATTTTCCCGCCACCCCAGCCACCCGAGGCCGCGCCAGATTTTCCCGCCGCCCTAGCCCGCGGCCCCGCCCCCCCGTCAGCCGATTGGCTCCCGCTCCCGCCCTCCCGCAGACCCTCCCGACCGGCTCCCTTTTTAAGGGGAGCCCGACCAGAGCCAGGGAGTGACCACTGCGCCTCCTGGCCTGGTCACCCCCACGCTCCTGTGCCTGCCTGCTCAGCCCCAGCCACCGAGGGCCGCCGAGCACTCCAGCCTCCAGCCACCCGAGGGCCGCCGAGCCCACCAGCCTCCCGCCACCCGAGGCCGCCGAGGCCGCGCCAGATTTTCCCGCCAGCCCAGCCACCCGAGGCCCGCCGAGGCCGCGCCAGATTTTCCCGCGGCCCCGCCCCCCCGCCAGCCGATTGGCTCCCGCTCCCACCCTCCCGCAGACCCTCCCGACCGGCTCCCTTTTTATGACGCCCCCAGAGCGACCGCGCAGCGGACGCGCGCAGCGGGAGCACCGACTGAGCGCCGAAGGTGCGCCAAAGGTAAGCCCGTCTGCGCCCGTCCGCGCCTGGACCGCGCCCAGGGCCAAGACCCCTGGCCCCCGCCGGACGTACGACGCCGCCACCCTCAACGCACTCAACACCGGCCGAATCCCGGGATGCTACCGAGCCACCCCGAGACGAACCCACGGACCCTTCAGCTGCCACGCCTGCAAGTTCACCTGCATCCGGACCTGCCCCGCACCAGCGCCCGCCAAGCCGAACACCAGCAGCAACCACCTCAAGTGCATCCTACTCAACACCCGCTCCGTCCACAGACACGCCATCGAACTCTGGAACCTCCTCGACACCACAGCTCCTGACATCGCCTTCCTCACGGAAACCTGGATGAACGACTCCTCAGCGCCCGACATCGCCATCGCCATCGCCATCCCAGAGGGCTACAAGATCACCCGAAGAGACCGCGGCAACCAGACTGGAGGAGGCATCGCCATCATCTACAGAGACACCATCCGCATCGCGACCAACACCGACGACACCCTGACAACCGCCGAACACCTGCACTTCCAGATCCACACGGACCCCAAAACCACCCTCAGAGGCACCCTCATCTACCGACCCCCGGGTCCACGCACACAATTCAGCGAAGACATCGCCGACTTCATCAGCCCGCACGCCCTCCCCTCCGCTGACTTCATCCTCCTGGGGGACATCAACTTCCACCTGGAGAACAACAACGACCGCAACACCACCACCCTGCTTGACAACCTCGCCATCCTCGGACTCAAGCAGCTGGTGACCACCCCCACCCACCTCGCCGGACACACACTCGACGCTGTCTTCTCTTCCAGCAAGGACATCGTCTTCAGCCACGCCACCGGACTCCACTGGACGGACCACAGCAGCGTCCACTTCACCTTCAGAAGATCCACGATCCACCACCACCAGCAACAGGTTGCTCGAAGAAACTGGAACAAGATCACAGCAAACCAGCTCGCCACTTCCTTGAGCCAACACCCTCCCGCCAGCTCAGCGAACCCCAGCCAGGCCGCCGACAACCTCACGAAGTGGATCAGCAACTGTGCAGACGACCTCGCCCCACTGAGGACCCCGCCTAGCAGACCCGGCAGCAAAAAGGCCCCATGGTTCACCGACGAACTCAAGAGCTCGAAGAAGAACTGCCGAGCCCTCGAGAAAGCCTGGAGAAGGGAGCCAACACCGGACAACATGACCACCCTCAAGCTCGCCACCCGGAAGCACCATCAACTGATCCACGCCACCAAGAAATCAGCATTCAAGGACCGGCTGGACAACAACGCACACAACTGCAAGGAACTCTTCAACATCGTGAAAGAGCTCTCCAACCCCAACGCCGGAATCAACGACATCACCCCGTCGCAAGACCTCTGCAACTCCCTCGCCTCCTACTTCCACAACAAGATCGCTGACATACACAACAGCTTCAGCCCACAAACAACTCTCCCCACGACCGCACCAACGCCCCACACCACCACCCTCAGCGCCTGGACCCAGATCAACACAGAAGACACCATCTGCACGATGAACTCTATCCACTCCGGATCTCCGACAGACCCCTGCCCTCACCACGTCTTCAACAAGGCCAACGCTGTCATCGCACCCCACCTGCGGGACATCATCAACACCTCCTTCGACACCGCCACCTTCCCTGAGAGCTGGAAGCACGCCGAAATCAGCGCTCTACTAAAGAAACCAACAGCGGACCCCACCGAACTCAAGAATTACCGCCCCATCTCGCTCCTCCCGTTTCCAGCCAAAGTCATCGAGAAGACCGTCAACAAGCAGCTGGCCGCCTTCCTCGAGACGAATGGATCCCTCGACCCCTCACAGTCTGGCTTCCGAGCCAACCACAGCACCGAGACCGCCCTCATCGCTGCCACCGATGACATCCGAGCCCTGCTGGACAACGGCGAAACAGCAGCCCTCATCCTCCTAGACCTCTCCGCGGCGTTCGACACTGTTTGCCACCGCACCCTAGTGCAGCGCCTCAGCAACATCGGAATCCAGGAAAAGGCTCTGGAGTGGATCATCTCCTTCCTCGCTGGAAGGACACAGAGAGTACGCCTGCCACCTTTCAGATCTGCAGCCACGGAAGTCATCTGCGGCGTTCCTCAGGGCTCCTCGCTCAGCCCCACCCTCTTCAACGTCTACATGAGCCCCCTTGCGGCCATCGCACGCCAACACAACCTCAACATCATCTCCTACGCCGACGACACCCAGCTGATCCTCTCCCTGACCAACGACCCCGCCGCCGCCAGAACCAACCTCCACGAAGGGATGAAAGACGTAGCCGAGTGGATGACGACCAGCCGCCTGAAACTGAACTCAGACAAGACGGAAGTCCTCATCCTAGGCTCCTCGCCATCCGCCTGGGACGACTCCTGGTGGCCCCCCGCCCTGGGCACCGCACCCAAACCGACAGACCACGCACGCAACCTGGGCTTCATCCTGGACTCCTCCCTCTCCATGTAGACAAAGAAGGGGGTTCCCCGTGGGTAGCTTTAGGATATGGGCAGGTAGTAGGGGGGAAAACCAATATCAATAGAGAAGGAGAGTACCCTGCCTCAGGATATACAGGCCCTGGCTAAGGGGTCCTAACAAATGTATATGGAGGGGTGATTAACCTAGGGGTTGACACTACATAGAACAATCACATGGTCAAATCAAATAGACTATACAGTTCAAGTTAGAAAATATATATTTTTTTTATTATTATTGTTTTCTGATAACAGGGATATTAAAAAAGATTTTTTGAAGAAATATATTTTTTTGTGTATCATAGGTACATATAAGTCATAAATAAAACAAACATAGATATAAGGACAACAATATCAAGACAGTTCGTCCTACCCAGTACCAGCCAATCTTTACACACACAATATCATTCACTTCAATCCCTACTCACTCTTTCTCTTCTAATGCAGTACACCATTCATTCTATCATTCATTCTACTATTCCTTGCGAATACAGCACATAGGTGGTTAAATGTGTTGTATAAATCGGGATGTTAGTCCGGATAGATGGTTTTAGCTACGGGTCCTGATGTAATGAGGACAATGCCCGTATTCCTGGAGACATACGCCGACGCGCGTTTCGGTGACAGGCCAGTTAGGCCGCACCTTCGTCAGGGCAAGGGGCAGTATACTGGGACGGGCACAGGGATAAAAACTCTGCAAGATAGAGAGCAAAACAAAATTCATTTTACTTTTATATATATTCATGTCCTATTCACAATACAGTTTTGTGCTAGCAACAGGTTTTCATCATCATAGATTACTACATTCTTCAGACGTTTAAAAAAAATTTGCTTCCAATATTTCAGCAAGCTGTTTTGTCCATCTGATCAGCCTTGGAGCAATGCTCCTACACTTGACCGGTGATCGCCATGCAATGTCAAACCCTCTAGAGACACTCCCTGAGATAGATTCCCTATTACGTGGAATCTAAAAGGCATCATGATAGCCTTAACTGTATGGACCATAGAGCACATTTAACACAATAGAAAATCTTCACTTGCATGCAGGTATATCTACTTTTTATCTTACACATTCACACAGATCATAGTCTCTCTCAGCACTCCTCTTTTTTATGCACACATGATTCTATAGTACAGACCAAGGACAAATTCTGGGACGGCAAAAAGTTCAACTAATCATGATTAATCAGAATGGATCCCAACCGGGAGCTAGCCAGTATTTTATAGCCATATACACAGCTATTAGGTTATTCCTCAGCCTTTAGATTCAATATTTTACCTGATTACGCATTAAGTTCTGTTATTCAAGTATATCAGGCATCAGATGGCGTCAATGGGATGCAGGGGCGCCGATGCTGTTGGTATTTCAAGGGACAGGCTACAAGCAGTTCAAATCCTGTGAGGGGGGCAGATAAATATCCTCTTACATCAAACTACTGGGGTACCTCTAAAAGTGTCAGATTTCAATAGTTAGCCCATACCCCTAATATTATCGGAGCTTATTGCTATAAGGTGTTATAGATGTCTTCAGGTGTCCTTCTCTACAATTCTCTTGTTTTTTTAGGGAGATCGAAACTATCATGTAAGATCTAGCTAGTAGGCACTCATATTTTGCCAACAGAGCACAATATAGTACTGTCAGTGTTTGAAATACCTACCAGTATGGGTTGGCTCCTTAGCGTTATGCTTTATATCCCCTTTATGTTTTGGCGATCATCTGGGTTCTAGACAGTGGTTGGCACCAATAGGGCCTATTAAATAAAACGTCGTTGGATCAATATTGCATCAAGGCCAAATTTAGTTGATTATTATCACTATAAGGCGATAGCATGTTTAAGGGACATTCCTTAACACCTTACATCGCTACCCCCCATCGCAGTTATTATAATCAATACATACCGGGGATGCTGACTTATAGTGGTGAGTTTTTTCGTTTCAATGTTCAGAAGGCGCAGAGGTGCACAATTCTATAGGGCATCTACGAGCCTAAGGATGGAGACAGCAGTTGAAGGAGCTAATAAACCCAACCCTTACAGCTTCATATTTCGCGTTTGTTTTCCCATTTCATCTACCTTTCAAGAGTTGAGTAGCCGTTCCTAGGCGGGGGTTCCAATCGTGCTCTGTTATGTCGGTTCTTTTAATAAGTACGTTCAGAGGGCGCAGAGGTGCACAATTCTATAGGGCATCTACGAGCCTAAGGATGGAGACAGCAGTTGAAAGGAGCTAATAAACCCAACCCTTACAGCTTCATATTTCGCGTTTGTTTTCCCATTTCATTTACCTTTCAAGGGTTGAGTAGCCGTTCCTAGGCGGGGGTTCCAGTCGTGCTCTGTTATGTCGGTTCTTTTAGTGAGTAGCGGATGGAAGCGATGCCGTCTTACAGTACATGGCCGCCTCCGTAGGGGGCTGGCTGATGCAACGCCTAAGAAGGGGACAGTAGAGGGTATTATAAATGGAGTAACCCCAAGCAAGTTTTCTAGTTTTCGAAGCACTCGATTTACGTGCTTACCTTCGTCCCGGAGGCTGTTTTCATCAAGCTGGGATTCCGCCGACCCGGTCTGTCGGCCAATAGACGGTGGCCGGATTCTCTCTTGTTTCCGGCGTCCTAGTTAAGTACCGTTATTTTCGCGCCTCCTGGGATTGCATTATCAACCGGTCCCGATTACATTGAAATAGTTGACGGACTATCGCTCCCTCTATGCACTCAGTCGCCATCTTTTGTATACCGAAGGCTGGCGGAAACGCTATTTTTTAGGGTATTATCTGAAGTAAAGTGGAGGCCATCTTAGTGCAACCGGTCGTCAGCTATCATATTTTTTTAAATTTTTTTTAAAAAAAATGAAGATATTATGATTCTATGGGGCTCGATTAGCAATTTATTATACAGTTATAATATGATCATATATTATATATAGTGTCAAACGGGCACTATGTTGTTCCCTCCTTTTTCGATTCTTTCTGGTAGGTATTTCAAACACTGACAGTACTATATTGTGCTCTGTTGGCAAAATATGAGTGCCTACTAGCTAGATCTTACATGATAGTTTCGATCTCCCTAAAAAAACAAGAGAATTGTAGAGAAGGACACCTGAAGACATCTATAACACCTTATGGCAATAAGCTCAGATAATATTAGGGGTATGGGCTAACTATTGAAATCTGACACTTTTAGAGGTACCCCAGTATTTTGATGTAAGAGGATATTTATCTGCCCCCTCACAGGATTTGAACTGCTTGTAGCCTGTCCCTTGAAATACCAACAGCATCGGCGCCCCTGCATCCCATTGACGCCATCTGATGCCTGATATACTTGAATAACAGAACTTAATGCGTAATCAGGTAAAATATTGAATCTAAAGGCTGAGGAATAACCTAATAGCTGTGTATATGGCTATAAAATACTGGCTAGCTCCCGGTTGGGATCCATTCTGATTAATCATGATTAGTTGAACTTTTTGCCGTCCCAGAATTTGTCCTTGGTCTGTACTATAGAATCATGTGTGCATAAAAAAGAGGAGTGCTGAGAGAGACTATGATCTGTGTGAATGTGTAAGATAAAAAGTAGACATACCTGCATGCAAGTGAAGATTTTCTATTGTGTTAAATGTGCTCTATGGTCCATACAGTTAAGGCTATCATGATGCCTTTTAGATTCCACGTAATAGGGAATCTATCTCAGGGAGTGTCTCTAGAGGGTTTGACATTGCATGGCGATCACCGGTCAAGTGTAGGAGCATTGCTCCAAGGCTGATCAGATGGACAAAACAGCTTGCTGAAATATTGGAAGCAAACTTTTTTTAAACGTCTGAAGAATGTAGTAATCTATGATGATGAAAACCTGTTGCTAGCACAAAACTGTATTGTGAATAGGACATGAATATATATAAAAGTAAAATGAATTTTGTTTTGCTCTCTATCTTGCAGAGTTTTTATCCCTGTGCCCGTCCCAGTATACTGCCCCTTGCCCTGACGAAGGTGCGGCCTAACTGGCCTGTCACCGAAACGCGCGTCGGCGTATGTCTCCAGGAATACGGGCATTGTCCTCATTACATCAGGACCCGTAGCTAAAACCATCTATCCGGACTAACATCCCGATTTATACAACACATTTAACCACCTATGTGCTGTATTCGCAAGGAATAGTAGAATGAATGATAGAATGAATGGTGTACTGCATTAGAAGAGAAAGAGTGAGTAGGGATTGAAGTGAATGATATTGTGTGTGTAAAGATTGGCTGGTACTGGGTAGGACGAACTGTCTTGATATTGTTGTCCTTATATCTATGTTTGTTTTATTTATGACTTATATGTACCTATGATACACAAAAAAATATATTTCTTCAAAAAATCTTTTTTAATATCCCTGTTATCAGAAAACAATAATAATAAAAAAAAAAAATATTTTCTAACTTGAACTGTATAGTCTATTTGATTTGACCATGTGATTGTTCTATGTAGTGTCAACCCCTAGGTTAATCACCCCTCCATATACATCTGTTAGGACCCCTTAGCCAGGGCCTGTATATCCTGAGGCAGGGTACTCTCCTTCTCTATTGATATCCTCCCTCTCCATGACCAGACAAGTCAACGCCGTCTCCGCGTCCTGTTTCAACATCCTGCGCATGCTACAGAAGATCTTCCGGTGGATCCTCACCGAGACCAGGAAGACGGTCACCCAGGCCCTCGTCACCAGCCGACTGGACTACGGCAACGCCCTCTACGCCGGAACCACCGCCAAGCTCCAGAAGAGACTCCAGCGGATCCAGAACGCCTCAGCCAGACTCATCCTCGACATCCCCCGACGCAGCCACATCTCCGGACATCTGAGAGACCTGCACTGGCTCCCCGTCAACAAGAGAATCACCTTCCGTCTCCTCACCCACGCACACAAAGCCCTACACGACCATGGCCCGAGCTACCTCAACAACCGCCTCAACTTCTACGCTCCCAAACGCCACCTCCGATCGACCAACCATGCCCTCGCCGCCGTCCCCCGCATCCGAAGAGCGACAACAGGAGGAAGGTCCTTCTCCTACCTGGCCGCCAAGACCTGGAACACCCTCCCGACGACCTTCGCCTGACCCAAGACCACCTCTAATTCAGGAAGAAGCTCAAGACCTGGCTGTTCGAGCAGTAGCGGCACCCCACCCCCCCCCCCCAAGCGCCTTGAGACCCTCCGGGTGAGTAGTGCGCTATATAAATGCCTTGATTGATTGATTGATTAAACGAGCGGCAACTTAACCTTAAGTTCCGCCACTCGAACCCAGATCATCTTGTGTTTTATTGTGCTACCTTTGGAATCACGAAATTCATTCTGAATCCAAAAGAACAAGTTTTCATTGTAAGACTGGACACAGTAATAAGAATCACTTACAATAAGAGTAGTAACACTAGGATCTGCGTACTCCAACGCTAGTAAGAGAGCACGAAGCTCTGCCAATTGTGCGGTGCAATCTCCCAGTGGCAACTAAGTGCACTTCCCTGGATATGAACTCATCGTTCAACATAGCACCTACCACAATGGCGCATGCGGAAACGTAGGCATGTTTAGAGCCATGTGCAACCTGCGCCGAACCATCAGTGTAAATGATGCAATGGAAGTCCTCCAAAGGTCGCATAGCTAGAGGAGCAGGGTGAACAAACTCATACTGCAAGTACTCCTGCGACCGCAACGAGGCATCAAAAATAAACGTGACATCCGTGGACGTCAAGGACGCAGCCCACTGAATCCACCGAGGGTGCAAAGCTTTTGAATTTGGTACACTGGCTTTCGTGACTGCCTCCAAATGAGGACAGGGTGTTACAACCAACATGCGTTTCCCTTGTGACAGAGCCCATTCTTTAAGAATAGCCATCTGTACAGCTGTTAAAACCTTTTCCACAGTGGGAAACCGCATCTCAGCCGAAGTGTACAAGTGTGACTTGTAAGCAATAGATACTGTGTCTCCTTCATTAAAAGTGAGGTACGTGAAACCCACAGTCCCTGGTATTATTCTTATCACCAGGTTGGTATGGTTGTCACGAGTCAGTAAGAACTTAGAAGCGAGCAAATCAGCCTGCAAGGATTGCAAAATGGCTGAATGCTCAGGCAGCCAGCATGATTTCGAAAAATTTGGTTGTATCAAAGCATACAGAGGCTTGATACGCTGGGCATATTCCGGAATGTATGTCCTCCCGAAATTTAAAAAACCCAGCAAAGACTGTAATTTTTTCAGTGTAGTAGGAGCGCGCAACTGTGCGCACTTCTCCAAGAAGTGAGGAGCCAAACCTCTACCTTCATTGTTGAGCTCATAGCCCAAAAACAACACTGTGTGCTCAGCAATGTGCGATTTTGCAAAGTTAAATTTGTAACCCATGTCTGCAAAGTTACAAATAACAGAATTTACACGACACAGATGCTCCCAAATATCGTTCTCTGTGAGATATATGTCATCCACATACGAACAAGCATCTGGGTCGAGTGCCTCCAGAATAGAGACAATGCGAGCGGTAAATATACCAGGACTATTCTTATAGCCCATTGGGAGACGCCGGAATTGTTTTTGGACCCCAGCGCACGTAAAACTGGTCCATTGGGAGCTAAAGCTGTCCAATCTGTGGGCATAGAAACCGTTGGATATGTCAAGCATTGTCTTAAAACGCTTACGCATGAGACTATCCACAAGGGCAGAGCCGTGAGTATTCTGTACTGCGCAGTTACGGCAATGCGAGTTCAAATGCCGGTAATCCAATACCAAACGATATGATCCGTCAGGCTTGGTCACAGTAAAAAGAGGATTATTCATCGGTGACACACAAGTTTCAATAACTCCCTGATATTCTAATTGTTCAAGGATTTCCGCGACGGAAGCTTTGGCTTCACGCCGAATGGGATATTGAGGTTGAGGCTGCGGCTGAGACCGCAACGGAATTTCGTGGCAAGGCGACAATTTATCCCAACCACATTGGTTACGGTACAGAGCCGGTGCGAGAGCCCGAGCCCACTCTTCTGCAAAATGCTGCGCATGCTCTTTCGAGACAGTGTTCGCGAAACTGGGGAGGATTACCTCCTCCCCTCGCGGCGCCGCGAGCACAAAAGGTGGGGGCCAGTCAGCCTCCGAAAGCAAAATATCAGATTTTCCCAAAATACCCCTTTTACGGTACGTTGTATGTCACCTTCAATTAACAGGACAATTTCATAAAGTCTTTCAGGGGGAGCAAGTCTCGTATCTGCTGTTTCTATCACAACGTAGACATCAGTCGCTGTCACCCTCAGTAGTGGACGCAGCGTCTCTCTGACTATGGTTATCTCCGCCGCACTGTCCAGCAAGGTCAGAGCCCACGTCGGATTCCGAAGCCGCGTTCTCACTATCTGTGGCATATCGATGCGCTGTTAAGGCTGCGACTTTCTTTTTCGCAAACTGCGGTCTCATTGGCGTAGAATCCTCCTGCTTCCAAGCGCCTTCTGTCTGGCGGGGCTGGCCACGTCCCTGTTGGCCACCACGTCCCCGTCCGCCTCCTCCTCCACCGGTCTTCGGGGCCGATGAGTCCTGAAAAGAACGAGGAGAGCGTTGATCAGAAATCTGAAATCGATCAGGTGATTTAATCATCGCGCGATCGCGCAAATCATAAACTTTCTCAGCCGGCGCAGGGACCTGTGACGCAGGATATGATTCCTGAATCTGCTGTTGTTGCTTCCCCTGTTTCTGTTTCTGAGGCCAATTCTGTTTTTTTGACTTTGGTTGTACATCTGCCGCAGCAGATTGCACTTGTGGTTGTTTCTTCTCCTTAACCGCGAAGTACTTCAAACCCTTACTTGTGCGACCGATAGTTTTATAAGCGGCCACCACAATCTTCGCCAACTGGCGGGGCTTTTCGGCATCGGGTAACGCCGCCAATGCATTAAAAACCTGGAAGTTCACAGCATCTCCCTTGATGTTGGAGAGTATGAGATCACTTACAATCTCAAAAGAACCACACAGGCGCATACCCAATTCAACCGCTGCCTCTGGACCGTGATCATCCTGAACACGTTTTATGATCGTAGGCAGTACAGCCATAGATGGGGTGCCGACACACCTCGCATAAACAGCCGCAAAAGTTTTACCCCAACTTTCACAGTCAACGAGTTCGGGAGTGATATCCTTAGGTAAAGTAATCGTCAACATTCTATGTTTATCAGCAGGAGTAGAATTTGGAAACATGGCTTTCAGTTGGTCAAATTTCTCGGCCAGCCAAAAAGGAAAATCATCTTTATTATCAGGGCGTTGACCAAAAACCGAATTTACCATAACTGGATTGAGCCGTAAACCACCACGTTCCGTTTGAACGGCCGGACCCCCCGGGGGACCACCCGGGAGATGACGACCTATGTATTGCACTAATGCACGAATCACAGCAATCGAGACAACATGTAGTCTGCGAATATCCGCAAGGGGACAAGCGCCGTGATTCGGGTGTGGGGTGAAGCCACCCAAAGCAGGCCAATTTGTACCTGGAATGGACAGTGGACCTAAGCTCGCAGCGGACAAAGAGTGGGGGAGGGCGCCATCAAACCAAACGCGATGCTGCCAATGATCAATAGGTATTTCCAGTGCCTTGTACGGTGTATATTCAGCCGGTACAGGGGAGGGTGTGTAGTGGAGGAACACTTGAGAATTCGCGTCCACCTCCGGAAATGTGACCCACGAGTAAAAAAGCTCAAAAGGGTACGCCGGATCCGCACACACCACCAAAATCACAGCCATGCCTTCCAAAGGGACCTGGTAAGTTTGTAAATGGTTGCGCACCGCAATGCGACTATGCTGCGCAATGGCTACAGCCATGATTCCACCGGAACTACTGAAAAACAAAGGGAACTTTGTAGCACAACTGGGTAGTAATTCAAGGAAACCGTTTAGAAAGAATCAAGCTTGAATAAAGACCTATTTCAAAAAACAGGTAGGTTTCACCGACACCACCGTTTTCCGGAAACGACAGTGAAGGGGTTAAGGTTTGAATGATATACTACTCGAGTGCCATGATATAAGACCACCAACGTACGGGCGCCATGTAGCAGGGTTTCTGTTCTCCCACAGAACTGTGCACAGAGGATTGGAACCTCAGTGAATTAGGGTGACCCAAAACTCACCTTAGTACCCAACAAACCCCTTACCGAGCTAGCTACAGTGTCTCATTAGTCATAACCAACTCCCAATGTTTAGACAAACCAGAACATGAACTCACCAACCTCAGGTTACGTGGAACACATGAGCACTCTTTCGTTATACAATCATTTCAAACCAGAACATGGAGTAAAGAAGAACACGTGAGCATTTGAAATGTTTATTTACTAATGCCGTCTTCTCAGGCGCAGTATCTTAGATAATACAAGTAAACATATTATCAACAACAAAGCTACAAGCATAGTTACTAGTCCATAGAAAGCGAACGGTGATAGCATGTTACCATGCTGTAAATTAATAAGGGTTAATAACGCTTATTTCTCACCCTCCCTAACTCGCATATTATATTAATAGCTAAGAAGGTCTCTTTGGGTTGAATTAGGGCGGGCCCATACCTCAGTGTCCTAGAATGAAGGGATGTAGTTGCAAAATTCTCTAATGTTAGCACCACCTACAAGAACATTGTACTTAAACATTGGCCACTTTTACAACTAGAGCCTGATTTCAATGACATATTTAAATCTCCACCACTGTTTGCTTATACCAGGGGGAGAAATTTAGGAGAAATCCTTAAACAACCCAAAAAACCGGTACATCAATTCCGCGGCACGAGACCATGTAACAATTGCAACAATTGTAATAATGTAATATCAGGCACTGATATAACACACCCTATGAAAGGACACAAAATCCATCTACAAGTAACGGCTACATGCGATACCAGCAATTGCATCTACCTTTTAAAATGCCCGTGTTGGAAAACTTCTGTGGGGAAAACTGAGCGAAAAATGAAAATTCGCCTAAATGAACACAAGTCCAACATCCGCACCGCCAATCAGAAGTCCACAGTAGCCACCCATTTCAATGAAATGAAACACACTATCTCTCAGCTGAAGTACACCATTTTGGAAACTGTTGACAAAATTGAGGGAAGAGACAATAACAGACATTTACTTCAAAGAGAAAATTACTGGCTTTATAGATTACAGTCCATGAAACCTTTTGGTCTCAATGAACGAATTGAATTCTCGTGCTATCTTTAAACATGATTTATTGACACACCCTTCGTGGGTTGACTAGTTCTGTACATTCTCCTTGTTGTCTTATTCAACCGCCTGTACATTTGTTTATATATGTTTATATTTACATTTGTTTTCACGCATATTCAGGATCTGTACTTTTTCCTCACAGCGTCTTTTTATATTTATATTTTAACCTCAGATCACTTTTTGTGCTGTTTTATTTTATTCATATTTCATTTCACTCCACTGATTTTAGTTTAGTTCACTTCACCTGTTCGCCCGCTATTATTTTTATTTTGATTTCATCACCCAACTCACACTGTTATGCTCTCTTGAGTCTTTCGTCCGACTCTATGCTTACCACGTGATCGCTCTAACAGCCTTTTCAAAACACTTCCGCGTTTACCGCGGTAACACACCACGGAGTTTTCTAACCGACGTGTATTCAATCCACCGCCACCGATAAGCTCAATGAGCACTTTTTGCACGACTCTAATCGGTAACCCTTAATTGGACATCACGAACTTTTCATTCTTTTTCACGCTTGTTTGTCATCTTTGGGACATGACTTGACCTCTTTAATTTATTCGCCAGACTCACTCTGTTTTCCGTTTTTTAAGCAGCACTCACCTATGGCCTGATTTTCCAGTTTAAAATACGGCACGTTTCATTTCATTTTATTTTATTTTAACCCTGCAATGCACATCTTTAGCACTCGCTTATTGCCTGACTCACCAATCTGAATCTCTTAGTTGTTTATCATTCAGTATCAGCATTTTTAGATACTGCACTTATATGTAATGCACATCAGTTCATACAGGCTTTGTATGTCGTTCTTTTCTAGGCGCTCCCCGACGAAGGACTATTGTCCGAAATGCATTGGAGCAATATGTGGAACAATATGTAAAAAAAAGAGTGGAATATATCTTTATTACGATCATGTGAATTAACATCATCCAGATTGAATACCATGGAATAAAATAAGTTTTTTTGATCATGAACACTATTATGTTTCTTTGAAAGGTGAAGGCAAGAATCGCCTCACAGTGTGCCCTAAGGGATGCCATCAGTTTTCTGATCGCACTTCATATCTTCATTAATTTAATCGTCCACAGGGCAGAGGACGACACCTGGGAGCACCTACCTAAATACTTGAACTTTTGTTATTCAGACATTGTTTACCTCGATCTGTGCACTGGTCTAAAAAATACCACAATCTAGAATGAAGGGATCACATCAGCATACACCAGCTCTCTCTGCATGCGAACAGCATCAAGTGTGTTATGTGTGTCTCAAGCAAAGCAATATAAAAACCCGCCTCAAGCCCAAAGTTGGCAGAAGCTGCACTTATGTTATGTCTATGAAGGCGCGAAGATCAGACCTCATAACAATTCTGTATCGTGTTGTTCCTGAAGCTTCAGCACTCTCTGTACAGACATAGTTTATTTAAGCAAAGCTGATATCAGAGTAATAACATATTATTCTCATGTAAACCACAACGAACTACTAGGTTGAAAGCTAAATCAACAATTAAGTGTCGTGTGCAGAAGCACCAAAAGGAAAAATGGCGTTTAAACATTTAATGAGCCTATGCTAACTTAACACATTATAAAGATATACAGTAGCTATATGACAGTTTGTAGTATTGCCTATTCTCTATTTGGTGAACTTCTCTACAGAGGTTTTTATGTAAATTAATGTTTACATTTTTGGGGAGCGCTTCCCGGTGCGCGCCCCGGTACGCGTACCGGCAGCGTAACGGGAGTCCTCCATTTTATGTTTCGGTAGAATTGAGACACAAGATGGAGGATAAACAATGTTGGGAATGGGTATAAGGGGGCACGGTAGACACCCCCTGAACCCCTAGGTTTTCTGAGGGGGGCTTAGGAGGCCCATATAGGTAAAAAAAAATATATATTTCTTTTTATTTTCGCGGGGGGAGCGCCCGGTACGCGCACCGGGGAGCGTACTGGGTAGCGTACTATGGTGAAAAATAGTGAAAAAAGTTAAAAAAAGATAATTATTTGGAGTGATCAGAGATAGGGTAGCCCTGAAAAGGGCTTTTGGGTTCTGTGGCTGATTTAGGTACCTACAAGTAGGTACCAATGCACAGTCTTAAATTCAGGAGGAATATTCTATTCCCCTCATCAGAAAAGTGCACACCATCTGCTCTGTAGATATCTTGCATGTTGTAATGCAAGTTATTGTTGTATATTGAACCCATTCCATAGTCTCTCATGTAAGCAGAAACAGATTTATTCACATGTTTCCGTGCTTTCTCAAATTGTGGACAAAATTGATTGGACCGCTTCCATTTCTGTCTTTGGCATATATTGGAATATACCAAGGCAGTTTGTGGAAAAAGTGCCATCAAATGATCAAAGGTGTCCTTTAAAAGCATTTCCAGACCTACCCCAGTCAAAGTGCCCAAGTCATTTCCTCCACAGTGCACAATTAACAGGTCAGGGTGTGGCAAATGCAAAAAGGTTTTCACCAATGGAATCAATTGGTGACATTTTAATCCTCTGTGGCCAATCCATTTTATGTTCACGTTTGATAAATCAAGGTTTTGTAAATTTCTGGTAGCTGCATACCTTTGAGCCCAATGGATATCGCTATGTCCAATAATCCAGACAGAATACATGGTCAGAGGAGATTCTGGTGCAGTTAGATGAAGTGTGGAAAAGAAATGGCAGTTGGAACAATAGAAGTTTGCAAAACAAACCTGTGAAGTTTCAGTGCTTTTGAATTACAAGCAATGATTGGTAGAATGAGATAGGTGAAAACTGAAAGTTAGGGTGCATGGTTGTGTTCTGTGTAAGAAGTAATTTGAATGGTTAAAAAAAGTTATTTAAAGAAACCTTACTCCAGATAAGCTGGTGTATTTGCAGGTCAAACATCCTTGCAGAGGTGATATGCAACATTGTAGAATAAACTTTTAACCCTGGCAGGTCAGTAGGGAGGGAGTTGCTATGGTAACAGGTAGAAAGGGCTGAGGGGGGGAAGGGTGTTGGTTTGAAAATACAGAGGGAAGAGTTTTGATTGGTTACCATGAGTAATATGTGTGTAGAAGTAGAGGTTTTCTGTGCCATTAATGGTTTGCAGTGACCGGAGAACATACCTTTTGCTCTGCTAAAGAAATATTGGTGTGTGTATCTGACACTGTTCTGAATCTCCAAAAGCATTTGTAAAGGTGAGTTATGATTCATTTAATATACATAGAGACTTGTATACTCTATGGAGAAGATTTGGAAGCAAATTGTGGTCTTTTAATGTTGCTTTGTGTCATGTTTTTTGATAATGCTTGGTAAAAAGTGTTTACTGCATAGAGTAATTGTATTCTGTAAAATTGTGAAGTTTTAGTAGTGACATGGAATGCTTCTACATAGGACCTGTGTTATGTTTTTTAAATGTGATGTCAAAAACGATTTTGTGAAAAAATAAATGGATTTTACATTTTTAAAAAGGAATAAAGAATGTGTGCATGTTTAAAGAAATATATTTGACTCTTTACAATGATGTTACCTGTGTTTTAACTCAGTGTAGGAAGCATATTGAGTTTGTTTGCATAGAGGAATTGTATTTTGTAAAATTGTGAAGCTTCATGTGAAAGCTTTTGCCTTAGTCTTATCCCTGCTGTGAGGCAGATGGTTGTACATAGGATCTGTGCTGTGTTTCCTAAATGTGATGTCAAAAACGATTTTGGGGAAATGAATGTTTTTTACATATTTGATTATATGTGGCGCAGAGGTTTAAAACGTGACGCATCTAATTACATGTGTCTCTTTTTAAATATGGTGCAAAAAGGTACATGTTTGGGCTTTCCTGGGGAGCGTAGGTGGTGAGGTTTGTGTCTAAGAGTGCAGTGGACTAGGCTTCATGAAGCCTATCCCTGACTGCACGGTTAGACACAGGTGTGAATTTGACTCTTTACAATGATGTTACATGTGTTAAGTCAGTGTAGGAAGCATATTGAGTTTGTTTGCATAGAGGAATTGTAATTTGTAAAATTGTGAAGCTTCATGTGAAAGCTTTTGCATTAGTCGTATCCCTGCTGTGAGGCAGATGGTTGTACATAGGATATGTGCTGTGTTTCCTAAATGTGATTTCAAAAACGATTTTGGGGAAATGAATGTTTTTTACATATTTGAGTATATGTGGCGCAGAGGTTTAAAACGTGACGCATCTAATTACATGTGTCTCTTTTTAAATATGGTGAAAAAGGTACATGTTTGGGCTTTCCTGGGGAGCGTAGGTGGTGAGGCTTGTGGCTAAGAGTGCAGTGGACTAGGCTTCATGAAGCCTATCCCTGACTGCACGGTTAGACACAGGTGTGAATTTGACTCTTTACAATGATGTTACATGTGTTAAGTCAGTGTAGGAAGCATATTGAGTTTGTTTGCATAGAGGAATTGTAATTTGTAAAATTGTGAAGCTTCATGTGAAAGCTTTTGCCTTAGTCTTATCCCTGCTGTGAGGCAGATGGTTGTACATAGGATCTGTGCTGTGTTTCCTAAATGTGATTTCAAAAACGATTTTGGGGAAATGAATGTTTTTTACATATTTGAGTATATTGTGGCGCAGAGGTTTAAAACGTTACGCATCTAATTACATGTGTCTCTTTTTAAATATAGTGCAAAAAATTACATGTTTGGGCTTTCCTGGGGAGCGTAGGTAGTGAGGCTTGTGTCTAAGAGTGCAGTGGACTAGGCTTCATGAAGCCTATCCCTGACTGCACTGTTAGACACAGGTGTCAATTTGACTCTTTACAATGATGTTACCTGTGTTTTAAATCAGTGTAGGAAGCATATTGAGTTTGTTTGCATAGAGGAATTGTAATTTGTAAAATTGTGAAGCTTCATGTGAAAGCGTTAATTGTATTTTGTTAAATTGTGAATTTTTAGTCGTGACATGGAATGCTTCTACATAGGACCTGTGCTGTGTTTTGTAAATGTGATGTAAAAAACGATTTTGGGGAAAATAAATAGTTTTTACATTTTTTAAAAGGAATAAAGAATGTGTGCATGTTTAATAGAAATACATTTGACTCTTTACAATGATGTTACCTGTGTTAACTCAGTGTAGGAAGCATATTGAGTTTGTTTGCATAGAGGAATTGTATTTTGTAAAATTGTGAAGCTTCATGTTTGCAAGATTTTGCCTCAGTCTTATCCCTGATGTGAGGCAGATGGTTGTAAATATGATCTGTGCTGTGTTTCCTAAATGTGATGTCAAAAACGATTTTGGGGAAAATAAATGGATTTTACATTTTTGAGTATAATGTGGTACAAAGGTTTAAAAAATGACGCATACATGCGTCACTTTTTAAATATGGGGAAAAAAGGTACATGTGTGGGCTTTCCTGGTAAGCCTAGGTGGTTAGGATTGTATCTAAGTGTGCAGTGGACTAGGCTTCATGAAGCATATCCCTGTCTGTATTCTTAGACATAGGTGTCAATTTGACTCTTTACAATGATGTTAGCTGTGTTTTAAAACAGTGTAGGAAGCATATTGAGTTTGTTTGCATAGAGGAATTGTATTTTGTAAAATTGTGAAGCTCCATGAGAAAGCGTTTGCCTCACTCTTATCCCTGCTCTGAGGCAGATGATTATAAATAGGATCTGTGCTGTGTTTTCTAAATGTAATGTCAAAAACGATTTTGGGGAAAATAAATGGTTTTTACATTTTTGAGTATAATGTGGCACAGAGGTTTAAAAAGTGACGCATCTACCTACATGCATCACTTTTTAAATATGGGGCAAAAAAAGGTACTTGTTTGGGCTTTCCTGGGGAGCATAGGTGTTGAGGCTTGTGTCTAAGAGTGCAGTGGATTAGGCTTCATGAAGCCTATCTCTGCTGCATTCTTAGACACAGGTGTTTTGAGGCAAAATCTTGCACTTGTCTCACAACAGGAATAAGACTGAGGTAAACGCTTTCTCATGGAGCTTCACAATTTTACGAAATACAATTCCTCTATGTAAACAAACTCAATATGCTTCCTACACTGATTTAAAACACCGCTAACATCATTGTAAAGAGTCAAATTGACACCTGTCTCTAAGAATGCAGACAGGGATATGCTTCATGAAGCCTAGTCCACTGCACACTTAGATACAATCCTCACCATCTAGGCTCCCCAGGAAAGCCCAAACATGTACCTTTTTTCCCCATATTTAAAAAGTGACGCATGTATGCGTCATTTTTTAAACCTTTGCGCCACATTATACTCAAAAATGTAAAATCCATTTATTTTCCCCAAAATCGTTTTTGATATCAAATTTAGGAAACACAGCACAGATCATATTTACAATCATCTGCCTCACAACAGGGATAAGACTGAGGCAAAATCTTGCACCTGCCTCACAACAGGAATAAGACTGAGGCAAACGCTTTCACATGGAGCTTCACAATTTTACAAAATACAATTCCTCTATGCAAACAAACTCAATATGATTCCTACACTGATTTAAAACACAGCTAACATCACTGTAAAGAGTCAAATTGACACTTGCGTCTAAGAATGCAAACAGGTATATGCGCCATGAAGCCTAGTCCACTGCACTCTTAGACACAAGCTTCACCAACTACGCTCCCCAGGAAAACCCAAACAAGTACCTTTTTGCTCCATATTTAAAAATTGATGCATGTAGGTAGATGCGTCACTTTTTAAACCTCTGCGCCACATTATAATCAAAAATGTAAAAACCAATCATTTTCTCCAAAATCGTTTTTGACATCACATTTAGGAAACACAGCACAGATCCTATTTACAATCATCTGCCTCACAGCAGGGATAAGTCTGAGGCAAAATCTTGCACCTGCCTCACAACAGGAATAAGACTGAGGCAAATGCTTTCTCATGGAGCTTCACAATTTTATAAAATACAATTCTATATAACTATATAACTCAATATTGTCTTGGGAAGCATAGGTGGTGAAGCCTGTGTATAAGAGTGCAGTGGAGTTAGACATAGGTCTGATCTTCTTTGTAGTTGTGGACAGAGCTGTCTTCCAATATATCTTTCAATACAGTCCTCACCTTTTGCGCACCACTGGAGAATCCTCACCTGATCTGAAACCCTGTATTGATCGTTTGCTTTTTGTCATTGCTTTGTTGTTTGGTAATAGTGGTCTATAATATGCTACTGTTTTTCTTTAACACAGATTGAAATCGTTATTTGAAGAAAAAGCAAAGATGCCCACAAAGGAAAGGACAAAGAAACAACGCAACCGGGAAAAATCAAACACAGCAACGGAATTACAGCATTCTTCCACAACAGATACTTCAAAAAACAGGAACAAAGCTCCTGGTAAGACAACTAAGTCTTTTTTACGCAACATATGTACATCCAGAAAAAATAATGGACACCATGTAGAAAAAGAAAATGAGAGAGTAAAATTGAAAAGGAAGGAGAGAACTTCAAAGAATCCTAAAACTGGAGCAGGAGAAAATAATATGTATAGGAATAGAAGGCAGAATCAGTTTAGAGACATTCCTAGATGAATGTTTCGCAATAGGGTGGTTTTAAATTTGTTAAAAAACATTAGGAAAGGTAAACAGAGAGCTGCTTTTTATAAGAAAAAGAAAAGTGTAGAGAAGATTGTTGATCAGGCTTTTGAAGTTAAGAATAAATTATTTATTTTAATAATCAATAGAATTAGGACACTTAACAAGACAATTGATGTTTTCAAATCAAACAGTAGATGGAAAAGAGTAATTAATCGGACTAATTTTTGTAAAGTTTTTTCTGGAGAATGGATGCACAGTTCAAGTTGTGAGCCATTTTTTAATGAGGAGAGTTACTTCCAGGAGAATGATTTAGTGCATGCAGTTGACACCAGTGGTCGAGCGTATGAAGTGAAAGACGGTTGTCCGATTGAAAAAGAGAAACTTGTGCCTAGAGAACCAGAAGAGGTGTTATCTGATGGAGTTTTAGGGAGACGTACTAAGGGTCCAGTGTACACTTGGAAGTGTAGTAGTATTTGTAGTGTGCGACAGGAATCAATTGATTTGTTTTGTAATTTCTTACGTACATATAGTAAAAAAAGTATAAAGCAGAAAGTGAAGTTGTTGCAAGACTTAGATCCTTGCAGAGTGAGAGGAATCACAGGTTTGCAAGGCCATTCACTGGCTTGTCTTTCTAGAAAAGTCTGTCAGAGTGTTTTTCATCATTTTAGGATGTTAGCAGTGCATCATACCAAAATGAGGACATTAGTGAGAATGTTGTATTATGCAAAAAGTCCAGCACTTAAGCTTAAACAATTAAACAGTGCTCTTTTGCATGGAACAGAATTAGATGTGAAGAAGATTTGTGAAGAAATTGAGATTTGTTATTTTCGTGAGCAAGAGGACAGTGTAGAAATTGAGACAGCAATTCAAGGTAATGTGGACGACAATGTACAGATTTTAAATACAGAAAAGTTTGAGAAGGAAATTACCAGGTTTAAGGTAAAATCAAGTGAAAGGCCGAATTTTACTTGTGTGTGTTGCCGACGGACTCATTATAAGATTCAGACTAGGTTAGTTGATTTATATGCAAAAAGTGAAAAGATGGATAATTATGAGTGGAAAGATTTAGCAACTTATTTGTGGGTGGAGAATTCTTTTGATTTGAGTTCTGATCAGCGTATTTGTAAATATTGTTATGACAAATTAAATCAAAACAGAATGCCTGTTAGAGCTGTTCATAATAATCTGGAGTTGATAGACATTCCCAGTGAATTGATGGATTTAAATACATATGAGTCTATTTTGATTCAATGTGTCCATCCTTTTCAGGCAATTGTTCGCATGGAGCCTAAGATAGGGAAATTGCCTCCTACAGATTTGCAGAGAGGATTAAAGGGAAGAGTTGTTTATTTGCCCCTAGATTTGAAAATAAATATTGATACAATTGGTATGGAAAAAGTAGAAGATGAACCTTTAGTTATTCTAGTTAATGGGGTTCCAACAAAGAGTAAAAAAATCTGGCAAGATTTAGTGGATGTTAGGAAAGTCAAAAAGGCAACGTTGTATTTAGTCAAAAACAATGAGTACTACAAAGATGTATGTGTTGCAGCAGAGGAAACAGCTACAGATGAAGACAGTGATTGTTCAGGCGGCCAAATTGAAAAAGTTGATGTGTCTAGAAGTGAAGAAATATATGAACATTATACTGTTCATCCTTTGCATTCCAAAGAAGTAATGGGGAATGTAATTGACTTGTTTCAAATGAAAACAGCAAAAGGAAGTCCCATTAGTGTATGGGAAGAAAGTTTGGAAGCTCGTTGTTTTCCACAGCTATTTCCAACAGGTCGAGGTGGACGATATGACGATCGACCACTTCAAATTCCTGCATCTGAATATCGAACTGTAAGATTATATGCTGAAGATGCAAGGTTTCGTCAATGCATTCCCTACTTGTTTCATCTACTGTATGAAAGTGACTTGTCTGGGCTTTCTTATGCAGTAAACCACATTCTGAAAAGTGGAGCCCATCTACAAAATGTTTCGGTGAGGGACTTTATGGAGAAAGTGAATCTGCAAGATAACATTTTAGAATCTCATCTAATCAATCTCATGGCATGTCAGCGTGGTACAAATGAGTATTGGTACCGTCGCCATGGGGAATTGAAATGTATGCTAAGAAACTTAGGAACTCCTACATGGTTCCTCACTCTTAGCTGTGCCGAGTATGCATGGGAGGACTTACTTCAATTTCTACGAGAGGCCAATGCTAATATACAAAATATAGAATTCAAAACACCTGGAGAACTGTGTTCTTTGGATCCAGTGAATGTATGCAGATATTTTAATCATAGATTTGAAGCTATGATGTCTTTTATTACCAACAAAAAAAATCCTCCCCTTGGAGAGGTTTTGGATTTCTTTTGGAGAAAGGAGTATCAAGCGAGAGGTGCCCCTCACATACATATGTTGTTGTGGATTAAAGATGCACCCAAATTTGGAACAGATTTGGATGAGACAGTGATGAGTTTCATTGAAGAGTATTCAACATGTGCTGTTCCGAAAACTACGGAAGAAAACAGTTTAAGGCAACAAGTTTTACGCTTTCAATCCCATCGTTGTGGAAAGTACTGTCGTCGAAAATTCAGAAACAATGACAAGTTCTACACAAAATGTCGTTTCAGCTTTCCACGACCAGTGATTTCTAAAGGAAGAGTAAATAATTTGATGTCTTCTCTGCGACATACTGTGACGAGGAAATCACCAAAAAATACATACAATTTAAAAAGAGACGAAGAGTCCAAGTACATCAACGACTACAACCCAGTGATTTTGTCCATGTGGAATGCTAACATGGATATTCAATTCGTTGCTGTCAACTCTATTGCTGTGGCTCGATATGTGACGTCTTACATCACAAAAAAAGAAAAGACAGAACTAAAGGAAATGTGGGAGGACATTTCAAATGAAAAGAGTCTAAGCAAGAAATTATACAGTTACAGTCTGAAGATGTTGTCGCATCGAGAAATTGGAGCGTATGAATGTTCTGATCGATTGTCGTCAGCAAGTCTCTATGCCAAATCTAGAACTATCATTTGGGTGAGTCTAGGTCTTGCTGCAACACGAAATCGAGTTTTGAAATCTGTACAAGACATAGAGTATTTGGCGGAGAAAGAACCAGAAAGTACAGATATTTTGAAGACAAACATGTTGGATACATACTATCCAAATAGAAGTCATCACCTTGAGAACGCTTGTCTCTATGAAGTTCTGCAGAGATATATTTATAAGAGGAACATCAGAGAAGATATCAATAATGGAATATATGGAGTCATTGGATGTGAAGGATGTCTAGTGAAACAGAAAAAGGTATTTTGATTAATCATCGCAAATTGAGTTGTGATAATCCATATCATGCTTGCTTTTGTGCATTTGAGAATGCAAGAAATTCTTAGAACAGACTATGATGTCTTATTTGGTGGAAAACATATTATTGTTTTTGGAGATCTTCTGCAGTTGACTCCAGTGAAAGGACAACCTGTGTTCAAAATGCTCACACATGAAGATACCAGGAAGTGCTTAGGGAGCATTGGAAACGTTAATATATGGTTAAACTTTAAATATGCAGAACTGCTTCAAAATATGCGGCAGGCAAATGATGAAGATTATAAAAATATTCTACAAGATGTAAGGATTGGAAAAGTAAGTCAGCAAGGGAAAGAAGCTTTACATGCACGATTAATTTCAAATTTGTACCCAAATGAAAACATTCTTCCAGAGAACATATTTAAGAAAATTAACCAGAAGAAATCTGGCATATGTTTGTTGCCAACTCTGAAAGAATGTTCCATGTTCAAGAACAAAATGTTACAGTTAGAAAATGAAGAGATAGTGAAACTGGAAGCTATTGATAAAATAGAGCATATGGGAGCAACAATTATTTTGTCTGAAAATTTGAAATCAAAATTGGATTCATTAGAGAAGACTATATCTAAAACTGCTGGTTTTGAAAAGACTCTGAATGTGTGTTTGAATTGTCGTGTCATTTTAATAAGGAATTTAAATGTTGAAAGAGGTCTAGTAAATGGAGCAATGGGTTATGTTGTTGGTTTTGTGAATTACAAAAATAGAGATGGACTTGAAATTTTAAAAATTAAATTTGATGACATTGATGAAATAGAACAAATTTGTCGTTGTTCAGCTAGATTTTTGCTCGTGAAAGACTTATATGTTCGCCGAAAACAGTTTCCTATTTGTTTGGCATATGCGGTGACAATTCATAAGTCTCAAGGTTTAAGTGTAGATAGAGCTTTGGTGAACATTGGAAGTTCTGTGCTTAAAGAGGGTATGGCATATGTGGCATTATCACGAGTCAGAACTTTATCAGGATTGTACTTGATTGAGTGTGATGAAACAAAGATTTGTGCAGATTTAGATTGTGTAAAAGAATACAATAGGTTAAGAAGAGAGTATGCTCCACTTTTGCCTCAATATCCTCTGATTGAAAAACGTGTGGTAGGCCGAAAAAGAAGAAATGAGAGTAATTGCAGTGAGGTATCATCAAAAAGGCATAAAGTAGATAAAAGTGTAATTGTAAAGAGAAACAAAAAGGATTCTGTTGAAGATGTTGTTGGATTTCACTTTGAAAACAGTTCTGGTGTCAACTGCTATGCTAATGTAGTAGTTAATGTTGTTTTTTTTCTTCAAAATTTACAAAGACAGATTGTTGAAAATCGGAAACAAACATTGTGCTGTTTATTGAATTCTGTGTCAGACAAATGTAGTAGTGATAGAGCAAAAATAGAAAGTGTTTCAGAAATTAGAAATCTTCTAGATATATGTTCAGGTCAAAATCAATTTTCACAGAATATTCAGCAGGATTGTCAGGAATTTTTAATATATATGTTTGATGTATTACAAGATGAAGGAGTAGATATAAAAAATCTATTTGGCCTTTCTTATCAATGGCAACATGACTGTGATAACTGTGCTTCATCAAGTACTACTAGAATAGACTCTGAAAGATTTATATATTTAACTTTACCAGACTGCAAATCAGTGTCTTTCAATAATCTAGTTAAAGCAGCGGATCACAATATGGTGTGTACCCAATGTAAGTCTGCAATGCTGTCCACATTATTTCTACAAAATTATGGTCACTATGTTATTTTAATGTTCCAACGATGTAGACCTGATGGAACTAAATTGACAACTTCTATTAAAAATTTTGTGGCTTCTCAGTTATCGATATCAGGAAGAACCTTTGTAACTGTAGCTATTATTTTTCATGATGGTCCTTCTACAACATCAGGGCATTACACATGCTATTTAAAAACTTCTAAAGGTTGGACCCAATGTAACGACAATCATTTGACTTTCAAACAACGTTTGCCTTTTGGCTTTATAAATTCATATCTAGTGTTTTTACAGCGAAAATTTAGGTAAAGGTAATTGGCCTATGAAGACGGGAGGAGTACTCATATATACTCATACATCTGACACTATTTGGCCAAATGGAAAGGTGCAATAATGAGTAAAGAGTCATGACTGAAAAAAAGTAGTATATTAAAATTTTGAAAATATTTCAGATGTTCTTGGAGTTTTTCTTGTAGAAAGTCGATGAAATGGATTTCTAAGTGAACAGCAAAATACTATGCAACGAGAAAAGGACCTCCATGATATACTATTTGGCCTCAAGGAAAAGTAAGTCAATCAAAGATTAGCGTACATTTGTCATTTGTCAGTATGTAAGGGTTTTTTTAAAACACAATCTTTTAGATTGTAGGTTTTTTTTCCCGCTGTCATATGATGAGTAATTTGAACTCACTACTTTAAGTGAAATTCAATATATTCTGAGAACAGCAAAAATAAACTATGTAACATGTTGTAGAAGTTATTCTATACTTTGGATTGTGTAAATAAATTGTATTCCCATTCTCTGACACTTTTCATCTTCTTTTAGCTCTTTTTACTCACTTATAATGTCTTTCTCTCACTCTCTGTAACCCCCGTTCCCTTACTCCACTTCTTTGACAACCCCTCATTTTCATTTCAACTGTGTGTATCCCGTCTCTCCCTTGCATAACTTTTCAGCTTTCAGTCTTTCTGCTTTTCTTCTCTTTTCCGTATTTTCCTCCTTTGCTCTTTTAGTAATTCCTGTTTACTCACTCAGCAGTATTATTCCACTCTATCACTATAAATCACCCACTCTCCTTAGCTTATCTTTGTTTGCTCTTTACTTTTGACCTCTTCTCTCTGTTTTTCGTTCACTATTTCTATGTCCTCAGTGCCTCACTCTACTTGTGTTTTTTTCACTTGTGTTTATCTACCTTCTATCACTTCTTTTACAACAACTTCACTGCTCCTCTCTCATCGTTCTTCATCCCATTTCTTTTACTCTGGTTCCGTTACTATCCATCATTTCCTTTCTTTCAATGTCCTTCTCTTTACTTTCATCACCAAATTATTTTCTCTCAGTACCACTGTTTTAGTCGTCTTCTCCTCTCTTTCCTTTTTTTTGCAGACTTACTTTTTTTCTTTTCTCACTCATTGTACTCCACCTCACTCAGTTTTTCTCTTAGTGTGTCTACGTTATAACTTCCTCAGTCCATTTCCTTCAATTGTTGTATATTATTCTGTCTCCCTTCATCCTTTCACTGTATGACTGTTCTTCTCTTACTCTCAGTTATCTTCTATTCCTCATTCTTCTAAATGCATCCTTAATTAGACCGTTTTCTGTCTCAGTCATTATCTTTTTACTTACTTCTGTTTCCTGATTTAGTTTTGCTAACTCACATTGTTTTAGTATCTTTCTTACCTTCAGTTCATTTCTCTGTACTTCTCTCTCTTTTTCTTAGTGAATCTATATGCCTTACTCTTTGTAATTTGTTCTCCTTCTATTTCTTTTTCCCTCTTTTTTTCCTTCTACCTTAGTTTATTTCCCTTTCTGTGTTCTTCACTCTAACTTTATTTCTAAATAGAGTGTTATGATGTTTTTAGCTCTTCATTTGTATCTTTTAATTTAAAATACATATTTTACTAATTATAACTTATTTTTTTTTCTCTCTTTCACAGATACCAACTGTAGTAAAAAAAATTATAGTTACATTTATTATATGGTAAGTATGACTAAAAAAATGTAGTTTGTTATCACCCTTTGTTTTAAGGTCACTAACATTTTCTCAATCTACCTCACTCCTGTGTTTTTACTCTGCTTCTCTCACTTATTCTTATTCTCCATGTTTACTCCCCTTTCTTTATTTCCCCTCTCATATTCAACTTCTTTTGATCCCTATTCTTTACTTCACTTACCCTCTGTTCCCTTCCTTTGCTTCTTTACTCATTCTCTTTTTCTTAATTATTTACCTTACTCCTACACATATACCTCATCCCCCTCCCAACACATACACACACCTGTAACATACACCCCACACACACACCACACATACACCTCATACACACAAAAAAACTCCCACACACACTCCTCAAAAACACACACACATTCCATACACACACATACATCGAACACATATACACCCCACACTCATACACTTCTCACACATATTTCACACACCCTCATCTCTACCCACACCAAAACACTCCACACAACCACACCCACAGACACACCTTACACACCCACACTTTGACCTACACCCACTAACTCCCTGTAAGTCACACACACTGCATTACTTATCTTTTTTGGCTGTTGTACTCAAGCCCATTCAGGTACTGTTCCCTTTACTCTCTTTGTCCTCTCTCTTTGTCACTCACCATGTGTTATCCTAATTCAATATTTCTCCCTCTATCACCCCTCTTTACTTTTACTATGGGTAGCGCACCGGGGAATGTAACAAGGGGAAAACAAAGAGAAACAGTAAAATAATATTTTAGAGTGCTTTGAGGTAGGGTAGCTGTTGTGTTGTGTGGGTGATTTACTTACTGCACTCCTTCCACTCCTTTTCTCAGTACCTCTGTTCTCACAGTTCTTCATTCCCGTTCACTCAGTCCGTCTATCTTACTGTAATTGTCTCTGTCTCTTCACTCTTTCACTACTTGTTCATTATGCTTTCTCCCTGAAGTTCAAGCACACTACGTTATTTACATTTCTTTGCTGCTTCAATTATTCCCTTTCTGTTACTTCTTCTGTTCTTTTTTTAGTTTTTTCTCTCTGTCAATCCACATGTTTTAACTTTATTCGATGTTATCCATCTTATTTCATCCCTCTTTAGTTATGCACACTACTTTTTTCTCTCTCTCCCTTACCAGTGTTATTTAAATCTGGTTCCGTTATTACCTTTTATTTGTACATAATTTTTTCTCTTTCCTTTTACTCTTTACAGCCACTCACATTCTTCATGTGCCTCTGCTTTAGTATTCTTCTTCTCTCTTTCTTTGTTTCACAGCCTTATTTTTTTTCATTTTCTCTCTTACACTTTGTTATATCTTTTACACTGTTTTACTATGTATTACACAGTACATCTGTGTTGCTCTCTCTTGCTGTCTGTCTCTTGACATTACTCTCTCTTTCTCTTTCTCTTATGCTCTCCTTCTCTTGTTTTTTTTTTCTTTTTTTTGTTGCGCTAACGGGGCGCTCACCGGTGCGCGTACCGGGAAGCGCACCCATGAGAAAAATGAAGTCAAGAGTGCTAAAAATGTTAGTAATTTTTAAAAAAATGGGAGGTAGTTCTGAAAATAACTTTTTTTTAATGTTTTTGTTGTTTTATATTTTTTTTATTTTTCTGAACATTTTTTTTGTTGTATTTTTTGAACAATTTTATGGTTTTTTTGTTTTTTGGGGGGAACAACGAAAAACAGGCATTAGAAAGGGCTCAACAGGAGCAAAAAAAAAATTATTTCTTGGGGCGTTTTGAGCACTTGTGGTTTTCAAATGCTCTATTAATCAAAATGATACTCATATTCGCACATGAAATTAGGTCACCACAATAAAGGCACACTATCTTCATGTGCACAAAATTCTGTTGTATATTTGGGACCGTCTCCCTCGCCTTTGGTCCCGATAGAGTTACATGTGCCGATGTACTGGCCACAGGAGTTGGTGGGTTATCTTGGAGGTGACGCATCTCTGCAACGCTGTAATTGAGTGGATGCCACCTCTGCATATGGCGGTGCATAGTATAGTTACCATAACTATACTTTTTGTCTGTACCTCTAGACAAAACATCTTTACAAATGAGGCATGTCACATGTCGGGCATTGACCTTTTTTTGGCCTTGAGGGTATGAATAAAATTGCCAAATAAAACTGTCTTTGTGGTGAGATTTCCGGGGCTCTTCACGTAAGAACTGCCTCGGCTCTACGTCTTCTTCCTCTTCCTCTGGGGTGGGAAGGAACTGTGGAGGTGGTCCTTCCTTCCTAGGTGGTTGTGGTGGTGGTGGGGGTCCACCAGCTTCAGCTACTACAGATACCATAACTAAGGTCTTCCTCTCACAAAGATGAAAGTCAGAGTGAGGAAAGAAGGAGGGGTTTTCATCATTTGGGAAAAAAAAAGTTCTAAACCAATGAAAAGTGTTATTTACAGGTCACATGACCTGTTACGCTTACGTTACGCGTCCCGCTCCGCGCCCGGAGCGCTTCCAGTGTGCTGCGCTTCGCGCCTCGTTCGCGCACCGGAGCACTTCCGAGTGCGCGAACGCGGCGCGTTATAAGACGCATTACGCGGCAACGCGATACGTCGTGCTTACGCGACGCATCACGATGTTGTTCTCGAACGCGGCAGTTGTGCAAATGGTACGTTTCCCGGTACACTGACCGGGTCGCGGCATAAAAATGAGCTAACGGGAAACTACCCGGTGCGCGGACCGGTAGCGAAACAAAAAAAAATATATATATATATACATAAACAAAATTATATTAAATACATATAAAATATATTTTTCCTTTAAAAGAAGAATACATTTAACAGCTTTTAATATTTGCTATTAAAAAACCATTGAAATTCACTGAAAAAACCATAGGTTATAGACCATATATAGTTAGGAATTAGCATTTACAAAACCTTATTTTACTCACACAAAACCATTGAAATTCGCATATATAGTTAGTTGCACTAACTATATATTTCGCGCACCCGCAATCCACTGCTGATGACGTCACATATTACATCATTCATGACATGGTCAGTGACATCACTGATGACATCACTGATGACATCTCAAATGACATCACTGATGACATCTCAAATGACATCACTGATGACATCACTGAAAACAACATCCAGTGATTTTATGTTTCTGTAAAGTTTAAATATGTCTTACATATTGAAGAATGAGTGGATGTAGAAGTGTCTGGATGAAGGATTTAGTAGGTGCATGACTGACTGTATGAGTGAGTGATTAAATATGTCTCACTGAGTGCATGGGTTAGTGACTAAACTGTCTTAATTTGTGCATCATTATGTCTGTTGTTCTGTAAACTGCTGCATGTGTTGATCAGTAGCTATATGAGTAACTATATGGGTTATTGATTGGTTGCCCAAGTATTTGTATGGGAGACTGAGTGTGTGTGTTGGCGGTTGAGAGGTGTATGACTCTGTGCATAGATGTGTGAGCAGTTGATTCACTAGATGTATGGGTTCAAAAGTGCATGTGGAAACAGCTGTATGGGTGGTTGACTGTGTGCATGAGTGTATTGGTGAGTGAATGGATATCTCAGTGCTACATGTCAAAGTAAAGACATATGTAAAACACAGTATATGTGAGAGTTGACATATATAAATAACTGTGCATGAGAGCCAGTGAATGTGTGAGTGGCTGTATGGATCATTATGAAATTGTATCAGGGATTGTATAAGAGAGTAAATATGTGTTAGTATCTGTTTGAATAAGTAAGGTGTGTATAACTGTATAGTTGAGGAAATGGAGGTGTGATTGATTCTTTGCATGACTGACTAGGTGTGTGAGTAACTCCATGGATGAGTGACAGTCTGTGAGTGTCTGTTTACACTGAGCGTATATAAGGTTATATTAGAGTCTGAAGAAGTTCATCGTATTATCACATGAATGATGTCATCAGTGATGTGATCAGTCATGTCAAATGAGATGTCATCAGTGATGTCATCAGTGATGTCATTTGAGATGTCATCAGTGATGTCACTGACCATGTCATGAATGATGTAATATGTGACGTCATCAGCAGTGGATTGCGGGTGCGCGAAATATATAGTTAGTGCAACTAACTATATATGCGAATTTCAATGGTTTTGTGTGAGTAAAATAAGGTTTTATAAATGCTAATTCCTAACTATATATGGCCTATAACCTATGGTTTTTTTCAGTGAATATATATATATATATATATATATATATATATATATATATATATATATATATATATATATGTATGTATATATATATATATATATATATATATATATATATATATATATATATATATATATATATATATATATATATATATATGTATGAGCAGCTACCTCCTCCAAAGAAAAAGGCCGTGATCCAAAGGGAGACAATCAGGAGCAGTGCTAGGAGCAGTTGGAGAGGGGCGCTGAGGAAGGCTGATATTGCCGAAATGCATTCGCCTAAACCATCTGTTCAATAAAGTGCTCCTGATTGTCTCCCTTTGGGTCATGGCCTTTTTCTTTGGAGGAGGTAGCTGCTCATACATTTATGCGCTAAGCCAGTGCGCATCTACGTGTACCCCCGCGGCAAAAAGTTGGTCTGGACTATCTGGCAAGCTCGGCTGAGCTGTTTTTACCTGAATTGCAGTAGCAATAAGCTCCAGAACCCACCACGACGCTTGGCGGAGACAGCGGCAGGGTATATCCAATCCTCTAATTGATAACCAGGATCCTGTGTTCACCCCCGCGAAGGATTCCAAGCAGAAGGGTTGCAGCTGTAAAGAAGGGGGACTCGAGGGAGCACAGAGTTGTTTCACATGGCTTACCTCCCAACAAAATCCTACAGCTGTGCCTCCCACGGACACTCTCTCTGAAAATATCACCCCATTCAGTATGTATCCAGTCCCACCTTGCTGAACATTGGGGCATTGTGGGATATCTAGTTCCACTACGCGGGACTGCACGAGTATGCTGACTACATCAAGGGGGCGGAGCATAGAAGTTAAAACAACAGAGGGGAAGGACTGTTTTTCACTTCGCAGCACTAGGAGCAGTTGGAGAGGGGTGCTGAGGAAGGCTGATATTGCCGAAATGCATTCGCCTAAACCATCTGTTCAATAAAGTGCTCCTGATTGTCTCCCTTTGGGTCACAGCCTTTTTCTTTGGAGGAGGTAGCTGCTCATACATTTATGCGCTAAGCCAGTGCGCATCTACGTGTACCCCCGCGGCAAAAAGTTGGTCTGGACTATCTGGCAAGCTCGGCTGAGCTGTTTTTACCTGAATTGCAGTAGCAATAAGCTCCAGAACCCACCACGACGCTTGGCGGAGACAGCGGCAGGGTATATCCAATCCTCTAATTGGGTAACCAGGATCCTGTGTTCACCCCCGCGAAGGATTCCAAGCAGAAGGGTTGCAGCTGTAAAGAAGGGGGACTCGAGGGAGCACGGAGTTGTTTCACATGGCTTACCTCCCAACAAAATCCTACAGCTGTGCCTCCCACGGACACTCTCTCTGAAAATATCACCCCATTCAGTATGTATCCAGTCCCACCTTGCTGAACATTGGGGCATTGTGGGATATCTAGTTCCACTACGCGGGACTGCACGAGTATGCTGACTGTTTTTCACTTCGCAGCACTAGGAGCAGTTGGAGAGGGGTGCTGAGGAAGGCTGATATTGCCGAAATGCATTCGCCTAAACCATCTGTTCAATAAAGTGCTCCTGATTGTCTCCCTTTGGGTCACGGCCTTTTTTCTTTGGAGGAGGTAGCTGCTCATATATATATATATATATATATATATATATATATATTTTTTTTTTTATTTATTTTTTTTTTTTAACTGACGAAGCCGCAAGGCGAAACGAGTCTGTCGGGGGTGAGGGGTTTGCAATAAATCATCTGTGAAATGGACACCTGAGTGCTTGCCGTTTTTGACTCCGATTGTGTTGGAATATATATATATATATATATATATATATATATATATATATATATATATATATATATATATGTGACGATATCTCCGAATCCCCTCTGCAATGCCCAGCCGGAACACAGCCAAAGGAACGAAATACAGACTCCAATTTTCATGGATTGGCAGGTCTTTATTTTACAAATGTTGCCAGACGCGTTTCGAATACCTCCGTATTCTTTCTCAATTTGACAAACAGATGGTCCGCTTTTTATTTTTATACATTTTTGGTGTGATGCTTTCACCTCATCTAAGTGCTAAAAATAGAAGAGATACTATATACATGTGCATGCTGGGTTTTGTAGTTTTTAAACCAAATACCCAAATCAATTACATTTCATATTAAAATCAAAACAACATAACAGCATGAATGCCAATTCATTGATGATAAATATATGAAAGCTCACGTGTAGAAACACAGGCCACACTCACGGGGATATAGGTCAGAAGCCTTTATTCTCCTAACAGCATGCTTCTATAGCTAGGAGACACAGGAAAACAGTCCATAATATCCTGATTCGTCTTTTGCATCCTGACGCGTTTCGACGGCTCCAGCCTTCTTCTTCAGAGGACGACAAACTGATTGCAGGAAGGAGGCAGGATACAACTTCCTTTTAATTAGATGACACGCCTCTAGATAGGCTGGACTGTCGCCGCAGTGCCTAGTGGAACTTGTAGTCCTGCCCTGGATTTATCGCATATTGCGTCTTTTTTCTTTGAGTCCTCCGCTGTAGTTGAAAGGCAAATGGCTCTAATCCCCTCGCCAGCCCGGCAGCGTCGCGGTGATGGAGCAGGGGACGGATATATATCCACACTCCCAACGAGCTGAATGCTTGCAGTTTGTAGACTCCTCCCTGGACGTCGCTTGGCGGTGCTGAGCGTATGCAGTTACTGCTGCGAGGCTCCAGTTCCCATCAAGGCGCTCGTGCACTCTTCATGGCGGGTTCGGCAACGAATGGTGATGGGACCATTCTATGTATGAAAGTTCATGTGTAGAAACACAGGCCACACTCACGGGGATATAAGTCAGAAGCCTTTATTCTCCTAACAGCATGCTTCTATAGCTAGGAGACACAGGAAAAAAGTCCATAATATCCTGATTCGTCTTGTGCATCCTGACGCGTTTCGAAGGCTCCAGCCTTCTTCTTCAGAGGACGACGAACTGATTGCAGGAAAGAGGCAGGATACAACTTCTTTTTAATTAGATGACACGCCTCTAGATAGGCTGGACTGTCGCCGCAGTGCCTAGTGGAACTTGTAGTCCTGCCCTGGATTTATCGCATATTGCGTCTTTTTTCTTTGAGTCCTCCGCTGTAGTTGAAAGGCAAATGGCTCTAATCCCCTCGCCAGCCAGGCAGCACCGCGGTGATGGAGCAGGGGACGGATATATATCCACACTCCCAACGAGCTGAATGCTTGCCGTTTGTAGACTCCTCCCTGGACGTCGCTTGGCGGTGCTGAGCGTATGCAGTTACTGCTGCGAGGCTCCAGTTCCCATCAAGGCGCTCGTGCACTCTTCATGGCGGGTTCGGCAACGAATGGTGATGGGACCATTCTATGTATGAAAGCTCACGTGTAGAAACACAGGCCACACTCACGGGGATATAGGTCAGAAGCCTTTATTCTCCTAACAGCATGCTTCTATACTAGGAGACACAGGAAAAAAGTCCATAATATCCTGATTCGTCTTGTGCATCATGACGCGTTTCGAAAGCTCCAGCCTTCTTCTTCAGAGGACGACGAACTGATTGCAGGAAGGAGGCAGGATACAACTTCCTTTTAATTAGATGACACGCCTCTAGATAGGCTGGACTGTCGCCGCAGTGCCTAGTGGAACTATATATATATATATATATATATATATATATATATATATATATATATATATATATATATATATATATATATATATATATATATCCAAAGTTCAAAAGAAATGAAAATGCGCACTCAGATGGGAGATTTAAAATCACCAGGGTTTATTCCTTGATACCGTTACGCGTTTCGACACTCGGCGGTGTCTTGATCACACGATAATAACAGTATACATAGGACATGCTTAAATAAACAATGAACATAAATGAGGCACACAGTTAATGCCGGCATCTGACGTCAGCCTTGGTGGCCATTATGGAACAGGTAAAGTTCAATACGAGCAAACATAAATGCATTGTTTGTATTTGTTACTTCTGTCTTCGTACCCATGAAAGCTCATGAATATATGAACATGTCAAATGGAGAAATTATAATAAAGGCAAGGAGCAGTCCTAAATAAATTATATGGACATCATCCTACATGAAGCGCCTGGTTCCCCCCAGTGCCTATCTCATGCAAAAATTGTGAACTTCCATACCATGGCGCCACTTATAGGGGATCAATGTACGGTGCTAAGGGGTAAATTACTACAGTTGACGTACTGTAGATAATAATACTGGCGGACTAGTGCCCTTGTCAGTCCCCTGCTCATTCAATCGCTCATTCAATACTAGCGGACTAGTGCTTTAATGTGCATTTCCCCTCTCTTGTGGAATGCAGGAGCATTGACATACCATGCGGCCATATCCGAAGGTCTCCAGTTACATAAAAGGATGATACAAAACACAGTTACTCAATGTACTTAAAAAATGAGAAAAAAGTGAAATAAAGTGCCTATCCCTAAATAGAAAGGCTCTTATCTTATAGATGTGTAGTGTCAATCCGATGAAGAAAAGGTTAGGGAGCCAGTGAGGTTTTTCAAAAGTGAAGGTGAAGGGTCCCTTCCTATTCTCCTGTAAAACAAACAGACTAAGAAAAAAATTCAAAACAATGTACTAAAACAATTCACTTCTACATTTGAATATCCACACACACAGTTTGCATTACTGAAAGATTACATTTACATTAATTTTCATGGAGATGGGTGGCTAATTCTTCGTCCAAGTTGTGTCCCCCTGGGAACTTGGTCTCGAGCTCAATAATCCACTTGGACTATTTCTTTCTCAATGCTTGTTCCCTATTACCTCCCCTCTTGCCTATGTTCACCTGTTCAATGGCATAGAATCTGAGGAGTGCATTATTAGACCGATATTTTTCTTGGAAGTGGCGGGCAATGGGATAGTGCAGGTCAGTGTTTGTGATGGCACGGTGATATTCCTGTACACGTTGTTTCACCATACACACAGTGCTACCAACATATCGAGTTTGCAAGGACATTCTAAAACATAGACTGTATAGTTGGTACTGCATGCCAAAATTGTCCTATGGTATGGTTCTTTCTTGAGCCTGGTATCTCTATCTCTTTGACCATGTGGCTTGATTTGCACGCTCTACAGTGACCACATGGGTAGAACGCTTTTAAATTATGAACATTCTGACCAGTGGTTTCTAAGATATCCCTCAGACTCCTGCCTCTATGGTACGTGACATGGGGTCTTTCACTGTTGCTGGGACCTATGATGTTATCTGCTTTGAGTATTTTCCAGTTGTCAGCCAGCACTTTCTGTATTTTGTTGAAGTCCTGGTTAAAAGTGGTGATTACTCTAGTCTCTGTTTCTGGTTCTAGTATTCTTTGCTTATTCTCAAGGGTGCTGGTCCATGTTGTATCTTTTACTTTGTTTACTGCTTTGGCAAGGACCCACTCAGGATACCCCTGTTCTCTGAATCTGGTTTGCATCCTTGTCTGTTCTGCGTCATAAAGTTCATCCATGCTGCAGTTTCTTTTCGCCCTCAGTAACTCTCGATACGGTATGCTCCATTTGAGTGTATCTGGATGAGCACTGAGGGCGTGTAGAAGACTATTACCTGCAGTTTCTTTTCTGTGGAGACTCGTAGTGAGTTTGCCTTCATGTACAGTAACCTGGGTGTCAAGAAACTCAATACTGCTGGTACTCATGTAAGATGTAAGTTTCACATGTATGAGTTATTGATGAGTTTAATAAAATTCTTGGCTTCTTGTTCTGAACCGTTCCATACCACGAAGAGATTGTCGATATATTGGATCCATACCTTCACCAATTCGAAATCTGATCTGAGGTTTATGTCCTCGCGAATCTCCTCCTCCCATTTCCCGAGGAAGAGATTCACGAAGCTCGGCGTGAAGCACAAACCCATCGCGGTTCCACACACTTGCCTGTAGAGATCACCGTCGAACATGAAGATATTATTTGTAAGACATATCCTCATCATCTCTACAAGCATGTGCGTGTGTCCTAGGTAAGCTATGTCTCTTGCTTTCATGAATTGGAAGCTCGCCTCCACTCCCTGGTCATGAACAATAATGGTGTAGTGCAAGCTCACATCCATTGTAATTAGAGTGAGCCCATCCTCCCATGTGATGTCTTCTATTTTATTAAGGAAGTCCTTGGTGTCTTTGACATGTGATGGTAATGAAGTTAAATATTCCCTCGAAAAGTGATCTATATATTTAGATATGTTTTCGTTAATACTACGCAGGGAGGAAACAATTGGTCTACCTAGGGGTTTCATGGGGTCTTCATGCACCTTTGGTTAAAGGTACAAAATGGGTAACTTGGGGTAATGTTTTTTTTTAAGTTCAAAATATTTTATTGCAATTTTCATCATAGGAAACAATAAACAAGACATACAGAAAAATAAAAGAAATTCGCAATTCAAAATATGAAGATATAGTTATGCAATGATAACTTAAGAAGGGCAAGGGAAGGGAAGGGAAACAAATAATATCATATAAGTAATAGATAATGAACCGAGCTACTTATACAATAACAATATACGTAATATTCTAACATCATAAAAAGAAGCAAGTACTATAATTAATATGATAAATAAACATCAATAGGAGTCCAAAGTGAATGATAAGAAATAGAATTTTGACAAACCCAGATAAAGATAACTGTGCACCTCTTCTTGTAAAAATAACCCAGGACCACCATGCATGAACAGATAATTTTGAAACATCTTTCCAACAAAAGGTAATAGATTTTAACGCTGCTAAAATTAGGAAATTTAAAAGTTTACATTCAATTGCATTTAAATCTTGCGACAAGAGTACAGATTTGCAAATTAACAGATTATGGGATAAGTCTTCTTGAATATTAAGAATCTTTTTAACAATGACCCATACATGAGTCCAGAATTTAGTCATTAAAGGTCAAGTAAAAAGCATATGTTGCAATGAACCAGAGTGCAAATTACAATGCCAACAACTATCAGATTGAAGGATTTTAGCATTAAATAACCGTAATAGTGTCCATAAGCAATTAAATAAAATATAAGAAATAGTTTGAAACAGAGAAACAGGTAACCAACCAGATATACTAGAGATCCACATAGTTTCCCACGAATCAATGGATAATGAAAGTGATAATTCATTGTTCCAAAAATCTGCAATCATATTAATATTCGAACCTAAATAGTTAGACAATTTTTTATATAAAATAGAAACACAATGAGGATTAGATGATATAGTTTGAATATACGTGGATAGATCAGCATGAATAATAAAGGGAATAGCTTGTGAGAATGAATCCAAGATAGAATTGGTTAAATATTCATATTTAATAAAATCTGAATTAGTTAAACTGAATGCAGTTTGTAACATTTGAAATGATATAAACGTATTATTAGAATAAACATCCTTAAGATAAAAAATCCCAGCTTTGATCCAAGAAGACCAAAAACTAACATGTCTATTTAATGTAATAACATTACTATACCATAGTGATAAATCAACAGTAGTGGACAAGGGGTGTTCAAAAATAAAATCAAGATCATTAAAAATTAGTTTAGTGGATTTAATGATACAAGATTTATGAATACAAGAGGATTTATTTGACATGGTAAGTAAAGTGGGAAGTGGAAAGGGATTCACAATGGATTTTTCAATAAGGAACCACGTGGGAGGATTATGTAACCAAATAGCACTTTGTTTCAGTCAGTCAGTCAAAACAAACTTTATTTGGTTTGTTACAACCATAAAAGTACAATTTACCTCTTATCTTACTAAAAAGGATAAAATAAAAACAGCAACAGATACATAGCACGGCGGTATCAATAAAGATATTACTTCTTGGTATACATATGATTACTATCATTTTTAAAATCGGAGTATTATAACAATTAAATTAATAAAATCACTTACTTCATACTATACAACACCTCCTTAAACATGCAGCACTTACTATTTTAAACACTAATTGTTTCAGACTTCTTTAATATCGAGGACTTATATTATTAGATCTTACTCTGTGCAGTTGAGGAACACCTTAACTTTTTTCATATATTTCCCCAAGGCACAGGTTATATCTAAGTTCCCCATTTCCATCAACAATTTAGCGGCTTGCATCCTGTTTGTAATATTATAATTTTTAAAAATCGGGCATAAAAACTCCTTTCGTATATCTAAAAACCACAAACAATCTAATAAAATGTGAGTAATATTGCAGGTAGTGCCTAAAGGGCAAGTGCAATTCCCATTACATCCCATCATTTGATTTCAAGCTCCATTATTAGCGAAACATGGGTTTATTCCAATTCTCATTTTTAGGACTTCCCGCCTTAAACTATGACTTGGTAGCCGGTCTACATAGGGAAAATGTTGGTCAAGCTCCCAGGCTGCTGTCATATGGGCTACCGAGCATTTTTGTGAGAGGTACTCCCGGTCATAAATACGGGACATATCGGATCCTTGGAGCCTTAGTTCTTTCTTACCTATTATTATATGGTCTTGTAGCGGGCAGACCTTCAGTTCGAGCACCCTGTAGGCATTCCTTATTGATACTCTAGTCTCTTTTGCCCAGTGTAGCTCACTCATGGTAATTTCCTCTTTGGCCCACTGGGAAATTTTGACGAACTCTTCTGCTCCCAGTCGCTGCCAAAATCATACAAGGGCCATACAGGCGGTTATCGCCCACGAGGTAATTCCCAGCTCAATTCTTGCCGCCTGTACCATAGAAGATTTAGGCAGTACGAATAGGCTTTTTAATATATTCCCCTCCTCTCTATCCCAGGAGGTCTTACCGCTTAAGTGAATGACTTCGGCTCCATACAAGAATTGAGGGAGCACCATTGCTTGATAGGCTTTCAGGACCAGTCTATCCGACATTTCTCCATAGGTATTATTGAATCTTTTTAAAAATTTCACGAACGATAATGCCCTCATTTTTAATGCTTGTAAATGAGTATACCATTTCAGGGTACCAGAAAACCACATTCCCAGATATCTATAATCGGCTACCCTCTCAAGCAATACTGTGCCCAAGTACCAAGAGAACTTTGTTTTCCTCCTACCAAAGCAAACAATTTTTGTTTTCTCCATGTTCACTACTAATTTTTTGCTAGTACAGTATTCTTTGAATCGATTTAATTTTCTTTGGAGCCTGATCCAAGTTTTGGGTTTGCGCCTCTAATCTCTCTTAATTTTTGGCATAAGCCGTTCCCAATTGGGATTCTCTTCGTCAATCCTCCCTCCTTATCCAGAATTATCTGTGACCAGTTTTCAGTATGCAAAGCTTGGATTAGGGCTAGCAGGTCACCCGGTATTTCATACCCTCCCAGTGTTGACCACAGTTGCTCCCTGTCCACCAGATCGAAAGCTGCACGGAAGTCCACGAAACAGTAGAATAATTTTCCCCCCTGATCGATCGACTTCCGTGCAATGGACCAAAGAGCAAAACAGTGGTCAACGGTTGAATGGCCTTCTTTGAACCCCCCCTGTTCTGGTGGTACTATCTGTTTATCATCCACCCAATCCTTTAATAAACCCAAAATTGCTTTAGAAAAGACCTTTTCGCCTATATCCAATAGGTTTATTAGGCGGTAGTTTTTTGGGGAGTTTACATCACCTTTTTTATGTATAGGCCTGACAATTGCCCCTTTCCAATGATCTGGAAACTTGCCTGTTTTTAGGATCTCTTGGAACATATTAGAAAGAAACTCAGCCCACCAATCTATGTTCGTTTTTATATAATAGCTGGTAAATTGTCAGGTCTTGCAGCGCCGTGTTAAGTTTAATCTCTTTATTATACTTCTGATGGCATCTGGGGAGAAGTGTACTTTAATTTCTTCCCTTATTCCAGGCCAATCATTGGCCATTCTTCCCTCCCTGTCTGGCCATATACCATAGATTTCTTCCAGGTAGGTCACCCACTTGTCCTCTGGTACCGAGCAGTGTAGAGTTCCTAAGACTTTCCCCGTACATTCCTGAAATAACTTTCAAAAGCCTCTCACATTCTTTTCTTCAATTGTCTCAAGTAAATTCCCCCAACATTTGTCCTTAAAAGTTCTTTTTTTATCTCTAATAGTGGCCTTATATTTTATTTTTAGTTTCTTAAGTTCCACTACCGCTTCATCACTATAGTTAGCTCTTAGGCGTCTCTCCTGTTTTCTAATACTGGCCTTTACCTTCCGGCATTCATCATCGAACCAATGATTGGTACTACTGGGGTATGATTTCGCATTATTTACTGATTTTTGTTTACCGTGCTTTAATTTTATCCTGAGGCATTCCACCATATCACTTATTGTATCCTCATACCAGGTTATGCCCTCCTCTGGTGCTAGGTTATCTAAATTCATGGTTAACTGGTGTGCACTCAGTTTTTTTTATATATTCATTGGTAATTCTCGTAGTTAGTCGCTTAGGGTATTCCACCTCTACTGGTAGCACTTTTTGGGGAACTATTTACCTGGAGTTCTATCTGCATTGGATAATGATCACTACCCTCTAACCTGAGAATTTCAAATTGTTTAATTAGAAATTAATTCCAGGCCTGTATGAATGCATAATCTATTGGGCACATTTGATGCCCTACTTTAAAGGTACGATTCGCGGGCCGGTCTGCTTCCTTTCTTCCATTTACGCAGACCAGACCCATGGCCCCCAGCAGTTGCCCAAGCTCATCATCTTGGGTTGAGATCTCACAACTGGGAAAATGTGCCAGCTCTATTTTGTATACTCCTAGCATATCCCTCAGCCAAGGGTCCGTTTTAATGGGATTTGATCTATGATTGAAGTCCCCCAATATCATTAGCATATCTCTTGGATAGCAATCACATAAGTATTCCAGGTCTGATTTTAAACATTCCAGGTCAGTCCTATATTCGTTCGTTTTACCTTTCTGTATGTACACATTGATAATACATAGATTTTCGACCTCTAACATATTGTTTAGGGTTCACACCCTACTACCCAAAGCCCAATTACACTTGAGTTCAAGGGATTCCATGTCTTTGGCTATCCTTGTTGAGACCAGCGTCATCTGGCCGCCAGAGGGTCTACCTGATAAGTTCTTTTTTGCAGGTTTTACGTGGTGAGTGAAGCCTTCTGTTACAGGGGTTTTGTCGCACAGCCAAGTTTCCTGGAAGCATACAATGTCATTTTTCTTCAGGATGTTTTTGAAATCTTCCTGTGGCATTATTCTATTGTATCCATTTACATTCCAGGACAGAATGGATAGGCTGTGCAACAACCCTTCTTCCTAATCAATGTTGCTCATATAACCGTCTTCCTCACCATTCGTGTATGCCAGTTCACTATATCTATTCCCAGCAAGGACATCTTCCCCATCCCACCTCTGATCTTTTGGTTTTATCGTAATTTCGAGGGCATCATTTTTGCCTCTCCCCAGGCTAATCATTTTTATTTGTCTTTCTCCTAGGGCTGCATGGTTTCTAAGGAAAGAGTTCCCTATTTTGTTCTGTAACACCTCCTCCCTTTTTACTATTCTAATTCCTTCCCAAAGCATCTCGGACTCTGCCTTTTCTATTGCATCTTTTATTAAGGCTGAGTGGAGTAGGACCTTTGTTATTCCCCCCCTTGCTATTCGCCATAAACCCAACTTCTTTTAGATCAGCAGTACTGACATATCTTAGGCTGGTTCAGAAAAAGGGGTGGTGATGAACAGAGTGTCTGAATTAAGCAGACCACTCTTACCCAGTCCAAAGATCAGGGCTTGATCCATCACCGTTATTTAGCTCACTGCCCATCCCAGCTCAGAACCTGGCTATATGCAAATTAGTCTGTCCCTGGCCCAGTGCATCATGGGAACAGGGCAGACCAAACTACCAAGCCAATTCTTCACCAGAAAGGAGACAAGCTACCGGGGACCGGTTTCTGGCATTTCAGCCTCGTCGGCCCGGCTTGCTTGAATCCTGATGGAGCAGTGAGCAAGGGACTCATGTCTGAGTATACCCTGCCACACCTATAGTGGCCAAAAACGATTCAGAAAAGGGGGTGGTGATGAACAGAGTGTCTGAATTAAGCAGACCACTCTTACCCAGTCCAAAGATCAGGGTTTGATCCATCACCGTTATTTAGCTCACTGCCCCATCCCAGCTCAGAACCTGGCTATATGCAAATTAGTCTGTCCCTGGCCCAGTGCATCATGGGAACAGGGCAGACCAAACTACCAAGCCAATTCTTCACCAGAAAGGAGACAAGCTACCGGGGACCGGTTTCTGGCATTTCAGCCTTGTCGGCCCGGCTTGCTTGAATCCTGATGGTGCAATGAGCAAGGGACTCACATCTGAGTATACCCTTCCACGCTTATGGTGGACAAAATGATTCAGAAAAGGGGGTGGTGATGAACAGAGTGCCTGAATTAAGCAGACCACTCTTACCCAGTCCAAAGATCAGGGCTTGATCCATCACCGTTATTTAGCTCACTGCCCCATCCCAGCTCAGAACCTGGCTATATGCAAATTAGTCTGTCCCTGGCCCAGTGCATCATGGGAACAGGGCAGACCAAACTACCAAGCCAATTCTTATACTGGGAAGGAAACAAGCTTCCGGGGACCGGTTTCTGCCATTTCAGGCGTCGTCGGCCCGGCTTGCTTGAATCCTGATGGTGCAATGAGCAAGGGACTCACATCTGAGTATACCCTTCCACGCTTATGGTGGACAAAATGATTCAGAAAAGGGGGTGGTGATGAACCGAGTGCCTGAATTAAGCAGACCACTCTTACCCAGTCCAAAGATCAGGGCTTGATCCATCACCGTTTTTTAGCTCACTGCACCATCCCAGCTCAGAACTTGGCTATATGCAAATTAGTCTGTTCCTGTCCCAGTGCATGATGGGAACAGGGCAAACCAAACTACCAAGCCAATTCTTATACTGGGAAGGAAACAAGCTTCCGGGGACCGGTTTCTGCCATTTCAGGCGTCGTCGGCCCGGCTTGCTTGAATCCTGATGGTGCAATGAGCAAGGGACTTACATCTGAGTATACCCTTCCACGCTTATGGTGGACAAAATGATTCAGAAAAGGGGGTGGTGATGAACAGAGTGCCTGAATTAGGCAGACCACTCTTACCCAGTCCAAAGATCAGGGCTTGATCCATCACCGTTTTTTAGCTCACTGCACCATCCCAGCTCAGAACTTGGCTATATGCAAATTATATTTGTAAAAAATAGGCCAGCAAGGGATTTTGTTTCAGAGTTATGAATTTAAGCCAACATGGGACATAAATGAATCAGTTACCCACACTAGTATCGATAGGTGGCTAGGTTTAAATTATTATTAAAACAATGTTATTACCACACTAATAACACAAATAAGTACACAAACCAGGGTTGTAGTCAAAAAATTATTATTTTCTTTTTAGTGAATAAAAGGGTACTAAAAAATGCATTTTGGGATAAACGAGGAGCGGACTAAATACTCCTACTATCAATCTCCAAACATAAGTCAAAACTGCTAAACAATATTGGTATACTGATTTCAAACCAACAAAATAAGTGAATATCAATATAATGAATCAAAATCAAGCAGAATTAGACTTTATAGTCGATGTTTCGGTCTTTTAGATGTGATTTCATAAGACCATCATCAGGACTTCTTTGTTGTGCATTTGGGACGATGACCCTACAGAAAGATGCAGAATACACCGCCTAGCGGTCAGTGATGCTGATCGGAATCTTGTCGATGAGACCAGTAGAGTCCAGGCATTCAAAAACTGAATATGGTCACTTGAGGAGATATTGTTTACGCTCCAACTGTGAACTGCAAATTCGAGTTCAGACGGTGCACGCTTATGGTGGACAAAATGATTCAGAAAAGGGGGTAGTGATGAACAGAGTGCCTGAATTAAGCAGACCACTCTTACCCAGTCCAAAGATCCGAATCGGTAAATACCAAATCGGACAGCAAGCAAAAGTGAAACTTAACACAACAGCCAATCAGGTGCAACCACCCTCCCCCTTCCTACCAGGAAGTGGCTACACAGGCAGCTGCAAGTAATTAGAAGGTTCTGGAGAGTCAGTTGGAGCAGAGAGACTGGGAGCAGCAGCAGACAGAGTTTGTGCTCTTTTCACATTAAAACATGGCAAGCAGCAAGGACACAGAGCAGGCTGAAAGGAAAAGAAAGCTCAAATTCAGCAGCATGGAGCTACAGGTCCTTGTTGAGGAGGTGGTTAAGGTTCACCACAGACTTTTTGGAAAGCAGTCCCTTACAGTGCCAGAATCAGTAAAAAGGAAGATTTGGCTGGAAATCCTGGAGAAAGTAAATGCAGTGGGAGTGACCACCAGAGTCACTGAAGATTTAAAAAAGAGGTTCTACGACCTAAGGAGCCTCACAAAAAAGAAATTGGCTGACCACCACAAACAGGCCTCCCAAACAGGTGGTGGAAAGAACACCGCACCCCCCCACACCGACCTGGAGGAGATGGTAGCCACAACCCTGGAGCCTGAAAGTGTCCATGGACTGGTGGAAGTGGACAGTTCTGCGAAAGCTGCATCAAAAAATGGTAAGAGGCATGCACAGCAATCCCCCTCACACCCTCATCCATCCCTCACCCCTTGCAGCTAAGTTACCCCAGTCCCAGGGTGTCTGTGCCAAACTGTAGCAATGCATCATGGTACACGTAGTCAGTTATTGAAAGAGCATGTCACACAGCACTGTAACCCCCAAGTTTATCAACTGAATGCAGGCATAATGAAGGGCAGGCAGCATATACTAAGTGCAATTACATATGTTTAATTGTAGTGGCTGTGAGACATTTGCACCTAGCTGATATGTGCTCATATGTCCACAGGTCACACATCCAGAAGGCAGTCTGAGGAGGCAGAAGGCACGGCACCCGAGAGGGATGACAGTCATGAGCCAGGACCCAGTGCATCACAGGACACAGGTGTTCCGAGTGGGCAGGCACCTTCCCAAGAACCTGACGTCAGTGAGGAAATGCAGGCCTCCCCAATACCAACACAGTCCCCACTATTGCTTTCATCACCCAAAATGCCAGCATCCCTGGAGGTAGAAACACCTGCTGCACACCCTAGCAGGAGGCATGTTGTTTCCCCACTGCTGGAAATAGAGACAGCTGCTAGTGAAATGGTGGGTGAAGACTCACACAACTTGGCTGAAGCTGCCATCTCTGTCACACTGCAGCCCAGCACAGGGCCTGTACCAAGCACCACTAGACGGCGCACAGTACAAGGAAGGAGTGTAGGTGCACGTGGGGAGGGCTCCAGTGTCTTCCAAGGCCTGGAGGGATCCATGGTCAGGATTCAGAGGATGCAGGGCAAGGGCATCATGGCCTGTCAAAGACAAATGCGAAACCTCAACATCAACATGCAGGAAATTGGCAAGGGCATCAGGGAGCTGGTGGAAGTGAACAAGAGCATGGCAACAGGCATACAGCAACTGTGCACAAAACTGGACTCTGAAATAGCTTCTAGGCGCAGGGAGAAGCAGCGTGCAGAGAGAACTGAGAAATCTATACACCGCCTGGCAACAGCCACATCCCTGCTATGTAGACGTAGCATGAATAGTCAGGAAGTCCTGACTCATAACAGCAATCAGCTCACAAGGGGCATAGCTGGAATGACCGGTGCACTGGAGGCTCTACTCAATGCCCAGAGTGCACAAACTGCTGCCATTGACGTGCCAGACACTGAAGGTAGCACCAGTAGGAGCAGCACGGCAAGCCCCCTTGTCGTAGAGACAAGGAGGAGCAGCAGGCGACAGGGTGAGGCTACAGGCCAAACGCCCAGTGAACAAGTTGAGCCACAAACACCTGCTAGTGCAAAGCGTGGCCGTAAATGAACAGTTGATAATATGGCCTACTGCCATTGGACATTCTAATCATAGTTCAAATACTTACAGTTGCGCATTTGTGCCATTTAAACCTGCCTAGTGACAATATACAACTATGCTGGGTGGATTCAACACCTGTGTGTGTGTGTTTGCTCACTGTGAGCATTGCTGAGAAATGCTTACTGTTGCACTTTTGTTCTTTAACATACCTGGTAATATACTATATTAAACAAAAGCTTGTGCTTTCAATATAGGTTTCAGTGTCATCACTCACTCAGAAATAGTTGCGTGTTATTTCCTCACGTCTGTATCTGCCATCACTTGGTGTTGACACTCCAGCAGGTTGTGTTTCAGGCACAGCAATGTCGTCGTCATGATCCTCATAGTCTGACAACTCCACCTCAGTCCCCCTCTTCACAGCAAGATTGTGCAACATGGCACAGGCAGCGGTGATCTTACAGCAGGTGATGGAGGTATACTGCCTTGCACCTCCGCTCTTGTGCAAGCATCTGAACCTGCTTTTCCAGATGCCAAATGTTCTCTCAACAACATTGCGTGTGCTCTTGTGTGCCCGGTTATATCTCCTTTGGCTGGGTGTTGAGGGGTTGAGGTAGGGGGTGAGTATGAAGGAGCGGAGGGCATATGCACTGTCTCCTAAAAGAAAATGGGTATGAATTAATCACATGCATACTTGTACTGCTTACTGCAATAGGTGTTATAGGGGTCGCACACTGTGTCTTACCTAGGAGGTATCCTTCACCAAATTCACCTGCAGTCAGCCGTGCATAGATGCCACTGTTTTGAAATATATAGGAGTCATGGGTACTCCCAGGGAATTTTGCCACAAGGTCAGTAATGGCGACCTTTGCATTGCAGATCACCTGCACATTGATGGTGTGGGTGGACTTCCTATTCCTGTAGATATATTCTGTGGCAGCAGGGGGACAAATGGGAATGTGCGTGCCATCAATGCAGCCAATGATATTGGGGAAACGTGCCATCTGGTAGAAGTCTGATTTTGTTTGGACCAGTTCAGCATGGGTTGCAGGAAATGATGTGTAATGCTCCATCCTCTGTAACATTGCGTCAAGGAATTTGTGGAAAAACCTTGACAGGCTGCTCTGGGTCACCCCACCTACCACAGCAACCACACTCTGGTAGCTCCCAGAGCCAAGCAGATGTAGGCTGCACAGCACCTGCACATGGGGAGGAATAGCGTGTGCCCTTGGGGTAGTGTGCTCCAACAGTGGGTGGAGGTCCCTGATGAGGTCAGTGATGGTGTCTGGGGCCAACCTGTACCTCTGGAGTATCTCTGCCTCTGTGAGCATGAAAAGGGTTATCCTCTGTCTGTAGACCTGCTCCTCTCTCTGCCATTCCCTCTCCCCTTCCTCCTGTAGCCTTAGCCGTCTAGCAATCACATAAAATGCCGCCATTGTGCAAGAAGAATTGCATTTTGGGTCCATTTTTATAGGTTGCACCTGTTTACCACCTGATTCCAATCCATGGTAAATACCGACTCTTAAAAACCGAATTTTAGGCAAATTCGGTATTTCTGAGCTTCCCTACATCTCAATATCCATTTATACCACTTCTTATTTACCAATTCGGTAATTTACCGAATCGGTAAATTTACCGATTCGGTAAATTTACCGATTCGCAAACCTTTGCGATTCGGTAAATTTACCGATTCGGTAATATTTCCGATTCGGTATTTTACCGATTCGGTAACTTTACCGAATCGGTAAATTTACTGATTCGGATGATTTTCGGTCTCCTACATGCCGAAAGCTAAATACCGGTCGGTAATGGCCGGAAATACAGTTTTTCGGCCGTTACCGACCGGTAAAGGCCTTCCTACATCTGGCCCCTAAAAGTCTTATTTTCATGAGCCATAATAGAAATAGTAGCCCCTCTAATATATGGTTTAAAAGCATCCCAACGAGTAATCAAAGAAGTAGAACCTTCAGGATTCAATTAAAAGTAATCCGAAATAGCAGATAAAAGTTTTGGTTTATTAAGGTCGTTAAGAGCAATGCTGGAATTCATTCTCCATCGAGATTGTTTATGGGATGCTGTCTGGAGATTCAAAATACAAGAAATCATGGCATGGTCAGAGACATCAATTTTTTCAATCACAGGGTTTGAAATAGAAGCAATAGGTTGTCGTGATACTAAAATGTAATCAATTCTAGAGTGTGAATTGTGTGGATTAGAAAATAAAGTAGCATTTTTATCCATAAGGAAATGGAGGCGACAAATATCGACTAACTTCCTAGTTTGAAGAAATTGTTTAAAAGCAAAATAAACTTCAGAGGCATGAAATTTCGCTTGAGACAGTCTATCCAATAAAGGATTGGAGATAACATTAAAATCACCTGCTACAATCAAAGGAACGTTTCCAAGTTTAAGAACCTCAGTAGCAAGATTAGACCAAAACGTAGGTTCATCCGCAGTAGGACCATAAACATTTATTAAGGAAATAATAGTATCATGAACTTTAACTTTAACAATTAAGTACCTCCCTGCTGCATCAGTAAGTTTGTTCAATATTTGGCAATGAGACTTTTTTGCAATTAATATTGCTACACCATTTTTCTTACCAAGAGCAGGAGAAAAAACTATACAAACAACCCATTTCTTTTTCATATAATCTAGTATTTTATCATCAACATGAGTTTCCTGAAGAAAACAAAAATCAGCTTTGGAACGACCTACATAATCTAAAATCTTAGTACGCTTAACTGGATGTTGTAAACCTTTTACATTCAACAAAATTACTTTAACATTAGCCATGATGAAAGAATGAATGAAGAAAAAGAGAAGAAGAGGATGATTAAGAAAACAACATATAAAAGAGTGCAAGTAGCTCTAAATATTATAAAATATGAAGGATAGGGTAAGACATAAAAAAAAAGACAAACAACAAACAAAACAATACACATAAATATGAGTAGTGAAACAACACACATGTTCTACAAGCATGACCGAAACCGTTGGAGCCCTGAAGTAGAGTAGGAAGTCAGAAACCTGTCAGCAGACAATGTACACCAAAAAATTCAAGAATTAGGATCAGGATTATGAGTGTCCATTGGATGTGGAAGCTGTTGATCAAGAAAATGGCGTAGTTAATCAGGCCGTTGGAAAGATTTTGAGAAGGAGTCTTTCCAAATGCGCATCGTTGAAGGATCAAAGAGGCCGTATTTATATCCAAGACTTCTTAGTTGAGGGCGAAGAGCAGTGAATTCCTTGCGAATTGCAACCGTTTCTTTTGCAAAATCATGATGAATAAAGATTTTGTGTCCATTGACAATCAATGAGGGAATTTCTCTTGCTGCCTTCCTGATCATAACCAAATGATGATGACGAAATACCTTAAGAATCATTTGTCGATGCTTGATATGTTGCGGGTTACGATGAGAAGGAATTCGATGAGCCTTAGCAACTTCAAATTTTTCAGGGAATTTGAGATTTCAAAGGCCAGGAAGCAAGTTCTCCAAATATAATCTACAATTATTTCTCTCAATTTCTTCTGGTAGATTAAATATTCGAAGGTTATACTGCCTATTGTGATTTTCCAAATCCAAAAGGTGAGATCTCATAGGAGATATTTTCGCCACAAGTGGGGTAAAGGCATCCACTTTGGCTTTATTATCTTGAATTTGGATGGAGTTATCCGAAATTTTCATGGATAAACATGTCATTTCTTTACGCACATTTTTAATTTCTGTCCTAATAGTGTCTGTATTAGCCCAAAGTGCTTGAATTTCCTCTAAAATTAGAGAAAGTGAAGGTTCAGATGAATCCACCAATTTTGATTTTAATGGAGGTGGTGAAATCTGTTGTTTCCTTTTATTGGGGGTTTTATTCTCCATTTTAGCATAAAAAAATATGTAAAGAGAAGTAAATCTTAAAAAGATCTGCCAGAGAATATGAAAATAAGTTAATAAAGCTCAAATGACTGGTGCAGCAGCTAAACTGTACTGTGGGTGTGGCTAGGCCCAAGCCAGGCCCTTTCTTAAAGTATACTCCGCCCCCCTGACAGAGATTTCAGGCAGAATCAGCAAGCAGAGCAGGGAGCAAGAACCAGGAGGCTGGAAAAACCACTTGCCGTGTAAACAGACGGTTAAAACTTCATCCGGCAGCAGGTAGGCACTTTATAAGCACAGCGTCCCCATAAAATCAGTGCAGTTGACAGGAATTTGTCGTTTTTAACGAAAAACGGGCGCAAAACGCGACAGAGCTCTTCAGGCGGTGGCCATCTTGGTTCGACCGCTCGCGCGTCCCCCCGGGGGTAATCCTTTTTAAGAAAGCAAAACTCCTGCCATATAAGTAAGCCTGCCTTCTGCCAGTCAGCTAATTATTCCCATGTGCTGGTTATGCTTAAGTTGTACTCCATTTTGTTGCTCCTGCAGTAAAAATCCCCATCACCCAGTTGTTCTGGCAGAAGATAAGAATGTTATCATCAGACCTTCAGATAAGAGGGGTATCATTGTCTTGTGGGGAAGAGAAATGTACATTGAGGAAGTGAACAAACAACAGGGTGATGGCGGGCGCACAAGTTACAGTTAGTACAACTAACTATAACAGAGGAATTTCAATGGTTTTGTATGACTGAAATGTCCAGCTAGCTATAACACCCATGAAACCTATGTTTTTTTCTGTGAATTTCTAAGGTTTTTTAAATGCTAATTCCTAACTATAACATACCTTAAACCTATGTTTTTTGCAGTGAATTTCAAAGGTTTTTTAAATGATAATTCCTAACTATAACATACCTAAAACCTATGTTTTTTTCAGTGAATTTCAAAGGTTTTTTAAATGTTAATTTCTAATTATAATGTTCATTAAGCATATCTGTTTTTTTCTATCTTTTTTAATTATCATCCCATTCTCAACCTAATAAAAACTGCAAGTATTACCACTCTTCAATTGATTCCTTCCGCCAACAAAATCGCCACAAAACAGACCACAACTAACGTTAATGATATACAAACTTCCTGTAGAAAAAAAACACAAAAACACCACTTCCCCATATTTTCAACAACCAGCCAAATCTGCAATGCTACCTAAAAAACAGGCGATAGCTCCACTTACCAGTAACAGATTAACATCAACATTTAACTGGTGTAAGGAGGTCGACTATCTACTGCGTGAATTACATCCAACTCACTCCCATATTTAAAGACGAATATGTGATAGAGGTACTAATCATGCACCTCCGACACCCAACAAAATCACAACACCCAGCGCCACCACAACAACCCCCCCCGACCCCTCCCCCCTACTACGGGGAGCAAAATAGGACAACGGACCTTTCCAAAATACCATATCCCCTCAACCACACAATAGCTGAATGTTCAGAGATGTGGCAACCAACTATGTATAAGGGAGGGAACTCGCACATCAACAATAATTTACACAATCCCAAGTGTACCGGTGATATACTATACACAACTCACTATACAAACAAAAAAATTTCTCCATGAGGAGTTATAGTACTGATACATGTAGTGTACTGCACAGTGGATGCAACCATATTATCTCAGACACTGGGGAATATCTCGGTCATGTAGCTGTGTTGTCCCCCCCTTGAAGCAGAAGCAGAGTGGGCTAGTCCAACATACGCAACTCCAGTGTAAGAGTATAAATATATAAGCCACGCCTTGGGTGTGGTTCACTTGTGCGAAGACAAAAGACTCTGCCACAGCGATGGTCCTCACCCTGCTACGTGGCTGCAGCCATGACCACGTGCCTCCTCGATACAGGCCCATTGCGAACTCAGCACCACAGCACCGCAGACTTATGTCTGTATCGACTACTGCCTTCGATCTACACTGCGGATAGCAGGGTTCACAACTTGAATTCAGCTTTGGATTTACACTACGGACAGCATGAAATTCAGCCTTGCATTATTTAATGCAGAGACAATTGTACTCTATGTCCTCAGATTTTGTTAAAGGATGTGACAAAAAGTATTCTTCGATGTCTGTGCTGACTACTGCCTTCGATCTACGCTGTGGACAGCAGGGTTCCCAACTTGAATTCGGATTGGGATCTATACTATGGACAGCATGGAATTTAGCCTTGATTTATTTAATGCAGAGACAATTGTACTATATGTCTTCAGATTTTGTTAAAGGTTGTGACAAAAAGTATTCTTCAATGTCTGTGCTGGCTACTGCCTTCGATTTACACTGCAGACAGCAGGGTTCACAACTGAATTCAGCTTTGGATTTACACTACGGACAGCTTGAAATTCAGCCTTGATTTATTTGATGCAGAGACAATTGTAAGCTATGGTCTCAGATTTTGTTAAAGGATGTGACAAAAAGTATTCTTCCATGTCTGTGCTGACTACTGCCTTCGATCTACTTTGCGGACAGCAGGGTTCACAACTTGAATTCAGATTGGGATCTATACTACGGATAGCATGGAATTTAGCCTTGCTTTATTTAATGCAGAGACAATTGTACTATATGTCTTCAGATTTTGTTAAAGGATGTGACAAAAAGTATTCTTCGATGTCTGTGCTGACTACTGCCTTCTATCTACACTGCGGACAGCAGGGTTCACAACTTGAATTCAGCTTTGGATCTACACTACGAACAGCATGGAATTCAGCCTTGATTTATTTAATGCAGAGACAATTGTACTCTACGTCCTCAGATTTTGTTAAAGGATGTGACAAAAAGTATTCCTCGATGTCTGTGCAGCACAGTAGCCAAGACACATTGTACCAGTGCGGCCCGCCCGGACCACACACCATCGCAGGGTATGCACACGCTGAGTTCTTCAGTTACCACTAACTCACTGAACCACAAGTCATCGCCACGTGGCCTTATTAATGCACAATTCTTTAGACAGAAGGCATTGCTCCCAGTGCAGCCCGCCCCGACCACGCATCATCGCAGGGTACGCACACGCTGAGCGCAAGAGGTACCACTATCTCAGTGCACCATAAATCATTACCACTTGGCCTTATTAGGGCAGAATTCACAAAACAAAAAACATTGCTACCAGTGTGGCCCCCGGGCCACGCATCATTGCAGGGTACATACAAGCTCAGCGCCAAAGGTACTACTAACTCAGTGCGCCATAATTCATTGTAAAGAAGAGTGAACAGTTTTATGTCAGCAATGAGGCATACTACCACTCAAAAATCGAATTGATACAGAATTCAATAGACAAAAGACATTGGTCCGAGTATGGCTCCACCCCGGACCACGCATCATCGTAGGGTACGTACACGTTAAGCGCCAAAGGTACTACTAACTCAGTGCACCATAAATCATCGCCGCTTGGCCTTAATAAGGCAGAATTCACAAGGTAAAAAAAATTGCTACCAGTACCGCCTGCCTGGACCTCGCAGCATCGCAGGCTCCACAGAACCTTGCTTCAGGTGCCACTAACTCAGTGCACCACTTATCATCGCTGGGTGCACACACGCTAAATTACTAATACTGTGCAGCTTTACTCAACGCCACGTGGTTGTGGGCCCTTGCTATCCGCTGCCTCCTTCCTACACTGCGGTCATCAGAGCTCACAATTAAATTGACTCTTCATTCATTATTTGCAGAGTGCAGTACCAAACTAAGTGTGACATCCCTCAAACCTACACAATATCCCTTTGGTATCTTTCCTGCACCATAAATATTTGCCACGTGGCAATATTACGGCAAAATTCAGTAGGCAAAAGACATTACCACCAGTGCAGCCTGCCCGGACCATGCATCATCATAAGCTCCACACAAGCCACCCCTACCTCAGCGCACCACAAGTCATGAACTCTTTACGATAGAATATGTTGTGTATTATTTTACATGTTGTGCTTCTACCTTTGTGCAGCTCAAGTCGTAAACCGTTTATGATGGAATATCTGTGTATGATATGATGATTACTTTTGTACTTGTTACCAACAGCAACGATTTCCGGAGGGCTGGCTTTCACTCACCCCACATTCACCCAGCACAGACATCACTAGACATGTAACCCTGGTAGTAAAATGGAGTCGAGCTCACGTGCCAGTACCCAGTTCAACTATCTATCTGTGTCTGTGTATTCATTATGTCTGTAAAATGTTGCCCCTGGGTCCTACCACATTACATTGTGCTGTAAACAGCATATACAACCATCTAACCTCTGTCAGTAGGAAAAACTTTGGTTATGTAACTTTCTCATGCTCGTTCTACAAGTACGAACATAGAGACTAGATCATTAGAGTACTGCAACCAAAGTGTATAGTAAATTTATGTGTCTGCGATTGCTGGAGGTTTTTTTTGTAGCATATTTATATAGTGCAAAGTCGACCCAAAACTATTTCAGCGGTTTACAAGAGCACCGTATTTAACAGTACATTTTCAGGCACGCAGAGAATACGTGATTTGCCTATAATAACAGGATGTGGACGCGACTCCGAGGCTCGAACACTGTTTTCCAGTAACAAGTTCGACAGTATACCCGAATGACCACATAAGTATATATATTAGCTGCCCTTGATGTGCCAAAAACTGCAACCTAAACCTTTCATGGCCCTGTATTACTACAGCTACAACACCCCACTGAATGTACAACAAACAGTCATATTCGCAGAAATGAGTCATGTCCACCATCTGCTATGTATGGAACTATGGATGAATATAGGGTCAGTGATACCCTGTACCTTCCATGTTGTGGGACTTCACAGACATAATGACACATTGGCGGGTAAGACCTGGGTGACGGCAGCACTATAACACAGACATCTGAATCAGTTGATTTCTCATATAGCTTATGATGGAGTCACGCCCATAGCTCCTGACTCATTGTTCACAGCCTTGTGCAGCATTTGCATACGTCAGGCCAGCCCACTCCGCTTACTGGAAAACACAACAACGCTACATGGCCCAGATTTTCATTATAGTGATTTGCTAGTTCCAGGTCTAGTTGTCAGAACGGCACACACACACTCCCTCATGGCTGGTATACACCCACACCACACCCATCCAGTACAGGCGTCACATCACACGTGACCCTACCAATAAAAAAGACCAGGCGCACATGCTCTACGCCATTTTAGAGTTGCTCCCATCGCAAGCACTGTGATGGCCCGCCCTGGTGGTTCATAAGCCTCATGTAGGCCCGAACCACTGAACAGGGTAGCCCACCACCACGTTTGTGACCTCCTAGGTCACTGAGTTAGTGGTACCGCAAGGACTGAGTGGGTGAGCAACCTGCCATGATGATGGGGGGCACGAGTATGTCCTTTGCCATAGTGATATCAAGACTCACACCAAATGTGAGACTTCTTGGTAGCAGAGCAGGACTGCATGAAGAAGAAGGTGCCCTGTCCGCGAAAAGGTGAGTAGTGAGGCCTGGGTGCGCACCAGAGGGAGTAGATGGGGTGCAGCAGACTGGATACAAAAAGGCGACACAGTGATTTAGGCGTACGCAGTCCTGTATACCCTGTCTTATTGCATTTTGATTTTTTTTTTCAATAGCAGGAAAGTGTTTATAGTCGGTCAAATGTCCATCACTCCCAAATGTGTAGCAAAGTAGATGAGTATTTATTTTTTTATACTATGTACCCTTAAATTTACCATCTCAATTTGACAACCTTTCCTTTAACAATCCTTTTAGGACTCGCGCCTGCGTTGCTGTGCACAGTAAAGCTCATGCCTTCATTGTAGTGCACAGCACTGCTCACGCAGCGCGAGACATTTTGTAAGTGAAAAAATTGAAATATGAACATAACCTACGAATAGCACACGGTCGTGCATGTCCGTTTCCTTCCGTACTACCCCATTGGCCTTTGCGTGCAACTTTTTCTAAAAGACTGCACGCAATTGGCCAGAGACGGGGAATTTGCTCCACCCATGGCCTATTGGTGTCTATTATGCGCTTTCTGCGCGTAATAGACTCCAATACGACATGGGGTTTCTATTATCGTGCCCAGACACGTACGTGATGATTGAAACCAAGTGTATGGCTGCGCACCATTTGCTTTCTATAACTGGATGGAAAACATTACTACTTGTACTAATTGTTGATAAATTGAAGCCCATTAAAACATGTTAGAACCGTGCAGATGGTTGTGTTTTTAATGGAGGAAGGGAGGTGTGTGAGAGGACGATATTATTCTACTCCACATTAAGATAGTGGCAATTACTAATCATAACATCTTCCGTTGTGTTATTCCTGTTAAAGAATATGTGTCATACATATGGTTTCTGCTATATCACTTTAGACACGAGCGTGATATTCGTGTCACATCTCTTGGCTGCTTCACGTTGCTTTCGGAATGTTATGTTTTGAATATGAGAAGGTTGAGAAATAGAAATTTACGGGTGTTCAGTCATTCTTGCTTTAAATTTGCTGCATACAACACATGTTCTGAGGATCAATTGAATTCAACAGAATTATCATCTCTATTTTTTTATTCCTGCATATTTGAGTTTTTTACAATTACTAATTTTCTACTATCCTTTAGATGCGGAGCTTCAGGGTGAAATATGTCCCGGCACATGGTGGAAGACACACCAGTGACAGAAAGGTAAGCTGCGAACATTCTTTTCAGTGTCACTCTCTCGCTCTCTCTCTTCCTCTCTCCTTTGATGAACAAATGACGCACAATCTTATCTTCCTTTTTATCTAAAAGGTTCTGTTTCACGTATTAGGGTCCCCTGCCACCGCCTCCCACCACCACCAAAGCTCAACATTTGAGGAATCTGCGATGATGCGTGGCCATCCTAACAACGCATGCAGCAAGGTTGCTTCGGCACGTGGTGGACCCACCTTGAAACACGCCGGTGGCACCAAGGT